>NC_058519.1:212783920-214033920 GCF_904849725.1 Hordeum vulgare subsp. vulgare | reverse complement strand
TTCGAGTGAGGGAATCCATAAGAGCAGCCTTCCCTCACCATGCATATGCCAACCAGAGCTCACCACTTCCCTCCTCGCTCCGACGGCCACCACGGGCGAGCTGCAACATCGGCACGACGAGTAGGGGTACCATGACCACAGGATGTTAGTACCACTAGCGCCAAAAATGTAACCTCATCATGAGGGTGCTGCAACCAACGAGTCCATGAGCTAGAACCCCTATCGTTGGAGCAACCGTTCTCGATGGTAACCGCAGTCTCCACGGTCACTGTGGTTGGTTGCCGCAAATTTCACTCGTCGTTGTTGCAAACACGAGCACCGGTTCGAGCACATGTTTACATAAACCAGCACATACTACAAACATGAGAGAAGCTGCAACCGACAACTTCAAATGCTACAACGAGTGTCCTAGTTAGCCTCAACCGAGGCCTTAAAAAGTTGCAAAAGAAAGAACGAAGAAGTTGGTGGCTGGGGAACTCCGAAAAATATGCGGCAACCAACAACCTAGAAATCTTCAACCAACGACAAGGAAAGTTTCAACATGATAATGGCAATCGCTGAGGGCGATCCAACACAACAAAATCTACAACTAGTGAGTTCTTTTGCTACCATCACCGGAGCAAAAAAAACTTGACATTGATGGTACATGAGAGGGTGCGGAGATGGCGAGGGAGAGGACGTGGGTGCTTCCATGCCTTGCCAGAGAACACACACGTGGGGTGGATGGGGTTGGCACATGCCACGCCAAACGAATCTGAACCCAAGACGCGAGCGAGAGCACGGAGAAGATGATGACGTGTGGGGGACCCAATGGCTCCTACATGCATGCATAGTCAACATTTACCAATCATTAGAACTCAGGGTCTTTCAAAAAAATAGGGTCCACTGACCAAACTATTTGCCCATTCAGGGTCACCACACATTCCTTTTTCCAAACACATTGCTAACCACTCCCAAGACATGACATTGCCAACTCATGACCTTGCCAACACATGATGGCATTTTCCCCCATATAGGGCTACCCTTTACCAACCCATGGCTATTGGTTGATCCCAACCCATTCCATCACACCACACAATACGTATTCAACATTTATGATGGCAACAAGTTTCAAGTACTTCTCGCTATCTTATACTAGTTTGAAAAACATGGCATGTTTAACCAAGACATGCATCTCATTCCTTAACATGGTGTAATTGTAGAAAAAGTGCAACTTGTTTGGTAATACTTGATGTTCTTCACATAAACAATCTTGGTAATTGATGAAGTTATTCCCATACACAAGCTTGATGAAGCTACTTTTCACCCTCCGAACAATTTATCGTATGAAGAGTACTCGTAAATAACCATACAAAACCATCTAACAAATAATAGTGTAGTGCATGGTGCTAGTTGAGATTGTGTTGTGAGATCATGTGTCCAGTGTCAACTCATAAAGTGTTTTGGAAAACAACATGGTGTTTGTCACTTGGAATAGATGTGACATAGGGGTTCACATGCAAGTTTTTAGTTTGAAGATGTTCATCACATAAGGAGTATGTAATGGATGGTTGCATTTGCCGAATTCAATCAAAAGAATCTTGCAACTAGAGTCAAGGTCTATGAAAATTTGTGTAACGGCCCAGGAGCATGTTTCCAAATCTTGTAACCATTTCCATATGTGAACCTTGTATGCCATGCCATCTTTTAGTTTGAGTTAATAAAAACTGGAGCTTGATGTCATTCACTTTGGCATCATGGCATCATGACATCCATTTCAATTTTTTGCATCATGTTTTGTTGAGTGTGAAATGTTGTGGTGATGTGCTTTGCATCTTGTGGTGTTTTTTGTTTGCTGATACTTCAAATTATTGCAATCAGTAAAACCCCTTCTCTCTTCTCATTTATTTCTATTTTCCCAAGTGTGCCTCCCTACCATATTTTATTGTCCACCATTGTCCTAAAACTCCTGTATTTTTCCATCAAACCCTCCTCCAAATTTCAGCCTTTTTAAGATTGTTTTGGTTGGATTCAAAAATGCCTCAAGTTTGAAATTAATTCAAACTTGATTTATTTTTATATCTCAAAAATGCCCAAAGCAATTTTGTTAAATAGAGTATATTTTCAGGGTCCTAAAAGTGTTTTTGTTCCAGCTAGACATTGCTGCAATTACCCGTGGGAATTTTCCTTTTATATCTTTGTTTTTTTAATAAAAAGGGAAAAAACCTAGGGTGAAAGAGAGGTCAGCGCTCGTGGGCTTCCTTCCCCTCGTTGGCCCAGGAGCAGGAGCAGCGCAGCGACATGACGAAGCCCATCTAGCCTCGTGTGGCCCGACCAGCCCTCCCGCACGACTTGTCATCCCCGGCCTTTGTACGTTAGCCATCCAGGAGGTCCATGTTGGTACCATCGTTGATTTGATGGCCGTATCATGTCCCTAGCGCCTATAAAACATGTCCCCGAGAAAGTCCTAGACCTACCTCCTTTGTTCCCTCCCTCACTTCGCCTCGCTGCCGCCAGGTGAGCTAGCCACGCTCACGCCAACGCCCTACCCGCCATGAACTTCCCGAGCTCGAGTTCCAGCATGGGGTGACCCCCCTCGTCATCCATCCGAAGACCTTGAGCCATGGGAAGGAGACCTCACAGAACCCTCTTCTTCCTCAACAATCCAGGGAAAGCCAAGGCCCAGATCAACGACGTTCCTGAGCCCTTCTTCCTCTCCTTCGCGAACCAATAGCATCGCCGCGCTCCGTCGTACCTCATGTTGTCTCCGACTCATCTCCAACCGCATCTTGATGTCCGACAAGCTCTAGGTGAGCCGCGTGTATGACCTTCCACTTACCATCACCGTTCGTTAGGTGTACGTCGTGCAGCGCCCGTGCCAACTCCGTGCGCTCCGCGCTCTGCAAGTACGCATTTTCTTTTGCATGGCCCCGCAGCCGCGTTGTGTGCCTCCGCTCTAGCTTGTGCATGCAACTTGCTCGCTTCATGCTTGCTGAGTCCCACAACACGCACCTCGCTAGCCTGCTAGCCCACCACCCCGCTTTGTCTCGCCGCAGCATGACCTCGAGATCGAGCGCCACTCCGCTCACCGCGTAGCCGCGTCCTACCACTCAGAATGGGATCCCCTATGTATTCCACAACCCCTCTGTAGTTCCTTCACCCCGATGGTCGCCAGAAGATTCGTCGGTGTCGTCGCCTGCTTCTCTGCCTTAGGTGGAAGAGGACCACCACGTGGGTCTGTTCATAAGGAATGGATCCCTTTTCCTAGCAAGCGCAGTAGAAGTAGTGTAGTGATAGCGCCCCTCTCCACCACCACGGGCGAACCGGGTTTGAATACTCCCGGGCACACCTTAATTCCACCTTCTTTCCTTCCTTGTAGAGGTACTAACAGGAGGCCCATAGACCCACTTGTCACCGTGTCATCACCTTAGTGTCACTACCAAGTGTCCATGGTGCTTTAATTCATTATTTTAACTTTTTAAATCTCATAAAGCCATTTAAGGAATTATTTCATTTCTGGTAGTTTCCATTTCAGTAAGTTTCCTGTTAGGGCAAGTCCAAATCTGGACAATTCCAAATATGGAAGTTCCTTTTTTGTCAACTACCATTTTAGGGAGGAGATGACTTGTTGCATTTGTAGCATTTTCTTAATATAGACATATGCCTATTATAGATGTTTTGGGGTATAAAAATCTACAGAATCCATGTGTGGAATTAGTTTTGTCATTTGAGCAAGTTTGTGTGCATGGTATTTTTTGCTAGGATGCCCTTTTGTCTATTTTGTGTGATTCAATCCATGCACCTTTTGGAATAGTTGTGAACATGAGATATGCACCTTAATTCCCCCTTCTTTCCTTCCTTGTAGAGGCACTAACAGTAGGCCCATGGACCCACTTGTCATCGTGTCATCACCTTAGTGTCACTACCAAGTGGCCCTGGTGCTTTAATTCATTATTTTAACTTTTTAAATCCCGTAAAGCCATTTAAGGAATTATTCCATTTCTGGTAGTTTCCATTTCAGTAAGTTTCCTGTTAGGGCAAGTCCAAATCTGGACAATTCCAAATATGGAAGGGTGTTTTCTGTCAACTACCATTTTAGGGAGGAGATGACTTATTGCATTTGTAGAATTTTCTTAATATAGACATATGCATATTATATATGTTTTGGGGTATGAAAATCTATAGAATCCATCTGTGGAATTAGTTTTGTCATTTGAGCAAGTTTGTGTGCATGGTATTTTTTGCTAGGATGCCCTTTTGTCTATTTTGTGTGATTCAATCCATGCACCTTTTGGAATAGTTGTGAACATGAGATATGCCCTTTGACATGTGTACTAGCCCTTGGTATTTTTGTTTGCCATGGAAATCCATGTCTAGTTGTTAGTTTCTTGCTACCAACATGTTATAAAAATATTGTTGTTTTGAAGGGAGAAGATATTTCTAAGTCTGAAAGTTTTATATATTGTTGCTATGTTGTCATGTGAATTTCCATTGATCTACAGATCCCTTGTGGTCATCCCCATGAAGTGTTTTGTAAACCATGTTATCCCATGTTATGTTGTGCCATTAGTTTCCAAGTATAGGTTTGGCATCATAGTTAATACTACTGTGTAACATGTCAATCTGATAAAACTGATGCTCCTTGAACCATGTTATTTTTTCCAAGTTTAAGAAACTGTTTATTTTAGATTGCCATCTTGGGTTGATGCTAGCCATGTTTTTGTGCATATTCTGATGATGCCCCATGTGGAGTTATTTGTGGTGCATCTCGTCCACTATCATGCAGTAGAATTTGATGCCATGATAGTCCCTGTAGCATATAGTTTTATTGTTGTCAATATGCCTTCAGGTTAACATTCATTGTGAAACCCTTTTATTTTCTCTAAGTACCATGTGAGCTTCCTACCATGTGACTCATGACTATTTTAACTGCGATTCCTCCCGATGAAATGAAATATATGCTACATACTACTGCCCATGACTGGTTTGTGCATTTTAGATTCATGTAGCTTGTGGTTTGGATGTGTGCAAAATGACATGTTGTTTTGGACAGATTACTTGCATAATTGTTCTGCACTTTGTGGGAGTTATACCCACTTTTTTCATGATCATTAGGTCCATTTCACCTAGAATTTCATTTCCAATCCAGTGGCATACTTAGGATACCTAGAAATTTCCCATAGCTTCTCTCAAATTCTGTTTTGCCATCATTTCCTTCTGTACCTTGTCGTGAGTGCCCCGAGAGATCCATAACTCCGATTGCAACGTTCTTCATATGCATTTGCATAATTTTCACATGAAGCATTCATTTTTTCCATGTGCATGCATAACAAAGTAATTAATCTTGTGGTTTTGTCCAGGAAGATAACAACTAAATAATCGCATGAGAAAGATGACTACTGTAGGATTGCCATGTTTCATTCACACCGTGATCATGCATCATAATTGTTTGAGCATTGTGTCTTGGTTGTGTGTTCATTGGATATTGTTATTTCTTTTGGGTAGCACAGGCTGGTGAGAACAAGTACGAGGAACCTGTTGAGGGCATTTCCGAAGAGCAAGAGTAATATCCCACTAAAGAAGCAGAAGGCCAGATGATGACCACCCTCGATATCGTTTCTAATTTTGTTATGCCTAGTTGTCTCGCTTCTATTGTTATGTCTCGCTGCATAGCTACCACTTGAATGTCAAGCCTCCCAAAATTCCATGATAATCCTCTAACCCCTCCACCTCCTAGCAAAGCATTGTTTAGCTAAGTTACCGCTTGCTCGGCCCTTCTTATAGCGTTGTTAGTTTTAGGTGTAGGTTGATCCATCTGATAACATTGATATTTTGGGATATCACCATATGATTGCTATTTAATTTAATGCACATATATACTCGGTAAAAAGGGAAATGCTTGGACTTTTTCTCAGTGTTTTGTTCCACCCTTGCCGCCCTAGTTCCGTTTACTAGCGTTATGTTTCATATTGAGTGGTCCTAACATGTTTGGGGTTGTTATGGGGACCCCCTTGATAATTCATTTTGGGATAAAATTCTTTCAGCAAGGACCAACATTGGTACTACATTTTCTTAACCACTTAATAAAAATGCATAGGGCTTAGCTACCCCGTGGATAATTAATAAACCCCTCGGAAAGTGCTCCCCATGAGTTTTGGTCCAAACTAGAGTCATGTGCGGGGCTAACCCGGGGAAACTCGATAGATTTCTATTAGGCCATCGTACACTGCGCTCATCTGGTTGTGTCCTGAGAACGAGATACACGGCTCCTATCGGGTTCGTCGACACGTCGGGTGGTCTTGCTGGATTTGTTTTCCCCTCCTCGAATGTCTTGTGCACTCGGATTTCAAGGATAACTAGGGCTATATCGATATTGAGGTTTTCGAGCGCACCTTGTGGCTCGTTTGTGATGGATGAGTTGGAGCACCCCTATAGGATTAAATATTTCTGGAAGTCGTGCCCACGGTTATGTGGCAACTTGGAAATTGTTGAACACCCAATTATAGCAAACTTGAAGTAAACTCAATTAAAATACACCAACCTGTGAGTAACCGTGACCGTCTGTTTTCAAGGGAGTTTGGAAAGAGAACACGAATGCGTTATGTTTGAATCATAAGTAGGTGTTCATGATCACTTCCTGGTCATGTTAAATTCACCTCCGTTATGTGTAGATTGCCATCCTACTCATGTACTCGTAAGTTAACCACCAAATAGATGCTTAGTGCTATTGTAAACTCAACACTTAACCATGCCTCACCTAATAACTTGATTAGACTCAATATCTTGGTCAATTAGATTGTTGAGTCCCCATGGCTCATAGATTATTACAACTCCACAGGTCCAGGTACAACAAACGTTGATGCAGTTGATGCTCCCCAGCTCAAGTGGGAGTATGAAGAGGAGAGCAGGTGTATGTACGTCACTTATCCGGACGAGTAAAGGGATCCTTGGTCGTCTCCTGGGCATAGGGAGATAGATATCATTTGCTTTTGTCGTTTGATGTTGTTCGTAGTCAGACCCTGCTATTATGAATGTTTGAATGGATGATTGTATGGATTATGTAATTTAGCACATGGTGAGTGTAAGCCAACTCATATACTCATCTTATCTATTACATGTATTCTAATGATGTCTATATATACTTGCAAAACAACAAGATGTGTTTTTATCCCTATCAAGGCTTCGACCCGAATAAGAATAGTACCGTATCTTGGGTGTTACAAGTTGGTAATCAGACCCATATCGAACATAGGATCCCCTTGCTTCATAGAACTTGGCCGAGTCGAGTCTAGTAAAAACTATTTTGAGTCTAGTTATATCTCATCTTCCCTGTTGTGGTGAGGAATTACGTCTTGGGAATTTTAATTCTACCCCTCTTTTCACTCAATTTTTTTAGGATCACGCCGATATTTTGGAATCTCTATGATGTAGATGTGACGGAATTATAAATTGAAAGCATTATATAGCTGTAAAAATCACACATAATAGAGTTCAGAATGTATTCAATTAAGAACTCAGAGGAGGTTCAATTACTTTCAATGAGTAATTTGGTCATAAACCCACAATTCATCTAAGAAATGCATCGCATAAAAAGATTACATCGAATAGATCTCCAAAGAAAACATGATATTGAAGACCGAAGAGAAAAAGGCATCTAGCTAATCAGTATGGACCCGTAGGTTCACGGGTGTAACAAGGTTGCTGAAGAAGCACTCAGTGATCGACCTCCCTCTGAAAGAGTGCCGGAGAAGGCCTCCAGATGCAAAAGAACAGAGACTTGCGACAACAGAGAAACATTTTCGGGGTGCTGTGCGGCGGATTCAGAATATTTGAGAATTTATAGCACTCGAATTAGGTCAGACGGAGCCACGAGGGGGGGGGGCACAACACATCAGGGTGTGCCTTACCTCCTGTGCACACCCTATTGCCTTGACATCTCCTCATAGGTTTTCTGACCCTCCCGTAGCTTCTAGGGTGTCTTCTGGTCCATGAAAAAATTATCTAAGAGTTTCGCAGCGTTTGGACTTTCTTTGGTATGGATTTTTTTTTTGTAAAACCAAAAATAGGCAGAAAACAATATCTATCATTGGACACTGGGTTAATAGGTTAGTCTCCAAAAATAATATAAAATAACATATAAAGTATCTAAGAATGATAATATAATAGCAAGAAACAAAAAAATATAGATATGTTGAAGACGTATGATCCACCCTATAACTCTAGTACACAGGTTCATGATCCTTTGTAATCATCTATACATAAGAGAAACAACAACTCCAAAGCTCGAGATGTAGGGGCTTTACCTCCACGGGGAGGGGGCCGAACTCGTAAACCCTTGTGTCACACTTACGTCATTATTAGGTCCAGCCTCAATTCGTGCCCCTAATTCTTACTGTTAGATTCTTTCTCACAGCATAAATCGAGGTGTAGGCATTGTAGATGACACACAATGATCTCACGATAGATCAGCCGGTATTTTGTACTCCCTCGAAATCAATACAAACAAAGCATGACGTAGCGTATTATCTCTTCGAGAGAGACCGAACCTTAGTAAAATCTTGTATCTCTGTTACCATCACACCAAGATTACTAGTTCGGGACCCCTACCCGAGCCATCAATAACGTGAGCTACATCTAAGACATGGATACCACAGTCATCCTAACAATTCAATCATAGGTTAGTTCGGTACTTATCGACGTGATCTGCCGGGGCTTGCACGAGCTTAAATCTAAACCTTCTAGGTGCATCTTGAGCTCAAGTTTTATTTCCCTTCCGAGGAAACACCTTGAGTAGCTCATGTTTTGGGTACTACAAACCGTTTGGGTTTGAGCGAAATAAATCAATGCAATGCAATCTAGTTAGTAGAGCAAGTACAATAGTAGGCTATAAACCCTCTTACATGGCAATTTTGCTTATGTGGAAAAAAGAGACATGAAAAAGTAAGGAAAGTGGGCTCTTATGTAAGAGCCTAGCTATATGTGTGTTTCTAGACAGATGCAATAAATGTGAAGATGGAGAGAAGATGAGAAAAGTAATAATCCTATAACCAACCTTATAGCAAACCTTGTTGTATAAGTGAATGTATGTATTGACTACAGATGATATACAACATCTTATAGCTAGTAGTTGACTGTATTATTAACCATGGTCGTATGGAGTCAAATAAATCAATGCAATGCAGTTAGTAGTGGTTGCAGCTGGTCAAATGAGTTCGATCGGTTGGTTGCCTTGGATGGCCTGCACTCCACGGGAAGCCAGCCAGCCAGGACGCTACGGCGACGACGACGACCGTGCAGCGGCCAACGTCTGGCCGGTGGAAGCGATTTGGGGCCCAAGCACATGAATTTATTCATATCAAACCCAAACACATGAATTAATCAGGTGACCTGGCCAGCTCAGCATATATTCGAAACCAACCGAAATTGGTGACCTAGAACTAGAATGATCTTTTCGGTTGGTGCTGGATATGGTGCAACCGTAAGTAGTATTATTGACAGGTTGTTCGACCCTTAAACTAGAGCATACGCGTCTGAATTACTTTCTCCGTTCCTAAATATAATAAGTCCTTTTAGATGTTTCACTAAAAGACTATATACAGTCATAGGGATATATATAGACATATTTTAAAGTATAGATTCATTCATTTTATTTCGTATGTAGTCTTTTAGTGATTTTTTTTAAAAAGACTTATATTTAAGAACGAAGCTAGTACTCTCCCGCTCCTAAATATAAGTCTTTTTATAGTTTTTAATAGAAAACTACATACAGATGTATATAGACATACATTAGAATATAGATTCATTCATTTTGCTTTATATGTAGTCTTTTATTGAATTTTTTTTAAAAACTTATATTTAAGAACGAATGGAGTAGTTCACAATTGTTTTAGAGAGAAAGCATCCTAGAAGAGGTTAATTGTTTAAGGTGATTTTTTATGGCGGGTCAGTATGTACACACGACATACATCCAGCATTATGATGGGAACGTACGCGGCTAATCATTTGTTCAGTTGGCGATGTGCTATGATTGGAAAACGCCCGGATGATAGCTGGACAAAGCGAAAACGAGGGCGCATGCCCATGCATCTAGCCGGTGATCCACAATGTAACGCAAAACACAACGATCCGAATGAGAAAATTCAACGTTAATTACCGCCGCTGAAATTCCTCTTGTCGTTTACGTCGGTTCAGACCAGCCATTTAACAAACTGTACTGTACAGGTGTTGATACTCTGCGCTGGCGTTCAATAATTTGCTGCCGAGCCATGTAAATAAAATTGTAAAACAGCCGACGCAGGCTCTATGAAGTGATAGCTCTATATTAAAGATTTCATGGTCCATCAGTTTTTGGTCAAGCTAGGTGAATTAACAGCCCTTGTTTTGTCCGCTCACAAGTCACAATGACAAATCACTTGTGCATTTCACCAGCCTCCGCGTTCTCCAGGAGACGCCACGTCTACAGCTTACACGGCACGCCAGGGCCCAGCGGACATTAAACGGTTCGCACTGTCAGCCACCGCCAAGATCCATCTCGAACGTCCGAACCACCCAGGCACGGATCTCAACGCAACCGGCATGACTGCCTGGTCGGCATTGGACGGGCACGGCAACTTGGACTCCATCGGAGCCATCCACGTTTCAATCAGACGGGCGCCTTCTTCGCCTCTCATTTTCCCTCCATCGCCAAGGCCTATAAATCTCCCGCAGCACGGTCGCCTTGGCAGTAGATCCGACACTTCCCATCCAATTCCGCGAGCACCCGATCATCAAAACCAAACTGCGCATCGATTTTTCAATCAATCCCGGTCGAATTTTGGCCTTGCAAGCCCAATCGATCGCCCGTCTAGCCAAGCCAAGAATTCGAGTTCAGGATGGGCAACTGTTTCCACACAACGCATGGTCGTCGCGGCGTCGACGCCGTGCATTGCGCCAAGAAGAGCTCGGTGCCGGTGGAGGGGGAGGAGGAGAAGAAAGCTACTCCGCCCGTGAAGGAGGTGAAGATCAGGATCACGAGGAAGCAGCTGGAGGAGCTTCTGCGGCGCCTCGACCAGGAGGATGGCTGCAGCGGCGCCGTCATCTCGGAGCTACTCTGCATGACGAGCAGCTCCAGTTTCCGGCATAGGGGGCAGGCCGCTCAGTGGACGCCGGCGCTGCAGAGCATACCGGAGTGAGAAGTCATCCTCCTGCCGCTACCACATATATGTATTGCTTTTTTTTTTTTGAGGGAGCTACATATATATTGCTAGCTATACGGGCAGTATATTTAGTTAGTCGGCTGCTGCTGTGCTAGTGTTGTGTATTATTATTGCCGGTCCTGCTCGGAACGCACAAATTGCGACGATCCTTCATTCCTGGTACGTAGGTCTGAGAATAGATGAGCTTAAGATAATCTATGTAATTAGAAGAAATGAACTCGTTGTGCATTTTAGACAGTCTGGTGACATGTAGGAATAGGCATATAACTGAATGTATAAATCAAGAATTGGTACTGGTACCTATAGGAGGCCTAGGAGGGCTCCTTCCAATGCTTGCTATATGTTTGATTTTGATACTGTGGAGTTGCGCAGTCTGTATGGAGTATTGGAGTACTAGCAGTACTACTAGAACATTCGAAAAAAAGCAGTACTACTAGTTAATTACTTGAGCTCCTTCATTTTAGCTGAAGATATTTTATGTTCTTGGATTATGAATCATTGACTAATCTCGAGATGTTTTGCTCAAAGAAAAATCGATCCAGATACCGACATGCAGAGTGACATTGCAACGTAAGAAAACGAAGTAGGAGTAACAATTAACATGCAGTAGTAGCTTCATACGCATACGCGCTGTCTCATATGCTTGTCGCTGTTAGATGTGTCCTGGGCAATTCAGCACCTCGTAAGCCAAGTGCGTGCGGACGTGGCTGCTACGCTGTGGTGATCGGCTGCAGTAGTTGAGATGCATGATGATCCTCCACTCCCTAAGGGCGGTTCTCATTTATTGATTAGTCTCAGCTCTAATGGTCAAGCTTTCTAATGATGTTTTGCACCCACAAAAAAAGTCCCCTTTTGGATTCTCATGTTCTTCCTTATGATCAAGTTGTTGCCACCACGTTCATGTTTAGGAAGGAGACTTTATTTTCAGAGAAACTCGGGAGTGGACTTTTTGGTTCTCCAAGTAATAGTCACCTTCTGTACCGACGATGCTCCATGAAGAATAATACTATCTCGGCCCAACGGTATTAACTTTCAAGTATAATTTTATTTCCCTGTAGAAGTCTCTAAATACCCTTTTCAAAAGAAAAGAAAAAAGAAATAGTCCCTCCATCCAAAAAGGAAATTTCAAATTTACTTTGTACTCCCTCTGTAAATGAATACTAGAAAAAGGGCCCATGCGTTGCAACGGAAGAAAAAAATATCACACGCTTTTAATCTTTTTATAATCATTTTGATTTATTAAAATAATAAGCTAACTAACTAATGTAGTCAGTCCTATCCTATTTTGTTGAAAAATCAACCCGTTTATTGTTAATTCTACCATGATGAGAAATTGAGCGGGACAAGCAAAGCAAAACAAAGAGGCTACGTGAATTGATCAATGGACTGTTATCTTATTTCACTCATGGGGTAGAGAATGTGGGATCAGATGATAAACTGAAGGTGGTGTTCCATTCTCTATCTCTACAACAATACAATCTTACATTCAATACATTCATTCATCAGCAAACAAATCCCCACAATACAAATTTTTTTGCCGGTGCTTGACACACGGTTGGAGGCATGGGGAGGGGATCTCACCAGATGATGAGTTCCTGCCGGAGGAGGGGATACGATGAGGGGAGCAAGGGGTTAGGCGCCTCTATCTGGCCATAAGGAGTCGCCGTTGACGCGCCATAACCTCGGAGTTCCCCGTGAGAGCCATGGAGGCCCGCCTCCACCTGCAAGTACTTCGCTCCGCCGCGCCTTATTCGCGCGCCACCGTCGTTCTGCATTGAGCAGACGCATCATCCCCAGTCACTGTAATTGTCGCGTTGATTTGATTCAGAAGCTGCGCTCGAGCGTCGAAACGGGGGCAGCAAGCGGGCAGAGGTACGGCCGCGGAGGCGGGTGGGTTGAGATCGACAACGGTGGTGGTTGAGGTCGGCCGCGGCGGCGAGTGGTGTGGCAGCGGCCTGGGCACAGGCCAGGGTGGACCAGGGTCGACGCGATATGCTCGAGCGCCGCAACAGGGGCAGTGAGCGGGGAGAGGTACGGCCGCGGAGGCGGGTGGGTTGAGATCGGCAGCGGTGGCGGTTGAGGTCGGCCGCGGCGGTGAGTGGTGTGACGGCCAGGATGGCACAGGGTCGACGGGAGAAGGCGATGCGTACTGGTATAATTTTTGCAACAAATCGTTTTTTCCCTTTTGCGTTGCAGATAAATGATGGAGCGCGGGTTGAATAACAAAAATTACAGTGGTTTTTTTATAGAAAATGTTGTGATGAGTTTTCCGACGAAAGCAATAGCCGCTTTATTATTAGGTATAGATAGAAGTGTTTAGATCACTAAAATAGTGATCTAAATGCTTTTATATATTTTTTATGAAGGGAGTACTAAATTAACGACGCTCATTTTGGGACGGAAGAGTACTATCTAAATACCGTGCTCTAGTGTTTACACGGATCTACATGTAATTAGCATGATGTGATGTTAGGGAACCAGTAGTGTAGTAGACACTCTTGATCTATTATTATTTAACACTGATTTGGGATACAAGCTTCGATTACATTGATTGGGGACTACACGCAGAGAGAGAGAGAGAGGAGCGAGAGGTAGGAGAAGGAGGAAGCCGCTGTTCGTGCCGTGATCCTTCGCGGATGCCTGATTGCTACTTCTCTTCGGGTACTTAACCTCCAGCGGCTTGAGGTGGCACACAGTTAGGCCCGACCCATGTGCTGGTGAGGGGCGGCCCATGTACGTGAAGTTCCTAACATCCCTCCCTTCTTGAAACTCGGCTTGATCCTAAGCCGACATCCCTGACAACCACCTGGATCCCACTGCATCAAATGCTCATGGACGTGGCCGGGGTCGTGGTGGTAGTCGAAGTTGGAGTAGACTTCAACGAGGTAGAAGCAGCACTTGTGATGGATGGAAATCCAGTCGAGGGAGGCGTTGATCACAGAGCCGAAAACGCCCCTCCCTTCTTGAAAATGACCTTGATTGTAACACGTAAAGGATGGCATACCACTCATGACTGGTGCTCTCTTGCTGACTACCATCACCATTAGAATTTTTGGTGGTTGCAGATCATCCAAGGAGCCCCAGAATAAAGAGTCCCAGCCTCGATTCTCAACTAAAGCTTGTATATTTTCACGCTTGCGTGTGTCTGCATTAGTTTCAGGAAATGTCAAGTGATTCTCACCCAACCAAGAATTCGAGTTGTCCAGCTTGCGATGAGGAGGAACGTGTTATGACCGGTACAACGTACCAACAAGGAGGCCCAATGGGCAGGGTTAATTACGGGCTTAGCCCAAGTTATCTTATCTATCTTAGAGTCCAAGTTATATTAAAATTTAAGTTATCTAGGGTTTAGTGGAGGTTGTCCTCCTATATAAACACATGTACCCCTTTGATATTAAGGAGACAATAAACAGTATTCTGTTGTCGTCTCCCTCAGGAGACGGGAGCCCCAAACCCTAGCCGCCTCTCTTTCTCTCACACGCCGCGACGGCGCCCAACCGCCAGCACCGGCGTCCCCAATCTCGCAGCCCGCACTTCCACCCCTACAACCTACGTCCGAGACCTGGTAGAACCCTAGTCTCTACCAATTTGGTATCAGGTAGTTTGGGTTCGATGAGTTTGTCGAACCTTCCCACCACCACCACCGCCGCCACCACCGCCTTCCCCGCCACCTCGCAGCAGCCGCCGCCGACGCACCACTCGCCGCCGCCGGCCACCTCCGGTACCGCGGCCCTGGCGGCCGAACCCGTCCCCGTCCTCTCCCCGGCGGAGATGTCCTTGGCGATCCGCGACCTCAACCTGGCGGTCTCGAACCTCCGGACTTTCCTCCAGGCTCCGTACGCAACCCCGCCACCACCACCTCCGCCGGCGGCGCCCTTCGCGCCACCGCCCCCGGCCACTGTCGTGCCCCAAGGCCTGCCGATCACCCAGGTCCGGTGGCCGCCGTCGCCGTCCCCGCTACCGACGTGGATCGACACGCCGACCTACACGACGGCGCCGCTACAGCCGATGGTGTTGCAGCCACCCGCCCCCACCTTCGGGGGGTTCGGCGGGTACACAGACCCGTACGCCGGGAGCTCCGTGGTGCCGCAACACTCTCCTTCCGCCGCGCTGGGTCGTCACGAGGGCACCTACGCGGCCTCGCCACACGTGCAGCAGCCGCCCCGCTTCACCAAGCTGGAGTTCGCCACCTACGACGGCACCGTTGACCCCCTGAACTGGCTCAATCAGTGCGACCAGTTTTTCAGGGGGCAGCGGACCATGGCGTCCGACTGCACGTGGATCGCCTCCGACCACCTCCGTGGCGCCGCCCAAACGTGGTACTACGCCCTCGAGCACGACGAGGGCGGAATGCCTCCGTGGGAGCGCTTTCGCGACCTGTGTCTCCTCCGGTTCGCCCCCCCCATACGTGGGAGCCGCTTGGCCGAGCTCGGTCGCCTTCCCTTCACCACCTCGGTGCAGGACTTCGTCGACCGCTTCCAGACGTTGGCCTGCCATGCGCCTGACGTCACGGCTCGCCAACGTGCCGAGCTTTTCGTCGGCGGCCTTCCCGACCACATCCGCATCGACGTTGAGATGCGCGACCCCCAGGACCTCCAGACGGCCATGTATTACGCACGCGCGTACGAGCAGCGCGCCAACGCCCTGCAGCAGGCGTTCCTGGGCCGCGGGACGCGTCCCCCGACCCGCCCCGCCCCGGCGGCCGCCACCCCGACACACCCCGCCCTTCCGGCCGCTACTGCGGCTGCCCCCACGTCGACACGCACCTTCCGGCGCTTGACGTCGGCCGAGCAGCTCGAGCGGCGCCGCAAGGGCCTGTGCTTCAACTGCGACGAGCCGTATTCGCCGGGTCATACGTGTGCCCGCCTGTTCTACTTGGAGACCATCGACGACGCGGAGGTGGAGGCCCTCACCGCAGAGCTCGATGCCACCACACTCTCCGAGGCCGGCATCACGACCTACGGGCCGGTCGACGCGACCGCCTTCGTCGTCTCCCTTCATGCCATGACTGGCATCAAGACGGCAAAGACGATGCTGCTTCCGGTGACGATCAACGGGGAGCGTCTCACCGCGCTCGTGGACACGGGTTCGACGCACAACTTCCTGTCCAGGGACGCCATGCGCCGCCTCGCACTCCAACCGGCGGGCTCGGAGAAGTTCAGCGTCACCGTCGCCAACGGGGACCGCCTTGCTTGCTAGGGGGTGGCGCGGCAGGTTCCCATCCTCATCGGCGATGAGTCGTTCTCCATCGACTGCGTCGGCATCGACCTGGGCTGCTACGACTTCATCCTCGGCATTGACTTCCTGTCCACTCTCGGCCCCATCCTTTAGGACCTCAATGTGTTGTCCGTCATCTTCTGGCGCAAGGGCGGCCGTCGCGTTCAGTGGACAGGCATCGGCGGCTCCGGCGCCGCGACTCCGCAGCTCCAGTTGATGGCGGCCGCACTGGACGAGGCGCATCCCCTCCTGGCCGACCTCCTGCAGCAGCACAATGACATCTTCGACGAGCCACAGGGCCTCCCTCCCACGCGGCCCTGTGACCACTGCATCCACCTGCTGCCGGACACGGCACCTGTCGCCGTGCGTCCGTACCGGTACCCTCAACTGCAGAAAGACGAGCTCGAGCGTCAGGTGACGGTCATGCTCGCGCAGGGCATCATCCGGATTTCGACATCGCCGTTCTCCGCCCCGGTGCTCCTTGTGCGCAAGCCCGACGGCACATGGCGCTTCTGCATCGACTACCGCGCCCTCAACGCCCTGACGTCCAAGGACAAGTTCCCCATCCCCGTCGTGGATGAGCTCTTGGACGAGCTACACGGAGCGCGCTTCTTCACCAAGCTCGACCTTCGCTCGGGCTACCATCAGGTGCGCATGCACCCTGACGACATCGAGAAGACGGCATTCCGCACTCACCATGGCCACTTCGAGTTCCTGGTGATGCCGTTCGGTCTCTTCAACGCGCCGGCGACCTTCCGGGCCCTGATGAACGACGTGCTCAACCCATACTTGCGCCGCTTTGTGCTTGTTTTCTTTGATGACATTCTTATCTACAGTGCATCTTGGGTGGAACACCTACAACACGTGGCCATCATCTTCAACAAGCTTCGAGCGCATCGTCTTCACCTCAAGCGCTCGAAGTGCTCATTTGGCACGACCTCCGTCGCGTACCTGGGGCACGTCATCTCGGCGAACGGGGTAGCGATGGACGCGGACAAGGTCGCCGCCGTCGCAGCGTGGCCGACCACGCGGTCACCGCGGGCGCTCTGCGGCTTCTTGGGCCTCGCCGGCTACTACCGGAAGTACATCCGGGACTTCGGCCTCATCGCCGCGCCACTGACGCGTCTCCTTTGACGCGACGCCTTCTCCTGGGACGAGGAGGCGACTACGGCATTCAAGGCTCTCCAGCAGGCGCTTACGACGGGACCCGTCCTCCAGATGCCAGACTTTGATATGCCGTTCATGGTGGACCGCGACTCCTCTGGCATCGGCTTTGGCGCCGTCCTCCACCAGGGCGAGGGACCGCTCGCCTTCTTCAGCCGCCCCTTCGCCGCTCGCCATCACAAGCTCGCGGCCTACGAGCGCGAGCTTATTGGGCTGGTTCAGGCGGTGCGCCACTGGCGGCCTTATCTTTGGGGCCGGTCATTCCGTGTGCGCATGGACCACTACAGCCTCAAGTTCTTGCTGGACCAGCGCCTCTCTACAGTTCCGCAGCACCAGTGGATGAGCAAGCTCTTTGGCTTCGACTTCACCGTCGAGTACCGCCCCGGCCGTCTCAACACGGTCGCCGATGCCTTGTCCCGCCGCGACACTGAGGATGTCGCGGACGATGTCGCCATGGCTGGCACTATCATGTGCATCCGCTCCGGGCCATCTTTCGCCTTCATCGACGACATTCGCCGGGCAACTTCGACGGCCGCGGATGCACAAGGCCTGCGCCAGCGCCTTGACGCTGGCGAGCTAGACGTGCCCTGGCGCTTGGACGAGGGGCTGCTCCTACATGGCCACCGCATCTTCGTGCCCGACCATGGCGACCTGCGCCACTAGGTCCTGACCTTGGCGCACTCTACAGGGCACGAGGGCGTGCAGAAGACTCTCCATCGTCTTCGTGCTGATTTTTACATCCCCGGTGATGGCGCGATGGTCCGCGACTGGGTGCGGTCGTGCGTGACGTGCCAGCAGAACAAGACGGAGACACTATGACCCGCGGGTCTACTGCAGCCGCTGGACGTACCCTCCCAGGTGTGGGCGGATATTTCCATGGACTTCATCGAGGGCCTTCCCAAGGTGGGCGGCAAGTCCGTCATCCTCACGGTGGTTGACCGCTT
The DNA here is from genome assembly GCF_904849725.1 of Hordeum vulgare subsp. vulgare. Classification (NCBI taxonomy): domain Eukaryota; kingdom Viridiplantae; phylum Streptophyta; class Magnoliopsida; order Poales; family Poaceae; genus Hordeum; species Hordeum vulgare. The sequence goes on along the minus strand of NC_058519.1, from coordinate 214,015,421 downwards.
CTCCAAGTACACACACTTCATCGCCCTGGGTCATCCATATACAGCCGCCTCCGTGGCGCGGGCCTTCTTCGACGGCATCGTCTGCCTCCACGGTTTTCCGTCGTCCATCGTCAGAGATCGTGATCCCGTGTTCACGGGACATGTCTGGCGGGATCTCTTTCGACTGGCGGGCGTGAAGCTCTGCATGAGTACGGCGTTCCACCCTCAGACAGACAACCATTCCGAGGTGGTCAACAAGGTGATCGCCATGTACCTGCGCTGTGTTACTGGTGATCGTCCACGAGCTTGGGTGGACTGGTTGGCGTGGGCGGAGTACTACTACAACACCTCCTATCACTCTGCCCTGCGCACCATGCCTTTCGAGGTGGTCTACGGGCGCCCACCTCCGGCGATGCTCCCTTACGAGCCTGGGACGTCTCGGTCCGAGACGACGGGCGACTTACTCCACACCCGCAATGACATTCTGGCTGCGGCGCGCCAACGTCTTCTCCAAGCACAGCAACTGGCTCGGAAGTACTACGATGCTCATCATCGCGAGGCGGAGTTCGCGGTGGGTGATTGGGTGTGGCTGCGCCTCCTCCACAGGACCACGCAGTCTCTGGACCCGCGCTCCAAGCGCAAATTGGGACCTCGCTACGCCGGTCCCTTTCGTGTGCTGGAGCGTGTCGGCACACTCGCATACCGCTTGGAGCTGCCAGCTGGTTCTCGCCTCCACGACGTCTTCCATGTCGTCTTACTGAAGGCCTACTACGGGGACCCTCCTGCAGCGACGCGGGCCCTTCCTCCTACTTCGGATGGCCGCCTCCTTCCAGCTTCCGCACAGGTGGCGAAGGTGCTGCAGGCGCAGCAGCGTCACGGCGTCTGGCATGTCTTGGTACAGTGGACCGGCCTGCCAGAGGAGGAAGCGACTTGGGAGAAGCTCGACGATTTCCGCCAGCAGTTTCCACATGTTCAGCTCGAGGACGAGCTGTTTGAGAAGGCGGGGAGAGATGTTATGACCGGTACAACGTACCAACGGAGGAGGCCCAATGGGCAGGGTTAATTACGGGCTTAGCCCAAGTTATCTTTGTTGGGGAACGTCGCATGGGAAACAAAAATTTTCCTACGCGCACGAAGACCTATCATGGTGATGTCCATCTACGAGAGGGGATGAGCGATCTACGTACCCTTGTAGATCGTACAGCAGAAGCGTTAGTGAACGCGGTTGATGTAGTGGAACGTCCTCACGTCCCTCGATCCGCCCCGCGAACAATCCCGTGATCAGTCCCACGATCTAGTACCGAACGGACGGCACCTCCGCGTTCAGCACACATACAGCTCGACGATGATCTCGGCCTTCTTGATCCAGCAAGAGAGACGGAGAGGTAGAAGAGTTCTCCGGCAGCGTGACGGCGCTCCGGAGGTTGGTGATGATCTCGTCTCAGCAGGGCTCCGCCCGAGCTCCGCAGAAACGCAATCTAGAGGAAAAACTATGAAGGTATGTGGTCGGGCAGCCGTGAGAAAGTCGTCTCAAATCAGCCCTAATACCTTAGTATATATAGGAGGGAGGGGGAGGGAAGAGGCAGCCTCAAACCCTCAAGGTTTGGCCGAAATTGGAGGTGGAGGAGTCCTACTCCAATCCTACTTGGAGTAGGATTCCACCTTCCCACTTGGAAACTCTTTCCACCTTGTGTTTTTTCCTTCTCAAACCTTATGGGCCTTAGTGGGAACTTATTCCAGCCCACTAGGGGCTGGTTTATCTCTTCCCATAGCCCATGGGACCCCTTGGGGCGTGACACCCCTCCCGATGGTCCCCGGCACCCCTCCCGGCACTCCCGGTACACTACCGATGAGCCCGAAACTTTTCCGGTAATGCACGAAAACCTTCCGGTAACCAAATGAGGTCATCCTATATATCAATCTTCGTTTCCGGACCATTCCGGAAACCCTCGTGACGTCCGTGATCTCATCCGGGACTCCGAACAACATTCGGTAACCAACCATATAACTCAAATACGCATAAAACAACGTCGAACCTTAAGTGTGCAGACCCTGCGGGTTCGAGAACTATGTAGACATGACCCGAGAGACTCCTCGGTCAATATCCAATAGCGGGACCTGGATGCCCATATTGGATCCTACATATTCTACGAAGATCTTATCGTTTGAACCTCAGTGCCAAGGATTCATATAATCCCGTATGTCATTCCCTTTGTCCTTCGGTATGTTACTTGCCCGAGATTCGATCGTTAGTATCCGCATACCTATTTCAATCTCGTTTACCGGCAAGTCTCTTTAATCGTTCCGTAATACAAGATCCCGCAACTTACATTAAGTTACAATGCTTGCAAGGCTTGTGTGTGATGTTGTATTACCGAGTGGGCCCCGAGATACCTCTTCGTCACACGGAGTGACAAATCCCAGTCTTGATCCATACTAACTCAACGAACACCTTCGGAGATACCTGTAGAGCATCTTTATAGTCACCCAGTTACGTTGCGACGTTTGATACACACAAAGTATTCCTCCGGTGTTAGTAAGTTATATGATCTCATGGTCATAGGAATAAATACTTGACACGCAGAAAACAGTAGCAACAAAATGACACGATCAACATGCTACGTCTATTAGTTTGGGTCTAGTCCATCACATGATTCTCCTAATGATGTGATCCCGTTATCAAGTGACAACACTTGCCTATGGCCAGGAAACCTTGACCATCTTTGATCAACGAGCTAGTCAACTAGAGGCTTACTAGGGACAGTGTTTTGTCTATGTATCCACACAAGTATTGTGTTTCCAATCAATACAATTATAGCATGGATAATAAACGATTATCATGAACTAAGAAATATAATAATAACTAATTTATTATTGCCTCTAGGGCATATTTCCAACAGTCTCCCACTTGCACTAGAGTCAGTAATCTAGTTCACATCACCATGTGATTCCAACGAATCCAACACCCATATAGTTATGGGGTCTGATCACGTCTTGATCGTGAGAGAGGTTTTAGTCAACGGTTCTGAAACTTTCAGATCCGTGCGTCCTTTACAAATCTTTATGTCATCTTATAGATGCTGCTACTACGTGCTATTCGGAAATGCTCCAAATATCTACTCTACTATACGAATCCGTTTCACTACTCATAGTTATCCGGATTAGTGTCAAAGCTTGCATTGACGTAACCCTTTACGACAAACTCTTTAACCACCTCCATAATCGAGAAAAATTCCTTAGTCCATTAGTTACTAAGGACAAATTTCGACCGCTGCTAGTGATTCAATCATGGATCACTCTCTGTACCTCTCAAAATACCTTGAGTCAAGGCACACATCAGGTGCGGTACACAGCATGGCATACTTTAGATTCTACGGCTAAGGCATAGAAGACGACCTTCGTCTATTCTCTTTATTCTGCCGGGGTCGGGTTTCGAGTCTTACTCAAATTCACACCTCACAACGCAACCAAGAACTCCTTCTTTGCTGATCTATTTTGAACTCCTTTCAAAAACTTGTCAAGGCATGCATCTTGTTGAAACTTCCATTAAGCGCTTTTCGATCTATCTCCATAGATCTTTGATGCTCAACGTTCAAGTAGCGTAATCCAGGTACTCCTTTGAAAACTTCTTTCAAAACAACCTTGTATGCTTTACAGAAATTCTACATTACTTCTGATCCACAATATGTCAACCACATATACCTATCAGAAATTCTATAGTGCTCCCACTCACTTCTTTGGAAATACAAGTTTCTCATAAACCTTGTACAAACCCAAAATCCTTGATCATCTCATCAAAGTGCTTATTCCAACTCCGAGATGCTTGCACCAGTCCATTGAAGGATCGCTGGAGTTTGCATACTTGTTAGTATCCTTAGGATCGACAAAACCTCATGGTTGTATCTCATACAATGTTTGCTCAAGGAAACCGTCGAGGAAACAATGTTTTGACATCCTACGTGCAATATTTCATAAATAATGCAGAAACTACTAACATAATTCCAACAGACCTTTAGCATCGCTACGAGTGAGAAAGTATCATCATAGTCAACTGTTTGATCTTGTCGAAAACATCTTTGCGACAAGTCGAGCTTTTCTTAATAGTGACTTATCACCATCATTGTCTGTCTTCTTTTAAAGATCCATTTTTACTCAATAGTCCTATGACCATCAAGTAGTTCTACCAAAGTCTACACTTTGGTTTCATACATGGATCCTCTCTCGGATTTCATGGCTTCCAGCCATTTGTCGGAATCCGGGCCCACCATCGCTTTCTCCATAACTCGTAGGTTCACTGTTGCTCAACAACATGACCTCCAAGACAGGGTTAGCGTACTACTCTGCAGCAGTACGCGACCTTGTCGACCTACGAGGTTTGTAGTAACTTGATTCGAAGCTCAATGATCATCATCATCAGCTTCCACTTCAATTGGTGTAGGCGCCACATGAACAACTTCCTGCGCCCTGCTACACACTGGTTGAAGTGATGGTTCAATAACCTCATCAAGTTCTACTACCCTCCCACTCAATTCTTTCGAGAGAAACCTTTCCTCGAGAAAGGATCCGTTTCCAGAAACAAACACTTTGCTTTCGGATCTGAGATAGGAGATGTATCCAACTGTTTTGGATATCCTATGAAGATGCATTTATCCGCTTTGGGTTCGAGTTTATCAGACTGAAACTTTTTCACATAAGTGTCGAAACCCCAAACTTTCAAGAAACGACAGTTTAGATTTCTCTAAACCTCAGTCTATACTGTGTCATCTCAACGGAAATACGCGGTGCCCTATTTAAAGTGAGTGCGGTTGTCTCTAATGCATAACCCATAAACGATAGTGGTAATTCGATAAGAGACATCATAGTATGCATCATACCAAATAGTGCGTGGCTATGATGTTCAGACACATCATCACACTATGATGTTCTAGGTGGCATGAACTGCGAAACAACTTCCACATTGTCTTAACTGCGTACCAAAACTCGTAACTCAGATATTCATTTCTATGATCACATCGTAGACAGTTTATCCTCTTGTTACGACGAACTTCACTCTGAAACAGAATTGAACCTTTCAATATTTCAGACTTGTGATTCATTAAGTAAATACTCTAGTATCTACTCAAATCGTCAGTGAAGTAAGAACATAATGATATCCACTGCGTGCCTCAGCACCCATTGGACTGCATACATCAAAATGTATCACTTCCAATAAGTTACTATCTTATTTCATCTCAATGAAAACAAGGCCTTGCTCACGTGGTATGATTTGCATGTCACTAGTGATTCGAAATCAGGTGAGTACAAAGATCCATCAGCATGGAGCCTCTTCATGCAATTTATACTGACATGACTCAAGCGGCAGTTCCACAAGTAAGTGGTACTATCATTATTAACTCGTATCTTTTGGCACCAATGTGTAACACTACAATCGAGATTCAATAAACCATTGAAGGTGATCATTCAAGCAAATAGAGTAACCATTATTCTCTTTGAATGAATAATCGTATTGCAATGAACACGATCCAATCACGTTCACGCTTAACGCAAACACCAAATAACAATTATTTAGGTTCAACACCAATCCCGATGGTAGAGGGAGCGTGCGACGTTTGATTATATCAACCTTGGAAACACTTCCAACACGTATCGTCACCTTGCCTTTAGCTAGTCTCCGTTTATGCCGTAGCTTTCATTTCGCGTTACTAATCACTTAGCAACCGAACCGGTATCCAATACCCTCGTGCTACTAGGAGTACTAGTAAAGTACACATCAACATTATGTATATCAAATATACTTCTCTCGACTTTTGCCAGCCTTCTTATCCACCAAGTATCTAGAGTTGCTCCGCCTCAGTGACTGTTCCCCTTATTACAGAAGCACTTAGTCTCGGGTTTTGGGTTTAATCTTGGGTCTCTTCATTAGTGCAGCAACTGTTTTGCTGTTTCACGAAGTATCCCTTCTAGCCCTTGCCTTTCTTGAAACTTAGTGGTTTTACTAACCATCAACTATTGATGCTCCTTCTTGATTTCTACTTTCGCAGTGTCAAACATCGCGAATCACTCAAAAGATCATAGTATCTATCCTTGATATGTTATAGTTCATCACGAAGCTCTCATAGCTTGGTGGCAGTGACTTTGGAGAACCATCACTATCTCATCTGGAAGATTAACTCCCACTTGATTCAAGCGATTGTCGTACTCAGACAATCTGAGCACATGCTCAACGATTGAGCTTTTCTCCTTTACTTTGTGGACAAAGAATCTTGTTTGGAGGTCTCGTACCTCTTAACAAGGGCACAAGCATGAAATCACAATTTCATCTCTTCGGAACATCACTTATGTTCCATGACGTTTTACAACGTTTTCGGCGCCTTGCTTCTAAGCCATCAAGTATCTTGCACTGAACTATCGTGTAGTCATCAGTAACGTGTATGTCGGATGTTCATAGCATCCACAGACGACGCTCGAGGTGCAGCACACCGAGTGGTGCATTAAGGACATAAGCCTTCTGCGTAGCAACGAGGACAATCCTCGGTTTTACAGACTCAGTCTGCAAAGGTTGCTACTATCAATTTTCAACTAAATTTTCTCTAGGAACATATAAAAACAATAGAGCTATAGCGCAAGCTACATCGTAATTCGCAAAGACCATTAGACTATGTTCATGACAATTAGTTCAATTAATCATATTACTTAAGAACTCCCACTCAAAAAGTACATCTCTCTAGTCATTTGAGTGGTACATGATCCAAATTCGCTATCTCAAGTCCGATCATCACGTGAGTCGAGAATAGTTTCAGTGGTAAGCATCCCTATGCTAATCATATCAACTATACGATTCATGCTCGACCTTTCGGTCTCATGTGTTCCGAGGCCATGTCTGCACATGCTAGGCTCGTCAAGCTTAACCCGAGTGTTCCGCGTGTGCAACTGTTTTGCACCCGTTGTATGTGAACGTTGAGTCTATCACACCCGATCATCACGTGGTGTCTCGAAACGAAGAACTGTCGCAACGGTGCACAGTCGGGGAGAACACAATTTCGTCTTGAAATTTTAGTGAGAGATCACCTCATAATGCTACCATCGTTCTAAGCAAAATAAGGTGCATAAAAGGATTAACATCACATGCAATTCATAAGTGACATGATATGGCCATCATCACGTGCTTCTTGATCTCCATCACCAAAGCACCGGCACGATCTTCTTGTCACCGGCGCCACACCATGATCATCCATCAACGTGTTGCCATCGGGGTTGTCGTGCTACTTATGCTATTACTACTAAAGCTACATCCTAGCAAAATAGTAAACGCATCTGCAAGCACAAACGTTAGTATAAAGACAACCCTATGGCTCCTGCCGGTTGCCGTACCATCGACGTGCAAGTTGATATTTCTATTACAACATGATCATCTCATACATCCAATATATCACATCACATCGTTGGCCATATCACATCACAATCATACCCTGCAAAAACAAGTTAGACGTCCTCTAATTTTGTTGTTGCATGTTTTACGTGGTGACCGAGGGTATCTAGTAGGATCGCATCTTACTTACGCAAACACCACAACGGAGATATATGAGTTGCTATTTAAACTCATCCAAGGACCTCCTCGGTCAAATCCGATTCAACTAAAGTTGGAGAAACAGTCACTTGCCAGTCATCTTTGAGCAAAGGGGGTTACTCGTAACGATGAAACCAGTCTCTCGTAAGCGTACGAGTAATGTCGGTCCAAGCCGCTTCAATCCAACAATACCGCGGAATCAAGAAAAGACTAAGGAGGGCAGCAAAACGCACATCACCGCCCACAAAACCTTTTGTGTTCTACTCGAGAAGACATCTACGCATGAACCTAGCTCTGATACCACTGTTGGGGAACGTCGCATGGGAAACAAAAATTTTCCTACGCGCACGAAGACCTATCATGGTGATGTCCATCTACGAGAGGGGATGAGCGATCTACGTACCCTTGTAGATCGTACAGCAGAAGCGTTAGTGAACGCGGTTGATGTAGTGGAACGTCCTCACGTCCCTCGATCCGCCCCGCGAACAATCCCGCGATCAGTCCCACGATCTAGTACCGAACGGACGGCACCTCCGCGTTCAGCACACGTACAGCTCGACGATGATCTCGGCCTTCTTGATCCAGCAAGAGAGACGGAGAGGTAGAAGAGTTCTCCGGCAGCGTGACGGCGCTCCGGAGGTTGGTGATGATCTCGTCTCAGCAGGGCTCCGCCCGAGCTCCGCAGAAACGCAATCTAGAGGAAAAACTATGAAGGTATGTGGTCGGGCAGCCGTGAGAAAGTCGTCTCAAATCAGCCCTAATACCTTAGTATATATAGGAGGGAGGGGGAGGGAAGAGGCAGCCTCAAACCCTCAAGGTTTGGCCGAAATTGGAGGTGGAGGAGTCCTACTCCAATCCTACTTGGAGTAGGATTCCACCTTCCCACTTGGAAACTCTTTCCACCTTGTGTTTTTTCCTTCTCAAACCTTATGGGCCTTAGTGGGAACTTATTCCAGCCCACTAGGGGCTGGTTTATCTCTTCCCATAGCCCATGGGACCCCTTGGGGCGTGACACCCCTCCCGATGGTCCCCGGCACCCCTCCCGGCACTCCCGGTACACTACCGATGAGCCCGAAACTTTTCCGGTAATGCACGAAAACCTTCCGGTAACCAAATGAGGTCATCCTATATATCAATCTTCGTTTCCGGACCATTCCGGAAACCCTCGTGACGTCCGTGATCTCATCCGGGACTCCGAACAACATTCGGTAACCAACCATATAACTCAAATACGCATAAAACAACGTCGAACCTTAAGTGTGCAGACCCTGCGGGTTCGAGAACTATGTAGACATGACCCGAGAGACTCCTCGGTCAATATCCAATAGCGGGACCTGGATGCCCATATTGGATCCTACATATTCTACGAAGATCTTATCGTTTGAACCTCAGTGCCAAGGATTCATATAATCCCGTATGTCATTCCCTTTGTCCTTCGGTATGTTACTTGCCCGAGATTCGATCGTTAGTATCCGCATACCTATTTCAATCTCGTTTACCGGCAAGTCTCTTTACTCGTTCCGTAATACAAGATCCCGCAACTTACATTAAGTTACAATGCTTGCAAGGCTTGTGTGTGATGTTGTATTACCGAGTGGGCCCCGAGATACCTCTTCGTCACACGGAGTGACAAATCCCAGTCTTGATCCATACTAACTCAACGAACACCTTCGGAGATACCTGTAGAGCATCTTTATAGTCACCCAGTTACGTTGCGACGTTTGATACACACAAAGTATTCCTCCGGTGTTAGTAAGTTATATGATCTCATGGTCATAGGAATAAATACTTGACACGCAGAAAACAGTAGCAACAAAATGACACGATCAACATGCTACGTCTATTAGTTTGGGTCTAGTCCATCACATGATTCTCCTAATGATGTGATCCCGTTATCAAGTGACAACACTTGCCTATGGCCAGGAAACCTTGACCATCTTTGATCAACGAGCTAGTCAACTAGAGGCTTACTAGGGACAGTGTTTTGTCTATGTATCCACACAAGTATTGTGTTTCCAATCAATACAATTATAGCATGGATAATAAACGATTATCATGAACTAAGAAATATAATAATAACTAATTTATTATTGCCTCTAGGGCATATTTCCAACAATCTTACCTATCTTAGAGTCCAAGTTATCTAGGGTTTAGTGGAGGTTGTCCTCCTATATAAACACATGTACCCCTTCGATATTAAGGAGACAATAAATAGTATTCTGTTGTCGTCTCCCTCAGGACACGGGAGCCCCAAACCCTAGCCGCCTCTCTCTCTCTCTCTCTCTCACGCCGTGATGGCGCCCAACCGCCGGCGCCGGCGTCCCCAATCTTGCAGCCCGCACTTCCACCCCTACAACCTATGTCCGAGACCTGGTAGAACCCTAGCCTCTACCAGAACGAATGTAGGACAACAAGTGTGATGTAGTATGTGCAGCAACAACTCGAATTTACTCTCAACGCTAGAGTTATGGTGCAGTTGCTGAGCAAGTTGGCTGCTAAGAGCATGTGATAATGTATTGAAACTGGCTAGAGTAGTTGATATTCCTGAAAGAGTCACGTGATTGCCAACAATGCAGCCAGGCGAAAAATGATGCCATGGGGGCTTCAGCTGAAAAAATGGCCAAGACTCGTATTTTTCTTTAGTGCCAAGCTTCATACATCTTATACAACACACTTGGACCATCGAGATACCTCCATTAACAACCTGGTGGACCAGATGCTTGGGAAGACCTTGGGTTCCACTCCACATTACCACTTGTAATTTTAGAAGTCTTGCAACAACTGCAGGTGCCTCATTGTAACGCCCGGACACACCAGATGATTGGAAAAGAAGGAATTCCTTATTGATATGAGTAGTCTATCATCCCTAATAAGTCAGGCTATCACATAAAAATACATGGAAAATAGGTTCCTAAAACACGCATATTAAAACGTCCGTAGTTTTTAATCCGTATGTCGGATCGGAGCGAGTTGTATATGGTTTACGTGTAGTTTCGCGCGTAGAATCCGTTTTTAAAACTTGCACAAATGATTGACGACGTTTAGCATGCCGTATGCTTAGATTTACGTGTTGTCTCAATAGGAAAGTGCCCGCATTTATTTTCCGTGCGTGTTCGAATTGCTCGTATGCCGTAATAGAAATGCCCATGTTTTAGGAACCATTTTTGCATGCATTTTAGAGCGGTCATTTGTATTTTTGCGTGTAGAGATTTGCCGCTAGATTATTTTCCGTGTCTAGGCCATTATCTCGCATTTATGTATGGCTTTATTTTTGTGTTGCAACCCCACATGTTTTATATGTTTTCGGGATAGAAAAATCCATGAGATTTTTCTGTGCAATTAGTTTTAGTTTTTCAGTAAGTTAGTTCACGCGATATTTTGCCGTGATGCCCTTTTGTTTATTTCGTAGGATTTATTCCGTGCTTCGTTTGACGGAGTTGTCAACTAGAGAGTTGTTCTTGGGTGTTTACTCTAGCCCCTGGTATTTTTAGTTGCAATATAAATGCATGTTTAGGTGTGGTTTGCTTGCTCTCAAGTTGCTAGAAATAGTGCTGATTTGGAGGAGCTGAAATATTTCTAACTCTCGATTCTGTTATATTTTGTTGCTGTCTTGTCTTGCTTTTATCTTGTGATCTGTAGCTCTTTTGAGGTTGGTGCAATGGAGTTAGCTGTAGCCCTTGTGTTTCTCTAGCTTGCTATGAATTTTCATGCCATTTGGAGTCCTGTGGATATAGGTTTTGCTGCTATCAATATGGCTTCAAATCGAAAACTGCACCTCCATGAAGTGTAATTTTCACTAAGTCTGAAATAGTGTGTGGGATGCCATTTTGTGACTTCTTTTCCTAGTGTTCCATGATGCCATGCTAGTTGTTGTTAGTTGTTTGTAGTAGTGCTTCGTGCCCTATTTTGTGTCATGCCTTGGTTGAGTAGATCGGAGTAGTGTAGCATGTGGTTGTGGGGCGTAGAAAATGCTATGTGGCTGATTTTGGCAGATTGTGGTGTTTTCTTGTTTTGCTCGTAGTTGTTGAACCGTAGCTCCGATTTGATCGTGTTCTACATGAAACTTGCTTAGGATCTCGTGTAGTTTCATTTTCTCTTGCTGGTTGTATGTTTTGAAGTGTTCGTGACCGTCGTTGCACACATATTGCATTCATGTCATCATATCTTGCGGTGCTTGTATCTTTTGAACCGTAGCTCCATTGGAGATGTTCTCTATGTGTAGATTACTTGAAATGACGCGTAGAATCACGTGAACCTATTTGTTTTGTTGTTTAACAACTAATTAAATGTGTTAGTTCAGATCTGGACAGAATTGTAAATTAACATGTGAGGTCGTTTCGGAGATGCTATATGTCATTTCCGACCTCATTTAAAATGCCTAGATAGGTAGACAAATTGCGCTTCACCCCTTGCCATGATAACAAAAATTTAATATTGCCGTGTAAATAATCGGGAGTGAATTAAATAATTAATCGTGGAGTTTCGTTGATATGCAACTCATTGCATATCGAGCTTCACTTAATGTGTAGTGTTGTGTGAGGTGAATTGTCATGCCGTGTCTTGCATGTATTCAGCTGCTCATGCATCATTTTTGTTGTTGCACCGTGTGGTGAATTCCGTTTGTTGATTTGTGTTTCCGGTTTGCTTCGTCTCGATAGAGTTCTGCAGTGTGCCGGATTGTGGGGACCCGTTCGACTACATCGGTTCGTCTGCTTCACGGAGTCATTCTTCTTCCAAGCGGGATCTCAGGCAAGATGACCATTTCCCCAGATACCATTACTATCATTGCCATGCTAGTTTTATCGCCTCTATCGATTTGTCTAGTTGCCTACCACATGTTAAATATCAGCCTCTCAACAATGCCATGAAAATCTTCAACCTGTTCAACCTAGCAAACCACTGATTGGCTATGTTACCGCTTGCTTAACCCTGTTGTTAGCGTTGCTAGTTGCAGGTGCAGTTGCTTCCATGTGAAGACATGGGTCCCTTGTCATATCACCATATTAAATGCTATTTAATTTAATGCACCTATACACTTGGTAAAAGGTGGAAGGCTTGGCCTTTCTAGCCTGGTGTTTTGTTCCACCTTTGCCCCCTTAGTTTCGGCTACCGGTGTTATGTTCCATATTTGAGCGCTCCTAACACGATCTGGGTTGTTATGGGGACCCCCTTGATAATTCGTTTTAGATTAAAGCTGGTTCGGCAAGGCCCAACATTGGTACTACATTTGCCCAACATAATAAATCTGTTAAAATGAAATGCGTAGGGAGTTAGCGCTACCCGAGGAGTAATTCTACATAATACAGGGAGGGCTAGTGCTGATGGTGTTGGTCCAAAACAGAGCACTGTGCGGGGCCACCGCGAGGAAACCCGAGGTTTGGCACTCGTACGCGTCACTCGTCCGTCGTGTCCTGAGAATGAGATACGCGGCTCCTATCGGGATCGTCGACACGCCGGGCGGCCTTGCTGGATTAGTTTTACCTTTGACGAGATATCTTGTGCATTGGGATTCCGGTGATGCTTTGGGTAACCTCAGAGTTGAGGTTTTCCACTAGGGAATCCGACGAGATCGCGAGCTTCGTGATTGAGGATTTCTATGCGGCTTGTGGTAATTTGTGATGGACTAGTTGGAGCACCCCTGCAGGGTTAAATATTTTCGGAAAGCCGTGCCCGCGGTTATGTGGCAACGTGGAAACTTTGTTTAACACTGGTTCTAGAAAATTTGAAGTTAACTTAAATAAAACTTGCCAACTGTGTGCGTAACCGTGACTGTCTCTTTCGTGAGTTCCTTCTCCGATCGAGGACACGGTGGGGTTATGTCTGACGTAGGTAGGTGTTCAGGATCATTCATTTGATCAATAGTAGTTCACGTCCGTTATGCGTAGATCTTCCCCCTCTTATTTCTTGTACTCGTAAGTTTAGCCACCAAATATATGCTTATCCGCTGCTGGAACCTCACCACTTAACCATACCTCACCCAGTAAGCTTTGCTAGTCTTGATACCTTTGGAAATGAGATTGCTGAGTCCCCTATGGCTCACAGATTACTACAACACCAGTTGCAGGTACAGGTAAAGGTTACTTGACGCGAGCGCGTTGATTGTTCATTTGGAGTTGCTTCTTCTTCTTCTTCATCATCGATCTAGGATGGGTTCCAGGATGACAGCCTGGGATAGCAAGGATGGACGTCGTTCTTCTTTTCTCGTTTGTTTTTGTCCGTAGTCGGACCCTGCTCTTACTCTTGATGATTATGTAATGTAATGATGTGACTCTGATGTAGCTTGTGGCGAGTGTAAGCCAACTCTATATATATCTCTTCTATTCAGTACATGTACTTGTAACGATATCCATTCTTGCGACACGACGAGATGCGCTTCTATCCCTGACGAGGCCCTCGCGCCAAATTGAGGATAGGGTCGCATCTTGAGTGTGACACTCATAATTTGCACAACCAGTGAACTCCCAAGAAGGCCATGGTTACAAATCAACTAAAGTGACAATCAGAGTCTCCAAATGAGTATGAAACAACCATTCTTGCAATTTGCTCCTCCTCCTTGGTTGATGGTCAGGTGGCCACCACACACAACCAGAATCACTAGTGACGCATCCACAAGCGATGCCATGGCACAGAACAACATCATCTTCTGCACTCTGCACTTGAATTGGAGGCGACCACGGTGGAGGAGTGAGCCTTTGATCTCAACAACAAGATGAACGTCATGTGGTCGATGCTCTGCACATGTAGTTGGTTGCACCCGATCATCGCCGTGGACAAGGACAACCAAAGGCACCGAGTCCGCCGGGCATGTGACCAATGGAATCAGGGACACATCAGCAATGACGTAGTTTTTGGCAATGTCAGGGTCGTACCTCGAGAGCATGGGAGCTACAGGGGTGGCAAGTTTGACATTGATTGTCATGTCGAAAGCCTCGGACACCGTCACCACAACCTGGTACTCCTTCCGGTCTTCTGGTTCGGCCATTGGAAGGGTGGTCGTGATGTCGTTGAGGTTGACTGCAGGCTCGAGGAAGATGGAAGCAGAGGCATCACTGCCCTTGTTGCCAAAGTCGATGGTGGCGACCTGGTGTGAGCATTCCATCGAACATGTGATAGGCGCCAACTCGGTGCAGACAGAAGACACGTGATGGACGACCTCGAGGACCTCCTGGGCCTTGCTGTTGGAGCAAGAGACGTCGGGGACGGGTGTGGACGAAGCGTTTGTTGTGGTTGAGGCCGCCGGATCGACAAGCGAGGTAACCATGGGAGGATCACCCATGCTCGCAATACCCAAGAGGCCAACACTAAGCTCAACTCCTCTGCTTTAGCGCATAACCTCTCGAGGTACCACAACAACTGCTTGTTGGCAGACATGGCATCCCAGCCTGATAGTAAGAGCGTGGGCATTGTGACGTGTTGGTAAAACTGGAAGAATTGGGAGTGGGAGAAAAATTGGAGGAAAGTTGAGGGGGAAGGATGGTGGCCTGGTTCTTTTTTTTAAGACAACACCAATTCTCATTAACTAGGATGGTGCGAGGGTAAATCCCCCTCAACACAAGCTGCCACTTGGGCAGGAACAATGTTTCCCCACTCCTCAAAATGGTTTGTTTCATACATATGACCAATACAGGCTAGCTGATGCGCGACACTGTTTGCTTCTCGATGGCAGAGCGAAATCTTCTGTTGGGAGAACCAGATCTTCAGTTGGTATTTCATGTCCTCGACGACCGAAGCATACGCTGATGCATCCGCGCGAGTTAGATCTGTAGCCTCCATCAATAGCATGTTGTCCGTTTCAAATATCACCCGTACAACTCCTAGATCAGCCGCCATTGTTATTGCATGTGAGAGGGCATAAACCTCAGCAGTGAATGCATCATTTGCGTGTGCCTGGCGACCCGCCCGAGCAGCCAAAACTTCTCCATTGCCATCTCTAGCTACAACACCCCAGCTCGAATCCGCGTGCCCTGGAATAAAGGACCCATCCGCATTGATCTTGATCGTATCACTCGGAGGTGGTTTCCATTTGGTAGGGCACTTTCCTTTGGATGGTGCGCTGAATATCTGCATGTAATCCATAACATTGGCCCTAGTTCTTCACGCCACCTCCTCGTCCTGCTCCGGCAACTCCCCTTCCCTCAGCTTGTTTCGGTTGGACCACCATAGCCACCAGAACGTAAGAATGTGCATGCGCTTTATCTCACTCAATCCCCATATATAGTCCAGGGAATGATGCACCGAAGTTATTTCCTGCAGCTTCTCCCGTTCCTGCTCCATCTCCAGCGCCCTCCAGACCCCCTTGACATGTTTGCATTTGATAAACAGATGTCCCCCGTCCTCCTCCGCCTTGCCACAGAAAAGGCATTTTGTGTGATCCACCAGAATACCCCTCTTCTTCAGGTTTGAACGGAATGCAAGTGATTCATGTTTCAACCGCCATGTGAACATCTCAATATTCCTAGGGCCTGGGAGCTTCCACAATCGGGTCCAGGTATCATCCGTGCGTTGGTTAATACTCGTTGTGGCTGAGCTTGTTCCCACTTCCCCCTGTTCCAGTGGCTTGCCCAGCTTAACTTGCAGTTTATAGGCGCTTCCCACCGAATGTTCTCCTTTACTATCATACTGCCAGGCCACGAAGTCAGGAATCCCTTCCCTCAACAGGATTCAGAGTATATGGTGAGCATCATCAGTCCAGAAAGTCTACCGCACGAGTCGTTCATCCCAAGACCCTGATGTCGGATCAATGAGATCACTTACATACTCCAGTAGATTTCCTTGCCGTGGTGTAATCACCCGTCTCGAACACGGGCGAGGTATCCAGGGGTCACGCCATATGCTGACCCTCTCCCCATCATCGATATGCCACATATACCCCTCCTTGATGAGCTCTAGCCCATGCAAGAGGCTCCGCCAAGAATAGGAGATGCCCGGCTTTGGTGTCGCGTCAAGCACATGTGTACTGGGGTAATACCTTGCCTTTAGAACCCTGGCGCACAGGGACTCTGGGAATTGGATCAGACGCCATATTTGGCGTGATAACATAGCCCTGTTGAAGCAATCCATGTCCCTAAACCCTAGACCGCCCATACTCTTAGGTTTTGTTAATTTCTCCCAGCTAATCTAGTGTATAGTATCCTCTTTATCCTGTTGGCTCCACCAGTATCTTCCCAGTAGCGAACTAAGTTTCTCACAGAAGGATTTTGTGAGATAGAAGCAGGACATTGCATAAGTAGGGATGCCTGGGCGACAGTTTTAACCAAGACTTCCTTCCCTGGCTTCGCGATGAGCTTTTCCTTCCATCCGTAAACCTTCCCCGCTACGGCCCCCTTAATATAAGCAAAGGCTTTCCTCTTTGATTGACCCACGTGAACTCGCAAACCAAGATATTTCTCATTCCAGTTTTCACTCCGAATCGCCAGGGTATTCTTTACTTCCACTCGCACGGCATCTAGCGTATTGAGAGTAAACATGATGGCTGACTTCTCCGTGTTGATATATTGCCCCGAACATCTCTCATATAGATCAAGGATCTCCTTCAGAACCACAGCTTCAGTTTGGTTGGCCTTCATGAGCAAAACAGCATCATCCACAAAGAACAGATGGGAAACCATCAGCGCATTGTTGCAGATTTTAACTCCACTCAAACTTCCTGAACCTTCCACATCATGAAGAAGCGCGGAGAGGCCTTCCGCGCATATCACAAACAGATATGGTGACAGTGGATCACCCTGGCGAAGGCCTCTTGATGGGCTAAATTGGTCTGTCAATGTGCCATTCACTTTGATTTGGTATCTCACTGTCGTGACACATCGCATTATCAGCTGGACCACCCTGTCCTGAAATCCCAACCGAAGAAGCATTGCTGCCAGGTCACTCCATTCCACCTGATCGTACGCTTTGCTCATATCTGCTTTGACTGCCGCATACCCCTCCTTGCCTTTCGTCTTGTGCAAAATGTAATCAGAGATCTCATACGATATCAGCACATTATCCGTAATAAACCATCCCGGAATAAAGGCACTCTGGTTATCTGATATGATTTGGGGAAGTATCAACTTCATCCTGTTAGCTATTACCTTAGACACCAGTTTGTAGAGCACATTACACAGACTTATGGGCCGTAGATCCTTGATTCTGCTTGGTTTCTTCACTTTGGGTATAAGGACGATGACAGTGTCATTCGACCCTACCAGGATCTCACCCCCATTCAGAACAGCTAGCACTTCTTCCACCACCTGGTCGCCCATCAGAGGCCAATTCTTTTTGTACACAATTGAAGGCATCCCATCGGGCCCGGGAGCTTTTAAATCCCCTATATGATCAAGAGTGGCTTTAACTTCTTCGCATGTGAACTCAGCCGTCATGATATTATTCATCCTGTCATTGACACGGGGCTGCACCGTATCAAGGAGATCCGCCAACCGGCCCGACATGTTTGATGTGAACAGACCCTGAAAATAGGAGCACACATAGTTAGTTAATGCGTTCCCTTCCTTCACCACCGTACCATCCTCCTTCACAATCCCTTTGATTCGGTTCTTCTTCCTCCTAGCGGACGCCATTGCCATAAAATAACGGGTATTTCTATTTCCATCCTTTAACCAGGCTACGTGAGATCTTTGTTTGGCTCTAGTGTTCTTCTTCTCCTCCAGATCATTGACCACACCCCTTAGTCTCCCCTCTTCCCGGATCTTAGCTTCAGAGACCGGCGCGCACATACACCTCTCCAGATCAGTTTGGGCTTTCTTCAATCTTCCCGTCAGTTCTCCAATCTCCTCCTTGTGCCATCTACGCATTCTACACGCCACCTTCCGCATGGTTTGTTCGACACTACACCCTTCCGCCTTTCCTTCCTCCCATGCTTCCTGGATAACCTCGGCACACCCCTCTTCATGCAACCACCATGCTTCAAACCAAAACCCCCGGTCACCTCCTCCTCCTCCTCTCCCTGCATCCCCCACCGTATTGATAACCAAAGGCCTAAGATCCGAATGGCGCGGCCTCTCATGCACCATGGAGAACCCTCGGAATGTCCCACACCAATCCGCATTTGCAGTTACTCGATCCAATCTCTCACAGATATAAGAGTGGATCTCCCTATTGTGATTCCTCCACATGAATTTATCTCCGGTGTACCCGATATCACATAATCCAGCATTATCGAGAGCTTCGCGGAATCTGTCCATGCACGCCTGAGGTCTACGTCCCCCTCCGATGTTTTCATCATCTACCAGGATTTCGTTGAAGTCACCGAAGCACATCCAAGGTCTCCCAGTCTCGTGCTGCTGCCCAAGCAATTTGATAGTGCGCCATGTCTCTATTTTGCGCTCTGTCTCCGACTCCCCATACACCCGAGTGAGTCTCCAAGGCGTACCATCATCCTCCGTAACATCTACGTCGATGTGTCGTCGGCCATACGACCTAAGACTAATATTCACACCCCTCCTCCAGAAGAGTGCAATCCCCCTACTCCTCCCCTCCGAGCTCCTTGCCACCATGTTACAAAGGCCTAGTTTCCATTTGAACTTCTCCAACTCCTTCTGTGTCAGCTTTGTTTCAGACAAGAATATAATGTCAGGGTTCTCCGTTCTCCCCACATCGAGGAGGCCTTGAACTGCTGGGCCATTCCCGAGTCCCCGGCAGTTCCAACCTACAAGTTTCATTGTGTCCGGCGGGGCTCCTCCAACAACCCA
The DNA here is from genome assembly GCF_904849725.1 of Hordeum vulgare subsp. vulgare. Classification (NCBI taxonomy): domain Eukaryota; kingdom Viridiplantae; phylum Streptophyta; class Magnoliopsida; order Poales; family Poaceae; genus Hordeum; species Hordeum vulgare. Next base: position 213,996,185 of record NC_058519.1, on the reverse strand, counting down.
ACCGATATGATCAAATCCGACACTGGTTTAGTGATCTCCTCCTCCTCCCGTATTCCCTCCTCCCTAAGCTCCAACCTCCCTCTCTTCGTTTCCTCCTTCTCTCCATCGCCATCCTTGGCCCTCTTGACCCCCGTCATCCTTTCGGCGCTCTGATTGCCTGTGACGCACTCCCTGTTCTCCCTCCCAGCCCTCTTAAACCGCCTCTGTCTGGCACCCTTCTTTTGCATGCATGTCCCTTCGTACGTCTGCGGCTCCACCAAGGATGTAGGAGGCTGGTTCAATCATTCGTCACACACGTTACCCGGGGGTGTGACATGGTTCTTCTTCATTCCTTCAGCATGGGAGCTATGGACCAGCTCCACTTGTACGTGTTTACCCCCCACGCCTTCTCGGGTTGTGCCCAGTTCCCCTTCCGCTGCCTGCCCAACCATGAAAAGCTTCGTGGGGCGCCCGAGATCCCTATGAGCCACTTCAGCTAGTTTAGATGGGCTAGTAACCTCCTCTCCCTTCTCAGTATCCACAAGCTTCCCCTCCGTACTCGTGGATCCATCTTTCTGCCATGATAGACTATCACTTCCACTCCCGGATTTCTCGTAGGAACGGGTTACGCTGTAAGACCTTGTTCCTCCTGCTCCCCTTCCTCTTCCCCTCCAGGTACCTTCCTCTTCCCCATACAGCTTCCTACGGCCCATGTCTGCACGTAGCCAGCCTCCAAACTGCGCCTTCTCACCCTTAGCCAGCTTAATACTACAAGCCTTCTCCCCATGCCCCACAAATCCACATATGTAGCAGAAATCAGGCAGGAACTCATACTCAAAACGGCACCACGCTCCATCCTCCCCGTCCTTGGCACCGTCTATCTTCATACTCCTCTTCTGTCTTTTTCTAGCCTCGTGCTCCTCGTCATCCAAGGTAAAGCCCCTCATTATCGGTTTGTCCAACTTCATCCTTATTTTCACTCGTAAGAACTTACCCATGGCGCTCCCATCCATGCCAACGTCCGCTTCAACAAAGTTCCCCACAATATTACCAATCTCCTGTGCCGCCTCTGCATTCATCATACCAAGCGGGAGGTTGAAGATTCTCACCCAGATAGGTGTCTTGTTGAAGTCATAATCCTCCAGCCTCTTCCCCGGGTCGTAATCCTCCACCACCATCAGGTCCTTCTCAAACATCCAAGGGCCATCCTCCAACGCCCTCCTCTTCCCCGATTCCTGGTTGAAAGTGAACACAAACAGATTCTCCCCACCTCCAATGCCCTCCTCTTCCCCGATTCCTAGTTGAAAGTGAACACGAACAGATTCTCCCCCACCTCCTGGCCTGGTTCTGAATACGAGGTGTTAGGAAACCAGTAGTAGGCACTCTCGATTTACTATTATCTAGCACTGATTCGGGTTACAATCTTCGGTTACACTGATTGGAAAAGCAGGAAGCCGTCGTCCGTGCCGTGATCTTCCGCGGAGGAAAACCTATTTGACGCTCTTTGCGTCAAATAGTCGGGCAAACGCACAGGGGCGAGATTAACTGGCTCGGCCCATCTCCCTCAGCACGCAGTTTCGTTTTATGCTTTTTTCTCCTTTTTGTGTTTCGTTTTTTCCATTTTTTTTCTTTTTTCGTTTTTTGTTTCTCTTTAATTTTTTTTCTATGTTTCCTTTTTTTCATCTCTTTAAATCTTAACAAGTTTTCCTTTTTTTTTCTTCCAAAAATGTGTTTATTTTGAAAAAATGTTCGTATTTCAAAAACTGTTCTCATATTAAAAAAACTGCAGGTATTTTCAAAAAAAAAATCATAAGTTTGTCAGAGTTTTTGAAAAATGTTCTTGCTTTCAAACTTTTAAAAAGATGTTCCTGTTTTATGAAAAATGTTCCTCTTCTATAATTTTTGTTCGTAAACTGAAAACGTTTTCAAATTCTTTTCACCAATTCTAAAAAAGTTCATGATTTGAAAATGTTCGTGAAATTTAAAAAATGTTCTTCATTTTCTAAATATGTTTTAATTTTCAAAAAATGTTTGTGTTTCAAAAAGTGGACATAAGTTGAATATTTTTTAACACTTCAAAATTTCATTAGAGATTTTAGAAAATGTTTCTTTTTTCATAAATTGGTCACAATTTTCAAAAAAAATCTAGTTTCCACATATTTATAAAAAATATTACTGTTATATGAAAAATGCCTCTTTTTAAAAATTTGTTCAAAAATTGAAAACTTGTTCCAATTGGTTCGCCGATTCTAAAAATGTTCGTGATTAGAAAATGTTTGGGAATTATTTTTGATCTTATTTTTCTAAAAAATGGTTGCCTTTTCAAAAAGTGTAAGTGAGTTCAAAAAATGTCCGTTTTTCAAAAAGTGTATATAAGATTAAAAAATGATCCCGCTTCAAATATTGTTTACAAATTTCAAAAAATGTTCTTTTTTCATAAATTGGTCGATATTTTAAGAAATGTTCTTGTTTTCACACTTTTATAAAAAAAGTTCCTGTTTAACATAAAATGTTTCTCTTTTTAGGATTTTGTTTAACAATTGAAAAGTTGTTCAAATTTGGTTCACCTATTATAAAAATGTTCAGTAATTTAAAAAACTGTTCTTTATATATTTAAATATATTTAGCTGTTCAAAAAATGTAAGTAAGTTGAAAAAATGTTCATGTTTCAAAAAGTGTACATAGGTTGAAAAAATGTTCCCGCTTCAAAAGTTGTATACAAAATTTATAAAATGTTTCTTTTTCAGAAATTTGTCACAATTTTCAAAAAATGCTCTTGTTTTCACATTTTTATAAAAAATGTTACTGTTATAAGAAAAATGTCTCTTTTCTAAAATTTGTTCACAAATTGAGAACTTGTTCCAATTTTTTTCACAAATTCTAAAAATGTTCAAGATTTTAAAATGTCTGAGAACTTTTAAAACTGTTCTACTTGTTCTAAATAATATTTTCCTTTTCAAAAAGTGTACGTCAGTTCAAAAAATGTCCGTGTTTCGAAAAGTGTACATAAGTTCAAAACAAACCCCCCTTCAAAACTTGTTTACATAATTCAAAAAAGTCTTTTTCATAAATTAGGCGAATTTTAAAAAAAAATGTTCTTTTTTTCACACTTTTATAAAAAATGTTCTTGTTTTACACAAAATGTTTCTCTTTTTCAAAATTTTGGTTATCAATTCTAAAAATTGAAAAGTTGTTCATGATTTAAAAAAGTTCAGGAATTTTATAAAATGTTCTCCATTTTCTAAAATATGTTTAACGTTTAAATCAAATGTACGTAAGTTCAAAAAAGTTCATGTTTCAAAAAGTATACATAAGTTTTATAAATGTTCCCGCTTCAAAAATTGTTTGTAAATATTTAAAAATGCATTTCTAAAAAAAGTCCTATGATTTAAGTTGCTCCTGTTTTCAAACTTGTTGTGTTTTAAGATTTTTGGAAATTCTTCAGAAATTCAAAAACAATTCCATTTATAATTTTTATGTGTAAATACAACAGATTTTTGGAATTTCTTCGAAAAGTTCATGTTTCAGAAAGTAAGAAAATTAAAACATAAAACCTTTTAGGAAAAAGAGGAACTGAAACACAAAAGAAAATAAAAAATAAGCCAAAAAAGATAAATGGAAAATAAATAAATAAAAAGCGGAGAAAAACGAGCTGGTTACCTGGGCCAGCCAGTCGCCTTGCTGGGGCCGGCGGCCCAGTTGCTTGCTTGTGCTAGGGAACCCTATTGGAAGCAGAATGCGTCCAATAGGAGGTCCCTCACGCGCATTCAGCGGCCTGAGGTGGCACGTAGTTGGGCCCAGCCTATGTGCTGGTCAGGGAACGGGCCATGGACATGAGGTTCCTAACATCCATGAACTGACTTGGCACTTGGCATCGGAAGCTCCTATACGGCGCTGCAGGCGCCGGTTCACGCTTCTGGCGCCTGCAGCGCCCCCGCTGGGCCGGCGCACGAAACATCTCTTGGCGCTCTGCTGTAGGTCCTTAAAAAATTTCATGATTTTTTAAAAACGTGAATTTTAAAACATACTCCCTCCGTTCCTAAATATAAGTCTTTCTAGAGATTTTATTAAAGAACTACATACGAATGTACGTAGACATACTTTAGAATATATATTCACTCATTTTGCTTTGCATGTAGTCACCTAGTGAAATCTCTTAAAAGACTTATATTTAGGAATGGAGGGAGTACATTAAAATTTCTTCGAATTAAAAATCATCTAATCTGATTTTCCAAAAGGATAATCATTATGCAAAAAATAAATGATTTTTACAATATGTTCATGAATTTTATAAAATTTTACATAATTAGATAAAAAATCATCGATTGTGAAAAGAAAAGTTCATCAACTTTTAAAAATAGTTTATTGATTTTTAAAAAAGTTCACAAATTTTAAAATATGTTCACCGATTTTCAAAAAAAGTTCACAGATTTCAAAAAAAGTTAATAAATTTCTAAAAATAGTTCATTGATTTTGAAATGTTCACGAATTTTAAAATATGTTCACTTATTTTGAAAAAAAGTTAATCAATTTCAAAAAAAGTTCATCGATTTTGGAAAAAGTTCACGAATTTTAAATTATGTCCATGATTTTTCAAAAATGTTCACCAAATTCGAAAAAGAGTTCATCAATTTGGAAACAAGTTCACAAATTAAAAAAGATTTCATCAAAGTTCCAAAATAATCAATTTAAAATAAAATACACATATTTCAAAAAGAAATCAACGAACCAGGATGAAAAGGAAAAGAGGAAAATGACTAAGAAAACATAAAATGGGAAAGTAGAGAATAAAGGAAATAAAAAGTTCACTTCTATCACATTGCTTTGGGGTGGCGGAGTGGTTACAACACTAAAATTTCTGTGAGAGGTCGCCGGTTCGAATCTCACCGTCGTTCAAATTTACAGGAAAAAACACTTAGATGGGCCGGCCCATCGCCGAAGCGCTGCACGCACCGGTTAGCACAAATTGCCTATAACCCATGCATGTGGTGCTAAATAGGATTTGCCCTTGGCATCGCTGGTTCAACTCATCTTTTCATTTTCGTAAAGATGTTATGTGATCAAACAATCAGGAAAGTTGACATGCTCATGCGCTAATGCATACACAATCGCTGACATAATTGCACGCGTATGATTATATTATTGATTTTTTTACGGGCAAACGTATGATTATCTTGTTGACGCGGCTTAGAGCATCATTAGTAGTGCCCTTAAATTCTTAAAACCTGAAACAAGTATAAGGGTTAAGAATTGGCATTTTTCGGCGCTTTTAAGGGTTGAAAAACAGGGACAAAGACTAGAACCCTCAAATTCAACCTTTATAACGGAATATTTTGTTATAAGGGTTGAATAGACTAGAACCCTCAAATTAAACCCTTATAACAGAATATTTCGTTATAAGGGTTGAATTTTAGGGTTCTAGTCTTTGCGGGAACCCCAACCCTTAAAACTGTCATTTGACATATCACAATTATCACAAGAAAAACACAATCAACCTTGAAACAAACTAGGAAATGAAAATCACCGATGCATGGTTTAATAGTTTACATCACAAAATCATCATCTTCTCCCTCTCATCGGCACCATTACCAAAAAGTTGGACCTCGGCGCCATCTCCTAGATCACTTCCACGTTCATCAAACACCTCCATTATCGTCGGTGTTGGAGTCCTCGACACCGCCATCGCCACCACCATTGATCGGAGTGTCACCTCGAAGAGTAGAGGACGCACCACGAAATATCCTCTTCCTCTCCGCGATGTCCTCCTTACACTTCTTCCACCACATCAATTGGTCTTCATCCATGTCCTTTTTGGACATCATCATGTGCTCCTTCTCTTCCACCATGAGTTCTTTTCATGCCTTTTCTTCTTTGACCTTGATCATCCTCTCCTCCAAGTCGGCCTTGCGCTTGGCTTCTTCACGCCATGCTTCCACTTGTGCAAGCTTCACCTCTTTCTTCTCGTTGATAAGAAGCTTTGTCTCCAATGTCTTCATTGTCAATGCCTCCCTTGACTTCATCATATGTTCCATCTTCTCCCTTATGCTTGACGCCTCTACTTCCATCTTCTTCCTTAGCTTATCCTTCTTGTTTACCTCGGCCTTGCACTCATTCCTTGCCTCCTCATCACTATCATCCATCCTAAGCATTGCCGACTTCTTGGGTGCGGTCTCTTGATCCCTCAACTTCCACTTGTCATAAGTTTGAAGAATTTTCCGCGTCTTGGAGAGGAGGAGCCCCGATGTCCACCTCCGCGTCTTGGAGAAGCCCCATGAACGACGTCGGCGGGGCGGGCATTCCGTCGAGCACCTCATGCACGATGGGTGGAGGGGCGGCGGCCGGGGCGGGCACGGGCGCCGGCTTCTTCCGGGAGGTGGTCTTCTTCACCTTCGGCCTCGCTGCCCCCTTCGGCCCAAGGGAGGGCTTCTTCTTCCGGGCCTTGGTGGCGGGCGACTGCGGCAGGGCGAGGGAGGCGGCGGCCGGGGCGATGACGTGCTGGCCAGCATGCCGCCTCTTAGCGCCGACGTGGGTGGCGGCCACCACCGACACCACCTGCGCCTGGCTCGAGACGGTCGGCTGCTGGGCCGGCGCGGGCTTTGCCGAGGCTGGGGCCGGGGGCGGGGCGACGGGCGGAGGGAGGGAGGAGGTGGGTGGGGCGAGGGAGGAGGCGGGCGGCGCCTCCATGGCGTGCGGCGGCCGACAGCAGCGAGGAGGCGGCGGCGAGAGGCGGGGATTTCCCTCCCGCGCGCCGACTGAAGGAGAAGGCGGCCGGGTCGAGGGTTGAGTGCGGGCTCGGGATGGGATCCTGTAACGACTAAGATGCAGCCCTTTCCTATTTTGGGGGCGATGTCCCAAAAGGGAAAGTGGCATATCTAAACGTTTCGCAAGCGAGATAATCATAACATTACATATTCAAAGAATGACAAGTAGGGTATCCACTTGCCATCTGACATAGTATAATATAAGGTTTACATCAACACAATTATTCAGACGAGTTAGTCCCGCTACGGACAACATGAAACAAGGAAAAGACTATGATATCCCGCATGCTGGCCCACGATCACGACCACGGCCTCAGTCCTCCGGATAGTTCACGTACAGTCGGTCGTTCTCCTCATCATACTGCCACGCCAGCTGCGTGCCATCAGGATCTCCTGCATCGGGTGTACCTGTACCTGTTGGGGTGTTGTAGTAAATTGTGAGCCTCGGGGACTCAGCAATCAGATGACCTTGGTACCAAAACTAGTCAAGTTATTAGGTGAGGAAGGTTCAGTGTATAGATTGCAGCATCCTAAGCTTATATGGTGGCTAACTTACGACGATCAGAGTATTTGATATGGTGGTCTATACGAGCGGTCGAAGACTAGGTGATCACTGAGTGATCTTGAACACCTACTTACGTCAAACATAACCCCACCATGTTCCCGACCGAAGAGAGGTCTTCGAAGGAGAAATTCATGGTTACGCACATGGTTGGCAGTTTTATTAGAGTTAATTCAAGTTATGTAGAACCGGATGTTAACAAATTATCCATGTTTGCCACATAACCACGGGCACGACTTTCCGAAAGATTAAACCCTGCAGGGGAGCTCCAACTAGTCCATCACAAACAGTCACGGACTGCAAAGTAATCCTCTATCACGAATCTCGTGATCTCGTCGGATTCCTTATAGGAAAACCTCAACTTTGAGGAGACCCAAAGTTTCACCAGGATTCCTATACACAAGATATATCGCTAAGGTAAGACGAACCTAGCAGGACCTCCCGTCGTGTCGACGACCCCGATAAGAGCCGCGTATCTCAGTCTCACGACATGACAGATGAGTCACACTACGGGTTATACCAAACCTCGGGTTGCCCCGTGGTGGCCCCATAATCTGCTCAATTTGGACCAACACTCATGAGGAGCACTGGCCCGGGTTGTTGATTAAATCCTCGGGGTAGCTATTCCCTATGCAAAATATTATTAGGTGATTAGCAAATTAAAACCAATGTTGGGTCCTGCCGGACAAGCCTTAACACTACACGATTTATCTAGGGGTCCCCATAACAACCCCGACTGTGTTAGGAGCGATCAGTTATGGAATCAAACACCGGTAACCGAAACTAAGGCGACAACAACGGAACAAATCACCCGGCAAAAGGCTAGGCCTTCCGTCATTTACCAAGTATATAGGTGAATTAATTAAATAGCACTTTAAGCATAATGATATCAAAATACTCATGTTATCACATGAGACAGCTGGCACCTGCAACTAGCAAAGCTATGCATTAAAGTTGAGCAAGCCTACTTAGCCAAACAACATTAGCTATGAGGGGAAGGTGTTTGGGTTTCATGGCAATGAAAGGAGGCAATATATCAAGTGGTAGGAAGCGAGCATATATCGAAGGAACGTGATTCTAAGCATAACAAAGCTAGATACGGTATCAAGGTCACGGTCATCTTGCCTGTGATGTCTTCAGCTTGGAACTTCTCTTGAACTTCCTGCACGTACTCTCCTGAATCCACGTACTCTCTCTCTGATCCCGGTGCTACCCAAGATAAAAATAACAGCCAATGAACACCAACACAACATGATGCAACAAACAATATGATGCATGAGTGAAGAAGGAAGCATGCATCACTATTCTAGTCACTTCCATATGCATGAGATGAGTTGATACAATTCTGGACAAAACTTCACACTAAGCTATCTTGACATGCATGAGGATGGCATGAACAGGTGCATCACGAGAAAATGATGCAAAAACATATAAATAACGTAGAGAACGGAGCTATGGATCAACCGGAAACTACGAAACAAGATATGGAGTTCTACGATTCAAATCCACCTCAAGCACACTCCAATGGCACTCCTCTGTTGTTACGAGGTTGCCACATGATCAAACAATCAAATACAAGTGGAGTGGTGCAAATAAACACACCACACCAGCAACAATGCTCTCACAAGCTTCAAAACAACCATAACATGCAATCTGTTCTAAACAGCATCATAGCGGTTTGTGTACAACATTAAAAGTACCTACAATCACCCAAATGAGCCAAACAAGATATGTGGCAAAAGCCATTCAAAAGCTCTACAAGCCTGAGCAAGAAGCTAATGCAAAGGCATCACACATGAGAAGATCTATGGACACAAACTTGGAAAAAAATAACAGATTCTAGGACTTAGTTAAAATCTTAGATTTTCACCAGCTGCTTATGCTCTAAAGCATTTTGGAAGCCTCCAAAATGATATCTACAGGAAGTGAAAGAGCATGAAATTTAACAGAGAGCTAGACAAACACAAAAGCTCACAAAGCTTAGTTTGTTGCATGGGCTGATTCCCAACACATGAGCTTGTGCAAACAAAACAACAAGGGAAGAAAATAATAGTAGATTCTCAGACTTAGTGAAAATCACAGATTTTCACAAAGCTGACAATTTCAGCCAAGTGTCAACTTTGACAAGGCACAACAAGTACATACAAGATCCTATGAACAAAACAAAGACCACATGCTGTAGATGGGATCATCCACTACTGCCACATCAAGGATTCATCCTCATAGGGTCAAAGCACCACATGACACTAAGCTCTAAACATGGCATCAAGACAGAAAAATGACAGTTTATGAAGTTGCTCTAAAGTGAAATCTGATTCCACCAATGGATTCCTGGGATGATTCTACCCCAAAAGCATATATAATACATGGGTACTTGCATGGAACATGTAGGCACAAAGCTAGCTCGAAAAACAACATAGAAATCAAAATGAGCATAAAGGAATATCATCATATGTAAATAAAGCATATGTGGAATCTCTACACCTACCTATGCACACAATCAAGGTTCATACACCAACACATCAACATATTGGCAAGCATGAGGGTTTAGCCCTCATGCACAAGTGCATAGGTGCACTCATGCCCACACACACTCATGCATGAACACATACACACCTACACCTAAATACGTGTGCTCACACACACACAAGAATGGCCTCATGAGGGGGTAGACCCTCATGCACAAGTGCATGGGTGCACCCACACACACACACACATGTATGCATATCCACATCCTTCACATACACACTAAAGCACATACACACACTATATGAGTGCATGCACACTCATGTAGGTGCTCACACACACTCTAATGCATCTACACATGCACTCACACACACACACTACTCACATATACATGATGTTGGTGAACGTAGCATAAATTCAAAATTTTCCTACGCATATTCAGATCTTCCTATGGACAGACCAGCAACGAGAGAGGGGTAAGAGCATCTTCATACCTTTGAAGATCGCTAAGCGGAAGCGTTGCTAGAATGCGGTTGATGGAGTCGTACTCGCAGCGGTTCCGATCAAGTGCCGAACTACGACACCTTCGCGTTCAACACACGTGCAGCTCGGTGACGTCTCCCGCACCTTGATCCAGCAAGGAGGAGGGAGAGGTTGGGGAAGAACTCCAGCAGCACGACGGCGTGGTGTCGATGGAGAGACGAGGTCTCCTGGCAGGGCTTCGCCAAGCACCGGCAGAGAGGTGGAGGAAGAAGGGCAGGGCTGCGCCGAGATAGAGGCAAAAGTCTGATCTCCAATGGCGAGAAGTGCCCACTATATATAGGGGGAGGGAGGGGATGCACCCCCTTGAGGTTTTCCCTCTCCTGGGGGGGGGCAGCCATAGATGGGGGCTGGTGCAGCGGCCAAGGGGGGAGGAGGGGTGTGGCGCACCCCTGGTGGGCCTTAGGCCCACCTGGCTTAGGGTTTGCCCCCCCTTTTCTCTCCCCCATGCATTGGGCTAAGTGGGGAGGCGCACCAGCCCACCTAGGGGCTGGTTCCCTTCCCCACTTGGCCCACCTTACCTCCCGGGGTCATTGCCCCCCTTCGGTGGACCCCCGGGGCCACCTCCGGTGGTCCCGGTACGTTACCGGTGATGCCCTAAACACTTCCGGTATCCGGAACCATCCGTCCTATATATCAATCTTTACCTCAGGAGCATTCCGTAGCTCCTCGTGACGTCCGGGATCTCATCCTGGACTCCGAACAACTTTTGGCAATCTCGTATAACAATTCCCTATAACCCTAGCATCATCGAACATTAAGTGTGTAGACCCTACGGGTTCGGGAGACAGGCAGACATGACCGAGACGCCTCTCCGGCCAATAACCATCAGCGGGGTTTGGATACCCATGGTGGCTCCCACTTGCTCCACGATGATCTCATCGGATGAACCACGATGTCAAGGATTCAATCAATCCCGTATATGATTCCCTTTGTTTGTCGGTATAGAACTTGCCCGAGATTCGATCGTCGATACACCTATACCTTGTTCAATCTCGTTACCGGTAAGTCTCTTTACTCGTTCTGTAGCACGTCATCGTGTGACTAACTCCTTAGTCACATTGAGCTCATGATGATGTTCTACCGAGTGGGCCCAGAGATACCTCTCCGTCACACGGAGTGACAAATCCCGATCTCGATTCGTACCAACCCAACAGACACCTTCGGAGGTACCCGTAGTGCATCTTTATAGTCACCCAGTTACGTTGTGACGTTTGATACACCCAAAGCACTCCTACGGTATCCGGGAGTTGCACAATCTCATGGTCGAAGGAAAAGACGCTTGACATTAGAGAAGCTTTAGCATACGAACAATACGATCTAGTGCTATGCTTAGGATTGGGTCTTGTCCATCACATCATTCTCCCAATGATGTGATCCCATTATCAATGACATCTAATGCCCATGATCAGGAAACCATGATCATCTATTGACTAACGAGCTAGCCAACTAGAGGCTTGCTAGGGACACATTGTGATCTTTATTCACACATGTATCACAGTTTCCTGTTAATACAATTATAGCATGAACAATAGACGATTATCATGAACAAGGAAATATGATAATAACCATTTTATTATTGCCTCTAGGGCATATTTCCAATAGTCTCCCACTTGCACTAGAGTCAATAATCTAGTTACATTGTGATGTATCGAACACCCATAGCATTATGGTGTTGATCATGTTTTGCTCGTGGAAGAGGTTTAGTCAACGGGTCTGCAATATTCAGATCCGTGTGTACTTTACAAATATCTATCACTCCACTCTGGACATGGTCCTGGATGGAGTTGTAGCGGCGTTTGATGTGCTTCGTCTTCTGGTGAAACCTGGGCTCCTTGGCTATGGCAATGGCCCCAGTGTTATCACAGAAGAGTGTCATTGGACCCGACGCGCTTGGAACCACTCCAAGGTTGGTGATGAGCTCCTTCATCCAAATTCCTTCATGAGCTGCTTCTGAAGCAGCTATGTACTCCGCTTCACATGTAGATGCTGCCACGACTTCTTGCTTGCTGCTGCACCAGCTCACTGCCCCACCATTCAACACATATACGTATCCGGTCTGTGACTTAGAGTCATCCGGATCTGTGTTGAAGCTAGCGTCAACATAACCCTTTACAACGAGCTCTTCGTCACCTCCATAAACGAGAAACATTTCCTTAGTCCTTTTTAGGTACTTAAGAATATTCTTGACCGCTGTCCAGTGTTCCATACCGGGATCACTTTGGTACCTCCCTACCAAGCTTATGGCAAGGTTTATATCAGGTCTGGTACACAACATGGCATACATTAGAGAGCCCACGGCTGATGCGTAGGGGACAGAACTCATCTTCTCTCTATCTGCTGCTGTGGTCGGCGACTGAGTCTTACTCAATCTCACACCTTGCAAAACTGGCAAGAACCCTTTCTTTGAGTTTTCCATATTGAACTTCTTCAATATCTTGTCAAGGTATGTACTTTGCGAAAGACCTATGAGGCGTCTTGATCTATCTCTATAGATCTTGATGCCTAATATGTATGCAGCTTCTCCAAGGCCCTTCATTGAAAAACTCTTGTTCAAATAGGCCTTTATGCTCTCCAACATCTCTATATTATTCCCCATCAATAATATGTCATCCACATACAATATGAGGAAAGCTACAGAGCTCCCACTCACTTTCTTGTACACACATGCTTCTCTCTAAACCTGTATGAACCCAAACGCTTTAATCACCTCATTAAAGCGAATGTTCCAACTCCGAGATGCTTGCACCAGCCCATAGATGGAGCGCTGGAGCTTGCACACTTTGTTAGCATCCTTAGGGTCGACAAAACCTTCTGGTTGCATCATATACAACTCTTTCTTAAGGTTCCCGTTAAGGAACGCTGTTTTGACGTCCATTTGCCAAATTTCATAATCATAAAAGGCGGCAATTGCTAACATGATTTGGACTGATTTCAGCTTCGCTACGGGAGAGAAAGTCTCTTCGTAGTCAACTCCTTGAATTTGTCGAAAACCCTTTGCGACAAGTCGAGCTTTGTAAACGGTTACATTACCGTTTGCATCAGTCTTCTTCTTGAAAATCCATTTATTTTCTATGGCTTGCCGGTCATCGGGCAAGTCCACCAAAGTCCATACTTTGTTCTCATACATGGATCCTATCTCGGATTTCATAGCCTCAAGCCATTTGTTGGAATCCGGGCCCGCCATCGCTTCTTCATAGTTCAAAGGTTCACCGTTGTCTAACAACATGATTTCCATCACAGGGTTGCCATACCACTCTGGTGCGGAGCGTGCCCTTGTGGACCTTCGCGGTTCAGCAGTAACTTGATCCGAAGCTTCATGATCATCATCATTAACTTCCTCTTCAGTCGGTGTAGGCGCCACATGAACAACTTCCCGTGCTGCGCTACTATCCTATTCGAGAGGGGGTGTAATTACCTCATCAAGTTCTACCTTCCTCCCACTTACTTCTTTCGAGAGAAACTCTTTCTCTAGAAAGGATCCGTTCTTGGCAACAAAGGTTTTACCTTCGGATCTAAGATAGAAGGTATACCCAATAGTTTCCTTAGGGTATCCTATGAATACACATTTCTCCGCTTTGGGTTCGAGCTTTTCTGGTTGAAGTTTCTTCACATAAGCATCGCAGCCCCAAACTTTAAGAAACGACAACTTAGGTTTCTTGCCAAACCATAGTTCATACGGTGTCGTCTCAACGGATTTGGGCGGTGCCCTATTTAAAGTGAATGCTGCAGTTTCTAATGCGTATCCCCAAAATGATAGCAGTAAGTCGGTAAGAGACATCATAGATCGTACCATATCTAATAAAGTGCGATTACGACGTTCAGACACTCCGTTGCGTTGCGGTGTGCCAGGCGGCATCAGTTGTGAAACAATTCCACACTTCCTTATGTGTGTGCCAAACTCGTGACTCAAATATTCTCCTCCACGATCAGATCGTAGACACTTAATTTTTCTATCACGTTGATTCTCGACCTCACTTTGAAATTCCTTGAATTTTTCAAATGTCTCAGATTTGTGCTTCATCAAGTAGATATACCCATACCTACTCAAATCATCGGTGAGAGTGAGAACATAACGATAGCCACCGCGAGCTTCAACGTTCATTGGACCACACACATCGGTATGTATTATTTCCAATAAGTCGGTTGCTCTCTCCATTATTCGTGAGAATGGAGTCTTAGTCATCTTGCCCATGAGGCACGGTTCGCATGTGTCAAATGATTCAAAGTCAAGAGACTCTAATAGTCCATCAGTATGGAGCTTCTTCATGCGCTTAACGCCGATATGACCAAGGCGACAGTGCCACAAGAATGTGGGACTATCATTATCAACTTTACATCTTTTGGTACTCACACTATGGATATGTGTAACATCACGATCGAGATTCATCAAGAATAAACCATTCACCAGCGGAGCATGACCATAAAACATATCACTCATATAAATAGAACAACCATTATTCCCTGACTTAAATGAGCAGCCGTCTCGCATTAAGCAAGACCCTGATACAATGTTCATGCTTAAAGCTGGTACTAAATAACAATTATTCAGGTTTAAGACTAATCCCGATGGTAGATGTAGAGGTAGCGTGCCGACGGCGATCACATCCACCTTTGAACCATTCCCGACGCGCATCGTCACCTCGTCCTTGGCCAGTCTCCACTTATTCCGCAGTTCCTGCTTTGAGTTGCAAATGTGAGCAACAGCACCGGTATCAAATACCCAGGAGCTACTACGAGCGCTGGTAAGGTACACATCAATAACATGTATATCACATATACCTTTAACGTTGCCGGCCTTCTTGTCCGCTAAGTATTTGGGGCAGTTCCGCTTCCACTGACCCTTTCCCTTGCAATAGAAGCACTCAGTCTCAGGCTTGGGTCCATTCTTTTTCTTCTTCCCGGCATCTCGCTTACCGGGCGCGGCAATAGCTTTGCCGTCTTTCTTGAAGTTCTTCTTACCCTTGCCCTTCTTGAAACTAGTGGTCTTGTTGACCATCAACACTTGATGCTCTTTCTTGATTTCTACTTCTGCAGACTTGAGCATCGAGTACAAGTCGGGAATGGTCTTCTCCATCCCTTGCATGTTGTAGTTAAGCACAAAGCCTTTGTAGCTTGGTGGGAGAGACTGGAGGATTCTATCAATTATAGCATCATCCGGAAGTTCGACTCCAAGTGAAGTCAGACGACCGTGTAACCCAGACATTTTGAGTATGTGCTCACTGACAGAACTGTTCTCCTCCATCTTACAGCTAAAGAACTTGTCGGAGACTTCATATCTCTCGACAAGGGCATGAGCTTGAAAAACTAGCTTCAGCTCTTGGAACATCTCATATGCTCCGTGTTGCTCAAAACGCCTTTGGAGCCCCGTTTCTAAACTGTATAACATGCCACACCTAACCAGAGAGTAGTCATCACTCCGCGTTTGCCAGACGTTCAGAATGTCCTGGGCTGCTGCGGGAGCGGGAGGGTCACCTAGCGGCGCATCAAGGACATAAACCTTTTTAGCTGCTTCAAGGATGAGCTTCAAGTTGCGAACCCAGTCCGCATAGTTGCTACCATCATCTTTTAGCTTGTTTTTCTCTAGGAATGCGTTGAAATTGAGGCTGACGTTGGCCATCTACAATATTTATAAAGACAAACCTTTTAGACTAAGTTCATGACAATTAAGTTCATTTAATCAAATTAAGTATGAACTCCCACTTAAATCGACATCCCTCTAGTCATCTAAGTGATACATGATCCATGTTGACTAACCCGTGTCCGATCATCACGTGAGACGGACTAGTCACCATGGTGAGCAACTTCATGCTGATTGTATTCAACCATACGAATCATGTTCGACCTTTCGGTCTCTTGTATTCGAGGTCATGTCTGTACATGCTAAGCTCGTCGAGTCAACCTAGGTGTTTCGCGTGTGTAAATCTGGCTTACACCCGTTGTATGCGAACATTAGAATCTATCACACCCGATCATCACGTGGTGCTTCGAGACAACGAACCTTCGCAACGGTGCACACTTAGGGGAATACGTTCTCGAAATTTTAAGAGGGATCATCTTATTATGCTACCGTCGTTCTAAGCAATAATATTGTAAAACATGATAAACATCACAATGCAATCATATAGTGACATGATATGGCCATTATCATCTTCGCCCTTTCGATCTCCATCTTCAGGCATCGTATGATCATCATCGTCACCTGCGTGACACCATGATCTCCATCATCGTGTCTCCGTGAAGTCGTCACGCCAACTACTACTATAGCTAACCGTTAGCAATGAAGTAAAAGTAGTAAGCACATGGCGTTGCATCTCATACAATAAATTAAGACAACTCCTATGGCTCCTGCCGGTTGTCATACTCATCGACATGCAAGTTGTGAAACCTATTACAATAACATGATCATCTCATACATCATACATGCAACATCACAACTTTAGCCATATCACATCACATGTCAAACCCTGCAAAAACAAGTTAGACGTCCTCTAATTGTTGTTACAAGTTTTACGTGGCTGATTTGGGTTTCTAGCAAGAACGCCTTCTTACCTACGTGACAGCCACAACGATGATATGCCAAAGCTATTTACCCTTCATAAGGACCCTTTTCATCAAATTCACTCCGACTATAGTAGGAGAGACAGACACCCGCTAGCCACCTTTATGCACGGTGTGCATGTCTGTCGGTGGAACCAGTCTCACGTAAGCGTACGTGTAAAGTCGGTCCGGGCCGCTTCATCCCACAATACCGCCGGAAAAGAATAAGACTAGTAGCGGCAAGAAAATTGACAAATCATCGCCCACAACTTTTGTGTTCTACTCGTGCATAGAATCTACGCATAGAAAACCTGGCTCGGATGCCACTGTTGGTGAACGTAGCATAAATTCAAAATTTTCCTACGCATATTCAGATCTTCCTATGGAGAGACCAGCAACGAGAGAGAGCTAAGAGCATCTTCATACCTTTGAAGATCGCTAAGCGGAAGCGTTGCTAGAACGCGGTTGATGGAGTCGTACTCGCAGCGATTCCGATCTAGTGCCGAACTACGGCACCTCCGCGTTCAACACACGTGCAGCCCGGTGACGTCTCCCGCACCTTGATCCAGCAAGGAGGAGGGAGAGGTTGGGGAAGAACTCCAGCAGCACGACGGCGTGGTGTCGATGGAGAGATGAGGTCTCCTGGCAAGGCTTCGCCAAGCACCGGCAGAGAGGAGGAGGAAGAAGGGCAGGGCTGCGCCGAGATAGAGGCAAAAGTCTGATCTCCAATGGCCAAAAGTGCCCACTATATATAGGGGGAGGGAGGGGCTGCGCCCCCTTGAGGGTTTCCCTCTCCCGGGGGGGGGGGCAGCCCTAGATGGGGGCTGGTGCGGCGGCCAAGGGGGGAGGAGGGGTGTGGTGCACCCCTGGTGGGCCTTAGGCCCACCTGGCTTAGGGTTTGCCCCCCCTTTTCTCTCCCCCCCGCATTGGGCTGAGTGGGGAGGCGCACCAGCCCACCTAGGGGCTGGTTCCCTTCCCCACTTGGCCCACCTTACCTCCCGGGGTCGTTGCCCCCCTTCGGTGGACCCCTGAGGCCACCTCCGGTGGTCCCAGTTGTCCCGGTACGTTACCGGTGATGTCCGAAACACTTCTGGTATCTTAAACCATCCGTCCTATATATCAATCTTTACCTCCGGACCATTCCGTAGCTCCTCTTAACGTCCGGGATCTCATCCGGGACTCCGAACAACTATAGGTAACCTCGTATAACAACTCCCTATAACCCTAGCGTCATCGAGCCTTAAGTGTGTAGACCCTACGGGTTCGGGAGACACGCAGACATGACCGAGACGCCTCTCCGGCCAATAACCATCAGCGGGGTCTGGATACCCATGGTGGCTCCCACTTGCTCCATGATGATCTCATCGGATGAACCACGATGTCAAGGATTCAATCAATCCCGTATACGATTCCCTTTGTGTGTCGGTACAGAACTTGCCCGAGATTCGATCGTCGGTATACCTATACCTTGTTCAATCTCGTTACCGGTAAGTCTCTTTACTCGTTCCGTAGCACGTCATCGTGTGACTAACTCCTTAGTCACATTGAGCTCATGATGATGTTCTACCGAGTGGGCCCAGAGATACCTCTCCGTCACACGGAGTGACAAATCCCGATCTCGATTCGTACCAACCCAACAGACACCTTCGGAGGTACCCGTAGTGCACCTTTATATTCACCCAGTTACGTTGTGACGTTTGATACACCCAAAGCACTCCTATGGTATCCGGGAGTTGCACAATCTCACGGTCGAAGGAAAAGACACTTGACATTAGAGAAGCTTTAGCATACGAACAATACGATCTAGTGCTATGCTTAGGATTGGGTCTTGTCCATCACATCATTCTCCCAATGATATGATCCCATTATCTATGACATCTAATGCCCATGATCAGGAAACCATGATCATCTATTGACTAACGAGCTAGCCAACTAGAGGCTTGCTAGGGACACATTGTGATCTATTTATTCACACATGTATCACAGTTTCCTGTTAATACAATTATAGCATGAACAATAGACGATTATCATGAACAAGGAAATATGATAATAACCATTTTATTATTGCATCTAGGGCATATTTCCAACACATGCACCTACCTAGGTGTTCAAAAGAACACCCCATGGTTTACTAAGGCAACCATGAACACCTTGCTCATGTGTGTGTGACACACACACACACATACACCACACACTACACACCTGCACATACTCACCTAAGCACTTGCACACACACACACAAACATGCACAAGAGATGAACATAAAGGATTAAACCCACTGGTTTTCACAACTCCCAAGTCCACTTGCTGCCCGAGCGATGCAAAGTGAAACAACAAATACAAAACAGCAAAAAAAAGGGGACCTACTGGGATCGAACCCAGGACCCCCTGGTGCACAAACATCACCTCACCACTGCGCTAGATCAAGCTCTTCAACAAAGAAGAGGAGGGAAACATGTTAACATTCCCCTGTCGAGCTACTGCACCACGAAACAGCAAAATAAAAGGGGCGCCTTCGGGGATTCGAACCCACAACCACATCTGAGCAAAACCCACTACACGCCACTCTGCTACTCGCACGGTACTTAACAGAGAGGGGGCGCTACTCTTTTGAGTATCCCCTCTGATCCATCTACAAAACGACGGCGGCCGGAACAGGGGAAGGTCATCGGCGTCACTACACACAAAATTGACAAGGTGGCCCTTGCGGGGAGGAAGAGGGATCATCAGGGGATTCATTCCCGCCCTAAGCTCACCAGGAGGTGCTCTACTACGACGGCGCGACGATCACCTAGCTACGACAGGAGCTGCTGCTGCCCGCGCGACCATACAACGCCGGCGCCGAGCTCCGGGCGCTGCAAAGGAAAGGAGTAGGCCAAGGGAGCGGGGCAAGCTCACCTAGGGTGTCGACAAGGAAGGGCTCATCGTGGAGGAAGAAGGGGACGAAGAGGCGCGACGACGCGACGGACCGCTCCGGCCTGACGGAGCCGCGGCGGAGGGAGGGCAATAGAGGGGGAACCACCCCTCTAGCGACGGGAACGGAACGAGGGGAGGACCCCCATCCTCGCAGATGCCTCAGACGCCGCGGGGAGAGGTTGCCGGCGATGAGGGGGATGCGGATCAACGGCGGCGACCCTCTGAACTTACTGAATCTCACTGGACTTACCTGTCGAGGGGGAAGGGAGAGAGGAGAGGAACGGGGCTGGCGGCGGGCGAGGAGGAACCCTAGGCATGCACGCCGATGCCCGCTTTATAGGAGGGAGGAGGGACACCTCGACGTCCGTGAGGGGATGGCGCGTGCTCTCTCTCTCTCTCTCGGGCTCTGACGGAAAGCAGGGAAGGAAGAAGACGCCGTCAGAGAAGAAAGGGACGCCGAGGTGGGCTGCTGCACGAGGGGAAAATAAGTTGGGCCAGAGGGAGAGAGGAAGCCCATCCACTGGCGCGAGATAACCAGAGAGAAAAACCCAAAGGGTTTTTCTATTAAAACAAATACCATAGAAAAATAAATCACCTTGGGAAATATAGGTCTCCAAAAATAAAAATAAAAGAACCCTGGTCATAAGGGAATTATGACCCAATTAAATAAAATACAAAGATGATTTTTGGACCAATAAAATAATTACGAAACATAATTAGTTAATCTATTTTGTAGTTAAATACCCCCATTTCACTAAAGTTTCAAAAACCCCAAAACCATATCCCTCAAACACAAGAAAAACTACAAAATGAACAACAGTTTTTTAAAACAGGGTTCGAGCAAGTTAAACTTGAGCTCAAGTAAATAAGGAAGAAGGGGTTTTGTTGAAACCTAGTTTTGAAAACATCATTGGTTGAAACCTATGGGGACCCCGACTAGCAAGTCGAGTTCGCCGTGCCCAGTGACCCCAAGGATCAATGTTCACTGAACACAGATACTGAATAATAGAGTCTTACATCCAAGTACCGAAATTATTACATCAAACGACCAGAAGGTCGGGTTCAAGAGCGAGGCCTAAGGCTGAATTAAACAGATACATCGAGTAGCGGAAACTTGTAAGGGCTAAGCGGTGCCCATGCCATCAAGCCTACACCGACAGGCATTCTGACTTGGAAGCATCCTAGATCGCAGGTTCGTCTCCGACGGCGTACTCATCGCCAAACTCCGGTCCTTCCATGTCTGGTCAATAATATAACCAGTGGCAAGCCAATGAGTACTTTGAATGTACTCGCAAACAGCCCATGATATGAACATTTATAGTGAAAGATAACAGTAACATGCATCTTTAGTGGAATGCAATTTGGTGGAATGATCAGGTATATGCAACAAGTTAAAGAATTACTTTTAAGAACAGGTTACAGATATCAACATATCTCACAAGGGTTGAACACACCGGGTTCACCCTATATGCCAAGTCATCGGACTTGTCATAATCTCAAGGTATTAATGAGGGCTAAACCATCCGGGTTTACCCTATATGCCAAGTCACCGAACTTGGTCATATTTTATCATGATTATAATAACACCTTTTTAACACCACACACACACACTCTTGGTTTATGCGGAAACGCTGGACGTAGTTTAAGCAGCACCACCCAACTGTCCTTGACCGTGGACACGGCTATTCGAATAGTTTACACTCTGCAGAGGTAGTATGCTGGACCCACGAGAAACGGGGATCTTCCGTGTCATCCACGACTCGCGGTATATTACATATACCCGAGGTAAGTACCCGATCATCATCTTTCCCCTGACGATACTAGACAAAGAGGCCCACTCGATTGGTACCCAGCCCACATGTTGTACGTCTTACGAGCACCGACTCTGGACCGTATCAACCATGCAGGGACCAACGGTGTGCCTAGAACTCATAGTAATGGCATAGTCGTCCTACCTCGCACGACCCCATCACCAGAGTAATCAACAAAGCCCCGTCCCATTAAGGGGTATCGTGGTCGTACTGGTAAGCTTGGGACGGTCGACACTTCATAAATCTAATCCCATTTCCGAAACCATACTCACACAAAATCACCGGTGCATCACTTCACCAAAAGTGATCACCAACTCATCATCACCCTCGGGCATTAGTGGCACCCGACGGGTTTTTCATAAACTCTTTATTTAACTCATCATCATGCTTGTGATAATATGCTCTATCTTTACTTGTCAACATGGTAATAACATGACCCTCACGGGGTAGGGTCAAGCTCAGTGCAATGATCTTATAACTTTACTAATCAACATGACAGTAGCATGATCCTCATGGACAGTAGGGTCAGCTCATCATGTTTGTGCTCCGAGGAGCCATGTGAATAACATTACTATCATGCAAGTGCTTCGATGTAGCCTTCGGTACCATCACATCAATGATGAACCGGCACTATGATCTCATGCAATGAAAGTACCTGCTATACTAGCGTGCATCATTTCATATGCTTAAGTCATGGTCAAAGGGATGCTTGCCTTGGTCAGCTAGGTATCCGGGGTCTTCGAGGTCTTCCGCTCCGGATCCTCCGTCACTCGGTAACTCTACCGTCGAGAAAGGAATAAATAAATAATAGCTCTCACTAAAACAGATCACAAAGTGCTTTTATAAATGTTGCAAAGTTTGAATAGATTCGGTTTATTATTTTGGAAAATGTTTCCTATAGTTTTTATTAGGTAAGCATATTTATTTAAAAGCAAACACAAGCAAACAAGTGCCTTTTATTATCATTTTATTATATCAAAATAGTTTCTGTTTTTGATAAATGTCAAACACTACAGAATAAAATACTACTCATTTTTAGAAAATTACTGGTGGAAGAATCATATTTTTCTATTGGCTAAATCTTTTTATAAAAATCATTTAAGTTACTGGATTAAAACAAAAGGAAAAAGGCCAGGGGTTGGATCCAGTCGGCCCAGCCAGCAGGCCTGGCCACCAGGCGCACGCGGGCCAGGTTCAAACCTGACCTGTGGGCCCCTGGGGTCAGCGTCAGCGGCTGCGCGCGCTGGCTGCCCCAGGACACCGACAGGTGGGCTCCACCTGTCGGGTCCTTCTCCTACCTCCAGCCAGAGAGGTGGAGACGGACGCCGACGAGGCTGCCGTTGTCCTCAGGCCAATCTAGGAACGGGAACGGGTTCCTCGTGCCTCCGCCTACCTGCTCGTGGTCGGGACGTCACCGGAGGTGGTCTGGGTCGCCGGCGACGAGGTGACCGTGGCGGAAGGGTTTCGGGTTGGTGTTGAACTGGTGGCTAGGGGCACGGATTAGCTCGGGAAGTTAGGGGAAATGTTCCTGGTGTCAAGGGGAGTGTAATGGGAGGTCGGGCAACGCAGGAGCCGACGTGTAGCCGGAGATCGACCGGAGCTCCGAGGCGGAGGGGCCTCGGTCGATCTCGAGCACTGGGTGGCTAGGGGGTGTCTACTAGTCGTGCTGAAGCAGCTTGGAGGGTGCTGGGGTGCCGGGGGGACCTATTTATAGGCCATCGACGGTGAGCCGACTCGGGCGCGCCGGTGACTTACCGTGGCGCGCGTGCGAGCACAGTGAGGTGCTGGCCACGAAACCACGAGTTCAGAACATGGTTTAGGACCTCCTGGTGCAGCGGCCGCAGAGGGAAAGCGAGTGGGGTCGAGCCGCAACGATCGTGCATGCTCGGCCGCGTCGGGCGTGCACGGGCACGCTTCGCCTGAGCTCTTGCACGAGGGGGAGAGGGTCCCTGGGGTAGCTTTGCACTGAATGGTTGTCGGGGGAGCGTTTGGACATAACTGGGGAGGTCGGGACCGGCCGGAGCGTCCTCCCCTTGCTGGAGGCTCTGTGCAGCGCGCCCAGAGCGCAGTTTTGGCATGCCACGGCATGTTGGCTCGCTCTGGGGCACTTGGGACGTGTCCTCCATGTCCTGAGTGTTGCTGGGAGTGTGCCTAGCCGTTGTGGTTTAGTGGAAGCCCGAGCTGGTCAAGGGTGCAAGGAACACTAGTGTTGCCAGTAATGCCCTGCGGCTCAAATTGGAGTTCTTGTCACTTGTGCTTGGAGTTGGGGAGGGGCTGATGGAATGGGTGCTCAGCGTGTTCTGGGGCCCTAACTCACCAAGTTTGGGGTCTTGACATTGGGTAAAACAGTGGCTAGGAGGGTTTTTACCTTCCTGCCAGTAGGTGTTCGACAGTGACTTGGGGTGCTTACACTCCACCACTGGAAATGAAACATAACAGGTTTGGTCTTGGGGTAAAAACATGGGGTTTCACCAAATTTGAGCTCCATTGAACTAGCTTGGCTTTGTAAACTTGAAAATGACTCAAAATGACCAGTACTGTCCTTTACAAAGGAAATGTGGCCAAACAGAGTCTCACAAATCCCATCTTTGGTGTGGAGTCCTCATTTGGGGTGTCAAACACCTCTGCAAAGTTTCAGCTCCATTGGAGAAACTTTGCAATGTAGAGTTGTTCCAACTCTACTCTGGACAGAGAGGGTTTTGGGCTCATTAGGTGCACTTCCCCACCTTGGATGAAGGTGAGATTTTAGGTGAGCATCTAATATGGCTTGGGAGGGCTCCTGTAATTTTATGGGAATTTACTGAGATAATTTCCTTTGGAAACATCTCAAAAAGCTAAAACAGACAGAAATGGTTTTCAGGGTTTTACTCAAATAATATTAATATGAAATAGGGTTAAAAATCTTATATATGGAAAATATATGTCCTTCTGAGCTTCCATGAATTTACTCAGAATTTTCTAAGGCAGGAAAGCAATTTTCCTTGTGGGAATATCATTACTGGCCTTAGAAACAGACATAGTTATAAAATAGGAAAATAATATTTTAAATCACCACTTAGTGTTTTTTATGAATGAAAATAATATTTGGATTAGATCACCAACTTTGGTTGGAAGTGCCACTTGGCTTCATGAGCTAGTAGTGTATCCCAACATGGTGAAGGTGATCTTGATATAAAGGAAAAAGGGTTTTTGAAGAAAGCAAAATAATAAGTTTTCATGGGTTTGAGTCATCAAACAAGCAAGCATTCACTCATACAAGGGTTCACAATGCACTCACAACATTATTTGAAAAAGTTTTAACAAGCTCTGATTTTTGCAACAAAAAATACTTGTGGTGAAAAACAGGGTTTGACAGACCTATCCCTCTTACAAGAATCTCGTCCTCGAGATTCCTAAGCTAGGCGTGAAATAGCTCGGGAAATTCTGATCGGAGATAGTCTTCACGTTCCCATGTGGCTTCTGCTTCGGTATGGTTTCTCCACTGAACCTTGAAAAACTTGATGGTGCGGCTTCTGGTGCAAAGCTCGGCTTCATCCAAAATGCGGATCGGTCTCTCGCGGTAGGTAAGATCCGGTTGAAGGTCAATAGCTTGATGATCAATGTCCTTGTAAAGATCGGGACGGTTCGGCACTTGCAAGCACCTCCGGAGCTGTGACACGTGAAACACGTTGTGCACACCCGAAAGCTCAGGAGGTAGCTCGAACTGATAAGCTACTTCCCTGCGCCTTGCCGTGATCTTGAAGGGTCCAATGAACCTTGGAGCTAGCTTCCCCTTGACGTGGAAACGCTTGGTCCCCTTCAGAGGCGTGACTCGCAAGTACACTTGGTCTCCGGGAACAAACTCCATGTTTCTGCGGCGAGGGTCCGCATAGCTCTTCTGCCTTGACTTAGCTGCCTCCAAGTTTTCTCGGACAAGCTGAACCTTGTCCCGTGCTTCCTGCAGTGCTTTTGGTCCAAAGACTAGTCCTTCACCGGTTTTGGACCAATTGAGCGGGGTGCGGCACTTCCGCCCATATAACGCTTCGAATGGGGCCATCTGAAGACTGGACTGGTAGCTATTGTTGTAAGAAAACTCAGCAAACGGAAGGCAGTCTTCCCACTTGGCACCATGAGCCAAAACACATGCGCGGAGCATGTCCTCAAGTATCTGGTTTACCCTCTTCGTCTGTCCGCCCGTCTGCGGGTGGAAAGTCGTACTGAAGGAGAGTTTGGTTCCGAGGGCTTCTTGAAACTTCTTCCAGAATCTTGAGGTGAATTGCGTGCCGCGGTCGGACACGATCTCTTTGGGAACTCCATGGAGACTCACCACTCAATGAATGTACAGACTGGCCAGCTGGCTGCAATCGTAGGTGGTGTTAACGGGGATGAAATGGGCCACCTTGTTCAAATGATCGACTATGACCCGAATGGAGTGATGACCCTTATTCAACCGGGGCAACCCGGTGATGAAGTCCATGCCGACTTTATCCCACTTCCATTCCGGCACTTGAAGAGGTTGCAGCAATCCAGCAGGTCGCTGGTGTTCAGCCTTGACTCGCTGGCATACATCGCATTTAGCGACATAGGAGCCAATTTCTCTCTTCATGCCATGCCACCAGAATCGTTCTTGGATGTCTTGGTACATCTTGGTACCACCTGGATGGATAGAGTACGGTGTGTCATGAGGCTCTTGCAGGATCAAGTCCTTAAGTTCGGCCTTGTTAGGCACGCACAAGCGCTTCCCGTACCACAGTACTCCTTTCTCATCAATCGAGAATCCTGGGGCTTTTCCTTCTCGCACCTTCCTCTTGAGGCCTTCGATACTCTTGTGCCCCTTCTGGGCTTCCTTGATGTCGTCTGCCAGAGTAGGCTTGACCTCGTGGTTGGCCAGGTACCCTGGTTCGACTATCTCAAGCCCAAAGTCTTCCATCTCTTCATACAAGACGGGTAACCTTTCCTTGAGCGTGACGTTCAAGGAGCCTGCCTTTCAGCTTAAGGCATTGGCTACCACGTTCGCCTTGCCGGGATGATACTGAATGCTGAGGTCGTAATCCTTGATTAACTCAAGCCATCTCCGCTGCCTCATATTCAGCTCCCTGTGAGTGAAGATATATTTTAGACTTTTGTGGTCTGTATATATCTCACATCGCTTCCCCAGAAGGTAATGTCGCCACGTCTTCAGAGCATGCACTACAGCTGCTAGCTTGAGATATTGGGTGGCGTAGTTCTCCTCATGCGGTCGCAGTTGCCGTGACAAGTACGCCACGACCATGCCATCTTGGATCAGGACTCCACCGAGCCCGGTTCCCGAGGCATCACAATATATCACGAATTCCTTGTTGATGTCTCGGGTAGCCAATACCGGGGCGGTAGTTGGCCTCTTCTTCAACTCCTGGAAGCTTGCTTCACACACTGGTGTCCACTCGAACTTTCGGCCTTTCCTCAAGAGCTGAGTCATAGGTCGAGCGATGCTGGAGAATCCTTCTACGAACTTGCGGTAGTATCCCGCGAGCCCGAGGAAACTCCTGACATCCTTCACGTCCTTTGGTGATTCCCAGTTGGTCACTGTAGTAATCTTGGACTGATCTACGGCCAAACCGCGTGCCGTCGGGGTATGGCCCAGAAATCCAATTTCGTTCAGCGAGAACTGACACTTGCTGAATTTGGCATAAAGTTGGTGCTCTCGAAGCTTTCCCAGAACTAGCCTCAGGTGTTGCTCATTCTCCTCTTCGGACTTGGAGAAGATTAATATGTCATCGATGAACACGACGACAAACTTGTCCAAATATTCCATGAAGACCTTGTTCATGAGGTACATGAAGTAGGCTGGGGCATTAGTCAAACCGAAGGGCATGACCGTCCATTCATATAGACCGTACCGGGTCACGAATGCAGTCTTGGGTATATCTTCAGGTCGGATCTTCAACTGGTAGTATCCCGATCGAAGATCGATTTTGGAAAATACCCTGGCCCCGTTTAACTGGTCAAACGTGTCTTCGATCTTGGGGAGCGGGTACTTGTTCTTAATTGTGACTTCATTAAGAGAACGATAATCGACGCAGAGTCGAATGGTACCATCCTTCTTTGAAACAAATAGAACAGGTGATCCCCAAGGTGATGCACTCGCACGGATGAACCCTTTCCCGAGTTGCTCATCCAGCTGCTTCTTTAGCTCTGCCAGCTCTTCGGAACCCATCCTGTAAGGCTTTTTGTATATAGGCCTTGATCCGGGCATGAGCTCGATGATGAACTTGATGTCTCGGTCAGGAGGCATTCCGGGTAGCTCGTCAGGAAAGACGTCCGGGTATTCTCAGACTATAGGCACTTGATCAGGCTCTACCTCGGATAGACTGTTGACTCGAGGCACTTGAGCCGATACTGGCTCAGAGACAAACTTGACCTTGACCCCTTGGTTTCTTGTCCTGGTAATGGCCCTGTTGGCACAGTCCAAAAGACTCTGGTGCTTGGCCAACCAATCCATGCCGAGGATTACTTCTACACCTTGATATTTAAGCACAATGAGGTCTGCCAAGAAGCTCGTCCCATTGATAACTATCTCGACCCTTCTACACCCTAGGTTGGTTCGCAATACTGCTCCCGGGGTTTGAATTGCCATCTGCCCACGGAGTAGAGTGGGTTTTAAACCACACTTCTCCACAAACCCTTGAGTAACAAAAGAATGCGAGGCACCACAATCAAACAACACTGTTGCTGGAGTTGAGTTGACGAGGAACGTACGTAGAATGCAGTCCGGGTCTTCCTGGGCCTCTTCTGCAGTGATGTGATTGATCCGGCCCCTGCCATTGAACTGCTGGTTGCGGGGGGCCTGGTTCCTTCCTGGTGCACCTTGACCGGGGTTGGGTGCATCGGGACGCGGTGCGTCGGGCTTCTTGTTGGGGCACTGCGTGGAATAGTGCCCGGTCTGACCACACCCAAAGCAGGTGACTTGCCCCGGAGGGTTGGTCTTGACTCCACCGTTGTTCGGCGGGTTGACTGCTGGCTTGGCTTGCTGCTGAGGCTGAAATTCTGGCGGAACACTGGATACTTGTACTGCTACTGCTGAAAGTTGGGTCTTGCAGGTGCTGACTGGCATGGTCTTGGTCTTGCGTTACTGGGTCCTCCACTGCCTATTAGTTTGCGCTTGCGGGTGTCGTCGATCGCACGATGCTTGTCTTCCAGCATAAGCGCCTTGTTAACCAGCTCGCTGAAAGTCTGGCAGTCGCAAACCACCAGCTGGTATTGCAGGGACTGTTGTAACCCTTCCATGAAGCGTTCCACCTTAGCGGCCTCAGTGTTAACATCTTCGGGCGCATACCTCGACAATAGGTTAAACTTCTGCAGGTACTCCTTAACAGTTCCACTGCCCTGCCTCAAGGCTCGGAATTCTCGCTTCTTAATGGTCATCAGTCCAGGTGGAATATGAGCCGCGCGAAATCCTTCCTTGAACATTACCCACGTGATGCGTTGCCCTGCCCGCATGATCTGGAATCCATCCCACCATGCCCTGGCGGTGCCTCCGAGACAGTGAGAAGCATAAAGGATCTTCTCATGATCGTCGGTGCACTTGACCAGTGCAAGGAGGTCTTCAATGGTGCGAATTCAGTCATCGGCGTCCAGTGGTTCAGTTGACTCCGTAAATATGGGGGGCGTAGTCCGCATGAACTCAGAAAGAGTAGAGCGACCACCGCCATTCCCATTCCGCGGCGGGTTGCCCACCAGGACTTGAGTCAGCTGCTGAATAGCGGCATTGCTGGCTTGACGCTCCTCCCGAAGAGCTTGAAGGAACTGAGCCATCATCAAGTTTTCAGGAGGAGGTGGTGGCGGAAGGTCTCTAGGATGCTCGTGGTGACCTCCAGCGTGAGCTTCTCCTTCGGTTCCCTGCGGCGTCCCTGAGGAGCCGGCGCCGGGGTTGCCGAAGGTGCTATTGCGGATTGCGTTCACCATCCTGTCATAGAAACAGACAGGTCAAAATGCCACCTTGCTCGGGAGTACAAGGATTTGCTCCTAGTAAGAGGGGGTCCGATACGTGCATGTGCCAAGTTTTCAAAACCAAGTTCTTGACAAACTGGAAATTGCATTCATAAAAACTAGGTGATGTAGTCACTTACAGGCTGCCTAAGGCAATATGTGACTTACATCATGCACACATACGCAAATTAGAAACGGATACATGGATACCCTATGCTCGGGGTACTCCTAATTGCCTACGCTAAATCCTACGCGGCGGACTGCTCCGTCTCAAAGGCAGACTCAACAGGATCCTCATCTTCATCAACATCTTCCTCCTTTATAGGAGTGGAGGAAAGAATTCGCACATCACGGCGTCTCTTAGGCGAGGCGGCGAAGATCTCAGTGTATTCTTCCGCTGTCATGCGGCGACTCCAAAGAGGAACTGCCTGGATGGGTAACACACCACCCCTAGTGGCAACAGCCGTCCTCCCTTCAGGTGCGCCTGCCTTCTTTACTTTGCGGTTCTGCATCTTCTCAGTCTGGAGAAGGCCCTTGACTAGGTGCAGCTCTTGGCGAAGCTTGACTCATTCCTTAACCAGGAAGTGCGTCAGGGTGTCCGACGAGAGACTGAAGTAGGTATGAAACCTTAATGGCATCCCATCCTCCGTGGCTGGGGTGAGTGTCCAACTCCCATCCACTCCTTCCTTAATGAAAGGTAGGTGACGAGTGACAGGCTCATTAGCCATCTCAGGGAGGATGCTACGGAGTTGCACGAGCGCCTCTCATGCAGCCGTCTCCACTGCCAACATCAGCTCTCCCATCTGTGGTCCTTCGAAGAACCAACTAGACGGGGAGTCATTAGCCTTCACTATCACGTCCACGTGATATTCCTTAGTGTCGGCGTTGACCCAGTGCACCTGGTAGAGGAAGATGGGCGTGCGACGTACGTGACACTTCTCGAGACAATCCACCAGAAGTAGTGGAAAGCTGGTCTCCAGAAGCGTCTCAGGTACGGCAACCATCTACAAGGCATAGGAGAGAAGTCAGAAGGTTGTATGTGCAAAAGTCTTGTGCACGGCTGGCGTTCTAACATTCTCGGCTAACGTCCATGCTATCTAAGGCTTCCTGTAGTCAGGATGGCTCTGATACCAGTTCTGTGGGCACCCCGACTAGCAAGTCGAGTTTGCCGTGCCCAGTGACCCCAAGGATCAATGTTCACTAAACACAGATACTGAATAACAGAGTCTTACATCCAAGTACCGAAATTATTACATCAAACGACCAGAAGGTCGGGTTCAAGAGCGAGGCCTAAGGCCAAATTAAACATATACATCGAGTAGCGGAAACTCGTAAGGGCTAAGCGGTGCCCATGCCATCAAGCCTACACCGACAGGCATTCTGACTTGGAAGCGTCCTAGATCGCAGGTTCGTCTCCGACGGCGTACTCATCGCCAAACTCCAGTCCTTCCATGTCTAGTCAATAATATAACCAGTGGCAAGCCAATGAGTACTTTGAATGTACTCGCAAACAGCCCATGATATGAACATTTATAGTGAAAGATAATAGTAACATGCATCTTTAGTGGAATGCAATTTGGTGGAATGATCAGGTATATGCAACAAGTTAAAGAATTACTTTTAAGAACAGGTTACAGATATCAACATATCTGACAAGGGTTGAACACACCGGGTTCACCCTATATGCCAAGTCATCGGACTTGTCATAATCTCAAGCTATTAATGAGGGCTAAACCATCCGGGTTTACCCTATATGCCAAGTCACCGAACTTGGTCATATTTTATCATGATTATAATAACACTTTTTTAACACCACACACACACACTCTTGGTTTATGCGGAAACGCTGGACGTAGTTTAAGCAGCACCACCCAACTGTCCTTGACCGTGGACACGGCTATTCGAATAGTTTACACTCTGCAGAGGTAGTACGCTGGACCCACGAGAAACGGGGATCTTCCGTGTCATCCACGACTCGCGGTATATTACATATACCCGAGGTAAGTACCCGATCATCATCTTTCCCCTGACGATACTAGACAAAGAGGCCCACTCGATTGGTACCCAGCCCACATGTTGTACGTCTTACGAGCACCGACTCTGGACCGTATCAACCATGCAGGGACCAACGGTGTGCCTGGAACTCATAATAATGGCATAGTCGTCCTACCTGGCATGACCCCATCACGAGAGTGACACCGATCACTCCCGCCACTAGTAATGTGGCTCTTTGCTAGCACCGACCAGAGTAATCAACAAAGCCCCGTCCCATAAAGGGGTATCGTGGTCGTACTGGTAAGGTTGGGACGGTCGACACATCATAAATCTAATCCCATTTCCGAAACCATACTCACACAAAATCACCGGTGCATCACTTCACCAAAAGTGATCACCAACTCATCATCACCCTCGGGCATTAGTGGCACCCGACGGGGTTTTCAAAAAATCTTTATTTAACTCATCATCATGCTTGTGATAACATGCTCTATCTTTACTTGTTAACATGGTAATAACATGACCCTCACGTGGTAGGGTCAAGCTCAGTGCAATGATCTTATAACTTTACTAATCAACATGACAGTAGCATGATCCTCATGGACAGTAGGGTCAGCTCATCATGTTTGTGCTCCGAGGAGCCATGTGAATAACATTACTATCATGCAAGTGCTTCGATGAAGCCTTCGGTACCATCACATCAATGATGAACCGGCACTGTGATCTCATGCAACGAAAGTACTTGCTATACTAGCGTGCATCATTTCATATGCTTAAGTCATGGTCAAAGGGCTGCTTGCCTTGGTCAGCTAGCTATCCGGGGTCTTCCAGGTCTTCCGCTCCGGAGCCTCCGTCACTCGGTAACTCTACAGTCGAGAAAGGAATAAATAAATAATAGCTCTCACTAAAATAGATCACAAAGTGCTTTTGTAAATGTTGCAAAGTTTGAATAAATTCAGTTTATTATTTTGGAAAATGTTTCCTATAGTTTTATTAGCTAAGCATATTTATTTAAAAGAAAACACAAGCAAACAAGTGCTTTTTAATATCATTTTATTATATCAAAATAGTTTCTGTTTTTGATAAATGTCAAACACTAAAGAATAAAATACTACTTGTTTTTAGAAAATTACTGGTGGAAGAATCATATTTTTCTACTGGCTAAATCTTTTTATAAAAATCATTTAAGTTAATGGATTAAAACAAAAGGAAAAGGCCAGGGGGTTGGATCCAGTCGGCCCAGCCAGCAGGCCTGGCCACCAGGCACGCGTGGGCCAGGTTCAAACCTGACCTGCGGGCCCCTGGGGTCAGCATCAGCGGCTGCGCGCGATGGCTGCCCCAGGACACCGACAGGTGGGCTCCACCTGTCGGGTCCTTCTCCTACCTCCAGCCAGAGAGGTGGAGACGGACGCCGGCGAGGCTGCCGTTGTCCTCAGGCCAATCTAGGAACGGGAACGGGTTCCTCGTGCCTCCGCCTACCTGCTCGTGGTCGGGACGTCACCGGAGGTGGTCTGGGTCGCCGACGACGAGGTGACCGTGACGGAAGGGTTTCGGGTTGGTGTTGAACTGGTGGCTAGGGGCACGGATTCGCTCGGGAAGGTTAGGGGAAATGTTCCTGGTGTCAAGGGGAGTGTAATGGGAGGTCGGGCAGCGCAGGAGCCGACGTGTAGCCGGAGATCGACCGGAGCTCCAAGGTAGAGGGGCCTCGGTCGATCTCGAGCACCGGGGCTCTGCGAGCTCGACTGGGTGGCTAGGGGGTGTCTACTAGTCGTGCTAAAGCTGCTTGGAGGGTGCTGGGGGGACCTATTTATAGGCCATCGACGGTGACCCGACTCGGGCGCGCCGGTGACTCACCGTGGCGCGCGTGCGAGCACAGTGAGGTGCTGGCCACGAAACCACGGGTTCGGGACGTGGTTTAGGACCTCCTGGTGCATCGGCCGTAGAGGGAAAGCGAGTGGGGTTGAGCCGCAGCGACCGTGCATGCTCGGCCGCGTCGGGCACGCACGGGCACACGTGCCTGAGATCTTGCGTGAGGGGGAGAGGGTCCCTGGGGTAGCTTTGCACTGAATGGTTGTCGGGGGAGCGTTTGGACATAACTGGGGAGGTCGGGACCGGCCGGAGTGTCGTCCCCTTGCTGGAGGCTCTCTGCAGCGTGCCCAGAGCGCCGTTTTGGCATGCCACGGCATGCTAGCTCGCTCTGGGGAACTTGGGACGTGTCCTCCATGTCCTGAGTGTTGCTGGGAGTGTGCCTAGCCGTTGTGGTTTAGTGGAAGCCCGAGCTGGTCAAGGGAGCAAGGAACACTAGTGTTTCCAGTACTGCCCTGCGGCTCAAATTGGATTTCTTGTCACTTGTGCTTGGAGTTGGGGAGGGGCTGATGGACTGGGTGCTCAGGGCGTTCTGGGGCCCTAACTCACCAAGTTTGGGGTCTTGAAATTGGGTAAAACAGTGGCTATGAGGGTTTTTACCTTCCTGCCAGTAGGTGTTCGACAGTGACTTGGGGTGCTTCCACTCCACCACTGGAAATGAAACTTAACAGGTTTGGTCTTGGGGTAAAAACATGGGGTTTCACCAAATTTGAGCTCCATTGAACCAGTTTAGCTTTGTAAACTTGAAAATGCCTCAAAATGACCAGTACTATCCTTTACAAAGGAAGTCTAGCCAAACAGAGTCTCACAAATCCCATCTTTGGTGTGGAGTCCTCATTTGGGGTGTCAAACACCTTTGCAAAGTTTCAGCTCCATTGGAGAAACTTTGCAATGTAGAGTTGTTCCAACTCTACTCTGGACAAAGAGGGTTTTGGGCTCATTAGGTGCACTTCCCCACCTTGGATCAAGGTGAGATTTTACGTGAGCACCTAATATGGCTTGGGAGGGCTCCTGTAATTTTATGGGAATTTACTGAGATAATTTCCTTTGGAAACATCTCAAAAAGCTAAAACAGACAGAAATGGTTTTCAGGGTTTTACTCAAATAATATTAATATAAAATAGGGTTGAAAATCTTATATATGGAAAATATATGTCCTTCTGAGCTTCCATGAATTTACTCAGATTTTTCTAAGGCAGGAAAGCAATTTTCCTTGTGGGAATATCATTACTCGCCTTAGAAACAAACATAGTTATAAAATAGGAAAATAATATTTTAAATCACCAATTAATGTTTTTAATGAATGAAAATAATATTTGGATCAGATCACCAACTTTGGTTGGAAGTGCCACTTGGCTTCATGAGCTAGTAATGTATCCCAACATGGTGAAGGTGATCTTGATATAAAGGAAAAAAGGGTTTTTTAAGAAAGCAAAATAATAAGTTTTCATGGGTTTGAGTCATCAAACAAGCAAGCATTCACTCATACAAGGGTTCACATTGCACTCACAACATTATTTGAAAAAGTTTTAACAAGCTCTGATTGTTGCAACATAAAATACTTGTGGTGAAAAACAGGGTGTGACAAAACCCAAGCTTTGCAATCACCACATCATCACACACCACATAACATATGCACTCATCATGGATCCAACAACAACAACAACAACAACACAGGGAGAAGACATGATGCATTGAATGGTATGATGCATGAGAGAAGACATGAAAGTAAGCCACATGATCACATGAAATGATAACTCCAAAGCATGACATCATGGATCCAAGCATGAAAGGTTCCCAAATATGGCAAGGTTACATCTGGGGCATTACAAACTCTCCCACACTACAAGAAGATCTCGTCCCGAGATCTAGGACTGAAAGAACTATGGGAATTCGGAACGGAGGTGATCCTCACGCTCCCAAGTGGCCTCTCTATCGGAATGATGTGACCACTGCACCTTGAGAAACTTGATTGACTTATTGCGGGTCTTGCGCTTAGTCGTCTCGATAACTGCAACTGGATGCTCACGATAGGATAGGTCGGATTGAAGGTCGATATCTTGAAGGTCAACTGTGCGCTCGGGAGTCTTGAAGCATCTTCGGAGCTGAGAGACATGGAACACGTCATGCACATTTGCGAAGTTTGAAGGGAGCTCAAGTTGATAAGCAAGGTCGCCTCTGTTGCCAACAATTCTGAAAGGCCCCACAAAACGAGGAGCAAGCTTGCCTTTGATGCCAAAATGCTGAGTGCCCTTCATTGGAGACACTCTGAGATAGACGAAGTCATCGAGCTCATAAGACATGTCATGATGCTTGCTATCATAGTAGCTCTTCTGACGGGACTGCGCTGCTCTGAGATTATCCCAAATAACCCTACACATCTCTTCTGCTTCTTCGATCAAGTCATTCCCAAGAATATGACGCTCGCCATTCTCTGACCAGTTGAGCGGGGTACGGCACTTCCTGCCATAGAGAATCTCAAACGGAGCTTTGCCTGAACTTGCCTGATAGCTGTTGTTATAAGAAAACTCAGCAAAAGGTAGGCAGTCTTCCCACTTCATGCGAGAGGAAATGACACATGCTCTTAGCATATCCTCGAGGACCTGACTGACTCTCTCAACTTGCCCACTAGTCTGAGGATGAAAGGTTGTGCTAAATCGAATCTTAGTACCCATCGCAGACTAAAATGAGTCCCAGAACTTGGAAGTGAAGATGCTTCCGCGATCCAAAGAAATCAGCATTGGCACGTTGTGCAAAGAGACTATCCTCGAAGTGTATAGCTCTGCAAGCTGAGCTGCCGAGATGTACTCCTTGACTGGAAGGAAATGAGCTAGTTTGCTCAACTTGTCGATGACGACGAAGATGGCATCATTACCCTTCTTGGACTTCGGAAACCCGGTGACGAAATCCATCTCAATATGGTCGAACTTCCACTCGGGAATGGGCAAAGGATGCAAAAGACCTGCTGGACGTTGATGCTTTGCTTTCACCCTTCGACATACATCACATTCATTTACGAACTGAGCAATTTATCTCTTCATGCGAGTCCACCAGAAGGTATGTTTCAAATCCTGATACATCTTGGAACTTCCTGGATGTATGGAGAGAAGAGAGTTATGAGCTTCTTCCATGATAACCTTTCTGAGATCCCCTTTCAGAACGACAAGACGATCCTCAAAGAATAATGTATCTCTGGCATCAATACTGAAGCACTTATATTTGGGAACTCCCTTTTCCAAGCCAATCTTAACTTTCTTCACCATTGCATCAAGAAGTTGAGCTTGTCGGACCTGGTCTTCCAAGGTAGGAGAGATCTGAAGATTTGCAAGAAATCCGTGAGGTACTAACTGAAGGTTGAGCTTTTTGAAAGATTCACAAAGGTCAGGCTGGAGAGGCTTCAGAATGAGACTATTGCAGTAAGCCTTCCTCCTCAAAGCATCTGCCACGACATTAGCTTTGCCTGGAGTGTACTCAACACTCGGATTAAAATCTTGGAGCATTTCCACCCAACGAGTTTGCTGAAGATTGAGGTTAGGCTGGGTGAAGATGTACTTGAGACTCTCGTGATCGGTGAACACTTCAACCTTTCGTTCCAACAAGAGGTATCTCCAAGTCATCAGAGCATGTACCACTGCCGCCAACTCAAGATCATGAGTGGGGTAATTCTTCTCACTTGGCTTCAAGTGCCTCGAGGTATAAGCTACCACTTTCTTGTCTTGCATCAACACTGCACCAAGACCTTGAAGAGAGGTGTCGCAGAACACTTGATAAGGTTTGGAGTCATCAGGAGGAACCAAGACTGGAGTAGAAGTGGGCTTCTCTTTGAGTGTGTCGAAAGCCAACTGACACTCTGGAGACCATACATACTTCACACCCTTCTAAAGGAGACCTGAGAGAGGCTTAGCAATCTTGTAGAAATTCTCAACGAATCTTCTACAATAGCTTGCAAGCCCGAGAAAGCTTCAAAGCTGCTTCACATTTTGCGGAGGCTCCCACTCAACAATGGCCTGGACCTTCGACGGATCAACTTTGATGCCCTCGGCAGAGATGATGTGCCCAAGGTAGACAACTTCTTTCAACCAAAACTCACATTTGGAAAACTTGGCATAGAACTTATGCTCTCTTAGCTTATCAAGCACCAGCCTGAGATGTTCTTCATGCTCTTCCTTAGTTTCCGAAAAGACCAGAATATCATCAAGATACAACAAGACGAATTCATTCTTGAATGGGGAGAAGATATAATTCATCATTCGACAGAAGGTCAGTGGAGCATTGGCCAGACCAAAAGACATCACTGTATACTCATACGAGCCAAAGCTTGTCGTGAAAGCAGTATTTGGAATATCCTCTTCGCGAATGCGAATCTGATGATAACCCATCCTCAGATCAAGCTTCAAGAAGATCTTAGCCCCTTTCAATTGCTCAAACAATTCATTGATGTTAGGAAGTGGATACTTGTTTTTAATTGTCTTCTTATTAAATGGGCGGTAATCGACACGGAGTCGTTCCGTACCATCCTTCTTCTTGACGAAAAGAACTCCACGGCCCCAAGGAGATGAGCTTGGTCTGATCAGACCCAGGCGCTCCTGCTCATCAAGTTGTTTCTTCAGCTCCTTCAACTCTTCTGGTCCCAGTTTGTACGGCCGTTTGCACACAGGCTCAGTACCCAGTTCAAGCTCAATTATGAAGTCAAGTGCTCGGTGCGGAGGCATTCCTGGCAGTTCTTCTGGAAAAACATCTTCATCTTCGCACACCACTGGGACTTGCTAAATTGGAGAGATCTCACCCTTCACATTCAAGGAAAACAGACGGACTGTGTCATCACGCGCTGCGAAGATAATCACGTCCTTCGAAGAATGAGTTAGCTTCACTTCCTTAGCTTCACAACCAATAGACGCCTTGTTCATAGCCAACCAATCCATCCCATGGATCAAATCAATATCGGAGTTTCCAAGGACAATAGGAGAAGCCAAAAAAGCATAATTACCCATCTTGACAGAAACATCCGGAACAACCCAACGAGAACTCATAAGCATCCCCGGAGAAACAATGTCTAACGACTTAGGCAACTCTTCAAGATGCAAATCATGGTTTGCCGCAAACGGATATGATAAGAAAGAATGCGATGCACCAGAATCAAACAACACTTTAGTAGGAATATCATTAACTAGGAGATTACCCAAAATCATGTCTGAGGAGTTCTCTGCTTCAGCTACATTCACCATATTGACTCTCGCAGACCTGGGGTTGAACTTCACTATAGCATTGCTTGGAGGTTTGCCTGGAGGAGGAGGCAGAAGACGCAGCTGAGAGGTGCACTTGTTGGCATAGTGACCCTTCTGCCCACACTTGTGACAAGTAAAATCTACCGGCTGACGGAACTGTGTTTGAGGATTCCCTTGCTTCTGCTGCTGAAACCTCTGCTGGAAAGCTGGGTTGGGTGGGTGGGAAGAACCACGACCACCTGCTTGCTTGAACTGCTGATTGTGCCGAGGAGGAGGAGGAGACACCCAATATTTTTGTTGCTTCTAAACCACGTGAGTAGAGGACGACGAGTTGGAATCTGTGAAACGCTTCTTCGAATTCTCCACCCTGAGCAAAGCTGCCTCAGCCCTGAGAGCCAAGTTGTAGAACTTATCAAACTCATCAGGGTCGTGTAAGGCAAGGGCCAGCTCCAAATCCTCTTTCAGACCACCTCTGAACTGATAGATCTTACTCTTCTGATCTAGAATGTCCTACAAGGCATATCGGGATAGCTCGTGGAACTCGACGTTGTACTTGTACACGGAGGAACCACCTTGCTTCAAGCGCCTGAACTTCTCACGCATTTCCTCCACAAAGCTAGACGGGATATAGTGGGAGCTAAAATCTCTGCAGAACTCATCCCAAATGATCACTCTGGCACCCCTGGAGTCCTTCAACTGCTGCCACCAAACTGTTGCCTGCCCCTTGAGTTAGAATGTTGCAAACTTGACGAAGTCCTCTGGACGGACATTGCTGCACTCAAAGTGTTTGTTCATGTCCCGAATCCAGTCCTCAGGGTCAAATGGCTGATCACACGACTCGAAGGTCTTCAACTGGTTTGCGAGGAATTGACTCAAAGATGCAAACTGATTACCACCATGGTTGAAATTGCCCTGCTACTGATTAGTCCTCTCTTGCAACAACTGGATTAACATCTGAGTGTTAGCATTTGTTGCAGCCATCACCGCTTGCCAAGCCTCTGCAGGAGGAGGCGGCAGCGGAGGAGGTGGTGGTGGCGGCATCTCAGCACCCTCACGACCCAGATTCTGACGAGTTGCTGGAGCCATCCTGAAGACGGACAACACATTAGTCCAGAGAATAATATGAAGGTAAAGTTAAATCAAAAGGAAGGAATATATGAACAGGAATATTAGCAATTGCACTCGAACAAAATAGTAAGAATGCTTCCTCAAAGTGTCTGTTGACAAAATCTGATTAAAGACCACTTACAAACCAAGTATGAGCTAGAACTGCTCTGAACAAACGTATGATCGAGATTTCATCCGATATCTTCGTGGATATGATCGCACGGGCTCGAATTTACAGTAGCCATCCTGTGCAAGGTAGTGCACACGACTTACGAAGCGCCCCCCGAGTCATAGCAAGCTACAAGGACTCTTTAAGACACAACGAGAACCGTTGTAAGACGACCGTGAACAAACGTACCCGCTGAATGTCGAATCCCAACCTCACATCATGCATCTGCATGAAGATTGCCCTATAAGTCACTACTTGATATCCCACCTATGAATTCCCGAAATATCTGGTCATGCAATCTGGTATACGGATACAAGGAGTAATATTTCACACAACTCCTATACTAACCCGTCCAGTGTATCACATCCGTCAACACGTAACCAGAATCTTGGACCTTCATCTACTACAGACCCTCGTAATCACAACAATACAAGTATGGCAGTACTCCCGAACAATCTGCACCAGTACTGGGGACATCAGGGTTATCTCGCCACTACTAGTATTGAAGCAATTTCGAACATCCTTCGTCCTGAGATACTACTAAATCTGAATGATGGCGATGTGCACAAGAATCCCGTGGAGCTCAACTCCCCAGAAGAAATCAAGTCAGACAGGAGGCACCAAGACAGAACTTCATCACATCGATATCATATAGATTTCAAAATACCCGCGTGATCCTAAAAATTTTTTGAGCGAGAAGAGGAGTAGAATTAAGATTTCCTAAGTCGAGAACCTCACCAGAGCATAGAAGAGGAGAAAAAAGAAACCTACTTTTTGATATAACTAAGACTCAAAACATTTTACTAGACTCGACTCGGCCAAGTTTGATCACACAAAGGCTCCTATGGTCGTAAGGCTCTCATTACCAACTTGTAACGACTAAGATGCGACCCTTTCCTATTTTGGGGGTGCTGCCCCAAAAGGGAAAGAGGCGCATCTAAATGTTTCACAAGCGAGATAATCATAACATTACATATTCAAAGAATGACAAGTAGGGCATCCACTTGCCATCTGACATAGTATAATATAAGGTTTACATCCACACAATTACTCAGACAAGTTAGTCCCGCTATGGACAACATGAAACAAGGAAAATACTATGATATCCCGCATGCTGGCCCACGATCACAACCACGGCCTCAGTACTCCGGATAGTTCACGTACAGTCGGTCGTTCTCCTCATCATACTGCCACGCCAGCTGCGTGCCATCAGGATCTCCTGCGTCGGGCGTACCTGTACCTGTTGGGGTGTTGTAGTAAACTGTGAGCCTCGGGGACTCAGCAATCGGATGACCTTGGTACCGAAACTAGTCACGTTATTAGGTGAGGAAGGTTCAGTGTATAGGTTGCAGCATCCTAAGCTTATATGGTGGCTAACTTACGATGATCAGAGTATTTGATATGGTGGTCTATGCGAGTGGTCGAAGACTAGGTGATCACTAAGTGATCCTAAACACCTACTTATGTCAAACATAACCCCACCATGTTCCCGATCGAAGAGAGGTCTTCGGAGGAGACAATCATGGTTACGCACACAGTTGGCAGTTTTGTTAGAGTTAATTCAAGTTATCTAGAACGGATGTTAACAAATTATCCATGTTTGCCACATAACCGCGGGCACGACTTTCCGAAAGATTAAACCCTGCAGGGGTGCTCCAACTAGTCCAGAACAAACGTTCACGGGCCGCAAAGTAATCCTCTATCACGAATCTCGTGATCTCGTCGGATTCCTTAGAGGAAAACCTCAACTTTGAGGAGACCCAAAGTTTCACCGGGATTCCTATACGCAAGATATATCGCTAAGGTAAGATGAACCTAGCAGGACGTCCCGTCGTGTTGACGACCCTGATAAGAGCCGCGTATTTCAGTCTCAGGACACGACGGATAAGTCACATTACAGGTTATACCAAACCTCGGGTTGCCCCGTGGTGGCCCCATAATCTACTCAATTTGGACCAACACTCATGAGGAGCACTGGCCCAGGTTGTTGATTAAATCCTCGGGGTAGCTATTCCTTATGCAAAATATTATTAGGTGATTAGCAAATTAGAACCAATGTTGGGTCCTGCCGGACAAGCCTTAACACTACACGATTTATCTAGGGGGTCCCCATAACAACCCCGACCGTGTTAGGAGCGATCAGTTATGGAATCAAACACCGGTAACCGAAACTAAGGCGACAACAACGGAACAAATCACCCGGCAAAAGGCTAGGCCTTCCGTCATTTACCAAGTATATAGGTGCATTAATTAAATAGCAGTTTAAGCA
This sequence comes from Hordeum vulgare subsp. vulgare, assembly GCF_904849725.1. Classification (NCBI taxonomy): domain Eukaryota; kingdom Viridiplantae; phylum Streptophyta; class Magnoliopsida; order Poales; family Poaceae; genus Hordeum; species Hordeum vulgare. The sequence goes on along the minus strand of NC_058519.1, from coordinate 213,954,032 downwards.
TAATGATATCAAAATACTCATGTTATCACATGAGACAGCTGGCACCTGCAACTAGCAAAGCTATGCATTAGAGTTGAGCAAGCCTACTTAGCCAAACAACATTAGCTAGGAGGGGAAGGTGTTTGGGTTTCATGGCAATGAAAGGAGGCAATATATCAAGTGGTAGGAAGCGAGCATATATCGAAGGAACGTGATTCTAAGCATAACAAAGCTAGATACGGTATCAAGGTCACGGTCATCTTGCCTGTGATGTCTTCAGCTTGGAACTTCTCTTGAACTTCCTGCACGTACTCTCCTGAATCCACGTACTCTCTCTCTGATCCCGGTGCTACCCAAGATAAAAATAACAGCCAATGAACACCAAAACAACATGATGCAACAAACAATATGATGCATGAGTGAAGAAGGAAGCATGCATCACTATTCTAGTCACTTCCATATGCATGAGATGAGTTGATAAAATTCTGGACAAAACTTCACACTAAGCTATCTTGACATGCATGAGGATGGCATGAAGAGGTGAATCACGAGAAAATGATGCAAAAACATATAAAGAACATAGAGAACGGAGCTACGGATCAACCGGAAACTACGAAACAAGATATGGAGTTTTACGGTTCAAATCCACCACAAGCACACTCCAATGGCACTCCTCTGGTGTTATCAGGTTTCCACAAGATCAAACAATCAAATACAAGTGGAGTGGTGCAAAGAAACACACCACACCATCAGCAATGCTCTCACAAGCTTCAAAACAACTATAACATGCAATCTGTTCTAAACAACATCATAGCGGTTTGTCTACAATATTCAAAGTACATACAGTCACCCAAATGAGCCAAACAAGATATGTGGAAAAAGCCATTCAAAAGCTCTACAAGCCTGAGCAAGAAGCTACTGCAAGGCATCACACATGAGAAGATCTATGGACACAAATTTGGACAAAAATAACAGATTCTGGGACTTAGTGAAAATCTTAGATTTTCACCAGCTGATTATGCTCTAAAGCATTTTGGCAGCCTCCAAAATGATATCTACAGGAAGTGAAAGAGCATGAAATTTAATAGAGAGCTAGACAAACACAAAAGCTCACAAACCTTAGTTTGTTGCATGGGCTGATTCCCAACACATGAGCTTGTGCAAACAAAACAACAAGGGAAGAAAATAACAGCAGATTCTCAGACTTAGTGAAAATCACAGATTTTCACAAAGCTGACAATTTCAGCCAAGTGTCAACTTTGACAAGGCACAACAAGTACATACAAGATCCTATGAACAAAACAAAGACCCCATGGTGTAGAGGGGTTCATCCACTACTCCCACATCAAGGATTCATCCTCATAGGGTCAAAGCACCACATGACACTAAGCTCTAAACATGGCATTAAGACAGAAAAATGACAGTTTATGAAGTTGCTCTAAAGTGAAATCTGATTCCACCAATGGATTCCTGGGATGTTTCTACCCCAAAAGCATATATAATACATGGGTACCTGCATGGAACATGTAGGCACAAAGCTAGCTCGAAAAACAACATAGAAATCAAAATGAGCATAAAGGAATATCATCACATGTAAATAAAGCATATGTGGCATCTCTACACCTACCTATGCACACAATCAAGGTTCATACACCAACACATCAACATATTGGCAAGCATGAGGGGTTAGCCCTCATGCACAAGTGCATAGGTGCACTCATGCCCACACACACTCATGCATGAACACATACACACCTATACCTAAATATATGTGCTCACACACACACAAGAATGGCCTCATGTGGGGGTAGACCCTCATGCACATGTGCATGGGTGCACCCACATACACACACACATATATGCATATCCACATCCTTCACATACACACTAACGCACATACACACACTATATGAGTGCATGCACAGTCATGTAGGTGCTCACACACACTCTAATGCATCTACACATGCAGTCACACACACACACACACTACTCACATATACATGCACCTATCTAGGTGTTCAAAAGAACACCCCATGGTTTACTAAGGCAACCATGAACACCTTGCTCATGTGTGTGTGACACACACACACATACACCACACATGACACACCTACACATACTCACCTAAGCACTTGCACACACACACAAACATGCACAAGAGGTGAACATAAAGGATTAAACCCACTGGTTTTTACAACTCCCAAGTCCAGTTGCTACCCAAGTGATGCAAAGTGAAACAACAAATACAAAACAGCCAAAAAATAAAAGGGGAGCTACTGGGATCGAACCGAGGACCTCCCCTGGTGCACAAATAACACCTCACCACTGCGCTAGCTCAAGCTCTTCGACAAAGAAGAGGAGGGAAACAGGTTAACATTCCCCTGTCGAGTTACTGCACCTCTAAATAGCAAAATAAAAGGGGCACCTTCGGGGATTCGAACCCACAACCACATCTGCGCAAAACCCTCTACACACCATTGTGCTACTCGCACGGTACTTAACAGAGATGGGGCGCTACTCTTTTGAGTATCCCCTCTGATCCATCTACAGAACGACGACGACCGGAACAGGGGAAGGTCATCGGCAACACTACACGCAAAATTGACAAGGTGGCGCTTGTGGGGAGGAAGAGGGATCATCAGGGGATCCATTCCCGCCCTAAGATCACCGGGAGATGCTCTACTACGGCGGCGCGATGATCACCTAGCTACAGCAGGAGCTGCTGCTACCCACGCGACCAGACAACACCGACGCCGAGCTCCGGGCGCTGCAGAGGAAAGGAGGAGGCCGAGGGGACCGAGGCACGCTCACCTAGGGTGTCGATGAGGAAGGGCTCATCTTGGAGGAAGAAAGGGATGAAGAGGCATGGCGACGCGACACACCGCTCCGGCTTGACGGAGTCACCGCGGAGGGAGCGCCAGAGAGGGCGAACCACCCCTCTAGCAACGGGAACGGAACGGGGGGAGGACCCCCATCCTCGCGGACGCCTCGGACGCCGCGAGGAGAGGCTGCCGGCGAGGAGGGGGACGCGGATCGACGACGGCGACCCTCTGAACTTATTGAATCTCACTGGACTTATCTATCGAGGGGGAAGGGAGAGAGGAGAGGAACGGGGCTAGCGGCGGTCGAGGAGGAACCCTAGGCACGCACGCCGATGTCCGCTTTATAGGAGGGAGGAGGGACGCCTCGACGTCCGTGACGGGACGGCGCTCTCTCTCTCTCTCTCGGGCTCTGATGGAAAGCAGGGACGGAAGAAGACGGCGACACAGAAGAGAGGGACGCCGAGATGGGCTGCTACGTGAGGGGAAAAGAAGTTGGGCCAGAGGGAGAGAGGAAGCCCATCCACTGGCTCCAGATCACCAGAGAGAAGAATCTAGGTCTCCAAAAATAAAAATAAAAGAACCCTGGTCATAAGGGAATTATGACCCAATTAAATAAAATACAAAGATGTTTTTTGGAGAAAATAAAATAATTACAAAACATAATTATTTAATCTGTTTTGTAGTTAAAAACCCCATTTCACTAAAGTTTCAAAAACCCCAAAGCCGTATCCCTCAAACACAAGAAAAACTACAAAATAAACAACATTTTTTTTAAACAGGGTTGGAGCAAGTTAAACTTGAGCTCAAGTAAATAAGGAAGAAGGGGTTTTGTTGAAACCTAGTTTTGGAAACATCATTGGTTGAAACCCAAGCTTTGCAGTCACCACATCATCACACGCCACATAACATATGCACTCATCATGGATCCAACAACAACAACAACAACACAGGGAGAAGACATGATGCATTGAATGGTATGATGCATGAGAGAAGACATGAAAGTAAGCCACATGATCACTTGAAATGATAACTCCAAAGCATGACATCATGGATCCAAGCATGAAAGGTTTCCAAATATGGCAAGGTTACATCTGGGGCATTAGAGATCCCCTCTCCAATCCTCACTTTTAGGTATTGGGAGGGCAACCCGGGGTACCAATCCTTAAAAAATTATGGGTTTAGGGGTTTAGGGGTTCTATTCTTTACCTTTTTTAGTTTCAATCCGTAAAAAACAGTTAATTTTGAGATTTTAAGATTTAAGGACACTATTAATGATGCTCTTACTGACTGAGTGATCTTCTGAAGCTCGCTCTCGGAAAACAAAAGCCAACAGGACTTCCCCAGTGCCCTCCCTTCGGTTTGTCATGTGCTGACTGCTGATTCTAATTAACTTACACCTAAAATCCTTCATATGTAATGTTCAATCTACTTTTGCGTAACGAAGTTGTTATATCGTCGAGTTATGTTTTTGTTTTTGCTTGTGAGAATCGAGTTACGTTCTTTGCATGGAGAAAGGCAACGAGAAGGTGTAGTTATCATTGCTGGTTGGTCCCGATCCAAATGGAGCGAGGAACTTCTTTTTTGACCAGGCTTATCTTGCCTACGTAGTACTGTATCATTTTTTTCCGGTAACGTAGTATCAAGTTGAGAAACCGGCCACAATACTAGTAGAATAGTAGATTCAATGGGTATTCAACCGTACGAAACTATAGGAAGTCACTGACCGAGAAGATGATGCTACTGCAGTTTTGCTAAAACTCAGCTTTGTTCGCGCGAGACATATATACGGGTTGGAGCATCATTCAACCCCGTCTCAAACCCGATCCACCGTTGCAGATGTCGTCCAGTCCATCTCCGATCGTTGTGATCGAGGCTGCGTCGCCTCGTCTATTAGCGTCATGTCCTTGGCTTCATCGTGCAAGCCGGATAACAACGCCCGAAAGATGCAGCGTCGCTGACAGCAAGAGAGGGAAGCGACAGCGACAGCAGAGGGAGGTGCCGACATGGAAGAGCAGCTGCCCCCCTCCACCCATCCCCGCCGCCCGGCAGAAAGCCCACACCTTGTCCATCCTTCTGCCGACAAGAATTGCATCGTCGGACCATGTTGGGACACAAAAGGATCCGACGCCCACTTGGGCCATTTCGGAGAGCTTTTCACCCACACAGATGCCGACCGTGGACCTATGCAACTTGCTGTAGCTCATTCGGGCATGGATGAGCATGGACACCATTGTTGCCCGGGCTGTCCACGACATGTTCGACGGAATGACAAAACAAGAAACAATATGTTTTTTCTCCTGTCCGAACAACTTTGCATAGACCGCTAGTTCATTTCGTAGAGGGTAGATTGGGACCGGACGAGGGCATAGAATAAGCTGTAAATTGAGAGAAAGAAGATCGGGTTGGAGAAGCAATAGGCGAAGATCAAATGGAAGTTCGAGAATACCAAGACCTTTGGAGAGACTCGACTTGGAAAGGAGAGGTTGCAACTGGCACGGGGTGCAGGATGTCAAGATCATGTTGACGGACGATGCCCTCTTGGATGAGCATGCAAAGTAGTGGTTTGCGGAGCAGAAGAAGGAGATCAAGGAGCATGGGGAGTACGAGGTGACGAGGGCGGCAGCAGAGGATTCAACAAGGATGAAGGTGGAGCATGCTGCCCGGATGCACGCGGAGCATGCGGCAAGAATGCAGGGAGAGCGATGCAGGCAAAGCAGCACACATAGACGGCGTCCGGCTAGTGATCCGATCAGTAATCGATCCGATACACTCGATCACTAATTTCATTTTGGCATGTCCAAACTGTTAAACGATGATTTGCTTTTCGTTGTTTCGAAATGTTGAATTCGGATAATTTGTATCGTATGATCGACATGGATTGAATGGATTTGGGAATCCGCACTTGAGTTATATGGATGTGCGGCTACCCATATGAGGGGTCGGCGGGCGTTGTCTGCGGACGTGCGCGCGGGTGTATAAGGGGCGGATTTGCCAAGTCTGGTTGTAGATGCTCTTAGTCGCTATTCGGGATCACTAGGACATCTCCAACGTTGACCCGTATATTTTCTCCGACATCCGTCCATGGACAGTGGGACCAGTTCACGGACATGGATGCGAGATCCAACCATCAAACGTGTCCGCATACATTTCAATCACCGTTCGAACTAAAGGGAAGAAATGCATGCAAAAAGACGGTTTTCATTAAAGTTCGATCATAATTTACCTAAAAATGTTAATATTTCGAGTGTTTAACTAAAAAACTACAAATAAAACTTAAACCTACAATGGACAACCAACTTATATGTTGGCCGCCCTGCTCTGTCGCACCGCCGTCGTCGTTATCATCATCGTTGAGCCTCGAGCGGCAGAAAGGCGTCAAAGGGCCACGACAGCCTTGTCCGGCGGTTGCCTACCGCTTGCACAGGAGCCACTCTGCCTCCTGCTGTGCAGTGCCGAGGACCGCGGTGGCCACTGTCGATGCAGCCTTGGAGCCTTGGCGGCAACTTTGCCACCGCCAGCATTGCCAGAGCAGTCGCTATGTGACCACTCCTCGCCGATCTTGGCGATCTCATCGTCAAGACAATGACAATTCATGGCAGTCATATTCGAAGTGGTGACGGAGTGGTCAAGTGCCCACGCGGTGGCCAGGTCGAGGTCGTTGAGGACCCAATCTAGCGCGACATCGCTTTTGGCGAACGCACGAACGGGTGCCGATATTGCGGTTGTCGTACCACGCGTGCTGCGTCGTCGTGACCTCCTCATTGGTGATGATAACCCTGGAGTCTGATCCCCACCCCCTCCCCCGATGTGGTCCCACGCCTTCGCCATCATGGGCGGCAAATCCTTCATGTCATCTCGGCGGTGGCGGCACGACAGGTCCATCATTGCGGGCGTACCGACTATGCGGGGGAAACGCTAGCTCAACCTTGACACATCATTTCGTTAGGATGTCGCCGTACTCCAGGGGGGTGGGACACCTGCTCGTCCTTGACGTGTCCCCTGATCTGGAAATTGCAGTTGCGCTCGGGCCATATCGGCTAGTCCATGACCCATTGGAGAGGGGACATCGACTCCCACTTCACATGTTGTCTCGATGGGGACAATGGCTCCTTCTTGGCGCATCGACGATGGTGGCGATGGGCCCATACAATCCGTTATTAACTCGATCTGACAAATGAACTGTTCATCATAGCGACATCCAAGAGGAGGCGGGGCCTCTGATGCCGATGCGTCTAGTCCTCACCACTAGACAAGATGATGATGTCGTCCTTGCAGGAGGAGCCGGACTCAATCGATGCCGAGGGGCCAGGAGAGAAAGGGCGGAGACCCAAAATCCGTGTGACAAGTATCTTCCACCACCTCTGCTTGTCGGTGCAGAAAACCAGAACTTCCACATGGCTGCTGGACCCAGAGAGGAGGAAGAGCTCAGGGACGGTGACACGGAGGGATAGAGGGGAGTGCGTGTCTATGCATCACCGACACACGACCTAAAGAGTCGCAGACAAGCTAGGAAAAGGGGTGGTCAGTGAGAACCTGCAAGTGCACATAATTTAGTTGTAGCCTTTTCGAAGTAAGAGTACCAATCCCATAGGGACCACAGGAATCATACTTTTTGCTCTAGTAGAGAATTATGTAACTTTGTGCTTGCAGATAATTGTAGATTTAAAGCAGAGTGAGGGCGGATTTAAGTAAGGTTTCGGTGAAGTATCAACGTGTAACTAAGCAACATAAAAGGAAATAAAAGAGAGGAATTGCAATGAATGCAAAACAATAGAATAAAAAGGCCTTCTCATGGAGTCTGAAATCGCCATTGGCCTGTTTCTAGTACAGTTATGCATTAGCATAACATAGATCAGACACTTGAGCAACTGTTGACGATTATGCTAGGCGGAGACGGGTGCAGAACACGTTCTACCCGTGGTAGACTTCGTGCCACGCACACCACCATCATAGTCTCCCCTATGGGTACACCTCATGATAATTAAGAGTGTGTTTGGTTGTAGGCACATGCTAAGGTGGTTGAGGGCATCCCCAACCACCTGGTTAGGGATAGCCATTTTTTTGTTTCGTTGAAAGGGTAGTGTTATCCCATGTTTTCTTTGGTTTGAGGGGTATAAATGAAGGATAAGGGTGCGACCTTGGCAGCGCGGAGGAAGGAGACGGCCGGCTGGTGACAGAGGAAGGGAAGGAGCGGCAACGTGGAGGAAGGAGTGGAGCGGCCGGCGGCGCGGAGGAAGGAGAGGAGCGGTCGGCGACAAGAAGGAAGGAGTGGAGCGGCCGACTATGCAGATGTAGGAGAGGAGCGGCCAGCGGCGTGGAGGGCGGAGAGGAGCGGCTGGCGGTGTGGAGGAAGGAGAGGAGCGTCCGACGGCGTGGAGGAAGGAGAGGAGCGGTCGACCAGTGAACACAGCGTGTGGGGTGGATGCTGTGACCCCCCTGTTTTGGGTGGTTGACCCCATCCCCATTTTGAGGGAATATTCTTGGCATCTGGCTTCCCTTGTCCTCCCTCGCCTCGGATCCAAACAGGTGGCATCCCTCGCATAGAAGGCATATCCATGTCCATTGGAGGATATCCCTGCAACCAAACACACCCTAAGGGTTTCCCCATGGACGCGGCTCACTAAGGGTTCTCCGGAAATCCCCAACCACTTGTAAAGGTTAGGAGCAGTAGGCTTTTACTGTCACCTCGAATTACCTCCACAACCTAGACCTATGCAAATAAAGTGATATACTTCATGGACAATAAAGGCACAAATGCTGAGTGGGGCACCTTGACAACATTCACGTAGTTATTAAACTAAGCATTCAACACAGGATCGCATATCCGTGATAAACATTTGAGATCCTACACATACCAAGGTTCATCCATATCCACGAGAGCTAGGGGTTTACTCACTCATGGGAACAACAAACATCATGTACATGGATGGATGATTCAAATGATACACATAAGGATCCACTAGGGTTCTTGATGTTGCAAATGATAAGGATGCAGATGATGATGACGAAGATGGTGGTGGTGATGATGTTTCCCCCTCCGCAGTGAGAGGAATCCCCTTCTTCTCCTGGTTGATCCTTCCTCCGGATGGGCTCCAAAAGCTAGGGTTTTGTCTTCTGGACGAGTTTCTCGTGTCTCCACATGTATGTTTCACCATCCACTTCGATGGGGTGAAAATAGGTTATCTACCCGAGGCGGCGGCGCGCCATACGACCACTCACAGTCGTATAGAACACCGTCATTTGCTCTAGAAGCCCGACGACGCCCATTCAACTGGCCTTTTTCTTGATCTTTTTATCAAAACTAATTATCACATTAAATACGTGATTCCACTGTCATTCTTGGGGGTTTTCTCTATTAAATGAATATTGCTCTAAAAGATGTTACATGAGGGATTATCAACCAAATAAGTGCGTGAACGCGGTAAAATTACACAAAGCCCACATTGTAGGCACAAGATATATGGGAAAATCATCACATAAATTGGACTCATCAACTCCCCCAAGCTTAAGTCTTGCTCATCACCGAGCAAGTATAGTGGCTTGTAAAGAACGAGGTCAACCTTGTGTTTATAAGATACAGATGTCAAAATGAATGAGTCCATCACTTCTAATAGGAACGATTTCTGATGAAGATACATGACAAATGGTAGCTTATAATTACTTCGTTAATGATCATGCAGGCGTCCACACTTTGTTATTTAATTTCACTAAGGACATGTAACAACTTCATATTGTAATGCCTTGTTGTTTCAACTGGGCAAGAAGTTTTTCCTCTCATCTTTTTCATTATTAAAATCTTTCATAAAAGAGGGTTCGGTCTCTCGTCATTGAATCGCGATGAAGGCTTATTTTAAGACTTTAGTATGCATGCTAACCATATTTCTCATAGAAACTTCAGTTCTCAAGGTACTTATTGTTATTTTTTTTGCAGAGGATTAGATTCTTTGCGTGCCCTTAAGTAAGTTGAACCTTTGACTGAGTTAGCATATATAGTTGTTTCATCTCCTTTCAAAACAATTAACAACTAAGATGTGGGGTACTTATAATCATCATGCAAGTAATCTATGTGATACTATTTGGATCTCAATAATGGTCAAGCACGTTCTCAAACTAAAGCAATGATCTCACACATCAACATATGCATATACTCATTGGAATGGATCATCCCTTATTCAAGAGGAAAAACTGATAGTTTAAACTTACTGAAAATAAAACTTATTCTCTAATATTGGTGAAAAGTAAATGCAGAAAAGGTAAAGATACAAAGTGCACGTGAATCTCCCCCAAGCTTATAATCAAGCTGGGGAATCCACGCACTAAGCATTTCATGCATGTGAATACTTGGGAGGCAGTAGAGATGATGTTAAGCTTGTTCTTTAGGTCTGATACGTCCATTTTGCATCATGATTTTATATTTATATTATAATATTTTCAAGAATTATTTGACTTTTTATGCAATCCTTATATCTTTTCTCTCTTATTTTACAAAGTTTACACAAAGAGGGAAATCACCGAAAACTGGGATTCTAGACATTAAAGGCTATGAAAAGACTGGAAATTTTCTGGACCCCAAATTACCTAAAACTTCAGAAAGAATTTTGATGGAATATATAATGAATATTGGAGCAAAGAACCATCAAGGGGGCCACAAGTTTCCCGCAAGGCAACAGTGCACGCCCACCCCCCTAGGGCGCGCCCTGATGCCTTGTGGGTCCCATAGGTGACCGCCGGTTCTCAACTTCTGCTATATGATGGGTTTTTACTTAGAAAAAATCGAGATGATACTTTCGGGACGAAGCATCGCTGTCTCGAGGCGGTAACTTGGTGTGACAGCTCGAGACCGACGCTCCAGAAGATTCCCGTCTTATTCCATTGCTGTCGTGCAATTAGATTGTCTGTCGTATTCGCCATAACATCATGCGCATCATCTGCATTGCATCAGCACTCCATTGCTGCCAGTTTTCAAAACTTGCATATGTTAGTAGTTGCCAGTTCTCTCCGTTTTCATCATTGTCCGTTTTGAGTCCAACCACACACGCACGCGCTCGCGGCGTCGATAAAGTATTGTTTTGAAAAGTGTGTATCAAACTTTATTGGATTGGGTTGAAACTTGGCGTGCTGTCTTATTTTAATGTACGTAGGATGCCTGCCAAATTTCGTCGCAATCGGAGTCCGTTTGATACACGAATGGTTGACCGTAGCGGCACGTCATGAGTTTATTGTGGGACGTTTTTTGGTGTTTTAAAATATTCTGCTGGGCCGCAAATCTCCCTCTCTCCTTAGCCCACAAATCCCTCTACACAACCACTAAGCCCTAACCTAGGCCCTACCCGCAACCGAAGCCGTCCGATCGCGATCCTACGGTCCGAATTTGGACGAAATCTGCAAACCCTAGCCGTTTCATATAAATAGACATCCAACCCTAATCCCCCTTGATTTCCATGCCGAGCCAACCCTAGCCGCCATCCACAGCTCCTCCTCTCTCCTCCAGCCGCCGAGCCCGCGGAGCCGAGACCAGGTCCACGCAGGCCCATCTGCCTCAGCTCCCAATCGGGAGCCCCGGCTCCTCCCGAGCTCCCGTGGCTGCCAGCCCCGAGCCGGATCTGGCTGAGCCACGCGCCAGACCGCATCACCACCGCCGGCCCCAAGCACCGCCCCTTGTTGGTCCTGTTCCACTGGCCAGAGACCCGGCGCCCCCAGCCCCTCGCTAGAGCCGTAGCAACTCTGCCCCAGGAGCTGCTCTGCCGCTCGCCGCCATGGAGCTCGGCTGGCCATGTCCTGACCAGCTCCAGTAGATCCGGCTGCCCCGGTCCGACCTCCGCCTGATCCAACTCCCTGCAGCCTCCCTGCCGGTCACGAGACCTGCCGACGCCGCTAGTGGCCTCTACCTGATCGGCTCAGGAGGCAAAGGTCGCCGCTCGCTAGACTCCCCTATCGCCCGCGTGGGCCAGTAGTCTGTCCAGTTCTAGCGCGGCCACCCCTCAGCCCATCTCCGCTCCCACCAGCCGGCCTCCTCAACCGGCCAAGCTTCGGCTCCCCATAGGCCCAAGTGGCCCGAGGTGAGCAACCCCCTGTTGCGCGTTATTCCTCGCCCGCGTGAGACTTAGATATTTTGCCCTCAACCTGTTAGGCCCGTGTAGCATCACATTTCAGCCCGAGTAGTTTTTTTAACGCTTGCGATTTTTCCAATTACCAGGGATTTCAGAAAACATGCATATTTTAAAACGTCCGTAACTTTTAAATAGTGCGTCGGATCGGAATAGTTTATATATGTAAATCGTGTAGAATTTCGTGTAGATTGATATTTTCCAACTCCCATGCATATTCAAAACTGATAACCATGCTGTTTGTGTTGGTTTGTGTGACAACGTGTTAAAACGGTCTAACAAACATAAAATGTGGTTAGGACAAATTTGGACAGATTTCGAAGTTAATGAGTGGGCTCGTTTCAGAAATGTTATATGTCGTTTCCAACCTAATTTAAAATGCCTAGATAGGTAGTTTAATTATGCTTCACTCCTTACCATGTTTAACAACATTTAATAATTCCGTGTAAATAAGCAGGAGGGAACTAAATAATTAAAATTTGGAGTTTCGTCAATTGCTTATTGAGCTTCACTTAATGTGTAGTGTTTGAATGTTGTGATTTGCCATGCCATGCCTTGCATAATTGAACTAATCATGCATCATGTTAGGGTGTGCATCATATCATGCATGTGCCGTGGTGAATATCGTGTGTTGATTGTTGTTTCGGTTTGCTTCATCTCGATAGAGTTCTGCAAGCATGTCTGAATGTGAGGATCCGTTCGGCTACGTCGGTTTGTCTGCTTCACGGAGTCGTTCTTCTTCCAAGCGGGATCTCAGGCAAGATGATCGTTTCCCTAGATAACATTACTATAATTGCCATGCCAGTTATATCGTTTCTACCCCTATGTCTCGTTGCCTACCACCTGTTAAATATCACCTCTCAACATTGCCATGAAAACCTCTAATCTTTCCACTACCCAGCAAACCTTGTTTGGCTATGTTACCGCTTGCTCAGCCTTTTGATAGCATTGCTAGTTGCAGGTGCAGTTGCTTCCATGTGATAACATGGGTTCCTTGTTATATCACTATACTTATTGCTATTTAATTTAACGCACCTATATACTTGGTAAAAGGTGGAAGGATTTGTAACGCCCCGGACACACCCGCCGGCGGTCGTTACTCCTGGAGGGACGCAACCGGGATCAACTTCCCGACCAGTCACCCATCCTAGAACTACTCCAAGCTGAGCACGCTTAACCTGAGAGTTCTGTTTGAATGGGCTCCCGGAAAAGAAGGAATTCCTTATTGATATGAGTAGTCTATCATCCCTAATAAGCCAGGCTATCACATACACCACCACTCAGAGGAACCGACGTCCTCGTCGGTCCACAGGAGCGTTCCCTCTTGGCACAAACGTCTATGCATCCAGTCCAGTACATGTATCATGTCGTGTGCCACGACGGGTCACAAACGTCATGAACAACATGACCGCACACCTATCCGCAAACATCCGTGTAACCGCAAGGGTCGGCTCTGATCACAAACTTGTAACGCCCCAGACACACCCACCGGCGGTCGTTACTCGTGGCGGTTCTAGCGTGGTGTTTTGTTCCACCTTTGCCGCCTTAGTTTTGGCTACCCGTGTTCTGTTCCATAATTGAGCGCTCCTAACACGATCAGGGTTGTTATGGGGACCCCTTGATAATTCGTCTTAGATTAAAACTGGTCTAGCAAGGCCCAACTTTGGTACTATATTTGCCTAATTAACTAATGAACCGCATAGGGTTTGATCGCCCCATGGATAGTTAATCAACCCCGGGCCAGTGCTCCTCATGAGTGTTGGTCCAAAATGGGCTGCCTGCAGGGCCACCACAAGGAAACTCGAGGTTTGGTCTTACTCGTAGCTAGTCTCATCCGGTCGTGTCCTAAGAATGAGATACGCGGCTCCTATGGGGTTCGTCGACACGTCGGGCGGCCTTGCTGGATTAGTTCTACCTTTTACAAAATATCTTGTGCAACGGGATTCCAGTGATGCTTTGGGTATCTTAGAGTTGAGGTTTTCCACTAAAGAATCCGAGGAGATCACGAGTTTCATGATCGAGGCTTTCTATGCGGCTTGTGGTAATTTGTGATGGATTAGTTGGAGCACCCGTGTAGGCTTAAATCTTTCGGAAAGCCATGCCCGCGGTTATGTGGCAAACTTGGAAACTTTGTTTAATATCCGGTTCTAGAAAACTTGAAGTAAGCTTAACTAAAACATGCCAACTGAGTGCGTAACCGTGACTGTCTCTTTCGTGGGCTCCTTCTCCGACCGAGGACACGGTGGGGTTATGTATGACGTTAGTAGGTGTTCAGGATCATTCATTTGATCATCATTAGACACGTCCGTTATGCATAGATCATCCCCCTCTTATTCTTGTACTCGTAAGTTAGCCACCTCAAATAAATGCTTAGACGCTTGGTGCAACCTCACCCATTAAGCTTTGCTAGTATTGATACCTTTGGAGATGAGATTCCTCAGTCCCTGTGGCTCATAGATTACTACAACAACAGTTGCAGCTATAGGTAAAGCAATACTTGACGCGAGCGTGTTGATTGTTCATTTGGAGTTTCTTCTTCTTCATCGATCTAGGATGGGTTCCAGGCCGACAGCCTAAGATAGCAAGGATGGATGTCGTTATTTTATCATTTGTTTTCGTTCCTAGCTGGACCCTTCTCTTCTTCATGATGACAGGATATTGTTGTATTAATGTGATCTTGATGTAGCTTGTGGCGAGTGTAAGCCAACTCCTTATACTCATCTTTTCAGCACATGCACTTGTAACGATATCCATTCTTTCGAAACAATGAGATGTGTTTCTATCCCTGTCGAGGCCCTCGCGCGAAAATAAGGACAGGACCGCATCTTGGGCGTTACACTTGGGCAGGAGCACTTTTGCTCTCTGGCATAGCGATTCTGTAGGGGAAACGCTCCTCTAGGAGGGGGAAATCAAAGCCATCATCATCACCAACACATCCTCTTTCATGGTAGGATCAATCATGAACATCCTCACCATAACCTTCGCATCTCAAACCCTAGGTCATCTCTTGTTTCAATCTTTGGCTCAAAACCTCAGATAGCTACATGTGGGTTGCTAGTAGTGTTGATTACATCTTGTAGTTGATTCTAGGTTGTTTACTTGGTGGAAGATAATATGTTTAGATCCTTAATCATATTCATTATACCTTTGATCTTGAACATGGTGATGAATTTTGAGTAGTTACTTTTCTTCTTGAGTGTTAGGGCATATTTCTCCCTAAGTGGTTTTGGTGATTGATGACAATGCATGTGCGGACTAGTCATGTGCATTGAGCATTTCAGATAATTCATGTCTAGGCACAAGATGATTCGGTTCCCCTCGGAGTCTATCAAAGACGGTTGCTTTCTGTGTTTCTTTTCAGTGGATTTGAGTCATAGGAAAGCCGTACTATTAAGAGGGGGTCCTCTTCGGAAAGGTTAGGGTTGAATCAACACATACACATCTGTTCTTTTGCACCTCGTTTCCTTCGCTTCAATGGAGCTCTAGTTCGTTTCCCCCTGTGTGTGAAAAGTGCCAGTGGTAGTACCGCTCGAGGAGCGGCAGTAGTTTTTTACTACCACTCTCTGGCGGTAGTACCGTCCGGTACTACTAGATCGGACTTTTGCACAACCATAGGCTCATCGATGGTAGGCACGGAAGTAATTTTTTACTTCCGTGGTTGGTGGATCTACCATGCGGTAGTACAACTCCTAGTAACAGTAGTACCGCTCCTAGCAGCGGTTGTACTGCTTTGCTCGGGCTGAGAGTGGGGGTAATAGTTGGATTCTTTCCCCCACTATATAAAGGGGCCTTCTTCTCCAATAAGACTACCTCTCACCTCCCTAATCTCCATTGTTGCTCCAAAACTAATTTACTCCCGGTCTCTCTCCCTAGACAATCAAACTTTTTGATTTTCTAGGGATTGGTTGAGAAGGCCCTGATCTACACTTCCACCACGAGATATTTGATTCCCCCCACTAACCCCTTGCGAATCTTGTTACTCTTGGGTGTTTGAGCACCCTAGATGGTTGAGGTCAGCTCAGAGCCACATTCCATTATGGTGGAGCTCCGTGGTCTTGTTGGGAGCGTGCAAGCTTTGTATGGAGATAGCCCCAACCTTGTTTGTAAAGGTTCGGTCACCGCCTTCGAGGGCACCACTAGTGGAATCACGACATCTTGCATTGTGTGAGCATGTGAGGAGAATACGGTGGCCTTAGTGGCTTCTTGGGGAGCATTGTGCCTCCACACTGCTCCAACGGGGACATACTTCGTGTCAAAGCGAAGGAACTTTGGTAACACATCCTCGTCTCCACCGGCTCCACTTGTGGTTATCTCTTAGCTTTGCTTTGTCCATATTATTGTTGTGTTGTATTCCTTGCTTGCACTTCTTGTTTTTGATGTTAGCATCATATAGGTTGCTCACTAGCTGTTCATCTAGAGAACCTACTATTGCTAACCCTAATTTGTTAAGTTTAGCTACAAATTGGTAGTTCTCTATTCACCCCCCTCCTCGCTGTAGTCAACCATATCGATCCTTTCAATTGGTACCAGAGCCACGTATCTTTATTAAGGGTTTTACCACCCGAAGAGTATGGTTGACAACAATGGGAGTGGGCATGAGGTGCCCGAGGCTGTGGAGTTGAGTTCGATCACACATGACGATTTGAATGAGGCTATGGCCTAACTCAAGACATCCATGACGATCGAAGTCATGTCCATGCTTAAATAATTACTTGAGCGGATGAAGATTTCTCCCGAACCGTTGCTTGTGGCTAAACCCACCACATCGGAGTTGGAGGCCAATTCTGAAAAGGAAGCGGCTAGAGGTACTCGAACTTCTTCCCCTCTTAACAAGAATGGGACGGGAACCTTTGCCCCGGTTCCTCTTCCCCGGTCTATGGAGGACCGATCCCTACACCACATATTAATAACCTTGGTCCTCCTCCTAAACTTGTTAAAGGTGATTTCGCTAATTGGGTGTTTTGCATCAAGTGTCATTTGAATCACAACTCAACAAATCTTTGGAGAATCATCAAACAAGGCTTCTACCCACATGATCCAAACAACGTCACTCCAAGAGAAGAGGCGGACAATCAATACAATCATTTCGTGTTGTTCATCCTTCAATCCACGGTTCCTCCCAGAGATCTATCTCACTTGCGCCCCTTCACTCATGCAAAGGATTGTTGGGAGCACATCATGGTGTTGTATGATGTTTGTTGTGTATCCCTTGCAACGGCGCCCGAAATAGTCGTGTCGACGACATCAGGAATCCTTCAGCTGCGGCTACGCCTTAAGGGACTTCCTAAGCAAGTATGCAAAGGATTTCCCCCGTGGCCTTGGAGCCTTGCGTTGTTGTTCCCTCGAAGCGGAAAGGGTGATGTAGCACACCGCTGGTAAGTATTTCCCTCAGTTTGAGAACCAAGGTATCAATCCGACGGAGGAGTATCTCAAGATCCTGCACAAACACATAAGCTTGCTCCCAACGCTATGAAGGGGTTGTCAATCCCTTATAGATTGTTTGCCAAGTGAGAACTGAAAGCAACAAAGTAACAAAGCAAAGTAAAAGCGGAGGTGTAAACGATGGATGTGAATAGACCTAGGGGCCGTAGTGTTTACTAGTGGCTTCTCTCATGAAAGCAAGTAGATGGTGGGTGAACAAATTACTGTCGAACAATTAGTAGAACCGCGCAAAGTCGTGACGATATCTATGCAATGATTATATCTATAGGCATCACGTCCAAAACAAGTAGATCGATACTTTCTGCATCTACTACTATTACTCCAGACGTCGACCGCTATCCAGCATGCATCTAGTGTATTAAGTCCATAAGAACAGAGTAACGCCTTAAGCAAGATTACATGATGTAGAGGGATAATCTCAAACCAATGATAAAACCCCCATCTTTTTACCCTTGATGGCAACTACTTGATGTGTGCCTTGCTGCCCCTACTGTCACTGGGAAAGGTCACCACATGGTAGAACCCAAAACCAAGCACTTCTCCCATTGCAAGAATCATAGATCTAGTTGGCCAAACAAAACCCAAGACTTGGAGAGACTTACAAGGATATCAAATCATGCATATAAGAAATCAGCAAAGACTCAAATATATATCATAGGTAATCTGATTACAAATCCACAATTCATCGGATCTCGACAAACACACCGCCAAAGAAGATTACATCGTATAGATCTCCATGAAGATCATGGAGAACTTTGTATTGAAGATCCAAGAGAGAGAAGAAGCCATCTAGCTACCAACTACGGTCTGAAGTGAACTACTCACGAGTCATTGGAGGGGCGATGATGATGATGTAGAAGCCCTCCAACTCCGAAGTCCACTCCGGCAGGGTGCCGGGAAGGGTCTCCAGATGAGATCTTGCGGAAACGGAAGCTTGCGGCGGCGGAAAAGTATTTTCGAGGCTCCCCCAATTTTTTCTGGAATATTTGGGAATTTATAGGCCAAAGACCTCGGTCAGGGGGCGACCAGGGAGGCCACAAGCCTACCCACCGCCGCCTCCCCCTGGTGGCGTAGTGGGGGCTTGTGGGCTCCCTGGAGCCCACCTGGCTTGGCCCAAAAGCCCCCTGGTCTTCTTCTGTTTGAAAAAAAATCATTTCGGGGTTTTTCTTCCGTTTGGACTCCGTTCCAAAATCAGATCTGAAAAGAGTCAAAAACACGGAAAAAACAGGAACTGGCACTTGGCACTGAATTAATAAGTTAGTCTCAAAAAAGATATAAAAGGTACATAAAACAACCAAAGAAGACAAGATAACAGCGTGAAACCATCAAAAATTATAGATACGTTTGAGACGTATAATTGTACAAGGGGATCTCAAGCATTCAACGGTCCAACTTTCAAGTAGGACTTGATGAGTCCAATGAGTTTGTGATGCTAGAAGATGAGGATCCTCGTGATCTCTACCGAAGGATGACCACTCTTGCTGTTGCTCTCCAAGATCATGGGATCAAGGATACTAATGCCACTTGGATCAAGCGCAAGTTTCTCAAGGCCATCATGCCATTCAAGAAAGCCATGTCCTCCGTAATTTGTCAAAGGCCAGAATCCACACCTTGACGTCGAGTGAAGTGTTGGATGAGTTCATTGCCATGAATATCATGAACAAGGCCGTCGGCAATGCTCTTGCTCGTGTCCGGTCAAATAAATCTTCACCCAACCTTGCCTTGAGATCCAAGGTCATTTCGGATGAAGAAGAGGGCCGCCCCGGAGACACAAAGTATGCCTATCACGAGCACATGGATCTTGCATCAAGGAAAATTTGGGGCAACAAGAGAAACTCAAGGCCCAACTTCTCAAAGAACAACTCTAGTGGTCCAAGAACAAGAAATGAGTGAGGACATGCTACAATTGCGGCAATGTGAGTCACTGTGGCGGTTTGTTCTTATGAGAAGAGGGGAGACAACAGGGTCAAGCTCATTCGCAAATACAAAGCCAAGTCTTTCCCAATCAAGAACAACTTCACCAAGAAGACTCCTACAAAGGGTTTGGTGGCCCATAAAGAGTACACCTCCGATGATGATGAGGATGATACAAGCCGTGAGGGGATGATAATGGCTACCGTGTCCATTGCCACCTCCTCCCCAAGGTGTTTCTCTTCGGCACAACCAACGAGAACCGCATCTCCATGTGCCTCATGGCCAAAGGTATCAATAAGGTAACCCCCAACATCAATACCACTATCACTACTACTCATTCACTGTTAGATTGTGTTGATGATAGTGAAGTAGTGGAGCTTGATGAGAATGTGTTTGACAAATTCTTGTGTAAGATCAAAGGTGAATACAAGAAGCACTTTATTGCTCTTTTGAAACAACTTGGTGAGGACAATGATCTCATTGGGACTCATGAGGATACTATATCCAAGTTGGATGGACATAGTCATGAATACACCGATGAGATTGCTGAACTATCCATTGCTCTAGAGGAAGAGTGTGGTCTTCGTTTGGCTCTTGAGGAGTCACACAACGTTGATCATGCTAAATTGCAAAAAGATCTTGATCATGCTATTGTTCTTACCCGTGTGCTTAATTCCGAGAAATTTGCACTTGGGGTTGGTCATGATAGACTCAAGGAATAATTTTACACACTTGACAAGGCCCAAAAGATCTTGAAAGGTGTTCATTCCTCTCTTAAGGAGTCTCATGATCAACTCCAAGTAAAACTAACCAAGTATATTTCTACTTGTCCTCCCTTCGTTCTAATTGATAATGCTTGTGCTACTAACCCTTGTTGTGAGCATGTGCATCTTGTGGAGGAGAATGCCAAGTTGAAAGAACAACTTGAGAAGGGCCTTGTGTCATGCATCCAAGGTGAGAAGAACCTAAATGACCTTTTGAGCAATCAAAAGGAAGTTGTAGGAAAGGAGGGACTTGGGTTTGCACCCAAGTCTAAGAAGAAAAAGAAGAACAAGAACAAGCAATCTCCTCCTTTGAAGGACATTTTTTTCAAAGAGTGTGAGAGTACTCATAAGAAGATAAAGAACAAGGAAGGGGGTGGTAATACCAATAAGGGCAAAACCACCTCTACCAACAAAGTTGGCGACTTTAACCCCTCTTATGTTTTATGTCGTGCTAGTGATGGGCATGTTTATGCTAAATTTGTTGGTTCTTATTATGAGTACATTGAATGGGCTATTTGGGTTCCTAAGACCCTTGTTTCTAACATCAAAGGACCCATTCAAGAATGGGTACCTAAATCCAAGCATTGATCTCTTGCAGGAGTTTGCTTCTAGTGGAGTGTCATGGTTTCTCGACAGTGGATCCACAAATCATATGACCAGGAGCAAGGACTTGGTGGTGGATGTGCATCCGATTCCATCAATGCCTACCCATGTCCAATTTGCATATGCCTCAACATCTAAGGTAATGGGATTTGGCAACGTGGTCATCTCTCAAGATTTATCTATATAGAAGGTCATGCTTGTTGAGTCCCTTGCATACAATTTTCTTTTCGTTCGTCAACTTGCAATTATGGGCTTTGACACATTCTTTAATCTTGATACCATGGCCCTTTTGTGGAGCAAGATGCTTAAAGTAGCCTTTGTTGGACATGTCGAGAACGGTCTCTATGTGGTGAACTTTTTGGAGCGAACCACTAAGGTCGCGACTTGTCTAATGGCTAAAGTTGATGTGGGTTGGCTTTGGCATCGCCGGTTAGCTCATGTCAATCTGAGATCTTTGCAAAGTCTCCTCAAAGGGGATCATGTTCATGGACTAACAAATGTGATTTTTGTGAAAGACCATGCTTGCAGTGCTTGTATTGAAGGGAAGCTTCATGAAATAGCTCACCGTCCCATGACTATCATCTACTCTAAAAGGCCCTTGGAGCTCCTTCACATATATCTCTTTGGTACTCCATCTTTTGATAGTCTTGGGGAAGAAAGTATTGCTTCGTGATTGTGGATGACTACTCAAGTTACACTTGGGTATACTTCTTCAAGAGGAAGAGTGAGACTCAACAAACCATCATTGACTTTGCTAATGAAGCTCAACGTCAACATGAAGCAAAGATATTGATAATTAGAAGTGATAACGGCATCGAGTTCAAGAACTACACCTTGGATGAGTTCCTTAGTGACGTCGGGATCAAGCACCAATATTCGGCACCCTATACCCCTCACAAAAATGGTGTGGCAGAGAGGAAGAACCGGACGTTGATGGACGCGGGAAGAACCATAATGGCGGAGTTCAAATCTTCGTACAACTTTTGGGCCGAAGCCGTTAACACCGCATGTCATGCATCCAACCGGCTCTACCTCTGCAACGGCTTGAACAAGACTCCATATGAGATTCTTACAGAGAACAAGCCCAACCTCAAGTACTTCGGGTGTTTGGTTGTAAGTGTTTCATTCCCAAGAAAGGTGTTCGTTTGTCTAAATTCGAAACTAGAGCTCAAGAGGGCATATTTGTTGGTTATGCTAGAAACTCTCATGCTTACCGTGTTCTCAACAAGTCCATCAAACTCATTGAGGAGACATGTAACATAGAGTTTGACGAAAATAATGGCTCCGAAGTGGAGCAAAGTGGTCTTTGTGATGTAGTTTATGAAATTCCTCCTCAAGCCATAAGAAGAATGGGGATTGGTCAAATACTCTTCATTGAGGAACCCCTTGTGGCCGAAGGAGAAGGATAATGCTCTACTCAAGTGGATCCATCACCTTCGCTAGTACCACACGCTTCCGAAGAACAAAGTGAAGGCCCTCAACCCGTTGAGCAAGATCAAGGACAAGACCAACCTCATGAAGATGATGATGCACTAAATGATGTCCAAGATCATGCTGAAGACTCTCACTTTCCTCAAGATCATGTGCAACCACAAGATCAAGGGCAAGCTAGTGAGCAAGTTCAAGACGGTGCTCAAGATGACCAAGATGATGATCCTCAATTACCTAGTGGGGAACTCTTACAGCGCTGTGCCATCAAAGTGGCTTCCAAGCTCGAGCGTCGACAACATATCTTGGAAAATGTGCTTGGAAGCTTCAATAAGGAGGTAACTACTCGTCAACAATTATCAAACTTTTGTGAGAATCACGCGTTTGTTTCGTGTGTTGAACCCCAAAAGGTACATGAAGCGCTCAATGATGCGGATTGTCTTGAATCCATGCATGATGAACTTAAAAAATTTGAGCGCAATCAAGTTTGGGAATTAGTGCCAAGGCCAACGGAGGAACATAATGTCATTGGAACCAAATGGATCTTCAAGAACAAGCAAGATGCATATGGCGTTGTTGATCGAAACAAGGCAAGACCGGTGGCTCAAGGCTACTCCCGAGTCGAGGGTATAGACTACGATGAAACCTTTCCTCATGTTGCTCGTCTTGAATCTATTCGCATGCTACTTGCATTTGCATCTCATTACGATTTCAAATTGCAACAAATGGATGTGAAGAGCGCATTTCTTAATGGTCCCTTGAATGAGTTGGTATATGTCAAACAACCCCGGGGATTTGAGGATCCCAAGATCCCCACTCATGTATACAAACTCAACAAGGAACTCTACGGCCTTAAACAAGCCCCACGTGCGTGCTATGAGTACCTTACCGAGTCGTTGCAAGTTCGTTGGCTTGAAATTGGGAAAATTGATTCCACCCTTTTTACCAAAAAGGTCAAAGGGTATTTCTTCATATGCCAACTATATGTGGATGATATTATTTTTGGTTCTCCTAACAAATCATTTAATGAAGAGTTTGCTGCACTAATGACCGACAAGTTTGAGATGTCTATGATGGGAGAGTTGAAGTTCTTTCTTGGGTTCGAAGTCAAGCAAGGAAGAGAAGGAATGTTCATCAAACAAGCCGCGTACACTCAAGACATGCTCAAGATGTTCGAGCTAGAGGACGTCAAGCCGGTCAACTTTCCCATGCAAGCTTGAGAGTGATCCCAATGGTAAAGCTGTAGATCAAAAGGTATATCGCTCCATGATTGGATCCTTGCTTTACCTTTGTGCATCTAGACCAGATATCATGTTGAGTGTGGGAATTTGTGCACGGTTTCAATCCGCACCAAAGGAAAGCCACTATGCGGGAGTCAAACAAATCTTTAAATATTTGGCTCATACCCCAAACTTTGGCTTATGGTACCCCAAAGGAGTAAGCTTTAATCTAGTAGGTTACTCTGACTCAGATTGGGCTAGAGACTATGTCGGCAGGAAGTCAACTTCTGGAGGGTGCCAATTCCTTGGTCACTCTTTGGTAATTTGGTCTTCGAAGAAGCAAAATTGTGCGTCACTTTCTTCCACCGAGGCCGAGTATGTTGTTGCCGCAAGTTGTTGTGCTCAATTACTATGGATGAGGCAAACTTTAAAGGATTATGGTGCCACTTGTAACAAAGTGCCTCTTCTATGTGACAACGAAAGTGCTATCAAGATTTCTCTCAATCCGATGCAACATAGCAAGACCAAGCATATTGATATTCGTCATCATTTCATTCGAGATAATATCAATCATGGAGATATTGAGGTCATCTACATCAACACTCAAGAGCAACTTGCAGATATTTTCACAAAGCTTCTAGATGAAGCAATGTTTCGCGAGTTAAGGCATGAGCTAAATATCATTGATTCGAGCAATATGGATTGACACTAGGAACACCACACCTCACTCATCATTATATCTTTCTCTAGGTGTAGGCATGGACATAGGGGGAGTGTTGTTCTCTCAATGAACTTTCCCTCCCCGCATTATGCATAGACTAATCACGTCTTTCATAGCCATTGTTGATGACACTTGTGCTTCAAAGTCGAGCTATGGTCATGAATCCAATGATAATTCTTCGCGGTCATACCAATTGTCTCAAACATAGGTGGCTCCGGCCACCGCCCTCTCTTCATAAGGAGAATCATTTCAGTGTTTGTTGGTCGTGTTTTGATTTGCTTTGTTTGCCTTCCGCTTGAAGTTGTGCTGTGTTTCTTCTTTATTTCTTGCAAAGGTCATCCTGTCTTTTTCTGGGTTGAGTGTTACTACCATGCATAGGCACGGTACTACCACTAGAGAGGGCACGATACTACCGCATCCAGTGCGGCAGTATTTTTCTTCTGCCGCTAGATGAATGGTACTACCGCTCAACGAGCGGTAGTAAAATTTCACTACCGCTGGCCAAGTGGTACTACCGTGATGACCGTGATACTACCGTGCCATCGGGGCCGCAAGGGGTTATATATGGGCAGGGGAAGTTTCTTCTCCCCCCATACCCATTCATACCCTTATCTTGTGGTTCTCTCTCTCTCCTCTCAAGAAACGGTGCTGGAAGATCTCGCCGGATTACCCTCTCCAGCGACTCTCCTCCCATTCCGTTTGGTGGGATCGTCTCCCTCCTCTCCCTCGTGCCATGGAACCCGGTATTGCCCCTAGTTCTCTTCTCGTTGCTTCAGTTTTGTTGGATCTAGGGTTGGGGCATATGAGTTAGGTTTCATCATTTGATGGCACAATCTTTGCATAAATGGATGGTTGCAGAGTGTTTGTGTGGTAGAAATGCTACTTAGTAGGATACAACATGTTAGTTTTGGTCTAGGTAGTACCGGATCTGAAGATTGGAGTGTCAGATCTTGCAGTTTCTGCCCCGTGCGGTACTACTGCTCCTCCTCGAGCGGTACTACCGCGGTGGGCGCGGTAGTAAAAATTTATTAACTCCTAGACTACGGTACTACCGCACCCTAGAACAGTACTACTGCGTTCAACGTGGTAGTAAAAATTTACTACCGCGTGAAGTACGATACTACCGCACCCTAGAGCGGTACTACCGCTCGACCTTGAATTCACATGTTTTGTCCTACTAATTCTCATTTCTCTGGGTTCTCTGGTTTTCTTTGGTCTTTGCGTTGATTTCTTTCATTGTTCTCTTGTGTTGCTTTGTGTTTCATAGGTGGTGGCTCCAGTTCCAGCTCCAGGCGCTCGAACCCTTCTCAGGATACCGGTCCCAAACGCCTTCGCAATCAAGAGGCACCCGAGAGATCCAAGGCTCTGAAGTGCAACTTCAAGAGGCCCGCAAACAAGAACATGGAGCACACTATCAGTTGGGATGGTATGCGACAAGCTGAGTTTCAGATTCACCAGAAGTGCGACCCCTATGTCATCGATAGGGTTCATATCAAGGGTTGTGGACTTTTCTGGTCCAAGCAATAGGCTCTTATCTATGAACATGTGATCAAGACCAAAAAGAACATCTATGTACCGGTTCAGTGGATTGACAGGGATCATCTCAAGAAGGACCCGACATACTCTGGTGAGCGTGTGGACATGGTGGAGCAGCTTGGGATCGGGGAGATCATATCGTTTCAGCTTGACTTTGATCCTAAGACCGTGGCTCAGTTCTTTATTACCATCCACTTCCACACTGATGCGGAATGCACAATGACTTGGATGACCAATGGGGATAGGTTGTGTGCAACCTGGAAGGAGTTCATGGATCTTCTGTACATTCGCCAAGAGGGGCTTGAGCACCCACTTGGTTTGCGCCCGCACGCGAAGCCATCTGCTACACCCAAGAGAAGCTGCTTCCCTACTTTATGAGAAGGTGTCCTCAACTGGTGAAATCTCTCTTGTGCTGAACCCATCGATTGATGTCATGCACCGAATCTTTCACAACACTCTCTTTCCTCGTGTTGGCAACAAGGACCAGGTGCATTCCTATCTGGTGGATATGCTTCTCATGTGTGAGAAAGGGCGGGCTCGTGCTCCTGGACTACTTGATGTGGCTCACGTCACGTGGAGTGAGCTTCACTCGAGAGTGTTTCACCATAAGGTTCCCATCTATGGACCTTATTTGTTTTACTTGATACGGGAGAGGTGGTCGGTGACCTTTCGAGAGATGGTGTTTCATGTTCCCGGCTGGATGCGCCATGAGCCTATTAAGCTGCATTAGAAGAACAAGTGGGCCAACACTACCACTACACCTGCTATTGCCAACATGAATACTGATGAGGATGAGGATGAGGCTGAGGATGAGGGCGGGAGACACATGTGCCTTCCTCTGTTGAGCCATCTTGGGCCAAGAAGTTCAAGGACAGGATGAAGACTTTTTTTTGCATGCACGCAAAGGGGCAGTAGATGAGCCATGTTGCTCAGAAGGAGAGCCGTCAACGCGACAAGCTGATTGTGAGGAAGCTCGATGTGCACATATCCAGTGGGTGTGATAAGGACATTACTCCTGAAGCTGCGTGGATGGAGAAGAAGAACCTTCAGTGGGACAAGTCTGACGAGGAGTCTGATGAGGAGTCCAGTCGGATTTTGGGCTCCGCAAAACCCTAAGGATTCGAACTAAGGGGCGTGTATGAAGATCTCTCGCGGGCTCGCCTCACTAACTCACTACTCGCTGGGGATGGCAGAGAACTCAGTCGACAGTGAGGAAGACACAGGACACGACAGTTTACCCAGGTTCGGGCCGCTGAGAAGCGTAATACCCTACTCCTGCTTTGGTGGATTGCCTCTCGTGGAGGTTGGTGGATGAACTGGTAAAGTGTTCGAGGGACTCCGGAGGCTGGGTGGCCTTTGTGTGGTGCCAGTGGGATCGGATCCCCTGTGAAGTAACCTACTCTCTATATATATAGCGGCGGCCCCGGTCCTTTTCCCTTATTGTATCGACGAGAAGGGATCCCACAACGGCCAATTTTCAAGGGGGACAAGGGAACATGCTTCCCCTGTCCAAAAGTAGTCTTCGCCTACAAAGTGGATGTCAGCATTGGAGGGATGGGTCCAGGGATGACGTCCGTCCTGCTGGCGGGCGGTGGTGGCCTTGTTGCGCCAGAATGGAAACCTTTGGAGGATGTCTTCGGAACCAGCGTTCGTCCTTGCTCCCTTTGCACTAAAGGGGGAAACTGCACCGTCCTGCTGTCTATTGCTTGCATGTCCTTCCTCCGCGTCATCCTTGACTCCTGAGGTCGGGTCTCGCCTTGGAATATCCGTCGCTCCGTAGGGGTCCTGGCAAGGCCCCCTGCGGGTCTTGATGCTGCTCCCCCCTCGCGAGGCTTGGCCCCTCGCGAGGACCTTGTCTGGAGTGGTGTCGTGCCCAATTGTGCTTGCTTGATGAAGTGGGCCAGCCCTAGGCCACAAGCAGGCAGGTCTGGGTAACCCCATTCCCAGAATGCCGATAGTAGCCCCCGGGCCGACGGCGCGCTGGGGTTGGCTTCTGGGCGAAGCCTCGGGTCGGCCCGAGGCGTTACGGGCCCTAATTGCCTACGGGCCAAGCGGCACACATGTCCAGCCGCCATGC
The DNA here is from genome assembly GCF_904849725.1 of Hordeum vulgare subsp. vulgare. Classification (NCBI taxonomy): domain Eukaryota; kingdom Viridiplantae; phylum Streptophyta; class Magnoliopsida; order Poales; family Poaceae; genus Hordeum; species Hordeum vulgare. The sequence goes on along the minus strand of NC_058519.1, from coordinate 213,926,419 downwards.
GGCAACGCTCTTGCTCCCCGAGGCATCCGGGGTGGACCAGACCACGATGGCACAATCTCCAAGAACTGCGCCGACCATCATTGTTACACATTGAATGGCATCGGCAAGACCGTCCCATGCCCAATGGCGCTCACGGACGTGACTGCTCGGTTGTCAGGTGAGGCGACGTGGGCCGCAATGCGCGTGCCGTCCCACCTCGCGGCACTCGAGGGGCGCACAACGCTCGTGCTCCCATGACGCTTGGTGGCCGCGTTTCTCCTATAAATCTACCCCGCCCCTCACAAGAGGGAGGCACTGCGAACTTGAGCTTCCTCTTTGCTTCCTTTGCTTTGTCGAGAAAAACCACTTCTCCCCTTTGGTTCTTCGTCTTCCATGGCGTCTCCAGGAAGCGATCCTGGCTGGGGCAAAAGCGCTGCTCCGTTCGCGCCCTCGTCCGCCCCCGGGAGCAGCGGCGGATGGCCCTAAGGGTCACCGCACGTCCGCTGCCGCTGGGCTCTGATTGATGTGTAAGTCCCCCATATGCACCTCCTTTCCTTGTTGTCCCGTCCATTGCTTGGTGGTTGATCTTCCCTTTTCTCCAGAGTGCTCGTAGCCAAGAAGCTCAAGCTCGGCGAGCTTTAGGAGGAGGCAGAGGGTCTGCGGGCTTAGCTCGAGAGTGCCGAGGCCGCCCTCCAGGCCGCCTGCCAGGGCAAAGCAGAGGCCAAGGCAGAGTTGGCATCGCTGCAGAGATAGGTCCAGGAGGCGGCCGACGCTGCTCAGGCCGCCCAGGACAAGGCGGCGTACGCCCGGATGATGGAGTCCCAGTGTGCCATGCAGTTCGAGAGCATCACCGGCCGGGTGGCATGTGCGACGCGCCGATTCAGGGGGGATGCCCCGGCGCTGCCAAGGGTGAGGAGCGACGGGGGCTAGCTCGCCTTCTTCCAGAAGGTGGTGGAGACGCTGGAGGCCAGAATCTCCCGCGTGGAGGAGGACAACGCGTCCGACATGCGCGAGCTTCTGGGCCTTGCCTTGACGCTTGTCTTCTCCAACCTCCACTGCCTCATTCCGCAGCTTGATCTCCAGCACGTCGTTGAGCCGGTGCCCGTTGAGTTCCGGCGTCTTCTCCGAGATGAAGTGCGCCCGCACGTGGACGCCCTGGTGGAGCGGTACGTTCGGGTGCCCATCTCTAGTGAGGAGGAGGGCTCCGACACCGAGCCTGCCGGCGCCAAGGGCGGTGTCGACAACCTCACCCCCGAGGCGTCCCCCAGCTTTTGTTTTCCTGCCCCTGGTATGTTGGACCATGAACTCTGCCCTGTCGGGTGTTAGACTTTTGTATGTTACCTTCGTCGTTCTCCATTTTTCCTTTCGCTCTTGAATCGATGGCTGCTCACTGGTAGTCATTGCGGCTTGGCTTCCTTGCATAGGGCCCGTCGCTGACCCAGTCGTTGCTCGGGGGCAATGGCAGCCAGGGCCCTCTGGAGGTCCCATCCCCCCGAGGCGTCGTTGATGTTGTTGCACGCTTGGTCGATGGCATCATTCCTTGTCGGAGCTTAGTGCTTAGGCCCTGCATCCTTTCGTTAGTATGCGTGTTTTTGATTCTTTCTTGGTACAACGCGAAACCATATGGCCCCCGTCTGGGCCTACGGGGTACTTAGCTTGTGGGTTTGCGCCGGTCCCTTCCGCAGCTCCTCCTGAGTGGCTCCTGCTTTGTCGGTGGGACGGGGTAGAGACCCTTTCGGCACTCTATGTGTGTGGGTATCAGTCCCGCACATTTCTCTGCCGCCGTGAGGCGCGACCTGTTACCAAGGTTGTTCCTCACGGGGCAAAGCCCCGACGCCCTTGGTGCCGACGTGGGTGACACTTGGGTCGTCGAGTGGCTTTGCGACCAGTAAGGCCCCTGAGGCATGTTGCTCAGGGCCCCCCCTTGAAACTCAAGCCGCTCTACCTCGACAGGCCCTAGTCCCGCACATTTCCCCACCGCCGTTCGGTTCGACACACTTGACGGGGCGGGGCCCCGCCACCCCTCACACCGACCGGAGCTCCAGGATGGCACCAGGGGTGACGAGTGACCTTATGACCTGTAAGGCTCCTGAAGCGGTGCCCAGGAGCCCCCTTTGGCGCTTGAGCAAGTCCCAATCCGTCCCTTTGGTTATCGCCCCAGGGCTCCCTGAGGCCTCCCGAGACTCTTTGTGGTGGTATCGTGCTTCGATCCGGGTCCCCCGAGCGGGGTCTATCGCTGAAAATGTTTGCCACTCGGACGAGAAGTCCTTTCTTTCACACTCCTTGGCGCCTAGGGGCGGTATGGAGTGTTCAGCTCCTCAGAAAATTTCATCCCGAAAAGGAGTCTTCAAAGCCGGCGAAACGAGAAAGCGCAAGAGAACCCCCCCCCCCTTTTTTTTGTTTTTCAGACATCAACTATTGAAATCGACAAATTTAAGTCGAGCAGAGGATAATTCAAGCTCCAGGAAGAAGCAAGCAAACGCCGCGTACGGCACCTAGGCTAATATCCACCGCCATCTCCCCCAGCGGGGAGCATAGGGCTTCCACTAGGCATGGGAGGGACCCCTCCATGTCCTCGGGTGGCCCCTGGCGTATACAGCCATAGCTCGTTATTACATGAGAGTGTCACGGGTGTATCTGGGAGGTCATGAGGATGCTTTGGCCTCGCGAGTGTCCCTACCCCCGAGGCATAGGCGTCTGATTCCTTTTGGGTCTTTACCTAGCATGGAGCATAGGTCATCCACTCGGCATGGGAGGGACCCCTCCGTGTCCTCGGGGACCCCGAGCGTATACAGTCGCAACTCATTATTACGTGAGAGTGTCACGGGATGAAGTAGGTTCCAGAAGGATTGAAGGACGATGCAGAGGTGCCACGGGTTGACGCAGGTCCCGCGGGGACTATAGGGCGAACGCGAGGGCGCTCCGGCCTCGCGATATTTCCTCCTTGGGGGCGGTTTGCCCCTGATCCCTTTTGTAGATGGGGCCCTTCGATGCCCCGCCCGCTCCTTCTCCTGAGACTGGTTGAGGGCTTTTCTACTACTCTACATCGGCAGGTCCCAGTTCCACACATTTCCCGACCGCTGTTGCATACGGCAGGGAGCCCCCTTTTACTTCCGAGCGGCTCTGCATCGCCAAGACCCGGTCCCACACATGTACCAAGCGTCGTTGCTTGCGAGCGAATGGACGAACGCAGCTACGGGGTCAAGCCCTGCCACCCCTGATAACGACCGAATTTCCTTGGACGGCATCAAGGGTGGTAGGTGGCCTTATGACCGTTAAGGCACCTGAGGCTCGATGCTCAGGAGCCCCCTTTTGACGCTCAAGCGTCCCCCATTTCATCCTGTTGATTGTGGCCTCGGGAAGCCGTAGGGCCTCCCCAGGTCCCGCGACGGGGCGATGTGCACCGGACGGAGCCCTCGAGTGGGGGGGGAGGTAGATCGCCCAAAGATGCAAGCAAGGTAAGATGTCAGACCGCTGAATGGATGCAACAGAAGTTCTGGAAGCATGCGTAAATGATATGATGGGCAGGGGTGTGTGCTGAACACTTGAAGTTCATGCGGCCACCAGACACCCCCTAGAGTAGTGAACCCAGAAAATTACCTCGCATAGCTTCTTCGCGCCTTGGGGGCGCCTTATGAGGCCCGACCCTCGGCGCCCGCACTAGCACCGTAGTCGCTACAGGTGACCCACGCCACTTGTGTCTCGTTGCTTTGACTGACTCGTCCTCCTGAGCCCAGGACCCAGATCTTCGCAGTTTCTCCACGGGGGCGGCGGCTGGCATCATGCCCCACAGCTTGGGGCGCCTCCCTGCCCGCACCTCTTGGGGCTAGTGCTCCACCAGTGGGATCTCTAGGGTCCGGCTCAAGGGGAACCCCCAGGGCGTTCCTTACTCCTGAGGAGGGCTGGCACCTAAGGTGGACGCTTGAGGCTCTTCCTCGATGAGAGGGTCAGGTGGTGTTACATAACATGGTACGTAAGGCTCCACGTAGGTATTCGACCGACCTCCAAGGCCGTTCAGCAGCACGACGGTGGCGGTCCCACTCAGCGGCGGGGGGAGGCCCCCCGGTCGCGTTGCTCGGAGATCTTCTTGCGATGGGCCTCCACACGAAGTCGCTTGTTCCTGCTGCCGCCGTTGGGTGGTCCCGGCATTGCCCGGTGCAGACTCCCCCCTTGGTACCCTGGCGTGTCTGCATCGCCATAGTTCGCCCGCCCCGACGCCTCCGCCGCCCGCTGGCTGCGCCTGAGGGAGCACTCCCGCCTGGCCGACCCGGGTTGTCGGGGACCGACCTGGTCTTGGTGATGTGGACAGGTGTGTGCATAGAACGTCCTGACATTCTCTTCACTCCCCTGGTGGTTTCCGGCATGCTCCGCCTCGAGGCCGGCCACCGGAATCTGGAGGAGGAGGAGGGAAGCATGCGAAGCATCTCTCCCAGCCCCGCCCAGCGCAGCAGGGGCCCCGTCGCTTTCAGGCCCGGGGATCGGCACGAAGTGTGAGCCCCTGGCGCCTCGCGCCTGCGGCGTTGAAGAAGAGTGGGGCCGGATGGCCTTCTGGGCGATGGCGATCAGCTCCGTCATGTGGTCCGCCCAGGTGTCGAAGCCCCCTTGCGTCGGTCGATGGTGGAGCATCTCGCTCGCCATCTGTAGGGCGTCGTGCGCGCCGAGGTCCCCCAAGTTGATGTGGTGCCTCATGGATGCCGGTGGCGCTACCCAGCCGCCGTGCACCTCGGTGGTGCAGGTGGTTGTGACGGTGGAGACGATGATGACGATCTGGTACGAGTCGCCTGGTACCACAACACCGGTACACATGCTTTCGGCCGCTGTGGTATGACGGTTGGAAGCCAACTCAACGAGGCTCGAAGAAGCTTGTTGGGCGCCGGTCATCGGAGCAGTAGGGCTTAGGGAAGATGAAGCTCGGAGAAGACCTTGACACGCCCCCTATCTGGTGCCCAAATATCGGATTTCAGGTGCCGCAAAACCCTAAAGATTCGAACTCAGGGGCGTGTACGAAGATCTCTCGCGGGCTCGCCTCACCTAACTCGCTACTCATTGTGGATGGCAGAGAACTCACTGGACGGTGAGGAAGACACAGAACACGATAGTTTACCTAGGTTCGGGCCCGTGAGAAGCGTAATATCCTACTCCTGCTTTGGTGGATTGCCTCTCATGGAGGTTGGTGGATGAACTGGTACAATGTTCGAGGGCCTCCGGAGGCTGGGTGGCGTTTGTGTAGTGCCGGTGGGTGAAATGATTGATCGGATCCACTATGAAGTATCCTACTCTCTCTATATATATAGCGGCGGGCCCGATCCTCTTCCCTTATCGTTTCGTCGGGAAGGGATCCCACAATGGCCAATTTTCAAGGGGGGTAGGGGAACATGCTTCCCCTGTCCAAAAGTAGTCTTGCGTGCAAAGTGGCTGTCAGCACTGCACGGACGGGTCCAGGGATGACGTCCATCCTGCTGGCGGGCGGTGGTGGTCTTGTTGCGCCACAATGGAAACCTTTGGAGGATGTCTTGGGAACCCGCGTTCTTCGTTGCTCCCTTTGCACTAAAGGGGAAACTGCACCGTCCTGCTGTATGTTGCTCGCCTGTCCTTCCTCCGCGTCATCCTTGACTCCTCAGGCCGGGTCTTGCCTCGGAATATCCGCCGCTCCGGCAGGATCCTAGCGAGGCCCCCTGCGGGTCTTGATGCTGCTCCCCCTCGCGAGGCTTGGCTCCTCACGAGGACCTTTCCTTGAGTGGTGTCGTGCCCAATTGTGCTTGCTTGATGCAGTGGGCCAGCCCTAGGCCACATGCAGGCAGGTCTCGGTACCCCCATTTCCAGAACGCCGACTAGTCTGATTGTTGACGTCTCTGCATTTTCAGCTACCACCTCTGTCTTAGGTGTCCTCCCTGCCTTTTTGTTGTACCAATGCCAAAGATGGAGAGAGTGTAGGATTTGTGAGTTCTTTCGTTTTCAGTGTCTCCTTGTTCGTTGAACCTTCATTGTTGCTTTTGTTGGTTTTATTTTGTGTGTGAGACCAGGAGACTTTTTCTATCATATGGTGTGAGACATGTGCTATCACTCTTCTCTTATTATTGTCCAGTATGTTAGTAGCTTGTGAGTCTACTTATTATGTGCCCTTATCTTCATGCTCACATGCTATGCCTTTCTTCCATGCTTAGTGTTAACCACTTTGTTGCAAGGAATGCCTCGTCTATAAATTCTAGGGGGTGGCTATTCCTAGGTTGTGTGCTTTGTGGTCCATGGCATTTCTCTAAGTATGCACACATCTAGGGGGAGCCTGTCTCTAGATTATAGCTTTTGGGTTTGCATATGTTAATTTCATATCCTTTTGTGCAAATACCGTATTGTCATCAGTCCACCAAAAACGGGGAGATTGTTAGGGCATATTTCTCCCTAAGTGGTTTTGGTGATTGATGGCAATGCGTGTGCGGACTAATCATGTGCATTGAGGATTTCAGATAATTCATCTCTAGCCACAAGACGATTCGGTGCCCCTCGGAGTCTATCAAAGACGGTTGCTTTCTACGTTTCTTTTCAGTGGATTTGAGTCGTAGGAAAGCTATACTACTAAGAGGGGGTCCGCTTCGGAAAGGTCAGGGTGGAATCAGCACGTACACATCTGTTCTTTTGCACCTCCTTTCCTTCGCTTCAATGGAGCTCCAGTTCGTTTCCCCCTTGTGTGTGCAAAGTGCCATCGGTAGTACCGCAGGTGCCAGCAGTAGTACCACTCTAGGAGCGGTAGTAGTTTTCTACTACCGCTCTCTGGCGGAGTACCATCCGGTACTACTGGGTCGGACTTTTGCACAACCGCAGCCTCAGCGGTGGTAGGCACAAAAGTAATTTTATTACTTCTGTGGTTGGTGGATCTACCGTGCGGTAGTACCGCTTTGCTCGGGCTGAGAATGGGGGTAACGGTTGGATTCTTTCCCCCACAATATAAAGGGGTCTTCTTCTCCAAGAAGACTACCTCTCACCTCCCTAAGCTCCATTTTTGCTCCAAAGCTCATTTACGCACGATATCTCTCCCTAGACAATCAAACTCCCTGATCTACACTTCCACCAAGAGATATTTGATTCCCCCCACTAATCCCTTGCGATCTTGTTACTCTTGGGTGTTTGAGCACCCTAGACGGTTGAGGTCACCTCAGAGCCACATTCCATTGTGGTGAAGCTCCGTGGTCTTGTTGGGAGCCTCCAAGCTTTGTGTGGAGATAGCCCAACCTTGTGTGTAAAGGTTCGGTCGCTGCCTTCAAGGGCACCACTAGTGGAATCACGACATCTCGCATTGTGTGAGGGCGTGAGGAGAATACAGTGGCCTTTGTGGCTTCTTGGGGAGCATTGTGCCTCCAGACCACTCCAACGGAGAAGTACTTCCTTTCAAAGGGAAGGAACTTCGGTAACACATCCTCGTCTCCATCGGTTCCGCTTGTGGTTATCTCTTACATTTACTTTGTCCTTCTTATTGTTGTGTTGTATTCCTTGCTTGCACTTGTTGTTGTTGTTGTTAGCATCATATAGGTTGCTCACCTAGTTGTTCATCTAGAGAACCTTTTATTGCTGACCCTAATTTGTTAAGATTAGCTAAAAATTGGTAGTGGCCTATTCACGCCCCCTCTAGTCAACCATATCGATCCTTTCATTGAGGAAATGGGAGAAGCCTAGCTCTAAGTAATCATGTGAAGTTGGTATTTTGATGATATGTATGTTGTTGATTTATTTAGTGGTCTCATGTGAAAACCGACTACATGATACTTCACCATATTTGGGCCTAAGGGAAGGCATTGTGGAGTAATATGTAGATCGTGAGTTGCTAGAGTGACAGAAGATTAAACCCTAGTTTATGCGTTATTCCATAAGGGGTTGATTTGGATCCACATCTTTAATGCTATGGTTAGATTTATCTTAATTCCTCTTTCGTAGTTACGAATGCTTGTGAGAGGGGGTAATCATAAGTGGGTTGCTTGATCAAGTAAGAATAGCACCCAAGCATCAGTCCACCCACATATCAAATTATCATAGTAATGGACGTGAATCAACTCAACACGATGAACGTGACTAGATGACAATTCCCATGTGTCCTCAAGAGCACTTTGCTTTGTATAAGAGAAGTTTCAGGCATGCCCTTTGCTATAAAAGGGATTGGGCCACCTTGCTGCACTTTTGCTACTATTATTACTTGTTACTTGATACAAATTATCTTGCAACAAAGCTATTTATCAATGGTACTTATAACAATTGCACAGAATACCTTGCTGAAAACCGCTTGTCATTTCCTTCCGCTCCTTGTTGGGTTCGACACTCGTACTTATTGAAAGGACTACGATTGATCTCCTAAACATGTGGGTCATCAAGACTCTTTTGTGTCGTTGTTTCTACGGTGTGAATCACCTTTTGTAAGTGAAATTTGGTAATGAAACATTTTCGGTACATGTTGAAATTTACTATTGCTTTCTACTATGGATGTTAATCCTTTGAGAGGTTTGTTCGGGTATCTTCATCTTGACTAGAAGTGACAAGAGCCTATTCCCAAGCTACTAAAACTAGTGAACTTATTTTCTATGAAATTCCTTCGGTAATATTAGAGAAACTGCTAGCTAATCCTTATGCAGGAGATGGAACAACTCATCCTGATTTGCACTTGATATATAGATGGAATTTGTGGATCATTTAAGATTACAGGTTTATCCAAAGATGGATTTAAGAATAAGGTATTCCCATTATCTTTGGAAGTAAATGCATTGATTTGATACAGGATATTGAATGATGCTGGAACATGGGACTGGAATCGATTGAAGCTAGAATTTCACTAGAAACTCTATCATACGCATCTCGTTCATCGTGATTAGAATTATATATATAATTTTTCTCCTTATGAAGGATAAAGTAATGCTCAAGCTTGGGGGAGGGTTAAGTGTGTGATGCACACATGCCTCAATCATGATCACTCAAGAAAAAGAATTATACAAAACTTTTATGCTCGTCTTTCTTATGAGTATCTATCGATGCTTGATTCTTCTTCTACTCTATCCCTTATGTAGCAAACTATTGAATTCAAGTGGGATCTTCTGGAAAGAATTTAACGCAACTCTGAAGATTGGGAATTCGACAAAGGTAAAGAGTGAGGTGTAATGCTTGAGTTTGCTTGTGTTAAATATTTTATGGAAACTCATGGTTTTCATAATTTTAGTACTCAATATGGACTTGAATCTGAGATAGTAGATTCCTTTTGTGGATCATTTTCTACTCATGTTGATATCCCTAAGGATAAGTGGTTTAAATTTCATCCACCTATTCAAGAATTGTCCGAGGAACCTATTAAAGTTAAAGATGAAGCAATTATTTATTATTGTTGATCCAGTTGTGTCTACTGCTTACATTGAGAAACCACCTTTTGCTCTTAGGATTAAGGAACATGCTAAAGCTACAACTGTGGTTAATAAAATTAATATTAGAGCACCTAAACTCCCTAAGAAAATAAATGTAGATGTAATATTGCTATGATTAAAATTGACATGCATGTTGCTTATGTTAAAAATTGGAGATCATTGCTATTATGGTTTGTGGCATATGGGTGCTAGTGTGAGTGCTATTACTTTTACTTTATATCAAGAAATTATGAATGATATAGCACCCTCTCAGATTGAGGACGTTGATGTCACTATTAAACTTGTAAATAGACATACTATTTTACCGCTGGGGATTGTTCGAGATGTCGAAGTCTTGTGTGAAAAAATCAAATAACCTACTAATTTCTTAGTACTCGGTTCACTACAAGATAATTTTGGTTTCGTTATATTTGTTAGACCTTTCTGGAATACCGTTAATGCTGAAATTGATTGCATTAAAGAAACGGTTAACGTGAGATTTGGTGATGTGTCTCATGAGTAAAATTTCTCTAAGCTTGGTAGACAACCACATGAGAAAGAATTATCTAGTACAGATGAAATTATTGGTCTTGATTTTATTGTCGTGCCTCCTATAGATCCTTTAGAACAATATTTTCTAGACCATGAAAATGGTATGCATATGAATGGGAGGTATGAGATAGATGAGATATTCTTTAAGCAAGCACCTATCCTTAAACACAATTTGCCTATTGATATTGTCGGAGATCCTCTCCCACCTAAGGGAGATCCCGTGTTTGAATTAAAGAAACTACCTAATACATTAAAATATACTTATCTTGATGAAAAGAAAATATATCGTGTTATTATTAGTGCTAACCTTTCAGAGCATAAAGAAAAGAGATTACTCAAAATTGTGAGGAAGCATCGAGATGCTATTGGATATACTCGTGATGATCTTAAGGGTATTCGTCCCACTCTATTTCAGCACAATATTAATATGGAATCAGATGCTAAAACCTTCATTCATAATCAACACCGAATGGATCCTAAAATGAAAGAAGTTGTAAGGACTAAAATAGAGCTTCTCGAGCTAGGTATAATATATCCTATTGCTCATAGTAGATGCGTAAGTCTTGTTCATTATGTTCCTAAAAAGGAGGTATAATTCTTGTTCCTAATGATAAAAATGAACTTATCTCACAAAGAATGGTAACCGGTTATAGGATGGTAATTGCTTTCAGGAATTTAAACAAATCTACTAGAAAAGGTCATTATCCCTTGCCTTTTATTGATGAAATGTTAGAAACTTATGCTTATAGATGTATACCTTTTGGTCTATGTAATGCACCTGCTACCTTTCAAAGATATATCTCCTATATTCTCTAATTTTTGTGAAAAGATTGTTGAGGTATTCATGGATGATTTTTGCATTTAAGAGACTTCTTTTGATGATCACTTAAGGAACTTTGATCGAATTTTATAGAGATGCGAAGAAACTAATCTTGTCTTGAATTGGGAGAAGTGCCACTTTATGGTGAATGAAGGTATATTACTTTGGCATAAAATTTCTGAACGAGAAATTGAGGTAGATAAAGCCATGCTTGATGCAATTGAGAAAATGCTATGTCCTAAGGATGTGAAAGGTATAAGAAGTTTTCTTGGTCATGTTAGTTAGTATAAATGTTTAATTAAAGATTTCTCAAAGATACCTAGGCCACTAGCTTATCTTCTTCGAAAAGAGGTTCCATTTGTTTTTGGTGATGATTGTTTAGAAGCCTTTCAAATATGTAAGGAGGCCTTAATTTCTGAACCTATTGTTCAACCACATTATTGGAACTTACCATTTGAAATTATGCGTGATGCTAGTGATTATGCTATTGGTATTGTTCTAGGGCAAAGAGTATACAAGAAATTGAAGTTTATTCATTATGCTAGTAAGACTCTATTGAGAAAGAATTTTTAGCAGTTGTGTTTCCATGTGATAAGTTTAGACCTTATCTTGTTGGTTCTAAAGTTACTATTTACACCAATCATGCTGTTATTAAATGCCTTATGGAAAGAAAGACGTTAAACCTTGTTTAATTAGGTGGGTTCTTTTACTCCAAGAATTTAATTTGTTTATTATTGATATAAAGGGAGCCGAGAATCATGTAGTAAATATTTTGGTTTAGGATGGAAAATGTTCTTGATGACCCACTACCTATTGATGGTAGTTTTCCTGATGAGCAATTAGATTTTATAAATGCTTACCGTAATACTCCTTGGTATGCAAATTATGCTAATTACATTGTTGCTAAATATATACCACCTAGTTTCACATACCAGTAAAAGACAAGTTCTTCTTTTATTTAAGACATTACTTTTGGGATGACCTACATCTATATAAAGAAGGAGTAAATGGTGCTACTAGACATTGTGTACCTGAGCATGAACAGGAACAAATCCTAGGGAAGTGTCATTCTGATTCATACGAAGGGCACCACACTAGAAATAGAACTAGGCATAAGGTACTACAGTCACTAAGGTTGATGAAGAGGCCCTCCATGATCGCCCCCCTCCGGCAGGGTGCCAAAACGGAGCTCCAGAAGGCCTCACATCATAACAGAGAGTTACGACGGCGTAAAAAGTGTTTCGGGACTCCTTCTCGTGGTTTAGGATAGATGAGAATTTATAAGCCCAAGAATAGAGTCGGGAGGGCCACGAGGGAGGCACAAGCCATCACGACGCCCCCCTCTAGGTCGTGCCCTTGTGGTACTACAATATGGTTTTTATCGGCTGATACGTCCATTTTGCATCATGTTTTCATGTTGTTATTTATCGCTTCTTGGGCTGTTATTTCACTTCACGGTACAATTCTTATGCCTTTTCTCTCTTATTTTGCAAGGTTTACATGAAGAGGGAGAATGCCGTCAGCTGGAATTCTGGCCTGAAAGTGGAGCAAAGTTGAGATACCTATTCTACGCAACTCCAAACACTGTAAAAATCAACGAGGATTTTTTTCTGGATTTATAAACAATACTGGGCCGAAGATGGGCCAGAGGGGCACCAGCAGGTGGCCACAAGCCTACACGGCGCGGCCACCCCCAGGCCGCGCCATGAGGGCTTGTGGGCAGCCTGCTGGCCCACTGTCCCCCCTCTTCTGCTATATGAAGGGTTTCGTCCAGGAAAAAATCAAGGAGGAGCTTTTTCAAGGATTCGCCGCCGCCACGAGGCAGAACTTGAGCAGAACCAATCTAGAGCTCCGGCAGGACGATCCTGCCAAGGAAACTTCCCTCCCGGAGGGGGAAATCGTCACCATCGTCATCACCAACACTCCTCTCATTGGAGGGGACTCGTCACCATCAACATCTTCACCAGCACCATCTCATCTCCAAACCCTAGTTCATCACTTGTAACCAATCTCTGTCTCGCGACTCCGATTGGTACTTGTAAGGTTGCTAGTAGTGTTGATTACTCTTTGTAGTTGATGCTAGTTGAATTACTTGGTGGAAGAGTTTATGTTCAGATCCTTGATGCTACTCGTTACCTCTCCGGTCATGAATATGATTATGCTTTCTGAGTAGTTACTTTTCTTCCTGAGGACATGGGATAAGTCATGCTAATAGTAGTCATGTCAATTTGGTATTCGTTCGGTAATTTGATATGTTGTATGTTATTTTTCCTCTAGTGTTGTTACGTGAACGTCGACTACATAACACTTCACCATTATTTGGGCCTAGAGGAAGGCATTGGGAGTAGTAAGTAGATGATGGGTTGCTAGAGTGATAGAAGCTTAAACCCTAGTTTATGCGTTACTTCGTAAGGGGTTGATTTGGATCCACTAGTTTAATGCTATGGTTAGACTTTGTCTTAATTCTTCTTTCGTTGTTGCGGATCTGGCGAGAGGGGTTAATCATAACTGGTATGCTTGTCCAATTAAGGGCAGTACCCAAGCAACGGTCCACCCACATACCAAACTATAAAAGTAACGAACGCGAATCATATGAACATGATGAAAACTAGCATGACAGAAATTCTCGTGTGTCCTCGGGAGCGTTTTTCCTCCTATAAGACTTTGTCCAGGCTTGTCCCTTGCTACAAAAGGGATAGGGCCACTTTGCTGCACCATTGCTACTTTTTTTACTTGTTGCTTGCTACGAATCATCTCACCACACAATCATTTGTTACCGACAATTTCAGTGCCTGCAGATTTTACCTTGCTGGAATACACTTGTCAGATCCTTCTGCTCCTCGTTGGGTTCGACACTCTTACTTATAGAAAGGACTACGATTGATCCCCTATACTTGTGGGTCATCAAGACTCTTTTCTGGCACTGTTGCCGAGAAGTGAAGCGCCTTTGGTAAGTGGAAATTGGTAAGGAAACATTCATATAGTGTGCTGAAATTTATTGTCACTTGTCACTATGGATACTAATCCTTTGAGGGGCTCGTTCGGGGTATCTTCACCTCGAACGGAGCACAAAGAGTTGCTCCTCAATCTACTGCACCTACTGAAAATATTTTCTTTGAATTTCCTTCGGGTATGCTTGAGAAACTGCTGGTTAATCCTTTTATAGGAGATGGAACATCACATCGAGACTTGCATGTAATCTATGTAGATGAAGTTTGTGGTTTATTTAAGCTTGCAGGTTTGCCCGAGGATGAGGTCAAGAAGAAGGTATTTCCTTTATCTTTTAAGGATAAGGCGTTGACATGGTATAGGTTATGTGATGATACTGGATCATGGGACTACAATCGATTGAAATTGGAATTTCATCAAAAGTTTTATCCTATGCATTTAGTACATCATGATCCGAATTATATTTATAATTTTTGGCCTCGTGACAAAGAAAGCATCGCTCAATCTTGGGGGAGGCTTAAATCAATGCTATATTCATGCCCCAATCATGAGCTCTCGATAGAAATTATCATTCAGAACTTCTATGCTCGGCTTTCTCATGATGATCGCACCATGCTTGACACTTCTTGTACCAGTTCTTTTATGAAGAGAGATATTGACTTCAAGTGGAATTTATTGGAGATAATTAAACGCAACTCTGAAGATTGGGAGCTTGAAGAAGGTAAGGAGTCAGGTATGAATTTCACGTTTGATTGCGTTAAATCCTTTGTTGAGACAGATACTTTTTGTGACTTTAGCGCTAAGTATGGACTTGACTCTGAGATAGTAGCTTCACTGTGTGAATCCTTTGCTGCTCATATTGATCTCCCCAAAGAGAAGTGGTTTAAATATCATCCTCCTTTAGAAGTCAATGTAGTTAAACCCACTCCAGTTGAAGAGAAAATCATTGCATATAATGATCCTATTGTTCCGAGTGCTTACATTGAGAAACCACCTTTCCCTGTTAGGATAAAGGATCATTCTAAAGCTTCAACTGTGATACGTAGAGGCTATACACCCCTGAGCAAATTAGAGTTGAACCTAGCATTGCTATTATCAAAGATCTTCTGTCCGACGATGTTGAGGGACATAATATTCACTTCTGTGAAGATGCTGCTAGAATTGCTAAACCTCACGCTAGAGACAAACATAGGCATGTTGTTGGCACGCCTGTGGTTTCTGTTAAGATAAGAGATCATTGCTATCATGGTTTACGTGACGTGGGTGCTAGTGTTAGTGCAATACCTCAATCCTTATACGATGAAATCAAAGACGAGATTGCACCTGTTGAGATAGAGCCTATTGATGTCACTATTCAGCTTGCCAATAGAGATACTATCTGCCCTATGGTAATTGTTAGGGATGTTGAAGTCTTGTGTGGTAAAACAAAGTATCCTGCTGATTTCCTCGTTCTTGCTACTACACAAGATAGCTTTTGTCCCATCATATTTGGCAGATCTTTTCTCAATACCGTCAATGCTCATATTGATTGTGAGAAGCAAACTATCACTGTTGGCTTTGAAGGTGTGTCACATGAGTTCAATTTCTCCAAGTTTGGTAGACAAGCTCATGAAAAGGAGTTGCCTAGTAAGGATGAAACTATTGCCTTAGCTTCTATTTTCGTGCCTCCTACTGGTCCCTTAGAGCAATACTTGCTTGAGCATGAAAATGATATGCATATGGATGAAAGGGATGAAATAGATAGAGTTGTCCCAGGACAATATCCTATCCTTAAGAATAACTTGCCCGTTGAAGTGCTTGGGGATCCACCCCCACCAAAGGGTGATCCAGTGTTCGAGCTTAAACAGTTGCCAGATACTCTTAGGTACGCTTATCTGGATGAAAAAGAGATATATCCTGTTATTATTAGTGCTAGCCTCTCAGAGCATGAAGAAAAGAAGTTACTAAAAACTCTAAGGAAGCACCGTGTTGCTATTGGATATACTCTTGATGATCTTACGGGCATTAGTCCCACTCTATGCCAGCACAAGATTAAATCTGATCCTGATTTCAAACCAGTTGCTGATCATCAAAGGAGATTAAATCCTAAGATGAAAGAAGTAGTAAGAAAAGAAATGCTCAAGCTCCTGGAAGCAGGTATTATCTATCCTGTTGCTCATAGCGATTGGGGGAGTCCGGTGCATTGCGTCCCTAAGAAGGGAGGCATTACCGTTGTCCCTAATGATAAGGATGAATTGATCCCACAGAGGATTATTACTGGCTATAGGATGGTGATCGATTTTAGGAAACTGAATAAAGCCACTAGGAAAGATCATTACCCTCTACCTTTTATCGACCAAATGCTAGAAAGGCTGTCTAAACACACACACTTCTGCTTTCTAGATGGTTATTCTGGTTTCTCCCAAATACCAGTTGCACAATCTGATCAGGAGAAAACCATTTTCACCTGCCCTTTCGGTATCTTTGCTTATAGACGTATGCCTTTTGGCTTATGTAATGCACCTGCCACCTTTCAAAGATGTATGATGGCTACATTCTCTTACTTTTGTGAAAAGATTGTCGAGGTTTTCATGGATGACTTTTCCGTTTACGGGTCTTCTTTTCATGATTTCCTCAGCAACCTTGATCGAGTCTTACAGAGATGTAAAGACACCATCTTGTCTTGAATTGGGAGAAGTGCCACTTTATGGTTAATGAAGGCATCGTCTTAGGACATAAAATTTCTGAAAGAGGTATTGAAGTCGATAAGGCTAAGGTTGATGCAATCGAGAAAATGCCATACCCCACAGATATCAAAGGTATAAGAAGTTTCCTTGGTCATGCTGGTTTCTACAGAAGGTTCATTAAAGACTTCTCTAAGATTTCTAGGCCTCTTACCAATCTCTTGCAAAAGGATATTCCTTTTGTTTTTGACGATGATTGTGAGGAAGCCTTCGAAATACTTAAGAGGGCTTTGATAACTGCACCTATTGTTCAACCACCTGATTGGAACTTACCTTTTGAAAGCATGTGTGATGCTAGTGATTATGCTGTTGGTGTTGTCCTAGGGCAAAGAGTTGATAAGAAGTTTAATGGTATTCACTACGCTAGTAAAACTCTAGACAGTGCCCAAAGAAACCATGCTACTACAGAGAAGGAATTTTTAGCAGTCGTGTTTGCATGTGAAAAGTTCAGGTCTTACATAGTTGATTACAAAGTCACTATTCACATTGATCATGCTTCTATTAAGTACCTCATGGAGAAGAAGGACGCTAAACCTAGACTTATCAGATGGGTTCTCTTGCTACAGGAATTTGATTTGCACATTGTCGACAGAAAGGGTGCTGATAACCCTGTAGCAGATAACTTGTCTAGGTTGGAGAACGTCCTTGATGACCCACAACCTATTGATGATAGCTTTCCCGACGAGCAATTGAATTTCATCAATGCTTCACGTAGTGCCCCGTGGTATGCTGATTATGCAAACTATATCATTGCCAAATACATACCATCTAGTTTCACATCCCAGCAAAAGAAGAAATTCTTCTTTGACTTGAGACACTACTTTTGGGGTGATCCTCACCTTTATAAGGAAGGAGTAGATGGTGTTATTAGACGTTGTGTACCTGAACATGAACAGGGACAAATCCTACAGAAGTGTCACTCCGAGGCCTACAGAGGACACCATGCGGGAAATAGAACAGCGCACAAGGTATTGCAATCAGGTTTCTATTGGCCCACTCTCTTCAAGGATGCTCGTAAGTTTGTCTTGTCTTGTGACGAATGTCAAAGAATAGGTAATATCAGTAAACGTCAGTAAATGCCTATGAACTATTCACTTGTCATTGAACCATTTGATGTCTGGGGCTTTGATTATATGGGACCTTTTCCAAAATCCAATGGGTATACTCATATCCTAGTTGTTGTTGATTACGTCACTAAGTGGGTAGAAGCTATCCCACTAGTAGTGCTGATCACAACACCTCTATCAGGATGCTGAAAGAAGTTACCTTCCCTAGATTGGAGTCCCTAGATATCTAATGAACGACGGTGGTTCATATTTCATTCATGGTGCTTTCCGTAAAACGCTTGCTAAGTAGATGTCTACCATAGAATTGTATCTCCCTACCATCCTCAGTCCAGTGGTCAAGTAGAGCTAACCAACAGAGAGATTAAACTAATTCTGCAAAAGACTGTCAACGGGTCTAGAAAGAATTGGTCTAAGAAGCTCGACGATGCACTGTGGGCTTATAGAACTGCCTATAAGAATTGGTCTAAGAAGCTCGACGGTAAAGCATGTCATTTAGGTCTTTAGCTAGAGCATAAAGCTTATTAGGCAATCAAAGAGCTCAACTTTGATTTCAAACTTGCCGGTGCGAAGAGGTTATTTGATATTAGCACGCTTGATGAATGGAGAACTCAGGCATATGACAATGCCAAGTTGTTCAAAGAGAAGGTTAAGAGGTGGCATGATAAGAGGATCCAAAAGCGTGAGTTCAATGTAGGTGATTATGTCTTGCTATATAACTCTCGTTTAAGATTCTTTGCAGGCAAGCTTCTCTCTAAATGGGAAGGTCCCTATGTTGTTGAGGAAGTATATCATTCCGGTGCTATCAAGATCAACAACACGGAAGGTAATTGTCCGAGAGTTGTAAATGGGCAGAGAATCAAGCATTATACCTTAGGTACTCCCATAAATATTGAAAGCAATATCATCAATACCATAACTCCGGAAGAATACCTAAGGGATATTTATCAGCCTGTTTCAGACTTCGAAAACAAAGAGGTATGTGATTCGGTAAGAAAAAAGAGTCCAAAACATTTCCAGTAGGAAATTTTCTCCGTTTTGGAATATTTGAAAGAATACAAAAATCAGAAGTAGTCCAGAAAGTGCGCGAGGAGGTGACAAGCCTGCACGGCGCGGGCCCACCCCCTGGTCGCGCCATGAGGGCTTGTGGCCACCTCGTGTGCCTCCCGGACTCCGTTTTCATGCAGGGTACTCCTTCTGGTCTGAAAAAAAACATTATATATACTCCCGTTTGGTCTAACCCCTGCATCATGCAGATTTCTTCTGTTTTTTGTTTCGAGCATGTTTACTGCCGGAGATTTAGGGCAAGATGTCTTCTCAAGATTCAGAGGGGGGGAGCTTTGTGGCAGATTACCTTGCTAATCCCAAGGTCTATGGGGACTTGGATCCATATGGCTGGACCACTGATGAGGAAGAAGACTATGATCCCAAGGGGAAGGAACATTATCCCTTCTCGTTTCTTGCAGGAGAGTAAGCAGGAATTATGCAAAAGGGTGTTGAAGCTTGAAGAGGAAAATGATGATCTGAGGGAGCAGAATTTTATGCTCAAGTGGAAATTAAACAAGCTCAAGACCTCTTCAACAACTCCACCACCATCACCTCCAAAGGAAGACAACTGAGCATGGGTACGGGCAATCCCCTTGGCTTGTGCCAAGCTTGGGGGAGTTGCCCCGGTATCGTATCACCATCACATCTTTTGCCTTTACCTTTGTTTTAGTTTTCCTTTTTAGTTTTCTCTTTCTCTAGTAGAATAAAGGTCTTAGTGTTTTAGTCTTGAGTTTTGCTTTGTGTCACCCCCGATGTATTCGAGCTCGTGAGCCATATAATAAAGAGTGTCTTAGTTAAGGGCTTTGCCTCTTGCCATGATCAAAAGAGTGAGAATAGAACGAAAGCATGAAATATCATGTAATGATCTTATGAGAAGTGATGGCTTCACATATAAAAAGAATGAGGATTGAAAGTTGTTGAGGGTAGGAAAACGTAGACCTTGGTCATTGTTGCAATTAATAGGAAGTGATAACAAAGGAGAGGTTCACATATAAATATATCGTCTTTGGCACCATCCATGATTGTGACCACTCACTAAACTATTGCATGCCTAGAAGTAGATGTTGGACAAGGAAGACAACATAATGAATTGTGTTTGCTTAGTTCTGAACAATGTTATATGATTAGAGATCCCTTAGCATGTGACGATTGCTTCCACCTCACATTAGCCAAACCTCCAGCACTAAGTAGAGATACTACTTGTGCATCCATAAACCATCAACCCAGTTTTGCCATGTGAGTCCACCATACCTACCTATGGATTGAATAAGATCCCTCAAGTAATTTTTCATCGGTGCAAGCAATAAAAATTGCTCTCTAATATGTATGATCTATTAGTGTGTGGAAAATAAGCTTTGTACGAACCTGTGATGAGAAAGACATAAAAGCGACAGACTGCATAATAAAGTTCTTTATGACAGGAGGCAATATAAAGTGATGTTCCTCCGCACTAAGAGGACACGCATCCAAACCTCAAAAGCGCATGACAACCTCTGCTTCCCTTTGCGAAGGGCCTATCTTGTACCTTTACTTTTTGCCCTTGAAAGAGTCATGGTGATCTTCACCAATTCCCTATTTCGCCTTTATCTTGGCTAACTTCATATGCTTGGGAAAGATCTATATTCATATGTCAACTTGGAAGTGAGTATTCATGATTTATTATTGCTGACATTACCCTTGAGGTAAGCAGTTGGGAGGCAAAACTATCAGCCCCTATCTTTCTCTGTGTCCAGCTGAAACTTTGGTCGCATGAGTATCACGTGAGTTGTAGCAATTGTAGAGAACGAAAGAATGATTGAGTATGTGGATTTGCTTTACAAGCTCTTATTTGACTCTTTCTGATGTTGTGATAAATTGCAATTGCTTCAATGACTAAAGGCTATCGGTTGTTACTTCTCGGTAAGGTTCTTGATCCATGCTTTCCTTTGTGAAGGAATTATCACTTTAGCATGAGAGATTATATATTGGTATTGCTGTTCTGAGCATGATCACGATGCATGCATGTTCGGATCTTGTTTTGTCGACACCTCTCTCCCTAAACATGTGGACATATTTATTGAGCTAGGCTTTCGCTTGAGGACAAGCGAGGTCTAAGCTTGGGGGAGTTGATACGTCCATTTTGCATCATGTTTTCATGTTGTTATTTATCGCTTCTTGGGATGTTATTTCACTTCACGGTACAATTCTTATGCCTTTTCTCTCTTATTTTGTCAGGTTTACATGAAGAGGGACAATGTCGTCAGCTGGAATTCTGGCCTGAAAGTGCACCAAAGTTGAGATACCTATTCTGCGCAACTCCAAACGCCGTAAAAATCAACGAGGATTTTTTTCCGGATTTATAAAAAATACTGGGTCGAAGAAGCGCCAGAGGGGCGCCAGTAGGTGGCCACAAGCCTGCACGGCGCGGCCACCCCCCAAGCCGCGCCATGAGGGCTTGTGGGCAGCCTGCTGGCCCACTGGCCCCCCTCTTCTGCTATATGAAGGGTTTCGTCCAGAAAAAAAAACAAGGAGGAGCTTTTTCGTGGATTCGCCGGCGCCACGAGGCGGAACTTGAGCAGAACCAATCTAGAGCTCCGGCAGGACGATCCTGCCGGGAAAACTTCCCTTCCGGAGGGGGAAATCGTCGCCATCGTCATCACCAACACTCCTCTCATCGGAGGGGACTCGTCACCATCACCATCTTCACCAGCACCATCTCATCTCCAAACCCTAGTTCATCACTTGGAACCAATCTCCGTCTCGCGACTCCGGTTGGTACTTGTAAGGTTGCTAGTAGTGTTGATTACTCTTTGTAGTTGATGCTAGTTGGATTACTTGGTGGAAGAGTTTATGTTCATATCCTTGATGCTACTCATTACCTCTCTGGTCATGAATATGATTATGCTTTGTGATTAGTTACTTTTGTTCCTGAGGACATGGGATAAGTCATGCTAATAGTTGTCATGTGAATTTGGTATTCGTTCGGTAATTTGATATGGTGTATGTTGTTTTTCCTCTAGTGGTGTTATGTGAATGTCGACTACATAACACTTCACCATTATTTGGGCCTAGAGGAAGGCATTGGAAAGTAGTAAGTAGATGATGGGTTCCTAGAGTGACAGAAGCTTAAACCCTAGTTTATGCGTTACTTCGTAAGGGGATGATTTGGATCCACTAGTTTAATGCTATGGTTAGACTTTGTCTAATTCTTCTTTCGTAGATGCGGCTGCTTGCGGGAGGGGTTAATCATAAGTGGGATGCTTGTCCAAGTAAGGGCAGTACCCAAGCGTCGGTCCACCCACATATCAAACTATCAAAGTAACACACGTGAATCATATGAACATGATGAAAACTAGCATGACAGAAATTCCCGTGTGTCCCCGGGAGCGTTTTTTCCTCCTATAAGACTTTTTCCAGGCTTGTACCTTGCTACAAAAGGGATTGGGCCACTTTGCTGCACCGTTGCTACTTTTGTTACTTGTTGCTTGCTACGAATCATCTCACCACACAATCACTTGTTACCGACAATTTCAGTGCCTGCAGATTTTACCTTGCTGAAAACCACTTGTCAGATCCTTCAGCTCCTCGTTGGGTTCGACACTCTTACTTATCGAAAGGACTACGATTGATCCCCTATACTTGTGGGTCATCATCGGCCTACTCTTTTCAAAGATGCATATAAGTTATCTGAAAGCTGCAAATAGAAGATTCTAAGTGACCGCCCCCTCTCCTGCGACCGCGTCGCCCGTGCGGGCGACCGGCCACGACCAGCGTTCCCTTCCTCTAGCCCCTCTCCATCTCCTCTTTGTCGCTGTTGCTGGCACCCACAGCTGGCCTAGCCCCGGGGTCGCTGGTGGTGGCTCCCTCCTAACCTTCCTCTCCCGGTGGCTAGCTCTCCAGCGTGGGGCGGAGCTGCACCGTGGGGTGCTCCTGGGCGGCGACGGTCCGTGTGGTGGTGAGGCTCCACGGCGCGGCATGGGTGGACGGCTAGGCGGCGGCGTCATTGTTTGCCGTAGGATGACTGATTGCAATCTCTGGCGATGGCTAGACGAATGCTGATGACAACAAACCTTCCCATACAACGGCACCAGAATAATGCTGCTAGCACTCCCCGGCAGCGAAACTAGAAGAATGTTGTTGATGGCCCACCAGCGCGTGGGTTCACAGCAGTTTTCGAGGGTAGAGTATTCGACCCAAATTTGTTGATTCGCACGACGGGAGGTGAGAGAATACTCTCAAGTATTAGCAGTTGAATTGTCAGATTCAACCACACCTGAAAGATTAGTATCTGCAAGCAAAGTAGTAAAAACAAAGTAGCGAGTAACGGCAGTGTAACGAGCAATAGCAGCGGCAAGGAACAACAGTAGTGACAGCAGTAGCACGTAGCAATAGTAGCCAGCGACAGTAATAGCAACAGTAGTAGCAGCAGCAATAGAGCAAAACAAGTAACAGCAGTAGCAACAGTAGTAGCGGCAGTAGCAGCAGAGCAAGACAAGTAACAGCAGTAGCAATAGTAGTAGCAGCAGTAGCAGACCAAGACAAGTAACAACAGTAGGACAAACTCGTAGGCAATCGGTCGGTGATTTGTTTGGATGATATTCATCATGCAACAGCTATAACACGGAGATATATGTGGCTAGCTCCCGTTTGTCAATGTGATGTAGGCATGTATTCAGTGTGTCGTCATACGTGCTTAGGGAAAACAACTTGCATGACATCTATTGTCCATCCCTCCCGTGGCAGCGGGGTCCAAAAGGAAACTACGGGATATTAAGGTTCTCCTTTTAATAAAGAACCGGACCAACGCATTAGCACTTGGTGAACACATGAACTCCTCAAACTATGGTCATCACCGGGAGTGGTTCCGGTTATTGTCACTCCGGGGTTTCCGGATCATAACACATAGTAGGTAACTACAACTTGCAAGATCGGATCTAAAACACACATATATTGGTGACAACATAATAATTTCAGGTTTGAAATCATGGCACTTGGGCCCTAGTGACAAGCATTAAGCATGGCAAAGTAGTAGCAACATCAATCTCACAACTTAGTGGATACTAGGGATCAATCCCCATCAAAACTAACTCGATTACATGATAGATCTCATCCTACTCATCACCGCCCAGCGAGCCTACGAATAGATTACTCACGAATGACGAAGAGCTTCATGGAATTGGAGAGGGAAGAAGGTTGATGATGACGATGGCGACGATTTCCCCTCTCCGGAGCCCAAGACGGACTCCGGATCTGCCCTCCAGATGAAGAACAGGTGGTGGCGGCGCCTCCGTATCGCAAACGCGACGAAAACTTCTCTTTTTATTTTTTCTGGGACGAAAGGCAACTTATAGAGCTGAGGTTGGGGGTGGCAGAGCCGTGTGGGCCCCACAAGCCTGCCCACCGCCACCACGGGGGTGGTGGAGGAGCCAGGGCTTGTGGCCCACTGGCCCACCCCCTGAGGTGGAACTTGGCGCAGATATTTTTCTTATTTTCCAAAACTGCTCCCCGTAAATTTTTAGGACGTTTGGAGAACTTTGATTTCTGCACAAAAATAACACCAAGGCAATTCTGCTGAAAACCGCGTCAGTCCAGGTTAGTTCCATTCAAATCATGCAAATTAGAGTCCAAAACAAGGGCAAAAGAGTTTGGAAAAGTAGATACGATGGAGACGTATCAACTACCCCAAGCTTAAAACCTTGCTTGTCCTCAAGCAACTCAGTTGAGAAACTGGGAGAGAAAGGAAAACTTTGACAACTCTATTTGATCTTGTTGTTGCAACTATGTCTAACTCATAACCAGAATTTCAGCAAGATCACAAGTTAACCACATAAGCAAATGACACAAAGGTTTCACGGTAAACTAATATCAATGGCATAATCAGCTAACGAGCAAATAATAATAAGTTTCAAATACCAACACTTCAATCAAAACAAGCATGAAGCAATATGAATAGGTGGTATCTCGCTAGCTCTTTCTGAGATCGCAAAACATAAATGCAGAGCACTTTCAAAGATCAAGAGCTGACTAAACATTGTAATTCATAGCAACGAAGATCCAGTCATAGTCATACTCAATATCAATCAAAAGCAAAGCATAAAAATGACAGAGGTGCTCTCTAATTGGTGCTTATATAAGAGGAGGATGACTCGACAGGAAAATAAATAGACATGCCCTTCGTAGAGGGAAGCATTGATTTGCAGAGGTGCCACAGCTCAAGCTTTGAAAACAGAGATAATAATTTTGGGTGGCATGCTTTCATTGTCAACGCAATGACCAAGAGTTCTCAATATCTTCCATGCTACTCATGCTATAGGCGGTTCCCAAATAGAAAAGTAAAGTTTTAACTCCCCCACCACCAATCAATCACACTCCACGGCTAGCTGAATCCTCGGGTACCGTCCATACTAACATCAATCCGGGGGGAGTCTTGTTTTACAGTTATGTTTTCGATTTAAGCGTGGAACTGGGCATTCCAATTACCGGCCCCTTTCTCGTGAATGACTGTGAATAAACACATGTCGAGGATAACGCTCCTTGCATGGAAGATACCAATAGCCCTCTGTCACCACATGAGCGGTTCGGGCATGCAAAACAAATTATTTCTTGAAGGTTTAGAGAATGGCACATGCAAATTTACTTGGAACGACAGGTAGATACCGCAAATAGGTAGGTATGGTGGACTCTCATGGAAAAACTTTTGGGTTCATGGAAGTGGATGCACAAGCAGTATTCCGCTTAGTACAAGTGAAGGCTAGCAAAAGACTGGGAAGCGACCAACTAGAGAGCGACAATAGTCATCAAGATGCAATGAGTTTGACTAACATTCAACGCAAGCATGAACAGGATATAAATCACCATGAACACGAACATCATAGAGGCTATGTTGATTTTGTTTCAACTACATACATGAACATGCGCCAAGTCAAGCCACTTGAAACATTCAAAGGAGAATACCATCCTATCATACTACAACATAGTCATCTCAAAATCTATGTTGGCATTCAAGACAAACCATTATAAGCTCTCAGCTAAATAAGCATGGCATCAGAAACTATGATGTCTAAGTTGTCATTGCAAATATGGTTCTCTCACAACAAAGCTAAATCTGGGTCGACAAGCCAGTCATAGTTACAAAAACAAAATAGATAGAGTTCATACCAGCTTTTCAGTCTCAGACACTTCATCATATATCATCATTGTTGCCTTTCATTTGCACGATCGAACAATGTGAACAATAATAAGCGCATTGGACTAAGCTGAATCTGCAGGCAAACACAAAGGAGAAGACAAAGTAATATGGCTCTTTGAAAGCTAAACAGGTAAACAAGTAAGAACCACTAAACATTATAACAAATATCTTCTACCTTGACACAAAGGAAAAGAAAACTATTTACACGGGAAAAGCTCCCAACAAGCAAAAGAAGAAAGAAAAATCTTTTTGGGTTTTCTCAAAAGGACACAAAACAAGAAAACAAGAAAATGAAAAAAACTAGCATGGATAATACAGTGGCAAAGTGTAAACACCGGCTAACAAAGTGAAAGCATAAGCATGAATGTAAAGTCGGTGAGAACACGTACTCCCCCAAGCTTAGGCTTTTGGCCTAGATTGGTCTACTCCCATGGTGGGAAATAACTAGCTCCACGATACTCTGGAGCAGACTGTGGATGCCACTGCTATGTGAGCTCCTCTGGCTCCCACTAATAAACTGGCGTATGGTACTCGACTGGCGGCTCGGGCACGGGCGCCTGTGGTTGGGCCAAGCCCCAATATGCGTAGATGTCTGTGGGCATAATAGTGTACCTGCCTGCATGAAGATCAAACAAAGAAGGAGCAGGCAAAGTAATAGTCTCTCGAGTACCCTGACTAAACACCAGGTTATAAATCACCCATCTACTAGCATCTCTATCCAGAAAATCATGGCGAACAATGCTGTCATAATCCAGATATCTCTCAGGGAGAAGCATCTCTCCTTCCTCTCCCAGTCTAATGGGTATCCCAAAGTGTCTGGCAAGACGGGTAGCATAAATACCTGTTGGAAATATGCCCTAGAGGCAATAATAAAATGGTTATTATCATATTTCCTTGTTCATGATAATCGTCTATTGTTCATGCAATAATTGTATTAACAGGAAACAGTAATAAATGTGTGAATAAATAGATCACAATGTGTCCGTGAGAAGCCTCTAGTTGGCTAGCTCGTTGATCAATAGATGATCATGGTTTCCTGATCATGGGCATTAGATGTCATTGATAACGGGATCACATCATTGGGAGAATGATGTGATGTACAAGACCCAATCCTAAGCATAGCGCTAGATCGTATTGTTCATATGCTAAAGCTTTTATAATGTCAAGTGTCTTTTCCTTCGACCGTGAGATTGTGCAACTCCCGGATACCGTAGGAGTGCTTTGGGTGTATCAAACGTCACAACGTAACTGCGTGACTATAAAGGTGCACTACGGGTATCTCCGAAAGTGTCTGTTGGGTTGGTACGAATCGAGATCGGGATTTGTCACTCCATGTGATGGAAAGGTATCTCTGGGCCCACTCGGTAGAACATCATCATGAGCTCAATGTGACTAAGGAGTTAGTCACACGATGACGTGCTACGGAACGAGTAAAGAGACTTACCGGTAACGAGATTGAACAAGGTATAGGTATACCGACGATCGAATCTCGGGCAAGTTCTATACCGACAGACAAAGGGAATTGTATACAGGATTGATTGAATCCTTGACATCGTGGTTCATCTCATGAGATCATCGTGGAGCAAGTGGGAGCCACCATGGGTATCCAGATCCCACTAATGGTTATTGGCCAGAGAGGTGTCTCGGTCATGTCTACCTGTCTCCCGAACCCATAGGGTCTACACACTTAAGGTTCGATGACGCTAGGGTTATAGGGAATTGTTATACGAGGTTATTGAAAGTTGTTCGGGGTCCCAGATGAGATCCCGGACGTCACGAGGAGCTCCGGAATGGTCTGGAGGTAAAGATTGATATATAGGATGGATGGTTTCGGACACCGGAAGTGTTTCGGGCGTCAGTGGTAACGTACCGGGACCACCAGAGGTGGCCCCGGGGGTCCACCGGAAGGGGCAACGACCCCGGGAGGCTAGATGGGCCAAGTGCGGGATGGAACCAGCCCCTAGGTGGGCTGGTGCGCCCCCCACACTCAGCCCAAGGCGCATGAGGTGGAGAGGGGGGAAACCCTAGGCGCTGGTGTGCCTAAGGCCCACCTAGGTGTGCGCCACCCCTCCCCCTGCCCTGGCCGCCGCACCTCCCATCTAGGGGGGCTGCCGCGCCACCTAGGGTGGCAACCCTAGGGGTGGCACCCCCTCCCCTCCTCCTATATATAGTGGGCACTTTTGGGCTTTTGGAGACACAGTTTTCCCTCTCCCTCGACGCAACCCTGCCCTTCTTTCTCCTCCTCTCTGCCGGTGCTTGGTGAAGCCCTGCCGGGAGACCTTGTCTCTCCATCGACACCACGCCGTCGTGCTGCTAGAGATCTTCCCCAACCTCTCCATCCTCCTTGCTAGATCAAGGATCCGGAGACGTCACCGGGCTACACGTGTGTTGAACGCGGAGGTGCCGTAGTTCGGCACTAGATCGGAATCACACCGCGATCTGAATCGCCACGAGTACGACTCCATCAACCGTGTTCTAGTAACGCTTCCGCTTAGCGATCTTCAAAGGTATGAAGATGCACTCACCCCTCTCTCATTGCTAGTCTCTCCATAGGAAGATCTGAATATGCATAGGAATTTTTTTGAATCTATGCTACGTTACCCAACAGTGGCATCTGAGCCAGGTTTTCTATGCGTAGATTATATGCACGAGTAGAACACAAAAGGTTGTGGGCGATGATTTGTCAATTGCTTGCCTCTACTAGTCTTATTCTTTTCCGGCGGTATTGTGGGATGAAGCGGCCCGGACCGACCTTACACGTACGCTTACGTGAGACTGGTTCCACCGACAAACACGCACACCGTGCATAAAGGTGGCTAGCGGGTGTCTGTCTCTCCCACTCTAGTCGGATTGGATTTGATGAAAAGGGTCCTTGCAAAGGGTAAATAGCTTTGGCATATCATCGTTTTGGCTGTCACGTAGGTAAAAGGCGTTCTTGCTAGAAACCCAAATCAGCCACGTAAAACTTGCAACAACAATTAGAGGACGTCTAACTTGTTTTTGCAGGGTTTGACATGTGTTGTGATATGGCCAAAGTTGTGATGTTGCATAAACGATGTATGAGATGATCATGTTATTGTAATAGGTTTCACGACTTGTATGTCGATCAGTATGACAACCGGCAGGA
Organism: Hordeum vulgare subsp. vulgare; assembly: GCF_904849725.1. Taxonomy (NCBI): domain Eukaryota; kingdom Viridiplantae; phylum Streptophyta; class Magnoliopsida; order Poales; family Poaceae; genus Hordeum; species Hordeum vulgare. The sequence goes on along the minus strand of NC_058519.1, from coordinate 213,897,619 downwards.
GCCATAGGAGTTGTCTTAATTTATTGTATGAGATGCAACGCCATGTACTTACTACTTTTACTTCATTGCTAACGGTTAGCTATAGTAGTAGTGATAGTAGTAGTTGGCATGATGAATTCACGAAGACACGATGATGGAGATCATGGTGTCATGCCGGTGACAATGATGATCATGCGATGCCTGAAGATGGAGATCGAAAGAGCAAAGATGATAATGGCCATATCATGTCACTATATGATTGCATTGTGATGTTTATCATGTTTTTCATCTTATTGCTTAGAATGACGGTAGCATAATAAGATGATCCCTCTTAAAATTTCGAGAACGTGTTCCCCTAAGTGTGCACCGTTACGAAGGATCGTTGTCTCGAAGCACCACGTGATGATCGGGTGTGATAGATTCTAACGTTCGCATACAACGGGTGTAAGCCAGAATTACACACGCGAAACACCTAGGTTGACTCGACGAGCTTAGCATGTACAGACATGACCTCGAATACAAGAGACCGAAAGGTAGAACATGAGTCGTATGATTGAATACAATCAGCATGAAGTTGCTCACCATGGTGACTAGTCCGTCTCACGTGATGATCGGACACGGGTTAGTCAACATGGATCATGTATCACTTAGATGACTAGAGGGATGTCGATTTAAGTGGGAGTTCATACTTAATTTGATTAAATGAACTTAATTATCATGAACTTAGTCTAAAAGTTGTCTTTATAAGTATTGTAGATGGCCAACATCAACCTCAATTTCAATGCATTCCTAGAGAAAAACAAGCTGAAAGATGATGGTAGCAACTATGCGGACTGGGTTCGCAACTTGAAGCAGCTAAAAAGGCTTATGTCCTTGATGCGCCGTTAGGTGACCCTCCCGCTCCTGCAGCATTCCAGGACATTCTGAACGTCTGGCAAACGCGGAGTGATGACTACTCTCTGGTTAGGTGTGGCATGTTATACAGTTTAGAAACGGGGCTCCAAAGGCGTTTTGAGCAACACAGTGCATATGAGATGTTCCAAGAGCTGAAGCTAGTTTTTCAAGCTCATGCCCGTGTCGAGAGATATGAAGTCTTCGACAAGTTCTTTAGCTGTAATATGGAGGAGAACTGTTCTGTCAGTGAGCACATACTCAAAATGTCTGGGTTACACGGTCGTCTGACTTCACTTGGAGTTGAACTTCCGTATGATGCTATAATTGACAGAATCCTCCATTCTCTCCCACCAAGCTACAAAGGTTTTGTGCTGAACTACAACATTCAAGGGATGGAGAAGACCATTCCCGAGTTGTACTCAATGCTCAAGTCTGCAGAAGTAGAAATTAAGAAAGAGCATCAAGTGTTGATGGTCAACAAGACCACTAGTTTCAAGAAGGCAAGGGTAAGAAGAACTTCAAGAAAGACGGCAAAGCCGTTGCCGCGCCCGGTAAGCCAGATGCCGGGAAGAAGAAAAAGAATGGACCCAAGCCTGAGACTGAGTGCTTCTATTGCAAGGGAAAGGGTCACTGGAAGCGGAACTGCCCCAAATACTTAGCGGACAAGAAGGCCGGCAACGTTAAAGGTATATGTGATATACATGTTATTGATGTGTACCTTACCAGCGCTCATAGTATCTCCTGGGTATTTGATACCAGTGCTGTTGCTCACATTTGCAACTCAAAGCAGGAACTGCGGAATAAGCAGACACTGGCCAAGGATGAGGTGACGATGCGCGTCGGGAATGGCTCCAAGGTCGATGTGATCGCCGTCGGCACGCTACCTCTACATCTACCATCGGGATTTGTTTTAAACCTTAATAATTGTTATTTAGTACCAGCTTTGAGCATGAATATTGTATCAGGGTCTTGCTTAATGCGAGACGACCACTCATTTAAGTCAGAGAATAATGGTTGTTCTATTTATATGAGTGATATGTTTTATGGTCATGCTCCGCTGGTGAATGGTTTATTCTTGATGAATCTTGATCGTGATGTTACACATATTCATAGTGTGAGTACCAAAAGATGTAAAGTTGATAATGATAGTCCCACATACTTGTGGCACTGCCGCCTTGGTCATATCGGTGTTAAGCGCATCAAGAAGCTCCATACTGATGGACTATTAGAGTCTCTTGACTTTGAATCATTTGACACATGCGAACCGTGCCTCATGGGCAAGATGACTAAGACTCCATTCTCAGGAATAATGGAGAGAGCAACCGACTTATTGGAAATAATACATACTGATGTGTGTGGTCCAATGAACGTTGAAGCTCGCGGTGGTTATCGGTATGTTCTCACTCTCACTAATGATTTGAGTAGGTATGGGTATATCTACTTGATGAAGCACAAACCTGAGATGTTTGAAAAGTTCAAGGAATTTTAGAGTGAGGTTGGGAATCAACGTGACAGAAAATTTAAATGTCTACGATCTGATAGTGGAGGAGAATATTTCAGTCACAAGTTTGGCACACACCTAAGGAAGTGTGGAATCGTTTCACAACTAACGCCGCCTAGCACACCGCAACGCAACGGAGTGTTTGAACGTCGTAATCGCACTTTATTAGATATGGTACGATCTATGATGTCTCTTACCGACTTACCGCTATCATTTTGGGGATACGCATTAGAAACTGCAGCATTCGCTTTAAATAGGGCACCGTCTAAATCTGTTAAGACGACACCGTATGAAGTATGGTTTGGCAAGAAACCTAAGTTGTCGTTTCTTAAAGTTTGGGGTTGCGATGCTTATGTGAAGAAACTTCAACCAGAAAAGCTCGAACCCAAAGCCGAGAAATGTGTATTCATAGGATACCCTAAGGAAACTATTGGGTATACCTTCTATCTTAGATCCGAAGGTAAAACCTTTGTTGCCAAGAATGGATCCTTTCTAGAGAAAGAGTTTCTCTTGAAAGAAGTAAGTGGGAGGAAGGTAGAACTTGATGAGGTAATTACACCCCCTCTCGAACAGGATAGTACCGCAGCGCGGGAAGTTGTTCCTGTGGCGTCTAAACCAACTGAAGAGGAAGTTAATGATAATGATCATGAAGCTTCGGATCAAGTTACTACTGAACCTCGAAGGTCCACAAGGGTACGATCCGCACCAGAGTGGTACGACAACCCTGTAATGGAAATTATGTTGTCAGACAACGGTGAACCTTCGAACTGTGTAGAAGCAATGGCGGGCCCGGATTCCAACAAATGGCTTGAAGCTATGAAATCCGAGATAGGATCCATGTACGAGAACAAAGTATGGACTTTGGTGGACTTGCCCGATGATCGGCGAGCCATAGAAAATAAATGGATCTTCAAGAAGAAGACCGATGCAAACGGTAATGTAACCATTTATAAAGCTCGATTTGTCGGAAAGGGTTTTCGACAAATTCAAGGAATTGACTACGAAGAGACTTTCTCTCCCGTAGCGAAGCTGAAATCAGTCCGAATCATGTTAGCAATTGCCGCCTTTTATGATTATGAAATTTGGCAAATGGACGTCAAAACAGCGTTCCTTAACGAGAACCTTAAGGAAGAGTTGTATATGATGCAACCAAAAGGTTTTGTCGACCCTAAGGGTGCTAACAAAGTGTGCAAGCTCCAGCGCTCCATCTATGGGCTGGTGCAAGCATCTCAGAGTTGGAAAATTCGCTTTAATGAGCTGATTAAAGCGTTTGGGTTCATACAGGTTTACGGAGAAGCCTGTCTATACAAGAAAGTGAGTGGGAGCTCTATAGCTTTCCTCATACTGTATGTGGATGACATATTATTGATGGGGAATAATATAGAAATGTTGGAGAGCATAAAGGCCTATTTGAACAAGAGTTTTTCAATGAAGGACCTTGGAGAAGCTGCATACGTATTAGGCATCAAGATCTATAGAGATAGATCGAGACGCCTCATAGGTATTTCGCAAAGTACATACCTTGACAAGATATTGAAGAAGTTCAATATGGAAAACTCAAAGAAAGGGTTCTTGCCAGTTTTGCAAGGTATGAGATTGAGTAAGACTCAGTCGCCGACCACGGCAGCAGATAGAGAGAAGATGAGTTATGTCCCCTACGCTTCAGCCGTAGGCTCTCTTATGTATGACATGCTGTGTACCAGACCTGATATAAACCTTGCCATAAGTTTGGTAGGGAGGTACCAAAGTGATCCCGGTATGGAACACTGGACAACGGTCAAGAATATCCTTAAGTACCTAAAAAGGACTAAGGAAATGTTTCTCGTTTATGGAGGTGACGAAGAGCTCGTCGTAAAGGGTTACGTCGACGCTAGCTTCGACGCAGATCCGAATGCCCCTAAGTCACAGACCGGATACGTATATGTTTTGATTGGTGGGGAGTGAGCTGGTGCAGCAGCAAGCAAGAAGTCGTGGCAGCATCTACAAGTGAAGCGGAGTACATAGCTACTTCAGAAGCGGCTCATGAAGGAATTGGGATGAAGGAGCTCATCACCGACCTTGGAGTGGTTCCAAGCGCGTCGGGTCCAATGACACTCTTCTGTGATAACACTAGGGCCATTGCCATAGCTAAGGAGCCCAGGTTTCACCTGAAGATGAAGCACATCAAACGCCGCTACAACTCCATCCAGGACCATGTCCAGAGTGGAGTAATAGCGATTTGTAAAGTACACACGGATCTGAATGTTGCAGACCCATTGACTAAACCTCTTCCAGGAGCAAAACATGATCAATACCCTAATGCTATGGGTGTTCGATACATCACAATGTAGATTATTGACTCTAGTGCAAGTGGGAGACTGTTGGAAATATGATTTCTCTAGAGGCAATGATAAAATGGTTATTATCATATTTCCTTGTTCATGATAATCGTCTATTGTTCATGCTATAATTGTATTAACAGGAAATAGTAATACATGTGTGAATAAATAGATCACAATGTGTCCCTAGCAAGCCTCTAGTTGGCTAGCTCGTTGATCAATAGATGATCATGGTTTCCTGATCATGGGCATTAGATGTCATTGATAACGGAATCACATCATTGGGAGAATGATGTGATGGACAAGACCCAATCCTAAGCATAGCGTTAGATCGTATTGTTCATATGCTAAAGCTTTTCTAATGTCAAGTGTATTTTCCTTCGACCGTGAGATTGTGCAAATCCCGGATACCGTAGGAGTGCTTTGGGTGTATCAAACGTCACAATGTAACTAGGTGACTATAAAGGTGCACTACGGGTATCTCCGAAAGTGTCTGTTGGGTTGGTACGAATCGAGATCGGGATTTGTCACTCCGTGTGAAGGAAAGGTATCTCTGGGCCCACTCGGTAGAACATCATCATGAGCTCAATGTGACTAAGGAGTTAGTCACACGATGACGTGCTACGGAACGAGTAAGGAGACTTACCGGTAACGAGATTGAACAAGGTATAGGTATACCGACGATCGAATCTCGGGCAAGTTCTATACCGCCAGACAAAGGGAATTGTATACGGGATTGATTGAATCCTTGACATCGTGGTTCATCCGATGAGATCATCGTGGAGCAAGTGGGAGCCACCATGGGTATCCAGACCCCACTGATGGTTACTGGCCGGAGAGGTGTCTCGGTCATGTCTACCTATCTCCCGAACCCATAGGGTCTACACACTTAAGGTTCGATGACACTAGGGTTATAGGGAATTGTTGTACGAGGTTATCGGAAGTTGTTCGGAGTCCTGGATGAGATCCCGGACGTCACGAGGAGCTCCGGAATGGTCCGGAGGTAAAGATTGATATATAGGACGGATGGTTTCGGACACCGAAAGTGTTTCGGGGGTCACCAGTAACGTACTGGGACCACTGGGACCACCGGAGGTGGCCCCGGGGGTCCACCGGAAGGGGGAAACGACCCCGGGAGGCTAGATGGGCCAAGCGCGGGAGGGAACCAGCCCCTAGGTGGGCTGGTGCGCCCCCCACACTCAGCCCAAGGTGCACGAGGTGGAGAGTGGGGGGGAACCCTAGGCGCTGGTGGGCCTAAGGCCCACCTAGGGGTGCGCCACCCCTCCCCCCTGCCCTGGCCGCCGCACCTCCCATCTGCGGGGGCTGCCGCACCTCCTAGGGTGGGAACCCTAGGGGTGGCACCCCCTCCCCTCCTCCTATATATAGTGGGCACTTTTGGGCTTTTGGAGACACAGTTTTCCCTCTCCCTCGGCGCGGCCCTGCCCTTCTTTCTCCTCCTCTCTGCCGGTGCTTGGCAAAGCCCTGCCGGGAGACCTCGTCTCTCCATCGACACCACGCCGTCATGCTGCTGGAGATCTTCCCCAACCTCTCCCTCCTCCTTGCTGGATCATGGTGCGGGAGACGTCACCGGGCTGCACATGTGTTGAACGCGGAGGTGTCGTAGTTCGGCACTAGATCGGAATCACACCGCGCCGCGAGTACAACTCCATCAACCGCGTTCTAGTAACGCTTCCGCTTAGTGATCTTCAAAGGTATGAAGATGCACTCACCCCTCTCTCGTTGCTGTTCTCTCCATAGGAAGATCTGAATATGCGTAGGAATTTTTTTGAATTTATGCTACGTTACCCAACAATACCTCCATAGACGACACCCTTGGAACAGTTGATGTTCAACCGTTGAGCTACTATAGCGCCCATGCTATAAGTCTTATTGTTATAATGGCCTTCACGCAAAACCGCAAGGTCTGGAGAACTAAGTGATCCAGCCTCCCCACGGCCAATCAAACATTTACCCACAAATAGTGAGAAGTACCGAAGCACAGGAAAATGTATGCTAGCAATTCTAGCGCGAGACACTCCTCTCTCTTCTCCAACACCAATAGAACCAATGAAATCCTCCAAGTCCCGTGGACGAGGGTCACGGATATCCCCAACATAAGGTAATTTGTATACATTGCAAAAATCCTGCAGCGTCATGCACTGGGGGACATCGTATATCATGAACTCAACCATGGGAGGATTCTTCCTCAGATAAAAGTTGAAGCTTTGAACGAAAATATTGGTGAGGAGGAGGTATTGTGGGCACTTATCTTCAACGAACGCAGTCAGACCTGCATTCTCCACCAAGTAATAAAAGTCTTCATAAAGTCCGGCGGTGCGCAAAAATTCATCACTTGGCCACTCGCACGCTCGAACTTCTGTGACTCGAGGGACTACGTACTTGGGGTGGTTCTTCACATCCTCCTTGGGGTTACCGCTTGAAGATCCTCTCAAGAACCCCCTCATCTTTTCCTTTTTCTAGCTCTGAAAATTCTGAAATTTTTAGAGACTTCGAAAGAAAAGTGAATAAGGATTATCCCAACTTGTAGCAACTACTCCTACTAGTGCCTAGAGACCGTATCACGCGCTAAAACTACTTGGGACCAGCTAAAATCAACATTTCTAGCTCAAGAACAGGGTCACCAAGGTAGCAAGAATACGCGAAGGATAAACCACTAGAGCAAAAACTAATTGGACCAAGGGATGAGTCACTTACCAAGGAGTAATTTCCCCAAAACAGTTCGGAGAATGGTGCTTTGAGCAAGGAGATCGAAAATCACAGCCAAATGAGCAAGACCATGGGTTTGAGCTGCGAAACAATTTTTTCTGGAGGTGGAAGAAGAGGCTGAGAGCTGGAATGAGTGGAGGGGGTGTCTGTGGGCCCCCACAAGCTTGCACCCCGCCACCAGGGGGGTAGGTGGCGGTGGCAGGGCTTGTGGCTCACTGGTCAGGCCCCCAGGACAGCTCTCAGGCCCAGAAAATTTAAAAAATTCCAAACAAAATCATACTAAATTTTCAGGACCATCGGAGAACTTTTATTTTCGAGGTATTTTTCTTCGGGACGCTAAAACAGAAAACAGGAAAAGCTAAACTAATTCTATCATTTTTCTTCTAAGCAACAGAAAAAGAAAGCTTAAAACAGAGGTATGTGACTCTTTGATTCATCCGTTTCATGGTCATCGAAAGAAATCCGTCAGTGGGATTGATCAAGTCCTTATGACAAAACCTTCTCGAATCGCAAGAGAGAATGGAGAATTTTTGAATAGCCGCTAAGTCACCTCAATGGGGATACGTATCTCCCCAACAAGCAAATCATACTTCATCTTGACACGAGGAATAGGGCATTCAAAGCTCCCAATAAGAATCGATGAAGTCTTTTCGATAGCATTGATGCAATGTACTGGATATCGTTTCTTCGAAAAGTGCACGGTGTGCTCATTACTGTTGACATGGAAAGTGACATTGCCTTTGTTGCAATCTATAACAACCCCTGCAGTGTTTAAAAAGGGTCTTCCTAGGATGATAGCCATGGCATCGTCCTCGGGAATATCCAAGATAACAAAGTCTGTTAAGATAGTGGTATTAGCAACCACAACAGGCACATTCTCGCAAACGCCGATAGGGAAAGCAGTTGATTTGTCGGCCATTTGCAGAGAAATTTCAGTGGGTGTCAACTTATCCAACTCAAGTCTATGATAAAGAGAGACTGGCATAACACTAACATCGGCTCCAAGGTCACATAAGGCAGTTCTTATGTAGTTTCCTTTAATAGAGCAAGGTATAGTGGGCACTCCGGGATCACCAAGTTTCTTAGGAGTTCCACCTTTGAAAGTGTAGTTGGCAAGCATGGTGGAGATCTCAAGATCTGGTATCTTCCGTTTATTAGTCACGATATCTTTCATGTACTTGGCATACGGAGACATCTTGAGCATATCAGTTAACCGCATCCGCAGAAAGACGGGTCTTATCATCTCAATGAAGCGCTCAAAATCCTCATCATCCTTTTTCTTGGATGGCTTAGGAGGAAAGGGCAAAGGTCTTTGAACCCATGGCTCCCTCTCTTTACCATCCTTCCTAGCAGTGAAGTCATTCTTATCGTACTTCTTAGGTCGTCGATTATCAGGATTAACCGTAGGTTCAATCTCCACATCCTCATCATTGCTAGGTTGAGCATTATTATGAACATCAGTGTCCATATTGTCACCAGGTTGATGTTCATCATCAGATTGTGTTTCTGCATCAGACGCAGAGATATCATTAGGTTCTTCAAGTGCGACAGTATTTGGTGAACTGGCATGCAGGCTTCTATCATCCTTCTTCTTCTCCTTAGGATGACTGGGTGTATCAACATTGATTCCTTGAGAATCTTGATCAATTCTCTTAGGATGACCTTCAGGATACAAAGGTTCCTGAGTCATTTTGCCTCCTCTTGTAATGACTCTGATAGAGTTGTCATTTAATTCATTGAGCAGGTCATTCTAAGCTTTAAGTACTTGTTCTACCTGAGTAGTAATCATAGAGGCATATTTACTTAGAAGCTTCAGATCATTGACATTTCTGTCTACACAAGCACTTAAATGGCTAAGCATACGAGTACTTTGTTCCAAATGTCTGCTAACATAATCATTGAAACTCTGTTGTTTGGCAACAAAGTTGTCAAATTCATCAAAGCATAGGCTAGCAGGTTTATCAAAAGGAATATCACTCTCATCAAACCTATGCAGAGAATTCACTTCCAATACCTCTATCGGGTTATCGAGACCATGGATCTCTTTGATAGGTGGTAGATTTTTGACATCTTCATATCTAATGCCTTTCTCTTGCATAGATTTCTTGGCTTCTTGCATATCTTCGGGACTGAGGAATAGAATACCTCTTTTCTTTGGAGTTGGCTTAGGAGGTGGTTCGGGAATAGTCCAAGCATTATCGTTGATCAAGATGTTATTCAGTAGGGTCTCAGCTTGTTCTACAGTTCGTTCCCTAAAAACACAACCGACACAACTATCTAGGTGGTCTCTAGAGGCATCGGTAAGTCCGTTATAGAGGATATCAAGTATCTCGTTCTTCTTGAGAGGGTGATCAGGCAAAGCATTTTGTAGCTGGACGAGCCTCCCCCAAGCTTGTGGAAGACTCTCTTCTTCGAGTTGAGCAAAGTTGTATACTTCCTGCAAGGCAGCTTGCTTCTTATGGGCAGGGAAATATTTCTCACAGAAGTAATAGACCATCTCCTGGGGACTACGCACACATCCAGGAGCAAGAGAGGTGAACCAGGCTTTAGCATCATCCTTTAGAGAGAAATGAAACAACTTAAGGATATAGTAGTGGCGGATCTTCTCCTCATTAGTGAAAAGGTTGGCTATTTCGGATAGTTTGGCAAGATGGGCTATGACCGTCTCAGACTCATAACCGTGAAAAGGATCAGATTCGACTAGAGAGATTATCTCAGGGTCGATAGAGAATTCATAATCCTTATCGGTGACAAAGATAGGCGAAGTGGCAAACTTCGGGTCATTTTTCATCCTAGCTTCCCGAGATTTTTCCTTCCACTTTAGAAGTAATTTCTCAGCGTCATAGGCATCCTTACATGCTAGAAAATCCTCAGCTATCTCTCCCTCCATAACGTAACCCTCAGGTATATCAGGCAATTCATATCTAGGAGACTTAGATCTAGCAGGAGCAAAAGCAGGTTCTATCTCAATAGTATCGGCAGTTTCAGAAGCATCACGAGCATTGGCAGTAACTCTAGCAATATGAGCATCAAGGAACACTCCTAGTGGAACATCAGGCAAAATAGTATCTCTAGCAGTATCAAGCATAGCATCATCATCAGGCAAAATAGCATCTCTAGCATCATCAGGCAAGGCAGTATCAATCATAGCATCTCTAGCAGTATCAAGCATAGCATCTCTAGCAGTATCAGGCATAGTATCAAGCATAGCATCTCTAGCAGTAGCATCATGAGCATCATCAAGCATAGTATCAAGCATAGCATCTCTAGCAGTAGCATCATCAAGCACAGGCGGCATATCAAGATTCCTAGCAGGAGGTGATGTCGCAAACTTACTCATAAGTGAAGGTGAATCAAGTGCAGAGCTAGATGGCAATTCCTTACCTCCCCTCGTAGTTGAGGGCAAGACTTTGGTCTTTGATCCTTCAGATTCTTCATAGTGATCAGCAGATATAAATCCCAAGTAACTCAGAGAATATAGCAATACCTCCCCGGCAACGGCGCCAGAAAAATGCTGATTGCAATCTCTGGCAATGGCTAGACGAATGCTGATGACAACAAACCTTCCCCTACAACGGCACCAGAAGAATGCTACTAGCACTCCCCGGCAGCGCAACTAGAAGAATGTTGTTGATGGCCCACCAGCGCGTGGGTTTGCAGCAGTTTTCGAGGGTAGAGTATTCGACCCAAATTTGTTGATTCGCACGACGGGAGGTGAGAGAATACTCTCAAGTATTAGCAGTTGAATTGTCAGATTCAACCACACCTGAAAGATTAGTATCTGCAAGCAAAGTAGTAACAGCAAAGTAGCGAGTAACGGCAGTGTAACGAGCAATAGCAGCGGCAAGGAACAACAGTAGTGACAGCAGTAGCACGTAGCAACAGTAGCAAGCAACAGTAATAGCAACGGTAGTAGTAGCAGCAGCAGAGCAAAACAAGTAACAGCAGTAGCACCAGTAGTAGCAGCAGTAGCAGCAGAGCAAGACAAGTAACAACAGTAGGACAAACTCGTAGGCAATGGGTTGGTGATTTGTTTGGATGATATTCATCATGCAACAGCTATAACACGGAGATATATGTGGCTAGCTCCCGTTTGTCAATGTGATGTAGGCATGTATTCAGTGTGTCGTCATACGTGCTTAGGGAAAACAACTTGCATGACATCTATTGTCCATCCCTCCCGTGGCAGCGGGGTCCAAAAGGAAACTACGGGATATTAAGGTTCTCCTTTTAATAAAGAACCGGACCAACGCATTAGCACTTGGTGAACACATGAACTCCTCAAACTATGGTCATCACCGGGAGTGGTTCCGGTTATTGTCACTCCGGGGTTGCCGGATCATAACACATAGTAGGTAACTACAACTTGCAAGATCGGATCTAAAACACACATATATTGGTGACAACATAATAATTTCAGGTTTGAAATCGTGGCACTTGGGCCCTAGTGACAAGCATTAAGCATGGCAAAGTAGTAGCAACATCAATCTCACAACTTAGTGGATACTAGGGATCAATCCCCATCAAAACTAACTCGATTACATGATAGATCTCATCCTACTCATCACCGCCCAGCGAGCCTACGAATAGATTACTCACGAATGACGAAGAGCTTCATGGAATTGGAGAGGGAAGAAGGTTGATGATGACGATGGCGACGATTTCCCCTCTCCGGAGCCCAAGACGGACTCCAGATCTGCCCTCCAGATGAAGAACAGGTGGTGGCGGCGCCTCCGTATCGCAAACGCGACGAAAACTTCTCTTTTTATTTTTTCTGGGACGAAAGGCAACTTATAGAGCTGAGGTTGGGGGCGGCAGAGCCGTGTGGGCCCCACAAGCCTGCGCACCGCCACCAGGGGGGTGGTGGCAGAGCCAGGGCTTGTGGCCCACTGGCCCACCCCCTGAGGAGGAACTTGGCGCAGATATTTTTCTTATTTTCCAAAACTGCTCCCCGTAAATTTTCAGGACGTTTGGAGAACTTTGTTCTGCACAAAAATAACACCAAGGCAATTCTGCTGAAAACAGCGTTAGTCGAGGTTAGTTCCATTCAAATCATGCAAATTAGAGTCCAAAACAAGGGCAAAAGAGTTTGGAAAAGTAGATACGATGGAGACGTATCAATGACGCTATGGCGCAACCTGGAGGCGGCCTCCCGGCACACATCTAGGCCTTACGAGGACCATCTGGACCTGGGAGGGCCAATGGTGGATCTTCTCGGAGACACAGGAGCGGCGACAAGCGGCTGGGTGCTGGCGGCACCAAAGCCAGCCCGCTACAGCATGGCCGAAGGGGCTTAGCAAGCCTGTTTCGGGCCTGGCTAGGTCAGGGGTGTCCTAGTATGCCCTGTTGTCATGTCCGGTCGGCGACCGTAGCGGTGATAGAGTTGTGGGCCTCTCGCAGGTTGGCGGTGGAGGTGGATCTCCTTCCGCTCAGCTTCGATGCTGCTCCTCCATTGTATGACGCCTCTCTTCGGTTTCCTTGGCCTCGTGATGTTGTTCACAGTGAGAGAGCGTGGATGATGGCGCTACAATGATGGCGCATGTGGTTGGGTGGTGGTTTGGCTAGTCGGCTCCGGTTGGGAGGTGGGTTTTGGAGTGCGGGAGAAATCCTTGCCAGTTCGTCCGGCTCCGGTGCAGTGACACCAGCGGGTCCCATCATTCCTTCTTGGAGGGTGTCGGGGGGTAGCCATCCCCTACCTCCTCCCGCATGCCGGGGGAAGCCCTAGGACTCATCCAGGCAGCAGCGTCGTCGATGTTGCATCCCTTCTTGGAGGTGTTGCTTGGCACGCGGCGAATTGGAGCCTCGGGCTGTGGTGGTTTGTCTCCGGAAGGCCTAACGGTGGAGGTTCATCCGCCCTTTGTCGAGTTGCCATTGTTGGCATTTGTTTCTTTTTTGTTTTTTGGGCTTGATCTGCTGTTCGCCCCAGCAATTTTCTCTATACCGTGTTAGTTGCTTTGGAATACAAAGTGGGGGAAGCCCTTTTTCGGTAAAGATGCATGTGTGTACTCTCTTGTGATGAATGCCAAAGAACTGGTAATATTGGTAGACGTCTGTAAATGCCTATGAATTATTCACTTGTTATTGAACAATTTGATGTTTGGCGTTTTGATTATATGGGACCTTTTCCTTCCATTTCCTTCCTCTAATGGTTATACTCATATTCTAGTTGTTGTTGATTACTTTACTAACTGGATAGAAGCCATTACAACTAGTTGTGTTGATCATAACACTTATATTAAAATGCTTAAAGAAGTTATATTTAATGAATGATGGTGGTTCACATTTTATTTATGGTGATTTCGTAAACTTCTAGCTAAATATGATGTTAAACATAGAATTTCAGCACCTTATCATCCTCAGTCTAGTGGTCAAGTTGACTTGAGCAATATACAAATAAAATTTATTTTGCAAAATACTTTAACTGATCTAGAAAGAATTGGTCTAAGATACTTGACGATACATTATGGGATTATAGAACAGCCAATAAAATCCCTATGGGAATCTCCCCGTATAAAATGGTCTATGGAAAAGCATGTCACATAACTCTTGAGTTAGAACATAAAACTGATTGGCCAATTAAATAACTTAATTATGATTACAAACTTGCGAGTGAAAAGAGGTTATTTGATATTAGGTCTCTAGATGAATGGCGGACACTGTCTTATGAAAATGCCAAGTTGTTAAAAGAAAAAGTTTAAATATGGCATCATAAAAGAACCCAAAAAAGGGAATTTAAAGTAGGATATCAAATTCTTTTGTACAATTCTCATTTCAGATTCTTTGCAGGAATGCTTATCTCTAGATGGGAAGAACCATAGGACGCCAAAGAAGTTTACAATGCCGAAGGCACAAATCCGATAGTGCACTACTGTAGGAAGGTCCTAAGATGGCACATTAATCAAAGACCCTTTGACCAAACTCTGTGTGATGGATGCATCACAAATAGTATAGTACTAGCTCCGTCACCAATAACGCGAACTATGTGCGGTGCCGGAACGATCAATTATATAATTTAGAAAATACATACGGGTGCGATACGCGCCATACAGTTCTTCCATACGAACAGTTTGCGTTTAGCTAAAATAACACAAACAGTTATAGAGATTCAGATGTGTGTGATAGAGGGAACACAATTCACTATGATAAACTGTGTTCGATGATACCACAAAACACAAATGATTCGGCATAACAAGATGTGTGGGATAGTGCAACAACCCGGGACCGATGCTCCAGAAGATTCCCCCTTTATTCCGTTTTCGCCGTGTTCATTATATGTTTTTCGCATTCATCATCGCATCGTGCGCATCATCCGCATAGCATCGACACTCCATTGCTATCATTTTTCAAAACTTACATCTGTTATTAGTTGCTGGTTCACCCCATTTTGCCGTTCACTGTTTCGAGACTAACCACACACACACACGCGCCCGCGGCATCGATAAAATATTGTTTTGAAGTGTGTATAAAACTTTCTTGGATTGGGTTGAAACTTGGCGTGCGGTCTTAATATAGTGTAGGTAGGCCGCCTCTCAATTTTCGTCGTAATCGGAGTTGGTTTGATACCTGAACCGTTAAATATATAGCGGCATTATAATCGATTATTTATCGAACGTTTTCGGTGTTTTAAAACTTCGTTGTTGGGCCGCAAACCTCCCTCTCTTCTTAGCGCACCACCACACTACCCATCCCACTAGACCCACCTAGCCCCTCCCTCCGTTCGTGGTTGTCGGATGACGATCGAACGGACGAGGTCCGTTCCACCATGGACCAAACCCTATATAAGAACCACCCATGACGAGAGCTCTCTCACTCCACTAGTGTTTCCCCATAGTCAAACTCGCAGCCTCCCCCTCAAAAAAAAAACACGTGCTAACTCCACCTCCTCCCCCCCCCCCCCGAAATCCAATCTCAGAATAAAAAATGCACTATTAAATCCCCATCCGATAGCACCAAATCACATAAGTCCCCACCTACCGGACATGTCCGCAGTCAAACCGGACACATCCGGTCGAGTGCAGCCTCCCATGCAACCTATTCCTCCCGGTCCAAAAGATTCCCATCGATCCCCTCCTTAGCAAACCATCACGTAGCTCCCGATCCGCTCTCTCAATTTCCCCACCGAGCCAACCAACACCGTTCCCTCAATCCAAAATCTCATGGCCTCGTCCTGATCCAGAGCAGTCGCACCCGTCGTACTTGCCTGCGAGCAGCCCGCCATCCGATTCGGGCCGCGCTTCCACCGCAGCTCCTCCCATCCGCCCTAGGAGCTCGCACCCGAGACCAACAGGTCTCCAGCCCGACGTCTCCTCCTCCCTCTCCCGTCAGGTGCATGCATGAGCTCGACCACGAGCGACCAGGTCATGCCGGCGCCCTTCTCTTCTCCTTCCTCCTGTTTTCCCTCCCCTCCTCTCTCTCTGACCATCTGCCTCTCTCTAACCAGGAGCGGCACTGCCATGGCCGACCCCAAGCAGTAGCTGCGCTCGAGGCTGTCTCGTTCGTTGCCCGCGTCACCAAGTCCCTCGACATGCCCAAGACGGAGCTCGCCTTCGCCGGTCACGGGCAGCAGCAGCTGCGAGTCCGCGCCATCAATAGCTCCCGCGACCAGAAGTTGAGCACAGCTAGACGGAGCACCTGTAGGTCCACGGCCATGCCCCTGCGACCTCCTTTCTCCATTTCTCCTCCTCCCTTCCCCTATCGCTTCTCTTTATCCCTCTCACCCCTGATTTCTCTCAACGAGGCCCCCGCATCGCTTGAAGTGGCCGTAGCCACCAGCTGCAGCCAATCCGGCCAGAACGGGTCCGAATCGATCCCTACACCCAGATCTGCCGCTATGTCGCCTCGTCTCCGCCCCCAGCCTTGCCGGAGATCGCGTCTGGCACCAGTCAGATCCTGCCAAGGTATGGTACATATTGGGCGGACATCCATCTTGGATCAAACTCATGGCATAGCTGAGCTGGTCAACCCACAGCTCTAGAACCAAGGGGGTCCTTGTTCGAGTCCCAACGACCCCAATATTTGCCCCGATTTTGTTTCATTAGGGCTTGTTATTCTATGGTAGTCCTCTCAAGTATCACACAGCCAGTCCTAGCCTGGTTGGCCATCATGACCGGCCTCCACACACGAGGTTTTAGGGTTCAAATCCACCTGGTTGCGCTTTTTAATTTGGCTTCTACTCCCTCCGTCAGGAAAAGATTGTCCGGCTGTAGTTTAATTTTGTTTTTGCAAAACAACCCTCATGGATCTAATTCCCATACTAATCTCCCCATCTCCATCTTCCTCCTTCCCTGTCGTCACCATCTTCCCCAAGCACAGCCGTCGTTGGGCCTCAACCTTTCCCGCGCGCTTGCAGGACCAGCGCCGCCGGCCAACTACGCCGCCACCGCATCACGTGCACGACCGGTGCTGCCTCGCCGGAGGCCGGAGCCCCCATCGCCGGCCTCCATCTCTCCTCCGTGCGACACAGGTGGTCGCACACGTTGAAGAGGCGTCATACAGGGCGGTGCGTCCCGAGCTTCCCGCCGCATTGGTAGACCACCACCGGTGCGCTACCTCTGCTGGTACTTCTATGAAATTAATTTCAATTGAGCAAGAAACAGAGAAAGGAAGAAAAAAAAGTGTGGATCTGCAGTGAATGGCAAAACAGAGAAAGCAATAGTGTGGTTCAGTGAGATCATTCAGTTCTTTACTCCTTTTGTGAAATTAAGCAGTGGATCAACAATAGTCTGTTTCAAATTGATATGTAAAGGCAGAAAGCGGTTGTGCTCCATAGTGAACACGTGATCCATGGTTGATCAAGTTCAGAGCCTTTATTTCGAATTGAGGGGCAAAGTTAGAGCATCAGTACTGGACACTTGATCCATGGTTGATCAAGTTCAGAGCCTTCGTTCACACTGAACACTTGTGCCTCTGGTCTTTGGTCTCTTTAGTTCAAGTGTTAAATCTGCACATTCAAATTAATAGTAGAAAAAAAAAACAGAAACTAGCAACTGAATGATATGATATGATATGAAATGAAGCAGAGAAATACTAGAGGCGGAGGAACACATTTCGACAGTCGTTGAGCTGTGTAATCTAGTGTTATAGGGCAGGAAAGAAAGCAGCAAAGTAAGAGAACTTTAAGTAGATGTGTCCTTAATCTTCAGAATTGATTTCATAAAGCTACAAATTTCAGACAGAATTAATTTAAAAATTCAGAATAGCATATTCAGATTAACAAGTATAGGACAGTTTCTAAAATTTAAACTAAAAGTTTGCAAAGAGTATTGGATTTAGTGTGTGCTTTGCATTCTTTCTACAAATTTGCAAAGAGAATGTTCATATATTCTTCGATTGAAACCGTAACAAACTGAATGCAGTGCCAGTGTGAGTATATTTCACATATTCACAAATTTGCAATCAGTCAAAGAGTTTCTGCAAATTTGGCGGACTGAATGCAGTGCCATTGACAGTTGTTTGGTGATGGCAAAGGTGGCCTTGCAACAGATGTCTGGCGGATTGAAGACTAGACATTTGAAGTCATAGACTGGTCCTTGATCCACGAGAAAACGATCTTGAAATGATGGCTCTGTGGTAACAAGAATCTTCAGATCCTACTACTCCAGCTGTACAAAATCTTCAGATTCTACAACTCTGTACTCTAGAGTCACACTTTCAGAGTTAACAAACGAGGTGGAGTAGGAGTACCCAGAGAGGGGAGAGCAGGACAAGCAAGGAAGATGACGATGTCGGAAGTAGCGGCGCTCCCGGACGCGCTCTAACTGTCCTGCATACCCGAGGACGCACTCCAGCGTTCGTCGTCTGTGGACCCGCGACCTGCTTGCCGACGTCCGTGAGGGTCGCGACCTGCTGGATGGACACAAAGGAAGCGGGTATCCTTGCATCACCACCACTCGCTGACGCGCCACCGCCATCCCTGTACGAAAGCTCAAAATTTTCTCCTCCAGCTCTCCCTTCTGGCATCCAGGGTTTGTGGTGGGGGTTGTGAATCGACAGTTCCACGCCGTGGAATGGATCTAGAAGAAGAATAGGGTGTCGTCAAAGCTCGGCAAGGCAGGGACTAGTTGGAGTTGGTCGGGAGTTGCCGCCTACGGGGGTAGCGGAAAGGGGAATGGGGAAGCTCGGGGGAGAGGAGACTGGACAAGGGGAATATAGGGAGTGCGGATTGTGTCGGGAAATATTCGAGGGGGTTTTCACAAAATGAGCATAGTGACAACTTTTTTCGGATGGAGGGAGTATTTTTTTTTTGCACACACACTCAGCCTCTTGGGCCGATTCCAACCTGGATGCTGCACTATGTTGCAATTTGGCCTATGTTTATTTATTTATTTTCCTTTTGCGATTTCATCAATAACCTAGACATGCATTGTTGTATGAGATACGAGTTGGTCGTTTCGTAGATGCGATGTTAGTTGCACGTACCCATATTCATGTCTCTGGCACATGGAAACCTGGTAACCGGGATCACCCCATAATTGTTTGGCATATCTCGGGGCCCACTCGGTAATACAACATCACAAACAAGCCATGCAAGCAATGTGGCTAAAGAGTTAACCATGGGATCTTGAATTACAGAACGAGTAAAGAGACTTGCCGGTAACGAGATTGCAATAAATATGGAGATACTGATGATCAAATCTCGGGCAAGTAACATACCTAAGGACAAAGGAAACATTATACGAGATTAACTGAATCCTTGACATAGAGGTTCAACCGATAAGATCTTCATAGAACATGTAGGAAACAATATGGCCAACCATGTCCCGCTATTGGATGTTGACCGGGGAGTGTCTCGGTCATGTTTACATAGTTCTCGAACCCGCAGGGTCTGCACACTTAAGGTTCAGTGACGTTTTTCGGTATAGTTGAATTATTGATGTTGGTAACTGAATGTTGTTTGGAGTCCCGGATGAGATCCCGGACGTCACGAGGATTTAAGGAATGGTCCTTAAACGGAGATTGATATATAGGATTGTTGCATTTGGCTTCCGGAAAGATTTCACGCATTACCGGTAAAGTACCGGGAGTGATGAATGGGTTCCGGGGTTTTACCGGGAGGGGCCACCCACCGAGGAGAAGACGTGATAGGCGCATGGGTGGTGCACCAGCTCTTAGTGGGCTAGTGAGGCCAGCACAAAAGACCTATTTCGAATGAAAGTAAAAATAAAAGGAAAAGGAAAAAAGGAAGGAGGCGGACAAGATGGGAAGGAGTCCTCCACCAAACCGAATTGGAGGAGGACTCATCCCTTTTGGGCTCGGCCAAACCCTCCTACTTGGAGTAGGAGGCAAGCCACCCTCCCTCTGGTTCCTCCTATATATAGTGGAGGTTTGAGAGGCTTTTTGCACCCCAAGACTTTGTGCAACCCTCTCTCCCTCCACCACTTCGTGACACCCCGTAGCTAGTTCGGTATGGCACGACGAAGCCGTGCCGAAGTAGCTCCACCACCATCACCGCCACGCCGTTGTGCTGCTAGAGAATTCAGCTACCTCTTCGTCTCTATTGCTGGATCAAGAAGGCGGAGATTGTCATCGAGCTGTACGTGTGCTGACCGCGGAGGTGTCGTCCGCTCGGTACTAGATCGGGGCGGAGTTCGTGGGACGGATCGTGATTGGATCGCAAAGGCGTTCGACTACATCAACCGCGTTTATTAACGCTTCCTTCTTAGTGATCTACAAGGGTACGTGGATCCGATCTCCCCTCTCTTAGATGATCATCACCATGATAGGTATTTCGTGTGCATAGGAATTATTTTGTTTCCCATGCAACGTTCCCCAAGAACATAAGCACTGGTCCACCCACATATCAAATTATCAAAGTAACAAACGCGAATCAGCTCAACATGATGAACATGACTAGACAGAAATTCCCATGTGGCCTCAGGAGCGCTTGGTTCATATAAGTGTACTTTCAGTCACGTCCTTTGCTATAAAAAAGGATTGGGCTATATTGATGTACACTTGATACTATTGTTACTTTTCACTTGATATGAATTATCTTGCTACAAAACTATCTATCAGTGTTACTCACACCACTTGCATAGAATAGCTTGCTGAAAACTGCTTATCATTTCCTCTGCTCCTCATTGAGTTCGACATTCTACTTGTGGGTCATCAAGACTCTTTTCTGGCGCCGTTGTTGGTGAGAAAAATGCCTTTGGTAAGTGGAATTTGATATGGAAACATTTTGCATACATACTGAAATTTACTGTTGCTTATTACTATGGATAATCATCCTTTGAGTGCTTTGTTCGGAGTATCTTCGCCTCGAACGGAAGTATAAAAAGACACTCAACAACCTACTGAACTTCCTGAGAATATTTCTTGTGAAATTCCTTTGGGTATGTTAGAGAAACTGCTAGCTAATCCTTATGATGCAGGAGATGATACAACTCATCTTGATTACCACGTGATATATGTATATGAGATTTCTGGATTATGTAAGCTCGGAGGTTTATCCGAGGACAAAGTCAAGAAGAAGGTTTTCCCTTTATCTTTGGAGGTAAAATCATTAATGTGGTACATGCTATTGGATGATATTGGATCATGGGACTAGAATCGCTTGAAGCTGGAATTTCATCATAAGTTTTATCATATGCATCTAGTTCATCGTGATTGGAACTATATATATAATTTTTTGGCCTTGTGAAGGAGAAAGCACCGCTCAATCTTGGGGGAGGCTTAAATCTATGATTCACACTTTCCCCATCCATGAGCTCTCAAGAGAAATGATTATACAAAACTTTTATACTCGACTTTCTCATAATGATCAATTAATACTCGACTCTTGTTCTACAGATTCGTACATGAAGAGAACTATTGAATTCAAAAGGGATCTTTGGGAAATTATTAAACACAACTCTAAAGATTGGGAACTCGACGAAGGTAAAGAGTCAATTATAAAGCTTGAGTTTGATTGTGATAAATCTTTTATGGAAACCGATACTTTTCATAAGTTTAGCAATATATATGGGCTTGACTCTGACATAGTAGATAATTTATGTGAGTCATTTGCTACTCATATTGATCTCCATAAGGATAGGTGTTCTAAATATCGTGCACCTATTCAGAAATTATTAGAGTAACCTATTAAAGTTAAAGAGGAAACAATTGTTTATCACGTTGATCCAGTTGTGCCTACTACTTATCTTGAGAAACCACCTTTTCCTATTACGATTAAGGAACATACTAAAGCTGCAACTATGGTTAATAAAATTTATATTAGAAAACTAAGCCTTCTGAACAAATAAATGTTGAGCCTAATATTTCTATGGTTAAAGAATTCCTAGTTGATAATATTGATGGACATCTGCCAACGCAATCAAGAAAGGTGATCCATCTTGAGAAAGTCAAGATTGTCATCATCTAGGTCAAGTGGACTATGTGCAAGGTATAGGTTTTCCCTTGATAGGTTTTCTATTTTACTGGTCTCATGGTGGTAGTTGGGAGACTCGGTTATAGGATAGATTGTCATACTTTTTTTTGACCAACTATTGTAGGGAATCACTCCACGGCCTTCTTTTATTCCAACATAAAGAGAGTTTATGTATATGAGAGAATTAGAATATACAACAGGGGTGGTGGGGGTGCAGATATACAAACCTCAGGGAGGTAGGAAGGAGATACACTTAAGGAGATCTTCCTTAAATCTAGCCTTAATCCTATAAGCTAAAAGAGAGATATCATGAGTGAAGCTAGACTTCCATCTATTTAATCTGGGACGCTCATTGTTGAAAATCCTTGCATTTCTGACTGTCCAAATATTCCAGCAGGCACTAAACACCACTTCAGAGAAGAAAGGATGCTGAAAATCTTTCCTGGCTATGACCGAAGTGTCCCACATGGAGGTACCCTGCCAGGTAATCTGAAGATAGTTCCAAACTCTGGTGCTGAATAGGCAGTTGAAGAAGAGATGATCCCTATCCTCTTTGACCCTTGAATGACATAGAACACATAGGTTTGAATTAGAAACTTTCCAGTGGCGTCTCTCAAGCATATCCTGGGTGTTCAGCCTGTCCATAATGAGCATCCAGGTAAACATTTTGATCTTCATGGCGCAACAACTCTTCCAAATCCAACTTAGGAGAGGGTTGGGTATAATGGGCTGATGGACATGAATGTAGTATTTCTGAGCAGAGTAAACCTTACTGTCACTACTCCAAAGCCAGACATCTTTGCTTAACTGTTCTCTATTAAGGTTTTGGAGCAAGCAGGTAACCATTTCCAACTCCTGGAAGGCCCTGTCAGAAAGTGGCAAGTGAAACATGTTGGTCATGTTGTTTGTCTCAAAAGCTTGGAAAGCCTCCTCGGCAATGCAGAACGTATCAATAGCAAAAGAGAACAGTCGTTGGAACCGATGAGCTAGGGGCAGGGTTGAGTCACCTAGTGCCCATGAATCATACCAAAAGAGGAAAGTATCTCCTCTGTTTGGTTGTACATAGGTGACAGCTCCAAAATTGTCCATTCTCTTGCATATATCCTTCCACCGAAATAATCCACAAAGGGAGGTGCCTTGTGGAACTGTGTTGTGGTAGTAAGTGTTCCATATTAGGTCAACCCAGGGCACTTCTGCTTTATTCAAGAACTTATCCACATGCTTAAGAAGCAGAGCCTAATTCTGGACAGACAAATTAATAATACCCAAACCACCTTTCATTTTTGGCCTGTGCACCAAATCCCAAGCAGCAAGAGAAGGTGCATGGTCTTGGCCATTTTTACTCTAGAGACATTGTCTTTGTATCCTTTCCAACTCCTTAATGATCCTTGGTGGTATGTCCAGACTACATAGGAAAACAAATGGGGACAGAGGACAAAGCTGAGTTAAGATATTGCAAACTACCACCCTGAGCCAGGAAGGAGGAGCTAGTAGATAGTCTCCTTTCCATGTTATCCACCAGCGGTATTAGATCAATGATCCTTCGTCTGGTTGTCCCAATAGGAAAACCAAGATATGTGAAAGGCAATGATCCTACCTTACACCCAATTGAATCAGCTAGCTTTGAAGTTCTCCCTGATCAATATTGATAGGCCACAGAGCAGCTTTGTGATAATTCACTTGAAAGCCAGTGGACTGTGAGAAAAGCATAAGCATCTTTTTGAACTCTAGTAGCTGGGACTCCACAACATGCAAAATGATAAGAGTGTCATGTGCATATTGGACTATTGGAAAGTCCTTATCATGGCAAGGGATTGGCAGCTAAATGAGCCCATTTTCCAACAACTGATTTACCAAAGTTTGAAGAAAGTCAACATCAATGGCAAAAAGGAGAGGGGACATGGATTCTCCCTGCCTGACACCCTTCTTGCACATGAATTTTCTACCAGGAACTCCATTAAGGAGAACTGAGGAAGAGCCAGAAGAGAGTAGTTGTTGTACCCATAATATCCACCTGTCATTAAAGCCCTTGTGCCTAAGAACCTGAAATATAAATTCATGTTCCACAGAGTCAAAAGCCTTTTCAAAATCCAGTTTGAGGATGACAATGGGTTTCTTTGAGTGATGACACTGGTGGAGGTATTCCAATGTCCATCCAACACAGTCTTGCATAGTTCTGGACTTGATGAAACCATACTGGTTCTTATGGATGCATTTCATGATCTGTAACTGCACTCTATTGGCAACCATTTTGGAAAGGAATTTAAGTCCCATTCCAGTGAGGGAGATGGGCCTAAAATCACCTACTTGTTCAGGAGAACTCTTTTGGGGCACCAAGGTTAGGTATGAAGAGTTCATATTTTGTAGTTTTGCAATCCCTGCATGGAAATCATTTGCAAGCTGGTAGAAGTCATGACAAATGGTATGCCAACATTTTTTGAAAAACAGTCCATTGAAACCATCTGGACCTGGAGCTTTATCAATGGGCATTTCTTTGATAGTCTTATCCATCTCCTCTTTGGTAAAAGTCAAAGTAAGAACATCTAGCCCTTCTACCCTATGTATGAGAGACTGAAGGTTGAAAGCCAGGTTTATTCCTTGGCAGGAGCCCATCCTATCCTTGAAGGATGACCAAAAACATCCAACAATTTGTGCATGATCACAGATAACAGATCCATCCTCTAGTTTAAGTGATGAAATAGAATTTCTTCTATATCTTTCAGTTGCCATGGCATGAAAAAACTTGGTGTTCTTTTCTCCCACCATGATGAATCTGATAGTAGCTCTCTTTTTCCAGTATAGGAATTGCAAATGTAGAAGATGTTCTAAGTGAAGCTTCACAATCACTCTGAAGTTGGCTTCAGGTCTGAACAGGGGTCTGAGCTCTTCAAGATTATCTAGATAGAGCACCACATGATTGTACTTATGAATGAGTGCTTTGATCTGAGAGAGGCTAGTCTGCCATCTCTTCATAGCCTGCCTCAGGTGTTGAAACTTATCCATTATGATGGCAGTGATGTGACTTTTCTTGGAGGGAATCTTCCAAGAATTCTGGACACAGTCAAGGAATCCATCCATCTCCACCCAATAGTTTTCAAAACGAAAGAGGTTACATTTGGGAATGGAAGTGTTTACTGTCACAACACATGGGACATGATCAGATGCATATTTTGCTAAAGGAAAGACATGTGTCAATGGATAGGAAGATATCCAATTGACAGAAGTGAAAAACCAGTCTAATTGTTCTAGCTGTGGTGAGTCCTGCATATTTGACCAAGTGAAAGACCTGCCCTTGAGTGGCAGTTCTGACAGACCCATATGGCCAATAATTTCATTGAAGATAAACATATCATTCACATCAGCACCAGGAAGATTTCTATTAAATGGTGAGCGAATAAAGTTGAAGTCTCCAAGGAGTAGCCAGTTATCATTGACACGGATATTCAGGTTATACGGCGAGCTGACAAACTGATCTCTAGCCTCTCCTTGGCAAGGACCATAAACATTAACCAGAGTCCAAGTTTCAGAATTATGATTCGAGGTGAATGACACAATTAAGCCAAAGTTTTGAGATTAAATCAAGGTGCTAGTTAATATGGAGGGATTCTAGAGAGTGATAAATCCACTAGAGGCACCACGCGATGGACTATAACCAAATTGATCAAACCTTTTGTGGCAAAAACTTCTAACATTCCGAAAGTCAATATGTTGCATTTTTGTTTCCTGGAGGCAAATAACCGAAGCCATGATTTCACCTATTTTGTTACGAACTGCCCTTTGTCATGAATCTGAATTTAATCCATGCATATTCCAGCAAAGAACCCGCCAACTTCTTGTAGATTGACAATCCATAGCAACAAGATTTAATAAAAAGGCGCAGTTACATAATAACTGACACAACCATAGTTCAAAAAGTTGTGACACACAACAAGCAGTATCATGATATAGGAAACAACAGATAAAGCGAAGGAACATAAACACTCATTTAATCATCATTGGGTGGGGGCTTGGAAACAGCAGGATCTTCCATAAGTCGATCTGTGGTGAGCTTCTTAGGGGCGATGCCAAGGCTTTGGCCAACAGCTTGGATCACCCGAACTGGAGTTGCCGGTGGGATGGACTCATCCTGCGATGGTGGCGGAGCGGCATGAACAGCCGGTACTTCCATGGGTTTAGCCCGCGGCTTTCTCTTCTTAGGCACGTGCATCGGGAGCTCCTGTAGAACAAGCTTGAAGCCATCACACTTGACATATTCTGTGGTGCATCTGCGGACCGATGAGTCCACAATTGGTGTAGCCTTCTTGCGCGACACCTTCATGTCTACCAGAATTGAAAAGGAGAAAAGATCTCGTGATGGTGCTAAGTTGATGTCAGTTGGCGGCGTTACCTTAGAGCTGGGGGTAGTAGGAGTGCAGTCCCTATAAACAGGCTCCCCACGGTCTTCATCAAATGCAATTGACCAGGAACGCTTGGGGAGTACAATAGGCGTAGCCACTAGCATCTGAAGGTGACGAGGGACATGTAGTGAACTGAACTCCCCCATGAGTGTTTCAAAAGACCTTGCCCATGAAACAACAGGCGGCAAAGGTGGACCATAAGCAACATGGACTGCTCCAATCATCAGGTTGACTGGCCGAAAGATGGGCTGCTGGTAAGGAACAATTGCGAGCAGATTGAACTCATCAGGAGCATCATCGACAGCATCATCAACATTGGTAGTGGCATGATCAGCAGCTTCAGCATTGTCAGGGGCATGATCAGCACCTTCAGCACTGTCTGGCTGGGGATCCACAATCTAATTTTCCTGGACTGAATCAGAACATGTTGGTTGGTCAATGATCATGGATTCTTGATCCACCTCAGGCACAACAGGTTCGGCATCGGGAGCTTCAGCGTGCCAACCCCAACCTCCCTATTCAGGTTGAACTGGAGGCTCTGGCATTGGAGGTGGTGGCGGCACATCGTTCCACCCTAGAGCAGGGTAAGGTGGCAGAGCTAAAGGAAGATTATCTTGCTCAAGCTGACCTGGCATCTGGTGGGGGTTGCCATTGAGGGGCATGTGGTCTTCATCAGTAGGCATCTGCTCTACAAAGGCTACACTCAGGATGTACAACGGCGCAGATCAAGAAATCCTGGCTCCACCCCAAGCAGCATATTTGGAGAATGTAACACTCCAAGGAAACAGAAAATCATCCGAGAATGATGCAAAGACGATGGAGCAAACAAGATATGGATCGTCACTGACCCAATGGTGGAATTCACCAAACGTGTTCACCACAGCACGAAGATCATCAATGTTGCAGAAATCTAGCGGCACACCCAAAAAATATCAGGCATCCCTAACGAAACCCTGCAGCGCCACGAAAACCTGCGCCCTCATTGTGCCGCATGAATCTAACAAAGGAGTCGTTCCCTAAGTCCTGAGGAACCATCTCAACAGCAGCAAAACTCTCCCCAGCATCTCTAAGCTCGAACAATCCTACCCCCGCAATCTAAGGTTGTGTAGAGCGGACATGAAAACCTCGGTTGTGCAGAAGGTCAACAACTTCCTGTCTTACCTGACCAATGAGGTTGGTGGGCGGGGTAGGCATCACCTCAGCGATGACGAACTGCTCATGTGTGCGGGCAATGGGTATCGCCGGAGTGACGCAAAACCTTGGCAAGCGGTTGGGGCCGCCGTCGATGATGTGATGGCACGGGGGGACATACCGCTCAGCGTCCAGCTCGAAGTTGGCCATGTCAGGGAGCATAGCTGGAGGAGGTGGTGTCACTGGCGGTGGCTCAGATGGAGTCCTGGGAGATGATGAGTGCGATGAGACAGGGGAGAACTGTTCGGCAGGCTGCGCAGTTTCCCCAAGATCAGAAGAGGTTCCCGAGAAATCGGTGACAGGGGAGGTGGTGGGCTCTTCCGTTTCCAAGTAAGACAATTATCACGCATAAAAGAAGCACAATTAGATTTTGTATGGCCCACCCTGCCGCAGGACGATCATATCGGCGAAGTCGTGCAGTTGGGAGCTAGGTGCCCACGATTCAAACAGATCGTGCAAGAAAATATCTCCTGAACCATATCATTAATTAAATCGTCGAAGAGCTGACGGGCCTCTTGCGAGGAAGGAATATCAGGCCCGTTTGAAGATGAACCCACTTCCGGGATGTTCAAGGGCCAAAGAAGATGGGAACCGTGGAAGCTAGGCTCGAGGCGATGGAGTAGGAGGTCTTCAAGTGCCAAGGCTTGGTCCAGTGTGGACTCAGTGCCAACCACACCATGATCACGGAATTCACCCGTGAACTAAAGGTTGATGGCAAGCCCTTGGAGGATATCGTCTTCACCCTCAACGATCAAATCAATTTTCTGAAAAACAAAATCTTTGAGTATGAAGAAAGGTTTAAAGGTATGAGTTTAACTGTCAGTTGCAGGACTTTGGAGACTTGTGTCTCTTCTTATAATGGTGATCTACTGCCATGGAAGGCGGAGGACAAGTTCGACGCTACCTAATCCTCTACACCACCACCTCCATCTTCACCACCAAAGAAGGAGACTTGAGTACACGGGTATGGGCACTCCCCGTGGCTTGTGTCAAGCTTGGGGGAGGTGCCCCGGTATTGTATCACCATCACCCTTCTTTATATTTATCCATCATAATTTTATCTTTAGTTATTCTGAAATATATTCAAACAAAAGTTTAGTTCAATCGTTTTATTTTGAGTGCTAGTTTCGTGATCTACCTATCTATCTATGTAATCGAGTGGGAGTTAGATAATAAAGTTTAGTTTTAGTTTTGCTTCTTTACTTTCTTGTTGCAATCAAAATAAAAGAAAATAATTAAAAAGATCATATGCCAATTGATGACCCACAAGTATAGGGGATCAATCGTAGTCCTTTCGATAAGTAAGAGTGTCGAACCCAACGAGGAGCAGAAGGCTCGTATAAACGGTTTTCAGCAAGGTAATAACTGCAAGCACTAAAAGTAGCGGTAACAAGTGATGGTGTAGCGAGGTGAAACGTAACACGTGAAAAGTAACAAGTAACTAGTAGTAGCAATGGTGCAGCAAGTGGCCCAATCCCTTTTGTAGCAAGGGACAAGCCTGAACAAAGTCTTATAGGAGGAAAAACACACCCGAGGACACACGGGAATTTCTGTCATGCTAGTTTCATCATGTTCATGTGATTCGCGTTCCTTACTTCGATAGTTTGATATGTGGGTGGACCGGCGCTTGGGTACTGACCTTACTTGGACAAGCATCCCACTTATTATTAACCCCTCTCGCAAGCATCCGCAACTACGAAAGAAGAATTAAGACAACGTCTAACCATAGCATTAAACTAGTGGATCCAAATCAGCCCCTTACGAAGCAACGCATAGACTGGGGTTTAAGCTTTTGTCACTCCAGCAACCCATCATCTACTTACAACTCCCCGATGCCTTCCTCTAGGCCCAAATATGGTGAAGTGTTATGTAGTCGACGTTCACATAACACCACTAGAGGAAAAACAACATACATCATATCAAAATACCGAACGAATATCAAACTCACATGACTATTATTAGCATGACTTATCCCATGTTCTCAGGAACAAAAGTAACTACTCACAAAGCATAATCATAATCATGATCAGAGGTGTAATGAATAGCATCAAGGATCTGAACATAAACTCTTCCACCAAGTAATCCAACTAGCATCAACTCCAAAGAGTAATCAACACTACTAGCAACCTTAGAAGTACCAATCGGAGTCGCGAGACGGAGATTGGTTACAAGAGATGAACTAGGGATTGGAGAGGAGATGGTGCTGATGAAGATGTTGAAGAAGATGCCTCCCCTCCGATGAGAGGAGTGTTGGTGATGACGATGGCGACGATTTCCCCCTCCGGGAGGGAAATTTCCCCGGCAGGATCATCCTGCCGGAGCTCTAGATTGGATCTGCTCAAGTTCCACCTTGTGGCGGCGGCAAAACCACGAAAAAGCTCCCTATTGATTTTTTCTGGAACGAAACCCTTCATATAGAAAAAGAGGGGGACCAGTGGGCCGTCAGAGAGCCCACAAGCCCTGTAGCCGCTACCAGGGTGTGGCGGCTACCAGGCTTGTGGTGCCCTGGTAGCTCCCCTCTGGTACTTCTTTCGCCCAGTATTTTTTATATAATCCCAAAAAATTCCACGTAAATTTTCAGGGCATTTGGAGTTGTGTAGAATAGTGGACTAAGATTTGCTCCTTTTCTAGTCCAGAATTCCAAGTGCCTGAATTCTCCCTCTTCAAATAAACCTTGCAAAATAAGAGAGAAAAGGCATAAATATGGTACCACAAAGTAATATAACAGCCCATAAAGCAATAAATATCAACATGAAAGCATGATGCAAAATGGACGTATCAACTCCCCCAAGCTTAGACCTCGCTTGTCCTCAAGCGAAAACCAAGTTCCATAAACATGTCCACATGTTTAGGGACGAACGTGTCGATAAAACATAATACGGACATGAGGGCATCATGATCACACATAAAACAACAATACATTATAAAGATTCTTAAGGAAAGTAACAATTCCTTCACAAAGCAAAGTATGAAGCAAAAACCTTACCGAGAAGTAACCAACTACAGTCCAAAGTCATTGAAGCAATTGCAATTTATCATAACATCAGAAAGCGTCAAATAAGAGCTTGTAAGGCAAACCCACATACTCAATCATCTCTTTTGTTTTCCACAATTGTTACAACTCACGTGGTACTCATGGTATCAAAGTTTCAGCTGGACACAGAGGAAGATAGGGGCTTGCAGTTTTGCCTCCCAACCATTTACCTCAAGGGTAAAGTCAACAATAATAAAGCATAAGCACTCAACTCCTAGTTGATATATGAATATAGATCTTTCCCAAGCATGTGACGGTAGCCAAGACAAAGGCAAAATAGGGAATTGGTGAAGATCACCATGACTCTTACAAGGGCAAAAAGTAAAGGTACAAGAAAGGCCCTTCACAGAGGGAAGCAGAGGTTGTCATGTGCTTTTGAGGTTTGGATGCGTGTCCTCTTAGTGTGGAGGAATGTCACTTCATATTGCCTCTTGTGATAAAGAACTTTATTATGCAGTCTGTCGCTTTTATGTCTTCCTCATCACAGGTTCGTACAAAGCTTATTTTCCACACAGTAATATATCATACATATTAGAGAGAAATTTTTATTGCTTGCACCGATGACAACTTACTTGAAGGATCTTATTCAATTCATAGGTAGGTATGGTGGACTCCCATGGCAAAACTGGGTTGAAGGTTTATGGATGCACAAGTAGTATCTCTACTTGGTGTGGGAGTTTTGGCTAATATGAGGTGGAAGAAATCGTCACATGCTAAGGGATCTCTACTCATATAACATTGTTTGGAACCAAGCAAACACAATTCATTATGTTGTCTTGCTTGTCCAACATCTACTCCTAAGCATATAATAGTTTGGTGAGTGCTCACAATTGTAAAAAGTGTCTAAGATGATATATTTGCATGTGAACCTCTCTTTCCTTATTACTTCTTATTAATTGCAACAATGACTGAGGTCTATGTTGATTTATTCTCAACAAGTTTCAATCATCATACGTGTCATATGTGAAGTTATCACTTTCCATAAGATCGTCTCATGATCTTTCATGCCATCGTTCTTTTCATACTTTTGATCATGACACAAAGCAAAGCCCTTGACTAAGATAATCTTTATTATATAGCTTGCAAGATCGAATACAAAGGGGGAGAGACAAAAGCAAAAGACTCAAACTAAACACTAAAGACTTATTCCTCTAAGGGAAGAAATAAAAACTGAAAAGGAAAGAACTAAAACAACGGTAAAAGCAAAAGATAAAAAGGTGATACGATACCAGGGCAACTCCCCCAAGCTTGGCAAAAGCCAAGGGGATTGCCCATACCAATGCTTAGTTGTCTTCCTTTGGTGGTGATGGTGGTGGTGTTGTTGAAGCGGTCTGATCCTCCATCTTCCAAGGCATAGGTGCTCCATCATGGGAGGATGAACAAGTCGCTGGAATCCTCAAATCTGCAGCCAACCTTATTGATTTAAATCTATACTCATACTCACAGTTTTGGTTCTGCAGGTCATAGATCTGGCCCTGAAGTTGATCAACCCTGTCATTGAGCCTGGAGAGGTGTTTCCCAATGTCAATGGCATCCATCTTGTCATTGTTGGTGAACTCCGTGATCATCATGTGGTTGGCGTTGAGTCCACGCTCCACCATCCCTTGGCACTTGAAGACTTGTTGCTCCATTGTTTCGAGCCTCATTCCATGCTTCCGGTCTTCTTAGGCCCCTCAACATCACGGATGTGCAACATCCCCTCGCTCATCTTGATAGACTGAGGGTGTTTTAGCACTTCTGTGAGGTAGGGATTGATGACCTTCTCGAAGATCTTGTCCTTAGGAGCGTTTGGGGAAGTCATGATGATCTAGATCTGCCACAGAAACAGGCTCGAAACGAAAACAGAGGAGAACTGCGCGATACGGAGATCAAAACCTTCGGGCGAATATATATTGATTTTTTCTGGACCAGAAGGAGTGCTCCGCAAGAAAACGGAGTCCGAGAGGCACACGAGGTGCCCACAAGCCCTCTAGCCGCCACCAGGAGGGTAGGGGGCGGCTACCAAGCTTGTGGCCGACTCGTGCGCTCCCCTGACTGCTTTTTATTTTTCTAATTTTCCAAAAATTCCAAAACCGAGGAAATTTCCTATTGGAATAGTTTCGAAGTCCAATTACTTACCGAAACAGATACCTCTTCGTTTTTAGGGTCTGAAACAGGCTGATAAACATCCCTTATGTACTCCTTTGGAGTTATGACATTGATGATATTGGTCTCAACATTTATGGGAGTACCGGAGATATAATGCTTGATTCTTAGCCCATTTACCACTCTAGGAAAATTGCCTTCCGTGTTATTGATTTTGATGGCACCGGAATGATATACTTCCTCGATAACGTAAGGACCTTCCCATTTAGAGAGAAGCTTGCCTGCGAAGAATCTTAAACGAGAATTGTACAGCAGGACATAATCACCTACATTGAACTCTCGTTTCTGTATTCGTTTATCGTGCCATCTCTTAACCTTTTCCTTGAACAACTTGGCATTCTCATATGCCTGGGCCCTCCATTCATCTAACGAGCTGATATCAAACAACCGCTTCTCACCGGCAAGTTTGAAATCAAAGTTGAGCTCTTTGATTGCCCAATAAGCTTTGTGTTCCAGCTCAAGAGGTAAATGACAGGCCTTGCCGTAAACCATTTTATACGGCGACATGCCCATGGGATTCTTATAAGCAGTCCTATAATCCCATAGTGCATCGTCAAGTTTGCTAGACCAATTCTTTCGAGATCTTTTGACGGTCTTTTGTAAGATCAATTTAATCTCCCTATTACTCAACTCCACTTGACCACTAGAATGAGGATGATAAGAAGATGCAACTCTATGGTTGACATCATACTTAGCGAGCATCTTGCGGAAAACACCATGAATGAAGTGTGAACCGCCATCAGTCATCAAGTATCAAGGGACTCCAAATCTTGGGAAAATGACTTCTTTAAGCATCTTAATAGAGGTGTGGTGATCAACATTTTTAGTGGGGATAGCTTCTACCCACTTAGTGATGTAATCCACATCAACTAAGATGTGAGTTTACCCATTGGAACTCGGGAAGGGTCCCATATAATCAAAGCCCCAGATATCAAATGGTTCAATGACAAGTGAATAGTTCATAGGCATTTCCTGACGCTTACTGATGTTCCCTATTCTTTGGCATTTTTCAGAAGACAAAAGAAACTTACGGGCATCCTTGAAGAGAGTGGGCCAATAGAAACCTGATTGCAATACCTTATGAGCAGTTCTATCTCCAACATGGTGTCCTCTGTAGGCTTCGAAATGACACTTCTGCAGGATCTGTCCCTGTTCATGTTTAGGCACACAACGTCTAATAACACCATCTACTCCTTCCTTATAAAGGTGAGGATCATCCGAAAAGTAGTGTCTCAAATCAAAGAAGAATTTCTTATTTTGCTGATAGGTGAAACTGGGTGGTATGTATTTGGCTACGATATAATTTGTGTAATCAGCATACCACAGTGCACTATGTGAAGTGCGGATGACGTTTAATTGCTCATCAGGGAAGCTGTCATCAATAGGTCGTGGGTCATCAAGGACATTCTCTAGACTGGACAAGTTATCTGCTACAGGGTTATCAGCACCCTTTCGGTCAACAACGTGCAAATCAAATTCCTGTAGCATGAGAACCCATCTGATCAGCCTAGGCTTAGCGTCCTTCTTCTCCATAATGTACTTAATAGCAGCATGATCAGAGTGAATAGTGACTTTGGAATCAACTATATAAGATCTGAACTTTTCGCATGCAAACACGACTCCTAAAAACTCCTTTTCCGTAGTGGCATACTTTCTTTGGGCAGTGTCTAGAGTTTTACTAGCATAGTGAATAACATTCAACTTCTTGTCAACTCTTTGTCCTAGAACAGCACCAACAGCATAATCACTAGTGTCGCACATGATTTCAAATGGCAAGTTCCAGTCAGGTGGTTGAACGATAGGTGCGGTTATCAAAGCCTTCTTAAGTATTTCAAAAGCTTCCTCACAATCCTCATCAAAACCAAAAGGAACATCCTTCTGCAAGAGGTTGGTAAGAGACCTAGAAATCTTAGAGAAGTCTTTAATGAACCTTCTATAGAAACCAGCATGATCTAGGAAACTTCGTATACCTCTGATATCTGTGGGGCAAGGCATTTTCTCAATTGCATCAACCTTAGCCTTATCAACTTCAATGCCTCTCTCAGAGATTTTGTGTCCTAAGACGATGCCTTCATTAACCATAAAGTGGCACTTCTCCCAATTCAAGACGAGGTTGGTATCTTTGCATCTCTGTAAGACTCGATCAAGGTTGTTGAGGCAATCGTCAAAGGAAGACCCGTAAACGGAGAAGTCATCCATGAAAACCTCGACAATCTTTTCACAAAAGTCAGAGAATATAGCCATCATACATCTTTGAAAGGTGGCAGGTGCATTGCATAAGCCAAAAGGCATACGTATATAAGCAAAGGTACCCAAGGGGCAGGTGAAAGTGGTTTTCTCCTGATCAGATTGTGCAAGAGGTATTTGCGAGAAACCTGAATAACCATCTAGAAAGCAGAAGTGTGTGTGTTTGGATAGCCTTTCTAGCATTTGGTCGATAAACGTCAAAGGATAATGGTCTTTCCTGGTTGCCTTGTTCAGTTTCCGGAAGTCTATCACCATCCTATAGCCAGTAACAATCCTTTGTGGGATTAATTCATTCTTATCATTAGGAACGACGGTGATACCTCCCTTCTTAGGTACGCAATGTACTGGACTTACCCAATCACTATGATCAATAAGATAAATGATTCCTGCTTCCATAAGCTTTAATATCTCTTTTCTAACGACCTCTTTCATCTTAGGATTTAATCTCCTCTGATGATCATCAATTGGTTTAGAATCAGGATCGGTTTTAATCTTGTGCTGACATAGAGTGAGACTAATACCCTTAAGATCGTCAAGAGTATATCCAATAGCAGCACGGTGCTTCCTCGGAGTTTTTAGTAACTTCTTCTCTTCGTGCTCTGAGAGGAGAGCACTAATAATAACATGATATATCTCCTTCTCATCAAGATAGGCATACTTAAGAGTATCAGGCAACTGTTTAAGCTCGAACACAGGATCACCCTTTGGTGGGGGAGGATCCCCAAGCAGTTCAACACGCAGATTATTCTTGAGAATAGGTTGTTGTTCTAAGACAATTTTATCTATCTCATCTCTTTCCTCCATACGCATATCATTTTCATGCTCAAGCAGATATTTCTCTAAAATATCCGTAGGAGGTACGGCAATAGAGGCAAGAGCAATGTTTTCATCCCTACCAGACGACTCTTTTTCATGGGGTTGTCTTCCAAACTTGGAGAAGTTAAATTCATGAGACACACCCCCGAAACTAACTGTGACAGTCCGCTTAATGCAATCAATGTGAGCATTGACAGTGTTGAGAAAGGGTCTACCGAATATGATGGGACAAAAGCTATCTTGTGCAGTACCAAGGACGAGGAAATCAGTAGGATACTTCGTCTTACCACACAGGACTTCTATGTCTCTCACAATTCCCAGAGGGCAGATAGTGTCTCTATTAGCTAGCGTAATAGTGACATCAATGGGTTCTAACTCAGCAGGTGCAATCTCATCTTTGATTTCATCATATAGGGAACGGGGTATTGCACTAACACTAGCACCCATATCACATAAACCATGGTAACAGTGATCTCCTATCTTGACAGAAACAACGGGCAGGCCAATTACAGGTCTGTATTTGTCTTTCGCGTGAGATTTAGCAATTCTAGCAGAGTCCTCACAAAATTTGATAACATGCCCGTCTACGTCTTTGGCTAAGAGATCTTTGATAATAGCAACACTAGGTTCAACTCTAATCTCCTCAGGGGGTGCAAGTGGTCTAATGTAACCCCTACGTATCACAGTTGGAGCTTTAGAATAATCCTTTATCCTAGCAGGGTATGGTGGTTTCTCAGCGTAGGCACAAGGAACAATAGGATCACTAAAAGCATTGACTTTCCCCTCAACTAGATTGGTTTTGACTATGTTGCTTTCTACAGGAGGATGATACTTAAACCACTTCTCTTTGGGAAGATCAACATGAGCAGCAAAAGATTCACATAGAGAAGCTACTATCTCAGAGTCAAGTCCATACTTAGCGCAAAAATCTCTAGAAGTGTTTGTCTCAACAAAAGATTTAACACAATCAAACTGGAAATTCATACCTGACTCCTTACCTTCCTCCAGCTCCCAATCTTCAGAGTTACGTTTGATTCTTTCCAATAAATTCCACTTGTGGTCAATATCCTTCTTCATAAAAGAACCGGTACAAGAAGTGTCAAGCATGGTACGATCTTCATCAGAAAGCCGAGCATAAAAGTTTTGAGTGATAATTTCTCTCGAGATCTCATGATTGGGGCATGAATATAACATTGATTTAAGCCTCCCCCAAGCTTGAGCTATGCTTTCCCTGTCACGAGGCCAAAAGTTATAAATATAATTCCGATCAAGATGTACTAAATGCATAGGATAGAACTTTTGATGAAATTCCAATTTCAACCGATTGTAATCCCATGATCCAGTATCATCACATAGCCTATACCATGTCAACGCCTTATACTTCAAAGATAAAGGAAAGACTTTCTTCTTTACCTCATCCTCTGGCAAACCTGCAAGCTTAAATAAACCACAAACTTCATCTACATAGATCAGATGCAAGTCTGGATGTGAAGATCCATCTCCTGTAAAAGGATTAGCCAGCAGTTTCTCAAGCATACCCGAAGGAATTTCATAAAAGATATTTTCAGTAGGTATCTCAGGTTGAGGAACAATTCGTCGTGCTTCCGTTCATGGTGAAGATACCCCGAACAAACTCTTCAAAGGAACAGTTACCATAGTGAGAAGTGACAATAAATTTCAGCACAGTGTATAAATGTTTCCTTACCAATTTCCACTTACCAAAGGCGCTTAACTCCCCGGCAACGACGCCAGAAAAGAGTCTTGATGACCCACAAGTATAGGGGATCAATCATAGTCCTTTCGATAAGTAAGAGTGTCGAACCCAACGAGGAGCAGAAGGCTCTGATAAACGGTTTTCAGCAAGGTAATAACTACAAGCACTAAAAGTAGCGGTAACAAGTGATGGTGTACCGAGGTGAAACATAACACATGAAAAGTAACAAGTAACAAGTAGTAGCAATGGTGCAGCAAGTGGACCAATCCCTTTTGTAGGAAGGGACAAGCCTGAACAAAGTCTTATAGGAGGAAAAAACGCTCCCGAGGACACACGGGAATTTCTGTCATGCTAGTTTCATCATGTTCATGTGATTCGCGTTCGTTACTTTGATAGTTTGATATGTGGGTGGACCGGCGCTTGGGTACTGACCTTACTTGGACAAGCATCCCACTTATGATTAACACCTCTCGCAAGCATCCGCAACTACGAAAGAAGAATTAAGACAACGTCTAACCATAGCATTAAACTAGTGGATCCAAATCAGCCCCTTACGAAGCAACGCATAGACTAGGGTTTAAGCTTCTGTCACTCCAGCAACCCATCATCTACTTACTACTCCCCAATGCCTTCCTCTAGGCCCAAATATGGTGAAGTGTTATGTAGTCGACGTTCACATAACACCACTAGAGGAAAAACAACATACATCATATCAAAATACCGAACGAATACCAAACTCACATGACTATTATTAGCATGACTTATCCCATGTCCTCAGGAACAAAAGTAACAACTCACAAAGCATAATCATAATCATGATCAGAGGTGTAATGAATAGCATCAAGGATCTGAACATAAACTCTTCCACCAAGTAATCCAACTAGCATCAACTACAAAGAGTAATCAACACTACTAGCAACCTTACAAGTACCAATCGGAGTCGCGAGACGGAGATTGGTTACAAGAGATGAACTAGGGATTGGAGAGGAGATGGTGCTGATGAAGATGTTGATGAAGATGCCTCCCCTCTGAGGATAGGAGTGTTGGTGATGACGATGGCGACGATTTCCACCTCCGGAGGGAAATTTCCCCGGCAAGATCGTCCTGCCGGAGCTCTAGATTGGATCTTCTCAAGTTCCGCCTCGTGGCGGCAGCGAAACCACGAAAAAGCTCCCTATTGATTATTTCTGGAACGAAACCCTTCATATAGCAAAAGACGGGGGCCAGTGGGCCGTCAAGGAGCCCACAAGCCCTGTAGCCGCCACCAGGGGGTGGCGGCTACCAGGCTTGTGGCGCCCTGGTAGCTCCCCTCTGGTACTTCTTTCGCCCAGTATTTTTTATATAATCCCAAAAAATTCCACGTAAATTTTCAGTGCATTTGGAGTTGTGAAGAATAGTGGATTAAGATTTGCTCCTTTTCCAGTCCAGAATTCCAGCTGCCTGAATTCTCCCTCTTCAAATAAACCTTGCAAAATAAGAGAGAAAAGGCATAAATATGGTACCACAAAGTAATATAACAGCCCATAAAGCAATAAATATCAACATGAAATCATGATGCAAAATGGACGTATCAGCAATCTTATAGTAAGTAGTGACATCACATAAGGAAAAGTATAAGTGGTCAATTTGTTGAAGATTGACGAACATAGCATTGGTCGGTGATGCAACACTTGAAAGAATTAATAAAGGAAGAGAAGATTTACATGCAAATACACTCTCCTTGATATCTTTTATGATTGTGAGCCCGCATTAATTATAATATGCCAAAACTATTGACATTGGACAAGGAAGACAACATAATGATTTATGCTTCTTCACATTCACATAGAAGTTATACTGTTATAGATCCTCCAACATGTGGTGCTTTCCCAATACCTTTGCTAGCCAAAAACTCCGCACTAAGTAGAGATACTACTTGTGCATCCAAAACCTCAAACCCAAACCTATCTTACAGGATTCCACCATACCTACCTATGGATTGAGTAAGATCCTTCAAGGAAGTTGTCATGAGTGCACAAAGAAATAAAAATTGCTTCTAAATATGTTTGATCATTTAGAGTAAGGGAAATTAAGTGTTGTACAAACTTGTGATGGTGATAATAAAAGCGACGGACTGCATAATTAAGGTTGCCATCACAAAGGGAAATATAACGTAACGTTCCTTTGCACTAAGCGATTTAGCATACAACCAAAAAGCACATGACAACCTTAGCTTCCCTCTACGAAGGGCCTATATTTTACCTTTATGTATTCACTTTTGTGCAAGAGTAAAAGTATCTTCCTCTACTTCCTTTATCTTCTCTTTGGCAAACATCATGTGGTGGGGAAAATATCTAAACATATATATCCAGTTGAATGTGGGTGACCATGAATTATTATTGTTGACATCACCCTTGAGGTGAATACGTTAGGAGGTAACACTATAAGCCCCTATCTTTCTATGTGTCCGGTTGAAACCTTTTGCACATATGAATGCGGTGAGTGTTAGAAATCATGGAAGACCAAATGATGGTTGAGTATGTAGACTTTCTTAAAAGCCCCTACATGTGACCCTTCCTGAAAATATGACGAACTGTGTTGCAAAGTTGACTCAAAACATAGTTTGTTAGTTTTCAATAGAGTTTATGCTTCATACTCCAATATTGTGATGAATTGCTACTTGTTTATAAGAAGCCTTTATGATAAAAGTTATATGATGAAAATGTTGTGATGAAGTATTTTATGAAGTTTTATTTGTTGTTATGATAATAAGCATGATGCTGCTATGTCCGTATTTTGTTTTTATCGACACCTCTCTCTCAAAACACGTGGTCATGATTTTCGCTATCAGCTTTCGCTTGAGGACAAGTGAGGTCTAAACTTAGGGTTGTTGGCACCTACATTTTGCATCATGTTTTATTACAATTATTTATAGTGTTTTTATGCATTTTGCCACTTGGTGGAGTAATTCTAATGCCTTTTATCTCATAATATGCAAGGTTTATATCAAGTGGGAGAATACCGGCAGATGGAATTCTAGACCTGAAAAAGCTACATCATAGATACATATTCTCGACAACTCCAACTGGGCTGAAAATTTACGGAGATTTATGTTATAAAAAATAAAAAATACTGGAACGAAGAAGTGCCGGAGGGGGTTCCCCATGCGGCCACTAGACACCAAGGCACGCTAGGCACCCGTGGTGCGGCCTGATGACTAATGGGCCACCTGGCCCACCTCTAGCTCCCATCTTCTGGTACATATTCTCCTTCGACCTAAAAAAATAAGGAGAGGACTTTCGATATGAACGCTATTGTGTCGAGGCAGAACCTGGACATGAGCAGTTTTGCCCTCCGATAGAGCGATTCCGCCGGAGAAACTTCCATCCCGGAGGGGGAAATTGAGGCCACCGTCATCACCAACAACCCTCTCATCTTGGGGAGGACAATCTCCATCAACATATTCACCAACACCATCTCCTATAAAAACCCTAGTTCATCTCTTGTACTCAATCTTGTACATGAACCTCAGATTGATGTGTGGGGTGTGTCTACTAGTGTTAATTACATCTTGTACTTGATGCTTTATGGTTTGTTTGGTGGAAGATTATATGTTCATATAAATGATGCTAGTCAATACCTCTCTGATCATGAACATGTTTATCACTTGTGCGTAGTTACTTTTGTTCTTGAGGCCACGGGAGAAATCATGTTGCAAGTAGTCATGTGAAGTTGATATTCGTTCGATATTTTGATGAGATGAATGTTGTGATTCCCTTAGTGGTGTTATGTGAACATCGACTACATAACACTTCACCATATTTTGGGCCTAAGGGAATGAATTGTGGAGTAGGAATTAGAGGGTGGTTTGCGAGAGTGACAGACACTTAAACCCCAATCTATGCACTACTTCACCATATTTGGATCCCTATGTTTAATGTTATGGTTAGAATTTATTCTTAATACTTTTCTTGTAGTTGCGGATTCTTGCAGGAGGGTTAATCATAAGTGGTAGGTTTGTTCAAGTAATAAAAACACCCAAGCACCGATCCACCCACATATCAAATTATCAAAATACCGAATGTGAATTAACCCAACATGACGAAAGTGACTAGATGAAATTCCCGTGTGCCCTCAAGAACACTTTGCCTATTATAAGAAATTGTTTTGGACTGTCCTTTGCCACAAAAGGATTGGGCTACCTTGTTGGACCTATTTTTACTATTGCTACTTGTCACTTGTTACAATTATCTTGCTATCAAACCACTTGTTAATGCTATTTTAGTGCTTGCAGAAATTATCTTGCTGAAAACCTCTTGTCATTTCCTTCTGGTCCTCATTGGGTTCGACACTCTTAATTATCAAAAGGACTACGATTGACCCCCTATACTTGTGGGTCATCACTCCACACTGCTCCAAATGGAGATTAGCATCCGCAAGGGTGTGAACTTGGGGATACATCATCGTCTCCACGTGCCTCAGTTATCTCTTACCCGAGCCCTTTACTTATGCACTTTACTTTGTGATAGCCATATTGTTTCTTGTTATATCTTGCTATCACTTAGTTCTTTATCTTGCTTAGCATAAGTCGTGGGTGCACATAGTCGACCCTAGTTGTTTTAGGTTTTGTGCTTGGCTAATTAAATGTTAGTTTTATTCTGCATTTGTTCATTCCCAAACCGTAATTATTTTAAAGCGCCTATTCACTCCCCCCTCTAGGCAACATCCACGTTCTTTCATTAGTGCTATACCTTTTACCTTATACCAAGAAATTATGCATGATATAGCACCCGTTGATATTGAAGATAATGATGTCACAATTAAACTTGCAAACACAGACACTATTTCACCGCTTGTGACTGTTAGTAATGTTGAAGTCTTGTGTGGAAAAATTAAGTATCCTACTTATTTCTTAGTACTTGCTTCATAACAAGATATCTTTGTCCCATTATATTTAGTAGACCTTTCTTAAATACTATTAATACTGAAATTAATTGTGTTAGCGATAAGGTTAAAGTAAAATTTGATGATGTGTCTCGTGAATTTAATTTCTACATGTTTGTTAGACAACCACATGATAAAGAGTTATATAGCAAATATGAAATTATTGCTCTTGCTTCCATTGTTTTGCCTCTTACTGGTCCACTAGAACAATACCCTCTAGACCATGAGAATGATATGCATATGAATGAGAGAAATGAGGTAGATGATATTTTTCTTAGACAAACACATATTCTTAAACACAACTTGCATGTTGACATTTCAGGGGATCCTCCTACTGAAAGGACGTGGATGTCGCCTAGAGGGGGGTGAATAGGCGCTTTAAAATAATTATGGTTTAGGCTTGAACAAATACGGAATAAAACTAACGTTTAACTTGTCAAGCACAAAACCTAAAACAACTAGGCTCACCTATGTGCACCAACAACTTATGCTAAGCAAGATAATCAACTAAGTGATAGCAAGATATATACCAAGAAACAATATGGCTATCACAAAGTAAAGTGCATAAGTAAAAGTCTTGGGTAAGAGATAACTGAGATACACGGAGATGACGATGTATCCCGAAGTTCACACCCTTGCGGATGCTAATCTCCATTTGGAGCGGCGTAGAGGCACAATGCTCCCC
This sequence comes from Hordeum vulgare subsp. vulgare, assembly GCF_904849725.1. NCBI lineage: Eukaryota > Viridiplantae > Streptophyta > Magnoliopsida > Poales > Poaceae > Hordeum > Hordeum vulgare. Next base: position 213,854,680 of record NC_058519.1, on the reverse strand, counting down.
AAGATGGCACTAAGGCCATCCTAATCTCCTCACGCCCTCAAACAATGCAAGATGCTATGATTCCACTAAGGGACCCTTGAGGGAGGTCACCGAACCCGTACAAACAAGGTTGGGGAAATTTACACAACTTAATTGGAGGCTCCCAGCAACACCATGAAGGTTCACCACAATGGCATATGGCTTTGAGATGACCTAAAATGTTCGGGGCAATCTCCACAACTTAATTGGAGACCCCGACGCTTTCCCGAAGCTTTCCACCACAATGCGTGAGCTCCGAGGCACCACCGAACTTCTAGGACGCCAAAGCATCCTCGAAGAACAATCTCTAGGGTACCAAGTACCAAAGGGTAATAGGCTTCTCAAACTTCACTTTCATGTATCACCGTGGAGAATTCAAACTGATGCAACTAATGCAATGGCAAGAGCACACGAAGTGGTCAAGTCCCTCACACTCAAATCCCTCCACAACAAAAAAAGCTATGGAGGAATATGAAAGGAAGAACAAGGACCTCACAAAGAACTCCAAGATCAAGATCCAAGGGGTTCCCCTCACATAGAGGAGAAATTGATTGGTGGAGATGTGGATCTAAATCTCCTCTCTCTTTTCCCACAAGAACTAGTAAGAATCATTGCAGGGATTGAGAGTTAGCAATCTCTAAGAAGGTAAATAATGGGGGGGCAAACACGAGCTGGAAGGAAAGGGAACCATTGGGGAAGAAGACCCCCTTAAATAGGTCCCCACGAATCTGACCATTACAGCCGTTTTTACACGGCAGCGGTACAACCGGTTGCGAGGGAGATACAACCGGTTTGCCTAATTTAGCTGAACAACCGGCCAGCCACCACCCAACAACCGGTCCAAAACAGAGACTTTGCCGCTGGGCGTGGCTAAGTCCCAAGCGATACAACCGCTTGGAACACCAGTAGTACCTGCTATATTTAATTTAGCGGTACAACTGGGCCACCACTGCCCAACTACCGTAGCTAAACAGAGTCGTGACCGGTTGTGGACCTGTGCTGGGACGGTACAAACGCTCAGGGGTTGAGAGGTACAACCGCTCTTGGCAGAGGTACATCCGGTCAGTTAGGAAGAGAGGAGGAAATACCCGAACTGCCATAACTTCTGCAAATGAGCTCCTAATTGAGGAAACTCAAGCTTGTTGGATTTAGGATGACAAGAGCTATCCAAATAGAGATGTGAGACCTCTATGCAAATGAAATTTTAAGAACATGCAATTATGAAAATGCCAATGATATAGAGATGTGAGACCTCTATGAATGAAGAACCAGCAAAAACATCCAACATCGAAAACATTATAGATGATGCATATGGACTGCATTTTCGATAAAATCGAGCTTGTCATGAAGATGACCATAAGCTCTAAAACTCACAAAGATAAACACCAAACAAGAACCAAGAAATATGATGCAAGGATGCAAATGGTTTGAGCCCTCGACGAACGATACAATCAAGCTACTCACTTGAGAGCCCCCTTGACAGTACGACAATCTATCCTAAAATAGAAAAAACCTATGAAGGGCAAACCTATACCTTGCACGTAGTCCTCTTGAGCTAGATGATTATGATCTTAGATTCCTCAAGATGGACCACCTTTCTTTATTGCGTTGGTTTGATGAAGACTAGTTGATTGCTCCCCGTACTCACTATGGGTGAGCCACTCTTCAGCACATCTTTAGAAGTCCATTGCCACCACAATGGGCGGCAAGCTTCAAGCAAGATATCTTTGTGATGCTCCACTTGAACTTGCACACAACAATCTTGATGACGATCACCACTGGATGTCATCCTTCATGGGTTGAATGGGATCTTCCTCTTGACGCAAACCCATGGAAACCCACCTAACCCCACAAAGAACTCTCACGAAGACCATGGGTTAGTACACAAAAGTGTAATGGACAATGCTTACCATACCATGGGATCACTTGGTCCCTCTCAGTACATCTTGTACGCTTTGTGTGTTGATCAACTTGATTTACTCTTTGACTTAGTCTTGATCAACCTTGTGTCTTTATGACCAGTCTTTGGATAATACCCTGAATACCACATTGGTCATCATATAAACTCCTTGAAACCAACAGATGGACTTCAAGAAGTGCATATGGACAAATCCTACAAATATAACTTAAGGCAACCATTAGTCCACAGGGATTGTCATCAATTACTGAAATCACATATGGAGAAATATGATCTAACTACACCTAAGGGAGATCCCGTGTTTGAGCTAAAGAAATTACCTGATACTTTAAACTATGCTTATATTGATGAACACAAGATATATCATGTTATTATTAGTGCTAACCTTTCAGAGCATGAAGAAAATAGATTACTTAAAACTCCGAAGAAGCACATGGTTGCTATTGGATATACGCTAGATGATCTTAAGGTCATTAGTCCCACTCTATGTCAGCACAAGATTAATTTGCAACTAGATGCTAAACCTGTCATGGATCATCAATTCCACTTAAATCCTAATATGAAGGAGGTGGTAAGAAATGAAATACTAAAGCTTCTGGAGGCAAGTATAATCTATCCTATTGCTAATAGTAGATGGGTAAGTCCTGTTCATTGTGTACCTAAGAAAGGAGGTATAACTGTTACACCTAATGATAAAAATGAACTTATCCCACAAAGAATTGTAACTGGTTATAGGATGGTAATTGATTTCAGGAAATTAAACAAAGCTACTAGAAAAGTCAAATGTTAGAGAGATTATCTAACAACACACACTTTGTTTTTCTTGATGGATATTCTAGTTTTTCTCAAATACCCGTTTCAAAGGAAGATAGAGAGAAAACTACTTTCACATGCCCTTTTGGAATTTATGATTATAGATGTATGCCTTTTGCTTTATGCAATGCACCTACTACCTTTAAAATATCTATGACTGCTATATTATTTGATTTTTGTGAAAATATTGTCGAGGTATTCATGGATGATTTTTCCGTTTATGGATTTATTTTTTATGATTGGTTGAGCAACCTCGATCGAGTTTTGCAGAGATGTGAAGAAACTAATCTTGTCTTGAATTGGGAGAAGTGTCAATTTATGGTGAATGAAGGTATAGTACTGTTGGGGAACGTCGCATGGGAAACAAAAAATTTCCTACGCGCACGAAGACCTATCATGGTGATGTCCATCTACGAGAGGGGATGAGTGATCTACGTACCCTTGTAGATCGTACAGCAGAAGCGTTAGAGAACGCGGTTGATGTAGTGGAACGTCCTCACGTCCCTCGATCCGCCCCGCGAACAATCCCGCGATCAGTCCCACGATCTAGTACCGAACGGACGGCACCTCCGCGTTCAGCACACGTACAACTCGACGATGATCTCGGCCTTCTTGATCCAGCAAGAGAGATGGAGAGGTAGAGGAGTTCTCCGGCAGCGTGACGGCGCTCCGGAGGTTGGTGATGATCTTGTCTCAGCAGGGCTCCGCCCGAGCTCCGTAGAAACGCGATCTAGAGGAAAAACTATGGAGGTATGTGGTCGGGCAGCCGTGAGAAAGTCGTCTCAAATCAGCCCTAATTGCTCAATATATAGGAGGAGGGAGGGGGACCTTGCCTTGGGGTCCAAGGGATCCTCAAGGGGTCGGCCGAGCCAAGGGGGGGAGGACTCCCCCCCAAACCGAGTTGGACTTGGTTTGGTGGGAGGAGTCCCCCTCCCTTCCCACTTCCTCCCTCTTTTTTTTTCTTTTCCTTTGATTTCTTTTTCTTGGCGCATAGGCCCCCTTGGGGCTGTCCCACCAGCCCACTAAGGGCTGGTGTGTCTCCCCAAAGCCTATGGGCTTGCCCGGGGTGGGTTGCCACCCCCCCCGGTGAACTCCCGGAACCCATTCGTCATTCCCGGTACATTCCCGGTAACTCCGAAAACCTTCCGGTAATCAAATGAGGTCATCCTATATATCAATCTTCGTTTCCGGACCATTCCGGAAACCCTCGTGACGTCCGTGATCTCATCCGAGACTCCGAACAACATTCGGTAATCAACCATATAACTCAAATACGCATAAAACAACGTCGAACCTTAAGTGTGCAGACCCTGTTGGTTCAAGAACTATGTAGACATGACCCGAGAGACTCCTCGGTCAATATCCAATAGCGGGACCTGGATGCCCATATTGGATCCTACATATTCTACGAAGATCTTATCGTTTGAACCTCAGTGCCAAATATTCGTATAATCCCGTATGTCATTCCCTTTGTCCTTCGGCATGTTACTTGCTCGAGATTCGATCGTCAGTATCCGCATACCTATTTCAATCTCGTTTACCGGCAAGTCTCTTTACTCTTTTCGTAATACAAGATCCCGCAACTTACACTAAGTCACATTGCTTGCAAGGCTTGTGTGTGATGTTGTATTACCGAGTGGGCCCTGAGATACCTCTCCGTCACACGGAGTGACAAATCCCAGTCTTGATCCATACTAACTCAACTAACACCTTCGGAGATACCTGTAGAGCATCTTTATAGTCACCCAGTTACGTTGCGACATTTGATACACACAAAGCATTCCTCCGGTGTCAGTGAGTTATACGATCTCATGGTCATAGGAATAAATACTTGACATGCATAAAACAGTAGCAACAAAATGACACGATCAACATGCTACGTCTATTAGTTTGGGTCTAGTCCATCACGTGATTCTCCCAATGACGTGATCCAGTTATCAAGCAACAACACCTTGTTCATAATCAGAAGACACTGACTATCATCGATCAACTGGCTAGCCAACTAGAGGTATGCTAGGGACAGTGTTTTGTCTATGTATCCACACATGTAAATGAGTCTTCATTCAATACAATTATAGCATGGATAATAAACTATTATCTTGATACAGGAATTATAATAATAACTATACATTTATTATTGCCTCTAGGGCATAATTCCAACGGTCTCCCACTTGCACTAGAGTCAATAATCTAGCCCTCACATCAACATGTGAATTACATTGTAATAAATCTAACACCCATACAGTTCTGGTGTCGATCATGTTTTGGCCGTGGAAGAGGTTTAGTCAGCGGGTCTGCTACATTCAGATCCGTGTGCACTTTGCATATATTTACGTCCTCCTCCTCGACGTAGTCGCGGATGAGGTTGAAGCGTCGTTTGATGTGTCTGGTCTTCTTGTGAAACCTTGGCTCCTTTGCTAAGGCAATGGCACCAGTGTTGTCACAAAACAAGGTTATTGGATCCAGTGCACTTGGCACCACTCCAAGATCCGTCATGAACTGCTTCATCCAGACACCTTCCTTAGCCGCCTCCGAGGCAGCCATGTACTCCGCTTCACATGTAGAATCTGCTACGACGCTTTGCTTGGAATTGCACCAGCTTACTGCACCCCCATTAAGAATAAATACGTATCCGGTTTGCGACTTAGAGTCGTCCAGATCTGTGTCAAAGCTTGCATCGACGTAACCTTTTACGGCGAGCTCTTCGTCACCTCCATACACGAGAAACATCTCCTTAGTCCTTTTCAGGTACTTTAGGCTATTCTTGACCGCTGTCGAGTGATCCACTCCTGGATTACTATCGAACCTACCTGCCATACTTATGGCCAGGCTAACATCCGGTCTAGTGCACAGCATCGCATACATGATAGAACCTATGGCTGAAGCATAGGGGGCGGAGCGCATATGCTCTTTATCTTCATCAGTTGCTGGGCACTGAGTCTTACTCAATCTCGTACCTTGTAACACTGGCAAGAACCCTTTCTTGGACAGTTCCATTTTGAACCTCTTCAAAACTTTATCAAGGTATGTGCTTTGTGAAAGTCCTATCAGGCGTTTTGATCTATCCCTATAGATCTTAATGCCTAGAATGTAAGCAGCTTCTCCTAGGTCCTTCATAGAGAAACTTTTATTCAAGTAACCTTTTATGCTCTCCAAACGCTCTACGTTGTTTCCAATCAGTAATATGTCATCCACATATAATATTAGAAACGCCACAGAGCTCCCACTCACTTTCTTGTAAATACAAGATTCTCCAACCACTTGTATAAACCCAAATGCTTTGATCACCTCTTCAAAGCGTTTGTTCCAACTCCGAGATGCTTGCACCAGTCCATAAATGGATCGCTGGAGTTTGCACACCTTGTCAGCATTTTTAGGATCGACAAAACCTTCGGGTTGCATCATATACAACTCTTCCTTAAGGAAACCATTAAGGAACGCCGTTTTGACATCCATCTGCCAAATTTCATAATCGAAAAATGCAGCTATTGCTAACATGATTCTGACGGACTTAAGCATCGCTACGGGTGAGAAAGTCTCATCGTAGTCAACTCCTGGAACTTGTGAAAAACCCTTTGCCACAAGTCGAGCTTTATAAACGGTCACATTACCGTCAGCGTCCGTCTTCTTCTTAAAGATCCATTTGTTCTGAATAGCCTTGCGGCCCTCAGGTAGTATCTCCAAAGTCCACACTTTGTTCTCATACATGGATCCTATCTCGGATTTCATGGCTTCTAGCCATTTGTTGGAATCTGGGCCCACCATTGCTTCTTCATAATTTGCAGGTTCATTGTTGTCTAACAACATGATTGATAAGACGGGATTACCGTACCACTCTGGAGCAGCGCGTGATCTCGTCGACCTGCGTGGTTCAACAGAAACTTGAACTGGAGTTTCATGATCATCATCATTAACTTCCTCCTCAACCGGCGTCGCAACGACAGAGGTTTCCCCTTGCCCTGCGCCACCATCCAGAGGGATGAAAGGTTCGACAACCTCGTCAAGTTCTATCTTCCTCCCACTCAATTCTCTCGAGAGAAACTCCTTCTCGAGAAAAGCTCCGTTTTAAACAACAAACACTTTGCCCTCGGATTTGAGATAGAAGGTGTACCCAACTGCCTCTTTTGGGTAACCTATGAAGACGCACTTTTCCGCTTTGGGTTCCAGCTTTTCAGGCTGAAGCTTTTTGACATAAGCATCACATCCCCAAACTTTTAAGAAACGACAACTTTGGCCTTTTGCCATACCACAGTTCGTATGGTGTCGTCTCAACGGATTTTGATGGTGCCCTGTTTAAAGTGAATGCAGCTGTTTCTAATGCATAACCCCAAAATGATAACGGCAAATCAGTAAGAGACATCATAGATCGCACCATCTCTAACAAAGTACGATTACGACGTTCGGACACACCATTACGCTGTGGTGTTCCAGGGGGTGTTAACTGCGAAACAATTCCACATTGTCTTAAGTGAGCACCAAACTCGAAACTCAGATATTCACCCCCACGATGAGACCGTAGGAACTTGATCTTCTTGTTACGATGATTTTCCACTTCACTCTGAAATTGCTTGAACTTTTCAAATGTTTCAGACTTGTGCTTCATCAAGTAGACATAACCATATCTACTTAAATCGTCAGTGAAGGTGAGAAAATAACGATATCCGCCGCGTGCCTCCACGCTCATTGGACCACACACATCGGTATGTATGATTTCCAACAAGTCACTTGCACGCTCCATTGTTCCGGAGAACGGAGTCTTAGTCATCTTGCCCATGAGGCATGGTTCGCACGTGTCAAGTGAATCAAAGTCAAGTGACTCCAAAAGTCCATCAGCATGGAGTTTCTTCATGCGCTTTACACCAATATGACCTAAGCGGCAGTGCCACAAAAATATGGCGCTATCATTGTTTACTCTAACTCTTTTGGTCTCAATGTTATGTATATGCGTATCGCTATCAAGATTCAATATGAACAATCCTCTCACATTCGGTGCATGACCATAAAAGATGTTACTCATAGAAATAGAACAACCATTATTCTCAGACATAAAAGAGTAACCGTCTCGCAATAAACAAGATCCAGATATAATGTTCATGCTCAACGCAGGCACTAAATAACAATGATTTAAGTTCATCACTAATCCCGATGGTAGCTGAAGTGACACTGTGCCGACGGCGATTGCATCAACCTTGGAACCGTTTCCTACGCGCATCGTCACTTCGTCTTTCGCCAGCCTTCGTCTATTCCGCAGTTCCTGTTTCGAGTTGCAAATATGAGCAACAGAACTGGTATCAAATACCCAGGCACTACTACGAGAGCCGGTTAAGTACACATCAATAACATGTATATCAAATATACCTGATTTTTCTTTGCCCGCCTTCTTATCTGCCAGATACTTGGGGCAATTGCGCTTCCAGTGACCCATACCCTTGCAATAGAAGCACTCTGTTTCAGGCTTAGGTCCAGCCTTGGGTTTCTTCGGCGGATTGGCAACAGGCTTGCCGCTCTTCTTCGAATTGCCCTTCTTGCCTTTGCCGTTTGAAACTAGTGGTCTTGCTTACCATCAACACTTGATGCTCTTTACGGAGTTCAGACTCTGCGACTTTCAGCATCGCAAACAACTCACCGGGAGACTTGTTCATCCCTTGCATGTTGTAGTTCAACACAAAGCCTTTATAGCTTGGCGGCAGTGATTGAAGGATTCTGTCAGTGATAGCTTCTTGCGGGAGTTCAATCCCCAGTTCAGCTAGACGGTTTGAGTACCCAGACATTTTGAGCACATGTTCACTGACAGACGAGTTTTCCTCCATCTTGCAAGCATAGAATTTATCGGAGGTCTCATACCTCTCGATCCGGGCGTTCTTCTGAAAGATAAACTCCAACTCCTGGAACATCTCAAATGCTCCATGACGCTCAAAGCGACGTTGAAGTCCCGGTTCTAAGCCATACAAGACTGCACATTGAACTATTGAGTAGTCCTCCTTACGTGCTAACCAAGCGTTCTTAACATCCTGATCAGCCGTAGCGGGTGGTTCATCTCCTAGCGCAGCATTAAGGACATAATCCTTCTTCCCAGCTTGTAAGATTAGCTTAAGATTACGAGCCCAATCTACAAAGTTGCTTCCATCATCTTTCAACTTAGCTTTCTCTAGGAACGTATTAAAATTCAGGATGACTGTCGCGTGAGCCATGATCTACAACACAAATATATTCAAAGTGGACTTAGACTATGTTCAAGATAATTAGAGTTCAACTTAATCAAATTATATGCTAAACTCCCACTCAAAAAGTACATCTCTCTAGTCATTTGAGTGGTTCATGATCCACTTACACTATCCCAAGTCCGATCATCACGTGAGTCGAGAGTAGTTTCAGTGGTAAGCATCCCTATGCTAATCATATCAACTATATGATTCATGATCGACCTTTCGGTCTCATGTGTTCCGAGGCCATGTCTGCACATGCCAGGCTCGTCAAGCTTAACCCGAGTGTTCCGCGTGCGCAACTGTTTTGCACCCGTTGTATGTGAACGTTGAGTCTATCACACCCGATCATCACGTGGTGTCTCGAAACGACGAACTGTAGCAACGGTGCACAGTCGGGGAGAACACAATTTCTTCTTGAAATTTTAGTGAGAGATCACCTCATAATGCTACCGTCGTTCTAAGCAAAATAAGGTGCATAAAAGGATTAACATCACATGCAATTCATAAGTGACATGATATGGCCATCATCACGTGCTTCTTGATCTCCATCACCAAAGCACCGGCACGATCTTCTTGTCACCGGCGCCACACCATGATCATCCATCAACGTGTTGCCATCGGGGTTGTCGTGCTACTCATGCTATTACTACTAAAGCTACATCCTAGCAAAATAGTAAACGCATCTGCAAGCACATATGTTAGTATAAAGACAACCCTATGGCTCCTGCCGGTTGCCGTACCATCGACGTGCAAGTCGATATTTCTATTACAACATGATCATCTCATACATCCAATATATCACATCACATCGTTGGCCATATCACATCACAATCATACCCTGCAAAAACAAGTTAGACGTCCTCTAATTTTGTTGTTGCATGTTTTACGTGGTGACCAAGGGTATCTAGTAGGATCGCATCTTACTTACGCAAACACCACAACGGAGATATATGAGTTGCTATTTAACCTCATCCAAGGACCTCCTCGGTCAAATCCGATTCAACTAAAGTTGGAGAAACCGTCACTTGCCAGTCATCTTTGAGCAAAGGGGGTTACTCGTAACGATGAAACCAGTCTCTCGTAAGCGTACGAGTAATGTCGGTCCAAGCCGCTTCAATCCAACAATACCGCGGAATCAAGAAAAGACTAAGGAGGGCAGCAAAACGCACATCACCGCCCACAAAAAATTTTGTGTTCTACTCGAGAAGACATCTACGCATGAACCTAGCTCATGATGCCACTGTTGGGGAACGTCGCATGGGAAACAAAAAATTTCCTACGCGCACCAAGACCTATCATGGTGATGTCCATCTACGAGAGGGGATGAGTGATCTACATACCCTTGTAGATCGTATAGCAGAAGCGTTAGAGAACGCGGTTGATGTAGTGGAACGTCCTCACGTCCCTCGATCCGCCCCGCGAACAATCCCGCGATCAGTCCCACGATCTAGTACCGAACGGACGACACCTCCGCGTTCAGCACACGTACAGCTCGACGATGATCTCGGCCTTCTTGATCCAGAAAGAGAGACGGAGAGGTAGAGGAGTTCTCCGGCAGCGTGACGGCGCTCCGGAGGTTGGTGATGATCTTGTCTCAGCAGGGCTCCGCCCGAGCTCCGCAGAAACGCGATCTAGAGGAAAAACTATGGAGGTATGTGGTCGGGCAGCCGTGAGAAAGTCGTCTCAAATCAGCCCTAATTGCTCCATATATATAGGAGGAGGGAGGGGGACCTTGCCTTGGGGTCCAAGGGACCCTCAAGGGGTCGGCCGAGCCAAGGGGGGGAGGACTCCCCCCCCCCAAACCGAGTTGGACTTGGTTTGGTGGGAGGAGTCCCCCTCCCTTCCCACTTCCTCCCTCTTTTTTTTCTTTTCCTTTGATTTCTTTTTCTTGGCGCATAGGCCCCCTTGGGGCTGTCCCACCATCCCACTAAGGGCTGGTGTGTCTCCCCAAAGCCTATGGGCTTCCCCGGGGTGGGTTGCCCCCCACCCCCCGGTGAACTCCCGGAACCCATTCGTCATTCCCGGTACATTCCCGGTAACTCCGAAAACCTTCCGGTAATCAAATGAGGTCATCCTATATATCAATCTTCGTTTCCGGACCATTCCGGAAACCCTCGTGACGTCCGTGATCTCATCCGGGACTCCGAACAACATTCGGTAATCAACCATATAACTCAAATACGCATAAAACAACGTCGAACCTTAAGTGTGCAGACCCTGTGGGTTTGAGAACTATGTAGACATGACGCCAGAGACTCCTCGGTCAATATCCAATAGCGGGACCTGGATGCCCATATTGGATCCTACATATTCTACGAAGATCTTATCGTTTGAACCTCAATGCCAAGGATTCGTATAATCCCGTATGTCATTCCCTTTGTCCTTCGGTATGTTACTTGCTCGAGATTCAATCGTCAGTATCCGCATACCTATTTCAATCTCGTTTACCGGCAAGTCTCTTTACTCGTTCCGTAATACAAGATCCCGCAACTTACACTAAGTCACATTGCTTGCAAGGCTTGTGTGTGATGTTGTATTACCGAGTGGGCCCTAAGATACCTCTCCGTCACACGGAGTGACAAATCCCAGTCTTGATCCATACTAACTCAACTAACACCTTCGGAGATACCTGTAGAACATCTTTATAGTCACCCAGTTACGTTGCGACGTTTGATACACACAAAGCATTCCTCCGGCGTCAGTGAGTTATATGATCTCATGGTCATAGGAATAAATACTTGACATGCAGAAAACAGTAGCAACAAAATGACACGATCAACATGCTACGTCTATTAGTTTGGGTCTAGTCCATCACGTGATTCTCCCAATGACGTGATCCAGTTATCAAGCAACAACACCTTGTTCATAATCAGAAGACACTGACTATCATCGATCAACTGGCTAGCCAACTAGAGGCATGCTAGGGACGGTGTTTTGTCTATGTATCCACACATGTAAATGAGTCTTCATTCAATACAATTATAGCATGGATAATAAACTATTATCTTGATACAGGAATTATAATAATAACTGTACATTTATTATTGCCTCTAGGGCATAATTCCAACAAGTACTTGGGCGTAAAATTTCTGAAAGAGGTATTGAGGTAGACACGGCTAAAGTTGATGCAATAGAGAAAATTCCATGTCCTAAAGATATCAAAGGTATCAGAAGTTTTCATGGTCATGCTACTTTCTATAGGCGTTGCATTAAAGATTTCTCAAATATTTCTAGGCCACTAACTAATATTCTTCAAACAGATATTCCTTTTGTTTTTTATGATGATTGTGTAGAAGCCTTGGAAATACTTAAGAAAGCCTTGATTTTTTCACCTATTGTTCAACCACCTGATTGGAATTTACCATTTGAACTTATGTGTGATGCTAGACAAGAAATTGAATGTTATCCATTAGTAGAACTCTAGACCGTGCCCCAAAAAATTATGCTACTACTCAGAAGGAATTTTTAGTGGTTGTGTTTGCATGTGATAATTTTAGATCTTATATTATTTATTAAAAAGTTAGTATTCACATTAATCATGCTGCTATTAAATACCTTATGGAAAATAAATATGCTAGGCCTAGACTAATTAGGTGGGTGCTTTTACTCCAAGAGTTTGATATGCATATTGTTGATAGAATGGGAGCTGAAAACGTGTAGCAGATAATTTGTCTAGGATGGAAAATGTATCGATGACCCACTACCTATTGATGATAATTTCCGTGATGAGCAATTAGCTGTTAGAAATGCTTCCTATAGTACTCCTTGGTATGCAGATTATGATAATTACATTGTTGTTAAATATATATACCACCTAGTTTCACCTACCAACAAAATAAAAAGTTCTTCTATGATTTAAGAAATTACTTTCGGGATGACCCACATCTTTATAAAGAAGGAGTAGATGGTGTTATTACACGTTGTTCATGTGAGCATGAATAGGGAAAAATCTTACGAAAGTGTCATTTCGAGGCCTATGGAGGGCACCACGCTGGTGATAGAACTGCACACAAGGTATCTCCAGTTTTTGTGGGCCTGCTATTTTCAAGGATGCTCGTAAGTATGTCCTTTCTTGTGATGAATGTCAAAGAATTGTTAAAATTGATAGATGTTAGGAAATGCCTATGAATTATTCACTTCCTATTGAACCATCTGATGTTTAGGGTTTTGATTATATGTGAGATCTTCCTTCCTCTAATGGATACTCGAATTTTAGTTGTTGTTGATTATGTTACTAACTGGGTAAAATCTATTCCAACTAGTAGTGCTAATCATAACACTTTTATTAAAATGCTTAAATATGTTATTTTCTCGAGGTTTGGAGTCCTAGATATTTAATGAGTGGTGGTGGTTAACATTTTATTCATGGTGCTTTTCGTAAACTTCTAGCTAAGTATGATGTTAACCATAGAATTGAATCACCTTATCATCCTCAATCTAGTGGTCAAGTTGAATTGAGCAACCGAGAAATAAAATTGATCTAGCAAAAGACTGTTAATAGATCTAGAAAGAATTGGTCTAAGAAACTTGATGATGCTTTATAGGCTTATAGAACTGCTTATAAAAACCCTATGGGAATGTCCCCATATAAAATGGTCTATGGAAAAGCTTGACATTTACCTCTTGAGTTAGAACATAAATCTTAATGGGTAATTAAGGAACTTAACTATGATTTCAAACTTACTCGTGAAAAGAGGTTATTTTATATTAGCTCATTAGATGAATGGAGGACCCAAGCATATGAAAATGGCAAGTTGTTTAAATAAAAAGTTAACAGATGGCATGACAAGATAATCCAAAAACGGGAATTCAATGTAGGAGACCTTGTTATTTTTTACAATTCTCGTTTCAAATTCTTTGCACGCAAGCTTCACTCCAAATGGGAAGGACCTTATATCGTCGAGGAAGTTTATCGCTCTGGTGCTATCAAGATTAAAAACTTCAAAGGAAAAAAATCCAAGAGTGGTAAATGGGAAAATAATTAAACACTACATCTCACGTATGCCTATCAATGTTGAAACTAATATTATTGAAGTAATTAGACTGGAAGAACACATAAGAGAGACCTTCCGAAACACTCTAGAAGGCCGAAAAAGAGGTAGGTATGTGATACGGTAAGTAAATAGACTCCAAAAATTCCAAAAAATGATATGTTGGTTTTGTTATTTTGGAAAAAGTACAAACATAAAAATGGTGAGGGGGGGCCATGAGGGAGCCACAAGACAACATGGCATGCCCTATCTCCTGGGCGCGCCCTGTTAGCTTGTGGGCCTCTCGTGTGCCTTCCGGATTCCTTTTTCTTCTTTGACGAATATTTTGACCTGGAAAAATCATTATATATACTCCCATCTGTTTTGACCACTACATCGTGAGTTTCTCCTTCGTTCTTGTGTTAGGCTGTTTTTCTGACATATTTCTCAAGGTATGGAGGCTATGTCTTCGTCCGCCTCCATCAACATTGAGGACCAAGCTTGGCTGTTGTATATGAAGCTTGAAGGAGAATGTGCTAAGGAAGTTATCTCATGGGAGGAACCTATGGACTCTATGGAAGTGCATCCCCTGCCTCGGAACGTGGGATGCTAGAAGGCATCTCCACCTCTCCAAATCCATGTCCACCAATGGGGAGGAGATCTCAGCTAGCTCAGGAAGCGTAAAGTGAATATTCCCCGAGGAGGCCCCTCGATAGGTTACATGCAAATAACTTTCACAATTTGATTCACAACTATGGAGTTCAGAATATTGCTCACTCGCATATACCATCCAATTGGGACATCTCTCATCCAAGTGAAAGTGATGCAAGGAAAAGCTCTTGGTGGCTCGAGAATAAACATATTATGGTGGAAGTGCGAAAGAACAATGCGAAAGAACACCGCAATAAGTCAGCATCTACTTTATGAAATGAGGAATTTAAAAGCTGCCATGCTATCCATTTTGAAGGACAAGCCAACTACATCACCATCACCGTCACCCAAAAAGGACACTTGAGTACATGGGTATGGGCACCACCCTTAGCTTGTTCCAAGATTGGAGGAGGTGCCCTGGTATCGTATCACCATCACTTTTACCATTATCATCTATCTTAGTTCGATCTTTAGTTATGTCATGATTTAGAGAAATAAAATTTCAGATTTTCTTTGCTTAGAGTGTTTGCTTTGAGATCTATATATCCTTGTAATCGAGTATGATAGTTATATAATAAGATTAGTTTGAGTTTGCTTGCCTTACTCTCATGCATCAATCCTAGCATTTAAATAAAGAAACAGAAAAATCATATGCTAATCCTATTGATAGTAATGACTTCACATAGAAAAAGTATGATGGATAAAAGTTGTTGGGAGTGAACAAACATATCTTTAGTCATTGATACAATCTATGCAAGATTGTGATAGAGGAGAGGATATTCACATACAAATATACTATCTTGGACATCTTTTATGATTGTGAGCCCCCACCAAATATTATATAATGATTGAAGTGTTGATGTTGGACAAGGAAGACAACGTAATGATTATGTTTGTTTACATTCACATAGAAGTTATATTGTCATGGATCCTTCATGTGGTGCTTTGTTTTACATCCTTTGCTAGCCCAAAAATTCGAACCAAGGAGAGATACTACTTGTGCATCCATAACCCTGAAACCCAGTTTCTTGCCATGAGAGTCCACGATACCTACCTATGGATTGAATAAGATCCTTCAAGTAAGTTGTCATCGGTGCACAAAGAAATAAAAAGTTTCTCCTAAACATGTATGATCTTTTATTGTAAGAAAAATAATAAGTTTTGTATGATCTTGTGATGGCAAACAAAAAAAGCAACATACTGCGTAATAAAGTTGCTATCACAAGGGTCAATATAAAGTGATGTTCCTTTCCATTAAGAGTTTGCATATCCAAAAATAAAAAGCGCATGACAACCCGTGCTTCCCTCTGTGAAGGGCATGTCTTTTATTTTCATGTATTTACTTTTATGCAAGAGTCAATAATGTTTATCCCTATTCCTACCTATTAAGTCTCTGTTGGCAAGCATCATGTGTTGGGAAAGATCCGGTGATATATATCTAGTTGGATGTAGGTGATCACGATTCATTATTGTTAACATTATCCTTAAGGTAAATGAGTTGGGTGGCAAAAATAATAAAGCCCCTATCTTCCTATGTGTCCGATGCAAGCATTAGCTCTAAGAATATGCAGTGAGTGCCAGCAATCATAGAAGACTAAATGATAGTTGAGTATGTGAGCTTGCTAAAATTAAAGCTTTGACATAGACTCTTCCTTGAAATAGGATGAATTGTGATTGTCTCAATGACTACGAACATAGTTTGTTGATTGTCAATAAGGTTTATGCTTCATACTTCAACAATTGTGGATATATTGTTACTTGTTTATGAGAAGATATATGATGAAAAGCTTGTTGCTATGTTAATATTCATGATGCTTTCATGTTTGTATTCTCTTTTTGTTGACACCTCTCTCTCAATTCATGTGGTCATTATTATCGTGTTCGGCTTTGGCTCGAGGACAAGCGAGGTCTAAGCTTGGGGGAGTTGATACATCCATTTTGCATCATGAAATTTTATTGCTATTTATGTTATTCTTGTCAATTATTCCTCATTATGATACAACTCTTATGCATTTTCTCTTCGAATTTACAAGGTACATCACAAAAAGGGAAATTGCTGGAAATTGAAATTTTGGACCTGAAAACCAAGAAAAACGTTGGAAAATTGCTGGACTCCGAATGACATGAAACTTCATGAAGATTTTTTATGATATATATAAGAATTATTGGACCAATAATACACTAGAGGGGCCCTACCTACTAGCGACAAGCCAACAGGGCGCCCCACCCCCTTGGGCGCGCCCTGTTAACTTGTGGGGCCCTTAGAGGTGCCCTAACCCCCCTCTCCTGCTATAAGGTGTGTTTTTACCTAGAAAATCAAGAGGAGACTTTCGGGATGAAGCGTCGCCATATCTAGGTGGAAACCTGGGAAGAGGACCTTTTGCTCTCTCGTAGAGCGATTCTGCCTTGGAAACTTCCCTTCGGGAGGGGGAAATCGAAGCCACCGTCATCACCAATGCTTCCTCCTTAGTGGGAGGACCAATCTTGATAAACATGTTCACCAGCACCATCTCATCTGAAAACCCTAGTTTATCTCTTGTATCCAATCTTTGTCTCAAAACCTCAGGTTCGTACGTGTGGGTTACTAGTAGTGTTGATTACATCTCATAGTTGATGTTAGTTGGTTTACTTGGTGGAAGATATTATGTTAAAATCCTTAGTTATCATTATTACACCTCTGGTATTGAACATGTTGATGATGTGTGAGTAGTTACTTCTGTTCCTCAGAACGTGGAAGAAGTCTTGTTATAAGTAATCATGTGAAGTTGGTATTCGTTTGATATTTTGACGATATGTGTATTGTTGATTCTCTTAATGGTGTCGTGTGAACGTCGACTACACGAAACTTCATCATGTTATGGACCTAAGGGAAGGCATTCTGGAGTAATAAGTAGACGATGGGTTGCTAGAGTGACAGAATCTTAAACCCTAGTTTATGTGTTATTTCATAAGGGGCTGATTTGGATTCACACGTCTCATGCTATGGTTAGGTTTATCTTAATTCTTATTTCGTAGTTGCGGATGCTTGCGAGAGGGGGTAATCATAAGTGGGTTGCTTGTCCAAGTAAGAACAATACCTTAGCACCGGTCCACCCACATAGCAAATTATTAAAATAACGAACACGAATCTACTCAACATGATGAACATGACTAGACAGAAATTTCCATGGGAGCACTTGCTTCATATAAGAATACTTTCACGCTTGTCCTTTGCTATAAAAAGTATCGGGCTATCTTTCTGCACCCTTGCTACTATTGTTACTTGTCACTTGTTACGAATTATCTTGCTACAAAACTGTCTATCACTTTTACTCACAACACTTGCAGAGAATACCTTGCTAAAAATTGCTTATCATTTTCCTCTGCTCTTCGTTGGGTTCGACACTATACTTATAGAAATGACTATGATTGATCCCCTATACTTGTGGGTCATCAGTGTCGCTGGAGAAGGATCAAGAAGCGGTTGCTATGGAGGTGGAAGAAGATGCAGTGGGGCGATGATTGTGAGGGTGCTAGAGCGAGGACGCCAAAGCATACCAATCGAGCTGGACTATGGTGAGGAAGAAGAGACACTGGTGCATCTCGAGGAGAAGAACAAAGCCAAGGCCACCCGCCGCTCCAACCGCCTCCAGGGTGTCCGAGGCTAAGATATGGGCCTACTATGTAAGATGAACCCTAGTCCCCATTCATATTGTACTCAATCCACATCGGGAACCTCAAATCCACGGATAATCATGAAGATGCTATGATCACTCCTATGGCATTATTTACGATGATTTCCCATTCCCCTAACGCGGATCGAACCTAAACGCAGATCGAATGCGAAATAATACGTGAGGAGAGGGAAAATTGCTTACCAACATTGCCAAAGTCCTGCTATGGTTGGCAGTGGAGGGGCCGAAGGTCGATTTGCTGGTCTCCGATCTGCTGCACGACATTGCCGCCACAGTCGGTGAGAGTGGGAGAGTGGAGAGGAAAGAGAGAGCGGTTAGGGAAGGTGAGGGTAATAAATGATGACGTTTCGGGAAGCAAAGTGGCTTTTCGAGGGTGGCTCCTCGTGTGCAGCCCCGCCGCCCACGTGCATCACGCGGTCCTGACTCGCAAGAAACTGTCGGTTCAGGCATGCCACGCGAGACAGGCCAAGAGATGCTTTAAAGTTCGTGCCATACATACTCAATAATGTATGCTCAGAACCAATCAACCAATTTTCTTTCCGCGTGGACCTGATTGAACCTAGTGCACACAACCAAACACACCCTTGAAGTATGTACAAAGCTACACTTGGGAATGTTTGGTTTGTGCCAATGCTAGCCTTGTCAATTACTCCCACGTATGCGAAGATCTGCGGTATGGGCTTGCTAAATACGGAGTAGTTGACGCTGGATTTCCCCACTCACGCCCTGCCAAAAAAGTTTGTTGAGAATTGAAACTGAAGTTGCCGTTGAGCCATGGACGCATCAATTATTTGGTCACCATCCAAATGAATACCGGGTCAACGTCCAATATTTTCACAGGGCG
This sequence comes from Hordeum vulgare subsp. vulgare, assembly GCF_904849725.1. Lineage (NCBI taxonomy): Eukaryota > Viridiplantae > Streptophyta > Magnoliopsida > Poales > Poaceae > Hordeum > Hordeum vulgare. Next base: position 213,835,586 of record NC_058519.1, on the reverse strand, counting down.
TCTCAGGGACTCAGGGCAATGGACCTTGAATAGCAAGTTATTGGTACGTGACATGTATAAGATCCAATTGCCTAACAAACTTGTAACAACCTTTGCATACATGTTCAATACAATGAGAGCTGCCGGTAGCCTAGTTGCACGGAGCACACCAAACCAATTTTACCGGGATCCATCTACAGTGTAACTTTTGTGTTCAACGCATGCTTCTTTTCTCCCCCACAAGCTGCAGAACGCCAAGACAAAAGAAACGACAAAACGAGTCATACACCAGTACAGACTTCTCGTGTTTCCTGGTTCCGATTGCAGCGGGATAGTGTCAGTTCACCAGCCATCTCGTCCTCACCTTTTTTTTTTCTGGAAGATCTTGCTCTCACCTAACATGCACTGAAGCGCCAACCACAAGCTGCTTCACTGAGGCGCCAAAAAGATCTTTGCGAGACCCCTGAATCGAGCGAGGAAGCGGTGAATGGGTCCGGGTGATCATGCCGGCGTCCATTCCGTGGACGGTCGGCTGGAGGCCCTGCTCTCCGGCGGCGGCGGGGCACGGCGCATGGCGGCGGCGGCGGCGCTGGAGCTGCGGCTGCTTGCTCCGCTGGCCGCGCCGGCCGTGGCCGTGTACATGCTGATCATCGTGATGTCGTCGGCCACCCAGATCTTCTGCGGCCAGCTCGGCAACGTGCAGCTCGCCGCCGCCTCCCTCGGCAACAACGGCATCCAGGTGTTCGCCTACGGCCTCATGGTACGTACCTCCACCGTATGTACATACCGATACAGTTAGTTGTAGGCTATGTACGTCAGTACGTGGGCGCGTGTCTAAGTATGTGCACGAGCCATGGCGACGGCATGGCGCGCACTGCAGCTCGGGATGGGGAGCGCGGTGGAGACGCTGTGTGGGCAGGCGTACGGCGCCGAGATGTACGAGATGCTGGGCGTGTACCTGCAGCGGTCGACGGTGCTCCTCATGGCGACCGGCGTGCCGCTGGCCGCCATGTACGCATTCTCGGAGCCCATCCTCCTCCTGCTCGGGCAGTCGCCGGAGATCGCCGGCGCAGCGGCGGAGTTCGCGTACGGCCTCATCCCGCAGATCTTCGCATACGCGGCCAACTTCCCCATCCAGAAGTTCCTGCAGGCGCAGAGCATCGTGGCTCCCAGCGCCTACATCCTGGCGGCCAGCATGGCGCTGCACGTGGCAATGAGCTGGGTGGCGGTGTATAGGCTGGGCCTAGGCCTGCTGGGCGCGTCGCTCACGCTGAGCCTGACGTGGTGGGTCCTGGTGGCAGGGCAGTTCGCGTACATCGTGTTGAGCCCGAGGTGCAAGGAGACATGGACCGGGTTCACGTGGGCCGCGTTCGCCGACCTGGCGGGCTTCGCCAAGCTGTCGGCCGCGTCGGCGGTGATGCTGGCGCTGGAGGTGTGGTACTTCCAGGTGCTCATCCTCCTCGCCGGCATGCTGCCCGACCCACAGCTCGCACTTGATTCACTCACCGTCTGGTAGGTAACTGAGAAGGAACGAATCGTTTTGTCCCTCGACTCTTTTGTGACCAAGTCCATGTTTTGCAGCACCTCGATTCAGTCATGGGTGTTCATGATCTCCGTGGGCTTCAACGCCGCTGCCAGGTTGGTGCATCCATCCTTCTGCATACTGCTGTTTCCTTGCGCGTTGTCAGCCTGTGCATTCAGTTTCATCACCCGGTGTCCTTCCTGACCAAAGTGTCTGGCACGTGGAGACGGTCTTGTACAACTAGACCAGCTTAATCTTCTTTTTAGCTCAACCGTTCTCCACACTTGGCAACCTAAAATGCTGGCCTGGTCAACCGCGTCAAGGCCTCAAGGATCTGTCTATCTGAATTTTTTCGTCTCAAGGATAGAGTTTGATCAATGTTGATGTTGTCGACTGCAGCGTGAGGGTGGGGAATGAACTTGGCGCCGGGAACCCAAGGTCTGCCGCGTTCTCCGCATGGATAGTCACCGCCATGTCCGCGCTCATAGCAGTCGTAGCCGGCGTTGTGGTCTTCCTGCTCAGGCACAAGCTCAGCTACATCTTCACAGGCGGCGAGGCCGTCTCGCGTGCCGTCGCCGATCTCTGCCCTTTGCTTGTCGGCACCATTGTGCTCTGCGGAATCCAGCCCGTGCTATCAGGTAATGTCATAATCAGCCCTCGCTCTGCGGGATCCGCGAGTATTCTTAAATCATACTTTTAGGGTTTGTCCATCCACTTACTCATTATTGGAAGTGCGTTACAAAAAAAAAACAGCAGTTCATAGGAGTTTCAGTAGGTTCTGTTTAGTTCCAGCCTGATACTCCCTCCGTTCCTAAAAAGGCTTATGCTGTATTTAGGAAGGGGGGAGTACATGTTAGTAATTCAGTGGAACCAAAATACAGTACAGTAGTATGTATCTAACTATCAGTGGTTAATCAATGGAGATGCCCATCTAGTACGGAAATTCAGAGATTAAAAGTCTTGACCGGTGTCCTTTTTACTGACCCAATGAAGGTGTTGCTGTTGGCTGTGGGTGGCAAGCATTGGTAGCATACATCAACATTGGATGCTATTACTTCATCGGCGTACCCCTTGGCGCGCTCCTGGGCTTCAAGTTTGACTATGGAATCAAGGTACCATTACTCTCAAGCTAGTAGCGCTTCTATTCGCCAAAGATGGCAGGATCATCATTCATGTTGAGTTGACTCATCAGTTGTCAACTGTCTGTAAAATAGCTTTTGCATGTGTGATGAACTGCACTGATGATAGAGCTTGCATTGCATCTAGGGATTGTGGGGAGGCATGATTGGAGGCACACTCATCCAAACAATTATCCTATTGTGGATCACATTCAGAACTGACTGGAATAAGGAGGTACGAGCAAACCTTATCTTTGATTGTTAGATTATCACGTTCGTCGTTAACCATCCAGGCCGTTACACTGTCAAACGATTCCCCGATCTCACATGCTAAGCCGCATCTAAATCATGTGCCAACTCATTATTTTAGCACAATCATTTCACCAAGTGTGCGCATAATGATCACTCAGGTTGACTCATTTGTCCTCTCTTAATTTTGCATTAAGAAACTAGTACATTTCATTATTTCAGATCAATTATTTCACCCAAATGCGTGCTTCTACGATCATCACTTCTAATTTAGAAAATGGCTTCTGTGATAATCTAAGTTAGGCCGTTTCAGTTGTCCTCTCGAATTTCACGGATAAATTAGTATATTTCGTTAATTTTGTGTCTCAACATAGGTCGAGGAGGCGAGGAGAAGACTGGACAAGTGGGACGACGCAAAGCAGCCTCTCCTTGCTAACATGCAGCGATGATGTCCGGAGAAGATTAACGTTTATGCTGCTGCAAGTTAGGCCCTCTTTGAAACCACAATTGATTATGATAAGCTGAATTATAAAGATAGATTATATAATCAGGTTTATAAAAATAATTTAGGTGGACATGTTTGGAGGTCAGAATATATAAATTGTAATCCAGGTTTTTACATTGCATAATGACATATCCGTCATGTGCGCGAGCTGTGGAGAAAAAAGGATGAGGGTGAAGATGGCAGAAATTAGTAATTACGTCCAACTTTACAAGGATAATGGGTCATTAGCAATCCATAATCTGGTTTTATCTGGGATAGAGTAGATTGTGAGTTTTTAATAATCTGTTCATATAGTTTTTATAATCTACAACTTAATCTGTCCTGCTTGGAGACAGTATAGATTATAAAAACTGAATTATCATAATCTGAGTAGTTTCAAACAAGACCTTAAGGGTGTGTTTGGTAGCCTGCACGGAGACTGCATAAGGCCAAATGTTCCCTCTTCAACCCACTTTTAGGTGTTTGGCAGGGTGTATGGGCTCTTCCGAGCATAGCTCCATCGATGCAAAAAAGGCCCAGAGCTATGCTCAAGGGAGCTCGCCCATACAGCCGAGCTGGGCTCAACTACGCTGGGTTCGCCCCCGAAAATTCCCCCGACCCTCGTTCCCTCGCTCGACCTCCCCTCCCTGTGACCTAGTCGCCGCCCCTCCAGCCCTCCTATCTCCCGCGAACCATGGCGACGGCCGCCTGATCCATGATGACCCACAAGTGTAGGGGATCTATCATAGTCCTTTCGATAAGTAAGAGTGTCGAACCCAACGAGGAGCAGAAGGATCTGACAAGTGGTTTTCAGCAAGGTATTCTCTGCAAGCACTGAAATTATCGGTAATAGATAGTTGTGTGGTAAGATGATTCGTAGCAAGTAGCAAGTAATAACGGTGCAGCAAAGTGGCCCAATCCCTTTTGTAGCAAGGGACAAGCCTCGACAAACACTTATAGGAGGTAAAGCGCTCCCGATGACACATGGGAATTTCTGTCAAGCTAGTTTTCATCATGTTCATATGATTCGCGTTCGCTACTTTGATAGTTTGATATGTGGGTGAACAGGTGCTTGGGTGCTGCCCTTACTTGGACAAACATCCCACTTATGATTAACCCCTCTCGCAAGCATCCGCGACTACGAAAGAAGAATTAAGACTAAGTCTAACCATAGCATTAAACTAGTGGATCCAAATCAGCCCCTTACGAAGCAACGCATAAACTAGGGTTTAAGCTTCTGCCACTCTAGCAACCCATCATCTACTTATTACTTCCCAATGCCTTCCTCTAGGCCCAAATAATGGTGACGTGTTATGTAGTCGACGTTCACATAACACCACTAGAGGAAAAACAACATACAACACATCAAAATATCGAACGAATACCAACTTCACATGACTACTTATAGCATGACTTATCCCATGTCCTCAGGAACAAAAGTGACTACTCACAAAGCATAATTATGTTCATGACCAGAGAGGTATTGAATAGCATCAAGGATCTGAACATATAATCTTCCACCGAGTAATCCAACTAGCATCAACTACAAAGAGTAATTAACACTACTAGCAACCTAACAAGTACCAATCGGAGTCACGAGATGGAGATGATGGGGAACGTCGCATGGGAAACAAAAATTTTCCTACGCGCACGAAGACCTATCATGGTGATGTCCATCTACGAGAGGGGATGAGTGATCTACGTACCCTTGTAGACCGTACAGCAGAAGCATTAGAGAACGCGGTTGATGTAGTGGAACGTCCTCACGTCCCTCGATCCGCCCCGCGAACAATCCCGCGATCAGTCCCACGATCTAGTACCGAACGGACGGCACCTCCGCGTTCAGCACATGTACAGTTCAACGATGATCTCGGCCTTCTTGATCCAGCAAGAGAGACGGAGAGGTAGAAGAGTTCTCCGGCAGCGTGACGGCGCTCCAGAGGTTGGTGATGACCTTGTCTCAGCAGGGCTCCGCCCGAGCTCCGCAGAAACACGATCTAGAGGAAAAACCGTGGAGGTATGTGGTCGGGCTGCCGTGGAAAAGTCGTCTCAAATCAGCCCTAAAACCTCCGTATATATATGTGGGAGGGAGGGGGCCTTGCCTTGGGGTCCAAGGACCCTCAAGGGGGTCGGCCGAGCCAAGGGGGAGGACTCTCCCCCCCCAAACCGAGTTGGACTAGGTTTGGTGGGAGGGAGTCCTCCTCCCTTCCCACCTCCTCCCTTTTTTTTTCTTTTCCTCTTGATTTTTCTTCTCTTGGCGCATAGACCACTTGTGGGCTGTCCCACCAGCCCACTAAGGGCTGGTGTGTCTCCCCCAAGGCCTATGGGCTTCCCCGGGGTGGGTTGCCCCCCCCCCCCGGTGAACCCCCGGAACCCATTCGTCATTCCCGGTACATTCCCGGTAACTCCGAAAACCTTCCGGTAATCAAATGAGGTCATCCTATATATCAATCTTCGTTTCCGGACCATTCCGGAAACCCTCGTGACGTCCGTGATCTCATCCGGGACTCCGAACAACATTCGGTAACCAACCATATAACTCAAATAACCTTAAGTGTGCAGACCCTGCGGGTTCGAGAACTATCTAGACATGACCCGAGAGACTCCTCGGCCAATATCCAATAGCGGGACCTGGATGCCCATATTGGATCCTACATATTCTACGAAGATCTTATCGTTTGAACCTCAGTGCCAAGGATTCGTATAATCCCGTATATCATTCCCTTTGTCCTTCGGTATGTTACTTGCCTGAGATTCGATCGTCAGTATCCGCATACCTATTTCAATCTCGTTTACCGGCAAGTCTCTTTACTCGTTCCGTAATACAAGATCCCGCAACTTACACTAAGTTACATTGCTTGCAAGGCTTGTGTGTGATGTTGTATTACCGAGTGGGCCCCGAGATACCTCTCCGTCACACGGAGTGACAAATCCCAGTCTTGATCCATACTAACTCAACTAACACCTTCGGAAATACCTGTAGAGCATCTTTATAGTCACCCAGTTACGTTGCGACGTTTGATACACACAAAGCATTCCTCCGGTGTCAGTGAGTTATATGATCTCATGGTAATAGGAATAAATACTTGACACGCAGAAAACAGTAGCAACAAAATGACACGATCAACATGCTACGTCTATTAGTTTGGGTCTAGTCCATCACGTGATTCTCCCAATGACGTGAGTCAGTTATCAAGCAACAACACCTTGTTCATAATCAGAAGACACTGACTATCATTGACCAACTGGCTAGCCAACTAGAGGCATGCTAGGGACGGTGTTTTGTCTATGTATCCACACATGTAAATGAGTCTTTATTCAATACAATTATAGCATGAATAATAAACTATTATCTTGATACAGGAATTATAATAATAACTATATTTATTATTGCCTCTAGGGCATAATTCCAACAGTCTCCCACTTGCACTAGAGTCAATAATCTAGCCCTCACATCACCATGTGAATTACATTGTAATAAATCTAACACCCATACAGTTCTAGTGTCGATCATGTTTTGGCCGTGGAAGAGGTTTAGTCAGCGGGTCTGCTACATTCAGATCCGTGTGCACTTTGCATATATTTACGTCCTCTTCCTCGACGTAGTCGCGGATGAGGTTGAAGCGTCGTTTGATGTGTCTGGTCTTCTTGTGAAACCGTGGTTCCTTTGCTAAGGCAATGGCACCAGTGTTGTCACAGAACAAGGTTATTGGATTCAGTGCGCTTGGCACCACTCCAAGATCCGTCATGAACTGCTTCATCCAGACACCCTCCTTAGCCGCCTCCGAGGCAGCCATGTACTCCGCTTCACATGTAGAATCTGCTACGACGCTTTGCTTGGAACTGCACCAGCTCACTGCACCCCCATTAAGAATAAATACATATCTGGTTTGCGACTTAGAGTCGTCCGGATCTGTGTCAAAGCTTGCATCGACGTAACCTTTTACGGCGAGCTCTTCGTCACCTCCATACATGAGAAACATCTCCTTAGTCCTTTTCAGGTACTTCAGGATATTCTTGATCGCTGTCCAGTGATCCACTCCTGGATTACTCTGGAACCTACCTGCCATACTTATGGCCAGGCTAACATCCGGTCTAATGCACAGCATCGCATACATGATAGAACCTATGGCTGAAGCATAGGGGACGGAGCGCATATGCTCTCTATCTTCATCAGTTGCTGGGCACTCAGTCTTACTCAATCTCGTACCTTGTAAAACTGGCAAGAACCCTTTCTTGGACTGTACCATTTTGAACCTCTTCAAAACTTTATCAAGGTATGTGCTTTGTGAAAGTCCTATAAGGCGTTTTGATCTATCCCTATAGATCTTAATGCCTAGAATGTAAGCAGCTTCTCCTAGGTCCTTCATAGAGAAACTTTTATTCAAGTAACCTTTTATGCTCTCCAAAAGCTCTACGTTGTTTCCAATCAGTAATATGTCATCCACATATAATATTAGAAACGCCACAGAGCTCCCACTCACTTTCTTGTAAATACAAGATTCTCCAACCACTTGTATAAACCCAAATGCTTTGATCACCTCATCAAAGCGTTTGTTCCAACTCCGAGATGCTTGCACCAGTCCATAAATGGATCGCTGGAGCTTGCACACCTTGTCAGCATTTTTAGGATCGACAAAACCTTCGGGTTGCATCATATACAACTCTTCCTTGAGGAAACCGTTAAGGAACGCCGTTTTGACATCCATCTGCCAGATTTCATAATCGAAAAATGCAGCTATTGCTAACATGATTCTGACGGACTTAAGCATCGCTACGGGTGAGAAAGTCTCATCGTAGTCAACTCCTGGAACTTGTGAAAAACCCTTTGCCACAAGTCGAGCTTTATAAACAGTCACATTACCGTCAGCGTCCGTCTTCTTCTTAAAGATCCATTTGTTCTGAATAGCCTTGCGGCCCTCAGGTAGTATCTCCAAAGTCCACACTTTGTTCTCATACATGGATCCTATCTCCGATTTCATGGCTTCCAGCCATTTGTTGGAATCTGGGCCCACCATTGCTTCTTCATAATTTGCAGGTTCATTGTTGTCCAACAACATGATTGATAAGACGGGATTACCGTACCACTCTGGAGCAGCGCGTGATCTCGTCGACCTGCGTGGTTCAACAGAAACTTGAACTGGAGTTTCATGATCATCATCATTAACTTCCTCCTCAACCGGCGTCGCAACGACAGAGGTTTCCCCTTGCCCTGCGCCACCATCCAGAGGGATGAGAGGTTCGACAACCTCGTCAAGTTCTATCTTCCTCCCACTCGATTCTCTCGAGAGAAACTCCTTCTCGAGAAAAGCTCCGTTCTTAGCAACAAACACTTTGCCCTCGTATTTGAGATAGAAGGTGTACCCAACTGTCTCTTTGGGGTAACCTATGAAGACGCATTTTTCCGCTTTGGGTTCCAGCTTTTCAGGCTGAAACTTTTTGACATAAGCATCACATCCCCAAACTTTAAGAAACGACAACTTTGGCCTTTTGCCATACCACAGTTCGTATGGCGTCGTCTCAACGGATTTTGATGGTGCCCTATTTAAAGTGAATGCAGCTGTTTCTAATGCATAACCCCAAAATGATAACGGCAAATCAGTAAGAGACATCATAGTTCGCACCATCTCTAACAAAGTACGATTACGACGTTCGGACACACCATTACGCTGTGGTGTTCCAGGCGATGTTAACTGCGAAACAATTCCACATTGTCTTAAGTGAGCACCAAACTCGAAACTCAGATATTCACCCCCACGATCAGACCGTAGGAACTTGATCTTCTTGTTACGATGATTTTCCACTTCACTCTGAAATTGTTTGAACTTTTCAAATGTTTCAGACTTGTGCTTCATCAAGTAGACATAACCATATCTACTTAAATCGTCAGTGAAGGTGAGAAAATAACGATATCCGCCGCGTGCCTCTACGCTCATTGGACCACACACATCGGTATGTATGATTTCCAACAAGTCACTTGCACGCTCCATTGTTCTGGAGAACGGAGTCTTAGTCATCTTGCCCATGAGGCATGGTTCGCACGTGTCAAGTGAATCAAAGTCAAGTGACTCCAAAAGTCCATCAGCATGGATTTTCTTCATGCGCTTTACACCAATATGACCCAAGCGGCAGTGCCACAAAAATATGGCGCTATCATTGTTTACTCTAACTCTTTTGGTCTCAATGTTATGTATATGCGTATCGCTATCAAGATTCAAATAGAACAATCCTCTCACATTCGGTGCATGACCATAAAAGATGTTACTCATAGAAATAGAACAACCATTATTCTTAGACTTAAAAGAGTAACCGTCACGCAATAAACAAGATCCAGATATAATGTTCATGCTCAACGCAGGCACTAAATAACAATGATTTAAGTTCATCACTAATCCCGATGGTAGCTGAAGTGACACTGTGCCGACGGCGATTGCATCAACCTTGGAACCTTTTCCTACGCGCATCGTCACTTCGTCTTTCGCCAGCCTTCGTCTATTCCGCAGTTCCTGCTTCGAGTTGCAAATGTGAGCGACAGAACCGGTATCGAATACCCAAGCACTACTATGAGAGCCGGTTAAGTACACATCAATAACATGTATATCAAATATACCTGATTTTTCTTTGCCCGCCTTCTTATCTGCCAGATACTTGGGGCAATTGCGCTTCCAGTGACCCATACCCTTGCAATAGAAGCACTCTGTTTCAGGCTTAGGTCCAGCCTTGGGTTTCTTCGGCGGATTGGCAACAGGCTTGCCGCTCTTCTTCGAATTGCCCTTCTTGCCTTTGCCGTTTCTCTTGAAACTAGTGGTCTTGCTCACCATCAACACTTGATGCTCTTTACGGAGTTCAGACTCTGCGACTTTCAGCATCGCAAACAACTCGCCGGGAGACTTGTTCATCCCTTGCATGTTGTAGTTCAACACAAAGCCTTTATAGCTTGGCGGCAGTGATTGAAGGATTCTGTCAGTGATAGCTTCTTGCGGGAGTTCAATCCCCAGCTCAGCTAGACGGTTTGAGTACCCAGACATTTTGAGCACATGTTCACTGACAGACGAGTTTTCCTCCATCTTGCAAGCATAGAATTTATCGGAGGTCTCATACCTCTCGATCCGGGCGTTCTTCTGAAAGATAAACTCCAACTCCTGGAACATCTCAAATGCTCCATGACGCTCAAAGCGACGTTGAAGTCCCGGTTCTAAGCCATACAAGACTGCACATTGAACTATTGAGTAGTCCTCCTTACGTGCTAACCAAGCGTTCTTAACATCCTGATCAGCCGTAGCGGGTGGTTCATCTCATAGCGCAGCATTAAGGACATAATCCTTCTTCCCAGCTTGTAAGGTTAGCTTAAGATTACGAGCCCAGTCTACAAAGTTGCTTCCATCATCTTTCAACTTAGGTTTCTCTAGGAACGTATTAAAATTCAGGATGACTGTCGCGTGAGCCATGATCTACAACACAAATATATTCAAAGTGGACTTAGACTATGTTCAAGATAATTAGAGTTCAACTTAATCAAATTATATGCTAAACTCCCACTCAAAAAGTACATCTCTCTAGTCATTTGAGTGGTTCATGATCCACTTACACTATCCCAAGTCCGATCATCACGTGAGTTGAGTATAGTTTCAGTGGTAAGCATCCCTATGCTAATCATATCAACTATATGATTCATGATCGACCTTTCGGTCTCATGTGTTCCGAGGCCATGTCTGCACATGCTAGGCTCGTCAAGCTTAACCCGAGTGTTCCGCGTGCGCAACTGTTTTGCACCCGTTGTATGTGAACGTTGAGTCTATCACACCGGATCATCACGTGGTGTCTCGAAACGACGAACTGTAGCAACGGTGCACAGTCGGGGAGAACACAATTTTGTCTTGAAATTTTAGTGAGAGATCAACTCATAATGCTACCGTCGTTCTAAGCAAAATAAGGTGCACAAAAGGATTAACATCACATGCAATTCATAAGTGACATGATATGGCCATCATCACGTGCTTCTTGATCTCCATCACCAAAGCACCGGCACGATCTTCTTGTCACCGGCGCCACACCATGATCATCCATCAACGTGTTGCCATCGGGGTTGTCGTGCTACTTATGCTATTACTACTAAAGCTACATCCTAGCAAAATAGTAAACACATCTGCAAGCACAAACGTTAGTATAAAGACAACCCTATGGCTCCTGCCGGTTGCCGTACCATCGACGTGCAAGTCGATATTTCTATTACAACATGATAATCTCATACATCCAATATATCACATCACATCGTTGGCCATATCACATCACAATCATACCCTGCAAAAACAAGTTAGACGTCCTCTAATTTTGTTGTTGCATGTTTTACGTGGTGACCAAGGGTATCTAGTAGGATCGCATCTTACTTACGCAAACACCACAACGGAGATATATGAGTTTCTATTTAACCTCATCCAAGGACCTCCTCGGTCAAATCCGATTCAACTAAAGTTGGAGAAACCGTCACTTCCCAGTCATCTTTGAGCAAAGGGGGTTACTCGTAACGATGAAACCAGTCTCTCGTAAGCGTACGAGTAATGTTGGTCCAAGCCGCTTCAATCCAACAATACCGCAGAATCAAGAAAAGACTAAGGAGGGCAGCAAAACGCACATCACCGCCCACAAAAACTTTTGTGTTCTACTCGAGAAGACATCTACGCATGAACCTAGCTCATGATGCCACTGATGGGGAACGTCGCATGGGAAACAAAAAATTTCCTACGCGCACGAAGACCTATCATGGTGATGTCCATCTACGAGAGGGGATGAGTGATCTACGTACCCTTGTAGACCGTACAGCAGAAGCGTTAGAGAACGCGGTTGATGTAGTGGAACGTCCTCACGTCCCTCGATCCGCCCCGCGAACAATCCCGCGATCAGTCCCACGATCTAGTACCGAACGGACGGCACCTCCGCCTTCAGCACACGTACAACTCGACGATGATCTCGGCCTTCTTGATCCAGCAAGAGAGACGGAGAGGTAGAAGAGTTCTCCGGCAGCGTGACGGCGCTCCGGAGGTTGGTGATGACCTTGTCTCAGTAGGGCTCCGCCCGAGCTCCGCAGAAACGCGATCTAGAGGAAAAACCGTGGAGGTATGTGGTCGGGCTGCCGTGGAAAAGTCGTCTCAAATCAGCCCTAAAACCTCCGTATATATAGGTGGGAGGGAGGGGGCCTTGCCTTGGAGTCCAAGGACCCTCAAGGGGGTCGGCCGAGCCAAGGGGGAGGACTCTCCCCCCCCCAAACCGAGTTGGACTAGGTTTGGTGGGAGGGAGTCCTCCTCCCTTCCCACCTCCTCCCTTTTTTTTTTCTTTTCCTCTTGATTTTTCTTCTCTTGGCGCATAGACCACTTGTGGGCTGTCCCACCAGCCCACTAAGGGCTGGTGTGTCTCCCCCAAGGCCTATGGCCTTCCCCGGGGTGGGTTGCCCCCCCGGTGAACCCCCGGAACCCATTCGTCATTCCCGGTACATTCCCGGTAACTCCGAAAACCTTCCGGTAATCAAATGAGGTCATCCTATATATCAATCTTCGTTTCCGGACCATTCCGGAAACCCTCGTGACGTCCGTGATCTCATCCGGGACTCCGAACAACATTCGGTAACCAACCATATAACTCAAATACGCATAAAACAACGTCGAACCTTAAGTGTGCAGACCCTGCGGGTTCGAGAACTATGTAGACATGACCCGAGAGACTCCTCGGCCAATATCCAATAGCGGGACCTGGATGCCCATATTGGATCCTACATATTCTACGAAGATCTTATCGTTTGAACCTCAGTGCCAAGGATTCGTATAATCCCGTATGTCATTCCCTTTGGCCTTCGGTATGTTACTTGCCTGAGATTCGATCGTCAGTATCCGCATACCTATTTCAATCTCGTTTACCGGCAAGTCTCTTTACTCGTTCCGTAATACAAGATCCCGCAACTTACACTAAGTTACATTGCTTGCAAGGCTTGTGTGTGATGTTGTATTACCGAGTGGGCCCCGAGATACCTCTCCGTCACACGGAGTGACAAATCCCAGTCTTGATCCATACTAACTCAACTAACACCTTCGGAAATACCTGTAGAGCATCTTTATAGTCACCCAGTTACGTTGCGACGTTTGATACACAAAAAGCATTCCTCCGGTGTCAGTGAGTTATATGATCTCATGGTCATAGGAATAAATACTTGACACGCAGAAAACAGTAGCAACAAAATGACACGATCAACATGCTACGTCTATTAGTTTGGGTCTAGTCCATCACGTGATTCTCCCAATGACGTGATCCAGTTATCAAGCAACAACACCTTGTTCATAATCAGAAGACACTGACTATCATTGACCAACTGGCTAGCCAACTAGAGGCATGCTAGGGACGGTGTTTTTTCTATGTATCCACACATGTAAATGAGTCTTCATTCAATACAATTATAGCATGAATAATAAACTATTATCTTGATACAGGAATTATAATAATAACTATATTTATTATTGCCTCTAGGGCATAATTCCAACAGGAGATTGGTTACAAGAGATGAACTAGGGTTTGGAGATGAGATGGTGCTGATGAAGATGTTTATGGTGACGAGTCCCCTCCGATGAGAGGAGTGTTGGTGATGACGATGGTGACGATTTACCCCTCCGGGAGGGAAGTTTCCCTGGCAGGACGACCCTGCCGGAGCTCTAGATTGGTTCTGCTCAAGTTCCGCCTCGTGGCGGCGGCGATTCCTCCCGAAAGCCTCTTCTTGATTTTTTCTAGAACGAAACCCTCCTTATAGCAAAAGAGGGGAGCCAGAGGGCCAGCAGGGAGCCCACAAGCCCCCTAGGCGCTGCCAGGGGGGTAGGCCGCGCCTAGCATGCTTGTGGCCTCCTGGTGGCTCCCCTCTGGTACTTCTTCTGCCGAGTATTTTTTTTAAATTCCAAAATAATTCCTCATTGATTTTCACGGCTTTTGGAGTTGCGTAGAATAGGTATCTCAAACTTGCTCCTTTTTCAGGCCAGAATTCCAGCTCTCGGCATTCTCCCTCTTCATGTAAACCTTGTAAAATAAGAGAGAAAAGGCATAAGTATTGTACCGTGAAGTGTGATAACAGCCCATAAAGCCATAAATATCAACATAAAAGCATGATGCAAAATGGATGTATCAATCCACATCCTCGCTGCCCTATTCCTCCTTCTCGCCGTGAGGCCCAGCTCGTCGTCCCGCGGAGACGGAGTCGTGCTGGACGGCGGAGGAGCCCATGGATCCGATCTCTCCCTCCTCGTGAGCGAGCCATGCACGACATCCACGTGGCACAGAAGATGGCGGAGCGGGGGGGCATGTGCCGAGCCTCCGCGACCTTACAACCGGGGAGGGGCGCGAGGCCGACGGCGAGGGGGGGGGGTGGCCGCTCGCCGATTAGAGGGGGGGGGGGTGGGATGTTGGGGAACGTTGCATGGGAAACAAAAAATTTCCTACGCACATGAAGACCTATCATGGTGATGTCCATCTACGAGAGAAGATTTTGATCTACGTACCCTTGCAGATCGCATAGCAGGAAGCGTTAAGAAACGCGGTTGATGTAGTGGAACGTCTTCACGTCCCTCGATCAGCCCCACGAACCATCCCGCGATCCGTCCCACGATCCGTTCCGATCTAGTGCCGAACGGACGGCACCTCCGCGTTCAGCACACGTACAACTCGACGATGATCTCGGCCTTCTTGATCCAGCAGGCAAGACAGAGAAGTAGATGAGTTCTCTGGCAGCGTGACGGTGCTCCGGTGGTGGTGAGGGCATACTCCTGCAGGGCTCCGCCCGAGCTCCGCAGAAATACGATGTAGAGGTAAAACTATGGTGTCTAGATCGGAGTTGCACGTGGAAAAAGTTGTCTCAAATAAGCCCTAAATAGCCACTATATATAGGAGGGAGGGGAAGGAGGCTTGCCTTGAGGGCCAATCCCTCAAGGGTGCGCGGGCTAGGAGGAGGAGGAGGAATCCTACTCCAATTAGGATTGGAAAGTGGAGTCCTTCTCTTCCTTCCCACCTCCCCTTTTTTTCCTTTCTTTGGTTTTCTTCTTATGGCGCCAAGGACCTCTTGGGCTGTCCCACCAGGCCACTAAGGGCTGGTGCGCCACCCCTAGGGCCATTGAGATTCCCCCGGGTGGGTTGCCCCCCTCCCGGTGAACTTCCAGAACCCATTCGTCACTCCCAGTACAATTCCAGTAATGCCCGAAAACCTTCCGGCAACCAAATGAAGCCATCCTATATATCAATCTTTGTTTCCGGACCATTCCGAAAACCCTTGTGACGTTTGTGATCTCATCCGGGACTCCAAACAACATTCGGTAACCACACATATAACTCAACTATACTAAAACATCATCAAACCTTAAAGTGTGCAGACCCTGCGGGTTCGAGAACTATCTAGACATGCCCCGATGTACTCCTCGGTCAATATCCAATAGCGGGACCTGGATGCCCATATTGGATCCTACATATTCTCCGAAGATCTTATCGGTTGAACCTCCGTGCCAAGGATTCATATAATCCCGTATGTCATTCCCTTTGTCCTTCGGTATGTTACTCGCCCGAGATTCCATCATCGATATCAGCATACCTGTTTCAATCTCGTTACCGGCAAGTCTCTTTACTCGTTCCGTAATACAAGATCCCTTGACTTACACTTAGTCACATTGCTTGCAAGGTTTGTGTGTGATGTTTTATTACCGAGTGGGCCCCCAGATACCTCTCCGTCACACGGAGTGACAAATCCCAGTCTTGATCCATACTAACTCAACGGACACCTTCGGAAATACCTGTAGAGCAACTTTATAGTCACCCAGTTACGTTGCGACGTTTGATACACACAAGGTATTCCTCCAGTGCGAGTGAGTTATATGATCTCATGGTCATAGGAATAAATACTTGACACGTTGAAAACAATAGCAATAAAATGACACGATCAGTATGCTACGTTCATAGTTTGGGTCTAGTCCATCACATGATTGTCCTAATGATGTGATCCAGTCATCTAGTGTCAACACTTGGACATAGTGAGAAAACCTTGACTATCATTGTTCAACTCGCTAGCCAACTAGAGGCTTGCTAGGGACATTGTTTTGTGTATGTATCCACACATGTATCTATGTTTTCATTCAATACAATTATAGCATGGATAATAAACGATTATCTTTAAACAGGAAATATAATAATAACTATTTATCATTGCCTCTAGGGCATATTTCCAACACAGGATGCAGAGTGGGAAGCTCTCCGCTCGGGGCTAGACAAAGCAATGCGTGAGGAGGCTCGTCAGGGCTGGACGCGGAAGCCACTGGTCGCCGGAGATGACGTCGCGACGGCTAGGAGCGGCGGGTGAATCTAGACGGAATCGCGCGTGGGCATGCCGAATATTTTTTTCTCTCATCTGATGCAGTTTACCAAACACAGTCTCGAATCAGCATGCGTCAATACATACACTGCTACCAAACAACCGAGTTGCATGTACTAAGCATGTATAGACTAAGCATGGCTCAAATGGGAACAACTATGCTAGGATGGGAACAGCTATCGAACACATCCTAATTGGACAGATTGATTCACTCACCACTTATGTTCGGCATTATCACGTCTTTTTTAGAAAATGTTGGGCATTGTCCTTCTCAAGTTCTCATTGCACGCTGCTAGCTGCAATTTTTGTTCAATGAAGGTCACAATGAGATGGTGTTTTTTGAGTGCCCCTATGTCAAGAACGATAGATACATTAAACACATCTTGTGTCCGCTCCCTAGGGTTCCTCCCCCCCCCCCGTTGCCGCCGCCGTCGCCGGCCTTCCTAGGGCCCCTGCCACCGCCGTCTGTCCTCGCCCCCCTTCCCCTCTCCCCCTCCTGGATCCGCCCCGTGTCGTCTCCCCGGGAGGTGGCCGGGGCGGCGCGAGCCCCTAACCTCTTCGGCCTCCCTCCGTTCCCCTTCCCTCCCTGCCGCCGCCGACGGTCGCCCCCTGCGCTTGGCCGGGTGGTGTTGGCGGCGGCGGGACTGCCTGTCCCCGCGCGCGCGGCTCCCTGCCCGGGGCAAGGGGGCGGCGGTGGTGCTCCTCGACTCGGGGATGGTCTAGCGACCCGGCAGCAGTGGCCAACGACGCGCGAGGTGGTGGTGTTGCCCCTTGGCAATGAGACGGCGTGGTGATGCAGGTTCGCCGGCGGCACACCCCGGCCCAGATCTGGGCCCTGTGGGCCCAATCTGGGTCCTAGCGGGTCGGCTCCCGGCGTGGCTTCATCGTCGTCTCCGTGGTGAGGAGGAGGAGCAGCTCGGACGGGGGGCGGCGACGCCGATGGAGCGCCTGCTGCAGCGCGATGCCGGGAGCTTTATGGGCATGGAGGGCCTGGTCGGGCTTGTGGGCCCACGGGCCTGGTATGCTCCTCCTATTGTGCCCGTCGGCTACCGTCGTCGACGGTGGAGGTTGTACCCTCCCGCGTGCCGACGGTGTTGTGGCCCCTAGTCCCTGCTCCTATTCCCCGTTGTGGAGGCCTCACTTCATGGTGCCGTGGTGAGACGGCGGGGAGGCTTCATGACCGCGGTGGCGCAAGATGGTGGTCGGTTTGGTGGCAGGCTTTGGATCATCCAGGTGAAGGTTGGGATCGGGGGAAACCCCTGTCGGCCTGGCCGACACCGACGCGGCGACGCTGGTGGGTGCCGCCGGACCTTCCTGGAGGGCGTCGGGGCGACCCTTCCTCTTGACTCGTCACGTATCGGGGGAAACCCTTGGCAGCAGCGTCGTCATCGTCGCGGTCCTTCTTGGAGGTGTTGATTGGTACCGGTGCTTCGGAGCCTTGGAGCTTGGTGGGAGATCTCCGGTGGGCGTAGTGGTCGTGAAGCGTCATCGTTTCCGTCGATCCGCCGTTGTCGGCATTTTTCTCTTGTTGTTTCTCTTTCGTTCCTTTTGGATGTGATTGTGGTGCTTCCGCCCCAGCACATACTGTTGATTGTATCGGTTGGTTGCTTTGTAATACAAAGCGAAGGAAAACCCTTTTACGATGAATAAGATGGTGCTTCTTCAGGATTCACATGCTATTCTGAAGTCTCCTCACCTAAAATAGTTTCTCGGGGGATTGTGGCACTACACTGTTGTTTTACTAAAAATATCAAGGGGTGATTTTTACACATTTCTTTGTGAAACAATTAAGCTCAAACACAATAAAACGTGTACTTAAAAAAGGATTACCCCGCCTCTCCATCTAAATGATGCATGCAACCATATTATCAAGCAATAAAACGTTTAGGTGGCCTTAGAGAACGGAATGAAGTAAACCAGGAGGAGGCCTTGTTGCAAAGAGTAAAGTAATCCGGTGGTATTGACCTAGTAGCATTGCCGACTTGCCGTGCAGACCTTTTCTTCATCAAATTGGCCTGCATACCTGATTTAGAGTAAATGTTGGTGAAAGGGGTTGAGGGAACAACCGAAGAGACAAATGAACAGCTCATAACCTTGTCCCGTCTGTTATCCTTGCGAAGCCACAGCCAGGATCCAAAGGCAAATTTAGCAGTAACTAGCCCATCAAGGCAGTATCAGCATCCAAAAAGGATATCTTTTTCCGACCTGATCAAACGGTCACACCAATGCTCCTTGGAAAAACAGTCAGATCTGGAGAAGCAGCAGTTCAAGCTGCCACGTTAAACTGATATATTCGTCAGAAATCACTAACTTGCTCTCTAGAAAGGAAAAATCATGAACTTGATTACGTATATTTCCCTCCGAAAAGGAAGCGCAATCGAGCTTCACGCAATTTTTATATCAAAAATATGTTTTTAATCCCATACATAGTTAATTCACCGATTCCACGAACCCTGGGCCTGCTTAACCTTTGATCAGAATATTAAGGCGGCCTCTCCGCCGGTTCTTCCTAGGCCAAACAGGTGGGAAGAGTCGGAAGCTCGCTGACCTTTGAGGATGCTAGAAGAACCTTTTCTCGTGCCTTGCTTCAAGTGATGCATCTGGTGCCGGCCTGCCTAGGTCCGGATGCGCCTGCCTCTGACAAGACTTATTTATCTCTTCCGTCCCCTCCCTACTGTACCTACCTTCTCTCTCCCTTAATCATCAGTTGACTTCGGCTGATAGAGCACGATTAACAATTTGATTGACATGCAATTGAAAAGATGGGCATCTTCCCTTCATGGAAAAAAACAATCTGCATATTTTTTAAGGCAAATTTTGAGGTTGAATTTTTTTTCCGGGGTAAAAGGAGTTTTATTCCAAAGTCATAGTGTTACAGTCGAGAGGTTACAAACCCTCAATACACGGTGGAACCGAAGGCAACCACACCGCTGTAGCTCGCTCGGAGCGACTATAATTGGTCAATCGATCGGCAACTCTATTCTAAGAGCGATAGATTTTCAAAGGTACAAACTCCCTATTACTCATCAACTCCTTAATATCTAGAACCAAATGACCATAAGCCGAACGAGTTAAAGCATTGCTTGAGATGCTCTCTAAGGCTTCAGAAGAATCCGACTGGATGACGACTGGGAGATCAGAGTGTTGGATAGCCAAGGCCATACCTTGCATAAGCGCATGTATTTCCGCCTCCAAAACGTCGTTGGAGTGGAACAATACCCGGTAGGCTGTAAAAATGATTTGTCCTTCATGATCTCGCAACACCATTCCGGCGGCCGCCGAGTTGTCCGCTGTTTGGAAAGAACCGTCCACGGTAAGTGCAACATAGCCCGGACTCGGCGTCGGCCAAGGTAGATATGTAGTTTCCTTGCTGGACCGAACTGTTGGACTCTCCGAAGCTGGCATTTTTCCTTTCAGAATTTCATCCACCGAATACCGACCAGCCAATTTAATGGATTTGTAATAACTGTCAAGGAAGTCCACCGTGGCGGGAACTCACGGTACCTCCTTGCCATGGGTTTGGTCGTTCCTCAGCTGCCAAATACGCCATACTAACATGATGATCAAGTCTCGTACATCATCAGAGCATCTGCATAATAGGTGCATAAGCCATTCCCTTCCATTATCAACAAGGATATCATCCGGTGGGAGTGGCCATTTGTCACGCATCTGCAACCAGATTTCTCTCGCATGATCGAATGCGACCAGGGCATGGAAAGTATCTTCCTCCTCCAGTCCACATAGTCGACAAGTAGAACTTGTGGGAATATGGCGCACCACCTTACATTGCTGCGTGGGCAAAACTCCCGTGATATTTGAGGTTGATTTTTCTGATAATAAAAGATTTACTCCTGGTTTCGGCATCGACTAAAGATGCACACCAACATTATTTTAAAAGTCATAACAAACACAACATAAAGCATCGTATCTTCTTCCACGAATGAACCGGCGAAGTCATGATAACATCGTATTGGCATCCCCTTCCCCTTTAAAAAGAGGTACTACCTCCATCACAGTTTAGAAGGCACGCACGTGTACCTAGGTCGTCAACTTGATTTATATAAAAACTATTGTTTAATATAAAAATTATATCATTAGAAAATAGAACATTTAAAGTTTTTAATGATATATTTTTTTGTAATATATGCTTATCATTAAGTTGATCAAATTGACGATCTAGGTACACATGCCGGACTTATAAACTGAGATGCAAGGAGTACATACTGTGTAAACAAATATAAGATGTTCTAGATCACTAGAGAGAGAGAGAGCACTATTGATGATATCTTCTGTAACCGTCTTTCGTTTTTTGTTTTTTTAAAAAGGTGGGAGGAGATTCCCACCTGAATATATTGCTCAAAAAACGATCAAAGCCAAGAGTTACCCCTTAAAGACTAATCCATTTTATAGGAGAAACCAGATTGAAAACCTAAACAAGTTGACCCCGTTTATAAAAAAACCGAACCGAAAACCATACAAGTAATAAGATTACAGAAGATGAGAAAAAAGACCCTAAAGAGCAGGCACGACCTAGGTAGCGGGCAGAAAGACCAACACGAGACACAAGTAGATGTGAGGTAATCATCTTTTTCTTAAGTTCAATCCTGATTTTTTTGAGAACTATCTCAAGTTACCCAATTTACTACTGATTTTAGTATGTTTTCCTTCCCCCTTTGTTTTGTAGGATTCATAAGTGAATTATATCTCCCATGGACTTTTTGCGATAATTGGAGCCAATTCAAGGTTAAAATGGAAAGAACAAAAAAGCTGAACTTGGTGAATTTAAAAGAGCACCGTCAGGATAATTTCAAATGAAAAGTGATCAAGTTTAAATTTTTTTGTCTAGCCAAAGGATTAACTTTGCTTTTCTGGATCATCTCAATACGATGAGATATTGAGAAGTTATCATCAAAACATGAAGCCACAAGTTAGGGCAAAAGGACACGCATCAAGCAACCACTTGTATGACCATACACAGTCATACCAATGCTTATCCCACACTCGGACGATTGTGAAAATGTTTAAATCTTCTTCTTCCAATCACCTTTTTTGCCTTTTGATGTGTTGGATCCGTGCAAATATAACAGAAACGGAATGTAACCTATAAAATCAAGAGTCACTATACATTCATCCATAAACCTATTGTGCCCAACCCTCTTACAAATTGGATTCGAAAGAGTTGTTGTGAAAGGACATCCACCCCTAATGAGGGGTTTGGTGTTAATGGTAATTGTTATTAGTTGACTAATTATGTTTCGAACATGTTTCAATTTACACATTTATGGGAATGAAACATTTTGTTGATCGCCGATCTCCCAAGCGAAAAAGGATAAATGAAGATGACACGTCATTTTCACCGATGATTTTTCATTTTTGAGTTGTAGTTGTAGGTATGTTGTACTATTACGAGGGGAGACACTATGGATATTTTTTGTAGTCCTTGCAAAATATAGCCAAATACCACCCACAACCTATGTGAGAAAAGAGTGCCAAAAGATCTACTTTTTTTGCCCCTGATATACGGACATTGGGTCGAAATGTCAGACATAGTATCTTACCCGTGGGAGGTCGAGTAGATATTCTGAGGTAATACCTGACTTGTGTCCAATAGCCACAAGAGAACCCCAGAGGTTGCCCGAGAGCATAAACCAGAGAATTCAACATCACCCTGGCGTTTAGGTACCCTAACCCGCTACCGAACCTGAACCGAACCAAATTATCCGAATTGTCGGGTAATTCGGGTATCGGGTTAGGTTTCGGTTCTCATTTCCTAGCTATTAGGTTTTCGGGTTAGTGTTCAGGTTCCAGTCTGGAAAACCCAAAATACCCGTACTATCCGAGTTATTCATACTAGCCAAATTATTCATGCTATTATTACACTCACATGTTACCCATACTAACTAAAATACCCATATTACGCAAAATACACATACTATGTGAATTATTCATACCAAATATTGATGTGTGCTCCGAATTTTTTGGGCTTTTTGGGTACCCGAACCGAAATTTTGGGTAATTTGGATTCAAATGTTTTTTTGGGAGAAACAAATTTGGTTCTCATTTTTAATTACCCAAATTACCCATAAACGGAACTACCCAAACCAAAATAACCGAAATACTCGAACGCCGAGGCTCAATTCGACATGTCAGAAGATCCCAGTTGTGCGGAACATGTGACTTTAATGGGAGGGCCATAATGGACAAGTTTAAGATCATATAAAGCCTCTCCTTCCACCTTGAGATCCCTCTAAACCCTTGAACTCATGCAAATGTTCCAAAATATTACAAATTTGATTTATCCCTCTAAAGCAAATCAATCTTCTCCATATTTAATAAAGAGCAGGAGCAGCACCCGATCTACACTTCCATCCAACCAGAACTCTAGTTCGCCGATTCATCGTGAGATCCTTGCAAGTCTTGTTACTCTTGGGTTTATGGGGAACCCTATACGGTTGTTTTCTCTCCCACTATTCGTGTGATTGTGCCACGAAATCCAAGTGTGTGAACTTCGGATTACATCAATGTCTCCACGGATTTCGGTTGTATCTTTACCCAAGCTTTACTTGTTTCTACTTGCTTGTGTGTTTCCTTGTGTAGCTTACTAGCATGGGATAACACATCATATATAATTGTATCACCAAGTTGCATTTTTATAGAACTTCTATTTTTAGAGAACATTATCAACATATTTGATCCTTCATGTTGTACTCTAATAATCAAGGTGTTTCTTATTTGTTGATTATGGATAGATTAATCACTATGGATATGTTGTAGATGGGGCACTAGAATGTGTTTGATGGTCTTAATTGTATGCTCTGTCCTACGAGCTTTCGGCAGGATAAGAAACACGTATTCATCCAGTATAAGTTCACTCTCATAGTGTCTAATTACGATGCATATCAACTAGCCTTTGGGGGATGGCATGAGTTACATTTGTGTTAGGTAAGAAGTGAATTTGGGAAGCCTTTCTTTGCTTAAATCATTTTCACTATTTGGTGGAATCTTTTGATCATTAGGAATTCAAATATCTCCAGGCATGAGAGGCCTAGCTTTATAGATGGAAGAGTGGCTTTGTACACGATATTTATTTGTTGGTTCATAGAATCAAGGTTAGGTTTAGGGATGAGCTAGTCAACTCGGTTACTTACCTCCCACCTTAAAAGGTAAGTTGTAGTACTATAATTTTCCTGTTTCTTTGGGCTGCCGACCCTTGTAAATGTTGCACATTGTTTTATTATTATAAAATTTCAAGGTTGTGGGTTTTGGCTCTACAGTACTTAGTAGAAAATATAACACAAAAGTTATTAAAGACTTCAAAACCACCTTACCATCGCTTGGATCAATGGAGGATATGAGGATCATATGGTGGCGGTGATTGACTAGGGATTTGTATTCTCCATCAAGAAGGTAGCAGGCTCTAATACCGCGAAGACCACATCTTCATTCAGATCATAGGCCCCTTGGAGGGATGTGTCTATCTTGTGTCTCTAATATCCATTGCAATATTGAAGGAGGAGCATAGACGAAGACGACAAGGGAACCCACAATCACCTAGAGTGGCCCTATGGGACAACGCCAGTGTATTCATGAGCCCATCTTTGTTCCCATGATCGCCTTCATGATACTTTGTAATTACTATTAAACCCCATTTTATGTGATGTTTATTTGAGTAATTGTAGGTTCTAGGTTGTGGTGATCTAGTATACCAAGTTACATTGTGGTTGTTATTTTGTTATTTGTTATCTCTTCATGTGTTCCAATCTCAGTGGTGAGCACATCCCTAGTAAAGTTACACCCCTTAGCCCCCGCGACCATGTCAACTCAAGTTACGATGACTAGAGCTTGCACACACTAACTCAAATATAAGGTACTTCCATTTATAAGAATTCTTGCAAGTGCTTATGACAATATGATGATGCCAAAGTAGGATATATTTGTATTACTTGGGAACGAAGGACCTAGTATGGACAAGTGGACACATATGATAATATTATCAAGCATGGAGATGGCAACAATCATAGAAGGAGAAAAGACAATTAGTGATAACCCACAAGTATAGGGGATCAATTGTAGCCTTTCTCGATAAGTAAGAGTGTCGAACCCAACGAGGAGCTAAAGGTAGGACAAATATTCCCTCAAGTTCTATCGACCATCCATACAACTCTATGAACACTTTACGTTCGCTTTACCTAGAACAAGTATGAAACTAGAAGTACTTTGTAGGAGTGATAGGATAGGCTTGCAAGAAAGTAAAGAACACGTAAATAAAACTAGGGGCTGGTTAGATAAAGAAACAACTACGAGTGTCTAACGAGTGTGGAAAAGTGGTGGTAGGAGTTGCGGAATTGTCCCTAAGCAATTGACTACGTTACTAGATCGATAGCAAGTATCATGTGGGAGAGGCCTCTGCTAGCATGTCATCCCTTACTTGGAATTCTATGCACTTATGATTGGAACTATTAGCAAGCGTCCGCAACTACTAACGTTCATTAAGGTAAAACCCAACCATAGCAATAGGATATATTGGTCCCCCTTCAATCCCATATGCATCAATTTCTATGCTAGGTTTGAAGCTTCTGTCACTCTAGCCTGCCAATACATAGTCCTATCAACATACAACTAACCCTATGGTGTGATCCACGCACGCGATCATATGATGGGTGATACGTCCATTTTGCATCATGCTTTCATGTTGATATTTATTGCTTTATGGGCTGTTATATTACTTTGTGGTACCATATTTATGCCTTTTCTCTCTTATTTTGCAAGGTTTATTTGAAGAGGCAGAATTCAGGCAGCTGGAATTCTGGACTGGAAAAGGAGCAAATCTTAGTCCACTATTCTGCACATCTCCAAATACCCTGAAAAGTTAAGTGGAATTTTTTGGGATTATGTAAAAAATATTGGGCGAAATAAGTACCAAAGGGGGGCCACCAGGGCGCCACAAGCCCTGCCACCGCCCCTACCCCCTGGTGGCGGAGGGCAAGCTTGTGGGCTTCCTGACGGCCCACTAGCTCCCCTCTTTTGCTATATGAAGGGTTTCGTTCCAAAAAAAAAAAATCATTCGGGAGCTTTTTCGTGGTTTTGCCGCCGCCACGAGGCGGAACTTGAGAAGATCCAATCTAGAGCTCCGGCAGGACGATCCTGCCGGGGAAACTTCCCTCCCGGAGGGGGAAATCGTTGCCATCGTCATAACCAACTCTCCTCTCGTCGAAGGGGAGGCATCTTCATCAACATCTTCATCATCACCATCTCCTCTCCAATCCCTAGTTCATCTCTTGTAACCAATCTTTGTCTCACGACTCCGATTGGTACTTGTAAGGTTACTAGTAGTGTTGATTACTCTTTGTAGTTGATGCTAATTGGATTACTTGGTGGAAGAGTTTATGTTCAGATCCTTGATGCTATTCATTACACCTATGATCATGATTATGATTATGCTTTGTGAGTAGTTACTTTTGTTCCTGAGGACATGGCATAAGTCTTGCTGATAATAGTCATGTGAATTTGATATCCGTTCGGTATTTTGATATATTGTATGTTGTGTTTTCCTCTAGTGGTGTTATGTGAACGTCGACTACATAACACTTCAACATATTTGGGCCTAGAGGAAGGAATTGGGGAGTAGTAAGTAGATGATGGGTTGCTGGAGTGACAGAAGCTTAAACCCCAGTCTATGCGTTGCTTCGTGAGGGGCTGATTTGGATCCACTAGTTTAATGCTATGGTTAGACTTTGTCTTAATTCTTGTTTTGTAGTTCCGGATGCTTGCGAGAGAGGTTAATCATAAGTGGGATGCTTGTCCAAGTAAGGGCAGTACCCAAGCACCGGTCCACCCACATATCAAACTATCAAAGTAACGAACGCGAATCATATGAACATGATGAAACTAGCATGACAGAAATTCCCGTGTGTCATCGGGAGCGTTTTTCCTCCTATAGGACTTTGTTTAGGCTTGTCCCTTGCTGCAAAAGGGATTGGGCCACTTGCTGCACCGTTGCTACTACTTGTTACTTGTTACTTTTTGCTTGCTACGTTTCACCTCGCTACACAATCACTTGTTACCACTACTTTCAGTGCTTGCAGTTATTACCTTGCTGAAAACCGTTTATCAGAGCCTTCTGCTCCTCGTTGGGTTCGACACTCTTACTTATCGAAAGGACTACGATTGATCCCCTATACTTGTGGGTCATCAAGACTCTTTTCTCGCGCCGTTGCCGGGGAGTGAAGCGCCTTTGGTAAGTGGAAATTGGTAAGGAAACATTTATATACTGTGCTGAAATTTATTTTCACTTGTCACTATGGAAACTGTTCCTTTGAGGAGTTTGTTCGGGGTATCTTCATCACGAACGGAAGCACGAGGAGTTGTTCCTCAACCTGAGGTACCTACTGAAAATATCTTTTATGAAATTCCTTCGGGTATGCTTGAAAACTGCTAGCTAATCTTTTCACAGGAGATGGATCTTCACATCCAGACTTGCATCTGATCTATGTAGATGAAGTTTGTGGTTTATTTAAGCTTGCAGGTTTGCCCGAAGATGAGGTAAATAAGAAAGTCTTTCCTTTATCTTTGAAGGATAAGACGTTGACATGGTATAGGCTATGTGATGATACTGGATCATGGGGCTACAATCGGTTGAAATTGGAATTTCATCAAAAGCTTTATCCTATGCATTTAGTACATCGTGATCGGAACTTTATTTATAACTTTTGGCCTCGTGACAGGGAAAGCATAGCTCAAGCTTGAGGGAGGCTTAAATCAATGCTATATTCATGCCCCAATCATGAGCTCTCGAGAGAAATCATCACTCAAAACTTTTATGCTCGGCTTTCTCATGAAGATCGTACCATGCTTGACACTTCTTGTACCGGTTCTTTTATGAAGAAGGATATTGATCACAAGTGGAATTTATTGGAAAGAATCAGACACAACTCTGAAGATTGGGAGCTGGAGGAAGGTAAGGAGTCAGGTATGAATTTCCAGTTTGATTGCGTTAAATCTTTTGTTGAGACAAACACTTTTAGAGATTTTAGCGCTAAGTATGGACTTGACTCTGAGATAGTAGCTTCTCTATGTGAATCTTTTGCTGCTCATGTTGATCTTCCCAAAGAGAAGTGGTTTAAATATCATCCTCCTATAGAAAGCAATATAGCCAAAACCAATCTAGTTGAGGAGAAAATCATTGATTTTAGTGATCCTGTTGTTCCTTGTGCTTACATTGAGAAACCACCATACCCTGCTAGGATAAAGGATTATTCTAAAGCTCCAACTGTCATTCGTAGGGGTTACATTAGACCACTTGCACCCCCTAAGGAGATTAGAGTTGAACCTAGTGTTGATATTATCAAAGATCTCTTAGCCGAAGACATAGACGGGCATGTTATCAAATTCTGTGAGGACTCTGCTAGAATTGCTAAACCTCACGCCAAAGACAAACACGGACTTGTAGTTGTCCTGCCCGTTGTTTCTGTCAAGATAGGAGATCACTGTTACCATGGTTTATGTGATATGGGAGCCAGTGTTAGTGCAATACCCCATTCCTTATATGATGAAATCAAAGATGAGATTGCACCTGCTGAGTTAGAACCCATTGATGTCACTATTACGCTAGCTAATAGGGACACTATCTGTCCTCTGGGAATTGTGAGAGACGTAGAAGTCCTCTGTGGTAAGACGAAGTATCCTACTGATTTCCTTGTCCTTGGTACTGCGCAAGATAGCTTTTGTCCCATCATATTTGGTAGACCCTTTCTCAACACTGTGAATGCTCACATTGATTGCACTAAGCAGACCGTCACTGTTAGTTTCGAGGGTGTGTCTCATGAATTTAACTTCTCCAAGTTTGGAAGACAACCCCATGAAAAAGAGTCGTCTGGTAGGGATGAAATCATTGCTCTTGCCTCTATTGTCGTACCTCCTACGGATCCTTTAGAGAAATATATGCTTGAGCATGAAAATGATATGCATATGGAGGAGAGAGATGAGATAGATAAAATTCTCTTAGAACAATATCCTATTCTCAAGAATAATCTGCATGTTGAACTGCTTGGGGATCCCCCCCCACCAAAGGGTGATCCTGTGTTCGAGCTTAAACAGTTGCCTGATACTCTTAAGTACGCCTATCTTGACGAGAAGGAGATATATCCTATCATTATTAGTGCTCTCCTCTCAGAGCACGAAGAGAAGAAGTTACTAAGAACTCTGAGGAAGCACTATGCTGCTATCGGATATACTCTTGATGATCTTAAGGTTATTAGTCCTACTCTATGTCAGCACAAGATTAAAACTGATCCTGACTTCAAACCAGTTGCTGATCATCAAAGGAGATTGAATCCTAAGATGAAAGAGGTCGTTAGAAAAGAAATATTAAAGCTTCTGGAAGCAGGAATCATTTATCAAGTTGCTCATAGTGATTGGGTAAGTCCAGTACATTGCGTACCTAAGAAGGGAGGTATCACCGTCGTTCCTAATGATAAGGATGAACTAATCCCACAAAGGATTACTACCAGCTATAGGATGGTGATAGACTTCCGGAAACTGAACAAGGCAACCAGGAAAGATCATTATCCTTTGCCGTTTATTGACCAAATGCTAGAAAGGCTATCAAAACACACACACTTCTGCTTCCTAGACGGTTATTCAGGTTTCTCGCAAATACCTATTGCGCAATCTGATCAGGAGAAAACCACTTTCACCTGCCCCTTCGGTACCTTTGCCTATACACGTATGCCTTTTGGCTTATGCAATGCACCTCCCACCTTTCAAAGATGTATGATGGCTATATTCTCTGACTTTTGTGAAAAGATTGTCGAGGTTTTCATGGATGACTTCTCCGTTTACGGGTCTACCTTTGATGATTGCCTTAGCAACCTTGATCGAGTCTTACAGAGATGCGAAGATACCAACCTCGTCTTGAATTGGGAGAAGTGCCACTTTATGGTTAATGAAGGTATCGTCTTAGGACACAAAATTTCTGAATGAGGCATTGAAGTTGATAAGGCTAAGGTTGATGCAATTGAGAAAATGCCTTGCCCCACAGATATCATATGTATACGAAGTTTCCTAGGTCATGCTGGTTTCTATAGAAGGTTCATTAAAGACTTCTCTAAGATTTCTAGGCCTCTTACCAACCTCTTGCAGAAGGATGTTCCTTTTGTTTTTGATGAGGATTGTGAGGAAGCCTTTGAAATACTTAAGAAGGCTTTGATAACCGCACCTATTGTTCAACCACCTGACTGGAACTTGCCCTTTGAAATCATGTGCGATGCTAGTGATTATGCTGTTGGTGCTGTTCTAGGACAGAGAGTTGACAAGAAGTTGAATGTTATTCACTACACTAGTAAAACTCTAAACAGTGCCCAAGGAAACTATGCCACTACAGAAAAGGAGTTTTTAGCAGTCGTGTTAACATGTGAAAAGTTCAGATCTTACATAGTTGACTCCAAAGTCACTATTCACTCTGATCATGCTGCTATTAAGTACCTCATGGAGAAGAAGGACGCTAAGCCTAGGCTGATCAGATGGGTTCTCGTGCTACAGGAATTTGATTTGCACGTCGTTGACCGAAAGGGTGCTGATAACCCTGTAGCAGATAACTTGTCTAGGCTAGAGAATGTCCTTGATGACCCACTACCTATTGATGACAGCTTTCCTGATGAGCAACTAATGTCATCCGCACTTCACATAGTGCACCATGGTATGCCGATTATGCAAACTATAGCGTAGCCATATACATACCACCCAGTTTCACCTATCAGCAAAAGAAGAAATTCTTCTTTGATTTGAGACACTACTTTTGGGATGATCCTCACCTTTATAAGGAAGGAGTGGATGGTGTTATTAGACGTTGTGTGCCTGAAGATGAACAGGGACAGATCTTGAAGAAGTGTCATTCTGAAGCCTACGGAGGACACCACGCTGGAGATAGAACTGCCCATAAGGTATTGCAATCAGGTTTCTATTGGCCCACTCTCTTCAAGGATGCCCGTAAGTTTGTCTTGTCTTGCGACGAATGCCAAAGAATAGGGAATATCAGCAAGCATCAGGAAATGCCTATGAACTATTCACTTGTCATTGAACCATTTGATGTCTGGGGCTTTGTTTATATGGGACCCTTCCCAAGTTCCAATGGGTACGCTCACATCTTAGTTGCTGTGGATTACGTCACTAAGTGGATAGAAGCTATCCCCACTAAAAATGTTGATCACCACACCTCCATTAAGATGCTTAAAGAAGTCATATTCCCAAGATTTGGAGTCCCTAGATATCTGATGACTGATGGCGGTTCACACTTCATTCATGGTGTTTTCCGCAAGATGCTCGCTAAGTATGATGTCAACCATAGAGTTGCATCTCCTTATCATCCTCAGTCTAGTGGTCAAGTGGAGTTGAGTAATAGGGAGATCAAATTGATCTTACAAAAGACCGTCAATAGATCTCGAAAGAATTGGTCTAGCAAACTTGACGATGCACTATGGGCTTATAGGACTGCTTATAAGAATCCCATGGGCATGTCACCGTATAAAATGGTTTACGGTAAGGCCTGTCATTTACCTCTTGAGCTGGAACACAAAGCTTATTGGGCAATCAAAGAGCTCAACTTTGATTTCAAACATGCCGGTGAGAAGCGGTTGTTTGATATCAGCTCGTTAGATGAATGGAGGGCCCAGGCATATGAGAATGCCAAGTTGTTCAAGGAAAAGGTTAAGAGATGGCACGACAAACGAATACAGAAACGAGAGTTCAATGTAGGTGATTCTGTCTTGCTATACAATTCTCGTTTGAGATTCTTCGCAGGCAAGCTTCTCTCTAAATGGGAAGTTCCTTATGTTATCGAGGAAGTATATCGTTCCGGTGCCATAGAAATCAATAACATGGAAGGAAATTTTCCTAGAGTGGTAAATGGGCAAAGAATGAAGCATTACATCTCTGGTACTCCCATAAATGTTGAGACCAATATCATCAGTGTCATAACTCCAGAGGAGTACATAAGGGATGTTTATCAGCATGTTTCGGACCCTGAAAACGAAGAGGTATCTGTTTCGGCAAGAAATTGCACTCCGATGCTTTTCCAATAGAAAATTTCCTCCGTTTTGGAATTTTTGGAAAATTAGAAAAATAAAAAGCAGTCCGGAGAGCGCACGAGGCGGCCACAAGCTTGGACACTGGCCCTACCCCCCTGGTGGCGGAGGGAGGGCTTGTGGGCACCTCATGTGCCTCCCAGACTCCGTTTTCTTGCGGAGCACTCCTTCAGGTCCAGAAAAAATCAATATATATTCGCCCGAAGGTTTTGATCTCCGTATCGCGCAGTTTTCCTTTGTTTTCGTTTCGAGCTTGTTGTCTGCTGCAAATTTAGAGCAAAGATGTCTCAGGAATCTGTTGGGGAGAATGATCTTCACCAAGTTCATGAAGAAGTAGATGCTGAGCTGAAAAGAGTAGAAGTCACGGAAGCCAGGGACCAAGCTAAGGAGAAAATCCAAGCTAGGGAGGAAGTTCAACCTATGTTCAACGTTGAAGACGTTGAAGGAGTAGATTTTCTCCAACCCTTCCTCAACGTGCTGTCTCCATCCTTGATTGAACTCTTGAGGTTTTGCGAAACAACTCGTGCTCGCAATATTTCCCTTTCTCGTGAAGTTGTTTTGCTTGAAAACCATGTCACAGATCTCAAAGGTATAAATCAAAGATTGATAGCTCTCTTGGAATCAAAGGCAACAACTCCACCACCATCACCACCAAAGGAAGACAACTAAGCATTGGTATGGGCAATCCCCTTGGCTTTTGCCAAGCTTGGGGGAGTTGCCCTGGTATCGTATCACCTTTATATATTTTTCTTTTACCTTTGTTTTAGTTCTTTCCTTTTCAGTTTTTATTTCTTTTCTTAGAGGATTAAGTCTTTAGTGTTTAGTTTGAGTCTTTTGCTTTTGTCTCTCCCCCGATGGATTCGAGCTTACAAGCTATATAATAAAGAGTATCTTAGTCAAGGGCTTTGCTTTGTGTCGTGATCAAAAGTATGAAAATAACGATGGCATGAAAGATCATGAGACGATCTTATGGAAAGTGATAACTTCACATATGACACGTATGATGATTGAAACTTGTTGAGAATAAATCAACATAGACCTCAGTAATTGTTGGAATTAATAAGAAGTAATAAGGAAAGAGAGGTTCACATATAAATATATCATCTTAGACACTTTTTACAATTGTGAGCACTCACCAAACTATTGCATGCTTAGGAGTAGATGTTGGACAAGGAAGACAACATAATGAATTGTGTTTGCTTGGTTCCAAACAATGTTATATGATTAGAGATCCCTTAGCATGTGACGATTGCTTCCACCTCATATTAGCCAAAACTCCCGCACCAAGTAGAGATACTACTTGTGCATGCATAAACCTTCAACCCAGTTTTGCCATGAGAGTCCACCATACCTACCTATGTATTGAATAAGATCCTTCAAGTAAGTTGTCATCGGTGCAAGCAATAAAAAATGCTCTATAATATGTATGATCTATTAGTGTGTGGAAAATAAGCTTTGTACGAACCTGTGATGAGGAAGACATAAAAGCGACAGACCACATAATAAATTTCTTTATCATAGGAGGCAATATAAAGTGACGTTCCTCCGCACTAAGAGGACACGCATTCAAACCTCAAAAGCGCATGACAACCTCTGCTTCCCTCTGCGAAGGGCCTATCTTGTACCTTTACTTTTTGCCCTTGTAAGAGTCATGGTGATCTTCACCAATTCCCTATTTTTGCCTTTGTCTTGGCTACCGTCACATGTTTGGGAAAGATCTATATTCATATATCAACTTGGAGTTGAGTACTTATGCTTTATTATTGTTGACTTTACCCTTGAGATAAATCGTTGGGAGGCAAAACTATAAGCCCCTATCTTCCTCTGTGTCCAGCTGAAACTTTGACATCATGAGTACCACGTGAGTTGTAACAATTGTGGAAAACAAAAGAGATGATTGAGTATGCCGGTTTGCATTACAAGCTCTTATTTGACTCTTTCTGATGTGATGATAAATTGCAATTGCTTCAATGACTATGGACTATTGTTGGTTACTTCTCGGTAAGGTTTTTGCTTCATGCTTTGCTTTGTGAAGGAAGTATTACTTTCCCATAAGAATCTTTATGATGTATTGTTGTTCTATGTGTGATCATGATGCCCTCATGTCCGTATTATGTTTTATCGACACCTTCGTCCCTAAACATGTGGATATGTTTATGGACCTTGGTTTTCGCTTGAGGACAAGCGAGGTCTAAGCTTGGGGGAGTTGATAGGTCCATTTTGCATCATGCTTTCATGCTGATATTTATTGCTTTATGGGCTGTTATATTACTTTGTGGTACCATATTTATGCCTTTTCTCTCTTATTTAGCAAGGTTTATTTGAAGAGGGAGAATTCAGGCAGCTGGAATTCTGGACTGAAAAATGGGCAAATATTAGTCCACTATTCTGCACATCTCCAAATGCCCTGAAAAGTTGCGTGGAATTTTTTGGGATTATATAAAAAATATTGGGCGAAAGAAGTACCAGAGGGGGTCACCAGGGCGCCACAAGCCCTGCCACCGCCCCTTACCCCCTGGTGGCGGAGGGCAAGCTTGTGGGCTGCCTGACGGCCCACTAGCTCCCCTCTTATGCTATATGAAGGGTTTCGTTCCAGAAAAAATCATTCGGGAGCTTTTTCATGGTTTTGCCGCCGCCACGAGGCGGAACTTGAGCAGATCCAATCTAGAGCTCCGGCAGGACGATCCTGCAGGGGAAACTTCCGTCCCGAAGGGGGAAATCGTCGCCATCGTCATCACCAACACTCCTCTCGTCGGTGGGGAGGCATCTTCATCAACATCTTCATCAGCTCCATCTCCTCTCCAATCCCTAGTTCATCTCTTGTAACCAAACTTCGTCTCACGACTCCGATTGGTACTTGTAAGGTTACTAGTAGTGTTGATTACTCTTTGTAGTTGATGCTAGTTGGATTACTTGGTGGAACAATTTATGTTCAGATCCTTGATGCTATTCATTGCACCTCTGATCATGATTATGATTATGCTTTGTGAGTAGTTACTTTTGTTCCCTAGGACATGGGATAAGTCATGCTGATAATAGTCATGTGAATTTGATATCCGTTCGGTATTTTGATATGATGTATGTTGTCTTTTCCTCTAGTGGTGTCATGTGAACGTCGACTACATAACACTTCACCATATTTGGGCCTAGAGGAAGGCATTGGGGAGTAGTAAGTAGATGATGGTTTGCTGGAGTGACAGAAGCTTAAACCCTAGTCTATGTGTTGCTTCGTGAGGGGCTGATTTGGATCCACTAGTTTAATGCTATGGTTAGACTTTGTCTTAATTCTTCTTTTTTAGTTGTGGATGCTTGCGAGAGAGGTTAATCATAAGTGGGATGCTTGCCCAAGTAAGGGCAGTACCCAAGCGCCGGTCCACCCACATATCAAACTATCATAGTAACGAGCGCGAATCATACGAACATGATGTAACTAGCATGACAGAAATTCTCATGTGTCCTCGGGAGTGTTTTTCCTCCTATAAGACTTTGTTCAGGCTTGTCCCTTGCTGCAAAAGGGATTGGGCCACTTGCTGCATAGTTGCTACTACTTGTTACTTGTTACTTTTTGCTTGCTACGTTTCACCTCGCTACACAATCACTTGTTACCGCTACTTTCAGTGCTTGCAGTTATTACCTTGCTGAAAACCGTTTATCAGAGCCTTCTGCTCCTCGCTGGGTTCGACACTCTTACTTATCAAAAGGACTACGATTGATCCCCTATACTTGTGGGTCATCAATGGGCACCAAAGGACAGCAACATAACCACAAGCAAATTAAACCAATCATAGCAATTCATCAATCACCGATAGGACAACGATAATCTACTCAGACATCATAGGATAGCAACACATGATTGGATAATAATATGTAGCATAAATCACCATGTTCAAGTAGAGGGTAAAGCGGGTTGCGGGAGAGTGAACCGCTGAATATAGATGGGGGAAGATGATGGAGATGTTGGTGAAAATGACGGAGGTGTTGGTGTAGATCGCCGTCACACGATGATGTCCCGGGTGGCGTTCCGGCGCCGCCGGCAGAGAGCCCCCCTCCTTCTTCTTCCTCCTTGACCTCCTCCCTAGATGGGAGAAGGGTTTCCTCTCTGTTCCATGGTCTCCATGGTGGTGGAGGGGCGAGAGCCCCTCCGAGATTAGACCTCTCTCTCTCTGTGTCCTTCTGTTTCTGCACTCCCAAATTCTGTGTTTCACCGTTTCTTCAATTCCCGGAGATCCATAACTCCGATTGGGTTGAAATTTTAACACGATTTTCTTCCGGATATTATCTTTCTTGTGGCGAAATAAGGGCTCCAACCGCCTTAAGGAGTGGCCACAAGCCTGCCTGCCGCGGGCCCACCCCCTAGCCGCGGCAACAGGGCTTGTGGGCACTCCATGCATCGCCTCGCGTTGATTCTTCTTCCCAAAAATCAGAAATATTCCAAAAAAAATCCCCATAAGTTTTTATTTCGTTTGGACGTCGTTTGGTATGGATATTCTGCGAAACAAAAAAACATGCAACAAACAGGAACTGGCACTGGGCACTGGATCAATATGTTAGTCCCAAAAATAATATAAAAAGTTGCCAAAAGTATATGAAAGTTGTGGAATATTGGCATGAAACAATAAAAAATTATAGATACGACGGAGACGTATCAGCATCCCCAAGCTTAATTCCTGCTCGTCCTCGAGTAGGTAAATGATAAAAAAGATAATTTTTGATGTGGAATGTTACCTAGCATAATCTTGATCATATAATCTAATCATGGCATGAATACTAAAACATGAGTGATTCGAAGCAATAGTCTATCATTTGACATAAAGACAATAATATTTCAAGCATACTAACAAAGCAATCATGTCTTCTCAAAATATCATGGCCAAAGAAAGTTATCCCTACAAAATCATATAGTCTGACTATGCTCCATCTTCCCCGCACAATGTATTTAAATCATGCACAACCCCGGTTTTAGCCAAGCAATTGTTTCATACTTTAGTGTTCTCAAACCTTTTCAACTTTCACGCAATACATGAGTGTGAGCCATGGACATAGCACTATAGGTGGAATAGAATATGGTGGTCGTGGAGAAGATAAAAAAGGAGGAGATAGTATCACATCAATTAGGCGTATCAACGGGCTATGGAGATGCCCGTCAATAGATATCAATGTGAGTGAGTAGGGATTGCCACGCAACGGATGCACTAGAGCTTATAAGTGTATGAAAGCTCACAAAAGAAACTAGTGGGTGTGCATCCAACTTGCTTGCTCACGAAGACCTAGGGCAATTTTAAGGAAGCCCGTCATTGGAATATACAAGCCAAGTTATATAATGAAAATTTCCCACTAGTATATGGAAGTGACAACATAGGAGACTCTCTGTCATGAAGATCATAGTGCTATTTGAAGCACAAGTGTTGAAAGAGGATAGTAGCAATTGTCCCTTCTCTCTTTTCTCTCATTTTTTTGTGGGCTCTTTGGCCTCTTTATTTATTTATTTATTTATATATATATTTATTTATTTATTTTGGTGGGCATCTTTGGCCTCTTTTTTGTAAATGGGCTTCGCTGGCCTCTTTTATTTTCTCACATGGGACAATGCTCTATTAATGATGATCATCACACTTACAACTCAATACTTAGAGAAATTATGACTCCGTATGAAATGCCTTCGGTAATGTACCGTGACAATGATCTAGCATAGCAATGACATCAAAAATCGGACAAGCCATGGAAACATCATGCTAGCTATCTTCCCGATCATGCAATGGCAATATGGAAGTGGTGGCACATGTCATGAGACGGAACGGTGGTAGTTGCATGGCAATATATCTCGGAATGGCTATGAAAATCCCATAATAGGTAGGTATGGTGTCTATTTTGAGGGAGGCTATATGGTGGGTGTAATGCACCGGCGAAAGTTGCGCGGTACTAGAGAGGCTAGCAATGGTGGAAGGGTGAGAGTGCGTATAATCCATGGATTCAACATTAGTCATAAAGAATTCACACACTTATTGCAAAAGTCTATTAGTCATCGAAACAAGGTACTACACGCATGCTCCTAGGGGAAAGGTTGGTAGGAGTTAACCATCGCGCGATCCCGACCTCCACACAAAGGATGATAATCAATAAATAAGTCATGCTCCGACTTTATCACATAACGGTTCGCCATACGTGCATGCAACGGGAATCACAGACCTTAACACAAGTATTTCTAAAAATACATAATTTCTCACTAGCATGACTCTAACATCACATATTCATGTCGCAAAACTGTTGCAAGGAATCAAACATATCATATTCAGTGATCTACAAGTTTTATGTAGGATTTAATGACTAACCATGTGAATGACCAACTCTTGTTAACTCTCTAAATAGGTATAAGTGAATCAGGAGAGTTTAATTCTTTCTACAAAATATATGCCCTGCTCTAACAAATATAAGTGAAGCAAAAGAGCATTCTACAAATGGCGGTTTTCTATGTGTAGAGAAACAGGCAATCCAAACTTCAAAAGATATAAGTGAAGCACAAGAATCATTCTATAAAGCCAACCAAGGACTATCTCATACCAGCATGGTGCATAAAAGAAAAAGGAAAAATAAACACAAAAGACGCTCCAAGCATTTGCACATATCATGTGACGAATTAAAATATAGCTCCGAGTAAAATTACCGATAGATTGTAGACGAAAGAGCGGATGCCTTATGGGGCATCCCCAAGCTTAGACGCTTGAGTCTTCCTTGAATATTACCTTGGGGTGCCTCGGGCATCCCCAAGCTTAGGCTCTTGTCTCTCCTTATTCCTTCATCCATCGTGCTCCCACCCAAAACTTGAAAACTTCAATCACACAAAACTCAACAAAACTTCGTGAGATCCGTTAGTATAATAAAATAAATCACCACTTCAAGTACTGTTGTGAACTCATTCTAAATTCATATTAGCATTATATCTACTTTAATCCAACTTCACCATGGTTCATACCCCCCGATACTACCCATAGATTCATCAAAAAAAGAGAACAATGCATAGAAAATAGAATCTGTCTAAATAGAACAGTCTGTAGCAATCTGTATATTCCATATACTTCTGATATCTCAAAAACTCTCAAAACTTACGAACGTGTGGAAATTTTGCATATCAATGAGCAGAAAAAAGAATCAACTCAAAAGCTCTTCCAGAATAAAAACGAAAATTAATTTCGCCAGCAAAAAGTTCCTGTCTTTTCTCAGCGTGATCAAACAACTATCACCCAAACTAATCGTAAAGGCTTTACTTGGCACATTATTTTTAAAAACACAAAGGAATTGTACAAGGGTATAATTATTTTTGTGAGAAACTTCCATGAAAAATTCTACATTGTTTCCATGAGCATGAACACAAGTGTTCAAGGTCGACCCTCACTTCCGCAATGCATCACCTTTCAATCGCTTCTCTTTTTGAAAAAGTTTTAAGTTCCCCTCTATATTTTTTTATTTTTAAACTAAATAAAATCACTCAACATAAATAAATGACTCTCTAAAACTTCCGGGTTGTCTCCCATGCATCGCTTTCTTTAAAGCCATTAAGCTAGGCATAAAGTGCTCAAGTAATGGATCCACCCGGATCCCAAGGTATATTAAAGCCAATTTTAATTAGCAATGATTTGAAATTTAGTAGGGTAACATATATCAAGCAATGACGAAGTATAACTCTCTTCCTATGCATTGGCATGTCATAAAAGAACAATTCATGCACACCAAGTAAAGACCAATACATAGCATAAGCAGTTTCTCGCAATTGTATCGTATTGGAAACATAGAGAGGTGGAGATGTAGTTCCTCTCTCATAATAACTGCAAGTAGGAGCAGCAAGCACATGCATATTATATTCATAAAAATCATCATGTTTAACATAAGGGACTATAGCTAGCTCATCTTCATAAGCATCATTCATATTGGCAACATGGCCACAAGCATAGCATGCATCAAGCTCATCAAAAAGGGATATTTCAAACGAATCCAAGGGAGCATAGCATTCATACTTTGGTAAAAACGAAGGGAAATAAAATAATGTATGATTAGAAGAGTTACTCTCATTAGAAGGTGGACACGGGTAGCTAGTCCGCTCTTCCTCCTTTTGTTCTTCGCTCTCCTCTTCATCTTTTTCATCTAATGAGCTCACAATTTCAGCATTTTCTTCTTCCATAGTTTCCTGCAAAATAATAGTCTCTTCTTGGGCAGCATAGGATTTCTCCTTAAATCGTTCAATATGGGCATTATATTCATAATTAGTATAACAATAACGAAGCATAGCCAGATTTTCAGATTGGTAAGGAGCATCATCATTATCATCACACCTTTTAAGCAGAGCCTCAATTTCATAAGCACCCATAAAAGCAACAAACTCTTCTATTTGATCCACATCATAGTAATCATATATACCATTAGCATAAGAAGCCAAGGTTCTATGATCATTAAATTCACAAGAAAAGGGAAGGTGTGGAGCCTTCATCCTAGAGAAACAAGTAACACCATATCTCTTGCATAGTTCCCAAGCATACCATTTCAACAAATGGATTTGATCCCATAAAAGTTTACCTTTTTGCGTCAAGCGATAATCCCTAAAGTATTCACGTTGATCCAACGTGTATCCCATTATATAATTGAATGGGGATTTCTCAGGATTATTAAAGAAGTGCATGATATTTTCCACATAACGAGCCTCGAGGGTTTTAGGAGGTTCCCCATCTCCATGAGTAGCAAGTACACCTAATTGTTTTTTGTATTTTGTGTTCCATATCCATAACTAAAGATAGAGAACAACTTAGAACAGCAAATAAATCTACTTAGTGATAAAGCAAACAAGCACACACGAGGATATTCACGCCATGCTATTGCTCCCCGGCAACGGCGCCAGAAAAAGGTCTTGATAACCCACAAGTATAGGGGATCAATTGTAGCCTTTCTTGATAAGTAAGAGTGTCGAACCCAACGAGGAGCTAAAGGTAGGACAAATATTCCCTCAAGTTCTATCGACCACCGATACAACTCTATGCACACTTTAAGTTCGCTTTACGTAGAACAAGTATGAAACTAGAAGTACTTTGTAGGAGTGATAGGATAGACTTGCAAGAAAGTAAAGAACACGTAAATAAAACTAGGGGCTGGTTAGATAAAGAAACAACTACGAGTGTCTAACGAGTGTGGAAAAGTGGTGGTAGGAGTTGCGGAATTATCCCTAAGCAATTGACTACGTTACTAGATCGATAGCAAGTATCATGTGGGAGAGGCCTCTGCTAGCATGTCATCCCTTACTTGGAATTCTATGCACTTATGATTGGAACTATTAGCAAGCGTCCACAACTACTAACGTTCATTAAGGTAAAACCCAACCATAGCAATAAGATATATTGGTCCCCTTTCAATCCCATATGCATCAATTTCTATGCTAGGTTTGAAGCTTCTGTTACTCTTGCCTGCCAATACATAGTCCTATCAACATACAACTAACCTTATGGTCTGATCCACGCGCGCGATCATATGATGGGCACCAAAGGACAGCAACATAACCACAAGCAAATTAAACCAATCATAGCAATTTATCAATCATCGATAGGACAACGATAATCTACTCAGACATCACAGGATAGCAACACATCATTGGATAATAATATGTAGCATAAAGCACCATGTTCAAGTAGAGGGTA
This sequence comes from Hordeum vulgare subsp. vulgare, assembly GCF_904849725.1. Taxonomy (NCBI): domain Eukaryota; kingdom Viridiplantae; phylum Streptophyta; class Magnoliopsida; order Poales; family Poaceae; genus Hordeum; species Hordeum vulgare. Next base: position 213,794,099 of record NC_058519.1, on the reverse strand, counting down.
TAGTGGGTTGCGGGAGAGTGAACCGCTGAATATAGATGGGGGAAGATGATGGAGATGTTGGTGAAGATGACAGAGGTGTTGGTGTAGACCGCCGTCACACGATGATGTCCCGGGCGGCGTCCCGGCACCGCCGGGAGAGAGGGGGAGAGAGCCCCCTCCTTCTTCTTCTTCCTTGACCTCCTCCCTAGATGGCAGAAGGGTTTCCCCCTCTGGTCCATGGTCTCCATGGCGGCGGAGGGGTGAGAGCCCCTTCGAGATTGGATCTCTCTCTCTCTGTGTCCTTCTGTTTCTGCGCTCCCAGATTCTGCGTTTCACCGTTTCTTAAATTCCCAGAGATCCGTAACTACGATTGGGCTAAAAATTTTAACACGATTTTCTTCTGGATATTATCTTTCTTGCGGCGAAAGAAGGGCTCTTTAAGTGCATCTAGTGCCCCTTAGTGATTTTGGTGGTTTGAAAACTTATAGGTTAAGTATCTAATGTGTTTGTGAGTATACACAAGATCTATAAGTCATTGAGGAGTTTGAGATATTTGAAGAATATCGACCCCTAAAAATATATGTATTCAGTTGAAGAAATTGGTCTGAAGATGAATAAATGAATTGTGAGGAATCTGCGATGAAAATGATAATCCTCATGAAGATTCTGATATTGAGGAGTCCGCTGGTTCCTGAAGAAATTCACTCTGAAGAATTTGAAGCGTGAAGATTTACACTTTCTGTTTTACTTTCTTCGCATTTGAGTAATAGGAACATCGTACTGTTAAAGGGGGTCAAAGTAACACTATGGAATGGATTTCCTCATGATGCTCAACCCAAGCCTAATCCTACCAAAAGCCTCAAGTGAGGAATATGAGTGACATGAGGACTCTCAGAGTTGAGGGTCCCGACCGTTTCGATAACCACGCCAAGTCACTGGTCTTATCCACTCCAACGGTCATATTAGTTAAGGGCATTAGTGTCAAATCATGTCGAGATGCTCCCAGGCTATAAATAGCCACCCCGCACAACCACTAGCTGGTTGGCTGCTCCATTAGAAACTGACACTTGTCATAAGAGCAACCCAAAATCCTCAGAGCATTCTAGAGTAATTCATCAGTGAGGAAATACACCACCCACCGAAACCACAAACTAAACCTAGTGATTGAGCATCACTGAAGAAGTTGTTCCTGTGTGGGACTGAAGCCTTTTACCTTTGAGGACTGTGCATCCTCCAGACGGTTAGGCGTCATGGTCTAGAGTTTTCCAGCAGTCAATTGTGGATCGCCGGGTGACCAAGTTTGTGAGGGTTTGGAAGTTTGCCCTGAAGACTTACCATGAGTGTTGGGCGAGGACTGTGTGTCCTTAGCTCAAGGAGAATATGGTAGGGACTGTGTGTCCCGGGACTGGGTGTCCTTTGGTTTCAATACCAAGCCGCTCCAAACCAGATGTACAACTGTCACAACAGTTGGAACTGGGTCATCAACAACAGTCTTCACTGAGAAACGGGTTCTAATTCCTCAACTCTTTACTTTTCTTGTATTGTGTGTTGATGACTTTCACTGTGACTGTTTGAAGAATTTGCTGAAGACTTTCTCTGAATTTCCTCAACCCCAAATTCTTCACGATAGTTAATCATCATCTGTATTCTGCGTGCCTGCTTACTGTGCAATCTGTTTTCACATTCTTCACTCTGTAATACTGCTGTTGTGAACATTTGCACGTCTGATCCTTTATTGTTTCCGCTGTAAGTTAGTCATCAATGAGGAATTTCCTGAAAAGGAATTTCCTCAGTGATGAAATTCTAAAAATCTCCTATTCAGCCCCCCTCTAGTCGATATAACACACTTTCAATTGGTATCAGAGCAAGGTACTCCCTTGTTCTGTGTGATTTTGGTTTAACCACCTGGAGTTTTAGTTATGTCGACTGCAGGCATGTTTAAGGTGACTGCAGCATGTCCTACCTACGACGAAAAGAACTTTCCCTTCTGGAAGAACAAAATGCAAATGCATTTACAAGCTATTGATAATGATCTCTGGTATATTGTGGAAAATGGAGTCCCCATCATCTCTGCCAGTGTCACTGCGGCTGATGTGAAGAAATTCAAGCAACTCGATTCTCAAGCGAAGAACATCATCTGTGGCCATCTGAGCCCTGGCCAGTTTGGAAGAGTAAGTGCTTTGGGCTCTACAACACTGAGCTGGGAAAGACTGTGCAAGGTAAATGAAGGAGTATCAACCCAGTGTGACTCTTGTGTTGATATTCTTCGTAATCTCTTCAATCGCTTCAAGATACATGACAATGAAAGTTTCCAAGACACCTTTGATCGCCTCACTGACATATCAAATGAACTGCAAGCACTGGGAGCTCGAGAAATCACTAATCACGAAGTTGTGAAGAAACTGCTGAGATCTTTGGATTCTTCATTTGATACTTTAGTTCTCATGATTCAAGAAAGACCGGATTACAAGATGCTTGATCCAGCTGATATACTAGAAAGGCTGAATACTCATGAATTCCAGCTAGAAGAAAAGAGAGATCTATATGGACCAAGCTATTCCAGACCACGTGCACTGAAGGCTAGAGCAATTTCCTCATCTGAAGACGAAGAGACAAATGGCAGCATTTGTGACCCTGAAGAATTTGGACAGGAGCTTGCAATGCTCGTGAGGAAATTCCAGAGATTTACACGACGTGGTCAGTTCGGTAAATATTCAAGAAGAGACATGAGGAAATCAGAATCTTCATCTGAGGACTACAAGAAACGAACCTGTCACAAGTGCAAGAAATCAGGTCATTACATTGCTGATTGTCCCCGTTGGGGAAAGGAATCAAAGAAGAAGAAATACAAGGATGACAGTTCTGATGACTCGAAGAAGAAGAAGAAATCTTCAAAATCCTCATCTTCAAAGCCCTCATCGCACAAGAAGACCAGTTTCAGAAAGGCTCGGGCACTTATTGGCTAGGAAATGGACTCCGAGGCAGAATCAGAGGAATGTGATGAAGAAGAGGGTTCTGATGAAGACTCAGAATCAGGACAGGCTACTCTTGCACTAGCAACCACTTTCGTCAGCAAGCCAATCTTCAATCTCGAAGAAAATGATTGCACCATCCATATTGATGACTATGCTGATGACATCGCTCCAACCTATTGCTTCATGGCAAAAGGTTCAAAGGTATCAAATAATGCCTCCTCCTCTGATTCAAGTGACTGTGAACCTAATTATTATAAGAAACCCAGTTACAGTAAACTTGCTATCATTGCCACTAAACAACAAACTGCTCTGGAAAAGCTTCAGAAACTGCTAGACAAGAGTGATGATCTGTTGAATGATGAAATGAACCTTACCCAAATCCTCACTGATGACATGAAAAGTCTTCAGTCTAGATTTGATAATCTTCAGGATCGTTATGATACACTCCTCACTGATCATGAGAAGCTTTCCTATGAATTTCTTCAAAGGAAGCTTGATCTTGAGAAGCTGAGGATGTCTCATGATGATCTTCGTATAGAAAATGATTCATTACTAGCTCAATAGATCAGCGCTAGTCAAGTTGAATTTATTCCTCCATGTCTTAAATGCATTGAACGTGAAATTGCTAATTCCTCACCAGAATCATCAAATGCTACCATTGCTACAAATTCTTCAACTGCACCTGTTGTGTCTATTTCCTCACTTGAGGAAAACACAAATGTTACTGATGAAAATGCAGGATTGAAGGAATTGTACGTGACAGGCATGTACAAAAGTCTCAAAGGACATCAAACCCTTTGTGATGTGCTCAAAAAGCAGATCTTGAACATGAACCCGAGGAAAGAAGGAATTGCCTTTGAGAGGAAATTAAATGCTGATGGATCTTATTGGAAACCTGAGCAGTATCCCAAAACCTCATGGGTTGCTGCTACTGGGCCTCCTTTTGATCCATCTAATCTAACTGGCTTTGCATGTGAATTATCCTATTCCTCGGATGAGTCATTTGATTCCAACTATAAACTGTTCAAAAATCAATCTGGTGAAGTATTTGCTCGATATGTTGGAACTAACTGCAGGAATAGCCCTCCTCTGAGGAAAATCTGGGTTCCCAAAAGCTGTCTTGAAAATCTTCAGGTGGATGTCCTCATGACACCACCACTGAAGAATCTGAACCCCAAATCAAATTCCTCAGGAGGACCAAAATCTTCAAAAGGATCAAAATCCTCAACTGGTCAAAACTATGCTCGTACCCGTGCTTATGCTTCTAACATGCAGGGAAACTACAAGGAATATGAATATGAGCGCTACTCCTCAAATCATTATGTTCATAAATCCTCAAACCAGTTCTCTGCATATTCATATGAGTACTTTAATCCCCCTACTGTTAAGAGAAGTGCATTAGCTTCAATGCCACCTTTCTCATATGGTGCTCGCAGGATGATGAACGCTTTGCCACCCCTTCAGATGTGGGTGGTGAAGAAATCAAACTAATCACTTCTGCAGGACAGGTCTCCAGATGAAAATCATCATCTGAAGAATTTGCTGGAGACCTGAGGAAATGCTTGATAGGACGCAAGCTAATGATTGATGAAATAGAAATACTTCACACGTCCTTACATTTCTGTTTTGATGAAATTACTGATCTGATGAAATTAGTATCATATTCTTCAAATCTCAAGCATATGAGATGGTAAGCTGTACTAATTCATCTGCAGGGTGACAAACCCAAGAATACTGAGTGGGTTCTTGATAGTGGCTGCACACATCACATGACTAGTGATAAAAGCTTACTGATGAATATGCCACTAACTCCGTCACCTCTGAAGGAAATCACATATGCTGACAAAGGTAAAAGCAAGGTATTGGGACTTAGCAAAGTGGCTACTTCCAAGGATAGGCATATGGACAAAGTGATGCTTGTTGAATCCCTTGGTTTTAACCTTATGTCAGTCTCGATGCTTTGTGATCTTGATATGATTGTTATCTTTGGTAGATATAGATGTGTAGTCATCATGGAATCTGACAGATCCAAAGTCTTCGAAGGTGTAAGAAGAGGGGATTTGTACATTGTTGATTTCTCTACAGGTCCTCAACCAGCCACTTGCTTACTAGCAAAAACCTCAGAAGGATGGCTGTGCACCGAAGACTAGGTCATGCAGGCATGAGGAATTTGCACACGCTCGCGAAGAAGAAGCATGTCATCGGCATCGAATCAGTCAAATTCCTCAAGGATCATCTCCGCGGTGCTTGTGAATCTGGGAAAATGACCAGATCCAAGCATCCCTCCAAAACCATCATGACCACTACACGTCCATTCGAATTGCTTCATATGGATTTATTTGGACCTACTCACTATGCCACACTAACCAATGCAGCATCTCTATATGGCTTCGTCATAGTTGATGATTATTCCAGATACACTTGGGTGCATATTATAGTGTATAAAACTGAAGTGCAGGAAATCTTCAAACGATTTTCTTCAAGGGCCTCGACGAACTTTGGCATCAAGATCAAACATATCAGGAGTGATAATGGAACCGAGTTCAAAAACACTGGTCTTGATGATTATCTTGATGAACTTGGTATTACTCACGAATTGTCTGCTCCTTATACTACTCAGCAGAATGGTGTTGTCGAAAGGAAGAATAGGACTCTGGTTGAAATGGCGAGAACCATGCTTGAAGAATATCAGACTCCTCATCGCTTTTGGCATGAAGCAATCAACACTGCATGTCATATCATCAACAGGGTATATCTTCACAAATTCCTCAAGAAAACCTCATATGAACTCCTCACTGACAAGAAACCCAATGTAAGTTATTTCAAAGTCTTCGGTGCAAAATGCTGGATTAGAGATCCTCACCACAGCTCAAAATTTGCACCTAGCCATATGAAGGTTTTATGCTCGGTTATGGAAAGGACTCGCACACTTACAGAGTCTTCAACAACTATCACAACAAAGTTGTTGAGACTGTAGATGTGCGGTTCGATGAAACTAATGGCTCGCAAAGAGAGCAATTGCCTTCTGATCCAGATAAGGTGTCTCCTGAGGAAGCAATAAAGCTCAAGCCTACTGAAGACATTGTTCCATCTGAGGAAATTGATGAAGAAACGACCCCCTTCGCTGATAAAAACCAAGAAGATGTTCCTGAGGAAATTGCATCAGCACCACTTTCTCAGCCCAGACAAAATCCTCAACCAGCTCATCCGAGGATTGCAAACGAAGTTGAACTTGACAAAATCCTCAACGACATCAACGCACCAGGTCCTCTCACTCGCTCAAAAGCTTCACACTTAGTTAACTTTTGTGGGCATTTCTCCTTTGTATCCATCACAGAACCCTCAAAAGTTGTTGAGGCTTTTCTGGAACCGGAGTGGATCCAAGCTATGCAAGACGAACTTCTTCAATTCAAGCTGAATGATGTATGGGAGCTCGTCAAATGACCAGATCCTTGCAAGCACAACATCATCGGCACCAAGTGGATATTACGAAACAAGCAAGATGAGGACGGTCAAGTGGTGAGGAACAAGGAACCACTTGTAGCCCAAGGCTACACCCAGGTTGAAGGAATAGATTTCGATGAAACTTTTGCACCTGTTGCTAGACTTGAAGCTATTCGAATATTACTTGCTTATGCTAATCATCATAACATCACCTTATATCAAATGGATGTGAAAAGTGCATTCCTCAATGGTAAGCTTGAGGAAGAAGTATATGTTGCTCAGCCCCCAGGTTTTAAGGATCCAAAGAATCCACACAAAGTCTTCAGACTCAAAAAGGCTCTGTATGGCCTCAAGCATGCCCCTTGGGCATGGTATGATACATTGAAGGAATTCCTCATGAAGAAAGGCTTCAAACCTGGTTCACTCGATTCAACTCTTTTCACTAAATCCTATGATAATGAGCTATTTGTGTGTCAAATATATGTCGATGATATTATATTTGGCTGTACTGACAAAAGATACAGTGATGAATTTGCCTACATGATGAGTGAGGAATATCAGATGTCCATGATGGGGGAGCTGGAATTCTTCTTAGGTCTTCAAATTCGTCAACAAAGCAATGGAATCTTCATATCACAGGAGAAATATCTCAAGGATGTTCTGAGGAAATTCGACATGCATGAATGCAAAGGTGCCAAGACTCCAATGCCTACCAACGGCCACCTCGGCACTGATGAAAATGGTAAAGATTTCGATCAGCAGGTATACCGTTCTATGATTGGCTCTTTATTGTATCTATGTGCATCTAGGCCAGATATAATGCTTAGTGTTTGCATGTGTGCACGTTTTCAAGCAAAACCGAGGGAATCACACCATAAGGTTGTGAAACATATTCTTCGATACTTAGCTCACACACCAACACTAGGATTATGGTATCCCAAGGGCTCCAATCTTCATCTGGTAGCGTATTCTGATTCTGACTATGCTGGTGACCATGTGGATCGCAAGTCAACTTCTGGCACATGCCATTTCCTCGGAAGATCACTAGTTTGCTGGTCCTCAAAGAAGCAGAACTGCGTATCACCCTCCACTGCCGAAGTTGAGTACATTGCTGCTGGTTCTTGCTGTGCTCAATTGCTATGGATTAAGCAAACCCTCAAGGATTACGGCATCAACATGAAGAATGTACCTCTCTACCATGACAATGAGAGTGCTATCAAGATTGCATACAACCCAGTACAACACTCAAAGACAAAGCACATCCAGATTCGTCATCATTTTCTTCGGGACCATGTCCTCAAGGGCAATATCCTCATCGACCATGTGAAGACTGATAATCAACTCGCAGATATCTTCACTAAGCCCTTGGATGAGAAAAGATTTTGCAAGTTGCGATGTGAGCTAAATATCTTAGAATCTTCAAATGTTTTGTAAAAACATGCACACATCCTAACACTTCTGCATAATTGATGACTTAGATGTGCAACACATGATGACTCGATTTTCTTCAACTAATGAAGAATGTCACTCTGAATGTGAAGAAATTAACGAAGAAATTGATTCTCAGGGCCCTACGGCAATTGTACGCGGCGTCTGTAATCAACATTCTTATATGGTGGGCAAGCCACCGCCCTATGAGAAATTCCTCAAGTTGTTTTTCATCAAATGATCAATTTCCTCACAATGTGTTTTTCTTCAAAACAGCTGTTCTTCATTGTGATGATTTATTACAAAATCTTCAAAAACACTTGATGACTTTCATTTGACTAGGTAGACTGTGATTTCTAGTCCTCAACATCATTCACTTATGGCTATTTCTTCAAGTTGATGTTTCTGCTAAGTGAATGTGATCGGACCCTACTTTCCCTCTATGCTATACTTATCCAGTCTATTCAATTCTTCATATGCGTTCTATTTGAAACTTTGTTCAAAATCCTCACTGCGTCCTTGTCAGCTGATGATTTTGTAACGAAAATCCTCAAATCTTCAAAAATTGTTTCTTTAAAGACACAGTAACTGAACCCCCACTTCCCACGATCGGATAACCACGATCTCCACTATCTCCAGCGCATCGTACGGGAGCTACACCTGTCCTGCGGAGACGTAGAGGCAGGGGCTATTTGGTCCGACATTTTCGCGCCAAACAGTAACTTTTGGGCTATAAATATGTCCTTATCCCCCTCGGTATCCTCTTCTTTGCCTCATCGCTCTCCTGCCACAGCACACTCCACCGAACCCTAGTGCCACCGCTCGTAGTCTTGTCGCCGGTGAGGAAGAGCTTCACTGCCTCGACCTCTTCGTCGCCAGAACCACGCCGGAGTCGGATCATCTTCGTCCACCGCCGTCGTAGACGTCCTCTGTCGCCGAGTTAGGGTGCATTGGACACTCGAACGAAGAGCCTCTCCAACACTACTTTCTGTGTTCTTCGTACGCACCTTCCAGGGTAAATATATCCCATTTTTATAGCAGATTAGATCTGAAATTTTACATCTTCTATGTGAAATCTGTTTTTCCTCAAGATACGATGCGCACATGATTCCTCGAACACTACATATCACCACAATCATTGATGAACTACGCTAAGCATCTAAGATTATCACGACATTCCTCAATTGTGCGAATTTTCGGATCTGTACAACTCTGGAACCCAAGAACAGTATGCTTAGGCAAATTCCTCAACCACTCGTTATATTCCTCAAACTGTCAAACTTTTTCATTTTCTTCAAATCTTAGAACGCATATGACCTCTCCAAATTCCTCGCAACCATACTCTGTTCACAGGTACACACATGTCAGCTGATGAATCTCTCGGTTCTCATCACATTAACTCATTTGCAGCGTTTCTGGAAGAAACTCTTCAAGGCTCATCAGAATCCTCAAGAGTTCAAAATCATCAGCAAAATCCTCAACTGAAGAAAATGGAGGAAGACAGAAAATAGAAGGGAGGAAAGAAGCTTGAGCTAAACACAACTATTGATATCCCTGAGGACATTTACTTGGACTATTGCACGCCTGATGAACATGAGACAATGGCCAAGAGAAAAATACGGCTGTAGAAGATTGAACGCCGATGGGCGAAGGAATGGAAGGAGTACAGGTTTGTGACTCCCAAATATGCGAAGAAATTCGCTTTGAAGCCTCCTGGCAGAAGGGTCCGACTTGAGGATCATCAAGTAGCACATCCCTCAAGCCTCAAGACCATTGATGACTATCCAGATGAAAAGGAAAAGCATCTGGCCAAGCTCAAGAAGCAGGCAGAAGCTGCAGTGAGGAAATTTAATGAATCCTCAGCTGCTGCCTCCGGTGCTGCTAATTCCTCAGCTACAGAAACCTCAGGCTCAGAAATTCCTCAAATGCAGTCTGTGCCATCAAAGCCAAGGGCTCCAAAGCCTCAAGAGAAGTCTGCCCAGGCTTCTGTCACAAAACCCTCAACACCAAAACCCTCATTACAAAACCTTCAACACCAAAACCATCAACGCCAAAACCCTCAGTACCAATCTCCTCAGCATCAAAATCCTCAGCTCCAACCCCAAAGCCTCAAGAGAAACCAGTACAAAAGCATGTCGTGAAGCCTACGACCACCAGCTCCAGCTCCTCACTCCCAGCTGCAACTAGCTCGGAGACAAAGTCTTCAACACCTCCTGTGAACGCTTTGGCAACTGCTGAACGTGCACCTCTGCCCAACCCGAGCAAAATCATCGCAGTCCCTTCTGCATCGGAGGGAAGTGATGAATATGATGATGAAACCCTGCAAGCCATCATCAGAAACAAGCAAGAAAGGGTAGCAAAAGCATCAGGCAGTGCTATTCCTCTGGCCATGGACCCCAAGGTCCTCCTTGACTACATCAATATCTGGTATGAAGACCCAAACACTCCCATTGATGATTTGAAACTTCCTCCTGGCATCAGCCACATGGTGGTCACCTTCATAAATGAAGCCAAGTGGAAAGAACAGCAGGCCAGGCAAGCAAAGGTTGCGAAGGCCAAAAAGGAGAAATTCCTCAGGCAGAATCTCCTCAAACTGACTCCTGATGCACTGGTGTCAACCCAGGCAGAGCTGCAAGTACTGACTGACAAGTACGCCAAGCTGTCAGATCGCAAAAGCATCAAGAGCAATTTCATCAAGCTAGCCACTAGTGTTGTTGATGACTACAACAAGAGAACCGCACCCCCAGCACCAACTCCTCAGCCCTTGGTTGAGCAGCCAGCAGATGCATCTCCTGATGAGGAGGAAACTCCTCAAGCTGAGGAAGAACACCAAGAGCGCCGTGTTGATGAACCGGCCATTGAAGAAATCATCACGGAAACTGCAACTGATGAAATTGCTGCCGCTGATGAGACTGCTCCTGATCCAACTGCTTTATCAAAGCAGGCTGATGACTCTGTTCCAGCTGGTTCCTCACTACCAGCTGAAGAATCTGAAGAAAGAACACCTTCACCAAAAGCTTCAAAGGTGAAGAAGATAATTCCGTCTGCATCAGACGTAAAGAAAACAAGGGCTGCTGAAAAGGAAGCCAAGAAGAGAAAAGCCTCCTCAGCAGTAGAAGAGACAGAGGCAAAGCGCCTCAAAGAAATTGAAGAAACTGCTCCTTTGGACCCAGTGCCTCTCAATGTCGCCCTTCCTATGAGATGGTCGTCATTGATGACCCAGCTACAAGGGCAGATGAGGAAATGAAGGATGTCGCCTCTGAGGAACACACTGATGAGGAAATTCAGATTGACGACACTCCTCAACCTCCTATTCCTCAGACAGAGACTGCTCAAGCATCAGCTGCACCAACTGATGAAACCGCTTCTGTCACAAAGCCAGCTGAGGAAAAACAAGCTGAACATCCTCAGACTGATGAAATTGTACATTCCGAGAAGACTCCTCAAGATGAGGAACAAGCTGACCCAACTCCTCCAAATGAGAAAGACGTGGGAATTCCTCAGCCTGGGGCTTAGCCAGAGCAAGCATCATATCCTCAGCATGAAGTACCAGCTGATGAAATTCCTCACCTTGAGGAAAATGCTGAAGAAAATGTACCCGCCCAAGACAATGACTTCATTGTGCTCAACCCAGAGACTGCTATTGTTGTCTCCTCCCCTATTCCTCAGCAAAATCTTCAGCCAGTTCAGCGTCAGCCATTCTCCAAGCGTCCAAAGTTTCAGAAGGAAAATTTCTTTGAGGAACGCATGTACTTCATCGGAGAGAACCCTTATGACAAGCCTCAAATGAGGCATCTGAAGTTTTGGACAAGGACCTAGATGAACTACTATTCCTCTGTGCTCTGTGGACGCAACAAGATATTCCAGCACAGGCACATTCCTCATGTTGAGCTTGAAGCAATACCTTGCATGGAACCAGTCCTCAGTGTACTCCACGATGCAGGTTTGCTCCCTATGTGCTCAGACATATCATACTGGAACAGTGAGGTTATTCTTCAGTTCTATGCCACTCTTCATATATCGGGCAACCCTGACGATATCAGCACTTGGGTGTTTGATTGGATGACCCAAAACGCTCACTACAAGGCTCCTGCTTCTGAACTCCTGAGAGAACTGCCCGTACCAATTCCATCAGATGGGGCAGTGAAACTTTATGGTGAGCGTGAGCTGCCAAATGGGATGATGGAAGTCCTCATGAAGCCTTTGGCTGCAGGCACACCCTCAAGAACCACCTTCCTCGTCCACGAGCTCAAGTACACACCCCGGTCTGTCTACAGAATCCTCTGCAGTGTGCTCGCGCTAATCAAAGGCCATGACGATGAAGAAGATGTTGTAGGCCTCATGAAGAATATCCTCTTCAACATCATTCACGGTATTCCTATTAATATCCATGATTTCTTCTTGAGGACTTTGGCCGACAATGCCATGTGCCCCTATGATCACAAGATATATGCCCCGTGGATCATGAGATTCATCAGGACAAGGACATGTATCAACTTTCACGCTGATTGTCAAAACCATGTTGGTTATATGCCTCCTATCCGGGTCAACAAGAAGACTTTTGAGCCCATTGAAGGAAAAGGGAAGTCTGTGATTGAAGAAGGCAGCATGCCCCTTGATGGCCATTTCAGAGAGCCAGAAGCATATTCTTCATGGGACGATACTGAGACTCGTCCAGCAAGCCCAGTTCCTCCTCGCGTGCTGAATACCAGAGAGCCCCTCCTCAGTCTTCACCAGAAGGTGGATCGCAACCACAAATGGGTCAAACGCCAGTTTGGTGCCATTGTGAAAACCCTCACTCAAACACAGAACTCTGTGAAGATTAACCATCACTATCTGCATGAGGTTTTCGATCGCACCTGGGCTACACTTGCACATCTGAAGACTCAGACTGAGCTTGAAGAAATGGATTTTGAGTGAGACTTTGACTGGTCGTGGCCTCCCAAGAAGAAGTTCAGGACCATTCCAGTGCCAGGCCTTCAAGACATCTCCTTTTCTTCATTCCGCACTGCTGAATCTGACGAAGAACAGCTCGGCACTGCAACCGGCCCCAGGAAGAAGACTACTCCCAAGAAGCATCACGGTTCTTCCTCGACCGCCAAGAAACGAAGTCTTCACGGGCGTTAGTCCTCAGTTTGTCCCTTTTTGTCACTTGATGACAAAGGGGGAGAAACTCGAGAGTTAGTCTTCAAGCGGGATATTTTTGGGGCTTATAAACTATATTTAAGTTACAAACTCGTGGCTCTTCTGAAGTTTTTATGTAATGAGTTGTAACTTAATCCCGATGGTACTCTGACGCTTTTGAACGTTTTTCTTCGCATGCCTATTCCTCAAGTTTTAATGCACGCATGCTGAAATTCGTCAGATACCATTTGCCATCATGCATCTTCATTTTCTTCATATGATATGTTATATGTATGCATGATTTACAAGACTAGGAGATCTCCATGATATAAATCATCAATGTGCATTTGCTGTGAAAAGCAAAATCCTCAAGATATGCACATCTTCAGGGGGAGTCTCTCCAAATCTTGTTTTCAAATTCCTCAAATAAGTATTTACACTTCATATTTTTTATCCCTGTTGAAGACTTAACCTAATTGTCATCAACCACCAAAAAGGGGGAGATTGTAAGTGCATCTAGTGCCCCTTAGTGATTTTGGTGGTTTGAAGACTTATATGTTAAGTATCTAATGTGTTTGTGAGTATACACAGGATCTATAAGTCATTGAGGAGTTTGATATATTTGAAGAATATCGACCCCTACAAATATATGTCTTCAGTTGAAGAAATTGGTCTGAAGATGAAGAAATGAATCGTGAGGAATCTGCGATGAAAATGATAATCCTCATGAAGATTCTGATATTGAGGAGCCCGGTGGTTCCTGAAGAAATTCACTCTGAAGAATTTGAAGCGTGAAGATTTACACTTTCTGTTTTACTTTCTTCGCATTTGAGTAATAGGAACACCGTACTGTTAAAGGGGGTCAAAGTAACACTATGGAATGGATTTCCTCATGATGCTCAACCCAAGCCTAATCCTACCAAAAGCCTCAAGTGAGGAATATGAGTGACATGAGGACTCTCACAGTTGAGGGTCCCGACCGTTTCGATAACCACGCCAAGTCACTGGTCTTATCCACTCCAACGGTCATATTAGTTAAGGGCATTAGTGTCAAATCATGTCGGGATGCTCCCAGGCTATAAATAGCCACCCCCCACAACCACTAGCTGGTTGGCTGCTCCGTTAGAAACTGACACTTGTCATAAGAGCAACCCAAAATCCCCAGAGCCTTCTAGAGTAATTCATCAGTGAGGAAATACACCACCCACCGAAACCACAAACCAAACCTAGTGATTGAGCATCACTGAAGAAGTTGTTCCTGTGTGGGACTGAAGCCTTTTACCTTTGAGGACTGTGCATCCTTCAAATAGTTAGGCGTCATGGTCTAGAGCTTTCCAGCAGTCAATTGTGGAACGCCGGGTGACCAAGTTTGTGAGGGTTTGGAAGTCTGCCCTGAAGACTTACCACGAGTGTTGGGCGAGGACTGTGTGTCCTTAGCTCAAGGAGAATACGGTAGGGACTGTGTGTCCCGGGATTGGGTGTCCTTTGGTTTCAATACCAAGCCGCTCCAAACCAGATGTACAACTGTCACAGCAGTTGGAACTGGGTCATCAACATCAGTCTTCACTGAGAAACGAGTTCTAATTCCTCAACTCTTTACTTTTCTTGTATTGTGTGTTGATGACTTTCACTGTGACTGTTTGAAGAATTTGCTGAAGACTTTCTCTGAATTTCCTCAACCCCAAATTCTTCACGATAGTTAATCATCATCTGTATTCTGCGTGCCTGCTTACTGTGCAATCTGTTTTCACATTATTCACTCTGTAATACTGCTGTTGTGAACGTTTGCACGTCTGATCCTTTACTGTTTCTGCTGTAAGTTAGTCATCAGTGAGGAATTTCCTCAAAAGGAATTTCCTCAGTGATGAAATTCTAAAAATCTCCTATTCACCCCCCTCTAGTCGATATAACGCACTTTCAGGCTCCAACCGCCTTAAGGAGTGGCCACAAGCCAGCCTGCCGCGGGCCCACCCCCTGGTCGCGGCGACAGGGCTTGTGGGCACTCCGTGAATCGCCTCGCGTTGATTCTTCTTCCCAAAAATCATAAATGTTACAAAAAAATCTCCGTAAGTTTTTATTACGTTTGGACTTTGTTTGGTATGGATATTCCACGAAACAAAAAACATGCAACAAACAGGAACTGGCACTGGGCACTTGATCAATATGTTAGTCCCAAAAATAGTATAAAAAGTTGCGAAAAGTATATGAAAGTTGTAGAATATTGGCATGAAACAATCAAAAATTATAGATACGACGGAGACGTATCAATTAGCAAGTACATATTTCAGGACTTTCAAACTACCATGATGATACATGATTAAATGGAAGAAATATACAAAATGGTATTTTATAACTTCGTCCATATCCATCTATAAGTGTTGCACTACCTAGTTTTGTGCCACGTCCATGTACCTTTGGGCTAAAAGACTACCTGCAATTTTTTTGGAGTATGTAATAAGGCATGAGAACGACTTTAGGTTGGGTTCACCTCCCTCCATGTGTTGGTTGAACGCACCATCTGTACCTCCTGAAGTAATCCCCTGAGGGTATTGAATCGACAATTTGTTTGACTTGATTTAAACATTGCATACTTGTCGTAGACACGAGAGTCGGCTAGATCTCCAATACTACGCGGTATCATAACCTCATTGTGCCAATTAAGTATTTCATATTATATCTATAATTCATATTTTATATATTTCATTATTGCTTGTTCTTCGGTTGCATACAAAGATTGATCTTGTGATCGGGTTGACCATGTTTCCAACACCGTCAATGGTTATACAAGTGTTGTTTTGGTGATTGCTAAGGCACACTGCCGAGTGTTCAATGTTGTTGTATTGCCAAATAGTCTTGAAAACATAATCCATACCATATCATCGAAAGGTTGGCCCCATTGCACTTATCACTTAACCCCCCCCCCCCCCCTCCACATCTATTTTGTTAAATTTTCATTGTTTGGTCAAATTTGTTTGAAACCCTTTGCAGTAAATAACATGTTATGTTGTTTCAAAAAAAATGAAATCTAGTCACTTTGCTTTATGATTCATTCCAGCTATTCTCGTGCAACTTAAAGTTTCCTCCATTTTACATATCACATTGAAGCATAAAATTTGCATCAATAGAAATTGTATTGGTAAGTGATAAACTATCATTTGCATGTTGACACCTCGCAAATTGGAACCCATGAATTGAATTACACTTTTTCAAAATGATGCCTAGAGATGTGTAAGTTTTGGGTAGTAGACTGAGGTTGTGTTTGGTTGAGTTGCAAACTCTGTAAAAGTTGTTGTGAGCTATGAGCTGTGAAGAAGCTGCTCTGAACTTTCAGCTCTGAAAAAGCTGGAAGCTATTTGACTGAAACGAATGTGAAATTGTTGATTTGACTATGAATATTCTGTAATGACCATGGGCAATGAGTCAATATTTTTATACGCAACTTGACCGTAAAATGCTGATATGTACATTGGTTGGCAATAGAATGACGGTTTTGTACACAAAAATTATGACAATTGAGATGATTCATAGCTAAAACATACAAATTCAACAATTATATAAATAGACATTGAGCCCATAATAATATTACAAAATACATGCACCATAGAGTATACATATGGTTCACATGATGATAACTTCCATCAAAGATAGCTAGCCCATGTTGCTATCGCAAGACAAGCTTCGGCTATCCTACTACGAATAGTATATCCATGGTATATTTGTTCTCCTCCTCTTTACCGGGAACCGCTTGTGTTGGTGATACATCCTATCATACCACTCGAGGTACATACTCATCATCAGCATCACATTTATTTTAAAAAATGTCACTCAACTTGCTATCACGAATGAAGTTGTGCAATGCCATGCAAGCAATGATGATATGCTTTTTTGTACGAGGTGAGAAACTCGGGACCCCTTTCAATATGTGTTATTTCTGCTTGAGCACAAAGCACTCTCAACAACATTGCGAAGGGAGTAATGTGAAAAGTTGAACAACTCATACTTCCTTTGAGGTGGACGGTGATGACAAAGACGAAATTCGGGTAGATGGTACGTACTCCCCTTAAAAGGAGCAAGATAGACTGTTCGGTGTGCATACCCTGAGTCCACAAGATAGTATTTCCCTAAAAATGAAAATAAAATCACCAAGTGTGCGTCTCACATAAGAATATAATGAATGACGACATGTGTTTTGATGTTATACCTTTGGGAGGTACAGGAAATGAAAAAGTGTGCCAATGTATGATTTAGGATCCCCGAGTCATGTGCAAAGCCCGACCAACCCGCAACCACAAAGGTAAACCTCATGTCAAAGTCACATATTGCAAGCACATTCTGTTATGTAAAACCATGACGACATCTATGGTTAACCGCGTCATTTGCATGCACTGTCACTTGCACATGTGATCCATCTATGGCATCAATAGCGCCTTTGAAATGAGGCCAAAAACGTTCTTCTCTAATCTTTTCATGCTCATAGGTAAATGTAGGATCTCTCGGTGAATCGTTTTTCACTCGTGGCTCCTTTTGACCACGGTGAATCATTTTTGACTCGAGGGTGGCTAAGGTGGGTAAATATTTTGCAACTTCTAGGTGGCATACAAAAAATGTTGGATGAGAAGGTGGAAAAGTTGGGGTCGTACAACTACCGGAAATGCACTACGAGAAGCTGCATCTTATTAGGAAGTTGGTTTGCACGAGATCTCCTTTGGTTCGGCTTATAGGTTTTGGACCCAAAAGTTGACAGCTGAAGTTGGACCAAACACAACGTGAATTTTTTATCAAAGGGATCCGAATTTATGATTATCGAATATACCATTCGTTTATTGGATATTAAAATTGAATTTGATTTCTTTTAAAGTTCACCAAAGAATGAGAATCACATATGTGCCACTCTAGTATATTGACCCACCAAGAGAGCAATCATGCATACTTCGGAGGGGGTCTTGGGTTTGAATACCCCCCGGAATTAAACAAATGAGTGAGGGGATACAATTTAGATGTTCCTTCTGATACGGTCTAGGCCCAGTGCTCCCCGCACGTGGTTGCCCCTTCTTGCTCACCTTTCTCCTTTTCTCTCCTCGTTAGGGTCCACATCCACGTGGGCTTTAGTTTTCCTTAGTTTTTTTTCCGTGTGAAGCTCTAAAATTCTTGAAAGTTTAAAAATCTCAAAGTTCAACCTTTTTTGGAAGTTAAAAGTTCAAATTTCAATAGCCAATTTTTAAAAAATGAAAGTTGAAATTTCTGAAGTTTCGGAAATCTGATTTTTTTTCAATTTTTGAAAGCTCGGGCAAGAATTTCCAAAGTTCCGCAATGTAATTTCAAAGAAGAAAGTTTGACTTCCATTTTGGGTTATCAAATAGGCCGATGCTACAAAGTAATCGACTGATAACAAACAAACATAAGCCGCGTCGTTAGCCATCGGATTGCCCGATGTGTAGTCGTTGGATTGGGTCAACGCAGAAATCGCAGGCAACTGCTCGCCCTCAATCCAACCACGCCTCCTCTGCGGCGATGGTGCTCGCTGTAACTCCCACCTCATCGTAGCACCCTCGCCGGCGAGATCGCAGCAAAGGAGCCATCGGCATAGCTACAACTTAGCAGCACCGGAGCCACCGGCAGAGCCCCAAAGGAGCAACAATGGAACCACTGGTAAAGGTCCAACATAACAACACCGAAGTTGACATAAAAGGCTAGCTTCAATGCAACACCGACAACCCCCTAGGGAAGCTCCACTACATCTCCATGGCAGCAACTGGCGTGAAAAAACTCCACGCAGCACCATCGGGGCCCTGGCGAAAGCTCCATTGCAGCCCCCAGCACTCTCCATTGCAGCCACCAGAGCACGGCGTTCCCTGCAAATCTCCATTGTAGCCCCCGTTGTGCTCCATTGTAGCCGCGGTGAGGCTTCATTGCAGCCGCAACGACGTTCAAGCGAAGCTCCATAGCAGCCGCCGCGGGGCTCCATTACATTCCCGGCGTCGTTCAGGCGAAGCTTCACTGCAACCCCAGTCGCGCTCCATTGCAGCCGCCGTGGGGCTCCATTACATCCCCGGCGGCGTTCAGGCGAAGCTTCACTGCGACCCCAGCCGCGCTCCATTGCAGTCGCCGCGGCGTTTAGACAAAGCTCCATTGCAGTCACGACGATGTTACGGCGAAGCTCCGTTGCAGCCACAACCGAGTTCCACTACAGCAGGGCGCGCTCCATTGCAACACAACCGATGACGGCGATTCTACGATGCAACATGTGGCGGACATTGCAGGATTTGCGACGTAACGGTGGTGCCTCTGCACTAGCGTTGAGCGAGAAAATGAGGAAAAGAAGGAGTTGCTGGGTGAAGAAGATACATAGGAGGAAGAAGATAAGGTGGGAGCGGTGGGATGGGCCCACAACGACACATGGTGAGCAGAGAGAGAGGGGTCTACGGCTGTTGAAAGTAAACAATTTCCTATCAATAGCTCTACCCCGGTGCAAACCTGGCCAAACGGCCGTGCCTGCGGGGCCGGCCCGACTGCCCGCAGGCCAGACACGACATGGGCCGGGCCCGGCACGGGCTAATCGTGCTCGGGCCAGGCACGAGCACGCCGTGGGCCGTGCTCGGGCTGCCACCCCGAGCCCGCGTGCCGGCACGGCCCGTCACGATTAGGTGGCCATGAACGCGTTTTGTGCGGGGCCACGGGCGTGCAGCGCGACGCGCTAACTGGCGCGAGCCACGAGACTGGCGAGAGGTGGGAAAGGGCGGGAGCGGGGGCGGGAAAGGGGGGAGCGGGAGCGGGAAAGACCGAAAGAGCGGGATCTGCGGGGCGGGAGCGGGAAAGGGCGGGAGCTGGGGCAGGATTTTGACAGGATCTGGGCCGGAGAGGGGCTGGGATTTATTTTTAATAAAATCGGCCAGCGTGCCGGTCCGATTAGGCCACGTGTCGTGCTTGGGCCTGGTAGGCTGGCACGCGGGCCGGCACGGCACGACCCGTGTATTTATCGGGCCCAGGCGGGCCGTGCCGTGCCTGGCACGATTACGGCGGGCCGGGCCGTGTCGTGCCGGGCCGGCCCGTTTGGCCAGGTATGCCCCGGTGTAACTAGCAAAGATGTCAATGCCATTTTCTCATACCTGCGTTTTTATTTGGTTCTTTCATGAGCTTGGAAATAACAAGTACTCCTAGATAAATTGTCATAAACGTTGATACGGCCTGCCCAACTAATTCTCTGGTGGTACCATCAATAATGCCATTGAAAACATAGAGCCAGATGTAGAACCAGCCTGCTTGCCCCGCCTGAGGCCTGCACTGTCCGTCACCTGCCTATATAACACAAGACAGGCGAACACGTCCCATGCCAGCTTCCAGATACCAACACAGAAGAAGCTCATACACAAAATCCTCTCTTCTTCCTCGTTGGCTCGTTGCTGCAGCACATCATCATTCTCCAGGATGCTTCTGCTCAGGGCAGCGCCGATGTCTTACGCGAAGGTGGACAAGGTGGATGCCGAAGAGGCGCGGCACTGGAAGGCGCAGTTCCTGATCCACAAGGCGCTCGAGACGGGACCGACTAGGCGGCCGCAGCCGGCGGCGGCATTTGCGAGGGTTGGCGGCTGCAGGGTCGTCAGGTCAGTGAGGATCGGCATCCGGCTCAAGAGGCTCAGGATCGCCGTCCGGAGCTTCAGGCTGCGCGTCTGCCGGAGCGTCCTCAAGCACCTCAAGAATCTCAGGAGGCTCGGATCTCCTCGTTCTTGATCCCCTCGATCTCTTCCATCTGAAAGAGTTTTTTATGTGCCAGGGAAACTAAGCTGCCTTCTATTTCATTCGCAATACCTAACAACAACAACTTCTGCCCTTGATTTGCCCAGAAGATTTGGGCGCGCGCGCGTGTGTGTGGATCGATGCATAGTATAGTACTATAGTATGTATGTAATTTGTAAATGGAGCAGATCAGGAATGCTTGCTCCTGTTTCAGGCTTCCTTTTTCTGGATCCTATCCTACCTATCTTGTTGGTCACTGACAGCTAATGAAACTCTTAAGTTATGTATATGCAGCTTATCCGTGTTGAATTGTTGATTGAGTCATTGAGATTCTAAATCCTTTGCTGCACCGATGAGTTTTGGATCTTATGTTTCGAGAAGTAAGTCATGAATCCTTTTTTGTTGTTATTTTTCTTTTCTGCAAGATCTCCGAAGAAAACGGCTACAGTAATTCACGATTAGCTTACCTACTACCTGCTGGGTAGGAGGACATGTGTTTTGCGTCAGCCGGCGGGGGCAAAACGAAAAGAGAGTGACCAAAGGTCATGCATTGTTAATGGTCGATGAGAAAGTAGATTTGGGGCTGAACTCCTCCTGCCTGTGGCTCGTTCAGGTTGTGTCAAGCTGTGCTTATCTGAAAACTAAAACATGGGAAATTGCACTCGAACTAGCCCACTTTACTCAAGAATTTAAGGCAGATGCCGTGGTTATCTTACAAGGAGCCAACCAGTGGTTATCTTACAAGGAGCCAACCACGAACTATGACGGCGCAATAGGGGGAAACCCTAGAAGAAAGACATGCCCTTCCCGAGCTGGATCCATGGCTTTTATAGCCTTACAAAATGAGAGGGACGGTAAAGCTAAGAAAGCTAAACCGAAAAAGACGAGCGTGCCGAAAGAACGACAGTGACGCTCGACGTTGTGATCACTGTTCGATCGAGGATCAACGGTTGCCGGGACCCTACTTAAAGCGAAGCGGTACGGAGGCCTGGGATGCGTTTGATCCTTGATGGACGGTCTTGCTTGCTTCCCGCCTTCTTCTTCCTTTGAAATCCTCGACTTGATCAGGATGCAGACACTTGGGTCCTAACAATTCCCCCCGGTTGACATCAGACCCGTCCTCAGGGCTGAAATACTGGGAAAATCTTTTGAATAAATGAAGCATCCTCCCAGGTAGCATCTTGCTCCTCCAAATTAGTCCACTTGATGAGCCATGTGACTACTGGAATTTGTACATCACCTTGTACTCTTGGAATAAGCTTTCTATCCAACAGTCTCGCAGGTTCCTACAATATTGTGCCATCAGTATGGAGTAGTGGCAGGTTGGGGTTGGGGATAGCTTCTGGTCCCAGGTGCTTTTTGAGTTGACTGGCATGGAATGTAGGATGAAGTTTACAGTGCTCAGGTAACAACAACTTATAAGCTACATGTCCAACTTTTTGGATGATTCTGAAGGGCCCATAGTATTTAGAATGCAACTTGAGGCATCTGTGTAAGCTGAGGGTTGTATGCCTGTAGGGTTGCAATTTTAAGTATACCATATCACCAATTTCCAATGTTCTTTCAGATCTTTTTCTGTCAGCATACATTTTCATCCTCTCCTGAGCTTTGAGAAGGTTTCCTTTTATCTGAGCATTAATTTTCTCTGCATTAAGGATGGAAGAAAATTATGTTGGAAATATGCCCTAGAGGCAATAATAAATTGGTTATTATCATATATTTCCTTCTTCATGATAACCGTCTATTGTTCATGCTATAATTGTATTAACAGGAAACAGTAATACATGTGTGAATAAATAGATCACAATGTGTCCCTAGCAAGCCTCTAGTTGGCTAGCTCGTTGATCAATAGATGATCATGGTTTCCTGATCATGGACATTAGATGTCATTGATAATGGGATCACATCATTAGGAGAATGATGTGATGGACAAGGCCCAATCCTAAGCATAGCACTAGATTGTGTTGTTCGTATGCTAAAGCTTTTACAATGTCAAGTGTCTTTTCCTTCGACCGTGAGATTGTGCAACTCCCGAATACCGTAGCGGTGCTTTGGGTGTATCAAACGTCACAACGTAACTGGGTGACTATAAAGGTGCACTACGGGTATCTCCGAAAGTGTCTGTTGGGTTGGCACGAATCAAGATCGGGATTTGTCACTCCGTGTGACGGAGAGGTATCTCTGGGCCCACTCGGTAGAACATCATCAAAATGATCTCAATGTGACTAAGGAGTTAGTCACGGGATGATGTGCTACAGAACGAGTAAAGAGACTTACCGGTAACGATATTGAACAAGGTATAAGGATACCGGCGATCGAATCTCGGGCAAGTTCTATACCGACACACAAAGGGAATTGTATATGGGATTGATTGAATCCTTGACATCGTGGTTCATCCGATGAGATCATCATGGAACAAGTAGGAGCCACCATGGGTATCCAGACCCCGCTGATGGTTATTGGCCAGAGAGGTGTCTCGGTCATGTCTGCATGCCTTCCGAACCCATAGGGTCTACACACTTAAGGTTCGATGACGCTATGGATATAGGGAATTGCTATACAAGGTTAGCGAAGGTTGTTCGGAGTCCCGGATGAGATCTCGGACATCACAGGAGCTCCAGAATGGTCCGGAGGTAAAGATTGATATATAGGATGGAAGGGTTTGGACGCCGGAAATGTTTTGGGCACCACCTGCAACGTGCCGGGACCACCGGAAGGGTTCCGGAGGCCCACCGGGAGGGTCCACCAGCCCCAGGAGGCTACAAGGGCCAAGTGTGAGAGGGAACCAGCCCCTGGGTGGGCTGGTGTACCCGCACACCTAGCCCAAGGCACCTAGAGAGGGAGGGGGGAACCCTAAGTCAGGTGGGCCTAAGGACCACCAGGGGAGCGCCACGACCCCTCTCCCCTCCTGGCCGCCACTTCTAGCCCCATCTAGGGCTGCCGCACCCCTGAGGGGTGGGAACCCTAGGGGGGGCGCCACCCTCCCCTTTCCCCTATATATAGTGGGGGTTTTGGCCATTGGAGATACGAGAATTTCTCTCTCTCTCGGCGCAGCCCTGTCTCTCTTCTTCCTCCTGTCCCGCGGCGCTTGGCGAAGCCCTGCCGGGAGACCTCGTCCCTCCATCGCCACCACGCCGTCGTGTTGCCGGAGCTCTTCCCCAACATCTCCCTCCTCCTTGCTGGATCAAGGTGCGGGAGACATCACCGAGTTGCACGTGTGTTGAACGCGGAGGTGCCGTGGTTCGGCACTAGATCGGAATCACACCGCGATCTGAATCGCAGCGAGTACGACTCCATCAACCGCGTTCTAGGAAGATCTGAATAGGTATGAAGATGCTCTCACCCCTCTCTCATTGCTGGTCTCTCCATAGGAAGATCTGAATATGGCGTAGGAAAATTTTGAATTTTTGCTACGTTACCAAACAGTGGCATCCGAGCCAGGTTTTCTATGCGTAGATTCTTTGCACGAGTAGAACACAAAAGGTTGTGGGCGCTGATTTTGTCAATTGCTTGCCTCTACTAGTCTTATTGTTTTCCGGCGGTATTGTGGGATGAAGCGGCCCGGACCGACCTTACACGTACGCTTACGTGAGACAGGTTCCACCGGCTAACATGCACATGGTGCATAAGGTGGCTAGCGGTTGTCTGTCTCTCCTACTCTAGTCGGATTGGATTTGATGAAAAAGGTCCTTATGAAGGGTAAATAGCTTTGGCATATCAACGTTGTGGCTGTCACGTAGGTAAGAAGGCGTTCTTGCTAGAAACCCAAATCAACCACGTAAAACTTGCAACAACAATTAGAGGACGTCTAACTTGTTTTTGCAGGGTTTGACATGTGATGTGATATGGCCAAAGGATGTGATGTTACATGTGTGATGTATGAGATGATCATGTTCTTGTAATAGGATTCACGACTTGCATGTCGATGAGTATGACCACCGGCACAAGCCATAGGAGTTGTCTTAATTTATTGTATGAGATGCAACGGCACGTGTTTACTACTTTTACTTCATTGCTAACAGTTAGCTGTAGTAGTAGTAGTAGTAGTAGTAGTAGTAGTAGTAGTAGTAGTAGTAGTAGTTGGCATGACAACTTCACGGAGACACGATGATGGAGATCATGGTGTCACGCCGGTGACGATGATGATCATGCGATGCCCGAAGATGGAGATCGAAGGAGCAAAGATGATAATGGCCATATCATGTCACTATATGATTGCATGTGATGTTTATCATGTTTTTCATCTTATTGCTTAGAACGACGGTAGCATAATAAGATGATCCCTTATAAAAGTTTGAGAACGTATTCCCCTAAGTGTGCACCGTTGCGAAGGATCGTTGTCTCTAAGCACCACATGATGATCGGGTGTGATAGATTCTAACGTTCGCATACAACGTGTGTAAGCCAGATTTACACACGCGAAACACTTAGGTTGACTCGACGATCTTAGCATGTACAGACATGACCTCGAATACAAGAGACCGAAAGGTCAAACATGAGTCGTATGGTTGAATACGATCAGCATGAAGATGCTCACCATCGACGACTAGTCCGTCTCACGTGATGATCGGACACGGGTTAGTCGACATGGATCATGTAACACTTAGATGACTAGAGGGATGTCGATTTAAGTGGGAGTTCATACATAATTTGATTAAATTAACTTAATTATCATGAACTTAGGCTAAAAGTTGTCTTTACAAATATTGTAGATCCAATGGCCAACGCACCTGTCAACCTCAATTTCAACGCGTTCCTAGAGAAAAACAAGCTGAAAGATGATGGTAGCAACTATGCGGACTGGGTCCGCTACTTGAAGCTCATCCTCATTGCATCCAAGAAGGCTTATGTCCTTGATGCGCCGCTAGGTGACCCTCCTGTTCCCGCGGCAGCCCAAGATGTTCAGAACGTCTGGCAGACGCGGAGTGATGACTACTCTCTGGTTAGGTGTGGCATGCTATACAATTTAGAAACGGGGCTCCAAAGGTGTTTTGAGCAACATGGAGCATATGAGATGTTCCAGGAGCTGAAGCTAGTTTTTCAAGCTCATGCCCGGGTCGAGAGATATGAAGTCTCTGACAAGTTCTTTAGCTGTAAGATGGAGGAGAACAGTTCTGTTAGTGAGTATATACTCAGAATATCTGGGTTGCACGGTCATCTGACTCAGCTTGGAGTCGAACTTCCGGATGACGCTGTAATTGACAGAATCCTCCAGTCTCTCCCACCAAGATACAAGGGTTTTGTGCTGAACTACAACATGCAAGGGATGGAGAAGACCATTCCCGAGTTGTACTCGATGCTGAAATCTGCAGAAGTAGAAATCAAGAAAGAGCATCAAGTGTTGTTGGTCAACAAGACCACCAGTTTCAAGAAGGGCAAGGGTAAGAAGAACTTCAAGAAAGACGGCAAAGCCGTTGCCGCACCCGGTAAGCCAGATGCTGGGAAGAAGAAAAAGAATGGACCCAAGCCTCAGACTGAGTGCTTCTATTGCAAGGGAAAAGGTCATAGGAAGCGGAACTGCCCCAAGTACTTAGCGGATAAGAAGGCCGGCAACGTCAAAGGTATATGTGATATACATGTTATTGATGTGTACCTTACCAGCGCTCATAGTAGCTCCTGGGTATTTGATACCAGTGTTGTTGCTCACATTTGCAAATCAAAGCAGGAACTGCGGAATAAACAGAGGCTGGCTAAGGACGAGGTGACGATGCGCGTCGGGAATGGCTCCAAGGTCGATGTGATCGCCGTCGGCACGCTGCCTCTATTTATTGTTATTTAGTACCAGCTTTGAGCATGAACATTGTATCAGGGTCTTGTTTAATGCGAGACGACTACTCATTTAAGTCAGAGAATAATGGTGGTTCTATTTGTATGAGTGATATGTTTTATGGTCATGCTCCGTTGGTGAATGGTTTATTCTTGATGAATCTCGATCGTGATGTTACACATATTCATAGTGTGAATACCAAAAGATGTAAAGTTGATAATGATAGTCCCACATACTTGTGGCACTGCCGCCTTGGTCATATCGGTGTTAAGCGCATGAAGAAACTCCATACTGATGGACTGTTAGAGTCTCTTGACTTTGAATCATTTGACACATGCGAATCATGCCTCATGGGCAAGATTACTAAGACTCCATTCTGAGGAATAATGGAAAGAGCAACCGACTTATTGGAAATAATACATACTGATGTGTGTGGTCCAATGAACGTTGAAGCTCACGGTGGCTATCGTTATGTTCTCACTCTCACCGATGATTTGAGTAGGTATGTGTATATCTACTTAATGAAGCACAAATCTGAAACGTTTGAAAATTTCAAGGAATTTTAGAGTGAGGTTGAGAATCAACGTGACAAGACAATAAAGTATCTACGATTTGATCGTGGAGGAGAATATTTGAGTCACGAGTTTGGCACACACCTAAGGAAATGTGGAATTGTTTCACAACTGATGCCGCCTGGCACACCGCAACGTAACGGAGTGTGTGAACGTCGTAATCGTACTTTATTAGATATGGTACGATCTATGATGTCTCTTATCGACTTACCGCTATCATTTTGGGGATACGCAATGGCAACTGCAACATTCACTTTAAATAGGGCACCGTCTAAATCCATTGAGACGACACCGTATGAATTATGGTTTGACAAGAAACCTAAGCTGTCGTTTCCAAAAGTTTGGGGCTGCGATGTTGATGTGAAGAAACTTCAACTAGAAAAGCTCGAACCCAAAGCGGAGAAATGCGTATTCATTGGATACCCTAAGGAAACTATTGGGTATACCTTCTATCTTAGATCCGAAGGTAAAATCTTTGTTGCCAAGAACGGATCCTTTCTAGAGAAAGAGTTTCTCTCGAAAGAAGTAAGTGGGAGGAAAGTAGAACTTGATGAGGTAATTGTACCCCCTCTCGAACCAAAGAGTAGCGCAGCGCGGGAAATTGTTCCTGTGGCGCCTACGCCAACTGAAGAGGAAGTTAATGATGATGATCATGAAGCTTTGGATCAAGTTGCTACTGAACCACGAAGGTCCACAAGGGTACGTTCCACACCAGAGTGCTACGACAACCCTGTGATGGAAATCATGTTGTTAGACAACGGTGAACCTTCGAACTATGAAGAAGCAATGGCGGGCCCGGATTCCAACAAATGGCTTGAGGCCATGAAAGCCGAGATAGGATCCATGTATGAGAACAAAGTATGGACTTTGGTGGACTTGCCCGATGATCGACGAGCCATAGAAAATAAATGGATCCTCAAGAAGAAGACTGACGCAAACGGTAATGTGACCGTTTATAAGGCTCGACTTGTCACAAAAGGTTTTCGACAAATTCAAGGAGTTGACTACGATGAGACTTTCTCCCCCGTAGCGAAGCTGAAGTCAGTCCGAATCATGTTAGCAATTGCCGCTTTTCATGATTATGAAATTTGGCAAACGGATGTCAAAACAGCGTTCCTTAACGGGTATCTTAAGGAAGTGTTGTATATGATGCAACCAGAAGGTTTTGTCGATCCTAAGAGTGTTAACAAAGTATGCAAGCTCCAGCGCTCCATCTATGGGATGGTGCAAGCATCTCATAGTTGGAACATTCGCTTTAATGAGGTGATTAATGCGTTTGGGTTCATACAGGTTTATGGAGAAGCCTGTTTGTACAAGAAAGTGAGTGGGAGCTCTCTAGCTTTTCTCATACTATATGTGGATGACATATTATTGATGGGAAATAATATAGAGTTATTGGAGAGCATAAAGGCCTAGTTGAACAAGATTTTTTCAATGAATGACCTTGGAGCAGCTGCATACATATTAGGCATCAAGATCTATAGAGATAGATCGAGACGCCTCGTAGGTCTTTCACAAAGTACATACCTTGACAAGATATTGAAGAAGTTCAATATGGAAAACTTGAAGAAGGGGTTCTTGCCAGTTTTGCAAGGTAAGAGATTGAGTAAGACTTAGTCACCGACCACGACAACAGGTAGAGAGAAGATGAGTACTGTCCCCTACGCTTCAGCCGTGGGCTCTCTAATGTATGCCATGCTGTGTACCAGATCTGATATAAACCTTGCCATAAGTTTGGTAGGGAGGTAGCAAAGTGATCCCGGTATGGAACACTGGACAGCAGTCAAGAATATCTTTAAGTATCTGAAAAGGACTAAGGAGATGTTTCTCGTTTATGGAGGTGACGAAAAGCTCGTCGTAAAGGGTTACGCCGATGGTAGCTTCTCCACCGATCCGTATGACTCTAAGTCACAAACCGGATACGTGTATGTTTTGAATGACGGGGCAGTGAGCTGGTGCAACAACAAGCAAGACGTCGTGGTAGCATCTACATGTGAAGCGGGGTACATAGCTGCTTCGGAAGCGGCTCATGAAGGGATCTGGATGAAGGAGTTCATCACCGACCTTGGAGTGGTTCCAAGCGCGTGAGGTCCGATGACACTCTTCTGTGATCACACTCGAGCCATTGCCATAGCCAAGGAGCCCACATTTCACCGGAAGACCAAGCACATCCAATGCCGCTACAACTCCATCCAGGACCAGGTCCGGAGAGGAGTCATAGATATTTGTAAAGTACACACGGATTTGAATATTGCAGACCCGTTGACTAAACCTCTTCCTCGAGCAAAACATGATCAACACCACAATTCTATGGGTGTTCGATTCATCACAATGTAACTAGATTATTGACTCTAGTGTAAGTGTGAGACTGTTGGAAATAGGCCCTAGAGGCAATAATAAAATGGTTATTATCATATTTCCTTGTTCATGATAATCGTCTATTGTTCATGCTATAATTGCATTAACATGAAACAATAATACATGTGTGAATAAATAGATCACAATGTGTCCCTAGCAAGCCTCTAGTTGGCTAGCTCG
Source organism: Hordeum vulgare subsp. vulgare (assembly GCF_904849725.1). Classification (NCBI taxonomy): domain Eukaryota; kingdom Viridiplantae; phylum Streptophyta; class Magnoliopsida; order Poales; family Poaceae; genus Hordeum; species Hordeum vulgare. The sequence continues at coordinate 213,764,538 of NC_058519.1, read as the reverse complement.
TTGATCAATAGATGATCATGGTTTCCTGACCATGGACATTGGATGTCATTGATAACGGGATCACATCATTAGGAGAATGATGTGATGGACAAGACCCAATCCTAAGCATAACACTAGATCGTGTTGTTCGTATGCTAAAGCTTTTATAATGTCAAGTGTCTTTTCCTTCGACCGTGAGATTGTGCAACAACCGGATACCGTAGGAGTGCTTTGGGTGTATCAAACGTGACAACGTAACTAGGTGACTATAAAGGTGCACTACGGGTATCTCCAAAAGTGTCTGTTGGGTTGGAACGAATCAAGATCGGGATTTGTCACTCCATGTGACGGAGAGGTATGTCTGGGCCCACTTGGTAGAACATCATCATAATGAGCTCAATGTGACTAAGGAGTTAGTCACGGGATGATGTGCTACACAACGAGTAAAGAGACTCACCGGTAACGAGATTGAACAAGGTATAAGGATATCGACGATCGAATCTCGGGCAAGTTCTATACCGACAGACAAAGGGAATTGTATATGGGATTGATTGAATCCTTGACATCGTGGTTCATCCGATGAGATCATCGTGGAACATGTAGGATCCACCATGGGTATCCAGACCCCACTGATGGTTATTGGTCGGAGAGGTGTCCCGGTCATGTCTGCATGCCTCCCGAAGCCGTAGGGTCTACACACTTAAGGTTTGATGACGCTAGGGTTATAGGGAATTGTTATACGAGGTTACCGAAGGTTGTTTGGAGTCCTGAATGAGATCCCGGACGTCACGAGGAGCTCCGGAATGGTCTGGAGGTAAAGATTGATGTATATGATGGATGGGTTTGGACGCGGGAAATTTTTTGGGCACCACCCGCAACGTGCCTCGACCACCGGAAGGGTTCCGGAGGCCCACCGGGAGGGGCCACCAGCCCCAGGAGGCTACATGGGCCAAGTGTGAGAAGGAACCAGCCCCTGGGTGGGCTGGTGCACCCCCCACACCCAGCCCAAGGCGCCTAGAGAGGGAAGGGGGGAAACCCTAAGTCAGGTGGGCCTAAGGCCCACCAGGGGTGCGCCACCGCCCCTCTCCCCTCCTGGCCACCACTTCCAGCCCCATCTAGGGCTGCCGCACTCCTGAGGGGTGGGAACCCTAGGGGGGTGCCACCCTCCCCTTTCCCCTATATATAGTGGGGGGTTTTGGCCATTGGAGATACGGGAATTTCCCTCTCTCTCGACGCAGCCTTGTCTCTCTTCTTCCTCCTCTCCCGCGGCGCTTGGCGAAGCCCTGCCGGGAGACCTCGTCGCTCCATCGCCACCACGCCGTCGTGCTGCCGGAGCTCTTCCCCAACCTATCCCTCCTCCTTGCTGGATCAACGTGCCGGAGACGTCACCGGGCTGCACGTGTGTTGAACGCGGAGGTGTCGTGGTTCGGCACTAGATCGGAATCACACCGCGATCTGAATCGCAGCGAGTATGACTCCATTAACCGCGTTCTAGCAACGCTTCCGCTTAGAGATCTTCAAAGTTATGAAGATGCTGTCACCCCTCTCTCGTTGCTGGTCTCTCCGTAGGAAGATCTAAATATGGCGTAGGAAAATTTTGAATTTTTGCTACGTTACCCAACAAATTCTTGAGTCAGATCAGCAGGATACAGAGCAGCCTCAGACAACATGTTAGATGGTCTGTTATACAATGCTTGGAAAGGGGTGAGCTTGAGTGAAGAGTGGTAACTAGTGTTGTACCACCATTCAGTTAATGGGAGCCACTGCAGCCACTTTTGAGGTTGTAAGAAACCATGCATCTCAAGTAGTTTTCCAAACATTGGTTTACTCTCTCTGTTTGCCCACCTGACTGAGGGTGGTAGGAAGTACTCATGTGGAGTTTAATGCCCAGTTTCTTGAATAACTCTTGCCAAAGATTGCTTGTGAAGATCCTGTCTCTGTCAGTGACAATGACTGAAGGAAGGCCATGCAACTTGAAGATATTTTCTGTAAAAGCTTTAGCAACAGTACTGACAGTTATTGGATGTTTCATGGCAATGAAGTGACTGTATTTGGTGAATCTGTCTACCACCACAAGAATCATGTCCTTGGCTTGTGAAGTAGGAAGGCCCTCAATGAAGTCCATGCTAATGTGACACCAAGCAAAATCTGGGACTGGAAGAGGTTGCAGTAGACATGGATATTTGCAGTGTGCAGGCTTGTTAATTTGGCAAGTTGGGCACTTCTTAATAAAGTCCACAATAAACTTCTTCATGCCAGGCCAGTGGAAAAGGAGTTTCATCCTCTGATATGTTGCTCTATGCCCAGAATGGCCACCAAGTTCAGAATTGTGCAAAGCTGACACCAGTTTAGTTCTGAGGGCAGTGTCCATCCCAATAACAATTCTGTTTTTGTACCTTATCAACCCCTGTTGGAGAGCATAGTTAAGAACATCATTTGCTGAAATAGCTAGTTGGGACAGTAGATCCTTGCATCTCTGATCTTGAGCATAACTATCAATCACTTCAGTTAACCAAAGGGGCTGAGCCTGACTGGCAATTAGTGACTGTAGTCTGTATTTAACTCTATATAAAGCATCATCAACCTTGTTGTTCTTCCCTTGTTTGTATTCAATTTTGAAATTGTAGCCCAGCAATTTGATGAGAAGTTTATGTTGAATCCCCTCTGTGCGCTTTTGGTCCTGAATATACCTCAAGCTCTGTTGATCAGTTCTGATAACTAGGGCAGAAGTAGCAAAATAGTGTTTCCAGTGTTTAAGTGCTTCAACGATTGCCATGGCTTCTTTATCATAGGTTGACATAGCAGCTGCTTTTGGTCCAATGGTTTTGCTGAAATAGGAAAGGGGTCTGCCCTCTTGCATTAGAACAACACCAATTCCATAGGCACATGCATCTGTCTCGAGGATGAAAGGTTGGGAAAAATCAGGGAGTGCCAGAACTGGGGCTTGGGTCATGTTATGCTTTAGTATGTTAAAAGACATCCATTCGATCAGTACCCCACTTGAAATTGTTCTTCTTTAGGGACTAAAACAAAGGTTTGCAGATTAATCCATAGTGTTGAATAAACCTCTTGTAATAGCTAGTAAGCCCCAAGAAGCTTCTCAGTTGTGTTACATTTCCAGGTGTTGGCCATCGTGTTATTGCCTCAATTTTTGTTGGGTCAGTAGCTACACCATATGCTCTGATGACATGTCCTAAATATTCCACCTGTGGTTGGGCAAAAGAACACTTGTTAAGCTTTGCAAACAGCTGATTGGACCTTAAGGCTTCTAGAACCAGTTGAAGGTGTTCCTTCATGTTTTTGCTATAGATTAGGATGTCATCAAAGAAAACCAGGACAAACTTCCTCATATAAGTAGCTAGAATGGTATTCATTAGTAGCTGGAAGGTAGCAGGAGCATTAGTTAATCCAAAGGGCATCACCAAGTACTCATAGTGGCCACAGTGTGTGCTGAAAGCAGTTTTTCCAATGTCTTCTTCATTCAATCTTATCTGGTGGTAGCCACTTCTGAGATCCAACTTGGAAAAAAATATTGCTCACTTTAATTCATCCAGGAGATCTTCAATAACAGGGATTGGATATTTTTTCTTAATAGTCTGTTCATTAACCTTCCTGTAATCATTGACTGGCCTCCATGTCATGTCCTTCTTTTTCACCAAAAGAGCTGGGGAGGAATAAGGGCTATTACTGTCTCTTATAGCTTTTGATTTGATCATGTCATGCACTATACTTTCCATGGCATCCTTCTAGTGGTGAGGTAATCTATAAGGCCTCTAATTGATGACCTTAGCTTGGGGTGTAAAGGTGATGTCATGACCAATAGCTCTTTTTGGAGGTAATGTAGTTGGTGTGCTGAAAATAGGGGAATAATCATTTAGAATTTTCTGCACTGGTTCAGGCAGAATTTGATCTAGTGGTTCTTGTACAATAATTCTGTTTATTATCAAAACAGCTCCACACACAGGTTCATTTGGGACTGCTTCTGTGCTAGCAATTTCTTTAACTGGAATAGTAGGTAAGCTTTCCTCTTGGAATACTTTCTTTTCTCCTCCTGGTAAAGTGACTTTGACATGCATTTCATCAAAGTCTAGTTCCATAGGATTGAATGAAGCCATCCATTCAGCTCCTAGGATAACATCATATCCTTGTAGTTGAAGCACTCTGAAGTCAGAGGAAAATTGTGTACCTTGTAAGGAGAAGGGACAGTTTAATGCAATAAATTCTGACCAGAGAGTAGCACCATTTGCTACAATCACTTGTCTTCTTTTAGTAGGAGTAAGAGCACAATTTGCTTTCTTAGCTAAGCTTGGGGTGATGAATGTGGCAGTGCTGGCACTATCAATGAGAGCTGTGGCAGGAGTGTTTCCTAACATGATAGTTACAGTGAAGCTGAGCTTCTTAGTAGATCTAATTCCCATCAGTACATGCATGGATATTTGGAGTGGAGGATCATTAGTGTCAACAGGGGGAGGAGTTTCTGCCTCTCCACTCTCAGCAGTGTAATAAACTAACTCTGCATCTTGAGGGTAGCATTCTTGCATTGCTTGGATTTGGATTTGGTTGGCTAGCTTACAAACCTTCTTGTGTCCTCGGAACCATGGATCTTTGCACTTGTAGCATATGCCTTTTAGTTTTGCTTCCTGAATCACAGTAGCATTTGAACTAGGAGGCTGCTTTCCAGGATCAAACTGGATTTGTCTTCTAACTGTTTGATTCAGAAAGGGTTGTGTAGGTTTCTTAGCTGGTTGTGCCTGCTCCATTCTTGTAGCTAACCAAATGGCCTTCTGTAGATCAGGTGGTTCATGACATTGAACATGGTGCTGAATGTTATAACACATGCCAACAATGAAACTAGCTTTATAGTAATCCTGTGGTAATGCTGGGTCACCTCTTCTGATCAAGTTCATGGACTGTTCAAACTTCAACACATAATCATTGACAGTCCCAGTTTGATTTAATGCATGAAATGTTCTGACATTGTCACATACTGAAGCTTCAGAGAATCTATCACCAAGCAGTCTACAGAACCTATACCAAGGCAGGGTGTTAGCTATTATCCCTGTTCCTCTCCACCACTCAATTGCAGGCCCAGTAAGGTAATTCACTGCAATCTCAGTTTTCTGTTCTAAGGGGGTTCTAGCAGCCTCAAAGTACATCTCAATGGTTTGGATCCATGAATCAGTGTTGGTGCCATCACACTCAGGTATATTACACTTGGCAGGTTTCACCAGTGTGTGCACTCTCCTGTTCTCTTGAGCCCAGTCCCTGTTTGCAATACCAAACCTCCTCTCAAGGTGAGCATTAAGTCCATCTCCTTGTTCCTGCTCCACATTAATCACTTGTTGGCCAGGTCCCACTTGATGAGCAATAGCTTGATTTTTGACCTCAACATTAGCTTGTTTGTTCTCAACAAAGTGTGGATGTCTGTAGGGCAGCTTGAGAGTACCATCCAAGTTCAGCTCCTTACCAGAAGTTTTGTTCACTAAAGTAGCAGACCCAACAGTAGCAGGGGATGGTTGTGCTTCCTGGAACTTGTTCACAGTGCCCTGTGGGGTGTGAGCAATGGTGCTGGCTTGGGGAACATCCTGAGGGTTTGGATGCACTTCTCTTGGTTTGGAAAAACCAGAGATGAATGTGGATAAAGAACCTTGCAAGTCACCAAGAGTCTTCTGCACAGACCGAAAGTTTTCATGTACCAGGTCTATGAACTCATCAAACTCTAGCTTATCCTCCTCTCTGTTTTTCAGAAGCAGTTGGACATCAAGTTGGAGTGAGGTAAACTATAGTTGATATGTGGAAGTGGAGTCCGAAGGTCCTACCATCTTTTTCATGAGGGAACGCAGAGAGGGTTTTGACAGAGATAGTCAAGTACCTCGCTGGTGACCAACAAGCACAAAGAGAGGAATTTTACCACAACCGAAACTGCAACCCGAAGTTGGTGTTGTTAGTCCTGCCGCCGCCAACACTGCCGCCGTCGCCGCGGCACCAGAGTACACCGGATCCGGCAGGGTGGTGGGATTTTACTGTGCAAGCCGAGAGCTTTTGCAACCACTAACCTGATCAGACCTATACCGAATGATCGCCGCCACCAGCGCCACCATAGTGTCACCGCTTCCTTGATCGGGAGGGAGGGAGGGATTTCAGTGCTCGTCCCCCAGCATCACCGCTACGAGATCTAGCACTTCACCGAGGAGAGACTAGCTTTGATTACCACTGTCAAGCTCTGCTTATATGAAGAACTAAAACAGGGGAAATTGCACTCGAACTAGCCCACTTTACTCAAGAATTTAAGGGAGATGCCGTGGTTATCTTAGAAGGAGCCAACCAGGAACACTGGCGGCGCAATGGGGGAAACCCTAGAAGAAAGACATGCCCTTCTCGAGCTGGATCCATGGCTTTTATAGACTTACGAAATGAGAGGGACGGTAAAGCTAGGAAAGCTAAACTGAAAAAGACGAGCGTGCCGAAAGAACGACAGTGACGCTCGATGTTGTGATCACCGTTCCATCGAGGATCAACAGTTGCTGGGACCCTACTTAAAGCGAAGCGGTACGGAGGCCTGGGATGCGTTGGATCCTTGATGGACGGTCTTGCTTGCTTCCCGCCTTCTTCTTCCTTTGAATTCCTTGACTTGATCAGGATGTAGGCATTTGGGTCCTGACAGGTTGCGAGGCCGCCTCCCCTTCCCTCCCCTCCCGCAACGGGGAACCCTAGCTACCAAGCGCTCCACTCTCTCCTCCCTCGCCACCGCCGCCGCCCGGTTGGCGCAACGGCGACAGGGCCTCCTCCTCTCCTCTGCTCGGGGGCCCGACGTGAGACGATATCTTCTGGTAGTGGCACGGGGCTACTGTGGGGCCCTACGACGTAGTGGCAGGCGCGTGCGGTGGCGACACGACCGCCTCCTGGCGGCTTGTCCTGTCCTGCGCCTGGTGGTGCGCAGAGGCTGCGGTGCTCCGGTTCTAGGGTGGCGCGCGAGTGAGTTCTTGGCCGGATTCGGTCGGATTTGGGGCGGGTTGTCGACCGACGGCGCGGGCAGGTGCTCTACGGTGGTGGCGTGCTCTGCGGGGGTCGGGCCTTGCGATGGTACGCCATCTCGGGAGGTGGCGCGCAGTCGTCCTCTCTTGGATCCGGTTGGATGTGGTGCTCGGGTTGGTCGGCGCGCCTGGCAAAGGTGGTGCGTGCCCGGCGGCTCCGGGATTTGGAGCTCGTTGGGCAACACGGGAAGGGCAGCGACCGGGCGAGGTCGTTGCTCCGGTCGTGGGCGGCGGCACGGGGAGGTCTGGCATGTTGCCTCCCGGTGTGGTGGGGGCTTCACGATGGCTCGACAGGTCTGCCTTCGATGGCAGCCGGCTTCTCCGACGTCGGCTCATCTGCGTGCAGACCGTTTTGTCCTTCGTCCCATTTCCGCGTAGCCCGAGTGCTATTTTCATCAAAGGGCTGGCCCTCTCCCAGCTGTGGTTCATGGCTCATCTCATGTCCCATGTCGCAGGACCGAGCTCGTCTCACGCATGTGTAGTAGGACCGGCTCGTCTCGCGCAAGGTGCAGCAGGACTAACCCGTCTCGCGCATGGTGCAGAAGGACCGAGCTCGTCTCACACTAGGGGCTGCAGGATGGTTCGATGGAGGCCAGTGTTGGCCGGCCTATCCGGTCTCAGCGCTGGAGGTCTCCCAGGGGGGCGAAAGGTCGGACCTTTTCACTCGTCTCCGTGGTTGGGGTGGGTCAGGTCTCGTGTGTGGTGGTGGCAAGGTATTGTATGTCGGGGCGGCGGCTCTGGTGGTGGTAGCGCGATGCTCTTGGGCGGAGCTGTGGCTTGGTGCTGCAGGTGGACATGACCATGTGGGCGGCGTGGTTGCCGGGTTGTGGCATCCAGTGGTGGTGAGTGTTGGTCGGGGTAAAAACCTGATCCATCTTCGGACGGACCGGCGGCGGCGTAGCTCGCTCCCTTCTTGAAGGCGTCGTCGTGGCTCTCATTGTCCTCATGTTGATCCAGGGGAAACTTTGATCCTCGGGTCGGGCGGTGACGACATTCTGATGTCGTAACCTTCCTGAAGGCACTGCCTTGAAGCACACGGTTCGTCATATGCGGCTTCATATCTTCGCCGGGGCGCGTTCATGGTTGAGAACTCCGGTTGCTCTTGTAGTAATAGGGATAGTGTTGCTGCGCTTAGCGCCTATGTATCATGCCTTGGGTGTGTGTGTTCTGATGGTGTGAGTCTGTACAGGATGGTCGATGTTGGATGCCTTATTTTTAAAACAGGACGAAAGCCTTTTTCGGTAAAAGTAGATTTGGGATCTAACTCATGCTGCTAGTTTGATGGGGTTTAACCTTCTTTTCTAAAAAATAATAATCATGCTGTCAGTTTGTCCTTAGTCGTGTATGAAGATGAACTACATGTGCACGTGAGCTTGCGTCCCTATTCGTGAAAATTCCTTTACAAAACTGCGATACGCTGCTTTACAAACATTAAAATCTGGTTTGGAAAATAATAGCCGGAGCTTCGTTTTCTTTCCTTTGCGGATAGAGGATTGCTAGTGAAAAATGGATTGCAAAAAACTAAAGTATACCAAAGATTTTTTTTGATCTGTAAATCGACGGGGCAAGGAAAATGGACTAACAGACACTGCATGAAAAACTGTCATAGAAACTGTGGACTTAACCCTCATGTGTTCGTTCTTCAGTCTGTCAGTTAATCAGACTGTTCTTTCTTTAGTTTTAAGCAGTGAATAACAGCTAGTTAGCTGAGTAGACAAGTTGGTTAGGATAGTTTGCTTTGTTCCCGTAGAAGTAGTTTAACGCCCGCACGAACGGGATCTTGGGATGGCGCGGTCGTGGTGGTTTGTAGCGGGCGATTTGCCCGGGCCATTGGAGGCTTCAGTTGGAGTTGTAACTGAATAAGAGCAAGAAGCTGAATGCGAAAATGATGTGCACAGTACGCATCGACAAAAAACCATAGAGCCTCAGTGAGCTCGAGAGAGAGTGTGCGTTTGATCGGTGCTTACAATTGGCATCAGAGCCACCTAGTTCGATCCTGGGATCATGGCGGGGAGTGAGGAGTGCAGGAGGGCCGCCGCCTGCGACGGGTCTAGGACGCCGTCACCAAGGCGCGGGCGCACCATGTCGCACTCTCCCATGGGAAGGCCCATACGCACCGGCCGCGGACGTGAGATCGCCGCGCCGGTGGTGCGGAGGCGCGAGGTGGCCCTGCCAACGGTGTTTCCAACCCTGACCCAGAGCAACTATGGCGACTGGTCGCTCCTCATGCGAGCCATCCTGCAGACACGCGGGCTGTGGGACGCCGTGACCGCGGGAACCACCGACTACCACAACGATCACATGGCGTTGGATGCGGTCCTCCGGGCGGTGCCGCCGGAGATGCTTGATGTTCTCTCCATAAAGGAGACGCCGAAGGAAGCCTGGGAGACCGTCAAGACCATGCGGATGGGCTCGGCACCGTGCGTGAGGCCAAGGCGCAGAGTCTCCGAAGGGAATTCGAGGACATCCGCTTCAAGCCTAGTGAGAACATCGACGACTTTGCTATGAGACTCACTGGGCTCGTCAACAACCTCTCGATACACGGTGACCCCATCGGAGATGGGCGCGTGGTGCGCAAGTTTCTTCCCGTCGTGCCCTGCAAGTATGCCCAAGTCGCGCTCTCCATCAAGACCCTGGTCGACCTCGACACCCTGACGGTGGAGGAGCTCACCGGTCGCCTCAAGGTGGCGGAGGAACGCCTTGACCGGGACGGTGACGGTGAAGGCAGTGCCCACCTCCTGCTTTCCCCGGAGGAGTGGCGCCCACGCGAGAAGGGTTTAGCCACCAACGGCGCCACCAGCAGCAACTCGTCAGGCGCACCTGGGCGCCGGCGAAGGCGTGGCCGTTGCAGTGGCCGTGGCGGTGGCCGCGGCAGAAGAGGCAATTCCCAAACCGGCACGGAGTCTGGTGGTGGAAAGGGTGGTGACGCGGATCGTGACAAGTGTCACTACTGCGACATCCTTGGCCACTGGGCTTGCGACTGCTGCAAGAAGAAACGCGAGGAGGAACATGCCCTCCTTGCCCAAGGCCGAGCGGGGGAGGACGACGACCCCGACCTACTGATGATCGAGCAGGTCTCTATGGTGGCAGCGACCACCCAGTCGTCCACCACGGCTGGACATGAGATGATCCTCCTCAATGAGTCGCGTGCCCGCGCTGATTTGCGTCTGGGGATAGCAATGAGTACCCATTACCCACGTACCCTGCGGGTAAAAACCCTATTAGGGTAAGGGTATAGGAAAAAACATACCCATGGGTATATAAATAGGAAAATATGAAACCCATCGGGTAGAGCGGGTACGGGTATGGGATCATATAACCCATACCCATATACCCATATAAAATCTATGTAAACTCAAAATTATCTCTACAATCTACACTATGTCAATAATTTATGAATTGAAAGTGTATGCCTATGCGTTGTTGTTTATGACTACATGATGTTGTTTATAAGTATGTGTTGTAGTTATAATCTATCTTTGTAAACTATATGATACAATGCATTTTATAACTGTAAGTTGTTTAAATTGATGTTTGAAAATATGGGTAATTTTACCCACGGGTACCCGTCTACCCTGTCGGGTAACTGGTATGGTAAAAAAATGTACCCGTTGACGGGTATGGGTAAGGGTGATGGGTAATATCAGACGGCGCTGGTAAGGGTATGGGGAGGCTCCACTCGTACCCATACCTCGCGGGTGCCATCCCTATCTGCGTCGCACCCCCGACGATGTGGACGCGACCTGGTACCTTGACACGGGCGCGTCAAACCACATGACCGGGAACGAAACGGCGTCCGCAGAGCTGGACAAGGGCATCCGTGGCTCGGTCAGATTCGGGGACGGGTCGCTCGTGCCAATCCATGGGCGAGGGACCGTCCTCTTCTCCACGACTGGGGAGGAGGACTGTGCACTCACCAACGTGTACTGGATCCCACGGCTCAGAAGCAACATCGTCTCCATCGGACAGCTCGACGAAAACGGCTGCCCCACGCACGTCGAGGCCGACATCATGACCGTGTGCGGTCGCCAGCACCGTGTCCTGGCCAGAGTGTCGCGCTCCCGCAACCGGCTCTACATTGCGCGACTACGGCTCGCCAACTCTGTATGCCTCACCGCGCACAGCCGACGAGGAAGCATGGTGCTGGCATGCGCGCTTCGGCCATCAACACTTCGACGTCCTCGAGAGGCTGACTCGTCAGAACATGGTCCACGGCATGCCCCTGATCCACCACACCGAGCAGGCTGCGACGCCTGCCTGGTGGGCAAGCAGCAGAGGGCGCCTTTCCCACAACAGGCCAACTACCGTGCCTCCGAGCCCCTTGAGCTCGTGCTCGGCGACCTTTGCGGTCCCATCTCGCCGCCCACGCGAGGCGGCAAGCGCTACTTCCTCCTGGTCATCGATGACCACAACAGATTTATGTGGCTCTACCTGTTTCGCAGCAAGGACGAGGCAGCCGAGGCAATCCAACCCTTCCAAGTGCACGCGAAGCATGAGACAGGGCGGAAGCTCCGCAGCTTTAGCTCTGACCGAGGCGGGGAGTTCAATTCAGGTGAATTCAGCTCGTACCTAGCTGATCTCGGTGTCCAGCGACACCTCACCGCACCGTACACGCCGCAGCAAAACGGCGTGGTGGAGAGGCGGAATCAGACCGTAGTTGGGATGGCCCAGTGCATGCTCAAAGGGATGGGAGTGCCACCGCAGTTCTGGGGCGAGGCCGTGACCACGGCTGTCTTCGTGCTCAACTGAGCGTACTCGAGGAGCATTGCATGCAAGACTCCGTTCGAAGCCTGGCATGGCAGAGAGCCCTCCGTCGACTTCCTGCGCATGTTCGGCTGCGTAGCAGACGTCAAGGACACACGACCACACCTCTCAAAGCTCGAGGATAGGAGCAAAGCCATGGTGCTGCTTGGGTATGAACCAGGGAGCAAGGCGTATCGACTCTTCGACCACGTGGGCAAGCGCGTCCACATCCCTCGCGATGTCGTGTTTGACAATACACGGGCATGGGAATGGGAGAATAAGGACGCCGGAGTAGAAGACACCAGCTTCGTTATAGAGGCCACCTCAACGTTCACTGATGCACCCTCATCTATGGCTCGATCACCTACACTGCCAGAAGCCATGCAGTCACCCACTGCTACGACACCCTCGGCCGAAACGGATACTGCGTCAGCAGGTTCATAGGGCGATGGCCGTAATGCTCCTACAGTGGAATTTGACGCCGTAGCGGGAAGTGCCGCAGGCGCGACAGAAGAACAAGCACCACCTGCGTGCACGGCCGGCAACCTCGTGCCGGTGCATTCGATGACGACGCTAGGCATAAACGACATCTTCCTCCCCAACCCTCGCTACACGGGCATGCCAGAGAAAACAACGCGGAACGGGACGTCGCCTGGACTGGAGGAGCCCTATGGTGCTGATGGAGAAATCGACGACAACGAGCTCGTTGACGAATTGCATCTTGCACTTGGAGAAGAACCAGGCTCCTTCCAAGAAGCTGAAATCAAGGCGTGCTGGCGACAAGCAATGATGGAAGAGATGAAGGCCATCGAAGCAAATCACACCTGGGAGCTCGTCGATCCACCTGCTGGCCATCGCCCAATCGATCTCAAGTGGGTCTACAAGGTCAAAAAGGATGCTAATTGAGCTGTGGTGAAATACAAGGCGAGGTTGGTGGCGAAGGGATATGTGCAGAAGCACGGCGTGGACTACGATGAGGTTTTTGCGCCAGTGGCAAGGCTCGAGTCCATTCACCTCCTGCTTTCTCTAGCTGTGCGAGCCGGCTGGACCGTGCACCATATGGACGTGAAGTCGGCCTTCCTCAACGGCGACCTGGAGGCAGAGGTTTACGTGGCTCAACCACCGGGCTTCACGGCCGCCGGCGAGGACACCAAGGTACTCAAGCTCAAGAAGCCCGTGTACGGCCTGAAACAATCTCCTCGCGCCTGGAACGCCAAGATAGACGCGAGTCTGGTCTCGCTAGGGTTCACCAGGTGCCCCTCTGAACACATCGTGTATGCCAGAGGCGCGACAAGCTCCCGTCTGGTTGTCGGCTGATGTCCCACAAGCGTATGGGATCGCATCAGTTTTCGAGGGTAGAGTATTCAAACCAAATTTATTGATTCGCCAAGATGGGAAGCGGAAGAATATTCGCAAGTATTAGCACCTGAATGTGTCAGATTCAACCACACCTGAAAGATTAGTGTCTGCAAGCAAAGTATCATTAGCAAGGTAGTACGATAGCAATGGTGCCAGAAAAAGCCTTGTTGACGGGATGTTAGTGCCGCTTACCTAGCCTCGGCAACGGCGCCAACAAAGTCTTGCAACAAGTAACAGCGAAGTAGTAAGGAACAATAGTAGCAGCAGCAGCAAAGTGACAAGTAATAGCAGCAGTGACAGTAGCAACAAAGTGGCCCAATCCCTTTTGTAGCAAGGACAAGCCTAGGCAAAGTAACGTAGCTAGGACCAGTAGTGAAAGACTCGTAGGCAGTGGATCGGTGATGGATGAGTATGACGGATGTGATTCATCATGTAACAGCTATAACATGGAGACATAAGTAACTAGCTCCCGTTCGTCAATCTAATGTAGGCATGTATTCCGTATGTAGTCATACGTGCTTAGGGAAAAGAACTTGCATGACATCTATTGTCCATCCCTCTCGTGGCAGCGGGGTCCTAATGGAAACTACGGGATATTAAGGTTCTCCTTTCAATAAAGAGCTGGACCAACGCATTAACACGTGGTGAATACATGAACTCCTCATACTATGGTCATCTCCGGGAGTGGTTCCGGCTATTGTCACTTCGGGGTTGCCGGGTCATAACACATAGTAGGTGACTACAACTTGCAAGATAGGATCTAAAACACACATATATTGGCGACAACATAATAGGTTCAGATCTGAAATCATGGCACTCGGGCCCTAGTGAAAAGCATTAAGCATAGCCAAGTAGTAGCAACATCAATCTAGAACACAGTGGATACTAGGGATCAATCCCCGTCAAGAACTAACTCGATTACATGATTGATCTCATCCAACTCATCACCGTCCAGCAAGCCTATGATGAGATTACTCACGAACGATGAAGAGCATCATGGAATTGTCGATGGAGAAAGATTGATGATGACGATGGCGACGATTTCCCCTCTCCGGAGCCCGAAACGGACTCCAGATCTGCCCTCCAGATGAAGAACAGGATGTGGCGGCGCCTCCGTATCGCAAAACGCGATAAACCTTCTCTCTGATTTTTTTCGAGATGAAACGGAGGATATAGAGCTGAGATTGGGGGCGGTGGTGCCATGTGGGCCCCACAAGCCTGCATGGCGCGACCATAGGGGGTGGCCGCGGCCTGTGGGCTTGTGGCCCACTGGCACGCCCCCTCCGGTGGATCTTTGCACAAGTATTTTTCTTTTATTCCAGAAAAAATCTCCGTAAATTTTCAGGACGTTCCGAGAACATTTATTTCTGCACAAAAACAACACCATGGCAATTCTGCTGAAAACAGCGTCAGTCCGGGTTAGTTCCATTCAAATCATGCAAATTAGAGTCCCAAACAAGGGCAAAAGAGTTCGGAAAAGTAGATACGACGGAGACGTATCAACTCCCCCAAGCTTAAAGCCTTGCTTGTCCTCAAGCAACTCAGTTGACAAACTGAGAGAGACAAAAGAAAAAATTTGACGAACTCTGTTTGATCTTGTTGTTGCAACTATGTCTAACTCACAACCAGAATTTCAGCAAGATCACAATCAAACCACATAAGCAAATGACATCTAGGTCTCGCGGTAAACTCATACCAATGGCATAATCAACTAGCGAGCAAATAATAATAAGTCTCAAACTTCAACACTTCAATCAAAACAACATGAAGCAGTACAAATAGATGGTATCTCGCTAGGTCTTTCTGAGACTGCAAAACATAAATGCAGAGCACCTTAAAAGACCAAGGGCTGACTAAACATTGTAATTCATGGAAATGAAGATCCAGTCATAGTCATACTCAACACAGTTAAAAGCAAAGCATAAAAATGACAGAGGTGCTCTCTAATTGGTGCTTTTGTAAGAGGAGGATGACTCAACAGGAACATAAATAGACAGGCCCTTCGCAGAGGGAAGCATTGATTTGCAGAGGTGCCAGAGCTCAAGCTTTGAAAATAGAGATAATAATTTTGGGTGGCATGCTTTCATTGTCAACACAATGACTAAGAGTTCTCAACATCTTCTACGCTAGACATTCTATAGGCGGTTCCCAAACAGAAAAGTAAAGTTTTGACTCCCTCACCACCAATCAATCACACTCCACGGCTAGCCGAATCCTCGAGTACCGTCCAAACCAACAACAATCGTGGGGGAGTTTTGTTTGCAATTATCTTTTCGATTTGAGCATGGAACTGGGAATCCAATTACCGGCCCCTTGCTCGTGAATGATAGTGAATAAACACATATCAAGGATAACACGCCTAGCATGGAAGATACCAATAGCCCCCTATCACCACATGAGCGGTTCGGGCATGCAAAACAAATTATTTCTTGAAGGTTTAGAGAGTGGCACATGCAAATTTACTTGGAATGGCAGGTAGATACCGCACATAGGTAGGTATGGTGGACTCATATGGCACAACTTTGGGTTTATGGGAGTGGATTCACAAGCAGTATTCCCGCTTAGTACAAGTGAAGGCTCGCAAAAGACTGGGAAGCGACCAACTAGAGAGCGACAACAGTCATCAAAATGCATGAGTAGGATATAAATCACCATGAACATGAACATCATAGAGGCTATGTTGATTTTGTTTCAACTACATGTGTGAACATGCACCAAGTCAAGCCACTTAAATCATTCAAAGGAGGATACCATCCTATCATACTACAACACAGTCATCTCAACATTCGTGTTGGCAACCAAGGCAAACCATTATAAGCTCCTAGCTAAGTAAGCATTGCATAAGCAACTATGATCTCTAAGTTGTCAATGCAAACATGTTTCTCTCACAACAAAGCTGAATCAGGCATGATGAGCTAGTCATATTTACAAAAACAAAATAGATCGAGTTCATACCAGCTTTTCCAGGCTCAGTCACTTCATCATATATCGTCATTATTGCTTTTCACTTGCACGACCGAACGATGTGAACAATAATAAGCGTGCTCGTGCATTGGACTAAAGCTGGAATCTGCAGGCAAACACAAAAGGAGAAGACAAAGTAATATGGCTCTTTGAAAGCTAAACAGGTATGCATGCAAGAGCCACTAAACATTGTAACCAATATCTTCTACCTTGACCCAAAGAAAAAGAAAACTATCTACACGGAAAGCTCCCAACAAGCAAAAGAAGAAAAAAAGAAAATCTTTTTGGGTTTTCTCAAACTAGACAGACACACGAAAAGAAAACGAGAAAAAGAAAATAAAGTAGCATGGATGGTACAGTGAAAGTGTGAACACCGACTAACAAAGTGAAAGCATAAGCAAGAATGTAAAGTCGGTGAGAACACGTACTCCCCCAAGCTTAGGCTTTTGGCCTAACTTGGTCTACTCCCAAGGATGGCCCTGGTGAAACCCAAAATCATAATCGGGGTTATACAGGAGCGTTGCAGCCACTGCCTGAATAGCTGCCTCACGGACACGAGCAGCCTTCGACCCTCTCTCGTACTCCTCTGCCTCTCCTCTGGTTATGTAATATCTCTGTTTTACCTGAAAGTCAAAGATAGCAGGAGCAGGAAGGGTAATATGGAAAACACGCTGCCGGTTAAATATCAATCGGTATAGGAGGGATTCATCATCCCTCTCAAGGAACTGGTAGTGTGTCATAGCGACGCGGTCAAGGAAGGCTGTATGGAGCGGGGGATCTCCTTCGCGGATGGGTACTCCAAGAAAATTTGCTATGCGAGTGGCATAGATCCCACCAAAGAAATCCCCATCAATAGCATTCTTATTCAGCCTCCTTGCTATAATAGCTCCCATGTTGAAGCTTTTGTCACTCGTCACTGCGCTCTTAAGGATACTAAGATCGGGTGCGCAGAGGTGACAATGCTCAATCTTGCCATTAATGCATCTGCCTATGAAGAGGGCAAAATAATGCAAGGCAGGAAAATGAATACTCCCCATGGTAGCTTGCTTAATGTCTCTAGTTTCTCCAACCGTAAGGATCAGGCTCCCGAATCGCAAGACGGGGACCTCTCTTGCTTGAAGAACCACCATGGAAGTTTCTCCTGAACATCTTCCTTTTTCTGAAATTTTCAGTGACCCAAAGGAAAGGTGAACAAGGTTCAACTAAACTTGTAGCAACTACTCCCGCTAGTGCCTAGAGACCATATTACGCATCAAAACTACTTGGGACCAGCCAAAATCAGCATACAAGGCTCAAGAACATGGTCACCAAGGCAGCAAAAATATGCGGAGTATAAGGCACTAGAGAAAAAACTAATTGGACCAATGGAGGAGTCACTTACCAAGGAGTAATTTCCCCAAAACAGTTCGGAGAACGGTGATTTGAGAAAAGAGATCGAAAATCCTAGCAAGAGGAGCAAGACCACGGGTTTGAGCTGCGAAACAATTTTTTTAGAGGTAGGAGAAGTGGATGGGAGAAAGAATGAGTGGAGGGGGTGCCTGTGGGCCCCACAAGCCTGGGTGGCGCAGCGAAGGGGGTGCCCACGCTCCTAGGGCTTGTGTCCCACTGGTGCGGCCTCCAGACAGACTCTTTGTCCCAGTATTTTTCAAATATTCCAGAAAAAATCATACTAGATTTTCACAGCGTTTGGAGAACTTCTATTTTCGGGGTACTTCTCCACCGGACGCTAAGACAGAAAACAGGGAAAACTAAACTAAATCTATCACTTTTGTTCTAAGCAACCTAAAGTGAAAGCTTGGAACAGAGGTTTGTGACTCCTTGATTCATTCATCTCATGGTCATCGAAATCGCAAAAGAGAACGGAGAATTCTTCGAATAGTCACTAGGTCACCTCAATGGGGATGTGTATCTCCCCAACAAGCGAATTATACTTCATCTTGACACGAGGAATAGGGCATTCAAAGCTCCCAATAAGAATCGATGAAGTTTTTTCGATAACATTGATGCAATGTACTCGATATTGTTTCTTCAGAAAGTGCACCGTATGCTCATTACCGTTGACATGGAAAGTGACATTGCCTTTGTTGCAATCTATAACAGCCCCTGCAGTGTTTAAAAAGGGTCTGCCGAGGATGATAGCCATGGCATCGTCCTCGGGAATATCCAAGATAACAAAGTCTGCTAAGATAGTGGTGTTAGCAACCACAACATGCACATCCTCGCAAATGCCAATAGGGAAAGTAGTTGATTTGTCGGCCATTTGCAGAGAGATTTCAGTGGGTGTCAACTTATCCAGTTCAAGTCTACGATAAAGAGAGAGAGGTGATACGTCTCCAACGTATCTATAATTTTTGATCGTTCCATGCTATTATCTTGTCAACTTTGGATGTTTTTATATGCATGAATATGCTATTTTATATCTTTTTTGGGACTAACCTATTAACTCAGTGCCAAGTGCGAGTTTCCATTTTTTTCGTGTTTTTGGCCCATTTTCAGACGGAGTCCAAATGGAATGAAACTTTACGATGATTTTTTTGGACGAAAAGAGACCCCCGAAGCTTTGGGAGAAGGCCAGATGGGCCACGAGGGAGTCACAAGCCCTCACGCCGCCACCACCCCCTCGGTTGTGGCGCACAGGCTTGTGACCTCCTCGTGGGCCCAACTGACGCAATTCCACCGCCATAAATTCCTATAAATTCAGAAACCCCCAGAAAGAAACCTAGATCGGGAGTTCCGCCGCCGCAAGCCTCTGTAGCCACCAAAAACCAATCTGGAGCCCGTTCTGGCACTGTGCCGGAGGGGGAATTCATCTCCGGTGGCCATCTTCATCATCCCGGCGATCTACATGACGAGGAGGGAGTAGTTCTCCCTCGGGGCTAAGGGTATGTACCAGTAGCTATGTGTTTGATCTCTCTCTCTCGTGTTCTTGAGATGTCTTGATCTCGATGTACCATGGGCTTTGCTACTATAGTTGGATCTTATGATGTTCTTCCCCCTCTCCCTCTTGTAATGAATTGAGTTTCCCCTTTGGAGTTATCTTATCGGAATGAGTCTTTGAGAACACTTGATGTATGTCTTGCACGTGTCTATCTGCTGTGATCAACTTGCGGGTTTGTGACAATTGGGAACCTATGCATATGGGTTGGCACACGTGGATTCATGTGAGTACTTGATGTATGTTTTGGTGATCAACTTGCAGGTTCGTGACATTGGGAACCTATGCACAAGGGTTGGCACACGTTTTGACTCTCTGGTAGAAACTTCGGGACACTCTTTGAAGTTCTGTGTGTTGGTTGAATAGATGATTCTGAGATTATGTGATGCATATCGTATAATCATGCCCACGGATACTTGAGGTGACAATGGAGTATCTAGGTGACATTAGGGTCTTGGTTGATATGTATCTTAAGGTGTTATTCTAGTAGGAACTCTCTGATGGATCGAACCGAAATAATAGCTTCGTGTTATTTTACCTTGAATAGAT
Source organism: Hordeum vulgare subsp. vulgare (assembly GCF_904849725.1). Lineage (NCBI taxonomy): Eukaryota > Viridiplantae > Streptophyta > Magnoliopsida > Poales > Poaceae > Hordeum > Hordeum vulgare. The sequence continues at coordinate 213,744,975 of NC_058519.1, read as the reverse complement.
CGATCAGAAAGAATAACTTTGTGGTGGTTTCGTACCCGACAATAATCTCTTCGTTTGTTCCCCGCTATTAGTGACTTTGGAGTGACTCTTTGTTGCATGTTGAGGGCTAGTTATATGATCCAATTATGTTATGAGTGTTGAGAGAACTTCACTAGTGAAAGTATGAACCCTAGGCCTTGTTTCCATGCATTGCAATACCGTTCGTGCTCACTTTTACCATTTGTTACCTTGCTGTTTTTGTAACTTCAGATTACAAAAACCTATATCTACCATCCATATTGCACTTATATCACCATCTCTTCGCCGAACTAGTGCACCTATACAACTTACCATTGTATTAGTTGTGTTGGGGACACAAGATACTCTTTGTTATTTGGTTGCAGGGTTGCTTGAGAGAGACCATCTTCATCCTACGCCTCCCGCGGATTGATAAACCTTAGGTCACCCACTTGAGGGAAAATTGCTACTGTCCTACAACCCTCTGCACTTGGAGGCACAACAACGTCTACAAGGAGAAGGTTGCGTAGTAGACATCAAGCTCTTTTCTGGCGCCGTTGCCGGGGAGGCTAGGTAAGCGGCACTAACATCCCGTCAACTAGCTCTTTTCTGGCGCCGTTGCCGGGGAGGTTAGCGCTTGAAGGTATATCTTTAGATCTTGCAATCGAATCTTTTTGTTTCTTGTTCTTTCGCTAGAAAACTACAAAAAAAATGGAATTGAGGATGCATCATATGCTCCATCTTTTCAATGTCTTTCGTGAGCATGATGGGAAGGAAAATTGTGCTCAAGTGCTGAAAGAAGAATTACATGGAATGCTTGGCATAGAATACGTGAATGATGAGCATGATTGCAATGTTCTTAGCATGAATTCTTTGAATACCCATGATGCTAATGATATGCAAAGCCACAAGCTTGGGGATGCTATGTTTTATGAAGATGATCTTTTTAGTTCTTCCACTTTGAATGATCAAAATTATTTTGATGAAAGCATGCCCCCTATCTATGATGATTATTGTGAGGATACTTATGCTTTGAAGAAGAGGGATGATAAAACTTGTCATACTCTCGAGAACCCTTTTGCTAAACCTTGCTTTTTCATTGTGGACACAATTTGTAGCGCTCAAGTCTTTTACGATACTCCCACTACTATTCTTGAGAATAGATTTCCTTATGTGGAGAGTAGTAAAATTTCTATGCTTGTAGATCATGAAAAGAATGCCTTAGGTGCTGGTTATATTGTTGAATTCATTCATGATGCTACTGAAAATTACTATGAGAGAGGATCATATGCTTCTACTTATTGCAATAGTATCAAGCTTCCTCTCCATATGTTGAAATTTTTGAAGCTATGCTTGTTTTGCCTTCCTATGCTAGTTGATTCTTGCTCCAATAAATTGTTTGATCACAAAATCCCTCTGCATAGGAAGTGGGTTAGACTTAAATGTGCTAGACATTTGCTCCATGATGCTCTCGTTGTGTTTCAATCCTTACCTTTTATGTGAGCATCATTGAAATCAATGCCTAGCTAAGGGCGTTAAACGATAGCGCTTGTTGGGAGTCAACCCAATGAATAAATTTTTCTTTGCTTTTTTCTTACTGTTTTGTTTTCTCCACACCATCATAATCCTGTTATGATTGTGTCTTTTGTGTTTGTGCCAAGCAAAACCGTTATGATTAGTCTTGGTGATGATTGTTTGATCATGCTGGAAAAAGACAGAAACTTTCATCTCACGAAAATAATTTTCGTTTTTATTCTGTAAGAGCTTTTGAGTTGATTCTTTTTGATTCTGATTTCTATGTAATTTCTTCAAACTGTCGTAATTGTTCGGAATTTTTGAAGTACCAGAAGTATACGAAATATACATATTGCTACAGACTGGTCTGCTGTTAACAGATTCTGTTTTTGCTGTGTTGGTTGCTTATTTTGATGAAACTATGGATAGTATCGGGGGGGGGGGGGGGGGTCTTAGCCATGGAAGATTGAAAATACAGTAACCCAACATCAGCATAAGTAGGATTTAAGTTTGCTACAGTACCTAAGGAAGTGGTGGTTTGCTTTCTCATACTAATGTTATCACGAGTTTCTGTTTAAGTTTCGTGTTGTGAAGTTTTCAAGTTTTGAGTGAAGTTCTTATGGACAAAGAGATAGAGAGTTGCAAGAGCTCAAGCTTGGGGATGCCCAAGGAACCCCAAGTTGATTCAAGGATGCCGTAAAATCCTAAGCTTGGGGATGCCCCGGGAAGGCATCCCCTCTTTCGTGTTCGATCCATCGGTAACGTTACTTGGGGCTATATTTTTATTCACCACATGTTATGTATTTTGCTTGGAGCGTCTTGTATCATAGGAATCTTTTTATTTGTGTCACAATCATCCTTGCTGCACACCTAGAGAGAGAGACATGCACTCACTGTGTTTTTGTCGAGCTTCACTTATATCCGTTGGTAGACAATTCAGCTCACATGTGCTTCACTTATATCTTTTGAGCTAGATACTTTTGATCTATGTGCTTCACTTATATCTTTTAGAGCGCAGCGGTGCGTGGCTTGGTAGTTGATTTATGCTTTGAAAGTAGTCTCAAAATGGGTAGTTATCCAAAGGGATACGAAAACTTCCACCTTCATGTGCATTGAATAGTTAGAGAAGTTTGATTCATCTCAATTAGTTTTGAGTTGTGGTGTTGGTAATATTGAAGTCATGCTAGTAAGGTGTTGTGGATCTAGAAATACTTGTGTTCAAGTTAGTGATTCCCGTGGCATGCACGTATGGTGAACCACTATGTGATGAAGTCTGAGCATGATTAGTCTTTTGATTGTCATCCTTTGTGTGGCGGTCGGGATCGCGCGATGGTTTATACCTACCAACCCTTCCCCTAGGAGTATGCGTTGAATGCTTTGTTTCGATTACTAATAAAACTTTTGCAACAAGTATATGAGTTCTTCATGACTAATGTTGAGTCCATGGTTTAGATACACTTTCACCTTCCACCATAACTATCATTTTAGTGCGAGTGCAACTTTTTCCGGTGCACAAAACCCACCATTAGCCTCCCTCAAAACAGCTACCATACCTACCTACTATGGCTTTTTCAAAGTCATTCCGAGATATATTGCCATGCAACTACCACCATGACATGTGCCACTACTTCTACATTGCCATTGCATGATCATAAGATAGCTAGCATGATGTTTCCATTTGATGTCTATGCCATGCTAGATCATTGTCACGGTACACTACTAAAGGCATTCCATACAGAGTCATCATTGCTCTAAGTTTTGAGTTGTAAGTGTGATGATCATCATTGATGGAGCATTGTCCCATGTGAGGAAATAAAAGAGGCCAAAGAAGCCCACCAAAAAAAAGAGGCCAAAGAGCCCACCAAAAAAATAATAAAAAAATGAGAGAAAAAGAGAGAAGGGACAATGTTACCACTTTTCCACACTTGTGCATATTAAGCACCATGATCTTCATGATTGAGAGTCTCTCGTTTTTCCACCACCATATAGCTTGTGGGAAATTTTCATTATATAACTTGGCTTGTATATTCCAATGACAGGCTTCCTCAAAATTGCCTTAGGTCTTCGTGAGCAAGCAAGTTGGATGCACACCCACTAGTTTTCTTTAAGAGCTTTCACATACTCTTAGTTCTAGTGCATCATTTGTATGGCAATCCCTACTCATTCACATTGATATCTATTGATGAGCATCTCCACAGCTTATTGATATGCCTAGTTAATGTGATCATCTTCTCCTTATTTTGTCTTGCAACCTCCACCACACTCCACACCACTTATAGTGCTAAAACCATGGCTCACGCTCATGTATTGCGTGAGAGTTGAAAAGGTTTGAGAAAGTAAAGGTGTGAAACAATTACTTGGCCAATACCGGGGTTGTGCATGATTTAAATTCGTTGTGCAATGATGATAGAGCATAGCCAGACTATATGCTTTTGTAGGGATAACTTTCTTTTGGCCTTGTTATTTTGAAAGTTCATGATTACCTTGCTAGTTTGCTTGAATTATTATTGTTTCCACATCAATAGCAAACTATTGTTTTGAATCTAACGGATCTCAAAATTCATGTCACGTGAGAGGAGTTACAAAGGACATCTATGCTAGGTAGCATGCAACATCAAAAATTCATTCTTTATCACTTCCCTACTCGAGGACGAGTAGGAGTTAAGCTTGGGGATGCTTGATACGTCTCCAATGTATCTATAATTTTTGATAGTTCCATGCTATTATCTTGTCAACTTTGGATGTTTTATATGCATGAATATGCTATTTTATATCTTTTTTGGGACTAACCTATTAACTTAGTGCCAAGTGCCAGGTTATGTTTTTTTCGTGTTTTTGGCCCATTTTCAGACGGAGTCCAAATGGAATGAAACTTTACGATGATTTTTTTGGACGAGAAGAGACCCCCGAAGCTTTGGGAGAAAGCCAGATGGGCCACGAGGGAGTCACAATCCCTCACGCCGCTACCACCCCCCGGTGGTGGCGCGCAGGCTTGTGACCTCCTCGTGGGCCCAACTGACGCAATTCCACCGCCATAAATTCCTATAAATTCAGAAACCCCCAGAAAGAAACCTAGATCGGGAGTTCCGCCGCCGCAAGCCTCTGTAGCCACCAAAATCCAATCTGGAGCCCGTTCTGGCACCCTGCGAGAGGGGGAATTCATCTCCGGTGGCCATCTTCATCATCCCGGCGATCTCCATGATGAGGAGGGAGTAGTTCTCCCTCGGGGCTGAGGGTATGTACCAGTAGCTATGTGTTTGATCTCTCTCTCTCTCTCTCGTGTTCTTGAGATGTCTTGATCTCGATGTACCATGGGCTTTGCTACTATAGTTGGATCTTATGATGTTCTTCCACCTCTCCCTCTTGTAATGAATTGAGTTTCCCCTTTGGAGTTATCTTATCGGAATGAGTCTTTGAGAACACTTGATGTATGTCTTGCACGTGTCTATCTGCTGTGATCAACTTGCGGGTTTGTGACAATTGGGAACCTATGCATATGGGTTGGCACACGTGGATTCATGTGAGTACTTGATGTATGTTTTGGTGATCAACTTGCGGGATCGTGACATTGGGAACCTATGCACAGGGGTTGGCACACGTTTTGACTCTCTGGTAGAAACTTTGGGACACTCTTTGAAGTTCTATGTGTTGGTTGAATAGATGATTCTGAGATTATGTGATACATATCGTATAATCATGCCCGCGGATACTTGAGGTGACAATGGAGTATCTAGGTGACATTAGGGTCTTGGTTGATATGTATCTTAAGGTGTTATTCTAGTACGAACTCTATGATGGTTCGAACGGAAAGAATAGCTTCGTGTTATTTTACTACAGACTCTTGAATATATCGATCAGAAAGAATAACTTTGTGGTGGTTTCGTGCCCGACAATAATCTCTTCGTTTGTTCCCCGCTATTAGTGACTTTGGAGTGACTCTTTGTTGCATGTTGAGGGCTAGTTATATGGTCTAATTATGTTATCATTGTTGAGAGAACTTCACTAGTGAAAGTATGAACCCTAGGCCTTGTTTCCACGCTTTGCAATACCGTTCGTGCTCACTTTTACCATTTTTACCTTGCTGTTTTTGTAATTTCAGATTACAAAAACCTATATCTACCATCCATATTGCACTTGTATCACCATCTCTTCGCCGAACTAGTGCACCTATACAACTTACCATTGTATTAGGTGTGTTGGGGACACATGAGACTCTTTGTTATTTGGTTCTAGGGTTGCTTGAGAGAGACCATCTTCATCCTACGCCTCCCGCGGATTGATAAACCTTAGGTCAACCACTTGAGGGAAAATTGCTACTGTCCTACAACCCTCTGCATTTGGAGGCCCAACAACGTCTACAAGGAGAAGGTTGCGTAGTAGACATCAAGAGGCATAACACTAACACCGTCTCTAAGGTCGCACAACGCAGTTCTAACGTAGTTGCGTTGAATGGAGCAAGGTATAGTGGGCACACCGGGATCACCTAGTTTCTTAGGAGTTCCACCCTTCAAAGTGTAGTTGGCAAGCATGGCGGAGATCTCAAGATGAGGTATCTTCCTCTTATTAGTCAAAATATCTTTCATGTACTTAGCATACGGAGACATTTTGAGCATATCTGTCAAACGCATCTGCAGAAAGACAAGTTTGATCATATCAACGAAGTGCTCAAAATCTTCATCATCCTTTTTCTTGGATGGTTTGGGAGGAAAGGGCATGGGTTTCTGAACCCATGGTTCCCTTTATTTACCATGCTTCCTAACAGCGAAGTCATTCTTGTCGTATCTCTGGTTCTTAGGCTGTGGGTTATCAAGATCAACACTAGATTCAGTCTCCACATCCTTTTCATTGGTCGGTTGAGCATCTTCATGAACATCACTATGGATATTATCATTAGGATCATGTTCATCACCAGATTGTGTTTCAGCATCACAGAAAGAGGCATCGTTTGGACTCTCGGGTGTTGCAGCAACACGGTTGCTAGCGTGCAGGTTCCTATCATCTTTCTTCTTCTTTCTAGGATGACTAGGTGCATCTGTGCTAACTCCTTGAGACTCTTGTTCAATTCTCTTCGGATGACCCTCAGGATACAGAGGTTCCTGGGTCATTCTACCGCCTCTAGTGACGACTTTGACGGAATTGTCATTCAACTCATTGAGCAAGTCATTCTGAGCTTTATGTACTTGTTCTACCTGAGTAGTAACCATAGAGGCATGTTTACTCAGAAGTTTAAGATCATTGACATTTCTGTCCACACAAGCACTTAAATGACTAAGCATACGAGCATTCTTTTCCAATTGTCTGTTACATAATCATTGAAACTTTGTTGTTTGGCAACGAAGTTATCAAACTCATCCATGCATAAGCTAGCAGGTTTATCAAAAGGAATATCACTCTCATCAAACCTACGCAGAGAATTTACTTCTACTACCTGTATCGGGTTATCGAGACCATGGATCTCTTCGATAGGTGGTAGATTTTTTACATCTTCAGATTTTATGCCTTTCTCTCGCATAGATTTCCTGACTTCTTGTATATCTTCAGGACTGAGGAATAGAATACCTCTTTTCTTCGGAGTTGGATTAGGAGGTGGTTCGGGAATAGTCCAAGCATTCTCATTGCACAAGATGTTATTCAATAGAATCTCAGCTTGTTCTACGGTTCGTTCCCTAAAAACACTACCGGCACAACTATCTAAGTGGTCTTTGGAAGCATCGATAAGTCTATTATAGAAGATATCAAGTATCTCATTATTCTCAAGAGGGTGATCAGGCAAAAGCATTCAGTAGCTGGATGAGCCTCCCCCAAGCTTGTGGGAGACTCTCTTCTTCAACTTGAGAAAAGTTGTATATTTCCTGCAAGGCAGCTTGCTTCTTATGGGCAGGGAAATATTTTTCACAGAAGTAGTAGACCATATCCTGGGGACTACGCACCCAACCAAGAGCAAGGGAAGTGAACCAGGTCTTAGCAGCATCCATTAGCGAGAAAGGAAACAGCTTGAGCATATAGTAGTGGCGGATCTTTTCCTCACTAGTGAATAGGGTGGCTATATCGTGCAGTTTGGTAAGATGGGCTACAACCGTTTCAGATTCATAACCGTGAAAGGGATCAGATTCGACCAGAGTGATTAACTCAGGGTCGACAGATAATTCATAATCCTTATCGGTCACAAAGATAGGCGAAGTGGCAAACTTCGGGTCGTATTTCATCCTAGCATTCAGAAATTTTTCCTTCCACTTGCGTAGAAGTTTCTCAACATCAGAGCTATCCTTACACGCAAGAAAATCCTCAGCTATCTCTCCCTCCATAACATAGCGCGTATCAGGCATAACAGGCAATTCAGGCATAGTAGCAGGTTCTACTTCAATAGTATCAACAGTTTCACAAGCATCATCACATCTAGCAGCAACTCTAGCAATATGTGCATCAAGGAATAAACCTAGTGGCAAAGCAGTATCAGGCATAGCATCGTCAGGCATAGTATCAAGCATAGCATCATAAGCATCATGGGCAGCAGAAGTAGCATCATCAAGCACAAGCGACATATCAAGATTTCTAGCAGGAGGCGAAGTCGCAAACTTACTCAAAACCGAAGGTGAATCAAGTGCAGAGCTAGATGGCAGTTCCTTACCTCTCCTCATAGTGGCAGGCAAGATTTTAGTTCTTGGATCTTTCGGATTCCTCATAGTGATCAGCAGACGTAAATCCCAAGTGACTCAGAGAATATAGTTGTGCTTCCCCGGCAACGGCGCCAGAAAAAGCCTTGATAATCCCCGGCAATGGCGCCAGAAAAAGCCTTGATATCCCACAAGCGTATGGGATCGCAACAGTTTTCTAGGGTAGAGTACTCAACCCAAATTTATTGATTCGCCAAGACGGTAAGCGAAAGAATATTCTCAAGTATTAGCAGCTGAATGTGTCAGATTCAACCACACCTGAAAGATTAGTGTCTGCAAGCAAAGTATCAGTAGCAAGGTAGTACGATAGCAACGGTGGCAGAAAAAGCCTTATTGACGGGATGTTGGTGCCGATTACCTAGCCTCGGCAATTGCGCCAACAAAGTCTTGCAACAAGTAACAGCGGAGTAGTAAGGAATAGTAGTAGCAGCAGCAGCAAAGTGACAAGTAACAGCAATAGTGACAACAGCAGCAAAGTGGCCCAATCCCTTTTGTAGCAAGGACAAGCCTAGGCAAAGTAACATAGCGAGGACCAGTAGTAAAAGACTCATAGGCAGTGGATCGGTGATGGATGAGTATGACGGATGTGATTCATCATGTAACAACTATAACACAGAGAGATAAGTAACTAGCTCCCGTTTGTTAATCTAATGTAGGCATGTATTCCGTATGTAGTCATACGTGCTTAGGGAAAAGAACTTGCATGACATCTATTGTCCATCCCTCCCGTGGCTGAGGGGTACTAATGGAAACTACGGGATACTAAGGTTCTCCTTTTAATAGAGAACTGGATCAACGCATTAACACGGGGTGAATGCATGAACTCCTCATACTATGGTCATCTCCGGGAGTGGTTCCGGCAATTGTCACTCCGGGGTTGTCGGGTCATAACACATAGTAGGTGACTACAACTTGCAAGATAGGATCTAAAACACACATATATTTGTGACAACATAATAGGTTCAGATCTGAAATCATGGCACTCAGGCCCTACTGACAAGCATTAAGCATAGCCAAGTAGTAGCAACATCAATCTAGAACATAGTGGATACTAGGAATCAATCCGCGTCAAGAACTAACTCGATTACATGATAGATCTCATCCAACTCATCACCGTCCAGCAAGCCTACGATGAGATTACTCACGAACGATGAAGAGCATCATGGAATTGTCGATGGAGAAAGGTTGATGATGACGATGGCGACGATTTCCCCTCTCGGAAGCCCGAAACGGACTCCAGATCTGCCCTCCAGATGAAGAACAGGATGTGGCGGCACCTCCGTATCGCAAAACGCGATGAAACCTTCTCTTTGAGTTTTTTCCAGGCGAAATGGAAGATATAGAGCTGAGATTGGGGGCGGTCGTACCACGTGGGGCCCACAAGCCTGCATGGCGCGGCCATAGGGGGTGGCCGCGGCCTGTCGGCTTGTGGCCCACTGGCACGCCCCCTCCGGTGGATCTTTGCGCGGGTATTTTTCTTTTATTCCAGAAAAAATCTCCGTAAATTTTCAGGACGTTCCGAGAACATTTATTTCTGCACAAAAACAACACCATGGCAATTCTGCTGAAAACAACGTCAGTCCGGGTTAGTTCCATTCAAATCATGCAAATTAGAGTCCAAAACAAGGGCAAAAGAGTTCAGAAAAGTAGATACGACGGAGACGTATCATCGGCGTCTATGTCAATGACCTGATCATCACGGGAACTGACAAAGAAGAGATCGCGGGATTCAAGAAGGTGATGCAGTCACTCTTTGACATGAGCGACCTGGGGCGGCTCCATTACTACCTCGGGATCGAGATGAGGCAGCACGGCGGCGGGATTGACCTCGACCAAGCTGCGTACGCTGCCAAGATCCTCGACAAGGCAGATATGTGTTGGGGAATGTTGCATGGGAAACAAAAAATATCCTACGCACACGAAGACCTATCATGGTGATGTGCATCCATGAGAGGAGATTTGGATCTACGTACCCTTGTAGATCGCACAACGGGAAGCGTTAAGAAACGCGGTTGATGTAGTGGAACATCTTCACGTCCCTCGATCAGCCCCACGAACCGTCCGGCGATCCGTCCCACGATTCGTTCCGATCTAGTGCCAAACGGACGACACCTCCGCATTCAGCACACGTACAGCTCGACGATGATCTCGGCCTTCTTGATCCAGCAAGCAAGACGGAAAAGTAGATGAGTTCTCTGGCACCGTGACGGTGCTCCGATGGTGGTGACGATCTACTCCTCCAGGGCTCCGCTCGAGCTCCGCAGAAATACGATCTAGAGGAAGAGCTATGGTGTCTAGATCTGAGTTGCACGTGGCAAAAGTTGTCTCAAATCAGCCCTAAATCACCACTATAGGAGGGAGGGGAGGAGGCTTGCCTTGAGGGCCAAGCCCTCAAGGGTGCGCCGGCTAGGAGGATAGGAGGAATCCTACTCCAATTAGGATTGGAAAGTGGAGTTCTTCTCTTCCTTCCCACCTCCCCTTTTTTTCTTTGGTTTTCTTCTCTTGGTGCCAAGGTCCTCTTGGGCTGTCCCACCAACCCACTAAGGGCTGGTGCGCCACCCCTAAGGCCATTAGGTTTCCCCCGGGTGGGTTGCCCCCCTCCCGGTGAACTTCCGGAACCCATTTATCACTCCCGGTACAATGCCGGTAATGCCCGAAAACCTTCCGATAACCAAATGAAACCATCTTATATATCACTCTTCGTTTCCGGAACATTTCGGAAACCCTCGTGACGTGTGTGATCTCATCCGGGACTCCGAACAACATTCGGTAACCACACATATAACTCAACTATACTAAAACATCATCGAACCTTAAGTGTGCAGACCCTGCGGGTTCGAGAACTATGTAGACATGCCCCGAGGCACTCCTCGGTCAATATCCAATAGCAGGACCTGGATTCCCATGTTGGATCCTACATATTCTCTGAAGATCTTATTGGTTGAACCTCAGTGTCAAGGATTCATATAATCTTGTATGTCATTCCCTTTGTCCTTCTGTATGTTACTTGCCCGAGATTTGATCGTCGGTATCCGCATACCTATTTCAATCTCGTTACCGGTAAGTCTCTTTACTCGTTTCGTAATACAAGATCCCGTGACTTACACTTAGTCACATTGCTTGCAAGGCTTGTGTGTGATGTTGTATTACTGAGTGGGCCCCGAGATACCTCTCCGTCACACGGAGTGACAAATGCCAGTCTTGATCCATACTAACTCAAGGGACACTTCGGAGATACCTATAGAGCACCTTTATAGTCACCCAATTACATTGTGACGTTTGATGCACACAAGGTATTCCTCCGCTGCCAGTGAGTTATATGATCTCATGGTCATAGGAATAAATACTTGACACGCAGAAAACAATAGCAATAAAACGACACGACCAATATGCTACGTTCATAGTTTGGGTCTAGTCCATCACATGATTCTCCTAATAATGTGATCCAGTTATCAAGTGACAACACTTGCATATAGCCAGAAAACCTTGACTATCTTTGATCAACTTGCTAGCCAACTAGAGGCTTCCTAGGTACATTGTTTTGTCTATGTATCCACACATGTATCTATGTTTTCATTCAATACAATTATAGCATGGATAATAAACAATTTTCTTTAAACAGGAAATGTAATAATAACTATTTATCATTGCCTCTAGGGCATATTTTCAACAATATGACAGGATGCAATCCCTGTCACATGCCCATGGAGCCCCGGTTCAAGCTAAGAAAGGTGAGCACGGCGAGACCAGTAGACGCCACAGAGTACCGGAGCACCATGGGCATGCTTTGCTACCTCGTCCCCACCAGGCTAGACATAGCGTTCTCCGTCGGGTACGTATCAAGATTCATGAAGGACCCCACGACGGAACACATGACAACGGTGAAGCACATCCTGCGCTATGTGGCCGGGACTATGCACAGGGGAGTGCGGTACACTCATGGTGATCATGCCGCTCCTCTGACCGGCTTCAACCACAGCGATCTTGGAGGCGACGTGGATAATCACAGGAGCACCACTGGCGTTGCATCTTTCCTCGGAAGCAACCTGGTAAGCTGGCAGTCACAGAAGCAGAGAGTGGTGGCTCTCTCTTCGTGTGAGTCTGAATACATGGCGACCACCATGGCCACCTATCAAGGCATTTGGTTGGCACGACTGCTGGGAGAGATCAAGGACGAAGAACAGAAGGCAGCAGTGCTCAACGTCGACAACAAATCAGCCATATCCTTGAGTAAGAATCCTGTTTTCCACGATCGAAGCAAACATATAGAAATCAGATATCACTTCATTCGGAAGTGCGTGGAGAATGGGAAAATTCAGATCGAGTGCGTTCGATCCGAGGAACAGCTTGCTGATGTTCTAACCAAGGCATTGGGGCGAGTTAAGCTTCAGGAGCAGCGAGCGAAGATCTGGATGGTGGAATTCAACGAGACACACAAGGCTCAGGGAGTGATTATGGACTTAACCCTCGTGTGTTCGTTCTTCAGTCTGTCAGTTAGTCAGACTATTCTTTCTCCAGTTTTAAGCAGCAATAACAACTAGTTAGCTGAGTAGATAAGTTGGTTAGGATAGTTTGCTTTCTTCCCGTAGAAGTAGTCTAACGCCCGCACGAACTGGATCGTGGGATGGCGCGGTCGTGGTGGTTTGTAGCGGGCGATTTTCCCGGGCCGTTGGAGGCTTCGGTTGGAGTTGTAACCGAATAAGAGCAATAAGCTGAATACAAAAATGATGTAGGCAGTACGCATCTCGACAAAAAAACCACAGAGTCTCAGTGAGCTCGAGAGAGAGTGTGTGCGTTTGATCAGTGCTTACAGAAACTCCGAGGTTGAAAGAAACGCTTGAAAACATGCTGAACATACCAAGTAGACGAGCGCTTTAATTAGAATCATAAGCTGTAGTTGAATACATTGTTGACAGCGTGACTGTGGATGCGGAGCGGCGGCTCTGGCAGTGGGAGGCGCGTTGGTTGTGGGATGACAGCGCGGTTCGGGTGCGGGCAGGTAGCCATGGTCGCTTGGACGACATGGCCGCGGGTGATTGGCGGAGCGGGAATGCTACGGAGGGGTAGGAGCATCGGGGTACATCACTTGACCAGTCCATGGACTGGCTGACGAAGACGACGTCCGTGGATGTCGTTCTTCTCCTTTGCTGGCTCCGTCGTGCTGCTCTCACTCCTCTAGTGTCACTCCGGATGAAAACTTGATCTTCAAAATCAGACGCCGACGGCTACATGTGTCGTATCCTTTCTGAAGGCATCGTCTTGAAGTTTTAGCTTTGGTGTGTCCGTCTCATCGCTCTTCGGTGGACTGCTCATTTCGGTGGTAGTCTCCGTCGGTCCAAGTTGTGCTTCTTTGCTTATTATTAGGTTGCTTGATCGTTGTTGGGGTGATTTGCGGTGCCCGACACCTTTATATCTTGTGTTGGGTGTATGCGTTGAGTTGGTAATGAAGTGCATTTGTATCTTCTTCTAGTTTGTTGTGGTGATGGTTGCTTTATATATAAAGCGAGAAACTCTTTTTCGTCAATACGTTGTTGACATATTTTTCGATAAAGGGAATGTATTAATATCGCAAGGATATCAATTACATCTAGGCTTGACAACCACACAATATCCTAATAGCATTACGGATGCATACAGTAAAAAAAAAAGAAGAAGCTGAAAACGAATATCGCTGCTACAGAGTTTGAGTCCTTACAGTAGCAGTACAATCGTCACCAAAACAATACGTGAGGTTTAAGTTGTCCAAAAATAACACCTAAAAAAAAGTACACAAACGCTCGTCGTCACCCAATCATAGATTTTGATTTTCATCATGTGGCATATGGCATATGGCATATGGCATCAAGATGCTAATTTTACTCACAGACATGTCATCCATCCTCATGCAGAATTGATCAAATGTGAGGTGACATCAGAGGCGTCTTCCAGCACTAAACAAAATTCAGCATCCGCTCAGCAACTGCCACCAAAGGTCAACATTGCTGTCAATGAATAGATTAGAAATCCTTGCATAGAGGAAGGATTTAAAATTGCCTGCCAATGAAAAGAACTTCTCTTTCGTTCATTATTGCTATATTGTATATGGGGAGGCTTCCACGGGCAAAACAACCCTACCGGAGTGTTTTTCTTAAACAAAACAACCCTATTTTGGGCTGCATGATTACGAGGCGTGGAGAGATATTGTATTTTCTGTCTTTACACGTAGTAGTACGCTACTGGGTCCAGTCTACCTTCTACTGGCCGGAATCTTGCACCAGTGGCCCGGTCGCTACGTTGGCGTTCTCAAGAAAATACTCCGTTAAGAACAACTCCCGCTTCAATCCATTTCATCTACGCACGTCTGTTTGGATTGTGGGAGATCGAAAAATCGTTCTAATGCATCGATTCAAATAAACGCGCGTTCGTTCTCCGTTCGCCTGTTAATTCATTTTCAATCATTTTTAGCCCGATTTGTGTCGGCGTGGACATAAGATAGACGCACACGCTGAGCGCCAACTCCTCCTCCTGGTCCGCTAGTCGGTGGCAAAGCCTCCATCATTTTCCTTCATTTTTTTGAAACCCTCCCACCCCCGCGCCCTCCTTGCCGCTTGCCAGGGACGACGCCCTTGATGCCACCGCCGGCCTCGCTTCCCTCGCCTCGTGCGTCATCACGACCGCCCCCTTCCACAAAGGTAAGCCTCATGCCCCCCACAAGACCGTCACCGTGCCCTAGAAGAAGAAGGAGCTGACGCCCGAGGAGCAGGCTAGGGAGTCGACGAAGAGAAAGGGTTGTACCAAATTGAAGAAGTTTCCATCGTGAATTTCACGAATGCAAGAAGTTTTCACCGTATCAAATGCAAAGCACGCATGGGTGGGTTTTCATTTCAAAGCGATGGACGGTGATCCAGCAAGAACGCAATAAGTTTTGTGCCTCTTATGAGAGCATCAAGGCACGCCCGTGAGTGGCATCGACATGAAAGACATGGTATGCATGCATACACCCCTCTTTGTTTGCATGTTCATTTGCTAATATGCTTACATGTAATTCATTTATAGGCATTTCAAGCTTTTGAGGCATTCAAGGTGCAACATGAAGGCAAGTTCTTCAAACTTTCTCATTGTTGGAGGATCATCAAAGATGAGGAAAAGTTCAAGCTCCAATATGCCTCCCTCACAGTGCATGAGGGGAAGGAAGCCGTGGAGGACGTTGGGGAGGGTGAGAAATCACGACCAGTGTGAAAGACCAACTCGAAGAAGGAGGACAAGCGGGATGCGTGTCGATCGCCTTGATCGCAACCGTGAAGGGCATGATGACCAAGAAGGATTCAAGGGAGGAGAAGCGCCGGCAAGACAGTCAAGAGCAAATGAACGGCATCATGGAGATCCAAAGGAGGAGGCTTGAGATGGAGGCGGATAAGCAAGTCAGGATGCTTGAGATGGAGCCGGAGAAGCAAGCCAAGATGCTAGAGATCAAGGCCGTCAATGTCAAGACCAAGGCGAAAGAAGTGGCTCTCGCTAGCATGATGACACGGGTGGAGATCATGAAGGTGGATCTCAACACCGCGCCGCCAAGGAAGAGCCGTGGTTCGAGAAGATGCAGGACGACATGTTCAAGTTCGACGACGAGTGATCTATGATGGCGAGCGACATCATTTTTTGTATGCCAACAAGTGTGCTCGCATGACCACGGTCGTAATGGCATGGTTGAACTCCTGCCATTTTTTGTGTGTTGGCATATGTGCCGGCCGCTGGCAAGTGCGTCGGCATGAACTATGTGGTGTTTTCTAAATTTGGCATTGTATGCCGGCCGCTGGCATAGTGACAACACGAACTTTAGGCGACGCCATGGTGGATAACTGGATCTACGCCTTTTTAAATGTGTGTTCGGACATAAAATGGATCGTGGATGTTGGACGCACTGTTGGTACAAATATTAAAAAGGGCGGACGCTGAACGAACGACCGATCCGGACGGACAAAAGTGAACAAGAACACCGTCCATTTAGATCGGCGCATTGAAGTTGCTCAAACTTATGAATTTATCACGCTGATCAGGTTTTAGGGTAGGATTTATCTCTTATAATTCTAAGCCTCTTCCACACTGATAAGTTTTGAATTTTGTGTCCCAAGAAACTAAACTAGGTTTGCTGCCTGAACCATGCTGTCCTTTTGTCATAGAAGAGCAACGCTATCTAATAATCTGAAATGCAAAGTCAAGCATCACGGTCACAGCGCCGAGTATAGATTGAAATGGAGAGGCGACGTACGTAACAACCATAGACCATCAGGATTAGTGGTTAAGATCCAGTTTTTCTAGTACGATGTAGAGTAGAAGAGAACAAAGATTAAAAGGCATGATTAGAGAGGAGGAAACGTTCGAAAGCTAATGTGGATTTACGGCGCACCGTAGGTAAAGCACACGGAGTTTAACGCTCTTGACCAATGACATCAGGAATCAAATTAAGATGCCAAAGTTTATTCAGAGACAAAATGAAAGCTCGATCTGAAAGATCCGTGGATCCTCTAGGTTAGATGGATCCGGTAGGTAGTCGCGTTTTACCTTGCCCCCAACTCGATGAGCTCCCGCCGTCGTTCATCGTAAGGTGGTGACGACGGTGGGGAAGGATAGATGGGTGTGGCGTGGGTGGTGCTTCCCGTGAGCACCGCGCTAACCCTAGATCGTATGGGTTTGTAGGTGGAGAGTGTGGCGACGGCGAACCTCGTAATCCGTGCCCCGACACTCCACCTTCCTTTATATAGCGCGGGTCACAGGGCCCATCAACCATAACGGGTTGGGCGCCCCCGATCAGGGCGCATAGATCAGGGTCCGGTGGGCCGTTGGGCCCACTTGGGAGGAGATCAACCTAACATTCTTCCCCTTTATCTCAACTTTTACTTTTAACTTTATACTTTCTAGTTTATTTGTTCCATCACATATAGGCATGTAGAGCATGTCTCATCGTCATAGCTTAATTGCCGATAGAATCATACAGCTACAACACATGTTTAGTTTTGAAACAAATTCATTTACTTTGTGCCTCTTATGATCCACGAATCACAGGCTTTCCATCAAACCCATGCCGGCTAAGTGTTCCTTGAACACACTGGGTGGTAAGCCTTTCGTTAGCGGATCCGCAAGCATGTTCTTCGTACTTATATGCTTGAGACTTATAGTTTGATCCTGGATTTTATCTTTCACAACATAATACTTTATATCTGTTGTCTTGGAAGCATTACTCGACTTGTTGTTGTGAGCATAAAATACTGCGGGCTGGTTGTCATAGTATATCTTTAGTGGCTTGTGAATACAATCTACCACTTACAATTCGGGTATATTTTTTTAACCATATCACTTGCCCGGTGGCTTCAAAACATGCTATAAACTCTGCTTGCATCGTGGACGATGCAACTATGGTCTGTTTGGAGCTTTTCCATGAAACAACTCCTCCAGCGAGAGTGAACACGTATCCAGACGTGGATTTTCTATCATCTCTATATCCCGCAAAATCTGCGTCTGAATACCCTTTTATCTCTAGGAAACCAGATCTTCTGTATGTTAGCATGATTTCCTTTGTGCCTTGCGCATAACGCAATGCTTTCTTTGCCATCTTCCAGTGCTCTTGGCCTGGATTTGCTTGATATCAACCGAGTACCCTGGTGATAAAAGCTAAGTCAGGGCGTGTGCACACTTGTGCATACTGTAAACTTCCAACAGCCGAAGTCTATGGCATTGTTTTCATTTCATCGAGCTCGTACTGATTCTTGGGACATAGGTAATTCCGAAAACTATCGCCCTTGACTATAGGAGCAGGTGTGGCTTTACACTTATGCATATTATACTTCTTGAGATCTTTCTCTAATTATGCTTTCTGCAACAGTCCCAAGACTCCATTTTTCCTGTCTCGGTGAATTTCAATGCCCAAAACATATGAAGCATCACCAAGGTCTTTCATATCAAAGTTTGAGGATAAAAACTTCTTGTTTCTTGTAGTAGACTAATACAATTGCTTGCAAGCAAGATATCATCCATATACAAGATTAGGAAAATGTATTTCCCATTTTTAAACTTTGCATAAATGCAGTTATCCTCAACATTTTCTTTAAAACCAAACCTTTTAATAGTATCGTTAAACTTTAGATACCACTCTCTAGAGGCTTGCCTTAGTCCATAAATGGATTTCTTTAGGCGGCATCCCATATCTTCCTTGCCTTCCATGATAAAACGCTTGGGTTGTTTCATGTAGACATCTTCTTCTAAATCTCCGTTTAGAAATGTCGTCTTTACATCCATTTGATGCAGCTCTAAATCAAAATGAGCAACTAGTGCCATTATGATTCTGAAGGAATCCTTACAAGAGACTGGAGAAAAAGTCTCATTGTAGTCTATCCCTTCTCTTTGTGTAAATCCTTTTGCTCCAAGTCGGGTTTTATACTTTTCTATATTCCCATTAGAGTCATACTTTGTTTTGTAGACCCATTTACAACCTACTGTCTTTGCTCCTTTAGGAATAATTTCTAAGTCCCAAACATCGTTGGAATTCATCGATTTTATCTCATCTTCCATTGCCTCTAGCAATTTTTGATGAGTGAGGGTTTTTAATGGCTTCTTCATATGTGGTGGGATCACCTTCCATATGAACCATTTCTGTGTTATAGACTTTATAATCAGTAGAAATAGCTAGTATTCTTGTTCTATTAGACCTTCTAAGTGCCTCATTTTCTGGCATAATTTCTACTATTTCTTGCTGCACTTACCTTTCATGATCAACAACAGGTTCAGTCGGCTCCTGAGGGACAGGTTCCGGGTTTTCTCCCATAGTTGTCATCGTTGGACTCACAGCGGGTAGTGAGAAAAATGGCTCTTGACTCATTGGATTAGGTGCATGCACCCTCTTCTCCTCAAGATAAATTTTCCGAGCTATGAAGCTCCCCCTCATCATTTCGTCCTCTAAGAAGACCGCATGTCTCGTTTCTACAAACTTTGTGTATCTTTCTGGACAGTAGAAACAAAAACCTTTTGATCTATCAGGATAGCCAATGAAATGGCAACTCACTGTTTTTGGATGTAACTTTCCAATGTTTGAATTAAACATTTTGGCCTCAGCTGGACATCCCCACACCCTGAAGTGTTGTAGAGATGACACTCTTCCTGTCCACAGCTCATGCGGTGTTTTGCGCACCGACTTGCTTGGTACTCTTTTAAGAATGTGAATGGCCGTTTTAAGCGCATCCATACACAATCCCAATGGCAGGTCCGTGTAACTCATCATGCTGCGTACCATATCCATTAGGGTACGGTTGCGCCTTTCAGATACCCCATTTTGCTGAGGCTCGCCCGACATTGAATACTGGGCAACTATGTCAGTCTCCTGCAAGAACTTTGCAAAAGGTCTAGGGACTTGGCCATATGGAGTGTGTGGACCGTAGTACTCCCCCCCACAGTCAGACCTCACTATCTTTATCTTTTTTGTCAAGCTGATTTTCAACTTCAGCTTTGAATATTTTGAATTTATCCAATGCTTCATTTCTTTCTTTGATTGGATAAATGTAACTGAAGCGGGAGTATTCATCTGTGAATGTTATGAACAAATCATAACCATCCACACTTTTCACTGGAAATGGTCCACAAATATCAGTGTGAACAATTTCCAGTGTTCCTGTGCTTCGGTTTGCACCCTTCTTTATCCGTTTTACATACTTTGCTTTAATGCAATCTATGCATTGTTCTAAGTCAGAGAACTCCAACTGAGGAAGAATTTCACTTTTGACTAATCTTTCTATTCCCCCCTGGAAATATGTCCCAAGCGATAGTGCTATAATTTCGAGGAGTCATGAGTTCTCTTTATTTTCTTTTGTTCTTTGTTCGATGAGGAACTATGCTCATTCACATTATTTGCATAATGTACTTTTCAAGAAGTGATAACAGATAAAGCTCATTATGGAGGAAAGCATCGCCTACATAATCATTATTATACCAAATGGCACATTTGCCATGTACGAAAAAGCATTCATAATTGTCTTTATCCAAGCATGAGACACTTATGAAATTCCTATTACATGAAGGCACGAATAGTACATCTCTAAGCAAAAGCTTGAATCCATCGACTAGCTCCAAGGAGACGTCACCTACAGCTTCAACTTCTGCTTGGACACCATTAGCGACTTCAATGCTGCTTTCTTTTCTTCGCATGGTCCTCGTCGAACTGAATCCCTGTAAACAGTTTGTAACATGAATAGTTGCTCCTGAGTCAATCCACCAAGTAGATTTCGAAAACTTTAAATACAGAGATTCATTTACAAAGGAAACGCTGTCGTTGCCTCTCTTTGCCATGAGGCCTTTAGCCAGGCATGGCAGTCCTTCTTGTAGTGCCCTGACTGCTTGCAGTAGAGACAAGTGTCCTTGTCCACTTGAATAGGCCTTTGCTGATAATGAGCGGGAGCTTTGCCATGTGGCTTTGAGGGAGAACCTCTGTTGGGTTGCAAAACCTTTTTCTTTTCCTTCACATAGTTCACGGAGCCACCATGTGAAGCTTTGATTCTGTCCTCTTCCTGTGAATACATCGCTATGACCTTTTCTATGTCCCATGTGTCACGTTGCATGTTGTAGTTCACAACAAAGGTCTCAAATTCCTTTGGCAGCGAAGCCATGACCAAGTGGACGAGGACAGCTGGTTTGATCTCCAGATCCGCATCCATGGGCTTGAGCTTGGCTACCGTATTGCTCATCCGCAGGATGTGCTCTCTTATGCCATGGCCACCTCCAGTGTAGCTCTCTGTGACCAGTTGTCTTATCAACTGGGTGGCATATGTCTTTGAAGAGCTAGTGAACTCACTCTTTATCTTGGTTAGCATCTCCGTTGCAGAAGTGCACTCTGGAATTGAGCCCACAATGGTGGTCTCAATTGTGTTCTTTATAATGCCAAACATTTTTTGTTCGCATTTATCCACTTTTTGTCGTTTATGGAGTATGACATCTCCTTATTGACACTATCCCATTTCTTTTTCTTCCAAGCCTCATCATCATCATTAGCATCTCTGACTGGGTCTGGAGGTGCAACCGGCTTTGGTTCCTCCAGAACCTAGTCCACCTCAGCAATGACAAGAGCCATGTCAACTTTCTTCCTCCACTCAGAGTAATTATCACGTTTGAGTGTAGGAACATCCTTGAGGCAAATCATTAGGTGGAAACCTCCTGAAATCACAATTTAAGCTAGATCAGTACAACAATTATATGCATTAATTAACGTTGGTCAAATTAAATATACAATAGTCTATGCAAATAAATCTACATTACTGTTGGGTAAATGATAGAAATAAATGCATCTTTTATGCCAATAAAGCAACATGATTATGTTATTAACAACGTTGGTTAGAAAAATAACATAACCATATTTCATATATCACTTAGCAGCGGAAACGTGAATTTAAAAAATTCATGTAATTTTCTACTTTACAGAAAAAATGTTCCGTTATAATTAAAAAAATCATGAACTTTCATAATCCCTTTTATAAAATCCATGAACTTTTCTTTTTCTGAAAATCTATTTTTATTTGAAGAACCTTTTATTTTTCTTTTCAGAAAAATTATCATTACTTTTCTGTCTATTTTACAGAAAATTTCAACGTTTTCTTTTCTTTTTACTAAAAAATATTTTTGTTGGAAAAAGTTGAGTAGAAAAGAAATTAGAAACTGTGTAGAAACTGTCTAAAAATTAGACAAAACTGGGGCTGTGGCCACTCTGGGCCGAAAGCCTCTCTAGCATGGGGCGCCACGTGGGCCTGCCCCGGCTCGGCTAGCTCTCTCCCCATCGTCCTGGCACCTCCCTTTGCCTAGGCCGGCGCTTGCTTCCTGGCCTGTGGCCTGGCGCGACGCACCTCTCGCCGGCCTGAGGCCTCGCCTCGACCTGCCAACCTTTTGCCTCGGTCCGAGTGGCCGTGCTGCCTCCCTTTGGCCCAACATGGCCTGGTGAGGCTAGGGTTTCGCCCTGGACCGTCGGATCTAATCCGACAGCTGGGCGCGACTTTCTCGTGCGACAAAACCGGTCACAGCCACACCGAGCCGAAACCCTAGCCCATTCGTTTTCCTCCAACGCCGCTCCCCTCTCCTTCCTGTCTCTCGCTCGCAGCAGCGGCTGCCCAGCCCCGCCGGAGTGCTGACAGGTTGGTCTCCTACGGTGGCTGTCACTACGCGGAGGGCACTAGAGCTGGCCGCCGGTAGCGGCGACCAAAGGTCCCGTGCCGCGCGCGCCACGCTTCACTTTCCTCTCCCCGGAGCCGTAGCCTTCCCGTCGCTGGCTGCGCACACGCCTTGCGGTGTGTGCGCCGTCGTCGAGCGGTTGGCTGCGGTTCCCCTACTTCCTTTTCGTTTTGCCGTCCACCACCATGAGCAGAGAAAACCCCCGGCTGCGTGATGCGACGGCGCCATCGCCGTCTCCTTTGCCGGCGTGTGCGAGCACCTGTAGGGTGAACGCGCCGCCGTCAAACGGCTCGGTGGTGGTGCCCTTTACCCCTGTGGGGTTAACTTTCTTTGCATGTTCCCCTTTTCTTTGGATTTTTTGTTTGCCTTTTTCGGATCCAATACGATTTGTTCTTTGCCTCCGAAGAGGTAGGTTCTTCTTCCCCACACCTCGGCTTGCCGATGCGTGTGGGGATCGAGAGGAATAGGCGCAGCCTTGCGGCGGCGCTCTTTGCCGACGAGGCCCGAGGCCATCTTCGGTGCTTTTGGGGAGGGGGATCCTTTGCTTTCGTTTTCTTCTTTCAACCGGAACACATCTAGTCCCTAGCGGCTCATGATACCATTGATAGATCCGTGGATCCTCTAGGTTAGATGGATCCGGTAGGTAGTCGCGTTTTACCTTGTCCCGAACTCGATGAGCTCCTACCGGCGTCCATCGTGAGGTGGTGACGACTGTGGGGAAGGAGAGATGGGTGTGGCGTGGGTGGTGCATCCCGTGAGCACCGCGCTAACCCTAGATCGGATGGGTTTGTAGGTGGGGAGTGTGGCGGCGGCGAACTCGTAATCCGTGCCCCGACACCCCACCTTCTTTTATATAGCGCGGGTCATAGGGGCCCACCAACCATAACGGGTTGGGTGTCCCCGATCAGAACGCATAGATTAGGGTCCGGTGGGCTGTTAGGCCTACTCGGGAGGAGATCAACCTAACAGGATTGAGTCAAGTGGGCGGAGGCGTACGTCTTCCACCAATAAACAAACCAAGATGATCACCTAAACCAAAATAAGGAGGTGGCGACTGCTTGTGAAAGCAGCGAGCTTTCTTTAAAGCCGAGGCCAAATTTCTCATGCTGCCTGATTGCATGGCTCAGAACCAAACACGCTGAAGAGAATAGGGAAAGATGCTGGATGGCCCCCGGAGTTGTAATACCTAGCCTGGCAGTAGATGCATAGTACATAGAGTCTGAAGATCATGGACTAAATGAAATGTATGTCGCGAAGGTAAGCTGCCAAGGACCCAGTTTATCTGGGATTTAAGTTCGGAATAGTTTAACTCACACAAAAGTCTTTTTCTTTTGCGGGAAAACTCACACGAAAGACAATACAAAGCGTTTTACGTACAACTCCCTCCGTCTTATATTGTAAAATCTTTTTTGACACTACACTAGAATAATATTTGGCTTTTACCTCTCGTTGTGGGATCTTGTGACAATATTTACACCACATTTGTTTTTGCACATTTTACATCATTACATTGGGATTCTTTTTGAGATCCATGTGGTGCACATTTTATTTCACTGTTATTTGAGTCAAGAGTTTGATGATTATTTAAACATGCGTGGATTATCCTCAACTCTTCCACGGACCCCGCGTCGCTCTCCTTTGGCAACACGCGGGGAACTACATCCAACACCGTCTGGAACTCCCTGCGTCTGCCACCTCTGCGTCGCCAATATAGGGCCGGTCGACCGCGCTCTGGGATGGTGGCGGCGGGGCGGACCCGTCCCCACGCGCTTTGCACACCCTGCCCCGTGTCCCCTTAGATCCATGAGCTGCCATCGGGACACCCCACCCTCCTCCCGTTTTCGCCACGCCGTCGCCTGCGTCGGCCGTGCCATGCCACGGGATGGTGGCGCTGTCCGGATAAGTCCCCTGTGCGGCCCCCACCCCCGTCCCTCGCGTGAACGCCCGTCTTCCCAACGCTGTTGCTCACCCTTGCTTGTCGCCCCACCCCTTCATGGTTTGTTTCACCGTCTATCCTACCTTGTACACTTCAAAGCCTCCCCTTTTTGCGAGATCCAATGCTTGTGGATTCCGAGGAGGTGCCACCCTTCGATTGTAGGTGCAACCCGCCAACCCCTTCTAACATGGTGGCTCCCATCAACGTTGTCTTCCTCATCATCGTTTCGAGATATGGTGGCTATGGGAGTGCTGAGACTCTGGCTAGTGATAAACCCCTGCTCGGTTTGCTGGTTCTGGCAGTAGGGGTGTCTGCGGATGTGGTTTCCTCTTTGGAGGTGTTGTCAAGGCCCTCGATTGTACACCTGTTCGAGCATAGGGGAAACCCTAGGTCTGGTTCCTTCGGACCGGATGGCAACGGCGTCTCGGAGTCGGCTTCCTTCTTGAAGGCGCTTTCTTGCTCGTCCGCGATGTCCCCGGTTTTGGCTACGACAATGTTGGTGACCTTGTTGGTTTGAGTTTTGTCGCTCTTTGTTTGGGCTCGTTTGGTGTAGCGGTATTCCATCTTCTATTCGGGCTGGGCATCTCTTGTCTTTCTGCTCCGGGCTCATGTTCATGCCTATCTGCATTCATGTCATGTGTTGTACCCCTATCTGTACTCATTCCGCTCCTTCTATTAATGCAATGATATGCAAGATTTGCATATTTGTGAAAATAGGATTATTTAGAGAGTTGTGAAATGATTTTGCAACTCAATCCTCCAAGTACACCGCAAAGGAACGATGTGTTGGCATGGAGGAATCGTATCTTGTTGGACATGGTTCGATCAATGATGAGGCAATCAGACGTGCCGTTGTCATTTTAAGTTACCTTCTAGAAACTACATATTTCGCGCTAGATAGAGTACCATCTATATCCATAGATAAGAAACCATGTGAGATATGGACCATAAAACATCACAATATATATATATTCTAAAGATTTAGGGTTCTGAGACATAAGTTAAGCAATTTCAGTCGGACATGCTCACACCCAAGTCTATTCATGTGATATCCTAGAGAAATCATAGGGTATTACTTTTACAATCGGGAACAGGGCAAAGTGTTTGTCGCTCGACACAATGTCTTCCTTGAGAAAGGATTTCTTAGTCGAAAGGTATAATATCATAATTCTTCATTTGTGATTTTGGTAATCGATGACAATCCCTATGGACTAATGGTTCCCTTGAGTTATATTCGAAGGATTTATCCATAGACACTTCTGGGAGTCCATCTGTTGGTTTCATGGAGTTTATATGGTGACCAAGGTGCTATTCATGGATTTATTCAAAGATTGGTCATAGACAAGATAACTCTCTAGGATGATCAAGACTAAGTCAAAGAGTGAATCAAGTTGATCAAAACACGGAGCATATAAGACGCACCGAGAGGGATCAAGTGATCCCATGGTATGGTAAGAATTGTCCATTATGCTTTGCGTACTAACACATCATCTAAGTGAGAGTTCTTTGTGGGGTTAGGTATATTTTCATGGGCTTTGCATCAAGAGGAAGATCCCATACAACCCATAAAGGATGACGTCAAGTAGTAATCCTCATCAAGGTTGCGGTGCACAATTTCAAGTGAAGCATCACGGAGAGATCATGCTTGAAGCTTGTCGTCCATTGTGGTGACAATGGACTTGCGAAGATGTGCCGAAGAGTTTCTCACCCATAGTGGAGTATGGGGGGAGCAATCAACTAGTCTTCATCGAGCCAACGCAATCAATAAAGGTGGTCCATATTGAGGAGGATAAGATGGTCATCATCTAGCTCAAGTGGACTATGTGCAAGGCAAAGGTTTTCCCTTGATAGGTTTTCTATTTTACCCATATCATGGTGGCAGGTGGGAGACCTTGTTACAGGATCTATAACCGTATTATCAAGGAGGGCCTCACAAGTGAGTAGCTTGATCGTACCGCTCTTTGAGAGCTCAAACCATTTGCATCCTTGCATCATATATTTTGGTTCTTGTTTGATGTTTTTCTTTGTGAGTTTTAGAGTTTATGATCATCTTCATGACAAGCTGAAGTTTATCGAAAATGGATTCCGTATGCATCTTCTATGATGTTCTTGATGTTGGAGTTTTTGCCGATTTTCATTGGTAGATGTTTCACATCTCTATATCATTGGCATTTTCATACTGCCTCTTTTTATTATAACCAATCGCTGTTGGATAACTCTTGTTGTCCTAAATCCCACAAGTTTGAGTTTGCTCAATTCGGAGCTCATTTGCAGATAAGTTATGAGAGTTCTCGTGTTGCTTCATTCATTTGTTGCTTTTGTTCTGGTCCAGAAGGAACCAAGCGGTAGTACCATGGAAGGCAGCGATACTACCTCTTATCCGCGGTAGTACCGCTTACAGTGGTAGTGTGTAGGATCGAAAGTATATCTAGAGGGGGGATTAGACTTCTTGGCAAGATAAAAACTTATCCTTTTCCCAATTTTAGTTGTGGGCCACTTTTAGCAATTATGACTAGTCAAGTACACCCTACACAAGCACATCTAAGAGTATATCAGCGGACATTAAGACATGCAAATGGAAAGTAGAGGGTAAGGTAGGGAGATCAAACGCAAAGGTTGACACATCGATTTTTGGCATGGTTACGATATGTGGCGCTATCGTACGACCATGTTAGTGGAGACTTCAACCCACAAAGGGTAACGGCTCCGAGAGTCCACGGAGGGCTCCACCCACAAGGGGTCCACGAATAAGCGACCTTGTTCATTCCACGACGGCTTTTGTCCACACAGGACTAGCCTCACCGACAGTAGATCTTCACGAAGTAGGCGTTCACCTTGCCCTTACAAACACCTTGGTTCAACTCCACAACACGAAGTAGGAGGCTCCGAAGCGACACTTAACCAATCTAGGAGGCACGACCCTCCAAAAGGTAACAGATGTGGTAGAACGATGAACTCCTTGCTCTTGTGCTTCTAAAGATAGTCTCCTCAACACTCAATCACTCTTTCTCAGATTTGGCAGGGTTTGGAGAGATTGATCTTGTGGAAAGCAACTTGGGGAGGCTAGTAATCAAGGTTCAAGTGGTTGGAATGGAATCTCTTGATCTCAACACATGACTAGGTGGCTCTCTCTCAGAAAAATGGATCTAGCAAGTATAAGTGTGTTCTGAGTGCTTCCTCTACGAATGAGAGGTAGGTGGAGGGTGATACGTCCATTTTGCATCATGCTTTTATATTGATATTTATCGCATTATGGGCTATTATTACACATTATGGTACAATACTTATGCCTTTTCTCTCTTATTTTATAAGGTTTACATGAAGAGGGAGAATGCCGATAGCTGGAATTCTAGGTTGGAAAATGAGCAAGTTTGAGATACCTATTCTGCACAACTCCAAAAGCCGTGAAAATCAGCGAGGAATTATTTTGGAATATATAAAAAATACTGGACGGAAGAAATACTGGAGGGGAGCCACTAGGAGGTCACGAGCCTGCCAGGCGCGCCCCACCCCCTGGGCGTGCCTGGGGGGTTCGTGGCCCCCCTGTTACCCCTCCGGCTCCCATCTTCTACTATATGGAGGGTTTCGTCCTAGAAAAAATCAAGAGAGAGAGCTTTCGGGAAGAAACGCCGCCGCCACGAGGCGGAAATTGAGCAGAACCAATCTAGAGCTCCGGCAGGGTCGTCGTGCCGGGGAAACTTCCCTCCCGGAGGGGGAAATCGTAGCCATCATCATCACCAACACTCCTCTCATCGGAGGGGACTTATCTCCATCAACATCTTCACCAGCACCATCTCATCTCGAAACCCTAGTTCATCTCTTGTACCCAATCTCCGTCTCGCTACTCCGATTGGTACTTGTAAGGTTGCCAATAGTGTTAATTACTCCTTGTAGTTGATGCTAGTTGGATTACTTGGTGGAAGATCATATTTCAGATCCTTAATGCTATTTAATACCTCTCTTATCATGAACATAATTATGCTTTGTGAGTAGTTACGTTTGTTCCTGAGGACATGGGATAAGTCTTGCTATAAGTAGTCATGTGAATTTGGTATTCGTTCGATATTTTGATGCGTTGTATGTTGTCTTTCCTCTAGTGGTGTTATGTGAACGTCGACTACATGACACTTCGCCATTATTTGGGCCTAGAGGAAGGCATTGGGAAGTAATAAGTAGATGATGGGTTGCTAGAGTAACAAAAGCTTAAACCCTACTTTATGCGTTGCTTTGCAAGGGGCTGATTTGGATCCACCAGTTTAATGCTATGGTTAGACTTTGTCTTAATTCTTCTTTCGTAGTTGCGGATGCTTGCGAGAGGGGTTAATCATAAGTGGGATGTTTTTCCAAGTAAGGACAGAACCAAAGCACCGGTCCACCCACATATCAAATTATCAAAGTAGCGAACACGAATCATATGAACATGATGAAAACTAGCTTGACAGAAATTCCCATGTGTCCTCGGGAGCGCTTTACCTTATATAAGAGTTCGTCCAAGCTTGTCCCTTGCTACAAAAGGGATTGGGCTATCTTGCTGCACCTTTGTTACTATTGTTACTTGTTACCCGCTATGGTTTATCTTATCCCGCTACTATGTGTTACCGATAATTTCAGTGCTTGCAGAGAATACCTTGCCGAAAACCACTTGTCATTTCCTTCTGCTCCTCATTGGGTTCGACGCTCTTACTTATCGAAAGGACTACGATAGATCCCCTATACTTGTGTGTCATCAAGACTCTTTTCTGGCGCCGTTGCCGGGGAGTGAAGCGCCTTTGGTGAGTGGAATTTGGTAAGGAAACATTTATATAGTGTGCTGAAATTTATTGTCACTTGTCACTATGGAAACTAATCCTTTGAGGGGCTTTTTGGGGGTATGTTCACCTTGAACGGAAGCACAGATAGTTGCTCCTCAACCTACTGCACCTTCTAAAAATATTTATTATTAAATTCCTTGGGATATGCTAGAGAAACTGTTGGCTAATCCTTTTACAGGAGATGGAACATCACATCCCGACTTGCATCTAATCTATGTAGATGAAGTTTGTGTTTTATTTAAACTTGCAGGTTTGCCCGAGGATGAGGTCAAGAAGAAGGTCTTTCCCTTCTCTTTGAGGGATAAAGCATTGACATGGTATAGGCTATGTGATGATACTGGATCATGGAACTACAACCGATTGAAATTGGAATTTCATTAAAAGTTTTATCCTATGCATTTGGTACATCGTGATCGGAATTATATCTATAATTTTCGGCCTCGTGATAGAGAAAGTATCGCTGAAGCATGGGGGAGGCCTAAGCCAATGTTATATTCATGCCCCAACCATGAGCTCCCTAGAGAAATTATTATTATGAATTTTTATGCTCGGCTTTCTCATGACAATCGCACCATGCTTGACACTTCTTGTACCGGTTCTTTTATCAAGAGAGATATTGATTTCAAATGGGATTTATTGGAAAGAATTAAACGCAACTCTGAAGATTGGGAGTTTGATGAAGGTAAGGAGTCAGATATGAATCTGAAGTTCGATTGCGTTCAATCCTTCGTTGAAACAAATACTTTCCCTGATTTTAGCGCTAAACATGGACTTGACTCTGAGATAGTAGCTTCTTTATGTGAATCATTTGCTGCTCATATTAATCTCCCTTAGGAGAAGTGGTTTAAATCTCATCCTCCCATAGAATTTAATGTAGTAAAACCGAATCCAGTTTAAGAGAAAGTTATTGCTTATAATGATTCTATTGTTCCTAGTGCTTACATTGAGAAACCACCTTTTCCTGTTAGAATAAAGGATCATGCTAAAGCTTCAATTGTGATACGTAAGGGCTACATTAGAACGCCTACACCCCCTGAGGAAATTAAAGTTGAACCTAGTATTGCTATTATTAAAGATCTCTTGGCCGATAATATTGATGGGCATGTTATTCAATTCTGTGAAGCTGCTGCTAGAATTGCTAAACCTCATGCTAGAGACAAACATAAACCTGTTGTTGGCATGCGTGTTGTTTCTGTTAAGATAGGAGATCATTGTTATCATGGTTTATGTGACATGGGTGCTAGTGTTAGTGCAATACCTCAATCTTTATATAATGAAATTAAAGATGAGATTGCACCTGTCGAGATGGAATTTATTGATGTTACTATTAAACTTGCTAATAGAGATACTATGTGCCCTATGGGAATTGTTAGAGATGTTGAAGTCTTGTGTGGTAAAACCAAGTATCCTACTGATTTTTTTGTTCTTGCTACCACACAAGATAGCTTTTGTCCCATCATATTTGGTAGACCTTTCCTCAATATTGTTAATGCTCAAATTGATTGTGAGAAACAAACTGTTACTGTTGGCTTTGGAGGTGTGTCACATGAATTTAATTTTTCTAAGTTTGGTAGACAACCTCATGAAAAAGAATTGTCTAGTAAGGATGAAATTATTGCTCTTGCTTCTATTGTTGTGCCTCCTACTGATCCTTTAGAGCAGTACTTTCTTGAACATGAAAATGATATGCATATGGATGAAAGGAATGAGAGAGATAGAGTTATATTTGAACAACGTCCTATCCTTAAGAATAATTTGCCTGTTGAATTACTTGGAGATCCACCTCCACCAAAGGGTGATCCTGTGTTTGAGCTTAAACAATTACCTGATACTCTTAAGTATGCTTACCTTGATGAAAAAGAGATATATCCTGTTATTATTAATGCTAACCTTTTAGAGCATGAAGAAAAGAAATTATTGAAAACTCTGAGGAAGCACAGTGCTGCTATTGGATATACTCTTGATGATCTTAAGGGCATTAGTCCCACTCTATGCCAGCATAAAATTAAAACTGATCTTGATTCCAAACCAGTTGCCGATCACCAACGAAGATTAAATCCTAAGATGAAAGAGGTGGTAAGAAAAGAAATACTAAAGCTCCTGGAAGCAGGTATTATTTATCCTGTTGCTCACAGTGACTGGGTAAGTCTGATGCATTGTGTCCCTAAGAAGGCAGGAATTACCGTTGTCCCTAATGATAAAGATGAATTGATCCCACAAAGAATTGTTACTCGCTATAGGATGGTAATTGATTTTAGGAAATTAAATAAAGCTACTAAGAAAGATCATTACCCTTTACCTTTTATTAATCAAATGCTAGAAATATTGTCTAAACATACACACTTTTGCTTTCTAGGTGGTTATTCTGGTTTATCCCAGATACCTGTTGCACAATCTGATCAGGAGAAAACCACTTTTACTTGCCCTTTCGGTACCTTTGCTTATAGACGCATGCCTTTTGGTTTATGTAATGCACCTGCTATCTTTCAAAGATGTATGATGGCTATATTCTCTGACTTTTGTGAAAAGATTGTTGAGGGTTTCATGGATGATTTCTCCGTTTACAAATCTTCTTTTGATGATTGCTTGAGCAACCTTGATCGAGTTTTGCAGAGATGTAAAGATACTAACCTTGTCTTGAATTGGGAGAAGTGAAACTTTATGGTTAATGAAGGCATTTTCTTGGGACATAAAATTTCTGAAAGAGGTATTGAAGTCGATAGGGCTAAAGTTGATGCGATCGAGAAAATGCCATGCCCTACAGACATTAAAGGTATAAGAAGTTTCCTTGGTCATGCTGGTTTCTATAGAATGTTTATTAAAGACTTCTCTAAGATTTCTAGGCCTCTCACAAATCTCTTGCAAAAAGATATTCCATTTGTTTTTGATGATGATTGTGAAGAAGCATTTGAAATACTTAAGAAGGCCTTGGTAACTGCACCTATTGTTCAACCACCTGATTGGAACCTACCTTTTGAAATTATGTGTGATGCTAGTGATTATGCTGTTGGTGTTGTT
Source organism: Hordeum vulgare subsp. vulgare (assembly GCF_904849725.1). Classification (NCBI taxonomy): domain Eukaryota; kingdom Viridiplantae; phylum Streptophyta; class Magnoliopsida; order Poales; family Poaceae; genus Hordeum; species Hordeum vulgare. The sequence goes on along the minus strand of NC_058519.1, from coordinate 213,712,849 downwards.
CTAGGACAAAGAGTTGATAAGAAATTAAATGTTATTCATTATGCTAGTAAAACTCTAGACAGTGCCCAAAGAAACTATGCTACTACTGAAAAAGAATTTTTAGCAGTTGTGTTTGCATGTGATAAGTTCAGATCTTATATTGTTGATTCCGAAGTTACTATTCACACTAATCATGGTGCTATTAAATATCTCATGGAAAATAAAGATGCTAAACCTAGACTTATTAGATGGGTTCTCTTGCTACAAGAATTTGATTTGCATATTGTTGATAGGAAGGGTGCTGAGAACCCCGTAGCAGATAACTTGTCTAGGTTAGAGAATGTTCTTGATGACCCACAACCTATTGATGATAGCTTTCTTGATGAACAATTGAATGTCATCAATGCTTCACGCAGTACACCATGGTATGCTGATTATGCTAATTATATTGTTGCCAAATATATACCACCTAGTTTCACATACCAACAAAAGAAAAATTTCTTTTATGATTTGAGACATTATTTTTGGGATGATCCTCACCTTTATAAAGAAGGAGTAGATGGTGTTATTAGACGTTGTGTACCTGAGAATGAACAGGGGCAAATCCTACAGAAGTGTCACTCCGAGGCTTACGAAGGACACCATGCGGGAGATAGAAGTGCACACGAGGTATTGCAATCCGGTTTTTATTGGCCTACTCTCTTCAAGGATGCTCGTAAGTTTGTCTTGTCTTTTGATGAATATCAAAGAATAGGTAATATCAGTAAACATCAGGAAATGCCTATGAATTATTCACTTGTTATTTAACCATTTGATGTTTGGGGTTTTGATTATATGGGACCTTTTCCAAAGTCCAACGGGTATACTCATATTCTAGTTGCTGTTGATTACGTTACTAAGTGGGTAGAAGCTATTCCAACTAGTAGTGTTGATCATAACACCTCTATTAAGATGCTTAAAGAAGTTATTTTTCCTAGATTTGGAGTTCCTAGATATTTAACGATTGATGGTAGTTCACATTCTATTCATGGTGCTTTCCGTAAAATGCTTGCTAAGTATGATGTCAACCATAGAATTGCATCTCCTTATCATCCTCAGTCTAGTGGTCAAGTAGAGTTAAGTAATAGAGAAATTAAATTAATTTTGCAAAAGACTGTTAATAGGTCCAGAAAGAATTGGTCTCAGAAACTTGATGATGCACTGTGGGCTTATAAAACTGCTTATAAGAATCCCATGGGCATGTCTCCGTATAAAATGGTTTACGGTAAAGCATGTCATTTACCTCTTGATCTAGAGCATAAGGCTTATTGGGCAATCAAATAGCTCAACTTTGATTTCAAACTTGCCGTTGAGAAGAGCTTATTTGATATTAGATCACTTGCTGAATGGAGAACTCAGGCATATGAAAATGCCAACTTGTTTAAAGAAAAAGTTAAGAGGTGGCATGATAAAAGAATACAAAAACATGAGTTCAATGTAGGTGATTATGTCTTGCTATACAATTATCGTTTAAGATTTTTTGCAGGCAAACTTCTCTCTAAATGGGAAGCACCTTACATTGTTGAGGAAGTATATCGTTCCGGTGCCATAAAGATCAACAACGCGGAAGGTCATTTTCTGAGAGTTTTAAATGGGCAAAGAATCAAGCATTATATCTCGAGTACTCCCATAAATGTTGAAAGCAATATTATTAATTCCATAACTCCGGAGGAGTACATAAGGGATATTTACCAGCTTGTTTCAGACTCCAAAAACGAAGAGTTATGTGATACGGTAAGTAAACTGACTCCAAAACTTTTCCAATAGCAATTTTTCTCCGTTTTGGAATATTTAGAAAAATAGAAAATTTTAAAGTAGTCCGGAAAGCACACGAGGAGGTGACAAGCCTGCCAGGCGCGCCCCACCCCCCTGGGCGCGCCTGGGGGCTCGTGAGCACCTCCTGTGTCTCCCGGACTCCGTTTTCTTGTGGAATACTCCTTATGGTCGGTAAAATTCATTATATAATCTCCCGAAAGGTCTGTCCCTCGTATCACGCAAATATCCTCTGTTTCTATTTCGAGCTTGTTTCAGCAACGAATTTAGGGCAAGGATGTCGTCTCATGAATCTGTCGGGGAGAACGATTTCCCTCAAGTCTATGAAGAAGTAAATGCTGATTTGAAAAGGGTGGAAGTCACTGAGTCTAAGAAGAGCTGCTGGAAGAAACCAAGGGCAAAACTAAGGAGGAGAATCCGGCGTCGGACGAAGGGCAATCTGTGCTCAACAAGGAAGAAGCTGAGGAAGAGGATGTCCTCCAACCCTACGTCTACCTGCTATCCCCATCCTTGATCGAACTCTTGAGGTTATGTGAAATAACTCATGTTCGCAATAATTATCTCACCTGTGAAGTTATTTTGCTGGAGAAACAAATCACAGAGTTCCAAAGTATAAATCAAAGATTGATGGCCCTCTTGGAACTAAAAGACATGATTGCTTCATCACCATCACCCCCGAAGGAAGACAATTAAACACGGGTATGGGCACTCCCCTTGGCTTGTGCCAAGCTTGGGGGAGTTTCCCCAGTATCGTATCACCATCACATCTTTTGCCTTTACCTTTATCTTAGTTCGATCCTTTTTGGTAATAGCTTTATCTAGTAGAATAAAGTTCTTAGTATGATCTAGGCTTGAGTTTTGCTTTGTGTTACCCCCAATGTAATCGAGTTCGTGAGTTATATAATAAAGAGTGTTTCAGTTAAAGGCTTTGCTTCATGCCATTATCTAAAGAAAAGAATAATAATAGAACAAAAGCATGAAAGATCATGTGATGATCCTATGGGAAGTGGTGGCTGCACATATAAAAAAAATGTTGATTGAAACTTGTTGTGGGTGGACAAACGTAGACCTTGGTCATTGTTGCAATTAATAGGAAGTAATAAATAAAGAGAGGTTCACATATAAATATATCATCTTTGACACCGTCTATGATTGTGAACACTCATTAAACTATTACATGCTGAGAAGTAGATGTTGGACAAGGAAGACAACATAATGAATTATGTTTGCTTGGTTCCGAACAATGTTATATGACTAGAGATCCCTTATCATGTGACGCTTACTTCCACCTCATATCAGCCAAAACTTCGCACTAAGTAGATATATGTGTCACATCCCCGACACCTTAAGCAAGTTAGTCTTGTGCTCATGTCTTCTTTGCATTTGCATCTAAGAATTTTCAACAAGAACAAGAAAGTGGCAAGGAAAAACTCAAAACCCTAGCCACTACTTTAAATAAAGAAAATCTCAAACTAGTTAAAATCAATGAACCCAAAATGGCCTCAAGAAATGTTCAAACTTTCTGATAAATCATGAAAGTAAATGAGCATTGGAGAAAACTATTTTCTTGACACTTTAAGCATTTTAAATAAATGCAAAAAGCTACTGGTTTCAAGTTTTAAATTTGAAAACAGAAACTTTAAATTTTCAAAAATGTTGAAAACTTTGGAAATGGTTGGGAATATTATAACAAATATTCAGGTGTGTTTAAAATAGTTTTTACAAACATTTTGGAGCTGAAATAAATAGCAAAACATTAGTTAGCAAAAAAGAACAAAACAGAAAAGAAATAAGAGGAAGAAAAACCTTACCTGACGCCTAAGGAGGCCCAGCCCACCAGGGGCATGGTCGTCTTCTTCCTCTGCTTTCTGGCAGAGGGGAGATCGACCACGGCGGCCCCTCCACCTCCTGCTTCACCGTGGCGAGCTCCAGAGCCCCCGAGACAGCGCGACAACGGGGATAAGCTCCCCGAGGCCTCCTCTATCCATTCCCCAGCACCGGTTTCCCCCTCCTCTCGGATCTTTTCCTCCCTCCTGCTGCCGCCATTACCACGAGCTCGAGCTCGAGCCGCAGCGCTTCTAGCCACGGGAACCTTCCTCCGAGTAGTCCAGCAGCTCCGCCTCGTCGGTCTGGTCATCTCTGCAGAAGCCGAAGCTTCCCCGAGCTCTGCATCGCCCCAACGCCATCGTCTTCCACCTCCGGCCGCCGGACCTCTCCCGTCGATTTGCTCCCTCCGGCGCACCCCCGAGCCCCTCAACAACACCATCGGAACCGCCGTGAGCTCGTCGTCGTTTCCCCTCTTGCCCCACACTCTTCCGTGCACCGTAGCCCCGTTCCCCACCAAGGCCGAGAGCTCCCCTCTGCCGGTCATGTCGTCGCCGTCGTTGTGGTGTCTGTTCCACGCGCTCGAGCTAGGGATCGAGCTCCTGGAGCCTCCAGGAGTGTGATGAGCCCTTTAGCTGCCCTCCCCGTGCCCTAGAGCCATCAACCGTAGAAGTCCGAGCTTCGGCCGCCGCTTCGGCTCGTCGCCGGCGCCTCTCCCGGCAACCCTAGCCTCCCCTGATGCCCCTGCTAGATGCGGCGTTGCACCAGCTACCCGTAGCTCCTTTCTGCGCCCAAAACCGACGACCGATGCGCTGTCTAGCCCTCTCCGGCGAGCCCTCCGCCGCGCCCGTGGTCGCCGCCGGCCATGCTCCGGTGGGGGCCGACGTGGCAAAGCTAATCCAGTAGATTAGGAGCTTAATCTCTCGCTGACAGTGGGCCCAAGGCCAAGTCAACTCAGTTTAGGGGCTGGTCAGCTTGGGATTAGTCCCAGAGAGGCTGACCAGTGGGTCCCCCCTGTCACGTTTGACCTGAATAGGTCGGCTGACCTGCTGACGTCAGGCTGATGCAATAAAGAGAATTTCTAGTATAGAAATAATTCCAGGAAATTAATCTGTAACTCCAATGAAAATAATTTATATATGAAAAAGTATCAGAAAAATTCAAGGATTCTGAATATGCTATTTTCAACTATGTTTGAAAACGTTACAGAACCCTAACACGTAGAATAAGGAATAATTCAACCCTTATAATTACTTTTTAAATGGAATTTGGAAAATATTCAAATTTCATTATGATTGCCATGATCACACACTGTCCTAATTACAAATCAGTACATTAACATGACATCTCATGCATGCTAACATCAAGTTGATCTGAGCATCAGGTCGAATCAATTAAACCGGTATCCGAGAATACCCCGTTTGAATTGATATTCGAATGTGATTCAAATCAACTCTAAACCTAATACATGTTGATTATAATAACTTATCACCTTGCATTCTCATGCCATGCTCATGCATCATTTTGATCGCATATGATTATTATTGAATGTTGCCATTCATTTCGGTAGGCTCCGCAACCTCGGATTCCACCGAATATCCGTCTGACGGATATCGTCCCTCCTCTGAGCAACAAGGCAAGCAACCCTTTTTGATCATCACGATATTTCCCATGTTCTTGCTCCTGCACTTATTTATTGCATTAGAATCAAATGCTACAACTGCTTTTGCCACGTTAGTTGAACCCACTTCCTTTGCATGACCTAACCTTGTCACAGTAAATAGCCGAACCTTGCAACCTAGCATACCTGGTAGTTGCCTGAGCTATGATGTGCCTTATCCTGCTATGCATGCTATGCTTAGAGTTGTGTATGGTCTGTCATTTGGGAGATGAACAGAATTGTGAGAATGTGTTCGGTAAGTAAAGGTTGTGCGTTGAATCTGATTTGGTAAAGGTACCGGTGAAAGGCTGTGTAGGAGTACATGGCGGGTTGTTTCATTGGAACCGTCCTTAGGAACTGAGTTCCGTGTATGTAATCCAAGACTAGATACTACCACATGCTGGGCCCTGAAATATGACCCCGCTCGGCCTATTAACCGCGTAGTACTCGGTCCAGGAGTTGCAAGTAGTTTCTGGTGTTTATAGTAATGCTGGAGGCCGTGCATGGTGCTGACCTGAGAGGTGGGCTGTGATGCGGTAGGCAGTGGCACGGTGTACCAAGTGGCACCCGGATGGTGGGCTTGGGAACCCTGCGCACATCGTTTGAGGCCGTGGCGGAAACCTCGGCCGGACTTCCGTACGGGTTACTCTCAGATAGGCGATAAACCTGGACTAGGTACTAGTGTGGTTAACGGTCGTGGCCGACTCCCTCGCTGGGCTTCCGCTTGAAGGTTGCCGAGGTGCATGACATGCACATGGCGATAAGTGGCGAGAGCGTGTGTGACGAAGTACACCCCTGCAGGGTTATGATCTATTCGAATAGCCGCGTCCGCGGATATGGACTACTTGGAGACATATGTTGTTCATAGATAACTTCAATGGCTACTCATAAAATTGTCAAGATAAGCGTGAGTGTCGTGGACGGCATTTCTGTACGGAGACGGAATGATTCCACGATAGTGTATTGTTGTGGTGTTAGTGGACTCGTGTGCGAGAAGTCAAGTTGTCAAAATTATTTAAAAATGCAAGTTGTCTAGCCACGAGTCAAATGCTGGCTTTCCGCATGAAACCCCACAATACCTTTTGATACCTTGCATGAGTAGTTAGTTGTCCTGAAGTCTTGCTGAGTACCTTCGTACTCATGTTTGCTTAATAAATGTTGCAGAGGTTGCTAATGACCCTAATGGAGGGTTCTTCGTAGACATCGACGACGACGAGTAGCTGGTGTCCCAGCTACGATCTGGCCCTACGTTGGATCTGTAGTATAGTCAGGCCATGTGCCTTCTAGTTGCCCTATCTGTACTCAGACAGTTTATAACTGTTCCGCTGGCTTGTAACTGAATGACTGCTATTATGGGTCGTGAGACCCTTGATGTGTAATATTATGTGTGTGGCTCTTCTGAGCCTCTTAAATAAAGCTTGTATGTTTATGGTTATGTTGTGATGCCATCGATGTATCTATACATATCGGTATGCCATGCGTACGTGTGTCGTACTTGATATGTATGGGGTTCGATTACCTAGTCGTGAACTTTAGTAGCACTCCTTACGAGGAAATGCCCCTTTGTGATCCAATGAGCCTTGGTAGTTCGCTACTGCTCCGGACACATTGGTTGACCGGCATGTGTCCTTCTTAGCTGCTGTGTCTGTCCCCTTTGGGGAAATGTCACGTGATGTAATGGAGTCCTTGTAGCATGCTACGACTCGTCTACATTCGCTGATGACCGACACCTGCTTTGTTGGGTCATGTATGCCTGTCCTTGTGCGGTACTGCCACTTTGGTTTATGACTAGACATGTCGATCCGGGTTCTTTGACATTGGATTGCTAGTGACACTATCGCATACGTGAGTCAAAATACGCAAACGGTCCCGGCTAAGGTAAGGTTGCAGCCGTGGAGTTAACCGTGCATGAGACCACAAAGGGATGCGATGTGTTACAGGCTGGATTCCTATGGCTTAGGATCGGGGTCCCGATAGCGTTGGTATCAGAGCGTGACTGACTGTAGGATTACTAAGCCAAACTGGTCGAAGTTGAGTCTAGAATTGCTTTAGTTATATATAAGGGAATTGTTTGTGGAAGGGAACGTAAGACTCTTGTTCTCTTCTCAAGTTATTCTATTCTGGTCATCCTCGTCTTTTCTGCGGGAATTAAGGACTAGGTTACTCATCTTCTTCTAGGCTCGTGTTCTGATCGGTAGATTATAGGACTACGGGTCAAGAGATATGTGGTTTCTGTCATTCCTAGGAAAAGGAAGTAGGTTGGATGATCAGAGAGTTGAACTTGATAGTTGAGTGGTTACGCTATTCCATTTTTGGGTTGTCTCAAAATTTGTTTTTGAGCATTTACAGCCGTTATGCTGTCCAATTTTTCATTCAGAGCTCTAATGCTTTTGCATTACTCTCTAATTACAGATGCCTGGTCGTCCTTCTCGTCAGGTGGTACGTCTGACCAGGTGCATTGATGTGCCGGGTCATACGGCCATGCTGGTCAGGGTGATGTCGGTGTGCAGTTACCGCTGGTACCCCGAGTACACAGTGGAGGAACAGTACCGAGACTTCAACCAGAGCCAGTACATCTTCACTGTTAGGGTATTTCCAGACTAGCCTGGAGCTGAGGAGCCAATCCATTGGTCCTATGGGTTGGGAGTCACTGTTGACATGGCAGTACAAGATGCTGCCTATTCAATGCTGACTATTATGAGAGCGAGACATGCACTGCTGCAGAATTCAGAGTTCTGCTATGTTCCGGCCTCTCAGCCTGGTGAAGAGCGATACCCCAGTGGAGTCTATTTTGATTCTTCTATGGAGGATCCACTACTGCAATCCACTGATGAGATGCTAGAGAACAGAGACAGGGATGCTCGTGCTCTCCGCATGGAGCTTTATGCTACCCGTGTCCGTCTGTGGACAGCTTTGGCGCAGCTGGCACCGGTAGTCCAGACAGGGTATGGAGATATGGAGATGCTGAACCCTGTTAGGACCCATCTTCCGGCCCACGTTGACTGGCCAGCTATAGGAGGAGTCACACCTCTTCGGGGACCCCTCTTACCACCAGTCAGGGGACCAAGGCCACATCCGTGTCCTTATGGATCCCAGGGATCTCAGGCTAGAGTGCTTCCTGATCCACAGGTTGAGCTTCCAGGTCATGGAGGTAATCTCTATGAGATGTTCTATGCGGATGCCTGAGCTGTGAGCGGAAGGATAGTATGGTAGTAGCCGTACGTTCACAGTCTTGCATGACTTGTGAAGTATGCATGTAATGTTAAATGAATTCCGGAGGCCTAGATAAATAATGTATAGGAAGCTTGTAAGCCTCTGATGAGTAGTTTCATAATTTCAGTAGTTTGCTCTTCGAGTAAGTTTGTACTGAACTATGTAAGGGTGTGTATGAACCATGGTGTATATATAGCAGTTGCTTGTTACCATGCTATTCGGATATTCATTTCCGCATTCCGTGTGTTCAGTACATTCTTAATCCATATCTAGTATTGATATGATTTTAGTCTAAGCTGTGAGTTTGTTTGTCAGGATGGTGTTCACCAGGTTGAACCGTGCCCCTGCTCATGAGCAAGGCGAGGGTAGTCAAGCGTCGCAGGAAGACCTGCCTCACCCGCCTTCTCTGGTGGAAGTGATGCTTGAGGCAGAAAGAAACAAAAGGAAGACCAATCGACTACTAGAGCGTATTGAGCAGAATACGGCTCGACCGCCGAGGAATGCCGTAGTGTCCCTCAATGACTTTGTGAAGCTGAATCCTCCAAAGTTTCATCATTCCGTCGATCCCCTCGACGCTGATGACTGGCTGTGCAGCATCTCACGCAAGATTCACTTTGCGAATGTGTCTGAGGCCGACAAGGTGACCTTTGCGGCGTATTTCCTGGAAGGACCCGCCAATCTGTGGTGGGAGAATTTTGAAGCTATGCGTCCCGCTGAACCAGTGGCCACATGGGCAGACTTCAGTGCAGCTTTTCGTCTGCACCATATTCCAGAGGGCCCGATGGACAGAAAGAGAGAGGAGTTCTGTGCCTTCACTCAGGGCAAGTTGTCTGTGGATGCCTATAGCCGCGAGTTCGGTAACCTCGCCCGCTATGCAACAGAGGAGGTGTCTACTGACGCCAAGAAGCAAGCAAGGTTTCGTAAGGGTCTGAGCCCTGAGCTCCGTCGTGATCTGCGCCTCCATGAGTGTGCAAGTTTTCAAGCCCTAGTCAACAAGGCGATCAGTGCTGAGACTGGTCATACTGACTTCGAAGCCACAAGGAAGCACTCCCGTGACTTTGGCTCGTCTTCTTGTTCCGCGTTTCCAAAACGCAGGCTGTGGGTTCCAAACAGTTCTCCGCCACCAAGATACACTCCGAGGCCATCCTACGTGGCGCCTCAGACGAATCAGGCCAACCCTCCAACAAAAGCTTATGGTGGTCCAGCTGGCAATGTTGCACCACGTGCCAACCAGGTGATATGCTACAAGTGTGGAGAACCAGGGCACTATTCCCGTGAGTGTCCTCAGAATGTGGGTGCCAAGCAACCCGGAAAGTCCGTCGGGCAAGCCAAGTCGGGCAAAGCTTACTATGTGAAGCCAACTCCTGCACGTGATCGTGTGAACTATGTGTCAGCAGAAGAAGCTGCAGAGGATCCCGATGTCATGCTGGGTACGCTTCTTGTTAATCATCACCCAGCGTCTGTTCTCTTTGACACTGGGTCTTCTCATTCCTTCATTTCAGAAAGTTATGCACAGTTGCATAACATGTCTTTTTGTGATATGCCAATCCCATTGGTTGTCCAAACCCCTGGTAGTAAATGGCAAACCTCTAGGATAACCTATGACAATGAAATTCTAGTAGATAGGCTAGTTTTTCTAGCCTCATTGATAGCCTTGAAATCTTCGGATATTAATATCATCTTGGGCATGGATTGGATGTCAGCTCACTATGCCAAGATTGATACTCATTCTAGAAATGTCCAGCTTACCCATCCCTCGGGTGAGATAGTAAATGTCTCCACTCGAGTTGCCAAATGCCAACTCTATTCCCTAAATGCCAACCCTCTTCCGGAACTTGAAGACATTCTGGTAGTCCGTGACTTCCCGGATGTCTTTCCAGAGGAACTGCCAGGAATTCCACCTGACAGAGATGTAGAATTCGTGATAGATCTTGTTCCGGGAACTGTCCCAATAGCCAGAAGACCATATAAGATGGCACCCCTGGAGCTAGCCGAACTTAAAAAGCAACTAGATGAGGCCTTGAACAAGGGTTTCATTCATCCTAGCTCTTCTCCTTGGGCTTGTCCCGTCCTCTTCGTCAAGAAGAAAGACGGAACGGATCGGATGGTTGTAGATTACCGACCAGTTAATCTGGTCACCATAAAGAACAAGTATCCGCTCCCCAGGATCAACGATCTGTACGATCAGCTCGCTGGATCCTCAGTCTTCTCCAAAATGGATTTGAGGTTGGGATACCATCAAATTAAGATTAAGAACGGGGACATTCCAAAAACGGCTTTTGTTACTCGTTATGGCCGATATGAGTACACCGTCATGTCCTTCGGTTTGACCAATGCCCCAGCCACTTTCTCTCGACTGATGAATTCAATCTTCATGGAGTACTTGGATAAATTCGTCGTGGTATACCTCGATGATATTCTCATCTACTCGAAGAATGAACAAGAACATGCCGAGCATCTAAGGCTGGTATTGATGAAACTTCCAGAGCATCACCTTTATGCCAAATTTTCAAAATGTGAATTCTGGTTACCAGAAGTGACCTATCTAGGACTCGTAATCTCTGGTAAGGGTATTGCTGTCAATCCCGAGAGAGTTCAAGCTGTCCTTGATTGGACTCAACCTGAATCGGTTAAGCAAGTTAGGAGTTTTCTTGGTTTAGCGAGCTATTGTCGCCGCTTCGTCGAGAATTTCTCCAAGGTTGCGAAGCCTCTAACTGAACTCCTCAAGAAAGATAAAAAGTTCGAGTGGACACCACAGTGTGAGCATAGTTTTCAGGAACTGAAAAGACGCCTGACTTCCGCACCTGTGTTGCTACCACCAGATTTTTCTAAGGACTTTGTTATCTATTGCGACGCCTCGCGACAAGGATTAGGTTGCATTCTCATGCAAGATCGTCATGTGATCGCTTACGCATCTCGACAGTTGCGTCCACATGAGGATAATTATCCCACACATGACCTTGAGCTTGCAGCTGTGGTCCATGCACTAAAAACCTGGCGACATTACCTTCTGGGTAATCGTTGCGAAATATTCACTGATCACCAAAGTCTGAAATATATTTTCACCCAGCCGGATTTGAATCTCAGGCAAAGACGGTGGGTTGAGTTGATCTCGGATTACGACTTAGGGATAACTTACACCCCGGGGAAGGCCAATGTTATGGCCGATGCACTAAGTCGTAAATCTTATTCTAACAATTTGATGCTACAACAAGTTCAACCACATCTCCATGAGGACTTTCGGAAGTTGAATCTTCATGTTGTTCCTCAAGGATTCCTTTCTACCCTGGTGGCGAAGCCTACTCTTAAGGATCAAATTATAGCTGGCCAAAAGCGTAAGAAGGGTATATCACGGATCAAGGAGAATATTTTTAGCGGAAACGCTAAAGAATTTTCCATGAACGATCAAGGTGTTGTGTTCTTCCAAAAACGTTTAGTGGTTCCTAAGAAGCCACATCTAAGGCAGTTAATCCTTAAGGAGGCTCATGATTCTCCTCTCACCATTCATGCCGGTAGTACTAAGATGTATCAGGACCTACGCCAGAGGTTCTGGTGGACTAGGATGAAGAGAGAAATTGCTGAGTTCGTTGCTAATTGCGACGTTTGTCGTCGAGTTAAGGCAGAACATCAAAGGCCTGCTGGCACCCTTCAACCTCTAGATATTCCTGAATGGAAATGGGATAAAGTTAGCATGGATTTCATTACCGGATTTCCCAAGACCAAGAAAGGGAATAATGCTATCTTTGTGGTCATTGACCGTCTTTCCAAAGTGGCTCATTTTCTTCCTGTTCGTGAGAGTATAACAGCTAGCCAGCTAGCAGAGTTATATATCTCTCGAATAGTGTCTCTTCATGGTGTTCCCCTGGAGATTAACTCGGACCGTGGAAGTATCTTTACTTCTCGCTTCTGGGAAAGTTTTTAGAATGCCATGGGGACTCACCTATCTTTTAGCACTGCTTTCCATCCCCAATCAAGTGGTCAAGTAGAAAGAGTGAATCAAATCCTAGAAGATATGCTCCGAGCTTGTGTTATATCGTTCGGTATGAATTGGGAAAAGTGCCTTCCATTCGCCAATTCGCTTATAACAATAGTTACCAATCAAGCTTGGGCAAAGCCCCTTTTGAGGTTCTCTATGGACGAAGATGTTGAACACCTCTAAATTGGTCAGAAACCGGAGAGAGGCAACTCTTTGGCCCGGATATGATCCAGGATGCAGAAGAGCAGGTTCGCATTATTCGTGAAAAGTTGAAAACAGCCCAGTCTCGTCAAAAGAGCCAATATGATCGTCATCATAAGGCTGTGACCTTTGAAGTTGACGAGAAGGCTTACCTTCGGGTTACGCCTTTGAAGGGTACCCATCGATTCGGTATCAAGGGCAAATTGGCTCCTCGTTACATTGGTCCTTTTCGCATTCTTGCCAAACGAGGAGAAGTTGCCTACCAGTTGGAACTTCCTCCGCATCTTTCCAAGGTTCATGATGTTTTCCACGTCTCGCAACTCAGGCGTTGCTTTTCGGATCCTATCCGTGAAGTGGACCACGAAACGCTTGATCTCCAAGATAACCTTTCATACCGAGAATACCCCGTGCGTATTCTTGATCAAGCTAAGCGTACCACTCGACGTCGAAACCTCAAGTTTCTTAAAGTTCAATGGTCAAATCATTCTGAAAAGGAGGCAACTTGGGAAAGAGAGGATCGTCTCCGACTTGAGTATCCTGCGTTATTCCCGACGACTTCTAAATCTCGGGACGAGATTCTTTTGAGTGGGGGTGAGTTGTCACATCCCTGACACCTTAAGCAAGTTAGTCTTGTGCTCATGTCTTCTTTGCATTTGCATCTAAGAATTTTCAACAACAACAAGAAAGTGGCAAGAAAAACTCAAAACCCTAGCCACTACTTTAAATAAAGAAAATCTCAAACTAGTTAAAATCAATGAACCCAAAATGGCCTCAAGAAATGTTCAAACTTTCTGATAAATCATGAAAGTAAATGAGCATTGGAGAAAACTATTTTCTTGACACTTTAAGTATTTTAAATAAATGCAAAAAGCTACTGGTTTCAAGTTTTAAATTTGAAAACAGAAACATTAAATTTTCAAAAATGTTGAAAACTTTGGAAATGGTTGGGAATATTATAAAAAATATTCAGGTGTGTTTAAAATAGTTTTTACCACCATTTTGGAGCTGAAATAAATAGCAAAACATTAGTTAGCAAAACAGAACAAAACAGAAAAGAAATAAGAGGAAGAAAAACCTTACCTGACGCCTGAGGAGGCCCAACCCACCAGGGGCATGGTCGTCTTCTTCCTCTGCCTTCTGGCAGAGGGGAGATCGACCACGGCGGCCCCTCCACCTCCTGCTTCGCCGTGGCGAGCTCCAGAGCCCCCGGGACAGCGCGACAACGGGGATAAGCTCCCCGAGGCCTCCTCTATCCATTCCCCAGCACCGGTTTCCCCCTCCTCTTGGATCTTTTCCTCCCTCCTGCTGCCGCCATTACCACGAGCTCGAGCTCGAGCCGCAACGCTTCTAGCCACGGGAACCTTCCTCCGAGTAGTCCAGCAGCTCCGCCTCGTCGGTCTGGTCATCTCTGTAGAAGCCGAAGCTTCCCCGAGCTCTGCATCGCCGGCCGGACCTCCACCTCCGGCCGCCGGACCTCTCCCGTCGATTCGCTCCCTCCGGCGCACCCCCGAGCCCCTCAACAACACCATCGGAACCGCCGTGAGCTCGTCGTCGTTTCCCCTCTCGCCCCACGCTCTTCCGTGCACCGTAGCCCCGTTCCCCACCAAGGCCGAGAGCTCCTCGCCGCCGGTCATGTCGTCGCCGTCGCTGTGGTCTCTGTTCCACGCGCTCGAGCTAGGGATCGAGCTCCTGGAGCCTCCAGGAGTGTGATGAGCCCTTTAGCTGCCCTCTCTGTGCCCTAGAGCCATCAACCGTAGAAGTCCGAGCTTCGGCCGCCGCTTCAGCTCGTCGCCGGCGCCTCTCCCGGCGACCCTAGCCTCCCCTGATGGCCCTGCTAGATGCGGCGTTGCACCAGCTACCCGTAGCTCCTTTCTGCGTCCAAAACCGACGGCCGATGCGCTGTCTAGCCCTCTACGGCGAGCCCTCCGCCGTGCCCGTGGTCGCCGCCGGCCATGCTCCGATGGGGGCCGACGTGGCAAAGCTAATCCAGTAGATTAGGAGCTTAATCTCTCGCTGACAGTGGGCCCAAGGCCAAGTCAACTCAGTTTAGGGGCTGGTCAGCGCGGGATTAGTCCCAGAGAGGCTGACCAGTGGGTACCCCCTGTCAGGTTTGACCTGAACAGGTCGGCTGACCTGCTGACGTCAGGCTGATGCAATAAAGAGAATTTCCAGTATAGAAATAATTCCAGGAAATTGCTAAAACTTGTAAAAATCATAGAAATTAATCTGTAACTCCTATGAAAATAATTTATATGTGAAAAAGTATCAGAAAAATTCAAGGATTCTGAATATGCTATTTTCAACTATGTTTGAAAAAGTTACAGAACCCTAACATGTAGAATAAGGAATAATTCAACCCTTATAATTACTTTTTAAATGGAATTTGGAAAATATTCAAATTTCATTATGATTGCCATGATCACACACTGTCCTAATTACAAATCAGTACATTAACATGACATCTCATGCACGCTAACATCAAGTTGATCTGAGCATCAGGTCGAATCTATTAAACCGGTATCCGAGAATACCCCGTTTGAATTGATATTCGAATGTGATTCAAATCAACTCTAAACCTAATACATGTTGATTATAATAACTTATCACCTTGCATTCTCATTCCATGCTCATGCATCATTTTGATTGCATATGATTATTATTGAATGTTGCCATTCATTTCGGTAGGCTCCGCAACCTCAGATTCCACCGAATATCCGTCTGACGGATATCGTCCCTCCTCTGAGCAACAAGGCAAGCAACCCTTTTTGATCATCCCGATAATTCCCATGTTCTTGCTCCTGCACTTATTTATTGCATTAGGATCAAATGCTACAACTGCTTTTGCCACGTTAGTTGAACCCACTTCCTTTGCATGACCTAACCTTGTCAGAGTAAATAGCCGAACCTTGCAACCTAGCATACCTGGTAGTTGCCTGAGCTATGATGTGCCTTATCCTGCTATGCATGCTATGCTTAGAGTTGTGTATGGTATGTCATCTGGGAGATGAACAGAATTGTGAGAATGTGTTCGGTAAGTAAAGGTTGTGTGTTGAATCTGATTTGGTAAAGGTACCGGTGAAAGGCTGTGTAGGAGTACATGGCGGGTTGTTTCATTGGAACCGTCCTTAGGAACTGAGTTCCGTGTATGTAATCCAAGACTAGATACTACCACATGTTGGGCCCTGAAATATGACCCCGCTCGGCCTATTAACCGCGTAGTACTCGGTCCAGGAGTTGCAAGTAGTTTCTGGTGTTTATAGTAATGCTGGAGGCCGTGCATGGTGCTGACCTGAGAGGTGGGCTGTGATGCGGTAGGCAGTGGCACGGTGTACCAAGTGGCACCCAGATGGTGGGCTTGGGAACCCTGCGCACATCGTTTGAGGCCGTGGCGGAAACCTCGGCCGGACTTCCGTACGGGTTACTCTCAGATAGGCGATAAACCTGGACTAGGTACTAGTGTGGTTAACGGTCGTGGCCGACTCCCTCGCTGGGCTTCCGCTTGAAGGTTGCCGAGGTGCATGACGTGCACATGGCGATAAGTGGCGAGAGCGTGTGTGACGAAGTACACCCCTGCAGGGTTATGATCTATTCGAATAGCCGCGTCCGCGGATATGGACTACTTGGAGACATATGTTGTTCATAGAAAACATCAATGGCTACTCATAAAATTGTCAAGATAAGCGTGAGTGTCGTGGACGACATTTCCGTATGGAGACGGAATGATTCCACGATAGTGTATTGTTGTGGTGTTAGTGGACTCGTGTGCGAGAAGTCAAGTTGTCAAAATTATTTAAAAATGCAAGTTGTCTAGCCACGAGTCAAATGCTGGCTTTCCGCATGAAACCCCACAATACCTTTTGATACCTTGCATGACTAGTTAGTTGTCCTAAAGTCTTGCTGAGTACCTTCGTACTCATGTTTGCTTAATAAATGTTGCAGAGGTTGCTAATGACCCTAATGGAGGGTTCTTCGTAGACATCGACGACGACGAGTAGCTGGTGTCCCAGCTACGATCTGGCCCTACGTTGGATCTGTAGTATAGTCAGGCCATGTGCCTTCTAGTTGCCCTGTCTGTACTCAGACAGTTTATAACTCTTCCGCTGGCTTGTAACTGAATGACTGCTATTATGGGTCGTGAGACCCTTGATGTGTAATATTATGTGTGTGGCTCTTCTGAGCCTCTTAAATAAAGCTTGTATGTTTATGGTTATGTTGTGATGCCATCGATGTATCTATACATATCGGTATGCCATGCGTACGTGTGTCGTACTTGATATGTATGGGGTTCGATTACTTAGTCGTGAACTTTAGTAGCACTCCTTACGAGGAAATGCCCCTTGGTGATCCAATGAGCCTTGGTAGTTCGCTACTGCTCCGGACACATTGGTTGACCGACATGTGTCCTTCTTAGCTGCTGTGTCTGTCCCCTTTGGGGAAATATCACGCGATGTAATGGTGTCCTTGTAGCATGCTACGACTCGTCTACATTCGCTGATGACCGACACCTGCTTTGTTGGGTCATGTATGCATGTCCTTGTGCGGTACTGCCACTTTGGTTTATGACTAGACATGTCGATCCGGGTTCTTTGACATTGGATTGCTAGCGACACTATCGCATACGTGTGTCAAAAGACGCAAACGGTCCCGGCTAAGGTAAGGCTCCAGCCGTGGAGTTAACCGTGCGTGAGACCACAAAGGGATGCGATGTGTTACAGGCTGGATTCCTATGGCTTAGGATCGGGGTCCTGACAATATGATACATCTCCAACGCATCTATAATTTTTGATAGTTCCATGCTATTATCTTGCCAACCTTGGATGTTTTATATGCATGAATATGCTATTTTATATCTTATTTGGGACTAACCTATTAACTCAGTGCCAAGTGCCAGTTTCTGTTTTTTCCGTGTTTTTGACCTTTTTCGGAGAAGAATATTAAACGAGTCCAAACGGAATAAAACCTGTGGGATGATTTTTTTTCCTTAACAAAAGATACGCAGGGGACTTGAGAACCAAGGCAGGAGACCTCGGGGGACGTCACAAGCCCCCTAGCCGCGACCTTGGAGGGGGAGGGGGGCGCCTAGCATGCTTGTGGGCCCCACATGGCTCCTTTTCCCTACCACTTTCGCCTATAAATTCTCTAAAATCCCAAAACCAAAGAAGAGAGCCACGAAAATACTTTTCCGCTGCTGCAAGCTTCTGTCTCTCTGCAAGATCCCATCTGGGGACCGTTCTGGTGCCCTGCCGGAGGGGGATTCGGAGACGGAGGGTTTCTTCATCAACACCATTGCCTCTTCGATGATGCGTGAGTACTTCACCACAGACCTTCGGGTCCATGGCTAGTTGCTAGATGGCTTCTTCTCTCTCTTGGATCTTTAATACAAAGTTCTCCATGATCTTCATGGAGATCTATCTGATGTAACCTTCTTTTGCGGTGTGTTTGTCGAGATCCGATGAATTGTGGATTTATGATCAGATTATCTATGAATATTATTTGAGTCTCCTTTGATCTCTTATATGCATGATTTTGTATCCTTGTAATTCTCTTCGAGTTGTGGGTTTCGTTTGGCCAACTTGATCTATAATTCTTGCAATGGGATAAGTGCTTGGTTTTGGGTTCATACCGTGCGGTGTCCTCACCTAGTGACAGAAGGGGTATCGAGGCACGCATCGTGTTGTTGCCGTCAAGGGTAAAAAGATCGGGTTTATATCATATTGCATGAATCTATCCCTCTACATCATGTCATCTTGCTTAAGGAGTTACTTTGTTTGTTATGAACTCAATACACTAAATGTATGCTGGATAGTGGTCGATGTGTGGAGTAATAGTAGTAGATGCAGAAAGTATCGGTCTACTTGTCTCGGACGTGATGCCTATATGTATGATCATTGCCTTAGATATCATCATGACTTTGCACAATTCTATCAATTGTTCGACAGTAATTCGTTCACCCACCGTAATATTGGCTATCATGAGAGAATCCTCTAGTGAACACTATGGCCCCCGGGTCTACTTCACATCCTATTTTCAGATATACAAATTTACTTTGTTGCACTTTTCACCTTCAGATCTCACCTTGCAAATAATCGTGAATGGATGGACAACCCCTTTATCGTGTTGGGTGCAAGTTTGTTTGTTTTTCTGCAGGAACATTGGTGCCTCATCTTGATACTCCTACTGGATTGATACCTTGGTTCTCAAACTACGGGAAATAGTTATCGCTACTTTGCTGCATCACCCTTTCCTCTTCAAGGGAAAAACCAATGCAAGGTCGAGAAGTAGCAAGAAGAATTTCTGTAGCCGTTGCCGGGGAGTATTCAAGTGAAGCATACCAAGTAACTATCGCAAACTCATCTCTTGCATTTACATTATTTGCCTTTTGCCTCTCGCTTTCCTCTCCCCCACTTCTAAAACTATTTTCTGAAAATACCAAAAAGATTTTCCTTTTTATTCGCTCTTCTTCCATTCGCCTTTTCGTTGCTATGTTTGCTTGTGTTGCCATGTGCCTTCTATTTGCTTGCATCTTCGCTTGCTAAAAATCTATTGATATGGATCCTCACCCACTTGCTAATCTTTTTAAGAGATCCAATTATGTTGAACCAATTGCTAGTGAGTTTTGTGCAATAGATTATCATTATGAAGTTTTGCTTGAGATGCGTGAATCTAAAAATTGTGATGAACAAATTTATGAAGTGATTCACAAGGGCTCCTTGAATGAAAAGCATGATTGCAATGGTTTCCCTATAAATTCTATTAATGACAATCATGCTAAAAATATGCAAAACCCAAAGCTTGGGGATGCTAGTTTTTCTATGTCCACTACTTGTTGCAATGATCATGATTGGGGTGATGATTTTTCATACGATCTTGAAATTTTTTTAAGCCTCATGATGAAGATGATATTGATAATAATGTTTGCAATAAGATTGAAAGTCGGTTTGGAGAAGTCATGACTTTAGTTGATGATAATCCCACTATTTTTGAAGAACGTCAACTTTGCATGCATGTGGATCATGAAAAGAATATCCTATGTGATAGTTATATTGTTGAATTTGAATATGATCCCACATGTAATTATTATGAGAGAGGAAAATATGGTTGTAGAAATTTTCATATCACTAAATCACCTCTCGTTATATTGAGATTGCTATTGTCTCTTTCTTCTTCCTTGCATATGGTAACCATTGGTTGTCTTGACAATTTGTTTTCCTATAAAATTCCTATTCATAGGAAGTATGTTAGACTTAGATTTGATTTTCACATGCTTTATGATGCTCTCGTTGTGCTTCAATTCTTCTCTTTTGTGTGAGCACCATTGAATTATCAATGCCTAGCTAAAAGGCCTTAAAGAAAAGCGCTTGTTGGGAGGCAACCCAATGAATTTATCTTTGCTTTTTGCTTTCTGTTTTGTTGTGTCCACACCATCATAATTCTGTTATGATTGTTTTTTTTATGTTTATTTTAGTGTTTGTGCCAAGTAGAACCTTTATGATTAGTTTTTGTGATGATTGTTTGATCATGGTGAAAAAGACAGAAACTTTGTGCTCACGAAATTATTTTTAATTCCTATCCAGAAAGAGCTTTTGAGTTGATTCTTTTAGAAGCTGGTTTATAGGCAAATTTCCCTAATTTCATAATTTCTCAGAATTGTTGGGATACCATAGGTATACGAAGTATACAGATTGCTACAGACTGGTCTGTTTTTGACCGATTTTGTTTTTGTTGTGTTGATTGCTTATTTTGATGAAACTATGGATAGTATCGGGGGGTACTAGCCATGGAAAAGTGAGAATACGGTAACATAACACCAATCTAAATATAAATCAAGTTTACTGCAGTACCTAAAGAGTTGGTGGTTTGTTTTCTTATGCTAATGATATCACGAGTTTCTGTCTAAGTTTTGTGTTGTGAAGTTTTCAAGTTTTGGGTGATGTTCTCATTGACAATGGGATAAAGAGTAAAAAGAGCTTCAACTTGGGGATTACCAAGACATACGGAGCCAAATTCAAGGACACCAAAAAGCCTAAGCTTGGGGATGCCCCGGGAAGGCATCCCCTCTTTTGTCTTCAATCCATCGGTAACGTGACTTGGAGCTATCTTTTTATTCACCACATGATATGTGTTTTGATTGGAGCGTCGTGTATTATAGGAGTCTTTGCTTTTTGTTTTTGTCACAATTAAGCTTGATGCACACCTATTTGAGAGGGACATGCACTCATCGTGAAATTGTTAGAATACTCAATGAGCTTCACTTATATCTTTTGAGTTAGGCAATTTAGCTCGCATGAGCTTCACTTATATCTTTTGAAGTAGATAATTTTGCTCTAGTGCTTCACTTAAATCTTTTTAGAGCACGACGGTGTCATATTTTGAAGAAATAAAAACTCTCAATCTTCACTTATATCCTTTTAAGAGTGCTCTCACTAAGTAACTTGGTAATTGGCGTGTGCTATGAAATTAGTCCTAAATATGATAGGCATCCAAAGAGGATATAATAAAAACTTCCATATGCAAGTGCATTGATTAGTAAGAGAAGTCTGATTCCTCACAATTAGTTTGGAAATATGGATATGGTAATATTAGAGTTATGTTAGTAGGGTGTTGTGAATCTAGAAATACTCGTGTTGACGTTAGTGATTCCCGTAGCATGCACGTATGGTGAACCGCTATGTTAGGAAGTCGGAGCATAATTGATTTATTGATTTTCATCCTTTGTGTGGTGGTCGGGATTGCGCGATGGTTAACACCTACCAACCCTTCCCCTAGGAGTATGCGTTTAGCACTTTGTTTCGATTACTAATAAAACTTTCGCAATAAGTATATGAGTTCTTCATGACTAATGTGAGTCCATGGATTATACGCACTCTCACCCGTCCACCATTGCTAGCCTCTCTAGTGCCGCACAAGTTTCGCCGGTGCACAAACCCACCATATACCTTCCTCAAAACAGCCACCATACCTACCTATTATGGCATTTTCATAGACATTCCGAGATATATTGCCATGCAACTCCTACCGTTCCGTCTCATTACATGTGTCGTCACTTTCGTATTGCCATTGCATGATCATAAGATAGCTAGCGAGATGTTTCAGCGTCATACGCTAAGCTAGATCGTTGCACATCCCGGTACACTACCGAAGGCATTTCATATAGAGTCATCATTGTTATAAGTATTGAGTTGTAAGTACATAAAAGTGTGATGATCATGCTTATTAGAGCATTGTCCCATGTGAGGAAATAAAAAAAGGAGGCCAAAGATGCCCACCAAAAAAATAAAAAAAAGAGGCCAAAGAGCCCAAACCAAAAAATGATGAGAGAAAAAGAGAGAAGGGACAATGCTACTATCTTTTTTCACACTTGTGCTTCAAAATAGCACCATGTTCTTCATGATAGAGCGTCTCTCGTTTCGTCACTTTCATATACTAGTGGGAATTTTCATTATATAACTTGGCTTGTATATTCCAATGATGGGCTTCCTCAAAAATGCCCTAGGTCTTCGTGAGCAAGCAAGTTGGGTGCACACCCACTAGTTTTATTTTTGAGCTTTGACACACTTATAGCTCTAGTGCATCCGTTGCATGGTAATCCCTACTCATTCACAATGATTTCTATTAATGGGCATCTCCATAGCCTGTTGATACGCTGAGTCGATGTGACCATCTCCTCCTTTTTGCCTCACAACCTCCACCACACTCTATTCCACCTATAGTGCTATATCCATGGTTCACGCTCATGTATTGCGTGAGAGTCGAAAAAGTTGGAGAAAGTAAGAGTGCGAAAACAATGACTTGGCCAATACCGGGGTTGTGCATGATTTAAATTCGTTGTGTGGGGATGATGGAGCATAGACAGACTATATGATTTTGTAGGGATAACTTTCTTTGGCCTTGTTATTTCAAAAGTTCATGATTACCTTGCTAGTATGCTTGAAGTATTATTGTTTTCATGTCAATAGTAAACTATTGTTTTGAATCTTACGGATCTGAACATTCATGCCACAAGAAAGAAGTTACAAAGGACAAATATGTTAGGTAGCATTCCACATCAAACATTCGATCTTTATCACTTCCCTACTCGACGACGAGCATGAGTTAAGCTTGGGGATGCTTGATACGTCTCCAACGTATCTATAATTTTTGATGGTTCCATGCTATTATCTTGTCAACCTTGGATGTCTTATATGCATGAATATGCTATTTTATATCTTTTTTGGGACTAACCTATTAACTCAGTGCCAAGTGCCAGTTTATGTTTTTTCCGTGTTTTTGACCTTTTTTAGAGAAGAATATTAAACGGAGTCCAAACGGAATAAAACCTGCGGGACGATTTTTTCCAAAACAGAAGATATGCAAGGGACTTGAGAACCAAGGCATGAGACCTCGGGGGAGGTCACAAGCCCCCTAGTCGCGGCCTGGGGGGGGGGGCGCCTGGCAGGCTTGCGGGCCCCACGTGGCTCCTTTTCCCTACCTCTTTCGCCTATAAATTCTCTAAAATCCCGAAACCAAAGAAGAGAGCCACGAAAATACTTTTCCGCTGCCGCAAGCTTCTGTCTCCGCAAGATCCCATCTGGGGACCGTTCTGGTGCCCTGCTAGAGGGGATTCGGACACGGCGGGCTTCTTTGTCAACACCATTGCCTCTCCGATAATGCGTGAGTAGTTCACCACAGACCTTCGGGTCCATGGCTAGTAGCTAGATGGCTTCTTCTCTCTCTTTGATCTTCAATACAAAGTTCTCCATGATCTTCATGGAGATATATCCGATGTAACCGGTGTGTTTGTCGAGATCCGATGAATTGTGGATTTATGATCAGATTATCTATGAATATTATTTGAGTCTCCTCTGATCTCTTATATGCATGATTTCGTATCCTTGTAATTCTCTTCGAGTTGTGGGTTTCATTTGGCCAACTGGATCTATAATTCTTGCAATGGGAGAAGTGCTTGGTTTTGGGTTCTTACCGTGCGGTGTCCTCACCTAGTGACAGAAGGGGTAGCGAGGCAAGCATCATCTTGTTGCCATCAATGGTAAAACGATGGGGTTTATATCATATTACATGAATCTATCCCTCTACATCATGTCATCTTGCTTAAGGCGTTACTATGTTTGTTATGAACTCAATACACTAGATGCATGCTGGATAGCGGTCGATGTGTGGAGTAATAGTAGTAGATGCAGAAAGTATCAGTCTAATTTTCTTGGACGTGATGCCTATATGTATGATTATTGCCTTAGATATCATCATGACTTTGCGCGATTCTATCAATTGCTCGACAGTAATTCGTTCACCCACCGTAATACTTGCTATCATGAGAGAAGCCTCTAGTGAACACTATGGCCCCCGGGTCTACTTCACATCCTATTTTCAGGTCTACAAATTTACTTTGTTGAACTTTTCACCTTCAGATCTCACCTTGCAAATAATCGTGAAGGGATTGACAAACCCCTTTATCGCGTTGGGTGCAAGTTTTTTTGTTTTTGCGCAGGAACATTGGTGCCTCATTGCTACTGCAACAAACGACCTTCCAACAGCGCCAGAAACACGTGCTGACGGGAGACTGTTCTTGTCTTGATACTCCTCAGCAACGACACCAGGAATCCTTCTGCTACGGCTACGCCTTTAGGGACTTCCTAGGCAAATATGCAAAGGATTTCCTCGTAGCCTTGGAGCCTTGCGTTGGTGTTCCCTCGAAGCGGAAAGGGTGATGTAGCGCAGCGGTGGTAAGTATTTCCCTCAGTTTTGAGAACGAAGGTATCGATCCAGTGAAGGAGTATCACAAGTACCTGCACAAACACAAACAGCTTGCTCCCAACACTATGAAGGGGTTGTCAATCCCTTATTGATTGTTTGCCAAGTGAGAACTGAAAGCAACAAAGTAACAAAGCAAACTGAAAGCAAAAGTGGAAACGATAGATGTGAATAGACCCGGGGGCCGTAGTATTCACTAGTGGCTTCTCTCATGAAAGCAAGTAGACGGTGGGTGAACAAATTACTCTCGAGCAATTGATAGAACCGCGCAAAGTCGTGACGTCATCTATGGCAATGATTATATCTATAGGCATCACGTCCAAAAAAAGTAGACCGATACTTTCTACATCTACTACTATTACTCCACATGTCGACCGCTATCCAGCATGCATCTAGTGTATTAAGTCCAAAAGAACAGAGTAACGCCTTAACCAAGATGACATGATGTAGATGGACTATCTCATATCTACGACAAAGTCCATCTTGTTACCCTTGATGGCAACTACATGATGTGTGCCTTGCTGCCCCTACTGTCACTAGGAAAGGTCACCATACAGTAAGAACCCAAAACCAAGCACTTCTCCCATTGCAAGAATCGTAGACCTAGTTGGCCAAACAAAACCCAAGACTCGGAGAGACTTACAAGGATATCAAATCATGCATATAAGAAATCAGCAAAGACTCAAATATATATCATAGATAATCTGATCACAAATCCACAATTCATCGGATCTGGACAAACGCACCGCCAAAGAGGATTACATCGGATAGATCTCCATGAAGATCGTGGAGAACTTTGTATTGAAGATTCAAGAGAGAGAATAAGCCATCTACTACTAACTACGGACCTGTAGGTCTGAAGTGAACTACTCATGAGTCATTGGAGGAGCGATGATGTTGATGTAGAAGCCCTCCAACACCAAAGTCCCCTCCGGTAGGGCACCGGGAAGGGTCTCTAGATGAGATCTCGCGGAAACGGAAGCATGCAACGGCGGAAAAGTGTTTTTGTGGATTCCCTGATATTTTTGGTATTTTACGCAATATATAGGTGAAGGAGCTAGGTCAGGGTGGCACTAGGGAGGCCACAAGCCTGCTAGCCGCGGCCCCCCTGGTGGCGGCTACAGGGCTTGTGGCCCCCCTGTAGCTCACCTGGCTTGTCCCTTAAGCCCCCTGATCTTCTTCCGTTCGGGAAAAAATATTTCGGGGATTTTATTCCGTTTGGACTCCGTTCCAAAATCAGATCTGAAAAGAGCCAAAAACACAGAAAAACAGGAACTGGCACTTGGCACTGAATTAATAAGTTATTCCCAAAAAAGTTATAAAAGGTACATAAAACATCCAAAGATGACAAGATAACAACATGAAACCATCAAAAATTATAGATACGTTTGAGACATATCAAGCATCCACAAGCTTAACTCCTGCTCGTCCTCGAGTAGGGAAGTGATAAAGAATGAATTTTTGATGCTTTCATGCTACCTAGCATAGATGTCCTTTGTAACTCCTCTTATGTGACGTGAATGTTCAGATCCATTAGATTCAAAACAATAGTTTGCTATTGACATGGAAAAATAATAATTCAAGCAAACTAGCAAGGTAATCATGAACTTTCAAAATAACAAGGCCAAAAGAAAGTTATCCCTACAAAAGCATATAGTCTGGCTATACTCTATCATGATTGCACAACGAATTTAAATCACGCACAACCCCGGTATTGGCCAAGTAATTGTTTTCACACCTTTACTTTCTCAAACCTTTTCAACTCTCACGCAATACATGAGCGTGAGCCATGGTTTTAGCACTATAAGTGGTGTGGAGTGTGGTGGAGGTTGCAAGACAAACAAGGAGAAGATGATCACATTAACTAGGCATATCAATGAGCTGTGGAGATGCTCATCAATAGATATCAATGTGAATGAGTAGGGATTGCCATACAAATGATGCACTAGAGCTAAGAGTATGTGAAAGCTCTTACAGGAAACTAGTGGGTGTGCATCCAACTTCCTTTCTCACGAAGACCTAAGGCAAATTTGAGGAAGCCTATCATTGGAATATACAAGCCAACTTATATAACGAAAATTTCCCACTAGCTTATGGTGGTGACTAAACGAGAGACTCTCAAACATGAAGATCATGGTGCTTAATAAGCACAAATGTGGAACGATAGTAGCATTGTCCCTTCTCTCTTTTTCTCTCATTTTTTTGGGTGGGCTCTTTGGCCTCTTTTTTTATTTTTTTTATTTTTTTGTGGGCATCTTTGGCCTCTTTTCTTTCCTCACATGGGACAATGCTCCATCAATGATGATCATAACATTTTCAACTCAAATCTTAGAGCAACGATGACTCTATATGGAATGCCTTCGGTAGGGTAGCGTGACAATGATCTAGCATGGCATTGACATTAATGGAAACATCATGCTAGCTATCTTACGATCATGCAATGGCAATGTAGAAGTGGTGGCACATGTAATGGTGGTAGTTGCATGGCAATATATCTCGGAATGACTTTGAAAAAGCCATAGTATGTAGGTATGGTGGCTGTTTTGAGGGAGGCTAATGGTGGGTTTTGTGCACCGGCGAAAGTTGCACGATACTAAGAAGATAGTGATGGTGGAAGGTGATAGTGCATCTGAACCATGGACTCAACATTAGTCATGAAGAAATCATATATTTGTTGCAAAAGTTTTAGAAGTAATCGAAACAAAGCATTCAACGCATACTCCTTGGGGAAGGGTTGGTAGGTATAAACCATTGCGCGATCCCGACCGCCA
The DNA here is from genome assembly GCF_904849725.1 of Hordeum vulgare subsp. vulgare. Lineage (NCBI taxonomy): Eukaryota > Viridiplantae > Streptophyta > Magnoliopsida > Poales > Poaceae > Hordeum > Hordeum vulgare. The sequence continues at coordinate 213,685,665 of NC_058519.1, read as the reverse complement.
CGCAAAGGATGACAATCAATAGACTAATCATGCTCAGATTTCATCACATAGCGGTTCACCATACGTGCATGCTACAGGAATCACTCACTTCAACACAAGTATTTCGAGATCCACAACACCTTAGTAGCATAACTTCAATATTACCATCACCACAACTCAAAACTAATTGAGATGAATCAAACTTCTCTAACTATTCAATGCACCTGAAGGTGGAAGTTTTCATATCCCTTTGGATAACTAATGCTTTTGAGACTACTTCCATAGCAGAAATCAACTACCAAGCCACGCACCGTTGTGCTCTAAAAGATATAAGTGAAGTACACAGAGCAAAATCAACTAGCTCAAAAGATATAAGTGAAGCACATGTGAGCTGAATTGTCTACCAAAGGATATAAGTGAAGCTCGACAAAATCACGGTGAGTGCATGTCTCTCTCTCTAGGTGTGAAGAAAGTATGATTGTGACTCAACAAAAATAAAAGACTCCTACGATACAAGACGCTCCAAGCAAAACACATAACATGTGGTGAATAAAAATATAGCCCCAAGTAACGTTACCGATGGATTGAAAACGAAAGAGGGGATGCCTTCCCGGGGCATCCCCAAGCTTAGGCTTTTACGCCATCCTTGAATTATCTTGGGGTGCCTTGGGTATCCCCAAGCTTTAGCTCTTGCAACTCTTTATCTTTTTGTCCATAAGAACTTCACCCAAAACTTGAAAACTTCACAACACGAAACTTAAACAGAAACTCGTGATAACATTAGTATAAGAAAGCAAACCACCACTTCCTTAGGTACTGTAGCAAACTTAAATTCTACTTATGTTGATGTTGGGTTACTGTATTTTCAATCTTCCATGGCTAATACCCCCCGATACTATCCATAGTTTCATCAAAATAAGCAACCAACACAACAAAAACAGAATCTGTTAACAGCAGACCAGTCTGTTGCAATCTGTATACTTCGTATACTTTTGGTACTTCCAAAATTCTGAACAATTACGACAGTCTGAAGAATTTGTGTAGCAATCAGTAGCAAAAAGAATCAACTCAAAATCTCTTACATATAAAACATGAAAATTCTTTTCGTGAGCAGAAAATTTCTGTCTTTTCCAGCATGACCAAACGATCATCCCCAAGACTAATCATAACGGTTTTGCTTGGCACAAACACAAAAAGAAACACAAAAAACACAGTCATAACAGAATTATGAAAGTGTGGAAAACACAAAACAGAAAGAAAGAGGATAGATTCATTGGGTTGCCTCCCAACAAGCGCTTTTGTTTAACGCCCTTAGCTAGGCAAAAGGTGATGGAATCACGTATAGTCATCTTTGGTGCTCAAACCATAAGTAGCCCTCATCATAAATTAATAAGGCAATCTTATTTTCTTTCTAGGAAAGTGCTCCATGCCCTTATTTAAAGGAAATTGAAATCTAATATCCCCTTCCTTCATATAGATGATAGCACCAATTGTCCTTAGGAAAGGTCTACCAAGAATAATGGGACATGAAGGATTCCAATCTATGTCAAGTACAATCAAATCCACGGGCACATAGTTCTTATTTGCAACAATAAGAACATCATCGATCCTTCCCATGGGTTTCTTGACAGTAGAATCCGCAAGATGCAAATTAAGAGAACACTCTTCAATCTCATGAAAACCAAGAATATCACATAAAGACTTTGGAATCGCGGAAACACTAGCACCCAAATCACACAAAGCATTGCACTCATAGTTTTTGTTCTTGATTTTGATAGTAGGTTTCCACTCATCATGAAGTTTTCTAGGTATAGAGACTTCTAGTTCGAGCTTCTCTTCAAGAGATTTCATCAAAGCATCTACGATATGCACGGTAAAGGCTTTGCTTTGGCTATAAGCATGTGGAGAGTTTGCAATGGACTGCATCAAAGAAATGCATTCAAACAAGGAGCAGTTATCATAATTGAATTCCTTGAAATCCAAAGTAGGAGTTTCATTACTGCCCAAATATTTGATTTCTTCTACTCCACTCTCCACACCTTTATCATCAAGATGGGTGGACTCCGAATCATTGGGGAGTTTTTCAACCAAAGTGGATTCATATCCAGCCCCATCATCAATAGGTTTGACACGCAAAAACAGAGATTCAAGAGGAGTCACACCAAGCACTTTAAGATCTTCGTGATTTGCATCACTAGAACATACCCTTTTAAACCATTCATGCCTAGCGCAAATTTGGGCGGTTCTTTCTTTGCTCCCATTCATGGAGACACGCATAACTTTCAAAGTTTCATCGAAGTTGACCTTGGGAGGAGCGCATCTAACTTTCAAAGCATCAATATCAAAAGACATCCTATCAACGCTCTCAGCCAAATCGTCTATTTTGAGTAGTTTTTCCTCTATGGACGCATTGAAAATCTTTTGAGAGTTGATGAACTCTTTGATATTACTCTCTAAATCAGAGGGTAATTTGTTGTGATTTCCATAAGTGTTGTTGTAGTAATTGCCATAATTGTTAGAGGAGTTACTAGAAAAAGGCCTAGAAACCTAGTTTCCTCTAAAAGCATTGTTGTTGCCAAAATTGTTCCTACCAACAAAGTTAACGTCCAAACTAGCATTGCTACTATCAATCAAGGAAGATAGTGGCATGTCATTAGGATCTAAAGGAGCGTTTCTACTAGCAACCAAATTCATCAACTCGTCCATCTTAGCACTAAGCGAGTTAATTTCTTCTATAGCATGTACCTTTTTGCTAGCAGGTGACCTTTTAGTGTGCCACTAAGAGTAGTTGGTCATGATATTGTCTAGGAGTTTTGTAGCGTCTCCTAACGTGATTTCCATGAATGTTCCACCTGAGGCAGAGTCCAAGATATTGCGAGAGGCAAAATTCAAGCCAACGTAAAAGATTTGTATAATCATCCACAAACTCAAGCCATGAGCGGGACAATTTCTAATCATAAGCTTCATCCTCTCCCAAGATTGTGCAATGTGGTCATGATCAAGTTACTTGAAATTCATGATATCGTTACGTAAGGAGATGATGTTAGCCGGCGGAAAATACTTGGATATGTAAGCATCTTTGCACTTATCCCAAGAATCGATATTATTTTTAGGCAAAGAAGAAAACCAAGTTTTTGCACGATCTCGCAACGAGAAAGGAAAAAGCTTCAACTTAATCACGTCATTATCCACATCTCTTTTCTTTTGCATATCGCAAAGCTCAATGAAGGTATTGAGATGGGATGCGGCATATTCACTAGGAAGGCCAGAGAATTGCTCTTTAATAACAAGATTCAATTAAGCTGCGTTGATTTCATACGATTCCGCACTAGTGGCGGGACCAATCGGAGTAGTAATAAAATCATTATTATTGGTACTCGAGAAGTTGCAAAGTTTGGTGTTTTCAGCCATGATGACTTCAACAAACAAACAAGCACACAAGCAAGCAAGAAAACCGGCGAAGGAAAACGGCAAAAAGGCAAAAGGCAAAAGAAAACGGCAAAGGAGAAAGTCAAATGAAAACGGCAAATGTGAAGTGGGGGAGAGGAAAACGAGAGGCAACTGGCAAAAATAGTAAATGCAAGAGATGAGGTTGTGAGACCTACTTGGATAGATCTCCCCTTCCCCGACAACGGCACCACAAATACTTTTGCTAGTGCAACTAAAGACCTTCCAACGGCGCTAGAAACACGTGCTGACGGGAGAGTGTTCTTGTCTTGATACTCCACAGCAACGGCACCAGGAATCCTTCTGCTATGGCTACACCTTTAGGGACTTCCTAGGAAAATATGCAAAGGATTTCCCTGTGGCCTTGGAGCCTTGCGTTGGTGTTCCCTCAAAGCGGAAAGGGTGATGTAGCGCAGCGGTGGTCAGTATTTCCCTCAGTTTTGAGAACCAAGGTATCGATCCAGTGAAGGAGTATCACAAGTACCTGCCGAAACACAAACAGCTTGCTCCCAACGCTATGAAGGGGTTGTCAATCCCTTATAGATCGTTTTCCAAGTGAAAACTGAAAGCAACAAAGTAACAAAGCAAAGTAAAATCGAAAGTGGAAACGATAGGTGTGAATAGACCCGGGGGCCGTTGTGTTCACTAGTGGCTTCTCTCATGAAAGAAAGTAGACGGTGGGTGAACAAATTACTGTCGAGCAAGTGATAGAACCGCGCAAAGTCGCGACGTCATCTATGGCAATGATTATATCTATAGGCATCACGTCCAAAACAAGTAGACCGATACTTTCTTCATCTACTACTATTACTCCACACGTCGACTGCTATCGAGCATGCATCTAGTGTATTAAGTCCAAAAGAACAGAGTAACGCCTTAAGCAAGATGACATGATGTAGATGGACAATTTCATATCTACGACAAAGCCCATCTTGTTACCCTTGATGGCAACTACATGATGTGTGCCTTGCTGCCCCTGCTGTCACTGGGAAAGGTCACCACACGGTAAGAACCCAAAACCAAGTACTTCTCCCATTGTTAGAATCCTAGATCTAGTTGGCCAAACAAAACCCAAGACTCGGTGAGACTTACAAGGATATCAAATCATGCATATAAGAAATCAGCAAAGACTCAAATATATATCATAGATAATTTGATCACAAATCCACAATTCAGCGGATCTCGACAAACACACCGCCAAAGAGGATTACATCGGATATATCTCCATGCAGATCATGGAGAACTTTGTATTGAAGATCCAAGAGAGAGAAGAAGCCATCTAGCTACTAACTATGGACCCGTAGGTCTGAAGTGAACTACTCACAAGTCATTGGAGGGGCGATGATGTTGATGTAGAAGCCCTCCAACTCCAAAGTCCCCTCTAGCAGGGCACCGGGAAGTGTCTCCAGATGAGATCTCGTGGAAACGGAAGCTTGCGGCGGCGGAAAAGTGTTTTCGTGGATTCCCTGATTTTTTCTTCTGTATTTTAGGGAATATATAGGCGAAGGGGCTAGGTCAGGGGGCGCGAGGGAGGCCACAAGCCTGCTAGCCCCCGCCCCCTGGTGGCGGCTACAGGGCTTGTGGGCCCCCTATAGCTCTCCTGGCTTGGCCCTCAATCCCATGATCTTCTTCCGTTCGGGAAAAATTTATTTCGGGGGTTTTATTCTGTTTGGACTCCATTCCAAAATCAGATCTGAAAAGAGCCAAAAACACAGAAAAAACAGGAACTGGCACTTGGCACTGAATTTATAAGTTAGTCCCAAAAAAGATATAAAAGGTACATAAAACATCCAAAGATGACAAGATAACAACATGAAACCATCAAAAGTTATAGATACGTTTGAGACGTATCAAGCATCCCCAAGCTTAACTCCTGCTCGTCCTCGAGTAGGGAAGTGATAAAGAATGAAGTTTTGATGCTTTCATGCTACCTAGCATAGATGTCCTTTGTAACTCCTCTTATGTGACCTGAATGTTCAGATCCATTAGATTCAAAACAATAGTTTTCTATTGACGTGGAAACAATTATAATTCAAGCAAACTAGCAAGGTAATCATGAACTTTCAAAATAACAAGGCCAAAAGAAAGTTATCCCTACAAAAGCATATAGTCTGGCTATGCTCTATCATCATTGCACAACGAATTTAAATCAGGCACAACCCCGGTATTGGCCAAGTAATTGTTTTCACACCTTTACTTTCTCAAACCTTTTCAACTCTCACGCAATACATGAGCGTGAGCCATGGTTTTAGCACTATAAGTGGTGTGGAGTGTGGTGGAGGTTGCAAGACAAACAAGGATAAGATGATCACATTAACTAGGCATATCAATGAGCTGTGGAGATGCTCATCAATAGATATCAATGTGAATGAGTAGGGATTGCCATACAAATGATGCACTAGAGCTAAGAGTATGTGAAAGCTCTTACAGGAAACTAGTGGGTGTGCATCCAACTTCCTTTCTCACGAAGACCTAAGGCAAATTTGAGGAAGCCTATCATTGGAATATACAAGCCAACTTATATAACGAAAATTTCCCACTCGCTATATGGTGGTGACAAAACGAGAGACTCTCAATCATGAAGATCATGGTGCTTAATAAGCACAGGTGTGGAAGGATAGTAGCATTGTCCCTTCTCTCTTTTTCTCTCATTTTTTTGGTGGGCTCTTTGGCCTCTTTTTTTCATTTTTTATTTTGGTGGGCATCTTTGGCCTCTTTTATTTCCTCACATGGGACAATGCTCCATCAATGATGATCATCACACTTTCAACTTAAAACTTAGAGCAACGATGACTCTATATGGAATGCCTTCGGTAGGGTACCGTGACAATGATCTAGCATGGCATAGACATTAATGGAAACATCATGCTAGCTATCTTACCATCATGCAATGGCAATGTAGAACTGGTGGCACATGTCATGGTGGTAGTTCAATGGCAATATATCTCGGAATGACTTTTAAAAAGCCATAGTAGGTAGGTATGGTGGCTGTTTTGCGGGAGGCTAATGGTGGGTTTTGTGCACCGGCGAAAATTGCACGACACTAAAGAAGATAGTGATGGTGGAAGGTGAAAGTGCATCTAAACCATGGACTCAACATTAGTCATGAAGAACTCATATACTTGTTGCAAAAGTTTTAGTAGTAATCGAAACAAAGCATTCAACGCATATTCCTAGGGGAACGGTTGGTAGGTATAAACCATCGCGCGATCCCGACCGCCACGCACAGGATGACAATCAATAGACTAATCATGCTCAGATTTAATCACATCGCGGTTCACCATACGCGCATGCTACGGGAATCACTAACTTCAACACAAGTATTTCTAGATCCACAACACCTTACTAGCATAACTTCAATATTACCATCACCACAACTCAAAACTAATTGAGATGAATCAAACTTCTCTAACTATTCAATGCACATGAAGGTCGAAGTTTTCATATCCCTTTGGATAACTACCCCTTTTGAGACTACTTTCATAGCATAGATCAACTACTAAGCCATGCACTGTTGTGCTCTAAAAGATATAAGTGAAGCACATAGAGCAAAATCAACTAGCTCAAAAGATATAAGTGAAGCACATGTGAGCTGAATTGTCTACCAAAGGATATAAGTGAAGCTCGACAAAATCACGGTGAGTGCATGTCTCTCTCTCTAGGTGTGCAGCAAGGATGATTGTGACACAACAAAAATAGAAGACTCCTACGATACAAGACGCTCCAAGCAAAACACATAACATGTGGTGAATAAAAATATAGCCCCAAGTAACGTCACCGATGGATTGAAAACAGAATAGGGGATGCCTTCCCGGGGCATCCCCAAGCTTAGGCTTTTACGGCATCCTTGAATCATCTTGGGGTGCCTTGGGAATCCCAAAGATTGAGCTCTTGGCACTCTTTGTCTTTTTGTCCAAAAGAATTTCACCCAAAACTTGAAAACTTCACAACACGAAACTTAAACAGAAACTCGTGATAACATTAGTATAAGAAAGCAAACCACCACTTCCTTAGGTACTGTAGCAAACTTAAATTCTACTTATGTTGATGTTGGGTTACTGTATTTTCATGCTTCCATGGCTAATACCCCCCGACACTATCCATAGTTTCATCAAAATAAGCAACCAACACAACAAAAATAGAATCTATTAACAGCAGACCAGTCTGTAGCAATCTGTATACTTCGTATACTTCTGGTACTTCAAAAATTCTGAAAAATTACGATAGTCTGAAGAATTTGCGTACCAATCGGCAGTATAAAGAATCAACTCAAAAGCTCTTACATAAAAAATGAAAATTCTTTTCGTGAGCAGAAAGTTTATGTCTTTTCCAGCATGACCAAACAATCATCCCCAAGACTAATCATAACGGTTTTGCTTGGCACAAACGCAAAAAGAAACACAAAAAACACAATTGTAACAGAATTATGAAAGTGTGGAAACACAAAACATAAATAAGAAGGATAGATTCGTTGGATTGCCTCCCAACAAGCGCTTTTGTTTAACGCCCTTAGCTAGGCCAAAGGTGATGGAATCACGTATAGTGATCTTTGGTGCTCAAACCATAAGTAGCCCTCATCTTAGATTCATAAGGCAATCTTATTTTCTTTCTAGGAAAGTGCTCCATGCCCTTCTTTAAAGGAAATTGAAATCTAATATTCCCTTCCTTCATATCGATGATAGCACCAATAGTCCTTAGGAAAGGTCTACCAAGAATAATGGGACATGAAGGATTGCAATCTATGTCAAGTAAAATGAAATCCACGGGTACATAGTCCTTATTTGCAACAATAAGAACATCATCGATCCTTCCCATGGGTTTCTTGACAGTAGAATCCGCAAGATGCAAGTTAAGAGAACACTCGTCAATCTCATGTAAACCAAGAATATCACATAAAGACTTTGGAATCGCGGAAACACTAGCACCCAAATCACACAAAGCATTGCACTCATAGTTTTTGATCTTGATTTTGGTAGTAGGTTCCCACTCATCATGAAGTATTCTAGGTATAGAGTCTTCTAGTTCGAGCTTCTCTTCAAGAGATTTCATCATAGCATCTACGATCTACGCGGTAAAAGCTTTTCTTTGGTTATAAGCATGTGGAGAGTTTGCAAAGGACTGCATCAAAGAAATGCATTCAAACAAGGAGCAATTATCATAATTGAATTCCTTGAAATCCAATGTGGGAGTTTCATTACTACCCAAAATTTTGATTTCTTCTACTCCACTCTCCACACCTTTATCATCAAGATGGGTGGACTCCAAATCATTGGGGCGTTTTTCAACCAAAGTGGATTCATATCCAGCCCCTTCATCAATAGGTTTGACACGTCAAAACAAAGATTCAAGAGGAGTCACACCAAGCACTTTAAGATCTTCGTGATTTGCATCACTAGAACGCACCCTTTTAAACCATTCATGCCTAGCGCGAATTTGGTCGGTTCTTTCTTTGCTCTCATTCATGGAGACACGCATAGATTTCAAAGTTTCATCCAAGTTGACCTTGGGAGGAGCGCATCTAACTTTCAAAGTATCAATATCACAAGAAATCCTATCAACGCTCTTCGCCAAATCGTCTATTTTGAGTAGTTTTTCCTCTATGGACGCACTGAATATCTTTTGAGAGTTGATGAACTCTTTGATATTACTCTCTAAATCAGAGGGTAATTTGTTGTGATTTCCATAAGTGTTGTTGTAGGAATTGCCATAATTGTTAGAGGAGTTTCCTCTAAAAGCATTGTTGTTGCCAAAATTGTTCCTACCAACAAAGTTAACATCCAAACTAGTGTTGCTACTCTCAATCAAGGAAGATAGTGGCGTGTCATTAGGATCTAAAGGAGCGTTTCTACTAGCAACCAAATTCATCAACTCTTCCATCTTAGCACTAAGAGAGTTAATTTCTTCTATAGCGTGTACCTATTTGCTAGCAGGTGACATTTTAGTGTGCCACTGTGAGTAGTTGGTCATGATATTGTCTAGGAGTTTTGTAGCTTCTCCTAACGTGATTCCCATGAACGTTCCACCCGAGGCGGAGTCCATGATATTGCGAGAGGCAAAATTCAAGACAGCGTAAAAGATTTGTATAATCATGCACAAACTCAAGCCATGAGCGGGACAATTTCTAATCATAAGCTTCATCCTCTCCCAAGATTGTGCAACGTGTTCATGATCAAGTTTCTTGAAATTCATGATATCATTACGTAAGGAGATGATCTTAGCCGGAGGAAAATACTTGGATATGTAAGCATCTTTGCTCTTATCCCAAGAATCGATACAATTTTTAGGGAAAGAAGAAAACCAAGTTTTTGCGCGATCTCGCAACGAGAAAGGAAAAAAGCTTCAACTTAATCATGTCATTATTCACATATCTTTTCTTTTGCATATCGCAAGTCTCAATGAAGGTATTGAGATGGGATGCGACATCTTCATTACAAGATTCAGCAAAGCTGCGTTGATTTCATACGATTCCGCACTAGTGGCGGGAGCAATGAGAGTACTAATAAAATCATTATTATTGGTACTCGAGAAGTCGCAAACTTTGGTGTTTTAAGCCATGATGATGTCAATAAACAAACAAGCACACAAGCAAGCAAGAAAACCGGCGAAGTAAAACGGCAAAAAGGCAAAAGGCAAAAGAAAACGGCAAAGGAGAAAGGCAAATGAAAACGGCAAATGTGAAGTGGGGGAGAGGAAAACGAGAGGCAACTGGCAAAAAAAGTAAATGCAAGAGATGAGGTTGTGAGACCTACTTGGATAGATCTCCCCTTCCCCGGCAACGACACCAGAAATACTTCTGCTACTGCAACAAAAGACCTTCCAACGGCGCCAGAAACACGTGCTGACGGGAGACTGTTCTTGTCTTGATACTCCTCAGCAACGGCACCAGAAATCCTTCTGCTATGGCTACGCCTTTAGGGACTTCCTAGGCAAATATGCAAAGAATTTCCCCGTGGCCTTGGAGCCTTGCGTTGGTGTTCCGTCAAAGCGGAAAGGGTGATGTAGCGCAGCGGTGGTAAGTATTTCCCTCAGTTTTGAGAACCAAGGTATCGATCCAGTGAAGGAGTATCACAAGTACCTGCACAAATACAAACATCTTGCTCCCAACGCTATGAAGGGGTTGTCAATCCCTTATAGATGTTTGCCAAGTGAGAACTGAAAGCAACAAATTAACAAAGCAATGTAAAAGTGAAAGTGGAAACGATAGGTGTGAATAGACCCGGGGGCGGTAGTGTTCACTTGTGGCTTCTCTCATGAAAGCAAGTAGACGGTGGGTGAACAAATTACTGTCGAGCAATTGATAGAATCGCGCAAAGTCGTGACGTCATCTATGGCAATGATTATATCTATAGGCATCACGTCCAAAACAAGTAGACTGATACTTTCTGCATCTACTACTATTACTCCACACGTCGACCGCTATCCAGCATGCATCTAGTGTATTAAGTCCAAATGAACATAGTAACGCCTTAAGCAAGATGACATGATGTAGATGGACAATCTCATATCTACGACAAAGCCCATCTTGTTACCCTTGATGACAACTACATGATGTGTGCCTTGCTGCCCCTACTGTCACTAGGAAAGGTCACCACACGGTAAGAACCCAAAACTAAGCACTTCTCCCATTGCAAGAATCATAGATCTAGTTGGCCAAACAAAACCCAAGACTCGGAGAGACTTACAAGGATATCAAATCATGCATATAAGAAATCAGCAAAGACTCAAATATATATCATAGATAATCTGATCACAAATCCACAATTCATCGGATCTCGACAAACACACCGCCAAAGAGGATTACATCGGATAGATCTCCATGAAGATCATGGAGAACTTTGTATTGAAGATCCAAGAGAGAGAAGAAGCCATCTAGCTACTAACTACGGACCCGTAGGTCTGAAGTGAACTACTCACGAGTCATTAGAGGGGCGATGATGTTGATGTAGAAGCCCTCCAACTCCAAAGTCCCCTCCGGCAGGGCACCGGGAAGGGTCTACAGATGAGATCTCGCGGAAACGGAAGCTTGCGGCGGCGGAAAAGTGTTTTCGTGGATTCCTTGATTTTTTTTCCTGTATTTTAGGGAATATATAGGCGAAGGAGCTAGGTCAGGGGGGCGCCAGGGAGGCCACAAGCCTGCTAGCTGCCGCCCCTGGTGGCGGCTACAGGGCTTGTGGGCCTCGTGTAGCTCTCCTGGCTTGGTCCTCAAGCCCCCTGATCTTCTTCCGTTCGGGAAAAATTTATTTCGGGGATTTTATTCCGTTTGGACCCCGTTCCAAAATCAGATCTGAAAAGAGCCAAAAACACAAAAAAACAGGAACTGGCACTTGGCACTGAGTTAATAAGTTAGTCCCAAAAAAGATATAAAAGGTACGTAAAACATCCAAAGATGACAAGATAACACGATGAAACCATCAAAAATTACAAATACGTGTGAGACGTATCACTCATTTTGATACTCCTACTGGATTGATACCTTGGTTCTCAAAGTGAGGAAAATAGTTATTGCTACTTTGCTGCATCACCCTTTTCTCTTCAAGGGAAAAACCAACGCAAGCTCGAGAAGTAGAAATATACTACTTGTGCATCCATAAACCCTCAACCCAGTTTTGCCATGAGAGTCCACCATACCTACCTATGGATTGAATAAGATCCCTCAAGTAAGTTGTCATCGGTGCGGGCAATAAAAATTTCTCCCTAAATATGTCTGATCTATTAGTGTGTGAAAATAAGCTTTGTACGAACCTGTGATGAGGAAGACATAAAAGCGACAGACTGCATAATAAAGTTCTTTATCACAAGAGGCAATATAAAGTGACGTTCCTTCACACTAAAAGATCGGACATCCAAATCTTAAAAGCGCATGACAACCTCTGCTTCCCTCTCCGAAGGGCCTATCTTGTACCTTTATTTTTTATCTTTAAAAGAGTCATGATGATCGACACCAATTCCTTATTTCGCCATTATCTTGGCAAACGTCATATGCTAGGGAAAGATCTATATTCATATATCAACTTGGAAGTAAGTAATCATGAATTATTATTGTTGACATTACCCTTGAGGTAAATAGTTGGGAGGCGAAACTATAAGCCCCTATCTTTCTCTGTGTCCAACTGAAACTTTGATCTCATGAGTACCGCGTGAGTTTTAGCAATTGTAGAAGACTAAAAGATGATTGAGTATGTGGATTTGCTTTACAAGCTCTTATTTCACTCTTTCGGATGTTATGATAAATTGCAATTGCTTCAATGACTAAAGACTATTGGTTGTTAATTCTCAATAAGGTTCTTGATCCATACTTTACATTGTGAAGGAATTGTCACTTTAGCATAAGAGATTATATGATGATATTGCTGTTCTAAATATGATCATGATGCCTGCATGTCTGTATTTTATTTTATCAACACCTCTATCTCTAAACATGTGGGCATATTTATTGATCTCGGCTTCCTCTTGAGGACAAGCGAGGTCTAAGCTTGGGGGAGTTGATACGTCAATTTTGCTTCATGCTTTTATATTGATATTTATGGCATTATGGGCTGTTACTACACATTATGGTACAATACTTTTGCCTTTTCTCTCTTATTTTATAAGGTTTACATGAAGAGGTAGAATGGCGACATCTTTAATTCTTGGCTGGAAAAGGAGCAAGTCTGAGATACCTATTCTGCACAACTCCAAAAGCCGTGAAAATCAGCGAGGAATTATTTTGGAATATATAAAAAATATTGGGCGGAAGAAATACTGGAGGGGAGCCACCAGGAGGTCATGAGCCTGCCAGTCGTGCCCCACCGCCTGGGCGCGCTTGGGGGGCTCGTGGGCCCACTGTTACCCCTCCGGCTCTCATCTTATGCTATATGGAGGGTTTCGTCCCATAAAAAAAATCAAGAGAGAGCTTTCGGCAAGAAACGCCGCCGCCACGAGGCGAAACTTGAGCAGAACCAATCTAGAGCTCCGGCAGGGCCGTCCTGCCGGGAAAACTTCCCTCCCGGAGGAGGAAATCATCGCCATCGTCATCACCAACACGCCTCTCATCAGAGGGGACTCATCTCCATGAACATCTTCACCAACACCATCTCATCTCCAAACCCTAGTTCATCTGTTGTACCCAATCTCCATCTCTTGACTCCGATTGGTACTTGTAAGGTTGCAAGTAGTGTTAATTACTCCTTGTAGTTGATGCTAGTTGGATTACTTGGTGGAAGATCATATGTTCAGATCCTTAATTCTATTCAATAACTCTCTAATCATGAAGATAATTATGCTTTATGAGTAGTTACGTTTGTTCCTGAGGACATGGGATAAGTCTTGCTATAAGTAGTCATGTGAATTTGGTATTCGTTCGATATTTTGATGCGTTGTATATTGTCTTTCCTCTAGTGGTGTTATGTGAACATCGACTACACGACACTTCACCATTATTTGGGCCTAGAGGAAGGCATTGGGAAGTAATAAGTAGATGATGGGTTGCTAGAGTGACAGAAGCTTAAACCCTAGTTTATGTGTTGTTTCGCAAGGGGCTGATTTGGATCCACCAGTTTAATGCTATGGTTAGACTTTGTCTTAATTCTTATTTCGTAGTTGCGGATGCTTGCCAGAGGGGTTAATCATAAGTGGGATGTTTGTCCAAGTAAGGACATCACCCAAGCACCGGTCCACCCACATATCATATTATCAAAGTAGCGAATGCGAATCATACGAACATGATGAAAACTAGCTTGATAGAAATTCCCATGTGTCCTCGGGAGCGCTTTACCTTATATAAGAGTTCGTCCAGGTTTGTCCCTTGCTACAAAAGGGATTGGGCCATCTTGCTGCACCTTTGTTACTATTGTTACTTGTTACCTGCTACGAATTATCTTATCCTGCAACTATGTGTTACCGATAATTTCAGTGCTTGCAGAGAATACCTTGCTGAAAACCACTTGTCATTTCCTTCTGCTCCTCGTTGGGTTCGACACTCTTATTATCAAAAGGACTACGATAGATCCCCTATACTTGTGGGCCATCAGAGGGGTATATATAGGCATCCCCCAAAATCCAACCGTTACAACATTATTACCCAATTCGGTGACACCGAAAAGAATCATGGTGGTTCCGAGTTGCACTAAATGTGGCAACTTTTGAATTTTTGGTGACACCGATATATGAATCACGGTGGTACTGATACGATGAGCTAGACTAGTTTCCAAATCTAGGTGAGGCCGATTTCAAACTCGGAAATTTCGATTCTTGAAATCTTCTCAATAGAAAGTTGGTCAATGAATCTCGATGGCACCGATGTAAAAGTTGGTGGTACCGAGATGGTAGGGTTTGGCATAGGATCTGTCAAGTGTAAAATCGGTAGGGCCGACTGGAAATTGTTTGTGGGACCAAGTTTGCTGGTTTGGCTTTGGATAGAGATATTTTTTGGGAGAATGGCCGAGTATTTTTGGTGGCTACCTCTAAGAAGTTGAGCAACCAATTCATCATAATACCTCATCCCCTTTTAATAGGATTGGCTTTCCTATGGACTCAAAGTGATTTCTCACAAATTTAAAATGTAGAGTCTTCTTGCTTGAAGCTTCAGCCAATCCTATTCTTTTCTTGCATTAAGGGGCATCTCTTCACAATTCTATAGCCAAGCATCTTTGAACTTTTCTGAAATATACTTGAATAAACTCACAAGTCCAATGATGCATATGTTGTGATTAATTACCAAAACCAACTTAGGGAGCAATTGTAATTTCAATCTCTCCCTTTTTGGTAATTGATGACAACATATAGAGCATGAACCAGGAGTATTCAGAGAATTCACACATGCCCTTTCTAGCATTGGTCTTTGAGCATGAACCATTTTGGGTAAGCATGTGATATAAGTTTTATTGTGTAGTTAACCACCTCTCCCGCTCTCACATACACACACACACATGCACATATCTGACAGGTGAAAGTGAAGTGTGGTCCAATTCATCTATATCAGGAAACAACAATCAACCACTGAATATATAGGAAATGAAAAAGAGGAAAGAGAAGGGACCAGATCCCAACACATAACGTACAACACTGATTGCAGTCGCTCCAGCGAAACTTTATATCTTCACTTTTCTCTCTCTCTCTCTCTCTCTCTCTCTATATATATATATATATATATATATATATATATATATATATATATATATCCCCTCGCTGTGGGTGACACCTAGATGAGATTTTCGGCGCCACCGAGTTCCACAACTGTCAGGTGACAGTGAAACTCGGTGAGGCCGAAAAGCAAAACTCGGTTACACCGAGATGATAATAACTCGAAGAACCCTAGGCTTCGGTGGGACCTAGATTTTGAGGTCGTTCACACCGAGATGCACTTTAGGAGGTTTTGGATTACAACCCTTGTCGAGAAGGATGTCCGAGTGCTCCTCACACAGAGTGTCCCTAAAGTTCTTGCTCAAATTTTGTGATGTAGCATGAATAGAATTTGAGATGCGAAAGCATAGATATCAAGAGGGAGGTACTGAAGCATTCTTGTATATCCAATTGGCCAATTAAATTTTAAAGACAAATAACAACAATTGGATATCCTCGAATGAACAAAATATGCATACCAACATGCTCACACAATAAGATGTCAAAGAAAACATGGTGAACATGCACAATCATTCTACCATCTATCAATCACTTTGGCGATGACCAAGTCATATATATATGAGTATATTGACTTAGGATCCAAGTAAGAATACTTGATCATAGGTCATACTCATCGATTAAGAACAAGCGGGGTTACCACTTTTACATAATGCATTAATGTGTTCACATCATTTACGAGACGCTTATACTCAAGTCTTAGAGTAAAGCTCCCCCTAGATGTGACATCCCACCTAAGAGGGATAAACTAACCTTAGTTTTTGTCATAGAAGACTTAGAGTAGGTGTAGTAGTGGTGAATGCTCATTGTTGATGAAGATCATCTTGAATTGGGAGCAATCCTTGTTGTTTCTTACTCTTCTCACCTACATGGGTTAGTCCCAAAGCAAAAGTAACAAATGAAAGGATATATATGGACATGAAGTGAAATACATGGGATGTGTGACTCCTTGAACTAATGCATGTGTGACTCCTTGAACTAATGCATGTGGTTGGAGTTGATTGCATATAGTTCTTGCCAAAATGAATAAGAGTAAATTTCATTGGCGGAGTCACCCCTCAAGAACTTTGTAGTTCTTCCTCTTGGAGACCCACGTCACCTTGATGGGGATCCTTGGAGTTGTGGTAGCACTAGATGAGGTAGTACTAGAACTGTCATTTGGAACCCACTCGACCTTGGCTTGGGGTTCTTCCCCAAATGAGTTAATCTCCTCTTGAAGCTTTCCCTTGCCCTTGTGGTCTTGTGGTGGAAGGCCATCTTGAGAGTTTGTTCCGTTGGGAGGAGTAGGACCATACTTATACTCTTGAGGAACAAACTTGGGAATGGGATATGGACCTTCTTCCCAAACATCTCCGTTGATGTTGAAGTAGCCAACAACTTGCTTCTTCCGATGTCCTCCTTGCTTGCGCACAATTTCCTAGAATTGCTTACTTCCGACAAGACTCTTAAAACACATCTCTCTATAATCCCTTTCAATAAATCGTTTTCTTGCTCAAGTGTAACTTGGCTAAGAGAATCATTAGTGGAATCAAGAGAGATGCTAGCAACAATATCATTTGATCTAGCTTTAGCATTGTTATTACTAGATGAAGAAACTTTCTTCCCTTTGTTACTAGTCTTCTTTGGTTTAACTTGTGGAACAAAACTAGGCAAGAGTAATAGTTTGGTTAGATAATAAGACCCCCTCTTTCGAAGATCATCATTGATTGCTTTTAGAAACTCATGCTCTTGCTCTAAATTTAGCTTCTCGAAGCATAGCTTCTCATGAGTTCTTGCGGGCTCTCTATGATCTTCTAGAGTAGTTTCATGAGCTAATTTAAGAGTGTTTTATTATTTAGTCGTTCAATCTCTTTCTTATCAGCATCATTCGATTTCTCTGGGCTAGCATGATTATTTTCAAGTTCATTTTCATTGTTATCACTATCCTTATCAAAGAGCAAGTCATCTTCTCCTAACAAGTCATCTTCATCACTATCAAAGTCAAAGTAGTCGGGATGTGATACCTTGGGGCATTTTTCCATGAAGCAGTTCACAACCCCTTCAGTTGGTAAATCAAATAAGTAGTAGGAGTTGGAGGAAACAAGTGCACGACCGACAACACCTTCATCTCGACTATAGTCGGAGTTGGAGTGATAGCTTCTCTCGGATTGGTTTTGAGACTCGGAGCCATAAACCAATTCACCAACATGAGCTTTATGTCTTCTTCTTGAACTTCTCTTGGTGTACTTGTCCTTCTTCTCCGATTCTTTGCCTCTCTAGGAGAGTCTTTGTCATGATCTTCTCTACTCCTTTTCTCTCTGCGAGGTGACTCATCTCTTGAGCTTCATCTTCTAGATGACTCTTATCTTCGTTTGTGGGGAGCTGAGAACTCATTGGAATAGTGTCCGGGCTTTCCAAAGTTGTAGCAGTTTGGGTCAAGACTGGATGAACGCTTCTCATCATATCTTGAGATTGAGCTTCTCTCTTTGCCTCTACTCTTGTATAACTTGTTGAATTTCCTAACCATGAGGCTCATATGTTCATTGTTAACAAGGTTGTCACTTGAAGTACCGGGGACATCACTTGAAGGTTTGTAAGTACCACTTGACTTGTTGTGCAACTCATCTTTGTCCTTGAGAGACATTTCATGAGCGACAGTCCTTCCAATGACTTCAGTTGGCTTGAAATCCTTGTAGTTCGGCATCATTTGGATTAATGTGCACATGGTGTCGTATATTCCATCCAAGGATCTAAGTATCTTCTTGATGATGAATTTGTCGGTCATCTCTTTAGTTCCTAAGCCGACAATCTCATTTGTGATGAGACTAGCCTAGAATATCTCAACGACTCCTTCACCATCCTTCATCATGAGCTTGTCAAGCTAACTTTGAAGCACATCCAACTTACATTCCCTGACAGAATCGGTACCTTCGTGCATATCTACCAAAGTATCCCAAATTTTCCTTTGCATTTTCAAGGCGACTGATTTTGTTGAATTCTTTGGGACACAAGGAGTTGAACTTGATACCACAAGCTTGAGCATTGTATTGCAACATCTTCAACTCATCCGATGTCGCATCACGATGCAATTCTTTTCCTTCTCTGAAGAAATCACCTTGCACACCAACACGAACATTAGCCCAAATGACATGATTATGACCAAGAATATGAATTTTCATCTTATGCGTCCAGCTAGCGATATTAGTACCATCGAAATATGGAGATCTACAATGGTAATTCCCCTCACTAGATGCCATACTCTCTTATGTTATGAAACCAATACCACGGAGACCAAAGCTCTCATAGCACTTGTAGAGTGGGGGGGACTCTACTACTTGACAAGATAATACTTAGGCTTTTCACAATTTTTGTTGTGGGCCAGTTTTAGCAATTATGAAAAGTCAAGTACACCTTACACATGCACATCTAAGAGTATAGCAACGGAAAGTAAGACATGCAAATGTAAAGTAGAGGGTAAGGTAGGGAGATCAAACGCAAAGGTTGACATGGCGATTTTTGGCATGGTTCTGATAGGTGGCACTATCGTACGTCCATGTTAGTGGAGAATTCAACCCACAGAGGGTAACAACTGCGAGAGTCCATGGAGGGCTCCACCCACAAGGGATCCACGAAGAAGCGCCTTGTCTACTCCACCACGGCTTCCGTCCACACAGGACTAGCCTCACTCACGGTAGATCTTCATGAAGTAGTAGATCTCCTTGCCCTTACAATCATCTTGGTTCAAATCCACAACACAAAGTAGGAGGATCACAAGCAACACCTAACCAATCTAGGAGGTACCACCCTCCAAAAGGTAATAGATGTGGTAGAACGATGAACTCCTTGCTCTTGTGTTTCTAAATATAGTCTCTTCAACACTCAGTCACTCTCTCTCAGATTTGTCAGGGGTAGGAGAGATTGATCTTGTGGAAAGCAACTTGGGGAGGCTAGCAATCAAGGTTCAAATGGTTGGAATGGAATTTCTTGATATCAACACATGAGTAGGTGACTCTCTCTCAAAAAATGGATCTAGCAAGTGTAAGTGTGTTCTGGGTGCTTCCTCTATGAATGGGAGATGTGAAATATCAATGAATGAAGAATCGACAAAAACTCCAGCATCGAAAACATCGTCGAAGATGCATATGGGCTCCGTTTTCGATGAACTCGAGCTTGTCATGAAGATGACCATAAGCTCTAAAAATCACAAAGATAACCACCAAACAAGAACTAAGAAATATGATGCAAGGATGCAAATGGCTTGAGCTCTCGACGAACGATACGATCGAGCTATTCACTTGAGAGCCCCCCTTGACAGTACAACAGTCTATCCTAAAATAGAAAAATCTATCAAGGGCAAACCTATACTTTGCACATAGTCCAGTTGAGCTAGATGGTGACGATCTTGACTTCCTCAAGATGAACCACCTTTCTTTATTGCGTTTGGTCAATGAAGATTGGATGATTGCTCCCCCATACTCCACTATGGGTAAGCCACTCTTCAACATATATTCACAAGTCCATTTCCACCACAATGAACGACAATCTTCAAGCATGATATCTTCGTGATGCTCCAATTGAACTTTCACACTGCAATCTTGATGACGACCACCACTTGATGTCATCCTTAATGGGTTGAATGAGATCTTCCTCTTGATGCGAGACCATGGAAAGACACCTAACCCCACATAGAACTCTCATGAATAGCATGGGTTAGTACGCAAAAGTGTAATGGATAATGTTTAGCATACCGTGGGATCACTTGATCCCTCTCGGTACATCTTGTACGCTTTGTGTGTTGATCAACTTGATTTACTCTTTGACTTAGTATTGATCAACCTTATGTCTTTATGACCATTCTTTGGATAATACCTTGAATACTAACTTGGTCATCATATAAACTCCCTGAAACCAACAAATGGACTTCAAGAAGTGCCTATGGACAAACCCTTCAAATATAACTTAAGGCAACCATTAGTCCATAAGGATTGTAATCAATTACCAAGACCACATATGGAGAAATATGCTCTATAAAAGTTTTTTGATAATTTCAAGGAGTTGACCACAACGAGACTTTCTCACTAATAGCGATTCTAAAGTAAGTTTGGATCATTCTGCTATATATGCAGATTTCAATTATGAGATATGGCAGATGGATGTCCAAACGGTTTTCCTTGATGAAAATTTAACCGCATATGAATATATAATACAACCCAACGGTTTTGTTGATCCAAGGATGATAGAAAGATATGTAATCCTCAAAGATCCATTTATAGGTTGAAGCAAGCCTCTTGAAGTTGGAACATTCATTTTGATGTGGTGGTCAAAGAGTTTGACTTCATTCAAAACAAAAATGAACCTTGTGAGCTATGTTGTATTTCTAATCATATATGTGGACGACATATTATTGATTGGGTATGACATTCAAATGCTTGATCTATCAAGAACTTCTTGAAAAATAGTTTTTAGATGAAGGACTCGGGAGAAGCAACTTTTACTTTGGGAATCAATATCTATTGAAATATATCAAGGAGGATTATTGGATTAAGCCAGAATACTTATATTGAAAAGTTGTTGAAGAGGTTCAACATGCATGAGGTGAAGAAAAGGTTCTTGCATGTGTCTCATGGCGTTTCTCATCGCAAGACTAGGAGTCACTTGATGATATTTCATATGCTTCGGCTATCGGGTCCATCATGTATGCTATGTTATGTACTCATCTAGATGTTCACTATGTTTTGAGTTTAATGAGCAAACACCCGACTAGTACAATTAGAATATCCTTATGTACCTGAGAGGGACTAAGAAAATATTCATGGTTTATGGAAATGAGGTGAGGACCATTGTAAAGGTTACACCACTGCTAGTTTCCCAATTGATAAGGATTACTATAATGTAGTGTTAATTCTGAATAGAGGTACGGTAAGCTGAAAGAGTTCTAAACAAGAAATGTATTCTAATTCTACAATAGGGTCGGGGTGCATTGCGTCTTCTAAAGCTACGAAAGAATGTAGGGTGATAAATTTCATTTATGAGTTTGGTGTGTTTCACGGCGCATCCAACCCACTAGACCTCTGTTTTAAAAATAATGATGCTATCACACAAGCCAAGGAACTAAAGAATCTCTCGAATGGCAAATGCATACTTAAGAAATTTCATCTCACGCGACACATTGTTGAGAGAGGCGATGTAATGGTATGCAAAGTACACAAGGATCTAAATATTATTGATCCACTAATGATGCCTCTCTCATAGTTAAAGCACGAGTCACAGACTTTAGCCATGTGCTTGTGATATCAAAATGATTGACTCTAGTGCAAGTTAGAGATTGTTGAAAATATGCCATAGAGTCAATCATATGATGATGTCAGTTCCTTATGTATTCATGACTTATTTGTATTGTCCTTCAACATCATGACTCATATGTATCAATAAGTATCTGGCTTGTTTGTGAGAATGTATACTGTATGAATGTTCTAATAGTCCCTAGGTGATAAAGTTATGTAGAAACACATCCTTTGAACAATATGCAATTTTAATGATGACGATGTTTCACAATTCATGGGCATAATATGGACTTGAGGATGGCGATGATCGAGTCATACATACCCACTCTGAAACGTAACAAGGTATTCTCATATGTTAGTCACAAGTAAAATGTATATGCAATGCCCTACACTTGAGGTGTTTCCATGTACGCAAGATGTGTATCAACTTACCTACGGTATATCAAACACCACTCCATAACTAGATAGTTATATGATACGTCTCCAACGTATCTATAATTTTTGATGGTTCCATGCTATTATCTTGTCAAACTTTGGATGTTTTGTATGCCTTTTATATCTTTTTTGGGACTAACTTATTAACTCAGTGCCAAGTGCCAGTTCCTGTTTTTTCCGTGTTTTTGACCTTTTTCAGAGGAGAATATTGAACGGAGTCCAAACGGAATAAAACCTCAGAAAAGATTTTTTCCGGAACAAAAGATACACATGGAGCTTGAGAACCAAGGCACAGGGCACGTGGGGAGGCCACAAGCCCCCTAGACGCGGCCTGGGGGCCCCGCACCTAGCAGGTTTGTGGGCCCCCTGTGGCTCCTCTACCCTACTTCTACCACCTATAAATCCTCGAAAATTCCAAAACCACGTGAGAGAGCCACGAAAATACTTTTCCGCTGCCGCAAGCTTCTGTCTCCGCAAGATCCCATCTGGGGCACATTCTGGTGCCCTGCCGGAGGGGGGATTCGGACACAGAGGGCTTCTTAATCAACAGCATGGCCTCTCCGATGATGCGTGAGTAGTTTACCATAGACCTTCGGGTCCATAGCTAGTAGC
Source organism: Hordeum vulgare subsp. vulgare (assembly GCF_904849725.1). NCBI lineage: Eukaryota > Viridiplantae > Streptophyta > Magnoliopsida > Poales > Poaceae > Hordeum > Hordeum vulgare. The sequence continues at coordinate 213,662,812 of NC_058519.1, read as the reverse complement.
TAGATGGCTTCTTCTCTCTCTTGGATCTTCAATACAAAGTTCTCCATGATCTTCATGGAGATCTATCCAATGTAATCTTCTTTTCCGGTGTGTTTGTCGAGATCCGATGAATGTGGATTTATGATCAGATTATCTATGAATATTATTTGAGTTTCTTCTGATCTCTTATATGCATGATTTCATATCCTTGTAATTCTCTTCGAGTTGTGGGTTTTGTTTGGCCAACTTGATCTATGATTCTTGCAATGGGAGAACTGCTTGGTTTTGCGTTCATACCGTGTGGTGACCTCACCCAGTGACAGAAGGGGTAGCGAGGCACGCATTGTGTTGTTTCCATGAAGGGTAAAAAGATGGGGTTTATATCTATTGCTGGAATTTATCCCTCTACATCATGTCCTCTTGCTTAAGGCGTTACTCTCTTTGTCATGAACTCAATACACTAGATGCATGCTGGATAGCGGTCGATGTGTGGAGTATAGTAGTAGATGCAGAAAGTATCGGTCGACTTGTCTCAAACGTGATGCCTAAATGTATGATCATTGCCTTAGATATCGTCATGACTTTGCGCGGTTCTATCGATTGCTCGATAGTAATTCGTTCACCCACCATAATATTTGCTATCATGAGAGAAGCCTCTAGTGAACACTATGGCCCCCGGGTCTACTTCACATCATATTTTCAGCCCTAGACTTTTACTTTGTTGCACTTTCCACCTTCAGATCTCACCTTGCAATCAATCGTGAACGGATTGACAACCCCTTTGTAGTGTTGGGTGCAAGTTTGCTGTTTTTGCGCAGGTACTTTTTGGAGACTTGGCTTGATACTCCTACTGGATTGATACCCTGGTTCTCAAACTGAGGGAAATACTTACTGCTACTGTGCTGCATCACCCTTTCCTCTTCAAGGGAAAAACCAACGCAAGCTCAATAGGTACCAAGAAGAATTTCTGGCGCCGTTTCCGGGGAACATCAAGTGAAGCTTATCCAAGTAACCGTCGCAAACTCATCTCTTGCATTTACTTTTTTTGCCTCTCGTTTTCCTCTCCCCCACTTCTGTAAAAACAAAAATTTACAATTTTTTTTGCCTTCTTCGTTCGCCCTTTTCTTTCGCTTGCTTTCTGTTCGCTTGTGTAATATGTGCCTTCAATATGCTTGCATCTTCGCTTGTTGAAAATCTATTGATATGGATCCTCATCCACTTGCTAATCTCTTTAAGAGATCCAATTATGTTGAACCAATTGCTAGTGAGTTGAGTGCCCCTGACTTTCTCTATGGATTTTTGCTTGAGATGCGTGAATCTAAAAATTGTTTTGAAGAAATTCATGTGATCACGAGGGCCCCTTGAATGAAAAGCATGATTGCAATGGTTTCACTATGAATTCTATTAGTGATAATCATGCTAAAAATATGCAAAACCCTAAGATTGGGGATGCTAGTTTTGCTATGTCCACTAATTGTTGCAATGATCATGATTGGGGTAATGATTTTTCTTATGATCTTGAAATTTTTTTTGAGCCTCATGATGATTATCATATTTGCAATAATATTGAAAGTGGGTTTGGAGAAGTCATGACTTCAGTTGATGATAATCCCACTATTTTTGAAGAGCGTCAACTTTGCACACATGTGGATCATGAAAAGAATATCCTATGTGATAGCTATATTGTTGAATTTGATTATGATCCCACATGTAATAGTTATGAGAGAGGAAAATATTGTGGTAGAAACTTTCATATCACTAGATCACCTCTTGTTATGTTGAGATTGCTATTGTCTCTTTCTTCTTCCTTGCATATGGTAACTATTGGTTGTCTTGACAATTTGTTTCCCTATAAAATGCCTATGCATAGGAAGTATGTTAGACTTTGATATGTTTGTCACATGTTTCATGATGCTCTCTTCGTGTCCGATTGCTATCTTTTATGTGAGCATCATTGAATTATCAATGCCTAGCTAAAAGGATTTAAAGAATGGAGCTTGTTGGGAGGCAACCCAAAGAATTTATTTTTTCTTTTTGCTTTCTGTTTTGTCGTGTCCACACCATCATAATTCTGTTATGATTGTGTTTTTTGTGTTTCTTTTTGTGGTTGAGCCAAGTAAAACCGTTATGACTAGTTTTGGTGATGGTTGTTTGATCTTGCTGAAAAAGACAGAAACTTTGCGCTCACGAAATTATTTTTAATTCCTATCCAGAAAGAGCTTTTGAGTTGATTTTTGTTGTTGCTGGTTTATATGCCAATTTCCCTAATTGTCATAATTGTTCAGAATTTTTGAGATACCAGAAGTATACGAAGTATACAGATTACTACAGACTGGTCTGTTTTTGACACATTCTGTTTTTCTTGTGATGATTGCTTATTTTGATAAAACTATGGATAGTATCGGAGGGTACTAGCTATGTAAAAGTGAGAATACAGTAATCTAGCACCAATATAAGTATAAATCAAGTTTTCTATAGTACATAAAGAGGTGCTAGTTTGTTTTTTTGTTCTAATGATATCACGAGTTTCTGTTTAAGTTTTGTGTTGTGAAGTTTTCAAGTTTTGGGTGATGTTCTCATGGACAAAGGGATAAATAGTGGAAAGAGCTCAAGCTTGGGGATGCCCAAGGCATCCCAAGCCAAATTCAAGGACACCAAAAAGCCTAAGCTTGGGGATGCCCCGGGAAGGCATCCCCTCTTTCGTCTTCAATCCATGGGTAACATTACTCGGAGCTATATTTTTATTCACCACATGATATGTGTTTTTTCTTGGAGCGTCGTGTATTATAGGAGTCTTTTCTTTTTGTTGTGTCACAATCATCCTTGCTGCACACCTTTTGAGACAGACATGCACTCATCGTGAATTTGCTAGAATACTCATTGAGCTTCGCTTATATCTTTTGAGTTAGGCAATTTAGCTCGCATGTGCTTCACTTATATCATTTGAGCTAGATAACTTTGCTCTAACTGCTTCACTTAGATATTGTAGAGCACGACGGTGTCATATTTTGGAGAAATAAGAACTTTCGATCTCCACTTATATCTTTTTGAGAGTGCTCTCTCTGAGTAACTTGGTAGTTGGCTTGTGCTATGAAAGTAGTCCTAAAGATGATAGGCGTCAAAAGAGGATACAATAAAACTTCTACTCATGTGCATTGATTAGTAAAGAGAAGTTTGATTCCTCTCAATTAGTTTTGAGGCATGGATTTGGTAATATTAAGAGTCATGTTAGTAAGGTGTTGTGAATCTAGAAATACTTGTGTTGAAGTTAGTAATTCCCGTAACATGCACGTATGGTGAACCGCTACGTTAGGAAGTCGGAGCATAATTGATTTATTGATTGTCATCCTTTGTGTTGCGGTCGGGATCGCGCGATGGTTAACACCTACCAACCCTTCCCCTAGGAGTATGCGTTTAGCACTTTGTTTTGATTACTAATAAAAACTTTCGCAATAAGTATGTGAGTTCTTCATGACTAATGTGAGTCCATGGTATAGATGCACTTTCACCTTCCACCATTGCTAGCCTCTCTGGTGTCGCGCAACTTTCGCCGGTACACAAAACCACCATAGATCTTCCTCAAAACAGCCACCATACCTACCTATCATGGCCTTTTCATAGCCATTCCGAGATATATTGCCATGCAACTCCCACAGCTCCGTCTGATGACTTGTGCCGTCACTTACATATTGCCATTGCATGATCGTAAGATAGCTAGCGAGATGTTTCAACTTCATACACCAATCTAGATCGTTGCACATCCCGGTACACTGCCAGAGGCATTTCCTATAGAGTCATCATCGTTCTAAGCATTGAGCTGTGAGTTAATAAAAGTGTGATGATCATCATAATTAGAGCATTGTCCCATGTGAGGAAATAAAAAAAAGAGGCCAAAGTTTCCCACACAAAATAAAATAATATATATATATGGAAAGAGGCCAAAGAGGCCAAACAAAAAAAAGAGAGAAAAAGAGAGAAGGGACAATGCTACTATCTTTTTCCACACTTGTGCTTCATAATAGCACCATGTTCTTCATGATTGAGAGTCTCTTGTTTTGTCACCACCATATACTAGTGGGAATCTTCATTATGTAATTTGGCTTGTATATTCCAATGATGGGCTTCCTCAAAATTGCTCTAGGTCTTCGTGAGCAAGCAAGTTGGATGCACACCCACTAGTTCTCCTTTTGAGCTTTCACACACTTATAGCTCTAACTGCATCCATTGCATGGTAATCCCTACTCTTTCACATTGATATCTATTAATGGGCATCTCCATAGCCCTTTGATATACCGAGTCAATGTGACCATCTCCTCCTTTTTGCCTCACAACCTCCGCCACACTCTATTTCACCTACTTTGCTATATCCATGACTCATGCTCATGTATTGCATGAGAGTTGAAAAACGTTTGAGAAAGTAAGAGTGCGAAAACAATTACTTGGCCAATACCGCGGGTTGTGCATGATTTAAATTCGTTGTGTGGGGATGATGGGGCATAGCGAGACTATATGATTTTGTAGGTATAACTTTATTTGGCCTTGTTATTTCAAAAGTTCATGATTACCTTGCTAGTTTGCTTGAAGTATTATTGTTTTCATGTCAGTAGCAAACTATTGTTTTGAATCTTACGGATCTGAACATTCATGTCACATGAAAGAAGTTACAAAGGAAAAATATGCTAGGTAGCATTCCACATCAAAAATTCATTCTTTATCACTTCCCTGCTCGAGGACGAGCAGGAGTTAAGCTTGGGGATGCTTGATACGTCTCCAACATATCTATAATTTTTTATGGTTCCATGCTATTATCTTGGCAAACTTTGGATGTTTTGTATGCCTTTTATATATTTTTTGGGACTAATTTATTAACTCAGTGCCAAGTGCCATTTCCTATTTTTTCCGTGTTTTTGACCTTTTTTAGAGGAGAATATTGAACGAAGTCCATACAGAATAAAACCTCCGAAAAGATTTTTTTCCGGAACAGAAGATACACACGGAGCTTGAGAACCAAGGCAGAGGGCACCAGGGGAGGCCACAAGCCCCCTAGCCGCGACCTGGGGAGGGGGGCACCTAGCAGGCTTGTGGGCCCCCTATGGCTCCTCTGCCCTACTTCTTCCGCCTATAAATCCCCAAAAATTCCAAAACCACGGGAGAGAGCCAGAAAATACTTTTCCGCCGCCGCAAGCTTCTGTCTCCACAAGATCCCATCTGAGGTACGTTCTGGTGCCCTGCCGGAGGGGGGATTCATCAACACCTTTGCCTCTCCGATGATGCGTGAGTAGTTTACCACAGACCTTCGGGTCCATAGCTAGTAGCTAGATGACTTCTTTTCTCTCTTGGATCTTCAATACAAAGTTCTACATGATCTTCATGGAGATCTATCCGATGTAATCTTCTTTTGTGGTGTGTTTGTCGAGATCCTATGAATAGTGGATTTATGATCAGATTATCTATGAATCTTATTTGAGTTTCTTCTGATCTCTTATATGCATGATTTCATATCCTTGTAATTCTCTTCGAGTTGTGGGTTTTGTTTGGCCAACTTGATATAGGATTCTTGCAATGGGAGAACTGCTTGGTTTTGGGTTCATACCATGCGGTGACCTCACCCAGTGACAGAAGGGGTAGCAAGGCACGCATCGTGTTGTTGCCATCAAGGGTAAAAACATGGGGTTTATATCTATTGTATGAATTTATCTCTCTACATCATGTAATCTTACTTAAGGCGTTACTCTGTTTGTCATGAACTCAATACACTAGATGCATGCTGGATAGCGGTCGATGTGTGGAGTAATAGTAGTAGATGCATAAATTATCGGTCTACTCAACTAGGACGTGATGCCTATATGTATGATCATTGCCTTAGATATTGTCATGACTTTGCGCGGTTCTATCAATTGCTCGACAGTAATTCGTTCACCCACTGTAATATTTGCTATCATGAGAGAAGCCTCTAGTGAACACTATGGCCCCCGGGTCTACTTCACATCATATTTTCATCCCTACACTTTTACTTTGTTGCACTTTCCGCCTTAAGATCTCACCTTGCAATCAATCGTGAAGGGATTGACAACCCCTTTGTAGCGTTGGGTGCAAGTTTGCTGTTTTTGCGCAGGTACTTTTTGGAAACTTGGCTTGATAGTCCTACTGGATTGATACCTTGGTTCTCAAACTGAGGGAAATACTTACTCCTACTGTGCTGCATCACCCTTTCCTCTTCAAGGGAAAAACCAACGCAAGCTCAAGAGGTAGCATTATACAGGTAGCTTTCGTGTTAGCCGTCAAACATATCGCAAAACATTGTTGAGAGAGATGGCATTTTCCCCTCCAAGTCACGTAGGTATTCACTCGACTCACTTGAGTGATTATATTCAAAAAAGCATGACCATGCGACTTGGTTTAAGTCTTAACCTAGTTCGAGAATCTATATCATGGTTTTGGGAAGTGATATTGAGCTACCAGAGATTTAAAACATATATCGTGAGTAAAAAGGAAGGTTTAATATGACACATAGTCAAGGTTCGTCATATGACTCTGATCATATATATGAGTTGGCACATTCTGCTAGGAGACACTACCAGTTATCGACTTGGGTCATGTCCATGTGTACGTGAACCTATAGGGTCACACTCTTAAGTAGAAGGGGCCCATTCATGGACCCACTTAGAAATTGGGTGTGTAGTTGTAATGGGCCTCAGGTGGTAATCCTACCTCACACGTCTATTAAGTTGTGGGAAAGACCGTGGAAAGGGTTCGACGAGTCGAGCGACCTAGCCGTCGCCACTTCCACTATCACATGTCGTGCTATCGGATCTTGTAGTTTTCCACCTGAAGTTCCCCTACACGTGTGGATAACTTGGAGGGAATTGCAGGGAAATGTACCTGGATCCTAGAGGAGGATATGGGGATGTGCAATGCCAAATCTCCTTATTGTGTCGCGTTTACCCGTCTAGTGAAAAAACCGAGTCTCAAGATCTATATCGATATTTTCTTGGTTGTACTATAGAATATTTTGATTTGCACTAGCGTAGCATGCCACATGCCCGAATAGTATCCCCTACTGAAACTACATTCATGCAAGGGCATAACATACTTTATGGTGTTGTTGTGTTGCATGAAACTAAATATGAGATTCACCCAACAAGGTTGAGCTAAGTCATCTGAAAAATTTATTTCGAAAACGGATGCGATAATTTCAAGTGGCCCTTTCTTCTACAAACTCTTTGCATGAAGGGGGTCTCATCAACATGTTGTAGGTAGATAGACAGTTTAGTATTTGGTGATTGTGTTTCCATCAAAGTCAATGGTAATGTTGGCATCTAATTCCTGACTCAAAATGGAGCTTTTTCCAAGGGGATCCACTACAAGAAATATGTCAACTAATGAACTTTTGTCAGTGATCCTCGAAGGAATGGTCATAAATCTATGACCATTTGATATCATTTGGTCGTAAGTTGTCTGGAGGGGTCCTAGCCCCAAAAACCAACGACCATTTTCATCAGAAAGGTCATCACTTGCTTACTGGAAACACAATCACCTGGCACTACCTTATTTCTAGGTGATAATGACCAATATGAATGGTCGTTACTAGGCTGGTGACCAGCGGTGGTGGTGCTGACGCCACGGCCACCTCACCCATCGGCAGTTGTTGCTGTTGCCTGTTGCTAACCAGTCGACCATACCATCCTGCCATAACATCACTGTAGCAAAATAGAAGCAGCAAAATAGAAGCAGCCATAACATCCTGCCATAACATCAAAAGTATAACACATTCCAACACAGTTCACAACAACCTGCCGATAACACAGTGCGCAAAAGTACAACAGTTCACAACGACATTAAACCGAGGATCATGGAGGGTGACTAAATTGGACCTAGAGCCTTCACGGGGTCTGCATGCTCTGCCCTGGTCTTGATGTCTTGATCAGCACTCCGCGATAAACCGCGTGCATGCGACATGAGGTGTTCATAAATCCCATCCCTGGGCTTTGGCTTTGTGGTGCAGTATGGGCATCTGAACATTCCCCTCCCGAAGTAGGCCGCCTTCCCCTTCTCCCTGATCTTCTGGGCTTCCCTCTCAATGAAGGACTCTTTGTTGCCGTCCTCCACGTCATCTCCAGAGTTATACTACACACACAAATTAATTGCGCACACATTATGCATTCATATAGGCATTATGGAGCCAGAACACACACTTCTGATTCAGTATGATGCAATGAACAAACATCAGATAATTCCCATTTACCAAATTTTAATGAACAAACAAAGAAAAAAGTCATGTACAGTAATCTAATTAAACAAACAACATTAAAACAGTCTCTACATCAATTTCATTAAAAAGCCCACCAACATGCATTGATATAGTGCTTACGCTGAACTAAAATAGTTGGGATTACCTCATACGGTTCGTCGTCGTCGTAGTCAGAGTCATACAGGCTCTTGAACCAAGTCTTGGCGAGCTTCCTATTCATGCCCGTAGCTTCCTTTTCCTACAATATAAGTAATTCGATTAGTACAAACTATGTAACACAGTATTCAAAAGGTCAAGCATTCAACAATGTGCTTCTAATTACATTCATAGTGCTGCTGCATCAGCCACCCTATTCTCTGCACTGGGTCTGTCCTTTGTGCATTTCACTTATACAATCTTTCGATCCTTAATACAAAGATTTAAATGTCCTTTGAAAAAATCAGACTGTATTCTGTAACTATATGTTATGTATACACTTCTTTTGTCACGACATGTGTTGGATGTCACAATGAAATTGGCCATGGACGTAATCTGCCAATATATGACTATACTGTAACTTTATGCTTGTAATCAGTCAATATATGACTATGAGGTAGCTCTTTGTTGTTTTGTGTACTAATTAAGAAGTTGCATTGGTATTGACTTTACCAACAAAAACATGCCGTTCTCCATGTCAGGAAACCATCCATACCATAAAACTTGTTACAAGGAGCGCTTTCTCCAAAATGTGATGTCTGCAAGCAATTTGCAAGTATCACTTCATTATCTTTTCTTATCTGTTTGCATAAGACGATTCTCTCTCTTCTGCATTTTATATAGGATAACATTGCACTATTGGGCTGCTCAGCCCCTGCCGTGCCCTGGTGAGGGGATAACCACAACAAATCTATCAACATATCTGGCACATAATAAAATCTAAGCACATGCAGCTATCAAGATCCCAATTCAAAACCTAACTCTTATTAAATCCTTACTAATAATCCCAATAAAATGCAAGAGAGGGGGCAGAACTAGGCGAAATTTAGCAATGGGTGTTTGTATATATCAAGCACATGACTTAGGTGAAATCTTTACTAATAAGAGAAAGATTCCGTTGATTGAAGCCCACAAAATGCAAAAGTTCGCCAACACATGAAAAAGCAGAGTGTGCTCTGCTCTGTGAATATATGAAAGCAGAAAACCCTATCTAAATAATCTATTGCTTATCAACGATAACTATGAAAGCAGGGGAACGGGAAGCATTACCACATCCACATGCACAAATCAAGATTGAAATTAAAGAAATCCAAGTCTCCATATATAAATCTATGTAGCTTTCAAGCACGAATCAACTATAAAAAACCAGAAAACCCTATCCAAAAAACCCACCTCATCGTCGGTAGCACCGCTCGAGGTCGTGTCCTCCTACTTCGGCACCTCCGCAGCGGCGACAGCGGTTGCGGTCGTGTCCTCCTGCTTCGGCACATGCACCTCCTTCTCTTCCGCAGCGGCGGCGACAGCGGTTGCGGTCGTGTCGACCTCCCACTGCTTCGGCACCTCAAGGAGATCCGCAACGGCGACGGCGCGACAAGCGCCCTCCATTGGGAGACGAGGCGATGAGGGAGACGGTGCGACAAGGGAGACGAGGGAGACGAAGTGGGAGACGAGGAGACGAAGTGGGAGGCGAGGGAGACGAGGCGACGAGGGAGACGAGGGAGATGAAGTGGCAGTTCCCTCTTTATACGATGTGACAGTTCCTGCAACATCCTGTCCGCCACGTGCCGTCCAGGACATCTTACAAAAAAACAAATGGTATAGACACCTTCAAAAAAACAAATGGCCCGTTCGAACCTGGTCGGCACGAACCGGTTCGGTCGGTCTTTGTGTCTCGCTCGAACCTGGTCGACCGAGCCAGTCTACTCTGCTCGCGCTCTACCCCCCTCGTTGCCGAAGCTCGTCGGCCGCCACCACCTCCGATGCGCCATGGTTTACGAGGATGAGAGTAGCAATGACCTATCGAGCATGGACATCAGCTCTTCCTCGGGCAGCATGATGTACCGGGTAATTTGTAGAGCTAGAGTTAGGTTTAGGGTTTCGGTTTCTTCACATTGGGGATTTATCTCTGTTTCTTGGTTCTTCTTTAGATCCCTGCTAGCATCGACGACAAAGACTACATGGGCATCGAGAATTCTGCCCTGGATGTTTGCTTGGAGCATGGGCTGCCGCCTGAGCGTCACGTAGCATTCGAAGGATTTGAGACAGGGAGAAGATTTTTAGTGTGTGCTCAGCCGGTTAGTTCTATCTTCTTTAGTGTTAGACATGCATGAAGTTGCTTCTGTTTTTCTATCTGGCTCAAAAGATTCAGACTGTCAGTGTTTACTACATGACTGTCATTGTTTGTTTAGCTCAAATATTCAGACTGTCAGTGGTTACTACATCACTGTCATTGTTTGTTTAGCTCAAATATTCAGACTGTCATTGTTTATTACAGCACTGTCATTGCTAGTTTAGCTAAAAGATTCTGGCTTGTTACAGCACTGTCATTGCTTGTTTATTACAGCACTTTCATTGCATGTTTATTACAGAATTCTGGCTTGTTATTTTCTGGTTATTTTGTATTGCGGAAGTACTCGTTATTTTGTATTGCAGCCACCTCAAAACTGTGGTTTTGTTGGTTGGGTAGACCAAGAGTGGCCTCCCACAATGCAAAATGCATTGTTAAAACTGTGGGAAATGTTGGAAGATAGCAAGAGTGCTAGGAGGGATGATAATTTGGAGAATTCACTGAAAATTCACCACCTCACACAGGAGAAAAGAAATCTTGATGAAAACTATGACAAACTAGTAGAAGATGTGAATCAACTGCTCAACCTTCCAGAAGCTCAAGGCGGGGTCATTAGGACCCAGAAGGCAAATCATTTGAAGGAGAAGGACAAACTTAATGATGAAATTTTGGTGCTCAACCTTCATATTGATGGTCTGAAGAAAGGAATTGAGAATCTGATTAAACGCAGGGATGAGCTGAAGATCCAGATTGTTGATTAGTTGAAGGAATTGGAGAAGAACCAAGAGAAGTTGAAGATGATCAGGGATATTATGGATGGATGAGCTGATCATATGAAGATGAAGTCCACTATGCTATGGTTGATGTGTTGTTGTGTTGCTGTGTTGCTCTTTTGTACCAATGTTGTAATGCAAGATGATCAGCATCTCTATCTTATGTATGATTAAGTGACTCCACTATGCTATGTTTGTAACTGTACTATGCTATTGTTGGTGTGTTGCTCTTTTGTAGCAATGTGGTAATGCAAGATGAGAAGAATCTCTTAATTATGATTAAGTGACTTTATCTTTGTTCAACCCAAGTATGTTGATAGATTGGTTGATCTTACTTGTTGTATCTTACTTGTTGTATCTTAAAAGATGAGAAGAATTTCTTAATTATGTATGAGCTGAAGTATCTATTTAATCATAGAAACACCAGAAGGTTTCCAAGATTCAACCACTAGGTAGGAACGGTCATGCCCACTGTTTCGATCGCATTTTGAAACGGCCATGAAAAATTCAAAAAAAATCAAAAAAATGGGAAACCTTTGCATTATGTCATCATATGTGATAAAGTTAACCTGTAAAATAATAAACTTGTAATACGACAATTATTTTTTAAAAGTGTTCACACAAATGAGCTATCATGTGTGAAGATTCATGGCTTTCAAGCCACATGATCAATCTCATGGCCATATTCATGGAATAGTTTGTTGAGATGGTCTCATATTTTGCATAATGGTGCATGTTGGAGTGATACACAATGTTGATTAAGGAAGTTTTCATCTTCCTTGTATGAAAAAATCATTTTTCATTTTTCAAGTGCCAGAAATGAGTTTTTTTGTGAAGGACCTACCATATATTTGTTTCAAAATTGGTCCAAATCATTTTTCTAACATACTAGACCATATTTAATGTACAATTCACAAAATGGTTGGGTGTCAAAAGTTTTTATCCATCTCTCGTGAAAAAGACAAATCTATGTCGAATCAGTTGGAAGCGGGTCAAATTTTAACTATGGCTGCCTTATAGTTTGCTCTTTATATTTTCCAAAAATCGTTTCTAGGTACAAAAGTATCTATTTAATAATAGACACACCAAAAGGTTTCCAAGATTCAACCACTAGGTAGGAACGGTCAGGCCCGCCATTTCGACCGCATTTTGAAACGGCCATGAAAAATTCAAAAATAAATAGAAAAATGGGAAACCTTTGCATTATGTCGTCATATGTGATAAAGTTACCATGGAAAATAATAAACTTGTAATACAACAATTATTTTTAAAAAGTGTTCACACAAATAAGCTATCATGTGTGAAGATTCATGGCTTTCAAGCCACATGATCAATCTCATGGCCACATTCATGGCATAGTTTGTTGAAAATGGTCTCATATTTTGCATAATGGTGCATGTTGGAGTGACAAACAATGTTGATTAAGAAAGTTTTCATCTTCCTTGTATGAAAAATTCATTTTTCATTTTTCAAGTGCCCGGAATGAGTTTTTTTTGTGAAGGACCTACCATATATTTGTTTCGAAATTGGTCCAAATCATTTTTCTAACATACTAGGCCATATTTAATGTACAATTGACAAAATGGTAGGGTGTCAAAAGCTTTTATCCATCTCTCGTGAAAAAGAAAAATCTATGTCGGATCAGTTGGAAGCGGGTCAAATTTGAACTGCGGTCGCCTTATATTTGCTCTTTATTTTTTCCAAAAATCATTTCTAGGTACACAAGTATCTATTTAATCATAGAAACACCAAAAGGTTTCCAAGATTCAACCACTAGGTAGGAACGTTCATGCCCGCCGTTTCGACCGCATTTTGAAACGGCCATGAAAAATTCAAAAAAAAAATCAAAAAAATCGGAAACCTTTGCATTATGTCATCATATGTGATAAATTTACCATGTAAAATAATAAACTTGTAATACGACAATTATTTTTAAAAAGTGTTCACACAAATGAGCTATCATGTGTAAAGATTCATGGCTTTCAAGCCACATGATCAATCTCATGGCCATATTCTGTGGGGACCCCGACTAGCAAGTCGAGTTCGCTGTGCCCAGTGACCCCAAGGATCAATGTTCACTGAACACAGATACTGAATAATAGAGTCTTACATCCAAGTACCAGAATTATTACATCAAATGACCAGAAGGTCGGGTTCAAGAGCGAGGCCTAAGGCCAAATTAAATAGATACATCGACTAGCGAAAACTCGTAAGGGCTAACCGGTGCCCATGCCATCATGCCTACACCGACATGCATTCTGACTTGGAAGCGTCATAGATCGCAGGTTTGTCTCCGACGGCGTACTCGTCGCCAAACTCCGGTTCTTCCATTTCTGGTCAATAATATAACCAGTGGCAAGCCAATGAGTACTTTGAATGTACTCGCAAACAGCCCATGATATGAACATTGATAACGAAGAATAATAGTAACAAGTATCTATGGTGGAATGCGATTTGGTGGAATGATCAGGTATATGCAACAAGTTAAAGAATTACTCTTGAAGAACAGGTTACAGATATCAACATATCTACTAAGGGTTGAAAACACCGGGTTCACCCTATATGCCAAGTCATCGGACTTGTCATAACCTCAATGTATTAATGAGGAATAAACCATCCGGGTTTACCCTATATGCCAAGTCATCAGACTTGTCATAACCTCAATGTATTAATGAGGGCTAAACCATCCGGCTTTACCCTATATGCCAAGTCACCGAACTTGGTCATATTATTATTATCAAGTAACTCCGGTTATTAACACCATTTACCGAACTCACACACACACACACACACTTGGTTTATGCGGAAACGCTGGACGTAGTTTAAGCAGCACCACCCAACTGTCCTTGACCGTGGACATGGCTATTCGAATAGTTTGACACTCCACAGAGGTAGTACGCTCGAGCCACGAGAAACGGGAAACTTCCGTGTCATCCACGACTCGCGGTATATCACATATACCCGAGGTAAGTACCCGATCATCATCTTTCCCCTGACGATACTAGACAAAGAGGTCCACTCGATTGGTACACAGCCCACATGTCGTACGTCTTACGAGCACCGACTCTGGACTGTATCAACCATGCAGGGACCAACGGTGTGCCTGGAACTCATAATAATGGCATAGTCGTCCTACCTGGCACGACCCCATCACGAGAGTGACACCGATCACTCCCGCCACTAGTAATGTGGCTCTTTGCTAGTACCGACCAGAGTAATCCACAAAGCCCCGTCCCATAAAGGGGTATCGTGGACGTACTGGTAAGGTTGGGACGGTCGACACATCATAAATCTAATCCCATTTCCGAAACCATACTCACACAAAAACACCGGTGCATCACTTCACCAAAAGTGATCACCAACTCATCATCACCCTCGGGCATTAGTGGCACCCGACGGGGTTTTCATAAACTCTTTATTTAACTCATCATCATGCTTGTGATAATATGCTCTATCTTTACTTGTCAACATGGTAATAACATGACCCTCAAGGGGTAGGGTCAAGCTCAGTGCAATGATCTTACTCTACTAGTCAACATGACAGTAGCATGATCCTCATAGATGGTAGGGTCAAGCCCATCATGTTTGTGCTCCGAGGAGCCACATGAATAACATCATCAACATGCAAGGGCTTTGAAGAAGCCTCCGGTGCCATCACCACAATGATGAACCGGCATCGTGATCACATGCAACGGGAAAATACCAACAATACTAGCATGGAACAATGTTTGTGCTCAAGTCATGGTCAAAGGGCTGCTTGCCTTGGTCAGCTAGGTATCCGGGGTCTTCGAGGTCTTCCGCTTCGGATCCTCCGTCACTCGGTAACTCTACCGTCGAGAAAGGAATAAATAAAAATAATAGCTCACACCAAAACAGATCACAAGGTGCTTTTAAAAATGTTGCAAAGCTTGAATAAATTCAGTTTATTATTTTGGAAAATGTTTCCTATGATTTTTATTAGCTAAGCATATTTATTTAAAAGCAAACAGGAGCAAACAAATGCTTTTAATATAATTTTGTTATACCAAAAAAAATTCTGTTTTTGATAAATGTCAAACTCTACAGAATCAAATACTACAAATTTTTAGAAAATTGTTGGTGGAAGAATCATATTTTTCTACTGGCTAAATATTTTTATAAAAATCATTTAAGTTGCAGCTTAATAAATAAAAGAAAAAGGCCAGGGGGGAAGACCAAGTCGGCCCATCCAGCAGACTGGCCACCAGGCGCGCGCGGGCCAGGTTCAAACCTAACCTGGAGGCCCTTGGGGTCAGTGTCAGCGGCTGTGCACGCTGGCTGCCCCAGGACACCGACAGGTGGGCTCCACCTGTCGGGTCCTTCTCCTACCTCCAGCCAGAGAGGTGGAGACGGACGCCGACGAGGCTACCGTTGCCCTCATGCCAATCTAGGAGCGGGAATGGGTCCCTCGTTCCTCCGCCTACCTGCTCGTGGTCGGGACATCAGCGGAGGTGGTCTGGGTCGCCAGCGACGAGGTGATCGTGGCGGAAGGGTTTCGGGTTGGCGTCGAGCTAGTGGCTAGGGGCACGGATTCGCTCGGGGGAGTTGGGGGAAATGGTCCTGCCGTCAAGGGGAGTGCAATGGGAGGTCGGGCAGCGCAGAAGCCGACGTGTAGCCGGAGATCGACCGGAGCTCCGAGGCGGAGGGGCCTCGGTCGATCTCGAGCACCGGGGCTCTACGAGCTCGATTGGGCGGCTAGGGGCAGTCTAGTGGTTGTGCTGATGCTGCTTGGAGGGTGCTGGGGTGCCGGGGGGACCTATTTATAGGCCAGCGGTGGTGAGCCGACTCGGGCGCGCCGGTGACTCACCGTGGCGCGCGTGCGAGCACAGTGAGGTGCTGGCCGCGAAACCACGGGTTCGGGACGTGGTTTAGGACCTCCTGGTGCATCGGCCGCATAGGGAAAGCGAGTGGGGTCGAGCCGCAGCGACCGTGCATGCTCGGTCGCGTCGGGCACGCACGGGCACGCGTCGCCTGAGCTCTTGCGCGAGGAGAGGGGGCCCCTGATGGTAGCTTTGCACAGAGGGGGTGTTGGGGAAGTGTTTGGACATTACTGGGGGGTTCGAACTGGCCGGGGCGACGTCCCCTTGCTGGAGGTTCTCTGTAGCGCGTCTAGAGCACGGTTTTGGCATGCCACGGCATGCTGGCGCGCTCTGGGGCCCTCTGGGACGTGTCCTCCATGTACTGAGTGTTGCTGGGAGTGTGCCTAGCCGTTGTGTGCTAGTGGGAGCACGAGCTGGTCAAGGAGGCAAGGAACACTAGTGTTGCTAGTACTGGCCTGTGGCTTAAATTGAAGATCTTGTCACTTGTGCTTGGATTTGGGGAGGGGCTGGTTGACTGGGTGCTCAGGGTGTTCTGGGGCTCTTCCTCACCAAGTTTGGGGCTTTGACATTGGGTAAAATAGTGGCTAGGAGGGTTTTTACCTTCCTGTCAGTAGGTGTTTGACAGTGAGTTGGGGTGCTTCCACTCCACCACTGGAACTAAAACTTAACAGGTTTGGTCTTGGGGGTAAAAACATGGGGTTTCACCAAATTTGAGCCCCATTGAACAAGTTTAGCTTTGTAAACTTGAAAATGCCTCAAAATGACCAGTACTTTCCCTTACAAAGGGAGTGTGGCCAAACAGAGTCTCACAAATCCCATTTTTGGTGTGGAGTCCTTATTTGGGGTGTCAAACACCTCTCCAAAATTTCAGCTCCATTGTAGAAACTTTGCAATGTAGAGTTGTTCTAACTCTACTCTGGACAGAGAGGGTTTTGGGCTTATTAGGTGCACTTCCCCACCTTGGATCAAGGTGAGATTTTATGTGAGCACCTAATATGGCTTGGGAGGGCTCCTGTAATTTAATGGGAATTTATTGAGATCATTTCCTTTGGAAACATCTCAAAAAGCTAAAACAGACATAAATGGTTTTCAGGGTTTTACTCAAATAATAATAATAGAAAATAGGGTTTAAAATCTTATATATGAAAAATATATGTCCTTCTGAGCTTCAATGAATTTACTCAGAATTTTCTAAGGCAGAAAAGCAATTTTCCTTGTGGGAATATCATTCCTGGCCTTAGAAACAGACATAAATATAAAATGGGAAAATAATATTTTAAATCACCAATTAATGTTTTTAATGAATGAAAATAATATCTGGATCAGGTTACCAACTTTGGTTGGAAGTGCCACTTGGCTTCATGAGCTAGTAGTGTATCCCAACATGATGAAGGTGATCTTGATATAAAGGAAAAAGGGTTTTTGAAGAGAGCAAAATAATAAGTTTTTCATGGGTTTGAGTCATCAATGAAGCAAGCATTCACTGATAGAAGGGCTGACATTGCACTCACAGCATTATTTGAATTTTTTTTAACAAGCTCTGATTTTCGCAACATAAAATACTTGTGATGAAAAATAGGGTGTGACATATTCATGGCATAATTTTTTGAAATGGTCTCATATTTTGCATAATGGTGCATGTTGGAGTGACAAACAATGTTGATTAAGGAAGTTTTCATCTTCCTTGTATGAAAAATTAGTTTTTCATTTTTCAAGTGCCCGAAATGAGTTTTTCTGTGAAAGACCTACCATATATTTGTTTCAAAATTGGTCCAAATAATTTTTCTAACATACTAGGACATATTTAATGTACATTTGACAAAATGGTTGGGTGTCAAAAGCTTTTATCCATCTCTCGTGAAAAAGACAAATCTATGTCGAATCAGTTGGAAGCGGGTCAAATTTGAACTGCGGCTGCCTTATACTTTGCTCTTTATTTTTTCCAAAAATCATTTCTAGGTACACAAGTATCTATTTAATCATAGAAACACCAAAAGGTTTCCAAGATTCAACCACTAGGTAGGAACGGTCATGCCCGCCGTCTCGACCGCATTTTGAAACGGCCATGAAAAATTCAAAAACAATCAAAAAAAATGGGAAACCTTTGCATTATGTCATCATATGTAATAAAGTTACCATGTAAAATAATAAACTTGTAATACGACAATTATTTTTAAAAAGTGTTCACACAAATGAGCTATCATGTGTGAAGATTCATGGCTTTCAAGCCATATGATCAATCTCATGCCCATATTCATGGCATAATTTTTTGAAATGGTCTCATATTTTGCATAATGGTGCATGTTGGAGTGACAAACAATGTTGATTAAGGAAGTTTTCATTTTCCTTGTATGAAAAAATCATTTTTCATTTTTCAAGTGCCCGAAATGAGTTTTTTTGTGAAGGACCTACCATATATTTGTTTCAAAATTGGTCCCAATCATTTTTCTAACATACTAGGCCATATTTAATGTACAATTGACAAAATGGTTCGGTGTCAAAAGCTTTTATCCATCTCTCGTGAAAAAGACAAATCTATGTCGAATCAGTTGGAAGCGGGTCAAATTTGAACTTCGGCTGCCTTATAGTTTGCTCTTTATTTTTTACAAAAATCATTTCTAGGTACACAAGTATCTATTAACTTTTAGAAACACCAAAAGGTTTCCAAGATTCAACCACTAGGTAGGAACGGTCATGCCCGCCGTTTCGACTGCATTTTGAAACGGCCATGAAAAATTCAAAAAAAATCAAAAAAATGGGAAACCTTCGTGTCGCATCATCACATGTGACCTGCCAATTAGAAAAGATATATAAATTATAGTACCGATGTCTTCTTGAAATATTCGGTGTGAGTTTAACCTGCCTGCAAACCCTAAAAAACTAGTGAAATTTTACCCTCCCACGCCACCAAAATTTCCCTCCACTCCCTCTCCCATTACCACGCGGGACCCACCACTCCCTCTCCCACTCCCCTCTCCATTCCACTCCCCACTACCCACACGGGATCCATTCCGCTCCCCACTCCGCCGCCCCTCCCCTGCTCCGCGCCGCCCCGCCGCCCCTCCCGTGCTCCGCGTAGCCCCTCTGCCCCTCTCCCCTCTCCCCGACGATGACTACATCGACGATGTCGACGGCTACATCTACATTGACGACGAATACATCGACGACATCGACGGCTACATCTACATCAACGACGACATCTATATCTACATCGACGTCGACGGCTACGACTACAACAACGACGACAACGGGTACATCTACATAATCAACAGCCGACGATGATTGGTACCTCTCCCCTCGACCCATCTCCCGTTGATAGATCCCCCTCATGTGTTCTTCTAGGGTTTGATAGATCCCCCTCATGTGTTCTTCTAGGGTTCATGGGGCTGGATCAATTGGGATGGTTCGGTACATTCATGGGGTTAGGATTAGGGTTCATGGTGTTAGGGTTAGATTCATGGGGTTAGGGTTGTAGTTGTCATGGGGCTGGATCATGGGGTCCTGCATTTGTGATGGGTAAAAAATGGGGGTACATCCCCCACCTGGTCGATCTTGGGTTAGGATTCAGTCAATCTAGGAGCTCCTGGAGGTTCTTGTTCATGTTCATGAGATTTATTCCTAGTGGTTCGTTCTATCCTCCTCTGGTTAATTAGAGTTTCCATCAGCAATACTTGCTTGTATCAGTAGCACTTGGAGAAGAAGCTACTAGGGTTGGTATCAACAGTACTTGCTTGCTTGCTCCTCTTCAATTTTCTTCCTTGCTTGCTTGTTTCTATCAGTAGCACTATGCTTGTTTCTATCAGTAGCACTTCTTTTGCTTGCTTGCTTGTATTAGTAGCACTTATGCACTTTGCTTGCTTGCTTGCTTGTATTAGTAGCACTTATGCACTTTGCTTGCTTGCTTGCACACTGCTTGCTTCTTTATTCACCAAATGTTGGGCAACCAGTTGCTATGAATGCATATGTTTGCCTCCATTAGGGATACAGTTGAGTAATTACTTTGCTTATAGATGATTGCAGGTACATGGATAAAATTGCAAGTTAAAACATAAAAGTAATTGTTGTAAATAGTTAATGCATTGCTTCACATATATAGTTTTCTTCAACTATCAGTTTAGTACATTACTACCTCCTGTTTCACATGTTTTAATACTGATGCATTGCTACACTTGTATGTGCATGCTAGTCCAAGTGCTTCAATTTAGTTGCTTGGTTCAATTGTTAGTTTAGTACTGATGCATTAACTGTATGTGCATTGCTACACGTGTATGTGTATGCTGGTCCAAGTGTTTTACATGTATTAGTACTGATGCATTAACTACATCACTATATTGTTGATCCAACAAGTTTGCTAGCTTCACATGTATTACATGTATGTGCATGCTCGTCTAAATGCTTTCCTTTATTTATATAAGTGCATCATTTTACTTTATCCCTGTTGTATCTGATTGTTGATTTTTCTATTTTGCAAGCACCACCTCAAGATTATCCATGGCAAGGATGACAAGTGAAATGTGTCTTAATATGCTAAGTGAAATGTAATATGCAAGTTGCTCCTTGTGGTATGCAAGTTGCTCCTTGTGGTTATACTGTCAGATTTCTAAAATGTGTCTTAATATGCTAAGTGAAATGTAATATGCTAAGTAAAATATCTTGGAGGCTGGTGACGTAAAATACGGTTAGATTTTATTAACCAAATGTATTATTGTAATCTGAATTAGCTAGCTTAGCTGTGCCTGTGTGCTGTTACTCTTCCTTAACTGAATAAGTAGGATTAAATGATAATAAAATATCATAAGATATGTTTGGCTGTCTGTCCATGCATTCCAACAATTAACCTAATAATTATGTTTACTTTGCCTAGCAAAGATGAGCATCCTCTCACCGAGTACGAGAAGGTTAGGGCTAGAAATATGATGAGGAACAATCGGATATTCCAGTCCCTTGGCATTGATGCAATAGCGTCAATGATTAGGAAAACAAATGGTGTACAAGAAGGTACAACTAATGGGGTTCAAGAAGGTAGTGGAGTTATCAGGGAGTTGTACAATCCTAAGGAGGATAGTGCACAAGACGGTTAAGGTGCAAACTCTGTCTTGCTTGGAGGGTTTGGGTTCTTGTATGCTCTGTGTTTCCTTGTGCTCACATATTTATCTTGTGATCTAATTTTTTATGTGCTATTTATAGAAGGAACTGAAGACAGCCAGCAAGAAGAGGAAGAGGTTAGAAGCATCTGCTGCAATGCCTCCAGGAAGGGCGATGGCCCCACCTCCAGGACAAACAAAGAGGATCCTGGAACCTGATGAACCTGATAGAGTCACAAGGCAGAAAGCAACTATGGGCGCTGCGACGGACCATCAAGAAAGTCCGCTGGGCATGGACTTTGAGAGCTCGGTGGAAATGCGTGATGAGTTTTTTGTGAAGCTGTGCACCTGTGAAGTTGTCAATTATTTAAGTGATTGGTCATTCTGGTGATGAAACAATGTCTTGCTCTATTTGAACCTGGTGAAGTATTTTGTGAAGTTGTCAATTATTTAAGTTCTGTTTGGACCATTTTGTTTGGGCACTAAAGTTAGTTTGGATAGCAAAAAGGTCGAGGCCCAAACAAGAAATAGACTAAGAAGGCTTGGGCCTAAAAAAAGAGTAGGCCAAGGCCCAAATTAGAATTTGTCTAAAAAGGCTTGGGCCTAAAATAAGATTAGGCCAAGGCCCAAAAGAAAAGTGGACTAATAAAAAACCTGCTCAGTAAAAGATTCTATCCTAGAAAATAAAAGGCCAAATTATTGGGCCCAGTCCATGTAGACGACCGGAATGGACCGGGCTGAATCTTATTTATGACCTTTTCATTTGGTTATAATTCTGCCACATCAGCCTGCCACGGTGGCTCTGATGTGGTGAGGGCACATTGCTAGTGACCAAATCATTTGGTCGTTAAACCTACGACCTTCTATTTGGTCATAAAATCCTACCACGAATCCAGAAAAAGTTTGTTTTTGGTCATAAAAAGGTCACAAATGGAAATCAATGGCCATTGAGTGACCAATATTGAAGGTCGTTAGTTGACATATTTCTTGTAGCGATCCTCTATCCGTTATTTTGTTTAGTATTCTAATGCACATGTTAGCAGCCTGGTCGAATGACATGAAGTGGTCATCCAAATTAGTTGGGTAATTTCTCATTTCGTAGAAGATGGGTTGTCCATTGTACAACATGCGGATAGCAACATACTCTTTATAGGTCATGACTTAGAGAAAGCAAGAAGTCTCATGCTCTTGTGATGTGCTTTTGATTTGATTTCCGGTCTTAATATATATTTCCATAAGTGTGAACTTCTCAAATTCAATGAGATCGTAGATCCGACATCCGAGTGCATGGAGATCTTAGACTGCTAGCTTGGAGAGTTCCTTATTCAGTATCTTGCTATTCTGATTCCATAGTAATGGCTAACATTGTTGAGTGGAATAGTTAAACGCAGGAAGCCCGGTGATGGGGTTATAGTCCCAGGGTAGGGTCATAGGTCTGCCCTATAGGTCCTACCCAACGACTACCCTTCATAGAGGACAAGGCCCTTAGACAGTTCCGACTGAACTAAGGACGTCCCCATCATCCAGTCGGCGACGATCCACTCGGAGCATATCTAACGTACCGACTGGAATCCACTCTGTAACGTCGTAACCTCCCAGGAGGGCAACAGTCATACGTTTTCATACACCATAACTAGCATTTAAGGCTTACATTACCAGTAACGCCAGCGTTTACTCGCCACTACTCCACCCCTGTCCACCGGACCATTATGAAGGGCAGCGCACTCTATATAAGCCGCCCTTCACCACTGGTACAGGGGTTGGCACTTGCTGTAATCCCTTTATTCACTCGACACAAAGCTCCCAAGAGCACTGAGACGTAGGGCTTTTACCTCCATTGTAGAGGGGCCTGAACTCATACATCCTCGCCATAGCTAAGGCTCTACCCATATAATTTCGTACCCCGTACTTCTACTGTCAGACTTATACCCACGACAGTTGGCGCCCACCGTGGGGCAGGCGTCTAAGCGACTTCCGGCGAGTTTGCGATTTCATCTTTTCGTCATGTCATCCGGCGGAGATCTGTTCATGGGTCATGAGATCCTCTTCGGCGCACTCTCCTTCATCGTCGACGATTCGGAATGGCTTCAGGATGTGCCCCTGGACATCGAGACGCTTCCAAGTCGCGGGGCTACGCACTTCCGTGCCAGTTCCTGCGGCGTTCTTCTTCTCCAGCCATCGACCCCGGTGTCGACCTTCGCCCCCGTCACGCGCCGCTACAAGCGATCCGATCGCTCGCGGCTCCAGCATTGGGTGCGACACGCCCGAGCGCGACAAAACATTTCCTCCCAAGTGGCGGTGCTCGAATCGGTTGTGGTCCCGCGGTCATCCCAGTGCTTGGAGTCAGTTCCGACTGAACTACCTTTTGAGTATCAGGGTCACGGACCTGCAGCCGAAGTACTCAAGGCCAATTCCCACGAAAGTCCCTCCGAGACTGGTCGGAACGAGCGTGAGATCGGAGGATCATCCGGTGCTCGTCGTTAGCACCCTCGTTCTTCGAGTCGACGCAATCGCCAGAGCAACTTCGAGGTGTTCCGCACACCCATCCTCAACTTGGTTGCAGCTACCAGGATCGCTGATTCTCTCCAGCCGACTGATTCGGAGGCTGGTAGAGGAATCGAGCAGATCCGTGCCTTGTTACATACGGTGCAGCAGCAAAACCTGGCGGTCTCCCAGTCGCACAACAAGATCCACAACAGTTTCGTTCAAGCGAACACACATCGGTTGGTTTTCAGTCCCGACTCTCACCAGCGACGCAGAGGGAGCAGCCGTTCCAGGGACCCGAGTCGGAATCCGCTTTCCATTCGATCTCATCCCAAAGATCATCGCCGTTCGCGTACTCCTCCGCAGAGTGGGCCTCACGGACCCCGGTATTACGATGATCATCGTTCGGGCGGTGGCGCGCATGATCAAAGGCCTGATGCAAGAGGGTATATCACCCAGAAGAAGGTTGATAGAAGCCGAGCCCACCGTGATCTTCACGATAGAGATCATCCGAGTGGAAGCAGGACCGTTGTTTCTGGTCCCGAGTGCTTCAGTCGGGCCATTTGCTCGGCTGACATCTCTCCCAACTTCCGATTGGCGACGGGAATCAGCAAGTTCACAGGAGAGTCCAAACCAGAAACTTGGTTAGACGACTACAGAGTGGCGGTCCAGATTGGTGGCGGAGATGACCATGTCGCCATGAAACATCTCCCACTGATGCTCGACGGTTCAGCTCGAGCTTGGCTAAACCAGTTAGCTCCATCAAGCATTTACAGTTGGGCAGATCTATCCCGAGTCTTCATTAGGACCTTCGAGGGTACGTGCAAACGCCCTACTGGTCTCATAGAGCTTCAGCACTGTGTCCAGAAGCAAAACGAGCCCTTGCGCGATTTCATCTAGCGCTGGACAACCCTCTACCACACGGTGGAGAATGTTACAGAGCACCAAGCAGTCTGCGCCTTCAAGGCAGGCGTTCGGTACAGAGATCTATACCTGAAGTTTGGTCGGACAGGCGACATCTCCATGAGCAAGATGATGGAGATAGCCGCACACTATGCAAATGGCGAAGAGGAGGACCGCATACGTAGCGGCAAGCATAAGTTAGTCGTCGACGGAGATGGGAACAACAGTCGGAAGCAGAAATAGAAAGCTCAATCCACTCCGCAAGCAGAGGCGGCAGTCGTTACAAACGCTAAGTTCAAAGGCAAGGGGAAAGCACAATACACCCCCAAGAAGAAACAGTCAGGAAATTCCATCTTAGATCAACCGTGTCCAATCCACATGAAGACTGATGAAGAAGGCAATGTCATATTGCCGAAACATACCACTCGGCAGTGTTGCCTCCTGATCCAAGGATTCGACGAAGGACAACTGAGTGAGAAAGACACCGAGCAAGATGATGAGGACTAGGAGGATCCGTTCCCTCAAGTCCATGCAACGTTAATGATTTTTGCTGATGTAGAAAGCAAAAGTCGACTGAAGCTGGTCAACAGGGAGGTAAACATGACAACCCCATCCACTCCCACGTTCCTCAAGTGGTCACAGACTACAATCACTTTTGATCAGTCACACCACCCAGCACACGTACCCACCCCAGGCAGGCAAGCTCTGGTCATCGACCCGGTGGTGGAAGGAGTTACGCTACGCAAAGTCCTCATGGACGGCGGCAGCGGCATGAATATCATGTACGCCGACACTCTCAAGGGAATGGGCATTCCGATGTCCAGACTTAGCGAGAGCAGTATGCAATTCCATGGAGTCGTCCCGGGAAGAAAGGCTAAATCACTCGGCCAGATTGCGTTGGATGTCGTTTTCGGCTCTCGCAAGAATTTCCGCAAAGAGAAGTTAACATTCGAGGTGGTAGACTTCCAGAGTGCATACCATGCCATTCTGGGCCATCCAGCATACGTACATTTCATGGTCCGTCCATGTTACGTATATTTGAAGCTGAAGATGCCTGGTCCCAAAGGCGTGATAACTATCACAGGCAATCGGCAGCGGGCCGAGGAGTGTCTGCAGCAGGAGTCGAGAATTGCAGACCATCAGATGGCTGTGCTCGAGTTGGATGAGTACAAGAAGATTGCCGACCCCGCCGACATGATGCGTTCAAAGAAGCGAGCTTCCGAGTCCGCATTCCAGTCGGCGGGAGACACGAAGAAAGTAAGCATCCACCCGACGGATGCCACCGCCGCCCCAACAAACATCTCCACCACCCTTGATCCAAAATAGGAAGCCGAGCTCATCCAATTCCTCCATGAGGACTGGGACATTTTTGCATGGAAGCCTACTGACATGCCAGGTGTACCCAGGGAGTTGGCTTAGCACCGACTGCATGTGGACCCTGCCACTTGGCCCGTCCGAGAACGCCTGCGTCGGTCCCCCGCGCACAAGAGAAAAGCAATCGGAGAGGAGGTAGCTAAACTTCTGGCTGCCAACTTCATTCGCGAGGTACACCACTCCTAGTGGCTCACTAATGTTGTCATGGTGCCCAAGAAGGACAAGTCTCTCCGTATGTGCATCGATTTCAAGCACCTTAATAAGGTCTGTCCGAAAGACCACTTCCCGCTCGCCCGCATTGATCAAATCGTTGATTCGACTACGGGTTGCGAGCGCTTATCCTTCCTTGATGCCTATTCGGGCTATCATCACATCCGTCTGTATGGTCCAGATGAATTAAAAACATCTTTCATCACCCCATTCGGGTGCTTCTGTTACATCACTATGCCATTCGGTTTGAAGAATACAGGAGCAACTTTTATGCGAATGATCCAAAAATGCCTCCTAGACCAGATTGGTCGAAATGTGGAGGCATATATGGACGATATCGTACTCAAGTCACGCAAAGGTTCCGACCTGCTGACTGACTTGGCAGAAACATTCGCCAACCTACGCAGATACGATATCAAGCTCAACCCAGCCAAGTGTTCATTCGGCGTTCCCAGCGGGAAGTTACTCGGTTTCTTCGTTTCCGAACGAGGGATCGATGTCAACCCCGAAAAGATCGGGACCATTGTTCAAATGGAGCGACCGGTAAGAGTACATGACGTACAAAAGCTCACAGGTTGCCTAGCGGCTTTGAGCAAGTTTATTGCTCGACTCAGCGAGAAGGCGTTACCTGTGTACCGACTCATGAAGAAGTCAGATACCTTCGAGTGGACAGACGAAGCCCAAATCGCATTCGACGACCTCAAAGCCCTGCTTTCCACCCAGCCGATACTTACTGCCCCGCTCAGTAAAGAACCCCTTCTTCTGTACATTGCGGCTACAAATCAAGTCGTCAGCACAGTTCTGACAGTCGAACGCGAAGAAGAAGGCAACGCGTACAAGGTTCAGCGGCCAGTATATTATGTTTCCGAAGTCCTGACTCCTTCCAAGCAGAGGTATCCCCATGATCAGAAGCTTATTTATGGGATCTACATGACTGCAAAGAAGGTGGCTTATTATTTCCAAGACCACTCGGTATCTGTCATATCTGATGCTCCATTGTCGGAAATTCTCCACAATCGGGACGCATCAGGCCGAGTGGCAAAGTGGGAAATGGAGATGCTATACTGCGACATCAAGTTCGAAGCCAAGAAAGCTATAAAGTCTCAACCTCTTGCTGACTTCATAGCAGAATGGGTAGAAAAACAGCAACCGACTCACATCTACTCGGCTCATTGGACCATGTTCTTCGATGGGTCCAAGATGTTGAATGGCTCCGGCGCCGGCGTAGTGCTCATATCCCCGAAAGGTGATAAACTCATGTATGTGTCGCAGATCCATTTTGATTCTTCCAACAACGAAGCAGAGTACGAAGCTCTCCTTTACGGGTTGCGCATGGCCATGACACTCGGCGTCCATCGCCTGATGGTCTATGGCGACTCAGATCTAGTGGTTAATCAAGTAATGAAGGAGTGGGATGTAAGGAACCCCACCATGACTGCATACTACAACGCAATAAGAAATCTCGAAAAGAAGTTCGAAGGTCTGGAACTTCACCATGTTCCCCGACTGAAAAACCAAGCAGCAGATGAATTGGCAAAACTTGGATCCACGCGGAGACCTGTCCCGAGTGATGTCTGCCTCGAGCACTTACACCTCCCCTCGGTAAAAGAAGATCCTTTTACACAGGAACCTGTGCAACCGAAGAGCACAACAGATCAGACTGAAATCGAGGTTCCGCTGTGGTTGACCTAGTCATGGAGATTCTAGCTGTCATTCCCGAATGGACTGTGCCATTCACTGCGTACATCCTGAGGCAAGAGTTACCGGAAGACGAAGTCCGAGCTAGGCAGATCGTTCGCAGGTCGAAGTCCTTCACCGTCATTGATGACCAGTTATACAGGGAAAGTGTTTCAGGCGTCCTTCAGCGGTGTATCTCTCCTGAGGAGGGGCAGTTAATTTTGGAAGAAATTCACTCGGGAACCTGCGGCCATCATGCCTCCTCAAGGGCAATCGTCGCCAAAGCATTCAGTGCTGGTTTCTTCTGGTTACAGGCGAATGAAATGGCAAAATATATAGTCGACCATTGCGAAGGTTGTCAGTTCTATTCAAACAAGTCCCACAAGCCAACGTCCACGCTGAAGACAATTCCCCTTTCTTGGCCATTCGTCGTGTGGGGATTAGATACAGTCGGACCATTCAGAACAGGCCAAGGAGGATTCACCCATCTGCTGGTAGCAGTCGACAAAATTACCAAGTGGATTGAAGCCAAGCCAATCAAGAAGCTTGATGCCCTTACGGCCATCAAATTTATCAGAGACATCATCACCAGATACGGGGTTGCACACAACAGAATCACCGACAATGGCACGGACTTTGACTCGGATAGGTTCAAAGGTTTTTGCGCAGGCCAAGGTATCCGAGTGGATTTTGCATCCATTGCGCACCCCCAAACAAATGGACAAGCGGAGCGGGCGAATGGACTCATTCTTCAAGGGCTGAAGCCTCGACTCCCGCGGGAAGTTGGACATGCCGTTGGCGCATGGGTCACCGAGCTGCCTTCGGTGCTGTGGGGCCTCCGAACAACTCCGAATAGGTCAATAGGATGATCCCCGTTTTTCCTCGTTTATGGGGCAGAGGCAGTCCTTCCGAGTGACTTGCTCCACAACTATCCACGAGTGGAACTCTTCTCCGAAGCCGAAGTAGAGCAAGCCAGGCAAGACGGAGTAGACCTTTTAGAAGAGGAGCGCGAGATGGCATTGATCCGTTCAACAATTTATCAGCAAGATCTGCGGCGATTTCATGCGTGGCACGTCAGGAGCCGCACGTTCCAAGCAGGCGACCTGGTGCTCCGAGTGGATCAACAGAGACCACACAAGTTGGCTCCCGCCTAGGAAGGACCGTTCATCCTTTCTAAGGTGCCGAAAAACAGAGCATATCGACTCTACAACCTCGACAGGGAGACGGACGAGCCGCGAGCATGGAATGGACACTACTGAAATTCAGAAATTTGCCGTCTGCCAAGGCGGACGGCAAAGGGGGCAACCACGGACGGCAAAGGCTTTGCCGTCTGCCCCCTCATGGCAAAGTAGACAGTAAAAAAAAATCCGGTGAAGAGGATCTTTGCCGTCAGCTTTCATAAAGCGGACGGCAAAGAATCTTTGCCATGATGGGGCAGACAGCAAAATAAATGGGATGGAATATATTGCAACGTCCCCGTTAAGTGTTAACGGCAGGCCTCCTCTCTTTGCCGTCTGCCTTCCCCCCTTTGCCATGTGTTGGCGGACGGCAAAGAGGGGAGAGAGAGGGGGCAGATTCCCCCTTTGCCATGTGTTGGCGGACGGCAAAGAGGGGAGAGAGAGGGGGCAGATTCCCCCTTTGTCGTCTGCCTTCCCCCCTTTGCCATGTGTTGGCACATGGCAAAGAGGGGACAGAGAGGGGGAAAATTCCCCCTTTGCCATGTGCCTTCCCCCCTTTGCCATGTGTTGGCAGAAGGCAAAGAGGGGAGAGAGAGGGGGCAGATTCCCCCTTTGCCATGTGCCTTCCCCCCTTTGCCATGTGTTGGCAGACGGCAAAGAGGGGAGAGAGAGGGGGCAGATTCCCCCTTTGCCATGTGCCTTCCCCCCTTTGCCATGTGTTGGCAGACGGCAAAGAGGGGAGAGAGAGGGGGCAGATTCCCCCTTTGCCATGTGCCTTCCCCCCTTTGCCATCTGTTGGCACATGGCAAAGAGGGGAGAGAGGGGGGGCAGATTCTCCCTTTGCCATGTGCCTTCCCCCCTTTGCCATGTGCCTTCCCCTCTTTGCCATGTGTTGGCAGATGGCAAAGAGGGGAACCAGCCCCTTTTTTATTTATTTTTTGTTATATCCAGCATTTTTCAAAATAATCAGGATATATATATATATATATTTGACATAAATAAATTTCTTTCCGTACTCATAACCATATTAAAATAACTCTCATCCATAGTGCATACATATTATGCAAGTTACATCCGTACCAAACCATATATTACACCAGTTTCATCCACGTGCATACAAAGTTTCATATATTCATATACTACAATAGTTTCAAGACAACCCATGGTACAAGAAATCATCTTCAAGCATTCCATCAACCAAGCTTCCCGTGAAGTGAAGGTAATCTGCAAAATGACAAATAAGAAAGTTAGAAAAATAATACTAGATGAAGTAGTGTATATATAGGTTATTTCGGAGACAAATTAGCTAAGTATAGACCATTTAGGAGCTAACTAAGCTAATTATGTCATTTAGGTGGAACCCTAGCTAACTATAGGAGAAGAGAAAGAGAAGAAGAAGTAAAAGAAGGAGGAGGAGGAGAAGGAGAAGAAGAAGAAAAAGGAGGAGGAGGAGGAGGAGGAGGAGGAGGAGAAGGAGAAGGAAGAGGAGAAGAAGAAGAAGGAGAAGGAGAAGAAGAAGAAGAAGAAGAAGAAGAAGAAGAAGAAGGAGAAGAAGAAGGAGAAGGAGCTTCTTCTTCTCCTTCTTCTCCTTCTTCTTCTCCTTCTTATCCTTTTGTCCCCTTCTTCTCATTTTTCCTCTTCCTTCTCCGTTTTCCTCTTCCTTCCTTTCATTTTCCTCTTTTTCTCTTCTTGTCCCCTTCTTCGGGCTAAATTGGCTAAGAATGCCTTTTTGGAGCTAATTATGTCATATCGAGGATAATTAGCTAAGTACAGGTCATTTCTTCCTTAAATCGGCCATTTTGGAGCTAACTAAGCTAATTATGTCATTTCGTAGGATAATTAGCCAATTTAGCCTTTCTTGGAGGAGTCTAAGCTACGTAGAAGAAGAGATAGAGAAGAATAAGTAAAATAAGGAGGAGGAGGAGGTGGAGGAGAAGAAGAAGGAAGAGGAGAAGAAGAAGAAAAGAAGAAGGAGAAGGAGAAGAAGAAGGAGAAGGAGAAGGAGGAAGAAGGAGGAAGAAGTTCCTTCTCCCTCTCCTCCTTCTCCTTCTTCTTCTCCTCCTCCCTCTCCTCCTTCTTCTCCTCATTTTTCCTCTTCCTTCCTTTCATTTTTCCTATTTTTCTCTTCTTGTCCCCTTCTTCGGGCTAAATTGGCTAAGAATGCCTTTTTGGAGCTAATTATGTCATTTCGAGGATAATTAGCTATGTCCAGGTCATTTCTTCCTTAAATAGGCCATTTTGGAGCTAACTAAGCTAATTATGTCATTTCGTAGGATAATTAGCCAATTTAGCCTTTCTTGGAGGAGTCTAAGCTACGTAGAAGAAGAGATAGAGAAGAAGAAGTAAAATAAGGAGGAGGAGGAGGTGGAGGAGAAGAAGAAGGAAGAGGAGAAGAAGAAGAAAAGAAGAAGGAGAAGAAGAAGGAGAAGGAGAAGGAGGAAGAAGGAGGAAGAAGTTCCTTCTCCTTCTCCTCCTTCTTCTCCTCCTCCCTCTCCTCCTTCGTCTTCTCCTCATTTTTCCTCTTCCTTCCTTTCATTTTTCCTCTTTTTCTCTTCTTGTCCCCTTCTTTGGGCTAAATTGGCTAAGAATGCATTTTTGGAGCTAATTATTTCATTTCGAGGATAATTAGCTAAGTAGAGGTCATTTCTTATTAAATAGGCCATTTTGGAGCTAAGTAAGCTAATTATGTCATTTCGTAGGATAATTAGCCAATTTAGCCTTTCTTGGAGTAATCTAAGCTACATAGAAGAAGAGATAGAGAAGAAGAAGTAAAATAAGGAGGAGGAGGAGGTGGAGGAGAAGAAGAAGGAAGAGGAGAAGAAGAAGAAAAGAATAAGGAGAAGGAGAAGAAGAAGGAGAAGGAGAAGGAGGAAGAAGGAGGAAGAAGTTCCTTCTCCCTCTCCTCCTTCTCCTTCTTCTTCTCCTCCTCCCTCTCCTCCTTCTTCTCCTCATTTTTCCTCTTCCTTCCTTTCATTTTTCCTCTTTTTCTCTTCTTGTCCCCTTCTTCGGGCTAAATTGGCTAAGAATGCCTTTTTGGAGCTAATTATGTCATTTCGAGGATAATTAGCTAAGTACAGGTCATTTCTTCCTTAAATAGGCCATTTTGGAGCTAACTAAGCTAATTATGTCATTTCCTAGGATAATTAGCCAATTTAGCCTTTCTTGGAGGAGTCTAAGCTACGTAGAAGAAGAGATGGAGAAGAAGAAGTAAAATAAGGAGGAGGAGGAGGTGGAGGAGAAGAAGAAGGAAGAGGAGAAGAAGAAGAAAAGAAGAAGGAGAAGGAGAAGAAGAAGGAGAAGGAGAAGGAGGAAGAAGGAGGAAGAAGTTCCTTCTCCTTCTCCTCCTTCTTCTTCTCCTCCTCCCTCTCCTCCTTCTTCTCCTCATTTTTCCTCTTCCTTCCTTTCATTTTTCCTCTTTTTCTCTTCTTGTCCCCTTCTTCAGGCTAAATTGGCTAAGAATGCCTTTTTGGAGCTAATTATGTCATTTCGAGGATAATTAGCTAAGTACAGGTCATTTCTTCCTTAAATAGGCCATTTTGGAGCTAGCTAAGCTAATTATGTCACTTCGTAGGATAATTAGCCAATTTAGCCTTTCTTGGAGGAGTCTAAGCTACGTCGAAGAAGAGATAGAGAAGAAGAAGTAAAATAAGGAGGAGGAGGAGGTGGAGGAGAAGAAGAAGGAAGAGGAGAAGAAGAAGAAAAGAAGAAGGAGAAGGAGAAGAAGAAGGAGAAGGAGAAGGAGGAAGAAGGAGGAAGAAGTTCCTTCTCCTTCTCCTCCTTCTTCTTCTCCTCCTCCCTCTCCTCCTTCGTCTTCTCCTCATTTTTCCTCTTCCTTCCTTTCATTTTTCCTCTTTTTCTCTTCTTGTCCCCTTCTTTGGGCTAAATTGGCTAAGAATGCCTTTTTGGAGCTAATTATGTCATTTCGAGGATAATTAGCTAAGTAGAGGTCATTTCTTATTAAATAGGCCATTTTGGAGCTAAGTAAGCTAATTATGTCATTTCGTAGGATAATTAGCCAATTTAGCCTTTCTTGGAGGAATCTAAGCTACGTAGAAGAAGAGATAGAGAAGAAGAAGTAAAATAAGGAGGAGGAAGAGGTGGAGGAGAAGAAGAAGGAAGAGGAGAAGAAGAAGAAAAGAAGAAGGAGAAGGAGAAGAAAAAGGAGAAGGAGAAGGAGGAAGAAGGAGGAAGAAGTTCCTTCTCCCTCTCCTCCTTCTCCTTCTTCTTATCCTCCTCCCTCTCCTCCTTCTTCTCCTCATTTTTCCTCTTCCTTCCTTTCATTTTTCCTCTTTTTCTCTTCTTGTCCCCTTCTTCGGGCTAAATTGGCTAAGAATGCCTTTTTGGAGCTAATTATGTCATTTCGAGGATAATTAGCTAAGTACAGGTCATTTCTTCCTTAAATAGGCCATTTTGGAGCTAACTAAGCTAATTATGTCATTTCGTAGGATAATTAGCCAATTTAGCCTTTCTTGGAGGAGTCTAAGCTACGTAGAAGAAGAGATAGAGACGAAGAAGTAAAATAAGGAGGAGGAGGAGGTGGAGAAGAAGAAGAAGGAAGAGGAGAAGAAGAAGAAAAGAAGAAGGAGAAGGAGAAGGAGAAGGAGAAGGAGAAGGAGGAAGAAGTTCCTTCTCCTTCTCCTCCTTCTTCTTCTCCTCCTCCCTCTCCTCCTTCGTCTTCTCCTCATTTTTCCTCTTCCTTCCTTTCATTTTTCCTCTTTTTCTCTTCTTGTCCCCTTCTTTGGGCTAAATTGGCTAAGAATGCCTTTTTGGAGCTAATTATGTCATTTCGAGGATAATTAGCTAAGTAGAGGTCATTTCTTATTAATTAGGCCATTTTGGAGCTAAGTAAGCTAATTATGTCATTTCGTAGGATAATTAGCCAATTTAGCCTTTCTTGGAGGAATCTAAGCTACGTAGAAGAAGAGATAGAGAAGAAGAAGTAAAATAAGGATGAGGAGGAGGTGGAGGAGAAGAAGAAGGAAGAGGAGAAGAAGAAGAAAAGAAGAAGGAGAAGGAGAAGAAGAAGGAGAAGGAGAAGGAGGAAGAAGGAGGAAGAAGTTCCTTCTCCCTCTCCTCCTTCTCCTTCTTCTTCTCCTCCTCCCTCTCCTCCTTCTTCTCCTCATTTTTCCTCTTCCTTCCTTTCATTTTTCCTCTTTTTCTCTTCTTGTCCCCTTCTTCGGGCTAAATTGGCTAAGAATGCCTTTTTGGAGCTAATTATGTCATTTCGAGGATAATTAGCTAAGTACAGGTCATTTCTTCCTTAAATAGGCCATTTTGGAGCTAACTAAGCTAATTATGTCATTTCGTAGGATAATTAGCCAATTTAGCCTTTCTTGGAGGAGTCTAAGCTACGTAGAAGAAGAGATAGAGAAGAAGAAGTAAAATAAGGAGGAGGAGGAGGTGGAGGAGAAGAAGAAGGAAGAGGAGAAGAAGAAGAAAAGAAGAAGGAGAAGGAGAAGAAGAAGGAGAAGGAGAAGGAGGAAGAAGGCCATTTTGGAGCTAAGTATAGGTCATTTTTTATTAAATAGGCCATTTTGGAGCTAACTAAGCTAATTATGTCATTAGATGGAAGTCT
This sequence comes from Hordeum vulgare subsp. vulgare, assembly GCF_904849725.1. Classification (NCBI taxonomy): domain Eukaryota; kingdom Viridiplantae; phylum Streptophyta; class Magnoliopsida; order Poales; family Poaceae; genus Hordeum; species Hordeum vulgare. Next base: position 213,628,223 of record NC_058519.1, on the reverse strand, counting down.
AGCTATTTTGGAGCTAACTAAGATAATTATGTCATTAGATGGAAGTCTAGCTATTTTTTATTAAAACACTAGAAATAACATACCTAAGTTAGGGTGAAGCACGGTGGCTCTGGCTTGTTTCACCTGGAGAAGGCTGCCCTGGAGAAGGCTCGACTGTAGAAGGGTCGTGCGATGCGTTTCGGGACATATTCTGCACCAAACGTCGTTTGCAATGTGTTGTTAGCATGAGGACACTCTTAAGATCACTCCACTGAAATGAAACTCACCGTCCCCGCCACGTTAATGACTGGCAACGGCGGAGGGACTTGGCCGTTCTTCTCGCACATAGACTGTACATTTGGTTTCGACAGGTCAAACTTTTTATTTATTAATGAAACGGACATTCAAATGCAAGATTTTAAATAACATGAAGAAGAAACTTACCACGAAGAGCTCGTATATGGCCCTGGTAGACGCTTCATTCCGTGCCCTCTCCGCCTCCACCAATGCAGTCGTCCTCTCCTCCAGCTCCCTAATTTCCTTATCCTTCTCCGCCATAGCCGCCTGCATTGCCGCTCTCTCTTTCTGAATAGCAGCCTGCAACACAACTCATTGTTAGCAATGTAATCATATTGGTTCCAACGCACAACTTAATGCGGAAAGATAGTTGAGTCCATTAAACTAACCTCGATGGCGAGCTCGACTGGCCGTGGACGACGTGTTATCTCCGGACAAGAGCTCGTTTGGCGTGCCTTTATCTGCCGGAGAGTGCTAGGACAACGTATAAGGCCGTCTCCAATGGCGATCGAGCCATGGGGCCTCCCGTTGCCAGCTATCATCACCAGCTCTGGATCAATAGGCCCCTCGCTCGGGTTAAAGTCCTCCCCTTTCCTCGCCTTCCCGTGATCTCTGTACTTCACGAGCTTGTCGTGGGAGGAGATGTTGGTGAAGTTTTCTGGATGCTCGAGGTCAGACTCAGAGAATGCCTTGACCTTCTTGTACGAGGCAGTATGGGCCATCGCATACAGGTCGTACATCTGTGGCGCCTCCGTCTTATTGTGACGCGCCTAAAAGAGAGAGAGCAGAAAATTGTATTGGTAAAGGGCTCAAGATAGCATTAAGAATTAATTGCATGAGGCATGAAGCAAACCACATACCCAGTTCTCGCCAAATTGGATTAAGTTGACGCTCCCTTGATGGTGTGGCACGCCAACCATTTTGCCACGCCTCTCCTTGGCGTTGTTGTGGCTGGTCTCCCACGTTTCGGAGCACCACTGATCCACCAAGGCCTCCCAACAATCCATCTTATCCACACACCATCTCGGGGGCACCTAAGTTAATAAAGAGAAATTTGAGTGCGTAAGAACCAAATCAAGCAAACTAACTACAAAGCCTTAATAATATGTAATTACCTTCATGTAATTCTCCTTCTCCATCTTAGCATCACGGCACTTCGCCTTATCAATCCTAATACGCCGCGTGGCATAGTAGTCTCGAACAGCCTGCACCCGAGCCTCGTGCCGAAAGTTTTGAAGTAGGCGGCGACATTCGGTTTCGATAACCTTTGCCGCGTCGTCCTCGTATCCCTCCTCACACCTGTAGAAGGTCTGCAAACGAGACAACATCGATTAGTACAATAAATAGCTATGGTTAATTTATAATTGTGTGAAAGAGAAATTACCCAGAACTTTCGGATCACCATGTCCGCCCTCGTGTCACACAAAACACCGTCGATCTCCACCTCCGGCGGGGCCGGGGCACCCAAGTAGTGCTCCCAGGTCATCCCTACCTCTCGCTCCCGACCGGGCAACGTAACAAACCCTGGGAAGTTTTGACGGCAAAGAACACCAAGGACGCTGTTGGGCTTGCGGACACCCTTGGCAACAATCCAACCCCTACAGTATGACAAATTGAAGCCAAAACATTAGATATTTGAGATAACGCGAAGGCAAAAGGTTAAATAAGAGTAAATTAACTTACTTGTCCCCATTTGGCCTAATCGACCACCTCTGGTCGGGGGTCGCTGGCACGAGCGGGAGCCCCGAACTACCACGCTGGTAGACGGTATCCCCCTCACCCAGCTCCTCGTCGCTACCAGCATGGCCAGTTGGCTCAGGCCAGGTATCCCACTGGGTCTCTTGGGACGTACCCTCATCCCTGCTGTGCTCTGCAGTCGTCTGGAAGGAAGCCTCTGGGACACGAGTCTCGTGGGTCGAAGGCTCGTCGACCTGAGGCTCGTCGACCCGAGGCTCGTGAACCGGAGACCGTGTAGCCTCCACCTCAGACGAATCCACCCTAGAAGTCCTCCTGTGCTCAGGTGAATCAGCTTGGGGTGGTGGCGGAGACCGTGTAGCCCTACCTCTCCCGCGGCCACGTGTACCTTTAGTACAACATAAATACCAACATGAGTAATAAAATGTATATAAATACCAATATGCATACAACATGAGTACAACATAAATACCAACATGAATACAACGTGTACCTTTAGTGCCTCTCGGCTTCGCGGGTGGTCGACCTCCTCTCACGGGGGGCGCTCCGTGCATAGTAGAGAGCAATACTCTCCGAAGAGGCGAGGCAGGAATGGAAGTACCCATCCCATCACCCGCCGACGAAGAAGCAGCCGCGGCGTGCTTTCGACCCTTTCCCACCATCTTTCAACACCCGTCATGACAAAGAGTAAATGAAATTAGTACAACATAAATACCAACATGACTAATAAAAATTGAATACCTAACATGAACTCAAAATTTATATATAGTATAATAGTTGAATACCTGACATGAACTAATAACAATCGTCCTCGTCTATATATGCTTCGGGGTCAATAAATGCATCATGATCATCACTATCATCAATAAATGCATCATCATCATCACTATCTAGAAGAACATGTGGAAGGCCACCATTATGTAATCGGTCAAGAAGTGACAGGTCATCCGCAGCAGTAACCTCTTCTTCTTCCAGCTCTTCCTGTTCGGGCTCAGGGGTTAAGACGGATTCACTGTCGCTGTCCACTTCAATGTTCTGGGGTGAAGTAGAGCGGTTCTTGAAACGTTTCTTGGACATACGTGTTTCTTGGAAGAATTCTCCTTCATATGTGTCTGGGTTAATGTGAGGTTCGTAATCCTCTTCATTGAGGGTAGGTGGTCTAAAATGTGGTGGCACTTCATAAACGACATCCCAACCTTTGAGATTTGGATCAGTTTGGCAGGCCCACGGTAGATAGAAAACTTGTGTCGCCTGTTGAGCCGTAATATAGACATCGGGAACATCTAAGTGGGTGTTTTGGTTGATTTCGACTAGTCCTATATGTTCATGAGTCCTTCTAGTCTCCCTCGGCTCAAACCAATAACATTTGAAGACTACGACAGTCGGTGGGTTTTCACCATAGAATAGAAGTTCATAAATTGCTTCAACCCTTCCATAATACTCGGTGTCTCCTTCGCCGATAGCAGAGACAGAACAATTTGTAGTCTTTAGGTCGGGCATAGATAGCTCTTTGCCAAAGGTACGAAAGTGATACCCGTTCATGTTGTATTTGTCAAATGAACGGACCTTATAGTCAAAACCATTAGCGACTTGTCTCAACTCGGCGTCCATAGACTCTGCATCAGCCTACAAGTTTAATACGAAAGAATGGATGCATTAGCCGCAAATTAGACCAATAAATCAAATGGGCCCTTAATGGTAATTAATTACCCTTTGTTTGAACCAAGAGATGAAACCAGGATAGTCGCCTCCATGCTTTGCGAGAAGCTCATACTCTTCGACGGAATCCTTTTCGATGACCGCTCCATCCGAGAATTCGGCGACGTATCGACTATATCAAATATCCGGGAATAAGAGTAGTTCAAAGCAATTAGAAGTTGCGGAACAATAAATTACCGAGAACTTACTCGATATACGGCCGCACTTCTGTTAGGTTGGTGAAGATATACAATGAAATGGTCCGCCATTCTTCGACATCCAACGATTTCCCTTTCGAAGCACCGGATGGTGCGAGCTTACCTTTGAATAGGCTGAGGTTGGATCGAACTTTTTCTCGATCGCCATTATTGTACCGAGGCTTCGGGTTATGCAAATGATGATTTTTGGCTTCGTAGTGTGCTGTCACGAAGTTTGCCGCCTCCTCAGTAATGAATGCCTCGGCCATCGATGCTTCAATTCTACGTTTATTTTTACACTTAGCTCGAAGCGTCTTGTGCATCCTCTCAGTTGAGTAGCACCATCGATTTTGAACGGGCCCCCCCATTCTTGCCTCGGTCGGGAGATGCAAAATCAAATGTTGCATTGGATTAAAGAAGCCCGGTGGAAAGATCTTTTCTAATTTGCAGATCAACTCCGGCGCCAACTCTTCCATTTCATCTAGCACGCTAGGCGATAGTTCTTTCGCACAAAGAGAACGGAAGAAATAGCTCAGCTCTGCCAGTACTAGCCATTCATCCTCAGGGATAAAGCCACGCAACATCACCGGCATTACCCGCTCAATCCATATGTGCCAATCATGACTCTTGAGCCCAAATATTTTCAATTTCTCAAGACTCGCTCCCCTCTTTAGATTCGCAGCATACCCATCGGGGAACATCAACCGCATTTTCACCCACAATAGCATTTCCCTCATAGCTGGCCTTTCAAGATTGAACCATGCTTTTGGCTTCGCTATGCTTTGCTTTCCTTTCCGTTGTCGCAAGTTTTGCAACGGTCTATCACATAGAGCCTCCAGGTCGATTCGAGCCTTAGGATTATCTTTTGACTTCCCCTCTATGCCGAACAATGTACCAAAAATGGCCTCCGCAATATTGTTTTCAGTATGCATCTCGTCAATGTTGTGTGGGCAAAGGAGGTCTTTGAAGTAAGGGAGATCCCATAAGCATGACTTGTGAGTCCAGGCGTGTTCCGTATTATACCCTTTGAAGTATCCTGGACGCAAAGGATCAGGCTCAAGAGCGTTTAACTGATCAAGGGTCTGTTGGCCTGTCAACGCAGCTGGTGCAGGGTTTTTGACAACTCTACCTTTGATGAAATTCTTCTTGTCTTTTCTGAACTTATGGTCAGGATCCAGGAATTGTCTATGCATGTCGAAGCAAGAATACTTGCGACCAGCCTGCAGCCAACGGAACTGAAGAGCTGCCTTGCATGTGGTGCACGGGAACCTTCCATGCACACACCAGCCAGCGAATAGCGCAAACGCCGGATAATCATGCGTCGAGTACATGTACCACACATGCATTTTGAAATTTGTTTTGGTAGCCGCGTCGTAGGTCTTGATCCCATTATCCTAGGCTTCTTGCAACTCATCCTTAAGCGGCTGCATGTACACATTCATATTCCTCCCCGGATAGTTGGGCCCTGGAATTATCAACGTCAGGAAGATGTTCTTTCTTTTCATAATCTCTCCGGGTGGCAAATTTAGTGGAATGACAAATACAGGCCAACAACTGTATTGTGCTGCCGTCATACCATACACATTGAACCCATCCGTGCTGATAGCAACTCTAGGTTGCCTTGGATCTTCCGATTTATCCTTATGTAATGCATCGAAGTGCCTCCACGCAAAACCATCTGAAGTGTGTACCAGCATCTTGTTCCCATCCGCATCTAGTTCGGTTCTTTTGCCCAATTTGTGCCATGTCATCTGTCTGGCCGTCTCTTCGACCATGAAAAGACGTTGAAGTCTTGGTACGATTGGCAGATATCGAAGAACACTAATGGGGATTTTGGTCTGATTCTTCTCACCCATGCCATTGTCTACCACAATATACCTTGAAGAATTGCAAATGGGGCAATAGTTCAAGGCCGCATACTCAAGCCTAAATAAGGCACATCCATTCTCACAGGCATGTATCTTCTCATAGGGCATCTTAAGTACACGGAGGATTTTCTCTGACCGGTACAGGTTTGCAGGCAGTACATGGCCTTTGGGTAGAAAGCGTCCAAATATCGTCATCATCGCGTCGTAGCATTCTCTGCCTAGGTTGAATTGAGCCTTCAGAGCCATTACTTGCGCGATGGCATCCAGCTGACAAAGCTCAGTCTGCTCGTGGAGAGGACGTTTTGAAGACTCCAGCATTTCATAGAAGGCCTTTGCAGATTCCTCCATCTCATCGTCCGAATCACGAGCATCATCAAAGTCTTGCACCATGTCTTCAATCCCGGTACCATGCTCGTCGGTGCGACGACGAATCACCTCAGCTCTAGCATGTTGGTCAGACTCACCATGAAAAGTCCACACCGTATAATTAGGCGTAAAACCCCACTTCTGCAGGTGTTTACCCATTTCAAACTCTGTCTGCTTTTTCCAGTTGTCGCAGTTGGGACAGGGGCACCATGTTTTATGCTGGCCATTTTCAAATGCGGCTCTCACAAACCCCCTGGTTTTTGTTAACCATTCATGGGTCATGTCTTTCTGACTAGGGTGACCAGTGTACATCCAAGCACGATCACTCATGTTGCCTAGCTACCTATGGGGGCACAAGAAATAAATATATAATTCATCATCTATATTCATACGCTAATCAAGTTTGTCAGTTTTATTACGTCCATGCAACCTACACGCTAATAGGTAAAGATAGGTCCTAATCCCACCCGAGTATGTGTAGACTGGGTTTGTTTTCCCATGCTCTGCTCCAGATGCGACGCAGAATTTCGACAGCACCTCCCCGTTGTTCTCCTGACACACGTCTCGGCAATAAGCAGAGAGGATGTGTACCCGGAGAACAACAGGGGAGGCACTGACGAAATTCCGCATCGGATCCGGAGCACAGCATACGGGAAAACAAACCCAATCTACACATACTCGGGCTGTCCATGGATAATGTTGGACAATTCGAAAGGATGGTGGTTATAAATATGCAAAGAAATGCATATTTATAGATGTCGCCCTTTCGAATGGGAGACGCATACTGGTCACGCAAACTCATGATTGAAGAAACCTATAGCTAGCAAGTTTCATCGGCACGAACACCGGGACAGAGCAAATTAAGGGGGTAGGAGGAGAAGTCATTTGTGCTCACCAACAAACGCAAGGGCGAAGCTCGTCCAACGCACGTGGAGGTCGTCGAACAACTGCACATTGAAATTCACCCGATCAACACAAATACGATGTTTTTATAATTAACATAACTATCTGACCTAACTCATAACTATGTGGGTCAGTGTCATCGGGGGTCGAGGGTCGAGGGTGAGTGTTGTCGGGGGTCGGGGGTCGGGGTTACCTATTATGGATCTGCATGGGGCTTTCATATATACCTTCATGAATCGCTTTACGCCTTGATTTCCAGATAGCCCAAAGAGTTACTATCATGCGCGCAAACTCCTCTTGTGACAACTTCTCATGCATTGTAAAGACCCAAGCTTTAGCATTGAAATTCAGATTTTCACACATGAGCTCCACCGTGTCCTCAAACGACAAAGACCAAAAGCACCTGGCAGTAGTGCAGTTGATTAATGCATGTTTCCAGCTGTCCTCTGCCAAACAGAAAGAACAAGCTGGGGTGGATGACATATGACGATGGCGTAGCATATCTGAAGTTGGAACTGTCTCCTTGCACAATCTCCAGACAATTTTTTTAGCTTCGACGACGCATTGATACTCCACCGGGGTACCCATGCTTTATTCTCAATCTCAGCCGCTGATGAGCTCCCAATACTCGCCAAATAGTTTTCCCTATGAGGTTTAACCTTGTAACCTGGGGCGCCGCCTCCTCCTCCGACGTGTGTGTCTCTTCCTTGGGTTCCTCCCCCATCTCCTCCCCCTCCTTAAAATCCACCTCCAATTCCATAGGTAGCCCCGCAACCCTTCGGATTCGGACCAGCTCTAGGAGGAAGAGAAAGTGTTGGACCATGTAATGCCAGCGGCGTGGTGGCATGGCTGACGGGCTCGGAGAGGGAAGTGCTCGGGTGGTGACGGAGAGAGGGAGGAGGCAGATGTGCTAGGCTGGGGGGCGTCGGACGACTTAAATAGCCGGCCCCGACTCCGAGAGGGAGGAGGCAGTTTTATAGCACAAATCTGATGCCTTTTCATTTGTTTGTAGGCTGCTGGTTGGTGGAGAAGTGGAGGCCCTGCACACTGGATGCAAATGCCACAGTCCCAGGTTCCTCTCTGCTCACTATGGCATCAGCATTTTCAGTATTTACAGCTAGACTGCTAGACTACATATCGACAAGTCTATGACTAGTCACGACTAGTCATGACTTGTCTACTTGTCGGTACCCCGGCGACAAGTTGCGATAGGTCGACTCGTAAACCTTGCCATCGCTACACATCGATCCTTAACTGATCAGATTTATGAAGATCAAGAGGTACAACATCTCGGATTGATTTTCCTACTATGAAGCACTCGACTTACGAAAACTGCACGGTGCCATGAAGACGCTATCACCGACAGAAAAAGCCAAGCAAAGAAAACACATGGTCCTACATACTACTCCCTCTGTCCCAAAATAAGTGTCTTAAGCTTAGTATAACTTTGTACTAGGGCTAGTAGAAAGTTGAGACAGTTCTTTTGGGACGGAGGGAGTATAAAATTAAGCAAACACGAACTAATACACGGAATTAGTTGAGGATAATGGATACGAGTGGACGAATCATCCTAACTGATCAGAAACAAACATTGTGTAGTCACTTGGCGCTAAAACAATAGATGTTAAACACTAACTGGCTTCGTAAAGAAGAGCGATAGTAATAACCAGCAGGTATTAACGAACAACTAGCCTCAAGGTGTTCTAAAAACTTACCATTGTTCTGTAAGGGACAATTATATCACCCGCAGATATAAAGGTTTACAAACTAGGCGATTTAGTCTCGACTAATAATGAAGGATACTTCCCAGGTCCCACCGCCATATATCTAACTATTATGATGTCGATCACTGAATCTCTCCACAGCAACACTCTTGTGTGCAGGTTTGCATGTTGATGACAGTCATATTCATAACAGCACTGACAGCTATTCCCCATCGCAATAACACAATACCACACACATTTGTACCCGATTCGATTGTAACTGTCAAACTCCAGGATTTTACAGGGTTATTTTTAGTGGATATATAAAATTAATCTGAGACTGACACATCCAGCCAATGTAAATGTGGGGTGAGGCGCTGCGCCGGTTTACCTTGGGAGAGGGAGCACCAGCAGGTGGAGTCGACGGCGATGCAGGACTTGAGGCGCGCCGACGCCACCGCGGTGTGCAGCGGCAGCAGCGTATCCAGCCCCGCCACCGCCGACCTGCAGGAGCCCTCCATGTCACACACACAGCCACGCCCATCGATCCATCCATCTACTGGAGCACCAAGCAACATACCTGCGAAGGATGCGGGCGGCCAGGTGGTGGCGGCGTCGGGTGGGAGAGGTGCCGGGTGGGGGAGGTGCCGGGTGGGGGAGCCGCCGGTGGGTGGGGGAGGTGCCGGGTGGGGGAGCCGCCGGTGGGGGAGCCGCCGGTGGGTGGGGGAGGTGCCGGGTGGGGGAGGCCTGGGGAGGGGGCCGTCGCGGGGGAGGCGCCGACGGGTGGGGGAGGCGCCGGTGGACGGGGGAGGCGCCGGCGGGGGAGGCGCCGGTGGGTGGGGGAGGCGCCGGCAGGTGGGGAGGCAAATATTCGATGGGGGAGGCCTGCGGGAGGGCGTGGGCGGGAGCGAGGGCGACGGGAGGTTGGGGTTGGATCGAGCCGTTAGTGGGGGAGGCATCGCGCGGGCGGGGGCAGCCGTTTGGGATGCCGTCCCCTTTGCCGTCCGCTGTATTCCCAGGCAGACGGCAAAGGGGTTTCCGGCGGACGGCAAAGAGCGGCACATGGCAAAGGCAATGCCTACACCTGCGATTTTTCTTTGCCGTCTGCATTGGTCGTCCTCTTTGCCGTCCGCTGTACTCCAGGGCAGACGGCAAAGGGGTTTTTGGCGGACGGCAAAGAGCGGCCCATGGCAAACGCAATGCCTACACCTGCGATTTTTCTTTGCCGTCTGCATGGGTCATCTTTGCCGTCAGCCGTGTCTTTGCCATCAGCTTGGTCCATCTTTGTCGTCCGCTAGCGGACGGCAAAGAAGCGACTCATGGCAAAGTACTTCTTTGCCGTCTGTCAGCTCTTTGCCATCTATTTTTTTGTAGCTGACGACAAAGAGCTTCTTTGCCATCAGTCAGCGGACGGCAAAGAGGCGGCATACGGCAAATTCTCTGATTTCAGTAGTGGGAGATCTACTGAAGCGTTTCTACACATAACCGCCGACAGAGACAATGTAAAGAACAAATGTCATCGAAGTAATACAAAGCGGATTAATTTCTTGCCGATTCAAAATTCTTCCACGTTTGCAGACTCCGGTCTAAAAATTAATTCCGAGTGTGCACCAAAATTCACACTCGGAGACTTAGCTGCGACCCAGAGTTGCCTAAGTAAAAACTTGCTCCGAGTGTGCACCGAAAATCACACTCGGAGACTTAGTTGTGACCCACAGTCGCCTAAGTAAAAACTCGCTCCGGGTGTGCACCAAAAGTCACACTCGGGGACTTAGCTGCGACCCAGAGTCGCCTAAGTAAAAACTCGCTCCGCGTGTGCACCAAATGTCACACTCGGAGACTTAGCTGCGACCCAGAGTCGCCTAAGTAAAAACTCGCTCCGAGTGAGCACCAAAAGTCACACTCGGAGACTTAGGTGCGACCCAGAGTCGCCTAAGTAAAAACTTGCTCCGAGTGTGCACCAAAAGTCACACTCGGGGACTTAGCTGCGACCCAGAGTCTCCTAAGTAAAAACTCGCTCCGAGTGTGCACCAAAAGTCACACTCGGGGACTTAGCTGCGACCCAGAGTCGCCTAAGTAAAAACTCGCTCCGAGTGTGCACCAAAAGTCACAATCGGAGACTTAGCTAAGTCCCAGAGTCGCCTAAGTAAAAACTCGCTCCGAGTGAGCACCAAAAGTCATACTCGGAGACTTAGATGTGACGCAGAGTCGCCTAAGTAAAAACTTGCTCCGAGTGTGCACCAAAAGTCACACTCAGAGACTTAGCTGCGACCCAGAGTCTCCTAAGTAAAAACTCGCTCCGAGTGTGCACCAAAAGTCACACTCGGATACTTAGCTGCGACCCAGAATGGCCTAAGTAAAAGCTCGCTCCAAGTGTGCACCAAGAGTCACACTCGGGGACTTAGCTGCGAACCAGAGTCGCCTAAGTAAAGAGCTTCCTCCGAGTGGGCACTTGAGTTACACTCGGAGGCTTAGCTGAGTTGCCTAAACAGAAACCATGAGCCAAAATCGTGTCAAAAAAAAACTCAGCGAAAGAAGGGCAAAAGATCCGGTTCGAATTCAAATTGAGTTCCACGATCAGTCGACTTGATGTGAATCAAGTTTATCCACACTGAGCCACGAATGTATCGGCCAACAACAGTGGCCAAAGTTTAATACAAACTCCACTCGGCATACCGAGGTAAATGCGCGTTCAGCATAAAGTCAATCAAGCATCGCCGGGGCTAGCAGGCTCCACGAAGCTGTCTAGGTCGATTCCATCTGCAATCCGAGTGGCCGTGTCGAGGAAGGTCTCCATGAAGTCTTCAAATCAAAGCTTCTTGGTGTTGGCGACCTGCAACGTCTTCAGCTTGTCTTCACGGGCTTCCTTACAATGCACTCGGACCAGAGACCGCGCCACGTCCGCGCCACACCGAGCGGCAGACTTCTTGCATGCCTGCACTCTGCTTAGAACATCCTCCAGTCGAGTCATCAACCCCTCTATCTCATTCTGGGAGTCATCTTCAGGCCACAACTCTTTGTCAATTCGGTCGACAACTCCTCTCAGGAGACCAATGAAAGGACCCACCTTGTTAAGGATGGAATTAAGTCGGAACATGTCCCGGTTAGCTTCATCACCGAGTGGAACATTCGGTTTCCCAAGCGATCGTTCAATTTCGGTAGTTTCGGCTTCAACGTCCCGACAAAAATCTACAAAGAAAAGACAGGGAGAAAATAAGCGCGGAGTGAACTCCAAAGTCAAAAGAGCACTCGGCAAGCAACTTACCACCAAGCAGTGCGACCATTGTCTTCGCCCAGTCGCCGACGTAGTTCTCCTGCTCTTTGCACCGAGCGTTCATTAACTTTAGCTGGTCCATCCATCAAGATCTCTCCTTCTTCATTTTTTCTTCCTCGGCTAGAAGTGCCTTGTTAGTCCCCCGAGATTCCTCCAAAGATACTTCTCGTTCAGCGAGAGCCTTCTTCATGCCAGCCAGATCATTCGCAGCTACCTCCAAGTCGGCAGCAAGTTGAGTCTTCTCAGCCTTCAGAGCATTATAGGCCGATCCCATTTCACAAGTCTTCTGTCAAAGAGACACAAAGGGAGGATCAGCCAGGTTCAACAAGGAAAAAGTCTCGACAGATTCTTCAGACCCCTGCCCATGCAAGCAATCGACAGTGGTCTCGTGGACTACACCCAGTGGGTTCACTAAGAGTGACCCCACTGGTATGAAGCTCGAATAGGTCGGTCCAATTGAGCTCGATAGCAAACCAACAACACTATGAGATAACACTATTCTCTGAAACTACACCCAGTGGATGCACTCGGCGTGCCCCACTGGTACCATTCGGGCAGATCAGCTCTGATCTGTAGAGATTATGGAAAATACATATAAAGACAACTGCCGGTGCAAGCACTCGGCAGAAGTCTCGGGGACTACACCCACTGGGTTCACTCAGAGTGAACTCACTGGTAAATTAACCTACTGTATCCGAGTGTCTCGCCAAAACCCCCAGTGGGCACCAAGAGGAATGTAAACACTTACTAGTGCACTTACTCGCATATCACCCCGAAGCTCCAAGATCTTCTTGTACAAGGACGCAACGGAGTCATATGCTCCCTTGGCTTCGCCCACCATCAGCTCCATCTGTACCATGGTGTCCTTGGCGGCTCCTACTTGATCTTCCGGGAGGCGTTGGGCATCGTATTGAACAGTCAACGGACCCGGCGTGGCAGAAGGCGCCCCAGGTATCCCGAGCTCTGCTCCAGTCGGTTCCGCCGTGAAGACCACCGTCTCAGTCGGCGGCACGCTCATGGAGGGGTTCGTAGTACGTTGGATAACCCCATGGACAGGTGCCAAATCTAGTTCCGACCTCCTTTGGTCGTCGTCGTCCAAATGGATCACCTCCGAAGGAAGCCTGACTGAACAAAATAAAAATACAGAAAAAGATCAAGATCAAAGACAGCACTCACGAAACGGTAATACAGCTCTCGGAGTTGTGACAACGTACCTTGGTGGGACGTGGCGGCGTTATCAGTGTCCATGGGATCGTCACCCTGATGCGGTAGAGAGGTGGCGGAGGTAGCAGCTCTGTTGACTGAAATCCATTCGACGGTTAAACATGAATTCCCAAAAAGAAGAGTCCAATCGGATACTGAAGGAAGTTGGAAGAGCAAAGATACTTACGCTGAGGCGACCGGAACAGCGATCCTCATCCGGGGCAAAGCTTTCCGAGGTTTAGACCCGCTGGGTTTAGCCACCTTGGACGGCTGATCCACGGGCTCGGCAGAAGAACCCCTGGTTCTCTTCACACTCCGAGCACTCGGGGCCACGGGAGGAGCCGGCGGAACAGCGTGGTCATGACGGTGCTTGGTTCGGTGTTATGGTGGTGAGGGTGACGAGCTCTGCTCTTCACTCTCCTCCTCCTCCTCTTCTATTTCCTCCTCCATCTCCCTACTGTCACAGACGTACTCGGCACTACCCGCGCTACCCTCCATGTTGCCTTCTTCTTCCTCGACCGGATTCCCATTTGAGACTAGAGAATGCCAGTTCCTCCACTCCTGCACAAAACACAGTCGGCAACGTCAGTCCGCGAGACAAGAAAAGCAATACAACTGAGAAGGTTAAAAGCACTCGACAACATGTACTCACCTCATTCGAAGGAGGATTTCGGGCGCGGAAGGCCCTCACCCGCCGAGCTCCCACGGGGTTATCACATGTGCCCGTGATGCTGCAGACCCACGCACTCACGGTCTCCTCGCTCACGTCTTCAGGATGGGACCGAGTGGTATCCGAAGGCCCCGTGTACTGCCACATTGCGTGGTCTCGAGCCTGGAGCGGCTGGATGTGTCGACCCAGAAAAGTCTCCAACAGGTCCATGCCGGTGACTCCCTTCCAGACGACGGCTATCGGCGCGTCGATCAAAGGCTGGATATGGGTTCTTTCTCCCTTAGAGAGCGCTAGTTTCCTGGGAGGGCCCGGACGGTCTAAACTAAAGGGTGGTAACCCACTCGAAGCATTCCGGCAGACAATGTCCTGGCAATAGAACCAGGACGATTGCCAGTTCCTAACCGACTCGGAACTGAAGGGAGGGATAACTACTTTTCGTTTTCTTCTGAAATCCTAAACCCCCGCAGAGCTGGAGGATGTTTGTCTTATCATCAGACTGGCTAAGCTTCTTAACAGTTTGAGATCTAGCGGAGAAAACATATTTGAAGAGCCCCCAGTGGGGAGGACATCCTATGAAGCACTCGCAGAGGGTGATGAATGCGGAAAGGTGAGCTATCGCATTCGGCAGAAAGTGATGCAGCTGCGCCCCGAAGTAATTCATGATACCTCGGAAGAAAGGATGGGGAGGCAGGGAGAAACGTCTGGCCACGTGGCTGAGCAGCAGAACGCGCTCCCCCTCCTTTGGCGCCGGCTCCATCTTGCCTTCCGGTAGCCTCCAAGATTTGTTGACGACCATGCCGTGCTCCACCAGCTCCAGCACGTCGTTCTGCCTCACCGTGGAGGGGAGGAAGTCCCCCTGGATCTAGCCCGCCGGCAGCGCCCACTGCCGCCACTGAGTGGAGGCCGCCCCCTTCTTCTTCTTCTTCGCCTCGAGCTTGCTGGTCTGCCCCTTCGTCATGGCAAGGGCGACGGATCCGCAGAGGAGGAGTGTAAGGAGGTGGCTTGACGTGTGCAGGGAGTTGCGGGGGGGGGGGGGGGGGGCGAGATCAATGGGAGGAGGACGAGCAGCACAACAGGAAGGTCCGCCGGGAAGGCTTTAATAGGCCCCCGACTGAGTCACCTACAGGTGGGCCCAAGATCTTATCCTCCCAATCGGCCGCTGCAAGATTAGTGGAGAATATCGCGGCACGGTAATCGAGGAGGCGAAATCTACTCGATGGCAATGTCTTCATCCCCGCTGAGCGCGTGGCAACCAAAATTTGAGGATCCCGGAAAATCCGGCGATGTCAGTATGACCGGTCACGTCGAAAGATTCCGCGGAAGCAATCGGTCCCTCATGGTTCATTTCGCTTGCATATTCATTCGGATCACTTGCCGCAAAGAAAATATGGATCAACGAAGACAACGCTAAGATCACCTCAATACCAGTCGGTTCCAAACTCCGGACATCACTTCATCGTTCCAACCCCGATCCATTTGGGGACTAATGATGGGGTTATAGTCCAAGGGTAGGGTCATAGGTCTGCCTTAAAGGTCCTACCCAAGGACTACCCTTCGTAGAGGAAAAGGCCCTTAGACAGTTCCGAATGAACTAAGGACGCCCCCATCATCCAGTCGGCGACGATCCACTCGGAGCATATCTAACGTACCGACTGGAATCCACTCTGTAATGTCGTAACCTCCCAGGAGGGCAACAGTCATACGTTTTCATACACCATAACTAGCATTTCAGGCTTACGTTACCAGTAACGCCAGCGTTTACTCGCCACTACTCCACCCCTGTCCACCGAACCATTATGAAGGGCAGCGCACTCTATATAAGCCGCCCTTCACCACTGGTACAGGGGTTGGCACTTGCTGTAATCCCTTTATTCACTCGACACAAAGCTCCCAAGAGCACTGAGACGTAGGGCTTTTACCTCCACCGTAGAGGGGCCTGAACTCATACATCCTCGCGGTAGCTAAGGCTCTGCCCATATACTTTCGTACCCCGTACTTCTACTGTCAGACTTATACCCACGACACCCGGTGATTACCATTTTGGTATGGCCCGATGAAAGTCAAATTCTTTTTCCAATTTAGCACTCCTCGGTTATGGTGGATTACTAGGCTAAATGCTGGGAGGATACCTGATTTATTATGCAATACACATGCATGTATCAGATATTTAAACATAAATTTTTCAAAATTGCATATGTTTGGGATCAAACAAACTTGTTGTGGTATTTTCTCGATGATAGTTTCATGGGGTAGAATACGCATCAAGAATCCATAGGAATCTTTTAGGGCCATTTCTAACAATGTGCAATGAATTTCTCACACGGTTGGAGCTTATCGAGTTGTCAAAGAGCGAGATAAGTTCCGATGGAACTTGCATTAGAATGACAATTATTCTGTGAGTCACATATATGAGGCTATTGGCCATAGCGAAGTCCCTGGCGATAATAAAAAAATGTGGAAACATGTTGAAAGCTAGGTATATGGCCAAACAATAGTTGGGATCCCATGCACAAGAGTTTGGAGGATGCGGTAACTTTCCCTCACTAATAGTCCAAGGTATCAATCCGTGGAGGTAAGTACGTTATGAAACAAGGAGGATTGTCTTCAACACAAATAAAACTTCACTTGTGTCCCCAACAGTGCTCACAAGGGTGTTAACCTTGCTACTCTTGTTAGTCGCATGATATAATTGAAATATAATGCGACATATATTATTTTCGTACTTCTAGAACAAAACAAAACTGAAAACAACAATGCATGTAAAAGTTGTTTGATGGTGATTCTTGTGAAAATTGTACTCGTACTCATGTTCATAGGTTCATGATGTGTAACCCTCTAGTACATAGAAGTGTGTTAGTAACAAAGTCATGTAAAAAAGTGCACTATGAAATATTACATGGTCATGTGAAACATATTAGATGTGTTGATATTATATAGGTAGTACGTATGAATTCTATAGATCGAGACCATCCCACATTTATAGTTAATAACAGCTTGTAGGTCGACTACCCTCCATGCCATTCAAGCATTAGCTGTAAACACAAATAATTGTTGATGAAGTCTAGGATCTGCGTCCAAGAACTTCTCGAAGAACAAGGTTCGAAAACTGGGGGGTTGGATTGCGACCTACAACACAATGGCAAACACAACAAAGTTGACGGTGAGCTCACTCTTACTCATCGGAAATGACGGGGACACACGATCTACCGAGGTTCGGGCCACCGGGCGGTTTAAAACCCTTCTCCTACTGGTGACTTGGTTGACTTGGAAAAGAGGAGCTTGAGGCTCTAGTACATGGGGTGTTGGTGTGAGAATGGCTCGATCCCCTTACATGGATGTTGAGCTTCCCCCTTTGTTGTGCTTTGGTCCTCTTCCCCAAAAATATCAGCGGGAAAGGGTGGCCACAGGACGACAATTCGAAGGGGGGCAGGAGCTAGTCCTATTTGACTAAAGCTAGCCTTCTCGTGGTAAACAAGTCTTGATGATGCGGACGTGGGCTCGGCGATGACCTTTTCCCTCGCGCTCTGATCCATCTTGATCCTCTTTCGCTGAAGTGGCAACCTTTGGGGAGATTGCTTTTGGAGGGGCAACACACATTGCCCACTAATCACCAAAAGGGAAACTATACCTGGCCGCGCATGATGGCACGACCTCCATAATCTTCCTCCAAGCAGTTGCGTCACCCACGTAATGGGCAGGAGGCCCCGTGGTTGGCGCCGCCCACCAAGCCTCGTGAGGCTGCCCTGTGGGAGGGGCCTCGCGAGGCGGCATGGCGCCTACTAGCTTTTGCATATCTTGGACTGGTAGCAAGGGTCTTGATGAGACATAACTATCGTGAGGAAGCTTCCTTCGGAGTGGCCAGGGTAGGGCCGTATTCCTTGGTCCGTCCCACGCGTCGTCCTCCGGGCCCACGGTAGACGGGTCGTGGTACCCTAGTTCCCATTGGGTTGACAGTAGCCCCCGAACCAATGGTGCACACATTCCGCGAGTGAGGCATGAAATGACACATGCCGAAACGCCACGGGCCCAAATGAACTATTGGGCCCGGAGTAGGTCAGCCATGATGGGACGAGATGTTTCCACTCCCCCACGACGCCCCGACAACCGCACACCCGCCTAGAAAACCATTGCGTGTGTGTGGTGAAACCTTCATTGTTCGCCTTCCCCCGTACGCCTCTGTGGTGCATCGCTCCTCCTTACTTATGCATACGCTGCTTGCCACTTTCCCTCCACCTTCTTCTCCGTCTCCACTAGTGCTTTCCATCGCCATGGCACCGAAGAGGAGTGTCGCCGTCACCAGAGAGCAGATGAAGCCCACGCTGCCGCCTTCCTCCCTAGGAAGTGGCGGTAGCTATCGTCCAAGGTCCCTTTTGATGCAGAGGAGTTGGGCACCATCGATGAGTAAGTTCACCAGCCTCCCTTGTCTATCACTTCTTGCTACCAATGAGGATAGTGGAGTGAATCACTGACCCGTGCAGTGCACTCGCGCGGAAGAGGTAGAGGGTCGCCTCACTCGTGGTGCCTTTGCCGGTATGATTCGCCGAGGAGGCTTCCGCTCCACGCGTCGACCTGGCCCTCGGGGGGGGGGGGCTGGTGCTGAGGGCGCCCACCGAAGGGCAGCGACGAGCCTCCAACATGCAGTCGACGATGCTGCCCTGGCCAAGGTTAAGGGCCATCCAGAGGGCAGGCCCTCGCGGGGACCTCGCGGCTGGACGGTACACGGGGCGGCGTTGGGGCGTCGAACTGCATGGCCCTTCAAGGGTTCAGGGGCAGCGTCTTGGTCATGAATGGGTCCTTAGAGAGCATCGATGCCGCAATTGACACGCTTGAGGCCGGCCTCCGGGCAGAGGGCGAACGACGCCTAGAGGCCGATTCCCGCGGTCATAGAGAGAAGGAGCAGATTGCCCTCCACGAGTAGCAGATCCGGGCGTGCAAGGACGCTGCCTCCGTGTGCGAGAAGCAGCGTGCCGCCCGCAAGGGGGGCCTGGCCCAGAGGGGGGATGCCATTACCGACCCTAAGGCCAATGTGACCCTTCTGGAGCAAGATGTCGCCCAGACTACCTCCAACCAGGATGCGGAGGGTGAGCACCTCCTGATCCTAGAGAGCCAGGTTCTTGCCAATGGGTCTGTGCTGATCCAACAAAAGACCTTCCAACGGCGCCAGAAACGTGCCGACGGGAGACTGTTCTTGTCTGGATACTCCTCAGCAACGGCACCAAGAATCCTTCTGCTACGGCTACGCCTTAAGGGACTTCCTAGGAAAATATGCAAAGTATACCCCCCGTGGCCTTGGAGCCTTGCGTTGGTGTTCCCTCAAAGCGGAAAGGGTGATGTAGCGCAACGGTGGTAAGTATTTCCCTTAGTTTGAGAACCAAGGTATCGATCCAGTGAAGGAGTATCTCAAGTGCCTGCACAAACAAAAAAAGCTTGCTCCCAACGCTATGAAGGGGTTGTGAATCCCTTATAGATTGTTCGCCAAGTGAGAACTGAAAGCAACAAAGTAACAAAGCAAAGTAAAAGCGAAAGTGGAAACGATAGGTGTGAATAGACCCGGGGGCCGTAGTGTTCACTAGTGGCTTCTCTCATGAAATAAAGTACACGGTGGGTGAACAAATTACTGTCGAGCAATTGATAGAACCGCGCAAAGTCGTGACGTCATCTATGGCAATGATTATATCTATATGCATCACGTCCAAAACAAGTAGACCCATACTTTCTGCATCTACTACTATTATTCCACACGTCGACCGCTATCCAGCATGCATCTAGTGTATTAACTCCAAAAACACAGAGTAACGCCTTAAGCAAGATGAAATGATGTAGATGGACGATCTCATATTACGACAAAGCCCACCTTGTTACCCTTGATGGTAACTACACGATGTGTGCCTTGCTGCCCCTACTGTCACTGGAAAGGTCACCACACGGTAAGAACCCAAAACCAAGCACTTCTCCCATTGCAAGAATCATAGATCTAGTTGGCCAAACAAAGAGTCAAATATATATCATAGATAATCTGATCACAAATCCACAATTCATCGGATCTTGGCAAACACACTGCCAAAAGAGGATTACATCGGATAGATCTCCATGAAGATCATGGAGAACTTTGTATTGAAGATCAAAGACAGAGAAGAAGCCATCTAGCTACTAACTACGGAACCGTAGGTCTGAAGTGAACTACTCACGAGTCATTGGAGGGCGATGATGTTGATGTAGAAGCCCTCCAACTCCAAAGTCCCCTCCGGCACGGCACCGGGAAGGGTCTCCAGATGAGATCTCGCGGAAACGGAAGCCTGCGGCGGCGGAAAAATGTTTTCGTGGATTCCCTTATTTGTTTTCTGTATTTTAGGGAATATATAGGCGAAGGAGCTAGGTCAGGAGGGCGCCAAGGAGGCCACAAGCCTGCTAGCCGCCGCCTCCTGGTGGCGGTTACACGGCTTGTGGGCTCCGTGTAGATCTCATGGCTTGGCCCACAAGCCCCCTGATCTTCTTCCGTTCGGGAAAAAATTATTTCAGGAATTTTATTGCGTTTGGACTCCGTTCCAAAATCAGATCTGAAAAGAGCCAAAAACACAGAAAAACAGGAACTGGGACATGGCACTGAATTAATAAGTTAGTCCCAAAAAAGATATAAAAGATACATAAAACATCCAAAGATGGCAAGATAACAACATGAAACCATCAAAAATTATAGATACGTTTGAGACATATCAAGCATCCCCAAGCTTAACTCAGGCTCGTCCTCGAGTAGGGAAGTGATAAAGAATTAATTTTTGATGCTTTCATGCTACCTAGCATATATGTCCTTTGTAACTCCTCTTATGTGACGTGAATGTTTAGATCCATTAGATTCAAAACAATAGTTTGCTATTGACGTGGAAACAATAATACTTCAAGCAAACTAGCAAGGTAATCATGTACTTTCAAAATAACAAGGCCAAAAGAAATTTATCCCTACAAAAGCATATAGTCTGGCTATGCTCTATCATCATTGCACGACGAATTTAAATCATGCACAACCCCGATATTGGCCAAGTAATTGTTTCACACCTTTACTTTCTCAAAACTTTTCAACTCTCATGCAATACATGAGCGCGAGCCATGGTTTTAGCACTATAAGTGGTGTGGAGTGTGGTGGATGTTGCAAAAAAGAACAAGGAGAAGATGATCACATTAACTAGGCATACCAATGAGCTCTGGAGATGCTCATCAATAGATATCAATGTGAATGAGTAGGGATTGTCATACAAATGATGCACTAGAGCTAAGAGTATGCGAAAGCTCTTAAAGAAAACTAGTGGGTGTGCATCCAACTTGCTTGCTCACGAAGACCTAAGCTAATTTTGAGGAAGCCTATCATTGGAATATACAAGCCAAGTTATATAATGAACATTTCCCACTAGCTATATGGTGGTGACAAAATGAGAGACTCTCAATCATGAAGATCATGGTGCTTAATATGCACAAGTGTGGAAAGGTGGTAGCATTGTCCCTTCTCTCTTTTTCTCTCATTTTTTTGGATGGGCTCTTTGGCCTCTTTTTTTTATTTTTTTTATTTTGGTGGGAATCTTTGGCCTCTTTTATTTCCTCACATGGGACAATGCTCCATCAATGATGATCATCACACTTTCAACTCAAATCTTAGAGCAACGATGACTCTATATGGAACGCCTTTGGTAGTGTACCGTGACAATGATTTAGCATGGCATAAACATTAATGGAAACATCATGCTAGCTATCTTACGATCATGCAATGGCAATGTAGAAGTGGTGGCACATGTCATGGTGGTAGTTGCATGTCAATATATCTCGGAATGACTTTGAAAAAGCCATAGTAGGTAGGTATGGTGGCTGTTTTGAGGGAGGCTAATGGTGGGTTTTGTGCACTGGCGAAAGTTGCACGGCACTAAGAAGATAGTGATGGTGGAAGGTGAAGGTGAATCTAAACCACAGACTCAATATTAGTCATGAAGAACTCATATACTTGTTGCAAAAATTTTATTAGTAATCGCAACAAAGCATTCAACGCATATTCCTAGGGGAAGGGTTGGTAGGTATAAACCATCGCGCGATCCCAACCGCCACACAAAGGATCACAATCAATGACTAATCATGCTCAGACTTCATCATATAGCAGTTCACCATATGTGCATGCTACGGGAATCACTAACACCTTACTACCATAACTTCAATATTACCAAAACCACAACTCAAAACTAGTTGAGATGAATCAAGCTTCTCTAACTATTCAATGCACAAGAAGGTGGAAGTTCTCGTATCCCTTTGGATAACTACCCCTTTTGAGACTACTTTCATAGCATAGATCAACTACCAAGCCACGCACCACTGTGCTCTAAAAGATATAAGTTAAGCACATAGAGCAAAAGTATCTAGCTCAAAAGATATAAGTGAAGCACATGTGAGCTGAATTGTCTACCAAAAGATATAAGTGAAGCTCGACAAAATCACGGTGAGTGCATGTCTCTCTCTCTAGGTGTGCAGCAAGGATGATTGTGACACAACAAAAAATAAAAGACTCCTACGATACAAGACGCTCCAAGCAAAACACATAACATGTGGTGAATAAAAATATAGCCCCAAGTAACGTTACCGATGGATTGAAGACGAGAGAGGGGATGCCTTCCCGGGGCATCCCCAAGCTTAGGCTTTTACGACATCCTTGAATCTCTTGGGGTGAATTGGGCATCCCCAAGCTTGAGCTCTTGCCACTCTTTATCTTTTTGTCCATAAGAACTTCACCCAAAACTTGAAAACTTCACAACACGAAACTTAAACACAAACTCGTGATAACATTAGTATAAGAAAGCAAACCAACATTTCCTTAGGTACTGTAGAAAACTTAAATTCTACTTATGCTGATGTTGGGTTACTGTATTTTCAATCTTCCATGGCTAATACCCCCCAATACTATCCATAGTTTCATCAAAATAAGCAACCAACACAACAAAAACAGAATCTATTAACAGCAGACCAGTCTGTAGCAATCTGTATACTTCGTATACTTCTGGTACTTCAAAATTCTGAAAAATTACAGAAGTCTGAAGAATTTGCGTAGCAATCATCAGTAAAAAGAATCAAGTCAAAATCTCTTACAGAAAAAAATGAAAATTCTTTTCTTGAGCAGAAAGTTTCTGTTTTTTCCTGCATGACCAAACGATCATCCCCAAGACTAATCATAACGGTTTTCCTTGGCAAAAACGCAAAAACAAACACAAAAAACACAATATAACAGAATTATGGAAGTGTGGAAAACACAAAACTGAAAGAAAAAGGATAGATTCGTTGGGTTGCCTCCCAACAAGCGCTTTTGTTTAACGCCCTTAGCTAGGCAGAAGGTGATGGAATCACGTATAGTCATCTTTGGTGCTCAAACCATAAGTGGCCCTCATCATAGATTCATAAGGAAATCTTATTTTCTTTCTAGGAAATTTCTCCATGACCTTCTTTAAAGGAAATTGAAATCTAATATTCCCTTCCTTCATATCGATGATAGCACTAATAGTCCTTAGGAAAGGTCTACCAAGAATAATGGGACATGAAGGATTGCAATCTATGTCAAGTACAATGAAATCCACGGGTACATGGTTCTTATTTGCAACAATAAGAACATCATCGATCCTTCCCATGGGTTTATTGAAAGTAGAATCCGCAAGATGCAAATTAAGAGAACACTCTTCAATCTCATGAAAACCAAGAATATCACATAAAGACTTTGGAATCGCGGAAACACTAGCACCCAAATCACACAAAGCATTGCACTCATAGTTTTTGATCTTGATTTTGATAGTAGGTTCCCACTCATCATGAAGTTTTCTAGGTATAGAGACTTCTTATTCGAGCTTCTCTTCAAGATATTTCATCATAGCATCTACGATATGCGCGGTAAAGGCTTTGCTTTGGCTATAACCATGTGGAGAGTTTGCAATGGATTGCATCAAAGAGATGCATTCAAAAAAGGAGCAATTATCATAATTGAATTCCTTGAAATACAAAGTAGGAGTTTCATTACTACCCAAAATTTTGATTTCTTATACTACACTCTCCACACCTTTATCATCAAGATGGGTGGACTCCGAATCATTGGGGCGTTTTTCAACCAAACTGGATTCATATCCAGCCCCTTCATCAATTGGTTTGACACGCGAGAACAAAGATTCAAGAGGAGTCACGCCAAGCACTTTAAGATATTCGTGATTTGCATCACTAGAACGCACCCTTTTAAACCATTCATGCCTAGCGCGAATTTGGGCGGTTCTTTCTTTGCTCTCAGTCATGGAGACACGCATAGCGTTCAAAGTTTCATCCAAGTTGACCTTGGGAGGAGCACATCTAACTTTCAAAGCATCAATATCACAAGACATCCTATCAACGCTCTTAGCCAAATCGTCAGTTTTGAGTAGTTTTTCCTCTACGGACGCATTGAAAATCTTTTGAGAGTTGATGAACTCTTTGATATTACTCTCTAAATCAGAGGGTAATTTGTTGTGATTTCCATAAGTGTTGTTGTAGGAATTGCCATAATTGTTAGAGGAGTTACTAGGAAAAGGCCTAGGAACATAGTTTCCTCCAAAAGCATTGTTGTTGCCAAAATTGTTCCTACCAACAAAATTCACGTCCAAACTAGCGTTGCTACTCTCAATCAAGGAAGATAGTGGCATGTCATTAGGATCTACAGTAGTGTTTCTACTAGAAATCAAATTCATCAACTCGTCCATCTTAGCATTAAGCGAGTTAATTTCTTCTATAGCGTGTACCTTTTTGCTAGCAGGGGACCTTTCAGTGTGCCACTGAGAGTAGTTGGTCATGATATTGTCTAGGAGTTTTGTAGCATCTCCTAACGTTACTCCCATGAACGTTCCACCTGAGGCGGAGTCCAAGATATTGCGAGAAGCGAAATTCAAGCCAGCGTAAAAGATTTGTATAATCATCCACAAACTCAAGCCATGAGCGGGACAATTTCTAATCATAAGCTTCATCCTCTCCCAAGATTGTGCAACGTGTTCATGATCAAGTTGCTTGAAATTCATGATATCGTTACATAAGGAGATGATCTTAGCTGGCAGAAAATACTTGGATATATAAGAATCTTTGCACTTATCCCAAGAATCGATACTATTTTTAGGCAAAGAAGAAAAACAAGTTTTTGCGCGATCTCGCAACGAGAAAGGAAAAAGCTTCAACTTAATCACGTCATTATCCACATATCTTTTCTTTTGCATATCACAAAGCTCAATGAAGGTATTGAGATGCGATGTGGCATCTTCACTAGGAAGGCCAGAGAATTGCTCTTTCATAACAAGATTCAGCAAAGCTGCGTTGATTTCATACGATTCCGCACTAGTGGCGGGAGCAATCGGAGTACTAATAATATCATTATTATTGGCACTCGAGAAGTCGCAAAGTTTGGTGTTTTCAGCCATGATGACTTCAACAAACAAACAAGCACACAAGCTAGCAAGAAAACCGGTGAAGGAAAATGGCAAAAAGGCAAAAGAAAAAGGCAAAGGAGAAAGGCAAGTGAGAACGGTAAATGTGAAGTGGGGGAGAGGAAAACAAGAGGCAACAGGCAAAAAAGTGAATGCAAGAGATGAGTTTGTGAGACCTACTTGGATATATCTCTCCTTCCCCGGCAACGGCGCCAGAAATACTTCTGCTGATGCAATAAAAGACCTTCCAACGGCGCCAGAAACGTGCTGACGGGAGACTGTGTCTGGATACTCCTCAGCAACGGCCTCAGGAATCCTTCTGCTACGGCTACGCCTTAAGGGACTTCCTAGGAAAATATCCAAAGGATTTCCCCATGGCCATGGAGCCTTGCGTTGGTGTTCCCTCAAAGCGGAAAGGGTGATGTAGCGCAGCGGTGGTAAGTATTTCCCTCAGTTTGAGAACCAAGGTATCGATCCAGTGAAGGAGTATCTCAAGTGCCTGCACAAACACAAAAAGCTTGCTCCCAACGCTATGAAGGGGTTGTCAATCCCTTATAGATTGTTTGCCAAGTGAGAACTGAAAGAAACAAAGTAACAAAGCAAAGTAAAAGCAAAAGTGGAAACGATAGGTGTGGATAGACCCGGGGGCCATAGTGTTCACTAGTGGCTTCTCTCATGAAAGAAAGTAGACGGTGGGTGAACAAATTACTGTCGAGCAATTGATAGAACCGCGCAAAGTCGTGACGTCATCTATGGCAATGATTATATCTATATGCATCACGTCCAAAACAAGTAGACCCATACTTTCTGCACCTACTACTATTACTCCACACGTCGATCGCTATCCAGCATGCATCTAGTGTATTAAGTCCAAAAGAACAGAGTAACGCCTTAAGCAAGATGACATGATGTAGATGGACAATCTCATATCTACGACAAAGCCCACCTTGTTACCCTTGATGGCAAATACACGATGTGTGCCTTGCCGCCCCTACTGTCACTGGGAAAGGTCACCACACGGTAAGAACCCAAAACCAAGCACTTCTCCCATGGCAAGAATCATAGATCTAGTTGGACAAACAAAACCCAAGACTCTGAGAGACTTACAAGGATATCAAATCATGCATATAAGAAATCAGCAAAGACTCAAATATATATCATAGATAATCTTATCACAAATCCACAATTCATCGGATCTCGACAAACACACCACCAAAGAGGATTACATCGGATAGATCTCCATGAAGATCATGGAGAACATTGTATTGAAGATCCAAGAGAGAGAAGAAGCCAAATAGCTACTAACTACGGACCCGTAGGTCTGAAGTGAACTACTCACGAGACATTGGACGGGCGATGATGTTGATGTAGAAGCCCTCCAACTCCAAAGTCCCCTCCGGCAGGGCACCGGGAAGGGTCTCCAGATGAGATATCGCGGAAACGGAAGCTTGCAGCGGTGGAAAAGTGTTTTCGTGGATTCCCTGATTTTTTTCTGTATTTTAGGGAATATATAGGTGAAGGAGCTAGGTCAGGGGGGCGCGAGGGAGGCCACAAGCCTGCTAACCGCCGCCCCTTGGTGGCGGCTATAGGGCTTGTGGGCTCCCTGTAGCTCTCCTGGCTTGGCCTACAAGCCCCCTGATCTTCTTCCGTTCGGGAAAACTTTATTTCAGTGATTTTATTCCGTTTGGACTCCGTTCCAAAATCAGATCTGAAAAGAGCCAAAAACACAGAAAAAACAGGAACTGGCACTTGGCACTGAGTTAATAAGTTAGTCCCAAAAAAGATATAAAAGATACATAAAACATCCAAAGATGACAAGATAACAACATGAAACCATCAAAATTTATAGATACGTTTGAGATGGATCAGTCTGCCTTCGAGGTAGAGCATGTCTTGGTGCATGCCCAACTCGAGAGGAGGGAGGCCGCGACCAACATTGAGGCTGATGCGAGGGTTGCGAGGGAGTGGGATGCAGCTCTAGAGGAGTATCGCAGCAAGCTGGCGTTGCAGGA
The DNA here is from genome assembly GCF_904849725.1 of Hordeum vulgare subsp. vulgare. Lineage (NCBI taxonomy): Eukaryota > Viridiplantae > Streptophyta > Magnoliopsida > Poales > Poaceae > Hordeum > Hordeum vulgare. Next base: position 213,600,908 of record NC_058519.1, on the reverse strand, counting down.
AGCCCGCTTCCATCTTAAGCGTGATGAGCTCCAGAAGGAGGTCGACAAGCTCAAGGTCGAGCTCCAGGATGCCAAAAGCGACCTCCAGGGCACCATGGAGGGCAAAGGGGATGTCGAAGCGGAGTTTCCTTGTCTCCAGATCTAGGTTGTCAAGGCCGCCGATGTCGTGCAGAGGGCCCAGGACGATGAGGCGCGGGCACGAATGATGCAAGCGTAGCGCACCAAGCTGTTCTTGGGCCTCGCCGTGCGTGCTCATGATGCCCTTGGCCGCTTTGTCGAGGATGTCCTATCACTTTCTCGCACGAACTCCTACGGGGGCTACCTCGACTTCTTCACCAACGTGGTCGAGGCGCTGGAGGCGGGGGTCTCCAAGGTGGACGAATCCATTAGTGGAGGCGCCCATGACCTCCTGGACTATGTGGTGACGCATGTATTCTCCAACCTTTGCCACGATGACCCCACCTTTGACTTATTACTTGTGGTAGAGCCAATGCCAGTGGAGATCCAGGGCCTACTCAGGTACAAGGTGCACGAGCACGTAGACTATGTGTTCAGGCGGTTCACGCAGATCGAGCCCTCCGGAGAGGGGGCAGCCTAGGGGGGGACCTCACGAGCTATGACATGAGGGCGGCGCCTCATCTGCTTAAGATATTATGTTTATTTTCTTGTTGCACCGTGAACCACCTGGCCCTGTAGGGGCGTAAGGACATCTGTAGGGAACTTTGTTTTAAGTACTCGATGCTTGATGGGTTTAATGCACTTCCGTTCTCCCTTCGAGGTTTCCTTCTTCCTTTTACGTTACCTTCGTGTACTACATCGCTAGGACCCAGCCGCTGAGGCGGGCTACACCGTCGCTGGTATGCGTGAAGCAAGGGCTCAACAAGGCCATAGGGTGGAGGGCTCTTAAAGATGGTAGGAGACCCTGAGGTGTAATGCTCAGACCCTCTCTGACATGCAGACGGCTCATGCCAAGGAAATAAGGATGCCTCAGGAGGGAGCGAGAGGAAGAAAGATCAAGGGGCGTGTTTATACTTAGCTCCTTGAGGGTGTGCCACTTGGATCGAGCCTTCCGAATGGAGCGACTCGCGAGGTCCAGTTCCTCGTGATGCCTTTTGTCTGCGGAACATTGCCCACGAGGACTGCAAAGTCCAGCACCAGGAAAGCTGACAAGTAATGCCGCAGGGCGCGCTCGCTGGGTCGCTTGTGGGTTTCACACAAGGAGATGAGGGTAGCAAGGACCTGGTGAGGTGACGTATGTGGGAGGAGGTCCACGACTCAGAGCTCATTCGCTTAGGTTTTGCAGTGTTGTAGGGGCTGACCCGAACACAGGCACCGTGCCATCCCCCGCTCATGTGACAGACACAGGGGAGATCACGAGCATGCACCCCTCTTGAGGCATAGCTAGCTGCAGGCACACGGGGAGTATGATGGTAACAATCTTTATTGATTCATGAAGCAAGTTCATTACATAACATAAATATACACACCGTCGTGTTCGAAACGGGTCGGCTTGAGGATGTGGCCCAAAGGCGCCCCTCAAATTATGACAGAAACGCTGTTGTGACAGACATGGGTCAGCCTGAGGTTGGTACTATTGAAAAGCACGCTCATTGTCAAAATGTCCGCCATGTATGAGCATGGGTTATCTGCCAGTGCTAAGAATGGATTATCCACCAGCGCTGAGCATGGGGATTCCAAAGAGTAGGAAGGGCTCTCAAATGCTGAAGGCAACATGGATAGAGAGAGTCCCAGAGCGTGTAGAACCCCTGCTCGTTCGTATCCATGGAGAACGGATAGAACTTAAAGTGATGGAGGGTGTTCCATGTGTTTTGTACCATGACACCCTCCACCGCCATTCATTGGGCCACGGTGGGCCAGTCAGCGATTGTTAACCACATCCGTGATACGGGACTCCAGGATCGTGTGCATCAGCCTCGCGAAGGCAGCTGTGGCATTCTCTAGGCCAAAGGGACTATGCATGCGAGGGGATGTTGGGGAGAAGGGCCTCATGAGGCAAGCCAGGTTGAGGGAGATGAAGTTGACGCACATTCGCCCACTGCTTGAAGATGGGGGTGTGATACGTTGATATGTCTCCAATGTATCTATAATTTTTTATGGTTCCAGGCTATTATCTAGTCAAACTTTGGATGTTTTGTATGCCTTTTATATCTTTTCGCGACTAACTTATTAACTCAGTGCCAAGTGCCAGTTCTTATTTTTTTCGTGTTTTTGACCTTTCTTAGAGGAGAATACTGAACGGAGTCCAAACAGAATAAAACCTCCGAAAACATTTTTTCCGGAACAGAAGATACGCACGGAGCTTGAGAACCAAGGCAGAGGGCACCAAGGGAGGCCAGAAGCCCCCTAGCCGCAGCCTGGGGGGCCCACACCTAGCAGGTTTGTGGGCCCCCTGTGGCTCCTCTGCCCTACTTCTTCCACCTATAAATCCCCAAAAATTCCAAAACCACGTGAGAGAGCCACGAAAATACTTTTCCGCCGCCGCAAGCTTCTGTCTCCGCAAGATCCCATCTGGGGCACGTTCTGGTGCCCTGTCACAGGGGGGATTCGGATGCGGAGGGCTTCTTCACCAACACCATGGCCTCTCCGATGATGCGTGAGTAGTTTACCATAGACCTTTGGGTCCATAGCTAGTAGCTAGATGGCTTCTTCTCACTCTTGGATCTTCAATACAAAGTTCTCCATGATCTTCATGGAGATCTATCCGATGTAATCTTCTTTTGCGGTGTGTTTGTCGAGATCCGATGAATTGTGGATTTATGATCATATTATCTATGAATCTTATTTGAGTTTCTTGTGATCTCTTATATGCATGATTTCATATCCTTGTAATTCTCTTAGAGTTGTGGGTTTGGTTTGGCCAACTTGATCTATGATTCTTGCAATGGGAGAAGTACTTGATTTTGGGTTCATACCATGCGGTGACCTCACCCAGTGACAGAAGGGGTACCGAGGCACGCATCGTGTTGTTGCCATGAAGGGTAAAAAGATGGGGTTTATATCTATTGCATGAATTGATCCCTCTACATCATGTCATCTTTCTTAAGGCGTTACTCTATTTGTCATGAACTCAATTCACTAGATGCATGTTGGATAGCGGTCGATGTGTGGAGTAATAGTAGTAGATGCAGAAAGTATCGGTCTACTTGTCTCGGACGTGATGCCTATATGTATGATCATTGCCTTAGATATCGTCAAGACTTTGCGCGGTTCTATCAATTGCTCGACAGTAATTTGTTCACCCACCGTAATATTTGCTATCATGAGAGAAGCCTCTAGTGGACACTATGGCGCCCACGTCTACTTCACATCATATTTTCAACCCTACACTTTTACTTTGTTGCACTTTCCTCCTTCAGATCTCACCTTGCAATCAATCATGAAGGGATTGGCAAACCCTTTGTAGCGTTGGGTGCATGTTTGTTGTTTTTGCGCAGGTACTTTTGGGAGATTTGGCTTGATACTCCTACTGGATTGATACATTGGTTCTCAAACTGAGGGAAATACCTACTGCTACTGTGCTGCATCACCCTTTCCTCTTCAAGGGAAAAACCAACGCAAGCTCAAGAGGTAGCAAGAAGAATATTTGCCGCCGTTGCCGGGGAGCATCCAGTCAAGAATAGTCTTCCTCCAACGTGTCAATTTCTGGCAGAGGGGATTATTCTAAGTGAAGCTTATCCAAGTAACTGTCGCAAACTCATCCCTTGCTTTTACTTTTTTTTCTCTCGTTTTCCTCTCCCCGATTTCTGAAAAACAAAAATTTACAAAAATATTTGCCTTTTTCGATTGCCTTTCCTTTGCTTGTGTGCTATGTGCCTTTAATATGCTTGCATCTTCGCTTGCCAAAAATCTATTGATATGGATCCTCATCCACTTGCTAATCTCTTTAAGAGATGCAATTATGTTGAACCAATTGCTAGTGAGTTGAGTGCACTTGACTTTCTCTATGGAGTTTTGCTTGAGATGCGTGAATCTGAAAATTGTGATGAAGAAATTCATGTGATTCACGAGGGCTCCTTGAATGAAAACCATGATTGCAATGGTTTCACTATGAATTCTATTAGTGACAATCATGCTAAAAATATGCAAAACCCTAAGCTTGGAGATGCTAGTTTTGCTATGTTCACTACTTGTTGCAATTATCATGACTGGGGTAATGATTTTTATTATGATCTTGAAAATTTGTTTAAGCCTCATGATGATTATGATATTTGCAATAATATTGAAAGTGGGTTTGGAGAAGTCATGACTTCAGTTGATGATAATCCAACTATTTTTGAAGAGCGTCAACTTTGCATGCATGTGGATCATGAAAAGAATATCCTATGTGATAGCTATATTGTTGAATTTGATTATGATCCCACATGTAATTGTTATGAGAGAGGAAAATATTGTCGTAGAAACTTTCATATCACTAAATCACCTCTCGTTATGTTGAGATTGATATTGTCTCTTTCTTCTTCCTTGCATATGGTAGCTATTGGGTGTCTTGATAATTTGTTTTACTATAAAATGCCTATTCATAGGAAGTATGTTAGACTTAGATATGTTTGTCACTTGTTTCATGATGCTCTCTTCGTGTCTGATTGCTATTTTTTGTGTGAGCATCATTGAATTATCAATGCCTAGCTAAAAGGCTTTAAAGAATGGCGCTTGTTGGGAGGCAACCCAAAGAATTTATCTTTGCTTTTTTACTTTCTGTTTTGTTGCGTCCACACCATCATAATTCTGTTATGATTGTGTTTTTTGTGTTTCTTTTTGTGTTTGAGCCAAGTAAAACCTTTATGACTAGTTTTGGTGATGGTTGTTTGATCATGCTGGAAAAAGACAGAAACTTTATGCTCACGGAATTATTTTTAATTTTTATCCACAAAGAGATTTTGAGTTTATTGTTTTTTCTACTGGTTGATATGCCAATTTCCCAAATTGTAGCAATTGTTCAAAAATTTTGAGATACCAGAAGTATACGAAATATACAGATTGCTGCAGACTGGTCTGTTTTTGATAGATTCTGTTTTTGTTGTGTTGATTGCTTATTTTGATGAAACTATGGATAGTATCGGGGGGTACTAGCCATCGAAAAGTGAGAATACAGTAATATAACACCAATATAAATAGAAATCAAGTTTGCTAGAGTACCTAAAGAGGTGGTAGTTTGTTTTCTTGTGTTAATGATATCACGAGTTTCTGTTTAAGTTTTGTGTTGTGAAGTTTTCAAGTTTTGGGTGATGTTCTCATGGACAAAGGGATAAAGAGTGGAAAGAGCTCAAGCTTGGGGATGCCCAAGGCATCCCAAGCCAAATTCAAGGACACCAAAAAGCCTAAGCTTGGGGATGCCCCGGGAAGGCATCCCCTCTTTCGTCTTCAATCCATGGGTAACATTACTCGGAGCTATATTTTTATTCACCCCATGATATGTGTTTTTCTTGGAGCGTCGTGTATTATAGGAGTCTTTTCTTTTTGTTGTGTCACAATCGTCCTTGCTGCAAACCTTTCGAGAGAGACATGCACTCATCGTGAATTTGCTAGAATACTCATTGAGCTTCGCTTATATCTTTTGAGTTAGGCAATTTAGCTCACATGTGCTTCGATTATATATTTTGAGCTAGATAACTTTGCTCTAAGTGCTTCACTTAGAACTTTTAGAGCACGACAGTGTCATATTTTGGAGAAATAAGAACTCTCGATCTTCACTTATATCTTTTTGAGAGTGGTCTCTCCAAGTAACTTGGTAGTTGGCTTGTGCTATGAAAGTAGCCGTAAAGATGATAGGCATCCAAAGAGGATACAATAAATCTTCCATATTCACGTGCATTGATTAGTAAAGAGAAGTTTGATTCCTCTCAATTAGTTTTGAGACATGGATTTGGTAATATTAAGAGTCATGTTAGTAAGGTGTTGTGAATCTAGAAATACTTGTGTTGAAGTTAGTGATTCCCGTAACATGCACGTATGGTGAACTGCTATGTTAGGAAGTCGGAGCATAATTGATTTATTGATTGTCATCCTTTGTGTTGCAGTCGGGATCGCGCGATGGTTAACACCTACCAACCCTTCCCCTAGGAGTACGCGTTTAGCACTTTGTTTCAATTACTAATAAAATCTTTCGCAATAAGTATGTGAGTTCTTCATGACTAATGTGAGTCCATGGTATAGATGCACTTTCACCTTCCATCATTGCTAGCCTCTCTAGTGCCACGCAACTTTCACTGGTACAAAAAACCACCATATATCTTCCTCAAAACATCCACCATACCTACCTATCATGGCCTTTTCATAGCCATTCCGAGATATATTGCCATGCAACTCCCACCGTTCCGTCTCATGACTTGTGCCGTCACTTACATATTGCCATTGCATGATCGTAAGATAGTTAGCGAGATGTTTCAACGTCATACGCCAAGCTTGATCGTTGCACATCCCGGTACACTGCCGGAGGCATTTCCTATAGAGTCATCATCGTTCTAAGCATTGAGTTGTGAGTAAATGAAAGTGTGATGATGATCATTATTAGAGGATTGTCCCATGTGAGGAAATAAAAAAAAGAGGCCAAAGTTTCCCACACAAAAATAATATATATATATATATATATATATATATATATATATATGGAAAGAGGACAAAGAGCCCAAACAAAAAAAAGATCCCAAACAAAATAATGATCATGATCATTATTAGAGCATATCTTTTTCCACACTTGTGCTTCATAATAGCACCATGTTCTTCATGATTGAGAGTCTCTTGTTTTGTCACCATCATATACTAGTGGGAATCTTCATTATGTAACTTGGCTTGTATATTCCAAAGATGGGCTTCCTCAAAATTGCCCTAGGTGTTCGTGAGCAAGCAAGTTGGATGCACACCCACTAGTTCTCCTTTTGAGCTTTCACACACTTATAGCTCCAAGTGCATCCATTGCATGGTAATCCCTACTCTTTCACATTGATATCTATTAATGGGCATCTCCATAGCCCTTTGATACGCCTAGTCAATGTGACCATCTCCTCTTTTTTGCCTCACAACCTCCACCACACTCTATTACACCTATAGTGCTATATCCATGGCTCACGCAAATGTATTGCGTGAGAGTTGAAAAAGGGTTGAGAAACTAAGAGTGCGAAAACAATTACTTGGCCAATACCGGGGTTGTGCATGATTTAAATTCGTTTGTGGGGATGATGGATCATAGCCAGACTATATGATTTTGTAGGGATAACTTTCTTTGGCCTTGTTATTTTGAAAGTTCATGATTACCTTGCTAGTTTTCTTGAAGTATTATTGTTTTCATGTCAATAGAAAACTATTGTTTTGAATCTTACAAATCTGAACATTCATGTCACATGAAAGAAGTTGCAAAGGACAAATATGCTAGGTAGCATTCCACATCAAAAATTCTGTCTTTATCACTTCCCTACTCGAGGACGAGCAGGAGTTAAGCTTGGGGATGCCTGATACGTCTCCAACGTATCTATAATTTTTGATGGTTCCATGTTATTATCTTGTCAAACTTTGGATGCTTTGTATACCTTTTATATCTTTTTTGGGACTAACTTATTAACTCAGCGCCAAGTGCCAGTTCCTGTTTTTTCCGTGTTTTTGACCTTTTTCAGAGGAGAATATTGAACAGAGTCCAAACGGAATAAAACCTCCGAAAAGATTTTTTCCGGAACAGAAGATATGCAGGGAGCTTGAGAACCAAGGCAGAGGGCATCAGGGGAGGCCACAAGCCCCCTAGCCGCGGCCTGGGGGGCCCGTGCCTAGCAGGCTTGTGGGCCCCCTGTGGTTCCTCTGCCCTACTTCTTCCGCCTATATGTCCCCGAAAATTGCAAAACCACGTGAGAGAGCCACGAAAATACTTTTCCGCCGCCGCAAGCTTCTATCTCCGCAAGATCCCACCTGGGGCACATTCTGGTGCCCTGCCGGAGGGGGTATTTGGACACGGAGGGCTTCTTCATCAACACCATGGCCTCTCCGATGATGCGTGAGTAGTTTACCATAGACCTTAGGGTCCATAGCTAGTAGCTAGATGGCTTCTTCTCTCTCTTGGATCTTCAATACAAAGTTCTCCATGATCTTCATGGAGATCTATCCGATGTAATCTTCTTTTGCAGTGTGTTTGTCGAGATCTGATGAATTGTGGATTTATGATCAGATTATCTGTGAATCTTATTTGAGTTTCTTCTGGTCTCTTATATGCATGATTTCATATCCTTGTAATTCTCTTCGAGTTGTGGTTTTTTTGGCCAACTTGATCTATGATTCTTATAATGGGGGAAGTGCTTGGTTTTGGGTTAATACCATGCGGTGACCTCACCCAATGACAGAAGGGGTAGCGAGGCACACATCATGTTGTTGCCATCAAGGGTAAAAAGATGGGGTTTATATCTATTGCATGAATTTATCCCTCTACATCATGTCATCTTGCTTAAGGCGTTACTCTGTTTGTCATGAACTCAATACACTAGATGCATGCTGGATAGCGGTCGATGTGTGGAGTAATAGTAGTAGATGCAGAAAGCATCGGTCTACTTGTCTCAGACGTGATGCATATATGTATGATCATTGCCTTAGATATCGTCATGACTTTGTGTGGTTCTATCAGTTGCTTGACAGTAATTCGTTCACCCACCGTAATATTTGCTATCATGAGAGAAGCCTCTAGTGAACACTAAGGCCCCCGGGTCTACTTCTCATCATATTTTCAGTCCTACACTTTTACTTTGTTGCACTTTCCGCCTTCAGATCTCACCTTGCAATCAATCGTGAAGGGATTGACAGCCCCTTTGTAGCGTTGGGTTCAAGTTTGTTGTTTTTGCGCATGTACTTTTTGGAGACTTGACTTGATACTCCTACTAGATTGATACCTTGGTTCTCAAATTGAGGGAAATACTTAGTGCTACTGCGCTGCATCGCCCTTTCCTCTTCAAGGGAAAAACCAATCCAAGATCAAGAGGTAGCATCCATCCCAAAGTAACTATAATTTCTGCTTGTTCCATGATATTTTGGGTGACAATGTTATATGTTTTACCACACTTTTATATCATTTTACACATATTTGGACTAACCTACTAACTCAGTGCACCCAGTGCCTATTTCTGTCTACTGATCTATTTTTTGCAGGGGCTTTTACACAATTTTCTGAAGCTCGAAAAAAATCTAGCAAACATATATAAAAAATCAGCGAAACAAAAGCTTCGGGATCACCGAAGGAGGGACACAGGGGGGCTAGGGGCCTCCCATGCAGCCTACTGGCTCGGCGAGGGCCCATGCCGTGCCAGGTGATCGCCTGGGTGGGGCCCGCCACCTCCGATGCACTCCTTTGGCTTTTATTTAGTGTTCCATGAGGAAACCCTCGCAGACTTTCTGGAATCGCGAATTTCTCCATCGTTCCACCGCCGCAGCGCTTCCAAGATCGGGACCGTCAGGAGACCTCTTCCCGGCACCCTGCTGGAGGGAGGATTGACCTCCAGGAGCTTCTCCACCGCCATGGACGCCTCCCAGATGTGCTATGAATAGTTTACCTTGGACCATGAGTCCATGACCAGTAGCTATGTGATGTCTTCTCTCCAATCTTGTGCTTCAAGGGTTAGTCCTTGTGAGCTGCCCTACATGATCAAGGCATCTATTTAATGCTCTTCCTTTTAATAGGCTTGGTTTGTTGGGATCTGATGGATTATGAGATTATGTTCAAATTGTTATGAGTTATATGTTTGATTATCCTTTTATATTATGTTCCTTAGTGATTCTTGCATGTTCTCTGTTGGTTTTTATTGCTTTGGCCTAGTAGTAGATCGTAAAGCCAAGAGGGAGTGTTACACATGATTGTGGGTTCGGGCCCCTCGATGTCTAGCTTGAGTGACAAAAACATGAGACTAGGGGATGTGCTTGTTTCCACCAGGGAGAAAACAACGGTGCTTGTGACCAAGGTTACAAGGATTGTTTACCTTACGCATAGTTCGTTAATGTAGTTGTCCGTTGCTTTGAGTTTACACTTTGGGTGGAGCTCACAACTTAATACCGAAGAGATGTTCTGGATAGATATCTCAAGGTGTATGATTAGTAAGTAGATGTTGATGAATAAACGGTCTACTTGTCTTGGCGTATTGCCCATTACAATTGAACCTCTAACTATCAAGGAGCATAATTAGTATTGTGATGCGATCATAATTTTGTCGATTGCCCAACTGTGATTTGTTTACCCTAGCATAGTTGTTTATCGTCTTTTGGGAGAGACACGTCACTCGTGAACGCCATGTGACTCTGGTCCATATCACCATCATTGCTTACACGTCGACCATTTACCTCTTTATTAACTTTTCCGTTGCAATCACTATTACCTTCCCGCTTGTGTTTTGATCCTTTGCATACTACAAGGCCGAAGAGATTGACAACCTCTCTGTACTCGTTCGGAGGAAAGTTATTTGTTGTGTGTGCAGGTCCACGTCTTCTGCTAGCACCAGGGTGGGAGACACCTACTTGTTGAGCCTAGGTGTCCTCCTGGTTCGATAAGCCTTACAGTCTCCATGTGAGGAAAAATTGCTGCTGACTACATCTCTACCTTCCACTTGGGATCCAACGAGGGGCGAGAAGCATATACATCAACTCGTCATCAAGCGAATTTCTGGCGCCGTTGCCGGGGACTCCACTCTTCAAGATAGGGGAGTTGCACACTATATTTTACCTTCGCTTTTTAGTTTTGTTAGTTTGCTTCTAGTTTTTCATTAGAGTCCTATACCAAAAACCACAAAAAAAGTTACTTTGCTCTTGCTTGTTGCCGTTTCTATGGGTTCCACTGAGAACACCAAGTTGTGTGACTTCACTAGTCACAACAATAATGACTTTATCTGCACTCCTATTGTTGCTCCTGCCACTGAGGCCACATCCTATGAGATTAAACGTGCTTTGCTGAACCTGGTTATGAAAGATCAATTCTCCGGTGCTGGAGATGATGCTGCTTTGCACTTGAACAATTTTGTTGAGCTTTGTGATATGCAAAAATATAAAGAAGTAGATGGTGATATTTTTAAACTTAAGTCTTTTCCATTCTCCTTGAGAGGAGGAGCTAAAGTGTGGTTTCAATCTTTGCCTAGGAATAGCATAGATTCTTGGGATAAGTGCAAAGATGGTTTTATTGGGAAGTATTACGCACCTGCTAAGATTATCTAGTTGAGAAGTAACATTATGAATTTTAGGCAATTGGATAATGAACATGTTGCTCAAGATTGGGAACGTATGAAATCTCTTGTTAAAAATTTCCCTACTCATGGTTTGACTACTTGGATGGTTATCCAAACTTTCTATGTAGGACTGAACTTTACCTCGCGGAATCTGTTAGCCTCGGCCGCGGGAGGAACCTTTATGTAAACTACACTTGGTGCTGCCACAAAACTATTGGATGAGATGATGACAAATTATTCTCAATGGCACACCGAGAGAGCTCCAAAAGGTAGGAAGGTGAACTCTGTTGAGGAGATTTCCTCCCATAATGATAAGGTTGACATGATCATGACTCTACTTACTAAGCAAGCTCCTATTGATCCTCATGATGTTCCTTTAAATTCTTTGGTAGCTCAAGAAAGAGAGTAAGTGGATGTTAATTTTATTTCTAGGAACAACTTCAATAACAATGCCTATAGGAGTAGTTTTGGTAGCAACCCTAGACCGTTCCCGTCCAACAACTATGGGAACAACAAGAATTATCCTAGCACCAGAAACTCCACTTATGAATTAGAGAGAATGCTTAAAGATTTTATCACTTCTCAAAAAGCCTTCAACAAGAGTGTAGAAGAGAAACTAAAGAAATTTGATAGTCTCACTTTGAAGGTGGACAACATAGCTCATGACGTAGAGATGCTTAAAATTAGAACTTCCCCACTTGAGGAAAGGAACACCACACCCATGAATGCTATCCAAGTCCAAATTAATGAGAACATAAGAATGCTAGCCAAACTTAAAGAGAGATGGGCTAGAGAAAAGGTAGAGGAAGAGAGAATTACGAGCCTTCCTACACACACTACCATTGCTACTATACAAGTTGTTGAGGATCTCAAAACTTTTAGCACCCATCACACTCCTAGTCCAAGTGGACCTGTTAATGGTGATGCTAATACCTCAACTATAGGACAAGATGGTCCTATGAATTTAGAGACTACCAAAAGAATGAGCCTAGATGACATTACTACCACTTTGATTAACGGTAGTAACCTTTTTGACAATTGTAGTCTCTCCGAAGTCATCACCTTTTTGCAAAGAATGGCTAAATAATCCCACACTAGCACACTCAATATTGCCTTCACCGAGCATATTACCAATGCTCTTATCAAAGCTAGGGAGGAGAAGCTTAAGCTAGAGACTTATATTCCTAGGAAGCTAGAAGATGATTGGGCTGCTATGGTCAAAATTAAATTGAATAATACCTCTTGCTTTGCTTTGTGTGATGTTGGAGCTAGTGCCTCCGTTATGCCCAAAAGAATGTATGATATGCTTAATTGGAAACCTTATGATCCATGTACTTTTGGTGTTCGTCTCGTTGATTCTTCCATAAAGAAACCTTTAGGGAGAATTTATGATGTGCTTATTATTGTCAATGATAATTATGTGCCCATTGATTTTCTTATTATGGACATTGAATGTGATCCTTCATGTCCAATTATTTTGGGACGTCCTTTTCTCTACACCGTTGGTGCTAGCATTGACATCAAAGAGGGAATTGTTAAATTACAATTTCCTCTTAAAAAGGGAATGGAACACTTCCCTAGAAATAAGATTAAGTTACCTTATGAGTCCGTTACGCGGGCAAGTTATTCTTTTGCAGTTGATAACACTTGATCTTCTTGCATTATGCCTAGCTCAAAGGCATAAAAGAAAGCACTTGTTGGGAGGCAACCCAATATGTTTCTACTTTCTGTTTTAGTGGTCTTGATGTGTGTTACTAGTGTAGAAACATCATTGTATTCTTATGTTTAAGCTTTGTGTCAAGTTATAGCCTCCGATTGCAAGAAAGTTCAAAAGTTGTGACATTCTGTCGAGAAACAGATTTTGTCTGCTTGACGGAAAAATTCGCCAAAAATCACTAGATCATCTTTTTTATCTGAATTGTTTTGAGAACATGCTCTATATAATTGTCTTTCTGGCATATGTTCTAAGTTTTTTGATTTGAGTTGCAGAAGTGCCCCGAATAAATAATTTACTACTTGTTGTTATGTTTTTCACAGATTCTGCCATGTTTTATGTTTTCATTGCTTTGCGAATCCTAAGATTGCGTTTTATTTGCAAAAATCTTTTGGAATTCATGAGAAACATTAGCTTTTCATGAGAATATTTAATTACAGCACATATTGAATTATTTTATTAAGGGAACTAACTACTCTAATCAGCTTATGATGGGTTTTGTATGAAGGGAGTTTTCAAGTACTGCGATGGGAGAGATGATGAAAGAAGATAAAGGAGTGTCAAATGCTCAAGCTTGGGGATTCCCCCATGTATCCCAAGGAATATTCAAGGAGACTCAAGCGTCTAATCTTGGGGAAGCCCCCGTGCATCCCCTTCTCTATCAACAATCATCAGGTCGTCCATCTCCATGCTATATTTTTATCACTTCATATGATATGTGCTATGCTTGGACCGTCCCGCTATTTGCTTTTTAGTTTGTTTTAGTTTTGTTTCCTGGTCATAACAAGTTGGAACCTAGCCTACCTTGTTTGGGAGAGACACACGCTCCATTCTACTCTAGAACACAACTTAGGTTTTCATGCTTATTCTTTTTGTGTGTTCTTCATCTTTTGATAGCTACTGTCATGCTTAGCTCTTAGCTTTCATGCTTATATTTTTAAGAGCTTTTATTTAGGTTGATTTTGGAACTCTCTCGAGTTATCATGCTTATCTTGTTTACAGAGTTGGCTCGTTGCACTGAGTTGTGTGTCTCGCATAAGTAGGTAACACAGGTTGCTATTTAAGTATACTAGTAACTTGCAACAGTTTTGAGGTATTGATTTGTGTAATGTTTGGACTATTGGTGCCAAGAGCTTGAGCCTATTAGTGATAGGTGTCGTATTTTGGGAAATTCGTGTGTTTTTCAAAAACTAAAAATTAGTTGAGAACTCTAGCTACTAAATTGATCGCTAACCTCTGGAGGGGTTGTAATATATAGAGTACCCTCACGTTACCATGAGTCGAGTATGTGCAAGGATAACCAAACCCCCAAACATTCCTCCTCGGGGTAGTTGTCTTTTTATGATGTTCCTAACTAGATAGAGAGTTATCGATTATAAGCGTATGAGTTCTTCGGACTAATGTGAGTATTTGATTGTTGGCACGTCCACCATCCATATTTTGCTAGCCTCTTCGGTACAATGCATTTCCCTTTCTCACATTGAGAGTTGTTGCAAACTCCGCCGATGTATCCATACCCATGACATGTTATGCTCTGTAATACAGAAGCCTCATTATATCTTTCCTCAAAACAGCCACCATACCTACCTATTAAGGCATTTCCATAGCCTTTCCGAGATACATTACAATGTAACATCCATCATCTCATGACTTGATCTTCATATCATACATGTTTTTGCTTGATAATAGAGCCACATGCTAGATGCGCCTTACCCTCATTACTGCTACATGATGCGCTAGTATCATTGCATATCCTGCTACACTGGCAGATACATACATTTGCATACATCATGATAGTTTTCACTAGTCTTTATGATGAGTAATTCTTATAAAGTGTGATGATTTTTCTTTCTATTCATATAAAATATAAAGTGTTGCCCTTAAGTGAGAAAAAGATCCCAAAGTGGACAAAACAAAAGTTCCAAAATAGGACAAATAAGAGATAAAAATAAAGAGCCAAAGAGTCCACAAAAAAAAGAGAAATAGAAAAATAAATAAAAAGAGAGAAGGGGGCAACACTACTATTCCTTTGAAAGATCCACACTCGTACTCCATTACTATATTGGAAATACATAGAGATTATCATTCATGCATAACTATGTGGGGACCCTTACACTATTGAACTTGGTTTGCATATTCCAATGATGAGCCTCCTCAAATGAGCCCTAGGTCTTCATGAGAAAACAAGTTGGATGCACCCCCACTAGTTCCATTGGAGAGCTTACCTTAGCTCAAATGTGCATCCGTTACATGGCAATCCCTACTCCTCACATCATATCTATCATTTGGCTTTCTCTCGCCTATGGTTGTCCTCATTCATGTGAGACTTTCACACCTTTTCGTCTTCCTTCCCCATCATTATTCTATTTGCCATCCTAGGTGCAAACATATCTTGCTAACGCTCATCCATTGCATGAGTGCTCAAAATCGGAAGGGAGAGGATCATTTTGACTTGTGCCTGACAAGTGGTTTAGTAGATTGAGTTCTCAATTAATTTTTTATCTCTGAACCCATCTCCCACTTCTTGCACGCAAACACCATTTGGAGACATTCGAGTCATGGATAGCAAGATCTCTTGCACCTTTATATTCTTACTTTGCTAAATTCACTACTTGATATAGACTCTTGCTTTTTATTGTCTTGACTTGAATTGCGTATCTCACTTCATTTACTATGAAGTTCTTATATGTGTGTTAGCATGTCACCATAGAAATTATTGTGTTATCCTTTATCTACTCGAGGACGAGCAGAAATTAAGCTTGGGGATGTTGATACGTCCCAAACGTATCTATAATTTCTGCTTGTTCCATGATCTCTTGGGTGAAAATGTTATATGTTTTGCCACACATTTATATCATTTTACACATATTTGTACTAACCTACTAACTCAGTGCACCCAGTGCCAGTTTCTATTGGCTGATGTCTTTTTTGCAGGGGCTTTTACCCAATTTTCTGAAGCCCGAAAAAATCCAGAAAAATCTATAAAAAAATCAGCGAAATAGAAGCTTCGGGATCACAGAAGGAGGGCCAGAGGGGGCCAGGGACCTCCCAAGCGGCCTGTTGGCGCGGCCAGGGCCCAGGCCGTGCCAGGAGGTCGCCTGGATGGGCCCCACCTCCTCCGGTGCCCTCCATTGGCCTATATTTAGTGTTCCGTGAGGAAACCCTCACAGACTTTCTGGAATCGTGAATTTCTCCATCGTTCCACTGCTGCAGCGCTTCCAATATCAGGAGCGTTAGGAGACCTCTTCCCGGCACCCTGCCGGAGGGAGGATTGACCGCCGGGAGCTTCTCCCCCGCCATGGACGCCTCCCGAATGTGCCGTGAGTAGTTTCCCTTGGACCATGAGTCCATGACTAGTAGATATGTGATGTCTTCTCTCCAATCTTGTCTTCAATGGTTAGTCCTTGTGAGCTACCCTACATGATGAAGGCATCTATATAATCCTCTTGCTTTTGTTATGCTCGGTTTGCTAGGATCCGATGGATTATGAGATTACGTTCACATTGTTATGAGTTATATATTTGATTATCCTTTTATACTATGTTCCTTAGTGATTCTTGCATGTTATACATTACTAAGTAGTAGATCGTAACTCCAAGAGGGAGCGTTCTGCTTGATTGTGGGTTTGGGCCCCTCGATGTCTAGCTTGAGTGGCACAAACATGAGACTAGGGGATGTGCTTGTTGCCAATAGGGAAAAACAATGGTGCTTGTGACCAAGGTTGCAAGGATTGTTTACCTTACGCATAGTTCGTTAATGCAGTTGTCCGTTGCTTTGAGTTTACACTTTGGGTAGGGCTCGCAACTTAATACAGGAGAGATGTTCTAGATAGATATCTCAAAGTGGATGATTAGTAAGTAGATCCTGATGAATAAACGGTCTACTTGTCTTGGCGTATTGCCCATTACTATTGAACCTCTAACTATCAAGGAGCATAATTAGCATTGCGGTGCGATCATAATTCTGTCAATTGCCCAACTGTGATTTGTTTACCCTAGCATAGTTGTTTATCTCTTTTGGGAGAGAGACATCAGTAGTGAACGTCATGTGACTCGGGTCCATATCACCATCATTGCTTACAACTCCACCATTTACCACTTTATTTACTTTTCCGTTGCAATCACTATTACCTTCCCGCTTGTGTTTTGATCCTTTGCAAACTACAAGGCCGGAGAAATTGACAAACTCTCTATACTCGTTGGGAGCAAAGTTAGTTATTGTGTGTGCAGGTCCACGTCTTCTGCTAGCCCCAGGGTGGAAGACACCTACTTGTTGAGCCTAGGAGTCCTACTGGTTCGATAAACCTTACAGTCTCTGTGTGAGGGAAATTTGCTGCTGAATACATCTCTACCTTCCACTTGGGGTCCAATGAGGGGCGAGAAGCATATACAGCACCTCGTCATCAGGGTGGGGCTGAGAATCCACCTTAGGCGGGGAACTTCGCGGGTGATTCCTGCATCTTGAGGCTTTCTAATGGGCCATGCACTCTGATGCACGGTTGAGTGGTGCTCGATCACCTCCCTTGGCATGCCAGGCATGCCTGCTGCTATCGATGATGCCGCCCAGGGCTTTGCCAGAGGAAGGTGACGAGCGCACCTTCCTATTTGGGGAGGGGGCACTAGTGATGGTGCTGGAGAGGCCTGACCTGTCCCCATCCGGTGATGACCTCTTGGACCCGGCCTGCTCCTGATGGAGCACGTGCTTTTTCTTCGCGGGTGCTTTGTTTTCAAGCCCAAGGATGTCCACATCGGCAGGTTATGCGGTGGCACCTGCCTTGTAGACATGCTTGAGGGTGTGCACCACATCCTTCTCATCACAGTGCATGATGACGGTGCAGCTGTAGTGGGTATCTTGACCAGGCTGTTAGTGTGATGGGTCATGGACATGAACTTCGCGAGCGCCGGGTATCCCAAAATGGCATTGTAGGGCAGGCCGACGTGCGCTACATCAAAGTCGATGAACGCCCTATGGTAGTTTCTACGTGTGCCGAAGGTGGCGGGGAGGCGCAGTTGCCCTAGCGGGATGGTGGAGCCGTCGGTGACACGTGAGAAGGGACTGGCTGGCATGATGTGCTCGTAGGGCATTTGAAGCGTCTGGAAGGTCTCTATAGAGAACACTTTCACCTTGCCCCGCCATCAATGAGCATCTTGGTGATAGCCACGTTGTTGATACTAGGAGTGCACTGCAGGGGGACGGGGCCTACGGCCTTCGTGGACTTGGGGGGGCGCTTGCGTCGAAGGTGATGGGGATCTCGGAATACTTGAGGCGGCTAGTGGACTCGAATGCCAGGAGGGCCGCGTTCCCCTCTCGAGAATTGCTTGAAGTTGTGTTGGATGGAGGGGCCTGGGCCTTGCCAAGAATGCAGGCTGCCCTACGGGGCTCTTGGTAGCCCCAACATTTTCAGTGGACGAAGATTGCTGGCATGTGCCAGTGCGGCGTTAGCCATAGGGCCGGCCTTCCATGGCTGGTTATGCCATCCCTAACGGTTTTTGCCACCGGCGTCGTTGTTGCTCTCATCCCAATGACTTCCTCTACTGCCGCCGCCATGGAACTTGCCACCATGCTCGTGCGGTTGTCGCGATGGTTGGTGCGGCCCTCATGCAACTGGATGAGCTTGTAGCGGTCCTCGGTGCTATGGGAGTTCACGTTGTGGTAGGCATAGGCGGGGCGGTCGGCCTTCTTGGCTTCACCACGGACGCGTCCGCACTTGTAGTCTGGCTCCGCTCCAAGCACGGCAGGGCCCGTGCGCTTGGGGTCCTTTCCTGTGGGCTTCGCCACAGCAGGCTCAGCGTCAGGGTCATTTTGGAGGAACAAGCATCCCTCTTCGGCCTTAGCACATCGGTCTGTGAGGACAAAGAGCTCCGCACCGGAGTCCAGATCGTCCCTAGCGGAGAGCTTCTCACGCATATTTACGTCGGTGATGCCGCTGGTTAAGGTGGAGATAATTGCACAACTGGAGTCCGTCGGGACCCTGTTGCGCACCTTGCTGAAGCACTGGACAAACTTGTGGATGGGCTTGTTAGGGTGTTGGCACATGGCTCGCAGGTTGTTGAGCATGAGGGGGTGGTCACTCGTGCCCGTGAAGTTGGTGATGAACTGCTTGTACATGTCTTCCCACGAAGATATGGACTCCTTAGGGAGGTTTCGGAGCCATGCCCGTGCAGTGTTCTTGAGGGCCATGGGGAACGAGTTTGCCATGACCATGTCGCCCCCATCGTGGCCTAGATGCTGATGGCGTAGAGTAGGAGGAACACCTTGGTATTGGAACTCTAGTCTTAGCAAGAAGGAAGTTCTAGCTTGAACTTGTCGGGCCACACCATGCGATGCAACTCGGGAGTGAGGGCCAGGTAGCCCCCAATGGTGGTGATGCCTCCATTGACAGCCACGCGATTCTGGTGCCCAACAGTGATGATGTATTGGAGAACGTGGTCTTAGCGGTTGCATAGTTTCCCGAGGGTCACACACGCGTCCTGGGGCTCGCGGTGGACGATCTGGCAACTATTGCCATCACCTGCTGGTGCCGATGATCCGTGGAGTGGCTCCCCCGCATGCTCCATGGGGTGCCGCTTGGGCATGTCATTGGCCGGAGGAAGAGGAGGGGGAGCATCGTGCTAGGCTTGGTCGGCGTGTGACACCAGAGGGACCAGGGAACAGGAGGGCACCAGACCGTTGTGACTTGGAGCATGGTGTGCAACGTCGATAAGATCGGTTATGTGCTCGAGCCAGGCGTCATAGCCATCGTTTGCAGGGCCGTCGCACAAAATCTCCTGAGCCATGAGCAGCGCGGCGTGTGAGCAAGGAATCGGTGGTGGATCATCCACATGCGTGCTCGTTTAGCGATGGGTGGATGAAGGAGGCGATACACTCTCCAACGGGCTTGATGGCAGCCGTAGGGCACCACGAGCGGTGGGCGTCGTGGCCGCTCTGGAGACAACTCAGCGCACGGAGGCTTCATCCATGTTGATGCTTATGTCGAGGTTGAGGGCACGAATATGGCAAGTCCCCCAACCTAGCGCGCCAAATTTCGGAGTCTAGGATCTGTGTCCAAGAACTTCTCCAAGAACGAGGTCCGAACACTAGGGGAGTTGGCTTGTGACGTGCAACACAATGATAAACATGGCAAAGGTGATGGCGAGCTCACTCTTCCTCACCGAAAACGACAGGACACATGATCTACCCATGTTCGGGCCACTGTGCGGTGTAAAACCCTACTCCTGCTTGTGATTTGGCTTCCTTGTAAAAAGGGGAGCTTGAGGCTCTAATACATCGGGTGTTGTGGGAGAGAATGGCTCGATCCCCTTACATTCACATGGCCCTTCCACCTTTGTAGTACCTGGGTACACTTCCACAAAAATATCGACGAGAAAGGGTGGACACATGGAGGAAGATCCGAAAGGGATAGGAGCCAGTCCTATCCTGACTAAAGGTTGTCTTCGCTTGGTAAAGTTGTCTTCATGACGCGGTCGTGGGCTCGGCGATGACCTTCACCCTGGCGCGCCAATCCGTATTGATCCTCTTTCATCGAAGTGTCAACCTTTAGGGAGCTTATTTTTTGGAGGGGCAATGGATTCTGCCCCCTAATCACGAAAAGGGAAACTATACCGGGCCATGCCTGCAGGCACGACCTTCGTCATCTTCCTCCAAGCGGGTGCTTCAGCCACGTGATGGGCACAAGGACCCGCGGTTGGCACCACGTACCAAGCCTCATGAGGCTGCCCTGCAGGAGGGGCCTCACAAGGTGGCTTGGCACCTAGTAGCTTTTTAAAAGCTTTGACGAGTGGCAAGGGGCCTGGTGAGACATACCCCTCGTGAGGAATCTTACTTCGGAGTGGTTGGGGCACGGTCGTCTTCCTCCGGCCGGCCCGCACGTCGTCCTCTCGGCCTGCGGGAGCCGAGCCGTCGTGCCCTAGTTCCCAGTGGACTGAGAATTTCATCAAGCAAGATGACATAATGTTGTTTGCATGACTCGTTTTGGTCCTCATAC
This sequence comes from Hordeum vulgare subsp. vulgare, assembly GCF_904849725.1. NCBI lineage: Eukaryota > Viridiplantae > Streptophyta > Magnoliopsida > Poales > Poaceae > Hordeum > Hordeum vulgare. The sequence goes on along the minus strand of NC_058519.1, from coordinate 213,580,015 downwards.
AAACATTATCCTTAGTGGAAACAATACAATACTATAATATACTATGAAACATGATATGATGCGATGTGATACAATACAATAATATAAACCCAACTAATGCACACACCTCCCACTATTAATTATCGATCTAAAGGGGACACAAATGCAACCAAAAATAAATGTACATCCATAAATTGAATATAAAGTGACCAATAAATCCAATAATGAAGAATTAATTCATCACATGATCAACAACATCACTAAACTATACACCAGTTAACCAAAATCATGTAGGGAAACTCATATGGCTATTGCATTGATCTACAAAATGGAAAGATTACATCTTGGCTACTTCCATGAACCCATTGTCTAGGAGGTGGACTACTCTCAAATCATCTTGGAGTGCAAGGATTGCAGTCAATGATTCTAGAGATGAATTCCCCCTCCGATAGAGTATGAGAAAGGAGCTAAAAACAAGAATTGCACGAGACAATAAGTGGCACGGCGAAAAATGTGTGTATTTTCCTGTATGCTTTTGAGGCTATATAAAGACATTGGGCACCGAAGGTAGCTTGGGGGAGGGGGCTTGGTAGGCCATAGGATCCTACCCAAGCCACCCTTGTGCCCGGGCTCTTATGCCCTATGGGCCTCTTCGGGTGAGGGGCCAAGGCCCCCTGGCCCTTTGGTGCTATGAAACGTGCCTCCAAAATTTCTCGGAACCCAAAACACAACATAAAAAATGACCGTTACTAGGCACAATATTAATAGATTAGTCCCTCAAAAATCTCAAAAAACATTGCTTAATCAAAGTGTAATTTGCACGAGACATACAGAAACTTCATATACGTTAGAGATGTATGAAAGCTCAAACTACTTATTAGAGTGAAGATTCTTTGATTTTTAAATCAATGTGTGATTTGGACAAGAGATAACCTGGGCGCCAAAATTATCAAGGTACTAAGGATATTGTCTTTTGACACCATGACAAGTCTATCTAGTACCTATTTTTCTGTGTAAGATTACTTGTGTTGTATTTTCCATGGTTCAAGGAGGTTCACGACTTTACAACCCTTGGTAGTGTGTGTAACATGTTTGGCTATTGGTTATCATGCATTGACATAAACAATTGTATATGTTTTCATGTGAACGTCATCCTTATGTTGGGCTTCGTGTCTTTCCAAGAATGATGTGATATTTAAACAAGAGTTTCCTCTCTTGTGCATATTATTCATGCATCTATGTGATGGCTATGTACTTGATCCGTCCTGGAGAGGCATGAGCATATGAAAGGGAGGTTTTCTCCTATCATGGAAGGTTGTGTAATCTTCTGATAGGATCTACACCATCTTACACTTGCATTTTTATTTTGTTGTAAAACAAGATTTTACTTTTGGTCGTGTTGATCATGTTGGCAATGTGCGTGCAGTTATAAAGAGGTTGTCCAATTACTCAGTATTGTTATACCATTTTGATATACTGATTGAATGAATATGTCATTTATTGAAAAATTACTGACCAAATTTTACTGAATTTCAAGCAAAATAGGTAAGTCATGTACTCCTTGGTGTGTGACCAACATTTGAAACAAGTCCCATCACAACAGGGAGCTCGTGATCTCATGCCATAGATGCAAGGTCGACGACTCCAGATGGTTGGTTTCCAGCATGATGCATGGTGAGTGCTCAGTTATAAGGCCACATACAAGTTTACAAGATTTATCTATTGGTGAACTCATTGGATATCTTGATTCTAAAGGACAGACTTGTTGATATGCCTTTTATTTACTACTACCTTGTCGCTTGGATATTGTCATATTCTGATGAACTTCTTGGATGTCTTCCTCTGGAAGAGGGACGAGCTGCTAGTCTTGGATGCAATGCTCCCAATGTAGTAGTTTGGACTAAGAAGCAAGCTTTCCCTGAGCAGGAAATCAAGGTATCAACCCGTGGAGTACGTGAGAACCCGGAATTTACTTCCAGACCCTCCTGTGTTTAATCGTCAACCCCAGGATCATTGTTAACAACACGGCGAAATGGTATCATTGCAGAACGTTAAAATAATACAATATGAGTTTAGTAGATCTTGCCACAAGGCATACATAGCGAATGTCTCATGACATTTATTACATTCAGAAAATCACAGCGGAAAATAAAAATGCGTCGCGACTCCATCTCAGCCACGGGCAGTCGATGTAGTCCACGTGACCTCACTCCTCAGGATCATCATAATAATCGTAGTCGGCACCCTCGTCTTCATAGATCTCTGTTGTTCAACAACATTATTACCATGAGTATATTACGTACTCAACATGCCTCCCTCGGAGAAGGACCTAATAGCTACATGTGGCTTCAAAGGAAGGCTATATGGCTCATTTGCATAAAAGCTAATTTCATTTGTAAACAATAGCTTTTTGATAAAAGCACTTTTTGATGAAAACATGATAATAATCAGAATAACTTTGCTCAAAGTGAGGATCCTTGATAAAATCACACTCATCATAGGTTCCAATAATTGGGGCAAAGAGGGAATAAGCAAGACAGGTCCTATATGTCAAGAAAGATTCATGTGTCGTCCATGCCCGTGGACACAACTATTCGAATAGTTTTACACTCTGCAGAGGTTATATACTTTACCCACACGACACAATCCCGACTTGTTGCCACTAGCCATCGCTAGCGTAGTACACCATTTGGTATACCGGCTGGGAGATTGTGATGAGCTCTTTGGACTAGATCCCCCAAAGATGTGACATGCCCACCGGGTCTGGCGCACGGAATTGATAGTACGTCCTCAAACCGGTCCTCCCATCTGTGCCGAGGATACTCCTCCAAGGCAGCTATCCCATTTGCGGTACGGCGACATCGCACCTAAGGCTGACTAGCTTACTTGACCAAGCCAGTGCCCATATAGCATGTGGTTGTAATGTTTACACAATCTTCAAATCCAGGACTTATTAGGCCTCATGCGGCATAGACGACTGATTGCTCCCTTCACCTTGGGCAGCCAATCGCTCCTTCAATCTTTGCTTCAGCTGTCGCCCACGCCAGTATTCAGATGGTAATTTCCACCCAGAGTAGAAGAGGATAGAGAAGGTCAACAAGGCCAACTGGCCAACTCAGCGGAAGTTTCAAGTGTCAATGACTCCAGAGTCATTCAACAAATCACCTATAGGTAATAAGAATGGCTAAGCATTTCTACTCTACCGGAATACTATATACTTCTACTAAGGTGTCAAATAGATAGGCGACAAGCGGTCAAAGTAATGTGTCAATCGACACGCTAGCTATAATATTAAAAACATGCATATTGTAACCAAAAACTCAGTGCAATTTATAAAACATAGGATAAGTATGATCAAAGAAGGAGGCATGCCTTCGTTGTCGAGTTCTCCTTTTCCTTCTTCCTCGTAGTGTTGTTCTCCCGTGCCGTCACCTCCTACTCATAGTAACGTTGAAGCAATAATAAATACACAAACAATAAAATCCAATAACATCCAGAACGAAAAATAAAAATAAAAGAAGAATGGGTAGCAAGATCTGGATGGAAATGGAGATTTCAAAGCAGGTAGCACGATTGAAGATGAGTAGATGGATTTGAACGGTTGGTTGGGTTTAGGGTCTACCGTCACTAAGTCGAACTTTGTTGTCCCACTAACGTTTTGATTCACATCTTAACTAAATTTCATGGTGCACAACATATATAAGCCTCGCGCAAAAATAAAATAAAAGGCCACATCATAGCACGAACACACGAAGTAATCAACTATCCTATGCATTGGAAAGACATGGCTCAACATGGCATGAAAAATACCCTATTTAACCAAAAATAAATATTTAGATGAACATCTAAATATTTATAATGGTTCAAACATCAACTATTTCATTTTAACAACAAACATCGCAAAAGTCAACCAAGCTAACTAAAACCAAAGTAAACGATAGGCTACAAACGTCATACGTACCAGACATGATGCTAAAAAGATTACAACATATTATACGGTCAACTCATGTGGCATCCATAAAATATAATCTAAATGCACATGTATCAACATGTTGAAAATAACCTAGTCATGACATGATCACTTCATGTGTTATTTATTGTAACAAAAATATAAGAGTCATCGTTCATATGATATGCATCACCACATCTCCTATAGTCGGTAACACTTCAACAACAATTGTATTATCCTATACAAATTAAGTTAATGTTAGAATAAACAAAACATAGAAATATTATGAAAAGTACGCATGCATATATTACGTCTAGATACAAACAACAAATTACCAAACCATTTATCATGCATATATTACGACATTCTAAAATAATCCTAAAATCATAACAATAATTCAAACATATTTCCACGCATGCTAAGGACATGAATAATTTTAAAAGAAAATCATATGATTTACAATACATACAAACATATATGTACTTGCTAAGTGAACATATAATGTAATCAATCAAACGAAAATGAAAACCAAAAACTCGCTCCTAGCATCATCGAATATTCGCTCTATGGTATAGGTTTGAATTTGGGTCACCGATTCGACGAACGGTCAACGAATGACAATGGCGTCGGTCGCGAACGCTGGCAGCAACATGGCGCTATTGCGCGCGTGGCCAACGATGATAATCCGACCGGAAAAGATGTCTAGGAGGTAGCCTGATATGAGAGGAGTCCAAAAGTGGAAGGAATTTGACTTGAGGACTAACCTGAGGCAACAGTGGGCGAAGAACAGTGTAGATGGCGCTATCTTGCGGGATGGATTGAGAGAGCTATGAAATGAATTGGAGGGTGAGATGAGAGGGCTTTTATAGAGGATCTCCTGGCGCACACCGTGACGCGAACGGTGTGGAGAATAATAGCCGGAGGAAGGAGATCAATGGATGAATGCCAATGGCCGGCCTTTAAGTTCGTCAGTTTCCTGTGCTTGATTAAGACCATCAAACGAAGAACGAACAGACTGAATGGAACTGTTGAGTCATGGGGAATAATGTTCATGTTGAAGTCTAATGAAATTGATGAAAGAATTGATGGGATCTGGAGCAATGAAGTGGCAGCCATGAACGTGCAGTTTCTGTACGTGCATATCGTGGAGGAAGAAGACGACGCTTGGCGTCGGTCGCTGGGCTGCGTCCCTGCTCGTGCGCCAGATGGGCCGAGCGTGTGTTGGCTGAAATGGGCCTTGGGCCAGGTTTAGCTTGAAGGCTGATTAGAGAATAAAAGGAAGAAAAATTGAGAGAGGAGAACATGCTACGGTGCATGTGTAGAGATATGGAAATGGAAAAAAATAGAGAGAGAGGAAGAAATGGAAAATCAATATAATATAATATTGATTTTTTTTCTTTTAAGATTTTGCTACAATAAAAACAAAAGAAAAGACAAATTTAAAAGTCTTTGAATAAAATCCAAGAAATACATGCTCAAAAATAAATAAGAACTTAAACAAATAAATAAACTACGAGCGTGTAATTCAACTCGAAATATTACGGATTTTGTTCGTCGTGCATATGCTAAATTAATTCTAACGACCTCGAAAAAAAATAATTTGAGCAACTCCAAATGAAACACAAAATAATAAAGCATTATGTTGCAACATCCTTTGCTTTTAAAAAAATCTTGGAGAAAAAATAACAGGATGTTACAACTCTACTCCCCTTACAAAGAATCTCGACCCCGAGATTCGGAGCTAAGAGAATAGATTTGGAAACTCCTTTCTGAGGTCACCTTCTCTCTCCCAAGTTGCTTCCTTCTCTGTGTGGTTGCTCCATTGTACCTTGCAAAGTTTAATCACCTTGTTTCTAGTTGTTCGCAACAGCTCATCAAGAATCTTAATGGGATACTTCTCATATGTTAGATCATCCTTGACTTCTATGTTGTCCAGTGAAGTATTCTGCATCTCTTCCTCGGGTTTCTTAAAACACTTCTTCAACTGTGATACATGCAAAACATTGTGCACATTTGACATCTTCTCTGGAAGTGCCAACATATAGGCCACCTCTCCACGTCGAGCTATAATTCCGAATGGACCAATGTACCGAGGTGCTAGCTTACCCTTGATTCCAAAGCGACACAATCCACGTAGTGGAGATACCTTGAGGTACACGTCATCTCCTATCTTGAATGATATATCGTGGCGACGTTTATCCGAATAAGCCTTTTGTCTAGACTGAGCTGCCTTCAACCTTTCCTGAAACATTTTCACTTGCTTATCTGCCTCTTCCAACGTGTCAGGACCGAAGACCTGGTTTTCTCCTACCTCATGCCAATTAAGTGGTGTACGACACTTCTGTCCGTATTGAGCCTCAAATGGAGCCATCTTTATACTTGCCTGGTAACTGTTGTTATAAGAAAACTCAGCATAAGGAAGACTCTTATCCCAAGTACGCTGATAAGTCAAAGCACAAGCTCGAAGCATGTCTTCAAGAATTTGGTTTACCCGTTCAGTCTGTCCATCGGTCTGTGGGTGGTATGCTGTACTGAAATCCAATAGAGTTCCCAAAACTTCATGTATTTTCTTCGAAAATCTCAACGTAAACTGAGTACCTCTATCTGATACTATCCTCTTAGGAACTCCATGTGCACAGATGATTCTTGCCATATATAACTCTGCTAGCTTCTCTCCACCATATGTAGTCTTTACTAGGATGAAATGAGTCGACTTTGTCAATCTATCCACTATAACCCAAATAGAATCAAACCCAGAAGATGTCCTTGGAAGACCTGTGATAAAATCCATTCCTATCTCTTCCCATTTCCATACTGGAATCTTAAGTGGTTGTAGTAGTCCTGCGGGCTTCTGATGCTCTGCCTTGACCCTTCGACATACATCACATTGTGAAACGTACTCAACGATTTCTCGCTTCATACTAGGCCACCAAAAACTATTCCGAAGATCATTTTACATCTTTGTACTCCCAGGGTGTATTGAGTATGCTAACTCATGAGCTTCCTTCATGATTATGTCCTTGATCTCTTTTCGGTTTGGTACCAACAAACGATCTCGGAACCAGATACTTCTATTCTCATCTTCTCTATAGTCGGGTGCTTCACCCAATCTGATTTTCTCTCGAATCTCTTCAATGCTCTTGTCATTTTTCTGTGCTTCTCGCACTTCATCCTGGAGAGTAAACTTAACCTCTAACATTTCTCCATTTTCTGCCAGGCTCACATACAGGTTCATCTTTCGAATTTCCTCAAACAGCTCCGGCACTTCCTTTTGAATCATCACATTACTGACGTAAACTTTCCTGCTAAGCGCATCAGCTACGACATTTGCTTTACTAGGGTGGTAATTAATGCTAAGGTTGTAATCCTTGATCAAGTCTATCCACCTTCTCTGCCTGAGATTCAAATCCGGTTGTGTGAAAATGTACTTCAAACTATTATGATCCGAGTATATCTCACACCTATTTCCAATAAGGTAATGCCTCCATGTTTTAAGGTCATGCACTACGGCAGCTAATTCCAGGTCATGTGTTGCATAGTTAACTTCATGAGGGAGTAATTGTCTCGATGAATAAGCTATAACTTTTCCTTGTTGCATAAGCACGCATCCCAAACCTTGTTGAGAAGCATCACAATAAACCTCAAAATCTTTCGAGATATGAGGCAATACCAAAATACTGGTCCGGTTGTCAATCTTTTCTTGAGTTCTTGGAAACTTTCTTGACAAGCTTCTGACCACTCGAACTTTTGATCCTTCTTTAAAAACTGAGTCATAGGTCTTGCAATTTGGGAAAAATCTTCAATGAACCAATGATAATACCCGGCTAGTCCAAGGAAATTGCGTATCTCTGACACATTTTTGGGTTGCTTCCAAGAGAGTATTGTCTCCACCTTTGTTGGGTCCATGGCAACTCCTTCTGCTAAGATAACATGTCCCAAAAAGTTTACTTGTTTCAACCAGAACTCAGACTTACCAAACTTAGCATAAAGCTGATGAGCCCTTAGCCTCTCCAAAATGATTCGAAGGTGTTTCTCATGCTCTTCCTCGCTCCAGGAATAAATCAGAACATCGTCAATAAACACTCAAACAAACTTATCCAGGCAATCCATGAATACGCTGTTCATGAGATACATGAAGTAAGCTGGCACATTTGTAAGTCCAAATGACATCACCAAAAATTCATAGAGACCATATCGAGTAACAAAGGCAGTCTTTGGAACATCTTGTGGGCGAATCTTCAACTGGTGGTATCCTGATCTGAGATCTATTTTGGAAACACACATGCTCCCTTCAATTGTTCGAACAAGTCATTAATCCTTGGCAAAGGATACTTATTCTTAATAGTTGCCGCATTCAGTGCTCGGTAATCCACACACATGCGCATGGTACCATCCTTCTTTTTCACAAATAGCACAAGTGCGCCCCATGGTGATGTGCTTGGCCTAATGTAGCCCTTCTCTTCTAGCTCCTGAATTTGCTTCTTCAACTTAGCCAATTCGTTCGCTGTCATCTTGTAAGGTCTCTTCGCAATAGGAGCAGTGCCTGGTATTAACTCAATGACAAACTCAATCTCACGATCTGGTGGTAGTCTAGGCAATTCATCCGGAAAGATATCTGGATATTCCTTGACAACCCAAACATCCGCCACTGTTACTTCCTTCACTTTATTCAGCATAGAATCGACCTCGAGTTGATGTGCGATTTTAGCTTGGTACTCCACAATGACACCTTCAGTGCTTGTTAAAGTAACTGAAGTCCCAGCACAATCCATAAATGCTTTGTGTTTTCTTAACCAATTCATTCCTAGAATGATATCCAAGCCTTTGGAGTCTATTAAGATAAGGTTTGCTATGAACTCTACTCCTTCTATAACTATGACCACTTTAGGAGACTTCATCCCAGTCCTTAGTATACCCCCTCATGATTGTACTACCATTTGCAAGTTCATACCCTCAGTTCGAAACTGATGTTTTTCGGCAAAACTCTTTGAAATGAAAGAATGTGAAGCTCTGGTATCAAAAAGTACTGAACCATAATCTGAGTTGCTCGGAAACATACCAAGAACCACATCTCGTGCCTCTTGAGCCTGCTCAATAGTGACATGGTTAACCCTGCCACGTCCCGGTGCATGAGGTGCACTCCCAGGTGTATTAAGAATGCCTCGTCCACGTCCTGCTACGGGCATCTTAGTTGGAGAACCCAAGTTGAACTTCACTGGTGTAGGACTGGTGTTCTTGTTAGGACATGCAACAGCAAAGTGACCCTCGTGTCGACAACTGAAGCATGCTCTTCCAGCTGTATTAGCATGATTGCCTCCCACTTTAGCTCGTGGAGTCTTATATGCGTTGGACTGAAATGTGTTGTTGGGCCTTGATGGCTTGACATTTGGTGAATGATAACCTGGGTGATGACCAATCTTCTATCATAAGCTACCTGCACCATGGTGACCCTGCGGTGCTCTGCGCTTGCGGTGTTCCTCTAGCTCTCTCCTAGAGTTCTCTTGGAGTATAGACTTGTTGACAAGTGTTTGAAAGGTAGGGAAATCATGAGAAACCAGCCTATCCTTCAACCCAGGGTTCAACCCCTTTAGAAACTTGGTTGTCTTGTCAGCTTCAGTTGGAATATCTGCCCTTCCATAATGTGCCAGCTGTGTGAAACGACTCAGATATTCAGACACTGTCATCTTTCCTTGAGTAAGAGCTCAGAATTAACCCCTCTTTAGCTCCATGATGCCTGCAGGAATATGTGCAGTGCGAAAAGCTTCCACAAACTCATTCCATGTGAAAGCTTGTTCATCCTCATGTGCTTCACAATAATTCTCCCACCAATCTGTAGCCACACCCTTGAGTTGGTGTGCCGCAAACTTTACACGATTAGCCAGAGTGCAATTGGCCAAGTTGAGAGTCTTCCTGATGTCCTTCAACCAATCATCAACATCAAGTGGGTCCGACGATCCCTCAAAAGTAGGTGGTTTTGCCCTCATGAACTCGGCAAATCCTGACTGTGGTGGATGACCCTAAATTCTGATTTGCTACGTTGGCTTCCAGTTGTTGAAGTATTTGGGTTTGCATCAACATCATTTGTGCCAAATTGGGTGGCGGCGGTGGTGGTGGCACATCCTCTCCTTCAGGGTCAGAGTCTGTATCATGGATATGTCCTTCATCAAAGTTTTCTTCAAAGACAGGATCCTCAAATCCACGGCCGCGTCCACGTCCTTGACCACGTCCGCGTGCTCCGCAACCAGGACCTCTGCGGTTAGCGTCCATCCTGATGGCCTCCCGATGTTAGAATAGGAAAGAGGGAAATATCTAACCCGTAAACCCAACATGCGAGAAAGGAGCAAACAAATCAAGCAACTCAACTCCAAATCAAAATTCAACTTAAACACTCAATTATGTAGGTACTGGATAATATAGTAGCTATACCACACATCTTGGTATAGTCAACCATGGATATAGCAACAAGAAGATAACTAACGTTCACTCGCATAACCATAGATATCACTCATGGTACCTATGGTCCAACTATTCGCTCGATACAGACTCCCATACTGCTCTGAACTATGGAGATGAGGTCCCCTCTGGTGTAGCAGGAACTCTCTCTTCAGGCTCAGTCTCCTCCTCCTCAAGGTCGCCGAGCTCCTCCTCACGAGTTGGTGGTGTTGGAACTGTGGGCGGTGCTAAAGGTGCGATGGCGCGGAGTGTCAGATGACGCCTCTTCGCCAGGATACTCTTCTTCGTTCTCGTAATCATCATGCGTGGGTGAAGCCTCTCTCGTGGGGTGGGTGTAGGGTCCTCTGGTGGTATCTCCTGCTGGTCACCATTGTCCATGGCAAGCATTACATTCGCCGCGCTGATAGCCTGCTTCGCAGGTACCTCAATGGCCTCCCGTGCCTCGTGAGCAGCCACCAACGAAGTGTTTGCCTCCACCAACCTCTTCTCAAGTGTCTCCACGCGTTCCTGGTAAAACTCTAAGCGCCGACAATTCTCCTCCAGCATATGTGTAGTAATAACCAGGTTTTGTTCAACTCCATAGATAAGTGAAGCCATACGAATGATGGTGGGGTCATCCTCCTCCATGTACTTCAAGTTTTGTCGAACCGCTCCATCCCCGATATGTAAAGTGAAGTATCGGAATGGGGTGTGCTTCAGCTCGTCCTGATGAACTCCTGCTATTGGATGCATTGCTTGATGCACAACTCGAATCACAGCATCCATGAAGTCTTCTCCATCATCCGTGAATCGATATCCTCTAGATTGTTCCATCCTAGGGTACAACACCAACTTGATTTTGTAACGTTCCTCGCCTCCAATCATGCGGTATGAGTGTCCGGAAACCTCTGGATCCTTGTCGAAGCCCAAGCATGTTAGCATGTCCCGAAACTGACGACCCATGTTACCAAACTGCTCAATCCGTCGTGAGAATGATATCTCCATCTATATTTTGAATAAGACGAGATTAGTAAATAATTTTTTTAAAATAAGAAGAGATCATAATACAAGAAAATTTGTAATAAATTATTTTGCAAAAGAACAATCCTAAGGCTTTCCATTTCTAACTAAGGCCACGTTACTAGGTCGACGTTGGCTCTAATACCACTTCTGTGAGAACCCAGAATTTACTTCCAGACCCTCCTGTGTTTAATCGTCAACCCCAGGATCATTGTTGACAACACAGCGAAATGGTATCATTGCGGTACGTTAAAATAATACAATATGAGTTTAGTAGATCTTGCCACAAGGCATACATAGCGAATGTCTCATGACATTTATTACATTCAGAAAAACACAACGGAAAAGAAAAATGCGTAGCAACTCCATCTCAGCCACGGGCAGTCGATGTAGTCCACGTGACCTCACTCATCAGGATCATCATAATAATCGTAGTCGGCACCCTCATCTTCATAGATCTCTGTTGTTCAACAAAATTATTGCCATGAGTACATTACGTACTCAACATGCCTCCCTTAGAGAAGGACCTAATAGCTACATGTGGCTTCAAAGGAAGGCTATATGGCTCATTTGCATAAAAGCTAATTTTATTTGTAAACAATAGCTTTTGGATAAAAGCACTTTTTGATGAAAACGTGATAATAATCAGAATAACTTTCATCAAAATGAGGATCCTTGATCAACTCACACTCATCATAGGTTCCAATAATTGGGGCAAAGAGGGAATAAGCAAGACATGTCCTGTATGTCAAGAAAGACTCATGTGTCGTCCATGCCCGTGGACACGGCTATTCGAATAGTTTTACACTCTGCAGAGGTTATACACTTTACCCACACGATACAATCCCGACTTGTTGCCACTAGTCGTCGCTAGCGTAGTACACCATTTGGTATACCGGCAGGGAGATTGTGACGAGGTCTTTGGACTAGATCCCCCATAGATGTGACATGCCCACCGGGTCTGGTGCACGGAACTGAGAGTACGTCCTCAAACCGGTCCTCCCATCTGTGCCGAGGATATTCCTCGCAAGGCAGCTATCCCATCTGCGGTACGGCGACATCGACACCTAAGGCTGACTAGCCTACTTGACCAAGCCAGTGCCCATATAGCATGTGGTTGTACTGTTTACACAATCTTCAAATCAAAGACTTATTAGGCCTCATTCGGCACGGACTACTGATTGCTCCCTTCACCTTGGGCAGCCAATCGCTCCTTCAATCTTTGATTCAGCTATCGCCCGCGCCAGTATTGAGATGGTAATTTTCACCCAGAGTAGAAGAGGATAGAGAAGGTAAACAAGGCCAACTGGCCAACTCAGCGGTAAGTTTCAAGTGTCAATGACTCCAGAGTCATTCAACAAAGCACCTATAGGTAATAAGCATGTCTAAGCATTTCTACTCTACCGGAATACTATATACTTCTACTCAGGTGTCAAATAGATAGGCGACAAGCGGTCAAAGTAATGTGTCAATCCACACGCTAGCTATAATATTAAAAACATGCATATTGTAACTAAAAACTCAATGCAATTTATAAAACATAGGATAAGTATGATCAAAGAAGGAGGCATGCCTTCGTTGTCGAGTTCTCCTTTTCCTTATTCCTCGTAGTGTTCCTCTCCCGTACTGTCACCTCCTACTCATAGTAACGTCGAAGCAATAATAAATACACAAACAATAAAATCCAATAACATCCAGAACGAAAAATAAAAATAAAAGAAGAATGGGTAGCAAGATCTGGATGGAAATGGAGATTTCAAAGGAGGTAGCACGATTCAAGATGACATGGCTCAACATGGCATGAAAATACCCTATTTAACCACAAATAAATATTTAGATGAGCATCTAAATATTTATAATGGTTAAAACAACAACTATTTCATTTTAACAACAAACATCACAAAAGTCAACCAAGCTAACTAAAACCAAAGTAAACTATAGGCTACAAACGTCATACGTACCACACATGATGCTAAAAGGATTACAACATATTATACGGTCAACTCATGTGGCATCCATAAAATATAATCTAAATGCACATGTATCACCAAGTTGAAAATAACCTAGTCATGACATGATCATTTCATGTGTTATTTCATGTAACAAAAATATAAGAGTCATCGTTCATATGATATGCATCACCACATCTCCTATACTCACTAACACTTCAACAACAATTATATTATCCTATACAAATTAAGTTAATGTTAGATTAAATCAAACATAGAAATATTATCAAAAGTACGCATGCATATATTACGTCTAGATACAAACAACAAATTACCAAACCATTTATCATGCATCATTTTTTTAGGCGAAACTAATTCAACGATATTCTAAAATAATCCTAAAATCATAACAATAATTCAAACATATTTCCACGCATGTTAAGTACATGAATAATTTTAAAAGAAAATCATATGATTTACAATACATACAAACATATATGTACTTGCTAAGTGAACATATAATGTAATCAATCAAACGAAAATGAAAACCAAAAACTCGCTCCTAGCATCATCGAATATTCGCTCTATGGTATAGGTTTGAATTTGGGTCACCGATTCGACGAACGGTCAACGAATGACAATGGCGTCGGTCGCGAACGCTGGCAGCAACATAGCGCTATTGTGCGTGTGGCCAACGATGATAATCCGACCGGAAAAGATGTCCAGGAGGTAGCCTGATATGAGAGGAGTCCAAAAGTGGAAGGAATTTGACTTGAGGACTAACCTGATGCGACAGTGGGCGAAGAACAGTGTAGATGGCGCTATCTTGCGGGATGGATTGAGAGAGCTACGAAATGAATTGGAGGGTGAGATGAGAGGGCTTTTATAGAGGAGCTCCTGGCGCACACTGTGACGCGAACGGTGTGGAGAATAATAGCCAGAGGAAGGAGATCAATGGACGAATGCCAATGGCCGGCCTTTAAGTTTGTCAGTTTCCTGTGCTTGATTAAGACCATCAAACGAAGAACGAACAGACTGAATGGAACCATTGAGTCATGGGGAATAATGTTCATGTTTAATTCTAATGAAATTGATGAACGAATTGATGGGATCTGGAGCAATGAAGTGGCAGCCATGAACGTGCAGTTTCTGTACGTGCATATCGTGGAGGAAGAAGACGACGCTTGGCGTCGGTCGCTGGGCTGCGTCCCTGCTCGTGCGCCAGATGGGCCGAGCGTGTGTTGGCTGAAATGGTCCTTGGGCCAGGTTTAGCTTGAAGGCTGATTAGAGAATAAAAGGAAGAAAAACTGAGAGAGGAGAACATGCTACGCTGCATGTGTAGAGATATGGAAATGGAAAAAAAATAGAGAGAGAGGAAGAAATGGAAAATAAATATAATATAATATTGATTTTTTTTCTTTTAAGATTTTTCTACAATAAAAACAAAAGAAAAGACAAATTTAAAAGTCTTTGAATAAAATCCAAGAAATACATGCTCGAAAATAAATAAGAACTTAAACAAATAAATAAACTACGAGCGTGTAATTCAACTCGAAATATTACGGATTTTGTTCGTCCTACATATGCTAAATTAATTCTAACGACCTCGAAAGAAATAATTTGAGCAACCCCAAATGAAATACAAAATAATAAAGCATTATGTTGCAACATCCTTTGCTTTAAAAAAATCTTGGAGAAAAAAAACAGGATGTTACAGAGTACTAATTACCCACAAGTGTAGGGGATTGCGAAATTCTTCGGGGGTAGTATTTCACCCTGATTTATTGATTTGACACAAGGGGAGCCAAAGGATATTTATTAGCCTTAGTGGTTGAGTTGTCAATTCAACCACACCTGGAATATCTCTGTGCAGCAAAGATTTTAGTAGCACAACAAGTAATAGTGGTAACAGTAACAGTGATAGCAGCAATTTTACAGTAACAGTACAGTACTTTCATAGAAGTTGTGACAGTAGTAGGAGCAGGTGTAACTTAGCAAGATTCAATATATGTAAAGCGTAGGCAGATGGATCAGCGATGGTTAGATATGGCTCGCATTCATCATGTAACAGTTACAGACTAGAGCGACACAGAACTAGCTCCAATTCATCAATACAATATAGGCATTTATTCCGTATATAGTCATACATGTTTGCGATAAGAATTTGCATGATATCTTTTGTACTATACTCCCATAGAAGCAGGGTCCTAGTGTAAACTAAGGGATATCAAGGCCTACTTTTAGTAGAGAACTTGAACAAAACACAAACACATGGTGAATAGATGAACTCCTCATACTACGACAATCACCGAAAAGAATACCAATTATTTTCACCTTGGGGTTGCGGATCATAACGCGTAATATGTGCATACAACTTGCAAGATATGATATTAACACTTCCATATTCAGAGAGAACATAATAAGTTTAGGTCTGAAATCATGGCACTTGGGCCCTAGTGTAAAGCATTAAGCATAGCAACGTCATAGCAACATTGAGATATCAATAGAAGAGGTGTCTGGAGGGGGGTGAATAGAGTATTTGAATATTTAAGATCCTAGCCTTTTCCCAATTGAATGGTTACCAGATTTTAGCGATTCTAACAAGTCTAGGGCACCCTACACATGCTAGTCAACAAGTATGGCAGCGTAAAATAAAGACTTTGCACATGTAGTAAAGAGTAGAGTTTAGGAAGATCAAACAGGAAGAAGTCGGTAGTGCGATTTTTGGCATGGTTCTGATAGGTGGCGCTATCGTACGTCCATGTTAGTGGATACTTCAACCCACATCGGGTAATGGCTGCGAGAGTCCACGGAAGGCTCCACCCATAAGAGATCCGCGAAGAAGCGGCCTTGTCTATTCCAGCACGGCTTCCGTCCACACAGGACTAGCCTCGCTCGCGGTAGATCTTCATGAAGTAGGCGATCTCCTTGCCCTTACAAACATCTTGGTTCAACTCCACAACACGAAGTAGGACGCTCCCAAGAGACACCTAACCAATCTAGGAGGCACCACCCTCCAAAAGGCAATAGATGTGGTAGAACGATGAACTCCTTGCTCTTGTGCTTCTAAAGATAGTCTCCTCAACGATCAATCACTCTCTCTCGGAGTTGGCAGGAGTACGAGAGATTGAACTTGTGGAAAACAACTTCGGGAGGCTAGAAATGAAGGTTCAAATGATAGGAATGGGATATCTTGATCTCAACACATGAGTAGGTGGCCCTCCCTCGGAAAAATGGATGTGGCAAGTGTAAGTGTGTTCTGAGTGCTTCTTCTACGAAAGGGAGGTAGGTGGATGGGTATATATAGGCAGCACCCAAAATCCAACCGTTACACCTAATGTGACCAACTCGGTGACACCGAAGTTACAAACTCCGTAGTACCGACTAGCTCAAAAGGGGCAGCTTTTGAATCTCTGTGGAACCAATATACACAACTCGGAAGAACCAAAAAGGTGGCTAACGGTCAGATGACCCAACTCGGTGGCACCGATACTCAAACTCGGAAATTCCGATTTTGTGTATCGACGTAACTGAAGGTTTGTCACCTAAACTCGGTAGCACCGATGCAGAAATGGTTGTACCGAAATGGTAGGTTTGGCTAGGGTTCTATCTAGGATGAAAATCGGTAGGGCCAAATATGGAAACTTGGTGGCACCGATTTTCGATATTTTGCTTGGGACAGAAGTGTTATATGGGAGAATGGCGGACTATTTTTTCTGGCTATCTCTAAGCACTTGAGCAACCAATTGATTTTAATACATCATCCCGTTGTAATAGTATTGGCTTTCCTATGGACTCAAAGTGATTTCTCACAAATGTAAAATGTAGAGTCTTCTCGCTTGAAGCTTTAGCCAATCCTATCCCTTCCTTCATCAAGGGGCTTCTCCTCACAATCCTATAGCCAAAGCTCTCTTTGGACTAAACCTGAAATACACTAGGTAAAAGTTTTAGTTCAAGAGGCAATGTATGTTGTCATGAATTATCAAAACCACCAAGGGAGCATATGTTCTTTCAATTTCTCCCTTTTTGGTAATTGATGACAACATACAATCAAAGCTTCAAATAAATATAGGCATTAGAATATGACAACTTTGAAAGATACATGACTAGTACAAGCTCCCGCTAAATGTGTGCAATCCCTTTTAAAGGATAGTTGCTTTGGACCGCATGGGCACACACTAGGTAGAAGGACAAGACAAGTCATTTAAATCTTGGCTATATGCATCAAACATATGTGACTGAAAAAACTTCCATGTTCATGACTCACTCTTGCAAAAAATATGTGGAAGAGACAAGAGATCATCAGGAACAAGGGTATGATGCATATACTTACCTTGAGGTTCTTGAGCATCTTAGCGGTAGGAGCACACTTGGGAAAACAAATGTTAGATAACACAAGATTGCTCTATTGTAAAGATGAAAAGAACTTCAAAAGTACCAAGACATTGAAGACATATGAGAAATCTGAATTCATGATAGATATGTCTCCAAGAGAATTTAGAATTTTCTCCCCTAAGGATGAATATGTAAGATTACCTCTCCCCCTGAATCATAGCATGTATATATTGGGGGTAGGTATGGTGAGACAAGTTCAATCTCTTAACAACTATACCTTTTGATTGAACAACTATGTATAATAATGATAGAAACAATTTTATCTCTCTCCCCCTTAATACGTAAGGTTTGATACATCTCCCCTTGGGAGATCTCCCCTTAGGCAGACCTTCCTTTAGGAACATATATCTCCCCCTATTGATATTTATCCCCCTTTTGTGTAAGCTTATTGGTGATATTTCTCCCCTTTATATAGGTTCATTGGAATATTTGATATTTCTCCCCCTTTGGCATTAATTGCCAAAAAGGCCAAAGGGTAAGGGCTCATTGAGAGAAAGGAATCCTTGATACTTCTCTCTTTGATAAGGGTTCCGTGAATTTGACTTTTCTCCCCCTTTGATAGTAGGTAAGGGTTCATTGAAAGTTCTCCCCCTTTTAATATGGATAAGAGTTCATTGAACTATAACCCCCTAGGTTAGGGATCCTGGACGATTCTCCCTCTTATAATGTATGGGACCACCTAGGTTTTCTCCCCCTCCAAAACTAACGCTAAAACTAACTTTGTTTTATAAAATTTTCAATAACATCTTAGGAGGTAATGAAACTTGGGATCATTGATAGGCTTTCTCCGCCTAAGGGAAAAGTCAACAATATAAATAAGGCAGTGATAATATCGGTGTCACCGAGTCAAAGTGGTTCGGTAGAACCAAGAAAGAAAATCAGACCTCTCGGAGAAATCGGTAGGACCGAGTATCCCAGATCGGTGAGAGCGAGTTGCAAAGAAAATCAACTCCTGAACTTAAAAATGGACTGAAAGAAAATCTAAGGATTGGTACAAGATACCAATTGAGAAACTAAATCAAGACAAGAAACAATTCCAATTTTTTTTCAAAATATTTATATACATACATTTATATGAGAGTGGAACGGTTCCAAGAAGATATGAAATGCAAAATGTGAACCATACAAGAATCTCCATCTAGATGTGTGGCGGTGACTAGGTCACCTATATTAGAGTATTTGACTTGAGGAGTCAAGCAAGAATGCTTGAACATAGGTCATACTCCTTGTTAAGCACAAAAATGGGGTTACCATTTTTCAATTAAGCATTGTAATGTCTTCATATGACTTGAGTTGCTTTACCTCATGACTTTGTGTAAGTCTTTATCAAGGATATGATTACATTCCTTTGAATGATGTTGATGACATGGTATGTAGGTGAACTTGTTGTGGATGGTCAAAGTTTATGACGATCATCTTGAGTTGGGAGCTATCCTTGTCGTTTTTGTTCACTTTTCACCTACAATAGTTAGTCTTGCAAGGAAGAACATAATATATCCAAATGACATGAGTGAATTTCATGATCAAATAATTGTCAAGGATATGATTTTGTTGTCTTCTTCCTCCATCTCCAAAGAAAGGGTTGTTGATACTTGGCCATGTCAAGATTGCTTTTGATGTGAGTTGATGGCAATCTTGTGAAGTTTATTTAGTCCAACTACCTATAACAGGTTAGATACAATACAAGGGAGCATAGTTTTCCAAGATATAAGATAGTGTCAACTCAATTGCATCAAGAATAGACAATCAAGATCATGCCTTTGCATGCATCCGAGTGAGTCTAGCTCAATTTTGAAGCATAAATGATGTTCAACTCACTCCTCAAATGACAAAATACTTTCTCATCAAGTGGTTTGGTAAAGATATCAGCTAATTCTTTATCAGTACGAACATGCTTAAGATCTATATCTCCTTTACCAACATGATCACGAATCAAATGATGTCGCACTTGAATATGTTTTGTTCGAGAATGTTGCACATGATTATAGGCAATTTTAATAGAACTTTCATTGTCACACAACAATGGAACATTTCTAACATGAGTGCCAAATCCTTAAGATTTTGAGTCATCCATAGTAATTGCACACAACATGATCCGGCGGCTATATATTCAGCTTCGGCAGTAATTGATGACCAAGACACGAGAGATCTCCCAAGAAATTGACATGTACCCGAGGTGGATTTTATATCAACCTTGTCTCTGGCATAGTCCGAGTCGGGAAAACCAACAAGATTAAAAGAAGATCCCTTGGGATACCATATGCCAAAGTCTGGTGTATGCATTAGGTATCTCACGAGTCTTTTGACAACCAATAGATGACACTCATTTGGTGTTGCTTGTTATCGGGCGCACATGCAAACACTCAACATGATATCAGGACGGGAGGCATATAGATATAGCAATGAACCAATCATTGATCGATAAACTCTTTAATCAATTGGTTTGTCCTCCTTAGTGAGGTCAATATGTCCACTATGGGGGTTCTCATACATTTGCACTCTTGCATATTGAACTTCGTGATTAAGTTCTTGGTGTACTTGGTTTGAGAGATAAACGTACCTTCTCTCGATTGTTTGACTTGTAATCCAAGCAAGAATTCCTACTCGCACATCATTGACATCCCATATTTCTCTGAAATCAACTTTCCAAACTTCTCACTAAAATGTGGGTTAGTAGAACCAAAGATAATATCATCCACGTATATTTGGCATACAAATAGTTTGCCATTAACTCTTTTAGTGAATAAGGTTGTGTCAATTTCACCAATTTCAAAACCATTTTCAATGAGAAACTTCGTTAGACATTTGTGTCGTGCTCTAGCGGCTTGTTTAAGACCATATAAAGCTTTACGAAGATTATAAACATCATTTGGTTTCTTGGGGTTCACAAAGTCGGGAGGTTGTTTGACATAAACCTCCTCCTCAATTTCACCATTTAGAAAAGCACTTTTAATATCCATATGGTAAATAGTGATATCATGGTGGTTGGCATAAGCGAGAAGAATGCAAATGGCTTCAAGTCTAGCAACGGGGGCATAAGTCT
The DNA here is from genome assembly GCF_904849725.1 of Hordeum vulgare subsp. vulgare. Taxonomy (NCBI): domain Eukaryota; kingdom Viridiplantae; phylum Streptophyta; class Magnoliopsida; order Poales; family Poaceae; genus Hordeum; species Hordeum vulgare. The sequence continues at coordinate 213,559,248 of NC_058519.1, read as the reverse complement.
CAGCATAGTCCATACCCTCGACTTGCGTGTATCCTTGGGATACAAGACGCGCCTTGTTGCATATAACTTGTCCATCTTCATCTTGCTTGTTCCGAAACACCCATCTTGTACCAATGATGATTTGGTCACCTTCGGTATTTTCAACAAGTGTCCAAACTTGATTCCTCTCGAAGTTGTGTAGCTCTTCGTGCATGGCATTCAACCAATCTGGGTTTTGAAGGGCTTCCTCAACCTACAAAGGCTCAATGCTAGAGATGAAGGAATAATTCTCTCAAAAGTTAGCTAAACGAGATTTAGAGCGAGTGATTCTCCCGGTTTGTATGTCACCGAAAATTTGATTCGATGGATGATCTTTGTCCACTCTTGCTCGAACTCGTGACATCTTCTTCTAGTTGGATGGTGGAGCTACATCATCATCATCATCTTGCACGTTGTCGTTGACGGTGTCAACTCCTTGAGGTGGTGGTGAGGAAGTTTGAGGTGGCTCATCATGATGTACTTCTTCCTCTTCTTCATCATGTCTTGTACCGCTTGTGGATGCCTCCATGTCGTCTTGTGGTTCACCATCATGCGAAGTAGGAGCTTCCACTTGAGTTGATGAAGTACTTTCCTTCACCTCCATGGGACGAATCTTGCCCATAGGTAGAATTTGGATGGATTCCAAAGGTTCCTTATCTCCTTCTTCGTCAAGAAAAGTATCCACATTAGTGTTCTTGAACTCCGTTTCGTTATCGCTCCAAATCTTCTTAATCTTCACTTCAAACTGGTTTTGATCTTTTTGAGCGAAGTTCTTGAAGATCTGTTGTACCTGCAACCTATCACCAAGAAAGAATACCCATGTAAATGTGGAAAAATCATCAACAATGACTAAAAAATAAGAATTTCCACCGAGGCTCTTGTAGGCATTGGACCAAAAAGATCCATGTGAAGCAGCTCGAGTGACCTTCTTGTAGTAATGATGTTCTTCACGGGATGACTTCCACCAACTTGATTTCCTGCTTGACAAGTATTACAAAGTCTATCTTTGTCAAATATAACATCTCTAACACCAAGAATATGATCAGCTTTGATAATCCTATCAAGGTTACACATACCTACATGTCCTAACCTTCTATGCCACAACCAACCTGTCAGATTTCAGACTCCGCAAAACCCTAAGGATTCGAACACGGGGGCGTGTGCATAGGTCTCTCCCTGCTTCACCTCACCTAGCCTCTACTCGATGGGAACGGCGAGAATCTCACTCGAAGGTGACGAGAACTCAGAACACAACAGTTTACCCAGGTTCGGGCCGCTGTGAAGCATAAAACCCTACTCCTGCTTTGGTGGATTGCCTCTCACGGAGGTTGATGGACGAGATAGTACAGTTCGTTCTGCCTCCGGAGGTTGAGAAACTAAGTGTGTTTTTCTAGGATTTTGATCCTCCCCTTTCTCAGACATCTTACCCTCTATCTTTATAGTGGACGCCAGGGTCCTCTTCCCTTATCATAGGTGGGAAGGGATTCCACAACGACCAGTTTCGGTGGGGGACTAGGGAACATGTCTTCCGTGTCAAAAGTGCTCTTCGCCTGTAAAGACACTGCCAGCACCGCAGAGGTGAGCGTAGGGATGACGTCCGTCCTGTCGGTGGGCGTCCAGGGTCTTGTTGCACCGGAAGGAAAACATTTAGAAGATACCTTTGGGGTCCTGATTCGCTCCCGCCTTCTTTGCAACAAAAGGGGAAGCTGTCCTGCTCTGCAACCTTCTGGTCACTGCCCCTTTTCTGGCGTCACCCTTGACTCCTGAGGCCCAGCCTTACCTCGGAATATCCGCCGCTCCAGACGGGTCCCGAGGAGGCCACCCCGTGGGTCTTGACGCTGCTCCTCTTCGTGAGGCTTGGCCCCTCACGAGGGCCTTGTTCAGGGTGGTGCTGTTCCTTAACGATCTTGTGCTGATGAAGTGGGCCAGCCCTGGGCCGTAGGCAGGTCTGGGTACCCCCATTTCGAGAATGCCGACAGTAGCCCTCGGGCCCAAGGTGCGCCTGGGTTGGCTTTTGGCGAAGCCTCGAAGATGGCCTGAAACGCCGCGGGCCCCATTTACCTACGGTTCAGGTGACCAACGTGTCTCGAAGCTGCGCGGCGATGCCCTCACTCCTCGAGGTGCCACAACAGTGCCGGACCACGACGACACGATTCCCAAGAGTTGTGCAGGCCATCATTTTGCCCATTGAACGCGACCGCACCCAACGGCCCTAGCGGATGTGACCGATCGATGGACAGGTGAGGCGACGTGAGTGGCAGCGCGTCCGTCAGCCCACCTCGCAGCCCTCGCGAGGGGTGTGACACCCACGCTCCCGTGACGGTTGGTGGCCAGGGCTCGCCCATATGTATGCCCCGCCTCCTGTGGGGGAAGGCATCGCAATCTTGGGCTCCTTCTCTACTTCACCCATCCGCCGCGAGGAGACTTCTTCCCCTTCTTTGCTCTTCATCTTCATGACATCCCCCGAAGATGGCTCTGGCAGGGGAAAGCGTGCGGCGCCTCCTGCACCCTCGTCCGCAGTGGCGGAAAGCGTTCGGGGCCTTCACGCTTCCGCCCCCGCTAGGTGATGGTTGACGAGTAAGTCCTTTGTTGTGTTTCCTTTGATGTCATGTCGGTTGTCCTCAAGTTGATTCTTCTTCTTTAGCACGGCCGCCTCAGAGAAGCCAAGGTTGGGAGGGCTTCAGGAGGAGGCGGAGGAGCTGTGGGCTCAGTTTGCTAATGCCAAAGCCGTCGTTCGGACCTGGCGTCACTACGGAAGCAGGTATAGGAGGCGACCGATGTCGTCATGGATGCCGATGGTGAGGCGTCGAACACCCGAACGATGGCCCGCTGATAACGAGTTGATGTATATACTTCTCGCCCCTCGTTTGTTACCCCAAGTGGAAGGTGGAGATGTAGTCAGCAACAGATTTCCCTTACACGGAGACTGTAAGGTTTATGAAACCAGGAGGACTCCTAGGCTCAACAAGTAGGTGTCTTCCACCCTGGATCTAGCAGAAGACGTGGACCTGCACACACAACAAATAACTTTGCTCCCAATGAGTACAGAGAGGTCGTCAATCTCTCCTGCCTTGTAGTTTGCAAAGGATCAGAACACAAGCGGGAAAGTAATAGTGATTGCAATGGAAAAGTAAATGAAAGTGGTAAATGATGGAAAAGTAAATGACCGGAGTCATATGATGTTCACTATTGATGTATCTGTCCCAAAATACGATAAACAACTATGCTTGGGTAAACAAATCATAGTTGGGCAATTGACAGAATTATGATCGCACCACAATGCTAATTTGCTACTTGATAGTTAGAGATTCAATAGTAATGGGCAGTACGTCAAGACAAGTAGATCGTTTAGTCATTAGTATCTAATTACTAATCATCCACCTTGAGATATTTATCCAGAACATCTCTCAGTATTAAGTTGTGAGCCCCACCCAAAGTGTAAAATCAAAGCAACGGACAACTTCATTAACGAACTATGCGTAAGGTAAACAATCCTTGCAACCGTGGTCAAAAGCACCGTTGTTTTCTCCCTGGTGGCAACAAGCACATCCCCTAGTCTCATATTTCTATCACTCAAGCTAGAAATCGAGGGGCATGAACCCACAATCATGTATAACACTCCCTCTTGGAGTTACAATCTACTACTTTGCCAAATCAATAAATAGCAACGGAGAACATGCATGAATCACTAAGGAACATAATATAAAAGGATAATCAAATATATAAATCATAACAATCTAAACATAATCTCATAATCCATCGGATCCCAAAAAACCGAGCATAGCAATAGCAAGAGAATTACATAGATGCCTTGATCATGTAGGGCAGCTCACAAGGACTAACCATTGAAGCACAATATTGGAGAGAAGACACCACATAGCTACTCGTCATGGACCCATGGTCCAAGGAGGACTACTCACGATATGTCTGGGAATCGTCCATGGTGGTGGAGAAGCCCCCGGAGGTTAATCCTCCCTCCGGCAGGGTGCCGGGAAGAGGTCTCCTGATGCTCCCGATCAAGGAAGTGCTGCGGCAGCGGAACGCTGGAGAAATTCACGATTCCAGAAAGTCTACAAGGGTTTCCTCTCGGGACTCTAAATATAGGCCAAAGGAGGGCACCGGAGGAGGTGGGACCCACCCAAGAGGCGTCCTGGCGCGGCCTAGGGCTTGGCCGCGCCAACAGGTCACGTGGGAGGCCCTTGGCCCCCTTTTGCCCATCTTCGGTGATCTAGAAGCTTCTGTTTCGCTGATTTTTTATATATATTTTTGGAATTTGCCGGGCTTCGGAAAATTGGGTAAAATCCCGTGGAAAATAGACATCAATAGACAAAAACTGGCACTAGGTGCACTGAGTTAGTAGGTTAGTCCAAATATGTGTAAAATGATATAAAAGTGTAGCAAACCATATATCAATGTCACCCAAAAGATCATGGAACAAGCAGAAATTATATATACGTTTGGGACGTATAAACATCTCCAAGCTTAATTTCTACTCGTCCCCGAGTAGATAAATGATAACAAAATAATATCGGTGGTGACATGCCAACACACATATAAGAACTTCAAAGTAAAGCAAGTGAGATATGCAATTCAAGTCAAGGCAATAACAAGCAAGAGTCTATATCTAGTATTGAGTTTAGCAAAGAAGTGTTTGTGTGAAAGAAGTGGGATATGGGTTGAGATCATAAAGTAATTTTTTAATTGAGAACTCATTCTACTAAAATTTCACACTTGGTCTCCTTCGGAATCTTATTTTGACTCATCCCCAGACCACTTGTCAGGCACAAGTCAAAATGAACCTCTCACTTTCGACTTTGAGGACTCATGCAATGGATGAGCGTAAGCAAGATATGTTGGCACTTAGGATGGCAAATAGAATAATGATGGGGAAGGAGTACAAAAAGGTGTGAAAATCTCACATCAATGAGGACAATCATAGGCGAGAGAAAGCCAAATGATAGATATGATGTGAGGAGTAGGGATTGCCATGTAACGAATGCACATATGAGCTAAGGTAAGCTCCCCAATGGAAATAGTGGGGGTGCATCTAACTTGCTTGCTCATGAAGACCTATAGCTCATTTGAGGAGGATCATCATTTGAATATGCAAACCAAGTTCTATAGTGAAGGGTCACCACATAGTTATGCATGAATGATAATCTCTATGTAGTACCAATATAGCAATGGAGTACGTGTGTGTGTCTTTCAAAAGAAATAGTAGTGTTGCCCCCTTCTCTCATTTTATTTCTTTTTCTATTTTTATTTTTATTTTTGTGTGGCCTCTTTGGCTATTTCTTTTTATCTCTCATTTGTCCTCTTTGGGATCTTTTATTTTGTCCCCTTTGGGATCTTTTCCTCACTTAAGGGCAACACTCTATGTTTTACACGAATGGAAAGGAAAAATCATCACACTTTGTGAGAAGTACTTAACATAAAGACAAGTGAAAACCATCAAGATGTATGCAAATGTATGCCTCTACCAGTGTAGCAGGATATGCAATGATACTAGCGCGTCATGTAGCAGTAATAAGGGCAAGGCCCAACTAGCATGCGGCTCTACGATCAAGCAAAAGCATGTATGACATGAATATTAAGTCATGAAATTGTGGATGTTGCATGACAATGTATCTCGGAAAGGCTATGGAAATGCGTTAGTAGGTAGGTATGGTGGCTGTTTTGAGGAAAGATATAATGAGACTTATGTATGACAGAGTGTATCATGTCATGGGTTTGGATGCACCGGTGGAGTTTGCACCAACTCTCAATGTGAGAAAGGTTAATGCACAGTACTGAAGAGGCTACCAAAATATGGATGGTGGAAGTGCCAACAATCGAATACTCACATTAGTCCGAAGAACTCATACACTTATTATTGATAACTCTCTATCTAGTTATTTAATTCACAAAGAGACAAGTACCCCGAAGAAGAGTGTTTGGGGGTTTGGTTATCCTTGCGCATCCTCGACTCATGGTAACGTGGGGGTACTCTATATATTCCAACCCTCGAGAGGTTAGCAATTAATTTAGTAGCTAGAGTTCTCAACTAATTTTTAGTTTTTGAAAAACACACGAATTTCTCAAAATATGACACCTATCACTAATAGGCTCAAGCTCTTGTCACCAATAGTCCAAACATTACTCAAATCAATACCTGAAAACTATTGCAAGTTACTACTATACTTAAATAGAACCCTCAATTACCTACTCATGCAAGACACACAACTCAGTGCAACGAGCCAACTCTCTAAACAAGATAAGCATGATAACTCAAGAGAGTTCCATAAGCAACCTAAATAATAGCTCTTAAAAATATAAGCATGAAAAGTAAGAGCTAAGCATGGCAGTAGCTACGAAAAGATGAAGAACACATAAAAGGGATAAGCATGAAAACCTATGTTGTGTTATAGAGTGGAATGGAGCATGTGTCTCTCCCAAAAAAGGTAGGCTAGGTTCCTACTTGTTATGAACAGCAAGCAAAACTACAACAAACTAAAAAGTAAAGAGCGAGACGCTACAAGCATATCACATATCATATGAAGTGATAAAAATATAGCATGGAGATGGACGAACTGATGATTGTTGATAGAGAAGGGGATGCACGGGGGCATCCCCAGCCTAGATGATTGAGTCTCCTTTGAATATTTCTTGGGGTGCATTGGGGCATGCCCAAGCTTGAGTCCTTGGCACTCATGTATCTTCTTTCATCATCTCCCATCGCATAATTGAAAACTCCCTTCATATGAAACTCATCATAAGCTGATTAGAGTGGTTAGTTCCCTTAATAAAATAATTCATTACCTGCTCGAAATAAATATTTTCATGAAAAGCTACAGCTTCTTATGAATGCCAAAAGGTTTTTGCACATAAAGAGTAAGCTTAGGATTTGCAAAACAATGAAAATGCAAAACATGGCAGAATCTGTGAAAAACCGAACAACAGGTAGTAAATAATTTATTCGGAGCACTACTGCAACTCAAATAAAAAAACTCAAAGAAGATGCCAGAAAGACAATTATATAGATCATGCTTTCAAAAAAAGTTAAGATCAAAATGATGATTTGGTCATTTTTGGCGAATTATTTGGTCAAGTAGACAAAATCTGTTTCTGGACAGCATGTCCCAATTTCTGAACTATCTTGCAATCGGAGGCTATAACTTGGCACAAAGCTTAAAAATAAATATACAATGATGTTGCTACAGTAGTAACACACATCAAGACCACTAAAACAGAAAGTAAAAAGAAATTGGGTTGCCTCCCAACAAGCGCTTTATTTTATGCCTTTGAGCTAGGCGTAATGCAAGAAGGATGATCAAGGTTCTCCGAAGTCATCAAAATTATAAAAACCTTGAAACGGATCCTCAACAAGTTCATCCTTATTTTTACTAGGGAACGGGTACATACCTTTCGCTTTCCCACGTAAGCGTATATGTTCTTTACCTATATCAATGAATCCTCTCATGGCCCGGAGGAAGTCCCTTCCAAGCACTATATTCCCTTTGTTGGGCTCCATGATGAAGAAATCAATCGTTGCATTCCTTTTAGAGAATGTAACATGGACATCTTTTAGCTTTCCCTGGATTTCAGAAATATCACCATTAGTGTGTTCATGACAAGATGAAAAAAAATTGCATGTCTAACCAGAGAGAATCATAAACAACTTTTGGCATAGTGGAAACCATCGATCCAATATTACAATAAGCAAGGAAGTCTTGGTTAGAGATGCTAATTCTAACAAAAGGTTCCCAATCACCATCTATTTTCAAAATCTGTTCCTTATCAACCATGGGTTTCTCTCTTTCTCTTAAGTCTAGAGCATCTATTTTCCCTTCAATGGTAGTAGGTCTATCTATAATAGTGTCATAACAATGATTATAAACAAGATTATTAGGTAGACCATGTATAATGTTAAGAGCTCTTGCCTCATCACATTCTAAGAAATCTCCTTTAGGTATAATATCAAGAGAGTGTTTGCACCATATAAAGAGACCATGATAAAAATTTCTAAGCACAATTTTGATAGGTATCCAAGGCATAATTCTTTTGTGTGCTTCGGAAATTCTATCCCATGCTTCCTTCATATTTTCTCCATTCCTTTGATGGAAATCTAGGACCTCAGATTCCTTCCAAGCATTAAACCTTAACATCCTTGACAACTAAAAGCAAAGTAACTAATTTTTTTGTGGTTTTTGGTACAAGACTCTAAAGCAAAGACTAAAAAGAAAACTAACAAGACTAAAAAGCAAAGATAAAAGATAGCGTGCAACTCCCCTATCTTGAAGACAGGAGTCCCCGGCAAAGGCGCCAGAAATTTTCTTGATGATGAGTTGATGGATATACTTCTCGCCCCTCGTTGGTTACCCCAAGCGGAAGGTGGAGATGTAGTCAGTAGCAGATTTCCCTTACACGGAGACTGTAAGGTTTATCAAACCAGGAGGACTCCTAGGCTCAACTAGTAGGTGTCTTCCACCATGGCGCTAGCAAAAGATGTGGACCTGCAGACACAACAAATAACTTTGCTCCCAATGATTATAGAGAGGTTTTCGATCTCTCCGGCCTTGTAGTTTGCAAAGGATCAAAACACAAGCGGGAAAGTAATAGTGATTGCAACGGAAAAGTAAATGAAAGCGGTAAATGATGGAGGTGTAAGCAATGATGGTGATATGGACCGGAGTCACATGATGTTCACTAGTGATGTCTCTCTCCCAAAAGACGATAAACAACTATGCTTGGGTAAACAAATCACAGTTGGGCAATTGACAGAATTATGATCGCACCGCAATGCTAATTTTCTACTTGATAGTTAGATATTCAATAGTAATGGGCAGTACGCCAAGACAAGTAGACCATTTATTCATTAGCATCTACTTACTAATCATCCACCTTGAGATATCTATCCAGAACATCTCTCGGTATTAAGTTGCGAGCCCCACCCAAAGTGTAAACTCAATGCAACGGACAACTGCATTAACGAACTATGCGTAAGGTAAACAATCCTTGGAACCATGGTCACAAGCATCGTTGTTTTCTCCCTGGTGGCAACAAGCACATCCCCTAGTCTCATGTTTCTATCACTCAAGCTAGACATCGAGGGGCATGAACCCACAATCATGCATAATGCTCCCTCTTGGAGTTACAGTCTACTACTTGGCCAAAACAATAAATAGCAACGAAGAACATGCATGAATCACTAAGGAACATAATATAAAAGGATAATCAATTATATAGCTCATAACAATCTGAACATAATCTCATAATCCATCGGGTCCCAACAAACCGAGCATAGCAATAGCGAGAGAATTACATAGATGCCTTGATCATGTAGGGCAGCTCACAAGGACTAACCATTGAACCACACGATTGGAGAGAAGACATCACAGAGCTACTCGTCATGGACCCATGGTCCAAGGAGGACTACTCATGGCACGTCCGAGAAGCGTCCATGGTGGTGGAGAAGCTCCCAGAGGTCAATCCTCCCTTCTAGGAAGAGGTCTCCTGACACTCCCGATCTCGAAAGCGCAGCAACGGAACGATGGAGAAATTCGCAATTCTAGGAAGTCTGCAAGGGTTTCCTCTCGGGACTCTACGTATAGACCAAAGGACGGCAGCGGAGGAGGTTGGACCCACCCACGCGGCCTCCTGGCGCGGCCTAGAGCCTGGTCGCGCCAGCAGGTTGCCTGGGAGGCCCCTAGCCCCCCTGTGTTCCAATTTCGGTTATCCGGAAGCTTCTGTTTCGGTTTTTTATATATTTTTCCGGAATTTTTCGGGCTTCAGAAAATTGGATAAAAGCCCTTGCAAAATAGACATGAGGAGACAGAAACTGGTACTGGGTGCACTGAGTTAGTAGGTTAGTCCAAATATGTGTAAAATGATATAAAAGTGTAGCAAAACATATAACAATGTCAACCAAAAGATCATGGAACAAGCAGAAATTATAGATACGTTTTGGACGTATCACCTTCCAGCGCACTACGCGTCTCGCTGGGTAGCTGGCCGGGCGGTCGACGCGACGCCCCGACTGGTGTGGGTGGCCCCGGTGCTACCCAATGTGATGAGCGATGGGGGCCACCTCACCTTCTTCGAGGGGGGTGGAGGCGCTGGAGACCGGTTTCCCCTGTGCTGAGGGGGACAACGCGGCTGACGCACATGAGCTTCTTGGCCTCGCTCTGACGCTTGTCTTCTCCAACCTGTGTCGCCTTGCTCCGGAACTTGACCTTCGGAGCGATGTCGCATCGGTGCCGGCAGGGTCCCACCGTTTCACCTGCGGCGAAGTCCGCCCTCACGTGGCCGCTCTGGAGGAGCAGTGCGCTCGGGTGCCCGTCTGCAGCTAGCATGAAGACTCCGATATCGAGCACGTGGTCATCAAGGGTTTCGCCGGTGATCCCTCCTTCTAAATGTCCTCCGTCTTTTGCCTGCCTATTCCTGTGATGCGAGAGAAAACCCTGCCCGACTGGGCTTTAAGTCTTTGTTGTATTAACTTTTTTGATCTCATGTTTTCTTTTTCTCTTGGGATGATGTTTTGCATGCTGATGGTCGTTGTAACAGAGCTACAAGGCTCGGGGCACGTCGCCGCAGCTTCCATAGCTTGGGGGGCGAGGAGGGTGGCGTGACCTTCCGGGAGTTCTGCCTTCCTGAGGTACCCCTCGTACTGCCACGCACTTGAGTGTTGGATTCACTCCTTGCTGCCGCTGAATCCTTTGGCCCTGCATCCTTCATTAGTGTGCATATTTCGATTCATTGTTAGCTTATCGTAGAGTGGGGGAGTCTAGGATAGGGTATGTGAGGTGCTTAGCTTATGGGTGCGCGTCGGTTCCTCCAGTGCAGCTCATGTTTCGTGAATGGGACGAGGTGAAGACCCTTTTGGCACTCTATGTTTGCAGGTCCCGGTCCCGCACATTTCCTCGCCTCCGTGAGGTCCAACCCGTTACCAAGGGTGTCCCTCGCGGGGCAAGGCCTCGGCACCCTCGGAAACAGAGTGGCTTTGCGACCAGTAAGGCTCCTGAGGCGCGCTGCTCAGGAGCCCCCTTTGACACTCGAGTCGCTCTGCGTCGTCATGCTCTAGTCTTGATGACCGGTAGGCTCCTGAGGCGCGCCCAGGAACTTCCTTTCTGGCACCCGAGCGATTCCGCACTTCATCCCTTTTGTCATTTCCACAGAAGAGCCTTGAGGCCTCCCGAGACTCTCTGTGGTGACTCGGAGTAGTTGTCTCCAAATACGTCGTCCAGATGGGAGGTTTCAAAGCCACTGAAATAAGAAATGCGGGAGAGAGTTTTTCCTTCTTTTCATTTTTCAAACATCGGGCATTAAGACCAGAGGTAAAAACCAACTTAAGAAATCAGCTAGTTCAAACTCAGTGAAAAATAGTCTAAATCCAAAAGAAAGTGTCATGGTATTTTCGGGAAAAATGCCATAGGGTGGCTTAGAGAGGTGAGAGCAAGCCCGCTGTGGAGATCCAAAGCGGGTTGGGCAACAGCACGCGGTGATTTACCCAGGTTCAAGGCCCTCGTGTGGAGGTAACACCCCTACTCCTGCATGTGTGTGTGTATGAAGAACATACAGTTGTACATGGTGCTCCTTGACCTGTCTGGAGGAAGAAGAAGGAGGTTGGGAGCTCTCCTCATCTCCCATGCATGTGTGTGTGTGTGTCTGGCCAGCCTTCGTGCTGGCCTCACGTTCCCGTGGGCTGGTTCCCTGGGTCACCTTATAAAGGGGTGCCCAGGGGACAGAGGGAGGCCCACGTGGCCTAAGTTCTACTGTTGGAGATGACGGGTGAGGGGTCCGCCTGGCCTAACTTTACTGTTGGAGGTGACCGGCACGTAGTGATGCTGACTCGGCTGTCAGGGCACACTGATGCAGGCAGCAGCGTCATCTCGTCTCGTCTGACAAGATGTTGCAGCTGTCCTCGCCGAGCTCCAACCGGACAGTCGTCAGCCGGATGGGTTCCAGCCGGCCAGTCTCCAGCCGGATGGGCTCCAGCCGTCCAGTGTTCCAGCCGGCCAGTGCTCCAGCCAGCCTAGGCTCTAGCCGGCCTGGGTTCCAGCCGGACAGTCTCCAGCCTGACAGATTCCAGTTGGACAATGTCCAGCGGGCCAAGGTCCAGCCGGCCAAGGTTCCGGCCGGATGGTCTTCTATCTTTACTTCTTTGATTGTCTTTTGAAATGTTGTATCATCTTCTTTAGCCTACCCGGGGTCATCCCGCCGATAGTAGCCTCCGAGCCTCCGCGGGACTCGAAGAGTCGGGCGGAGGCTTTTGGTAGTTGTTGTAGAAAATGGCAGTGTCGAAACATGGCGAGGCACGGATGAGGAGTCCGGTGATTTCTTGTGCGTGGGGCATTACCATGCATAGACGCGGAGTCCGATGCCTCTTGCGCACGAAGCGCTGCCGTTGTGTGGACGCGTTGTCCACCGGCACTTGTGCACGGGGCACTGTCATGCGCGGACGCGGAGTCCGGTGGCTATTGCGTGCGAAGCGCTGCCGTTGTGTGGGCGCAGAGTCCACCGGATCTTGTGCACGGGGCACCGCAATGCATGGACGTGGAGTCCGGTGGTTCTTGCACGCGAAGCGCTGCCATTGTGTGGACGCAGAATCCACCGACTCTTGTGCGCGGGGCACTGCTATGCACGAACATGGAGTCCGGTGGCTGTTGCACACGTAGCGCTGCCGTTGTCGTGGCTGAAGTCGGCGATGGCGGACGGCTGCAGGCTGCAGTTTGCATCAGCTTTATTCAAGTGGGGGTGTACCAGCCTACCCACTTGGTGTAGCCTCCTAGATTCGGGCCGGCTGCGCAGCTATGTGGCAGCCGGGCCAAATCTTTATCTTTTGATTTTTTCTTGTGCCGTCTTCTCGGGCTGACGTGGCTTTCTTCCAGCGGGGGCTTGCCGGCGCACCCACTGGATGTAGCCTCCGAGCCTCCGGGCCACTCGAAAAGTTGTGCGGAGGCTTTTTGATGTTGATGTAGCAAAAGGTTGCCGACGGTGACCGGCTGAGGGCTCCAGCCGATGCATCTTTCTTCCAGTGGGGGCATGCCAGCGCTCCCACCGGGTGTAGCCTCCGAGCCTTCGGGTGACTCGAAGAGTCATGCAAAGGTTTCTTGTTGTTGGTGTAGCAAAGGTGTTGCCGATGGCTGCCGGCTGCGGGCTGCAGCCGGCATAGCTGTCTTCCTGTGGGGGCACGCTAGCACACCCACTAGGTGTACCTCCGAGCCTCCGGGCGACTCGAAGAGTCGTGTGGAGGTTTCTTGCTGTTGAAGTAGCAAAGGTGTTAACGATGGCGGCTGCCTGCGGGCTGCAGCCAGCATAGTTGTCCCTTAGTGAGCATGCTCTAGCCGGACAGAGTCCAGCTGGACGGATTTTCAGTCGACAGCCTACAGCTAGACAGGTTCTAGCCGGACGGAGCTAGCCGGTAGTCTGCAGCCGGACAAGTTCCAGCCAGACGGGTCCAGCCGGCAGTCTGCAACCGTACAGGTTCGAGCCGAATGGGTCCAGCCTGCAGTCTGCACCCGGACACGTTCCAAGCGAACGGGTCGAGCCGACGAGATTCCAGCCGGACAGTCTCCAACCGTACAATGTCCAGCCGGCCAGGATGCAGTTGGCAGTATGCAACCATCAGTTTGCAGCCTGCAACCGGCAGCCAGCATGCCATGGCAGTTCGCCACGAAGGAGATCATGCAAGAGACAAAGTTAGTCAGTGTAGATTTATTAAATATTTTACTTTGGCCGCACAAGTTTTATGCTGGTGGAATGCCGACTCCGTGTCGTGTGAGCCCCTTGGGTTATTTTATGTCCCCTCGGGTCTTTGGCCTTTTGTCTTGCTAGCCGGACTGCCGTGATACGGTCTGTAGCTGAGACGAAGAGTGAGCCGCAGAGGGGAGCGCACAGTACTCTAACTGCGGGAGCAGGCTCGCCCGGTTATAAATTTCATGAAGGAAACGGCTGGTTCGCCCGAACCATTTTATCCCCGGACATTGTTCGTGAGGTGACCTCCATCTTTTGCTCTTGCTAGCCAGATGACCGCGATACGGTTTGTAGCGGAGACAAGAGTGGACCTTCGGTACCGTAGACGCAACTAGCTCCATCTGCGGGGAGGAACGAATCAGGCCAAACGGCCAGCACCCGGGCCGAGACTAGCCAGCGCCGCGTGACCAACAATTTAGCTGAAATGAATGAGGTGATGGACCCCGAGTGTTGCTCGGGGTTTTTGCTTTTGCGTGCAGTGCGAGGATGCACAAACAGGAGCTCACATTGTTTTTCGTGCAGACGAGGTTGTTGTTGTTGACGACAGCCGGCGCGGCCTTTTGCGAGCGAAGCGCGCTCGCGCGCCAACTTGGTGTGGCTGACGAGCCTTCGATGGTCGATGCGTGCGGCAGCCGGCCGGTCCCGACAGCCGAACGTCACAGCGGATGGGCGACAGGGTTGGTCTGGTGTTGAGGTAGGCGGCCAGACTGGCCAGGCCGCGACGCGGGAGGGCCAGCCAACCGAGGGGCGACATTGACGCGCAAGGGCTAGTGGCCTTCTTTTTCTTGCCAACTATATTTTCTGGTCTTCTGTCATATGGAGTTTTTTTGGGCAGCCGGCTATGGCTTTTCTTTTGGGTAGCCGACCCTCATCCTTTGCTATTCTTCTTGCCGCATCAGGCTGAGGGCACATGGGGCGCAGCCGGCGCCGACTGGGGGAGGCGAGGAGAAGTGTGCGGGTGCCGACATCCTGCACCCGGACTAGTTCCAGCCAGATTTGTTCCAGCCGGCAGCCAGACAGGTGTGCAGCCGACAGCCTGCACTCTGCAGCCGGTAGCCAGACAAGTTTGCAGCCGGCATCTCGCAGTCTTGAGCCGGCAACCAGATAGGTCTCCACCCGGTAGCCCGACAGGTCCCCAGCCGGCAGCCCGACAGGTCTCTAGCTGACAGCTGGACATGTCTGCACCCGGCAGTTGGATAGGTCTCCAGCCGGCTGCTATGGCAACAAAAGTCCTTCCCCGGCAACGCCAGGAATTCTTCTTTCTACTTCTCTTGCTTGTGTCGTTTTTCCCTTGAAGAGGAAAGGGTGATGCAGCATAGGAGTAGTAAGTATTTCCCTCATTTTGCGAACCAAGGTATCAATCCAGTAGGAGAATCTCGTCAAGTCCAGAGTACTTGCGCAAACACAAAAGAGCTTGCACCCAACGCTATAAAGGGGTTGTCAATCCCTTCAAGATTGATTGCAAAGTGAGATCTGAAGGCGGAAAGTGCAACAAAGTAAAAAGTGTAAGGCTGAAAATATGGTGTGGAGTAGACCCGGGGGCCATAGTGTTCACTAGAGGCTTCTCTCAAAATAGCAAATATCACGGTGGGTGAACAAATTACTGTCGAGCAATTGATAGAACTGCGCAAAGTCATGACGATATCTAAGGCAAAGATCATACATATAGGCATCACGTCCGAGACAAGTAGACCGATACTTTCTGGATCTACTACTATTACTCCACACATCGACCGCTATCCAGCATACATCAAGTGTATTGAGTTCATGACGAACAGAGTAACGCCTTAAGCAAGATGACATGATGTAGAGGGATAAACTTAAACCAATGATGAAAACCCAATATTTTTACCCTTGATGGCAACAACACGATGCGTGCCTCGCTACCCCTTCTATCACTGGGTGAGGTCACCGCACGGTATGAACCCAGAACCAAGCACTTCTCCCATTGCAAGAATCATAGATCTAGTTGGCCAAAAAAAACCCACAACTTGAAGAGAATTACAAGGATATGAAATCATGCATAAGAGAGATCAGAAGAAACTCAAATAAGATTCATAGATAATCTGATCATAAATCCACAATTCATCGGATCTCGACAAACACACCGCAAAAGAAGATTACATCGGATAGATCTCCATGAAGATCATGGAGAACTTTGTATTGAAGATCCAAGAGAGAGAAGAAGCCATCTAGTTACTAGCTATGGACCCGCAGGTCTATGGTGAACTACTCACGCATCATCGGCGAGGTCATGGTGTTGATGAAGAAGCCCTCCGTATCCGAATCCCCCTCTGGTAGGGCACCAGAACGTGCCCTGGATGGGATCTTGCGGAGACACAAGCTTCCTGATTTTTATAGATTTTTAGGGAATATATAGGCGCAAAACCTAGGGCAAAGGAGCCTCATGGAGCCCACAAGCCAGGGGGCGCGGGCCCCCCTGGCCGCGCCATGAGGGCTTGTGGGGTCCCTGGTGGCCCCCTGCCCTGATTCTCCGGCTTCGCGATCTTTTTCTATTCCGGAAATAATCTTTTTGGCAGTTTCATTCCGTTTGGACTCCATTCAAAATCCTCCTATGAAACGGGTCAAAAACATGGAAAAAACAGGAACTGGCACTTGGCACTGAGTTAATAAGTTAGTCCCAAAAAATATATAAAAGGCATGCGAAACATCCAAAGTTTGACAAGATAATATCATGAAACCATCAAAAATTATAGATACGTTGGAGATGTATCACCAGCAGCCGGGCAGGTCTGCAGCCGGCAGCCCGCAGCTAGTAGTCGGCAGCCAGCAGTATTTCTTTCATGCAGACGAGGTGGTTTTGTCGAGAGTGGCGAGGACGACAGCGACGAGCCGACACCAGGGTGCGGCCTCGTGGGATGCAGGAGGCCTAGGCCAGCCAGCCACGCATCAGCACAGTACGCATCCATAGATCCATCCAGCATCGTGACGGTCGGCATATCGGTGGCAAGCTGGCGATCGGGAGGAGCGCACATTGAGGTCGGGCGCAGTATGTCGTGATGGACAGCCAGTGTCGCAACGGTGGTGACGAAGAGGGCGAGGCCGGCGATGAGGACGCGCAGCTCCGCGCGATCGCCTTGGAGGCGTGTCGATGTCGGGCCCCTGAGCGCTACCGGAGAGACAACGGCGATGATGACGAGAAGGGTCCCGCCCGGACTGCATTTCCAGCAGCAGCATGCCCCATGGTGGGTGGCAACTATCGTGGTATTTTCGGGATAGATGCCGTAGGGTGGCTTAGAGGGGTGAGAGCAAGGCCGCTGTGGAGATCCGGAGCGGGTTGGGCAATAGCACGCGATGGTTTACCCAGGTTCGGGGCCCTCGCATGAAGGTAACACCCCTATTCCTGCATGTGTGTGTATATGGAGAACATACAGTTGTACATGGTGCTCCTTGAGCTGTCTGGAGGAAGAAGGAGGAGGCTGGGTGCTATCCTCCTCTCCCGTGCATGTGTATGTATGGCTAGCCTTCGTGCTGGCGTCCCGTGCCCGTTGGCTCCTTCCCGGGGTCACCTTATAAAGGGGTGCCCGGGGGACAGAGGGGGCCCATGTGGCCTAACTTCTACTGTTGGAGGTGACGGGTGAGGGGCCCGCCTGTCCTAACTTTACTGTTGGAGGTGCTCGGTGAGGGGCCCGCCCGGCCTAACTTTACTGTTGGAGGTGACAGGCATGCAGTGACGCAGACTAGGCTATCGGGGCGCAGTGATGCAGGATGCAACATCCTCCCGTCTCGTTTGACGGGTCGTTGCACCTGTCCTCACTGGGCTCCAGCCGGACGATCTCGAGCCGGATGGGTTCCAGCCAGCCAGGATTCCAGCCGGCCAGTGTTCCAGCCGGCCAGTGCTCCTGCCAGCCTGATTCCAGCCGGCCTAGGCTCGAGACGGCCTGGGTTCTAGCCGGCCAGGTTCCAGCCACACAGTCTCCAGCCGGACAATGTCCAGCCGGCCAGGTTCCACCCGGACAATGTCCAGCCGGCCAGGGTTCCAGCCAGATGGTCTTCTGTCTTTACTTCTTTGAGTATCTTTTGAAATGTTGTATCGTCTTCTTTAGCCTACCCAGGGTCATCCCCCCGACAGAAAGCAAGTGCCGCATCCGACATTTAAAGCTGGCATAGTCATTGGCGGACTATATGGGTTTCCTTGCGAGCTACGAGCATGGTCATTGGCAGGCCATGCTGATTGCCTTTGTCTCTGTACCCAGCGTGGAGCTAAGGTCTTCCACTAGGTGTGGGGTGGACCCCTTCTGCATCCTTGGGGGGGCCCTGGGCGTATACAACCTCGGCTCGTTATTACGTGAGAGTGTCATGGTGGGGGTATATATGGGAGGTCGCGAGGACGCTTTGGCCTCGCGAGTGTCCCTACCGCCGAGGCATTGGAGCCTAAGCTTCTAGAGTCATTGGGGACTGTGTTGTACCCAGTGTGGAGCTAAGGTCTTCCACTAGGCATGGGGTGGACCCCTTCCGCGTCCTCGGGGGACCCTATGCGTATATAGCCTTGGCTCGTTATTACGTGAGAGTGTCACATGATGAAGTAGGTTCTAGAAGGATTGAAGGATGATGTAGAGGTGCGACGGGTCGATGCGGGTATTGCGTGCTTGCGCTCCTTCCCGAGTGAACTATTTAAGGGCTTTTATGACTCTACGTTGTCACGTCCGAGTCCCACGCATTTCCTGACCGCCGTTGCGTGTGACCGAGTGAAGGATGCAGTTGCGGGGCCGGGCCCTGCTTCGCCTGACACCGACCGGATCAGGGATGCTGTCAAGGGTAGCTGATGGCCTTATGATCGGTAAGGTTCCTAAGGCACGGTGCTTAGGAGCCCCCTTCAAACGTTAGAGCGTCTCTACATCGTTAGAATATAGTCCCGCTCGTTTCCCGACCGCCGTTGCGTGTGACTGAGTGAACGGTTGTAGCCACGGGGTCAGTTCCTGCCTCCCCTGACAATGGCTTGATCAAGAACGTTGTCAAGGGCGGCAGGTGGCCTAATGACCGGTAAGACTCCTGGAGAGCCATGCTCTGGAGCCCCTCTTTTTGACGTTCAAGCGTCTCTGCGTCGCCAGGACCCGGTCCCGCACATTTCCCGACCACCGCTGCCGACTGATGACCCACAAGTATAGGGGATCAATCGTAGTCATTTCGATAAGTAAGAGTGTCGAACCCAACGAGGAGAAGAAGGCTCTTATAAACGGTTTTCAGCAAGGTAATAACTACAAGCACCGAAAGTAGCGGTAACAAGTGATGGTGTAGTGAGGTGAAACGTAGCAAGCGAAAAGTAACAAGTAACGAGTAGTAGCAACGATGCAGGAAAGTGGTCCAATCCCATTTGTAGCAAGGGACAAGCCTGAACAAAGTCTTATAAGAGGAAAAACGCTCCCGAGGACACACGGGAATTTCTGTCATGCTAGTTTCATCATGTTCATATGATTCGCGTTCGTTACTTTGATAGTTTGATATGTGGGTGGACCGACGCTTGGGTACTGCGCTTACTTGGACAAGCATCCCACTTATGATTAACCTCTCTCGCAAGCATCCGCAACTACGAAAGAAGAATTAAGACAACGTCTAACCATAGCATTAAACTAGTGGATCTAAATCAGCCCCTTATACCAAGCAACACATAGACTGGGGTTTAAGCTTCTGTCACTCTAGCAACCCATCATCTACTTACTACTCCCCAATGCCTTCCTATAGGCACAAATATGGTGAAGTGTTATGTAGTCGACGTTCACATAACACCACTAGAGGAAAAACAGCATACAACATATCAAAATACCGAACGAATACCAAATTCACATGACTATTATTAGCATGACTTATCCCATGTCCTCAGGAACAAAAGTAACTACTCACAAAGCATAATCATAATCATGATCAGAGGTGTAATGAGTAACATCAAGGATCTTAACATAAACTCTTCCACCAAGTAATCCAACTAGCATCACCTACAAAGAATAATCAACACTACTAGCAACCTTACAAGTACCAATCGGAGTTGCGAGACGGAGATTGGTTACAAGAGATGAACTATGGTTTGGAGAGGAGATGGTGCTGATGAAGATGTTGATGGATATGACTCCCCTCCGACGAGAGGAGTGTTGGTGATGACGAAGGCGACGATTTCCCCCTCCGGGAGGGAAGTTTCCCCGACAGGATTGTCCTGCCGGAGCCCTAGATTGGTTCTGCTCAAGTTCCGCCTCTTGGCGGCAGAGAATCCACGAAAAAGCTCCACCTTGATTTTTTTCCGGACGAAACCCTTCATATAGCAAAAGTGGGGTGGCCAGTGGGCCACCAGGGTGCCCACAAGCCCTGTTGCCGTGGCCAGGGGGGTAGGCCGCGACAACCAGGCTTGTGGGCCCCTGGCTGCTCCCCTCTGACACTTCTTTCGCCCAGTATTTTTTATATATTCCCAAAAAAATCCATGTTGATTTTCAGGGCATTTGGAGTTGCGCATAATAGAGGACTCAGAATTGCTCCTTTTCCAGTCCAGAATTCCAGCAGCCGGTATTCTCCCTCTTCAAATAAACCTTGCAAAATAAGAGAGAAAAGGCATAAGTATGGTTCCACAAAGTATAATAACAGTCCATAAAGCGATAAATATCAACATGAAAGCATGATGCAAAATGGACGTATCAACTCCCCCAAGCTTAGACCTCGCTTGTCCTTAAGCGAAAACCAAGACCCAAAACATGTCCACATGTTTAGGGATGAAGGTGTCGATAAAACATAATACGGACATGAGGGCATCATGATCACACATAGAACAGCAATACATCACAAAGATTCTTATGGGAAAGTAACAACTCCTTCACAAAGCAAAGTATCAAACAAAAACATTACCGAGAAGTAGCCAACAACAGTCCATAGTCATTGAAGCAATTGCAATTTATCATAACATCAGAAAGAGTCAAATAAGAGCTTGTAAGGCAAATCCACATACTCAATCATCTCTTTTGTTTTCCACAATTGTTACAACTCACGTGGTACTCATGATATCAAAGTTTCAGTTGGACACAGAGAAAGATAGGGGTTTATAATTTTGCCTCCCAACCATTTACCTCAAGGGTAAAGTCAACAAAAATAAAGCATAAGTAAGCAGCTCCAAGTTGATATATGAATATAGATCTTTCCCAAGCATATGACGTTCACCAAGAAAAAGGCTAAATAAGGAATTGGTGAAGATCACCATGACTCTTACAAGGGCAAAAAGTAAAGGTACAAGATAGGCCCTTCGCAGAGGTAAGCAGAGGTTGTCATGCGCTTTTGAGGTTTGGATGCATGTCCTCTTAGTCCGGAGGAACGTCACTTTATATTGCCTCCTGTGATAAAGAACTTTATTATGCAGTCTGACGCTTTTATGTCTTCTTCATCACAGGTTCGTACAAAGCTTATTTTCCACACATTAATAGATCATACATATTAGAGAGCAATTTTTATTACTTGCACCGATGACAACTTAATTGAGCGATCTTATTCAATCCATAGGTAGGTATGGTGGACACTCATGGCAAAACTGGGTTGAAGGTTTAATGGATGCACAAGTAGTATCTCTACTTGGTGCGGGAGTTTGGGCTAATATGAGGTGGAAGCAATCGTCACATGCTAAGGGATCTCTAATCATATAACATTCTTTGGAACCAAGCAAACACAATTCATTATGTTCTCTTCCTTCTCCAACATCTACTTCTAAGCATGTAATAGTTTGGTGAGTGCTCACAATTATAGAAGGTGTCTAAGATCATATATTTATATGTGAACCTCTCTTTCCTTATTACTTCTTATAAATTGCAACAATGACTGAGGTCTATGTTGGTCTACTCTCAACAAGTTTCAATCATCATACTTGTTATATGTGAAGCTATCACTTTCCATAAGATCATCTCATGATCTTTCATGCTATCGTTCTTTTCATACTTTTGATCATGGCACAAAGCAAAGCCCTTGACTAAGATACTCTTTATTATATAGCTCGCAAGCTCGAATACAACGAGGGAGACACAAGGCAAAAGACTCAAACTAAACACGAAAGACTTATTCCACTAAGAGAAGAAATAAAAACTGAAAAGGAAAGAACTAAAACAAAGGTAAAAGCAAAAGATATAAAGATGATACGATACCAGGGCAACTCCCCCAAGCTTGGCAAAAGCCAAGGGGATTGCCCATACCAATGCTTAGTTGTCTTCCTTTGGTGGAGATG
The DNA here is from genome assembly GCF_904849725.1 of Hordeum vulgare subsp. vulgare. Classification (NCBI taxonomy): domain Eukaryota; kingdom Viridiplantae; phylum Streptophyta; class Magnoliopsida; order Poales; family Poaceae; genus Hordeum; species Hordeum vulgare. The sequence goes on along the minus strand of NC_058519.1, from coordinate 213,537,293 downwards.
GTGGTGGAGTTGTTGAAGTAGTCTGATCCTCCGTCTTCCAAGGAATAGGTGCTCCATCATGGCAGGATGAACAAGTCGCCGGAATCCTCAAATCTGTAGCCAACCGAATTGATTTAAATCTATACTCACACTCACAGTTTTGGTTCTGCAGGTCATAGATCTGACCCTGAAGTTGATCAACCCTGTCATAGAGCCTGTAGAGGTGCTTCCCAATGTCAATGGCATCCATCTTGTGATTGCTGGTGAACTCCGTGATCATCATGTGGTTGGCGTTGAGTCCACGCTCCACCATCCCTTGGCACTTGAAGACTTGTTGCTCCATTGCTTCGAGCCTCGTCTCCACGCTTCCGGTCTTCTTAGGCCCCTCAACATCACGGATGTGCAACATCCCCTCGCTCATATTGATAGATTGGGGGTGCTGCAATACTTCCGTGAGGTAGGGATTGATGACCTTCTCGAAGATCTTGTCCTTAGGAACTTTTGGGGAAGTCATGACGATCTAGATCTGCAACAGAAACAGGCTCGAAATGAAATTAGAGGAAAACTGCGTGATACGGAGATCAAAACCTCATTACTGAAATTCAGAAATTTGCCGTCTGCCATGGCAGACGGCAAAGGCTTTGCCATCGGTCAGCAGATGGCAAAGTAGACGACAAAAAAATCCGGTGAAGAGGTTCTTTGCTGTCTGCTTTATTAAAGCGGACGGCAAAGAATCTTTGCCATGAGGGGGCATACGGCAAATTAAATGGGACGGCACATACTACAACGGCCCCGTTAAGTGTTAACGGCAGGCCTCCTCTCTTTGTCGTCTGCCATCGCCCCTTTGCCATGTGAGGGCAGACGACAAAGGGGGAACCAGCCCCCTCTCTCTCCCCTCTTTGCCATCTACCATCCCCCTTTGCCATATGGGGGCACACGGCAAAGAGCGGAGAGAGAGGGGGCTGACTCCCCCCTTTGCCATGTGGGGGCAGACAACAAAGGGGGGAACCAAGCCCCTCTCTCTCCCCCTCTTTGCCGTCTACCATCCCCCTTTTGCCATGTGGGGGCAGACGGCAAGGGGGCAACCAGCCCTTTTTAATTAATTTTTTATTATATCCAGCATTTTTAACAATAATCAGGATATATATATATATGCATACATATATATATATATATATATATATATTTGACATAAACAAATTTTTGTCTGTACTCATAACCATATTAAAATAACTCTCATCCATAGTGCATACATATTATGCAAGTTGCATCTGTCCCAAACCATATATTACACCAGTTCCATCCACATGCATACAAAGTTTCGTATATATCCATATACTACAATAGTTTCAATACAAGCCATAGTACAAGAAATCATCTTCAAGCATTCCATCAATATAATCCAAGCTTCCCGTGAAGTGAATGTAATCTACAAAATGATAAATAAGAAAGTTAGAAGAATAATACTAGATGAAGAAGTGTATATAGATTATTTTGAACAGAAATTAGCTAAGTATAGGCCATTTAGGAGCTAACTAAGCTAATTATGTCATTTAGGTGGAACCCTAGCTAACTATATCTCCTTTCGGAGCTAACTTGGGTAAAATAGGTCATTCCGAAGAAAACTATGCTTATTAAGCCATTTTGGTTCTAGCTAGGCTAATTATAGGCGATTTAATGCCTAAGTTAGGGGGAATAGGTCATCTTTGCAGCTACGTAAGCCTTATTATGTCATTTACGAGAGAACTTAGCTAACTATAGGTCATTTCTTATTAAATAGGTCATTTTGGAGCTAACTAAGCTACTTATGTCATTTCATAGGATAATTAGCCAATTTAGCCTTTCTTGGATGAGTCTAAGCTACGTAGAAGAAGAGATAGAGAAGAAGAAGTAAAAGAAGGAGGAGGAGGAGGAGGAGGAGGACAAGGAGAAGGAAGAGGAGAGGAAGAAGGAGGAAGAAGAAGGAGAAGGAGGAAGAAGGAGGAAGAAGAAGGAGAAGGAGGAGCTCCTTCTGCTTCTTATTCTCCTTCTTCTACTTCTTCTTATCCTCCTCCTTCTCTTCTTCTTCTTCTCTTCTTCTTATTCTTCCTTCCTTTCATTTTTCCTCTTTCTTATCCTCTTCTCCCCTTCTTCGGGCTAAATTAGCTAAGAATGCATTTTTGGAGCTAATTATGTCATTTCGAGTATAATTAGCTAAGTATAGGTCATGTTTAATTAAATAGACCATTTAGGAGCTAACTAACCTAATTATGTCATTTAGGTAGAACCCTAGCTAACTATAGGTCGTTTCAGAGCTAACTTGGGTAAAATAGGTCATTCCGGAGCAAACTATGCTTATTAAGACATTTTGGATCTAGCTAGGCTATTTATAGGCCATCTAAAACCTAAGTTAGGGGGAATAGGTCATCTTGCAGCTAGGTAAGCCTTATTATGTCATTTAGGAGAAAACTTAGCTAACTATAGGTCATTTCTTATTAAATAGGTCATTTTGGAGCTAACTAAGCTAATTATGTCATTTCGTAGGATAATTTGCCAATTTAGCCTTTCTTGGATGAGTCAAAGCTACGTAGAAGAAGAGAAAGAGAAGAACAAGTAAAAGAAGGAGGAGGCGGAGGAGGAGGAGGAGGCGAAGGAGAAGGAAGAGGAGAAGAAGAAGAAAAGAAGAAGGAGAAGGAGAAGGAGGAAGAAGGAGGAAGAAGAAGGAGGAGGAGCTCCTTCTTCTTCTCCTCCTTGTTCTCCTTCTTCTTATCCTCCTCCTTCTCCTTCTTCTTCTTCTCTTCTTCTTCTTCTTCCTTCCTTTCATTTTTCTCTTTCTTCTCCTCTTGTCCCCTTCTTCGGGCTAAATTGGCTAAGAATGCCTTTTTGGAGCTAATTATGTCATTTCGAGGATAATTAGCTAAGTATAGGTCATGTTTTATTAAATAGACCATTTAGGAGCTAACTAAGATAATTATGTCATTTAGGTGGAACCCTACCTAACTATAGGTCGTTTCGGAGCTAACTTGGGTAAAGTAGGTCATTCCGGAGCAAACTATGCTTAATAAGCCATTTTGGATCTAGCTAGGCTAATGGTATGCCATTTAATACCTAAGTTAGGGGGATAGGTCATCTTGGAGCTACGTAAGCCTTATTATGTCATTTAGGAGAGAACTTAGCTAACTATAGGTCATTTCTTATTAAATAGGTTTGGAGCTAACTAAGCTAATTATGTCATTTCATAGGATAATTAGCCAATTTAGCCTTTCTTTGATGAGTCTAAGCTACGTAGAAGAAGAGAAAGAGAAGAAGAAGTAAAAGAAGGAAGAGGAGGAGGAGGAGGAGGAGAAGGAGAAGGTAGAGGTGAAGAAGAAGAAAAGAAGAAGGGCAAGGAGAAGGAGGAAGAAGGAGGAAGAAGAAGGAGAAGGAGGAGCTCCTTCTCCTTCTTCTCCTCCTTCTTCTCCTTCTTCTTATCCTCCACCTTCTCTTCTTCTTCTTCTTCCTTCCTTTCATTTTTCCTCTTTCTTCTCCTCTTGTCCCCTTCTTCGGGCTAAATTAGCTAAGAATGCCTTTTTGGAGCTAATTATGTCATTTCAAGTATAATTAGCTAAGTATAGGTCATGTTTTATTAAATAGACCATTTAGGAGCTAACTAAGCTAATTACGTCATTTAGCTGGAGCCCTACTTAACTATAGGTCGTTTCGGAGCTAACTTGGTTAACGTTGGTCATTCCGGAGCAAACTATGCTTCTTAAGCCATTTTGGATCTAGCTAGGCTAATTATATGCCATTTAATACCTAAGTTAGGGGGAATAGGTCATCTTGCAGCTACGTAAGCCTTATTATGTCATTTAGGAGAGAACTTAGCTAACTATAGGTCATTTCTTATTAAATAGGTCATTTTGGAGCTAACTAAGCTAATTATGTCATTTTGTAGGATAATTAGCCAATTTAGCCTTTCTTGGATGAGTCTAAGCTACGTAGAAGAAGAGAAAGAGAAGAAGAAGTAAAAGAAGGAGGAGGAGGAGGAGGAGGAGAAGGACAAGGACAAGGAAGAGGAGAAGAAGAAGAAAAGAAGCAGGAGAAGGAGAAGGAGGAAGTAGAAGCAGAAGGAGGAGCTCCTTCTCCTTCTTCTCCTCCTTCTTCCCCTTCTTCTTATCCTCCTCCTTCTCTTCTTCTTCTTATCTTCTTCTTCTTCCTTCCTTCCTTTAATTTTTCCTCTTTCTTCTCCTCTTGTCCCCTTCTTCTGGCTAATTTAGCTAACCATGCCTTTTTGGAGTTAATAATGTCATTTCGAGTATAATTAGCTAAGTATAGGTCATGTTTTATTAAATAGACCATTTAGGAGCTAACTAAGCTAATTATGTCATTTAGGTGGAACCCTAGCTAACTATAGGTCGTTTCGGAGCTAACTTGGGTAAAATAAGTCATTCCGGAGCAAACTATACTTATTAAGCCATTTTGGATCTAGCTAGGCTAATTATAGGCCATTTAATACCTAAGTTAGGGGGAATAGGTCATCTTGCAGCTACGTAACCCTTATTATGTCATTTAGGAGAGAACTTAGCTAACTATAAGTCATTTCTTATCAAATAGGTCATTTTGGAGCTAACTAAGCTAATTATGTCATTTCGTAGGATAATTAGCCAATTTAGCCTTTCTTGGATGAGTCTAAGCTAAGTAGAAGAAGAAAAGAGAAGAAGAAGTAAAATAAGGAGGAGGCGGAGGAGGAGGAGGAGGAGAAAGAGAAGGAAGAGGAGAAGAAGAAGAAAAGAAGAAGGAGAAGGAGAATGAGGAAGAAGGAGGAAGAAGAAGGAGAAGGAGGAGCTTCTTCTTCTTCTCCTCCTTGTTCTCCTTCTTCTTATCCTCCTCCTTCTCCTTCTTCTTCTTCTCTTCTTCTTCTTCCTTCCTTCCTTTCATTTTTCCTCTTTCTTCTCCTCTTGTCCCCTTCTTTGGGCTAAATTGGCTACGAATGCCTTTCGGAGCTAATTATGTCATTTCGAGGATAATTAGCTAAGTATAGGTCATGTTTTATTAAATAGACCATTTAGGAGCTTACTAAGCTAATTATGTCATTTAGGTGGAACTCTAGCTAACTATAGGTCGTTTCGGAGCGAACTTGGGTAAAATAGGTCATTCCGGAGCAAACTATGCTTAATAAGCCATTTCAGATCTAGCTAGGCTAATTATATGCCATTTAATACCTAAGGTAGGGGGAATAGGTCATCTTGGAGCTACTTAAGCCTTATTATGTCATTTAGGAGAGAACTTATCTAACTATAGGTCATTTCTTATTAAATACGTCATTTTGGAGCTAACTAAGCTAACTATGTCATTTCATAGGATAATTAGCCAATTTAGCCTTTCTTGGATGAGTCTAAGCTACGTAGAAGAAGAGAAAGAGAAGAAGAACTAAAAGAAGGAGGAGAAGGAGAAGGAGAAGGAAGAGGAGAAGAAGAAGAAAAGAAGAAGGCGAAGGAGAAGGAGGAAAAAGGAGGAAGAAGAAGGAGAAGGAGGAGCTCCTTCTCCTTCTTCTCCTCCTTCTTCTCCTTCTTCTTATTCTCCTCCTTCTCTTCTTCTTCTTCTCTTCTTCTTCTTCTTCCTTCCTTTCATTTTTCCTCTTTCTTCTCCTCTTGTCCCCTTCTTCGGGCTAAATTAGCTCAGAATGCATTTTTGGAGCTAATTATGTCATTTCGAGTATGATTAGCTAAGTACAGGTCATGTTTTGTTAAATAGACCATTTAGGAGCTAACTAAACTAATTATGTCATTTAGGTGGAACCCTAGCTAACTATAGGTCATTTCGGAGCTAACTTGGGTAAAGTAGGTCATTCCGGAGCAAACTATGCTTATTAAGCCATTTTGGATCTAGCTAGGCTAATGATATGCCATTTAATACCTAAGTTAGGGGGAATAGGTCATCTTGCAGCTACGTAAGCCTTATTATGTCATTTAGGAGAGAACTTAGCTAACTATAGGTCATTTCTAATTAAATAGGTCATTTTGGAGCTAACTAAACTAATTATGTCATTTTGTAGGATAATTAGCCAATTTAGCCTTTCTTGGATAAGTCTAAGCTACGTAGAAGAAGAGAAAGAGAAGAAGAAGTAAAAGAAGGAGGAGGAGGTGGAGGAGAAGGAGAAGGAGAAGGAAGAGGAGAAGAATAAGAAAATAAGAAGGAGAAGGAGAAGGAGGAAGAAGGAAGAAGAAGAAGAAGGAGAAGGAGGAGCTCCTTCTCCTTCTGCTCCTCCATCTTCCCCTTCTTCTTATCCTCCTCCTTCCCTTCTTCTTCTTCTCTTCTTCTTCTTCTTCCTTCCGTTCATTTTTCCTCTTTCTTCTCCTCTTGTCCCCTTCTTCAGGCTAAATTAGCTAAGAAAGCCTTTTTGGATTTAATTATGTCATTTCGAGTATAATTAGCTAAGTATAGGTCATGTTTTATTAAATAGACCATTTCGGAGCTAACTAAGCTAATTATGTCATTTAGGTGGAACCCTATCTAACTATAGGTCGTTTCGGAGCTAACTTGGGTAAAATAGGTCATTCCGGAGCAAACTATGCTTAATAAGCCATTTTGGATCTAGCTAGGCTAATTATAGGCCATTTAATACCTAAGTTTGGGGGAATAGGTCATCTTGCAGCTACGTAAGCCTTATTATGTCATTTAGGAGAGAACATAGCTAACTATAGGTCATTTCTTATTAAATAGGCCATTTTGGAGCTAACTAAGCTAATTATGTCATTTCACAGGATAATTAGCCAATTTAGCCTTTCTTGGATGAGTCTAAGCTACGTAGAAGAAGAGAAACAGAAGAAGAAGTAAAAGAAGGAGGAGGAGGAGGAGGAGGAGGAGAAGGACAAGGAAGAGGAGAAGAAGAAGAAAAGAAGAAGGAGAAGGAGGAGCTCCTTCTCCTTCTTCTCGTCCTTCTTCTCCTTCTTCTTATCCTCCTCCTTCTCTTCTTCTTCTTCTCTTCTTCTTCTTCTTCCTTCCTTTCGTTTTTCCTCTTTCTTCTCCTCTAGTCCCCTTCTTCGGGCTAAATTAGCTAAGAATGCCTTTTTGGAGCTAATTTTGTCATTTCGAGTATAATTAGCTAAGTATTGGTCATGTTTTATTAAATAGACCATTTAGGAGCTAACTAAGCTAATTATGTCATTTAGGTGGAACACTAGCTAACTATAGGTCGTTTCGGAGCTAACTTGGGTAAAATAAGTCATTCCGGAGCAAACTATGCTTATTAAGCCATTTTGGATCTAGCTAGGCTAATTATAGGCAATTTAATTCCTAAGTTAGGGGGAATAGGTCATCTTGCAGATACGTAAGCCTTATTATGTCATTTAGGAGAGAACTTAGCTAATTATAGGTCATTTCTTATTAAATAGGTCATTTTGGAGCTAACTAAACTAATTATGTCATTTCGTAGGTTAATTAGCCAATTTAGCCTTTCTTGGATAAGTCTAAGGTACGGAGAAGAAGAGAAAGAGAAGAAGAAGTAAAAGAAGGAGGAGGAGGAGGAGGAGAAGGAGAAGGAGAAGGAAGAGGAGAAGAAGAAGAAAAGAAGAAGGAGAAGGAGAAGGAGGAAGAAGGACGAAGAAGAAGGAGAAGGAGGAGGTCCTTCTCATTCTTCTCGTCCTTCTTCCCCTTCTTCTTATCCTCCTCCTTCTCTTCTTCTTCTTCTTCTCTTCTTCTTCTTCTTCCTTCCGTTCATTTTTCCTCCTTCTTCTCCTCTTGTCCCCTTCTTCGGGCTAAATTAGCTAAGAATGCCTTTTTGGACTTAATTATGTCATTTCGAGTATAATTAGCTAAGTATAGGTCATGTTTTATTAAATAGACCATTTAGGAGCTAACTAAGCTAATTATGTCATTTAGGTGGAACCCTATCTAACTATAGGTCGTTTCGGAGCTAACTTGGGTAAAATAGGTCATTCCGGATCAAACTATGCTTAATAAGCCATTTTGGATCTAGCTAGGCTAATTATAGGCCATTTAATACCTAATATTGGGGGAATAGGTCATCTTGCAGCTACGTAAGCCTTATTATGTCATTTAGGAGATAACATTGCTAACTATACGTCATTTCTTATTAAATAGGTCATTTTGGAGCTAACTAAGCTAATTATGTCATTTCATAGGATAATTAGCCAATTTAGCCTTTCTTGGATGAGTCTAAGCTACGTAGAAAAAGAGAAACAGAAGAAGAAGTAAAAGAAAAAGGAGGAGGAGGAGGAGGAGGAGGAGAAGGACAAGGAAGAAGAGAAGAAGAAGAAAAGAAGAAGGAGAAGGAGAAGGAGGAAGAAGGAGGAAGAAGAAGGAGAAGGAGGAGCTCCTTCTCCTTCTTCTCCTCCTTCTTCTCCTTTTTCCTATCCACCTCCTTCTCTTCTTCTTCTTCTCTTCTTCTTCTTCTTCCTTCCTTTCGTTTTTCCTCTTTCTTCTCCTCTTGTCCCCTTCTTCGGGCTAAATTAGCTAAGAATGCCTTTTTGGAGCTAATTATGTCATTTGGAGTATAATTAGCTAAGTATTGGTCATGTTTTATTAAATAGACCATTTAGGAGCTAACTAAGCTAATTATGTCATTTAGGTGGAACCCTAGCTAACTATAGGTCATTTCGGAGCTAACTTGGGTAAACTAGGTCATTCCGGAGCAAACTATGCTTATTAAGCTATTTCGGATCTAGCTAGGCTAATTATATGCCATTTAATACCTAAGTTAGGGGGAATAGGTCATCTTGTAGCTACGTAAGCCTTATTATGTCATTTAGGAGAGAACTTAGCTAACTATAGGTCATTTCTTATTAAATAGGTCATTTTGGAGCTAACTAAGCTAATTATGTCATTTCGTAGGATAATTAGCCAATTTAGCCTTTCTTGGATGAGTCTAAGCTACATAGAAGAAGAGAAAGAGAAGAAGAAGTAAAAGAAGCAGGAGGAGGAGGAGGAGAAGGAGAGGGAGAAGGAAGAGGAGAAGAAGAAGAAAAGAAGAAGAAGGAGAAGGAGGAAGAAGGAGGAAGAAGAAGGAGCTCCTTCTTCTTATCCTCCTCCTTCTCTTCTTCTTCTTATCTTTTTCTTCTTCTTCCATCCTTTCATTTTTCCTCTTTCTTCTCCTCTTGTCCCCTTCTTCGGGCTAAACTAGCTAAGAATGCCTTTTTGGAGTTAATTATGTCATTTCGAGTATAATAAGCTAAGTTAGGTCATGTTTTATTAAATAGACCATTTACGAGCTAACTAAGTTAATTATGCCATTTAGGTGAAACCCTAGCTAATTATAGGTCGTTTCAGAGATAACTTTGGTAAAATAGGTCATTCCGGAGCAAACTCTGCTTATTAAGCCATTTTGGATCTAGCTAGGCTAATCATAGGCCATCTAATACCTAAGTTAGGGGGAATAGGTCATCTTGCAGCTACGTAAGCCTTATTATGTCATTTAGGAGAGAACTTAGCTAACTATAGGTAATTTCTTATTAAATAGGTCATTTTGGAGCTAACTAAGCTAATTATGTCATTTCGTAGGATAATTAGCCAATTTAGCATTTCTTGGAGGAGTCTAAGCTACGTAGAAGAAGAGAAAGAGAAGAAGAATTAAAAGAAGAAGGAGGAGGAGGAGCAGGAGGAGGAGAAGGAGAAGGAAGAGGAGAAGAATAAGAAAAGAAGAAGGAGAAGGAGAAGGAGGAAGAAGGAGGAAGAAGAAGGAGAAGGAGGAGCTCCTTCTCCTTCTTCTCCTCCTCCTTCTGCTTCTTCTTATCCTCTTCTTCTTATCTTCTTCTTCTTCTTCCTTCCATTCATTTTTCCTCTTTCTTCTCCTCTTGTCCCCTTCTTCGGGCTAAATTAGCTAAGAATGCCTTTTTGGAGCTAATTATGTCATTTCGAGTATAATTAGCTAAGTATAGGTCATGTTTTATTAAATAGACCATTTAGGAGCTAACTAGGCAAATTATGTCATTTAGGTGGAACCCTAGCTAACTATAGGTCGTTTCGGAGCTATCTTGGGTAAAATAGGTCATTCCGGAGCAAACTATGCTTATTAAGCCATTTTGGATCTAGCTAGGGTAATTATAGGCCATTTAATACCTAAGTTAGGGGGAATAGATCATCTTGGAGCTACGGAAGCCTTATTATGTCATTTAGGAGAGAACTTAGCTAACTATAAGTCATTTCTTATTAAATAGGTCATTTTGGAGCTAACTAAGCTAATTATGTTATTTTGTAGGATAATTAGCCAATTTAGCCTTTCTTGGATGAGTCTAAGCTACGTAGAAGAAGAAAAGAGAAGAAGAAGTAAAAGAAGGAGGAGGCGGAGGAGGAGGAGAAGGAGAAGCAGAAGGAAGAGGAGAAGAAGAAGAAAAGGAGAAGGAGAAGGAGAAGGAAGAAGAAGGAGGAAGAAGAAGGAGAAGGAGGAGCTCCTTCTTCTTCTCCTCCATGTTCTGCTTCTTCTTATCCTCCTCCTTCTCCTTCTTCTTCTTCTCTTCTTCTTCTTCTTCCTTCCTTTCATTTTTCCTCTTTCTTCTCCTCTTGTACCCTTCTTCGGGCTAAATTGGCTAAGAATGCCTTTTCGGAGCTAATTATGTCATTTCGAGGATAATTAGCTAAGTATAGGACATGTTTTATTAAATAAACCATTTAGGAGCTAACTAAGCTAATTATGTCATTTAGGTGGAACCCTAGCTAACTATAGGTCGTTTCGGAGCTAACTTGGGTAAAAGAGGTCATTCCGGAGCAAACTATGCTTAATAAGCCATTTTGGATCTAGCTAGGCTAATTATATGCCATTTAATACCTAAGTTAGGGAGAATAGGTCATCTTGCAGCTACGTAAGCCTTATTATGTTATTTAGGAGAGAACATAGCTAACTATAGGTCATTTCTTATTAAATAGGTCATTTTGGAGCTAAGTAAGCTAATTATGTCATTTCATAGGATAATTAGCCAATTTAGCCTTTCTTGGATGAGTTTAAGCTAAGTAGAAGAAGAGAAAGAGAATAAGAAGTAAAAGAAGTAGGAGGAGGAGGAGGAGGAGAAGGAGAAGGAAGAGGAGAAGAAGAAGAAAAGAAGAAGGAGAAGGAGAAAGAGGAAGAAGGAGGAAGACGAAGGAGAAGCAGGAGCTCCTTCTCCTTATTCTCCTACTTCTCCTTCTTCTTATCCTCCTCCATCTCTTCTTCTTCTTCTCTTCTTCTTCTTCTTCTTCTTCTTCCTTCCTTTCATTTTTCCTCTTTCTTCTCCTCTTGTCCCCTTCTTTGGGCTAAATTAGCTAAGAATGCCTTTTTGGAGCCAATTATGTCATTTCGAGTATAATTAGCTAAGTATAGGTCATGTTTTATTAAATAGACCATTTAGTAGCTAACTAAGCTAATTATGTCATTTAGGTGGAACCCTAGCTAACAATAGGTCGTTTCGGAGCTAACTTGGGTAAAATAGGTCATTTTGGAGCAAACTATGCTTATTAAGCCATTTTGGATCTAGCTCGGCTAATTATAGGCCATTTAATACCTAAGTTAGGGGGAATAGATCATCTTGCAGCTACGTAAGCCTTATTATGTCATTTACGAGAGAACTTAGCTAACTATAAGTCATTTCTTATTAAATAGGTCATTTTGGAGCTAACTAAGCTAATTATGTCATTTCGTAGGATAATTAGCCAATTTAGCCTTTCTTGGATGAGTCTAAGCTACGTAGAAGAAGAAAAGACAAGAAGAAGTAAAACAAGGAGGAGGCGGAGGAGGAGAAGGAGGAGAAGGAGAAGGAAGAGGAGAAGAAGAAGAAAAGAAGAAGGAGAAGGAGAAGGAGGAAGAAGGTGGAAGAAGAAGGAGAAGGAGGAGATCCTTCTTCTTCTCCTCCTTGTTCTCCTTCTACTTATTCTCCTCCTTCTGCTTCTTCTTCTTCTTCTATTCTTCTTCTTCTTCTTCCTTCCTTCCTTTCATTTTTCCTCTTTCTTCTCCTCGTGTCCCCTTCTTCGGGCTAAATTAGCTAAGAATGCCTTTTCGGCGCTAATTATGTCATTTCGAGTATAATTTGCAAAGTATAGGTCATGTTTTATTAAATAGACCATTTAGGAGCTAACTAAGCTAATTATGTCATTTAGGTGAAACCCTAGTTAACTATAGGTCGTTCGAGAGCTAACTTGGGTAAAATAGGTCATTCGGGAGCAAACTATGCTTATTAAGAAATTATGGATCTAGCTAGGCTAATTATAGGCCATCTAATACCTATGTTCGGGGGAATAGGTCATCTTGCAGCCACGTAAGCCTTATTATGTCATTTAGGAGAGAACTTAGCTAACTATAGGTAATTTCTTATTAAATAGGTCATTTTGGAGCTAACTAAGCTAATTATGTCATTTTGTAGGATAATTAGTCAATTTAGCATTTCTTGGATGAGTCTAAGCTACGTAGAAGAAGAGAAAGAGAAGAAGAATTAAAAGAAGAAGGAAGAGGAGGAGCAGGAGGAGGAGAAGGAGAAGGAAGAGGATAAGAATAAGAAAATAAGAAGGAGAAGGAGAAGGAGGAAGAAGGAGGAAGAAGACGGAGAAGGAGGAGCTCCTTCTCCTTCTTCTCCTCCTCCTTCTCCTTCTTCTTATCCTCCTCCTTCTCTTCTTCTTCTTATCTTCTTCTTCTTCTTCCTTCCTTTTATTTTTCCTCTTTCTTCTCCTCTTGTCCCCTTCTTCGGGCTAAATTAGCTAAGAATGCCTTTTTGGAGCTAACTATGTCATTTCGAGTATAATTAGCTAAGTATAGGTCATGTTTTATTAAATAGACCATTTAGGAGCTAACTAGGCTAATTATGTCATTTAGGTGGAACCCTAGCTAACTATAGGTCGTTTCGGAGCTAACTTGGGTAAAATAGGTCATTCCGGAACAAAATATGCTTATTAAGCCATTTTGGATCTAGCTAGGCTTATTACAGGCCATTTAATACCTAAGTTAGGGGGAATAGGTCATCTTGCAGCTACGTAAGCCTTATTATGTCATTTACGAGAGAACTTAGCTAACTATAAGTCATTTGTTATTAAATAGGTCATTTTGGAGCTAACTAAGCTAATTATGTCATTTCATAGGATAATTAGCCAATTTAGCCTTTCTTGGATGAGTCTAAGCTACATAGAAGAAGAGAAAGAGAAGAAGAAGTAAAAGAAGGAGGCGGAGGAGGACGAGGAGAAGAAGGAGAAGGAAGAGGAGAAGAAGAAGAAAAGAAGAAGGTGAAGGAGAAAGAGGAAGAAGGATGAAGAAGAAGGAGAAGGAGGAGATCCTTCTCCTTCTTCTCCTCCTTCTTCTCCTTCTTCTTAGCCTCCTCCTTCTCCTTCTTCTTTTTCTCTTCTTCTTCTTCTTCATTCCTTTTATTTTTCCTCTTTCTCTCCTCTTGTCCCCTTCTTCGGGCTAAATAGGCTAAGAATGCCTTTTTGGAGCTAATTATGTTATTCTGAGGATAATTAGCTAAGTATAGGTCATGTTTTATTAAATAGACCATTTAGGAGCTGACTAAGCTAATTATGTCATTTTGGTGGAACCCTAGCTAACTATAGGTCGTTTCGGAGCTAACTTGGGTAAAATAGGTCATTCCGGAGCAAACTATGCTTATTAAGCCATTTTGGATCTAGCTAGGCTAATTATAGGCCATTTCATACCTAAGTTAGGGGGAATAGGTCATCTTGCATCTACGTAAGCCTTATTATGTCATTTAGGCGAGAACTTAGCTAACTATAGGTCATTTCTTATTAAATAGGTCATTTTGGAGCTAACTAAGCTAGTTTTGTCATTTCGTAGGATAATTAGCCAATTTAGCCTTTCTTGGATGAGTCTAAGCTACATAGAAGAAGAGAAAGAGAAGAAGAAGTATAAGAAGGAGGAGGAGGAGGAGGAGGAGAAGGAGAAGGAAGAGGAGAAGAAGAAGAAAAGAAGAAGGAGAAGGAGGAAGAAGGAGGAAGAATAAGGAGAAGGAGGAGCTCCTTCTCCTTTTTCTCCTCCTTCTCCTTTTTCTTATCCTCCTCCTTCTCTTCTTCTTCTCTTCTTCTTCTTCTTCCTTCCTTTCATTTTTCCTCTTTCTTCTCCTTTTGTCCCCCCTTCTTCGGGCTAAATTAGCTAAGAATGCCTTTTTGGAGCTAATTATGTCATTTCGAGTATAAATAGCTAAGTATAGGTCATATTTTATTAAATAGACCATTTAGGAGCTAACTAAGCTAATTACGTCATTTAGGTGGAACCCTAGCTAACTATAGGTCGTTTTGGAGCTAACTTGGGTAAAATAGGTCATTCCGGAGCAAACTATGCTTATTAAACCATTTTGGATCTAGCTAGGCTAATTATAGGCCATTTAATACCTAAGTTAGGGGGAATAGGTCATCTTGCAGCTACGTAAGCCTTATTATGTCATTTAGGAGTGAACTTTGCTAACTATAGGTCATTTCTTATTAAATAGGTCATTTTGAAGCTAACTAAGCTAATTATGTCATTTTGTAGGATAATTAGCCAATTTAGCCATTTTGGAGCTAACTAAGCTAATTATGTCATTTAGATGGAAGTCTAGCTATTTTTTATTAAAACAATAGAAATAACATACCATTATCGTCATCGCGGCGGTGAAGCACGGTGGCTCTTGCTTGTTTCACCTGGAGAAGGCTGCCCTGGAGAAGGCTCCACTTTAGAAGGGTTGTGCGATGCGTTTCGGGAGATATTCTGCACCAAACATTGTTTGCAATGTGTAGTTAGCATGAGGACACTCTTAAGATCACTGCACTGAAATGAAACTCACCGTCCCCACCACGTTAATGACTGGCATCGGCGGAGGGACTTGGCCGCTCTTCTCGCCCATAGACTGTACATTTGGTTTCGACAAGTGAAACTTTTTATTTATTAATAAAACGGACATTCAAATGCAAGATTTGCAATAACATGAAGAAGAAACTTACCACGAAGAGCTCATATATGGCCTTGTTACACGCATCATTCCGTGCCCTCTCCGCCTCCACTAATTCCCTTATCCTTCTCCGCCATAGCCGCGTGCATTGCCTCTCTCTCTTTCTGAATAGCAGCCTGCAACACAACTCATTGTTAGCAATGTAATCATATTGGTTCCAATGCACAACATAATGCGGAAATATAGTTGAGTCCATTAAACTAACCTCGATGGCGAGCTCGACTGGCCGTGGACAACGTGTTATCTCCGGACAAGAGCTCGTTTGGCGTGCCTTTATCTACTGGAGAGTGCTAGGAGAACGTATAAGGCCGTCTCCAATGGCGATCGAGCCATGGGGCCTCCCGTTGCCAGCTATCATCACCAGCTCTGGATCAATAGGCCCCTCGCTCGGGTTAAAGTCCTCCCCTTTCCTTGCCTTCCTGTGATCTCTGTACTTCATGAGCTTGTGGTGGGAGGAGATGTTGGTGAAGTTTTCTGGATACTTGAGGTCAGACTCAGAGAATGCCTTGACCTTCTTGTACGAGGCAGTATGGGCCATCGCATACAGGTCATACATCTGTGGCACCTCCGTCTTATTGTGACGCGCCTAAAAGAGAGAGAGAGGAAAATTGTATTAGTAAAGGGCTCAAGATAGCATTAAGAATGAATTGCATGAGGCATGAAGCAAACCACATACCCAGTTCTCGCCAAATTGGATTAAGTTGATGGTCCCTTGATGGCGTGGCACACCAACCATTTTGCCACGCCTCTCCTTGGCGTTGTTGTGGCTGGCCTCCCACGTTTCGGAGCACCACTGATCCACCAAGGCCTCTCAATAATCCATCTTATCCACACACCATCTCAGGGGCACCTAAGTTAATAAAGAGAAATTTGAGCGCGTAAGAACCAAATCAAGGAAACTAACTACAAAGCCTTAATAATATGTAATTACCTTCATGTAATGTCCTTCTCCATCTTAGCATCACGGCACTTCGCCTTGTCAATCCTAATATGCCACGTGGCATAGTAGTCTTGAATAGCCTGGACCCGAGCCTCGTGCCGAAAGTGTTGAAGTAGGCGGCGACATTCGGTTTCGATAACCTTTGTCGCGTCCTCCTCGTATCCCTCCTCACACCTGTAGTAGGTCTGCAAACGAGACAACGCCGATTAGTACAATAAATAGCTATGGTTGATTTATAATTGTGTGAAGGAGAAATTACCCAGAACTTTCGGATCACCATGTCCGCCCTCGTGTCGCACAAAACACTATCGATCTCCACCTCCGACGGGGCCGGGGCACACAAGTAATGCTCCCAGGTCATTCCTACCTCTCGCTCCCGACCGGGCAACGTAACAAACCCTGGGAAGTTTTTACGGAAAAGCTCACCAAGGACTCTGTTGGGCTTGCGGACACCCTTGGCAACAATCCAACCCCTACAGTTTGACAAATTAAAGCCAAGTCATTAGATATTTGAGAAAACGCGAAGGCAAAATGTTAAATAAGAGTAAATTAACTTACTTGTCCCCATTTAGCCTAATCGACCACCTCTGCTCGGGGGTCACTCGCACGAGCGGGAGCCCCGAACTACCACGCTGGTAGACGGTAGAACCCTCACCCAGCTCCTCGTCGCTACCAGCATGGCCACTTGGCTCAGCCCAAGTATCCCACTTGGTCTCTTGCGATGTACCCTCATCCCTGCTTTGCTCCAGAGTTGCCTAGAATGAAGCCTCTGGGACACGAGTCTCGTGGGTCAAAGGCTCGTCGACCTGAGGCTCGTCGACCCGAGGCTCGTGAACCGGAGACCATGTAGCCTCCACCTCAGACGAATCCACCCTAGAAGTCCTGTGCTCAGGTGAATCAGCTTGGGGTGGTGGCGGAGACCGTGTAGCCGCCACCTCGAAAGGCGTGGAAGCCACCGCCCTACCTCTCCCACGGCCACGTGTACCTTTAGTACAACATAAATACCAACATGAGTAATAAAATCTATATAAATACCAATATGCATACAACATGAGTACAACATAAATACCGACATGAATACAACGTGTACCTTTAGTACCTCTCGGCTTCGCGGGGGGTCGACCTCCTCTCACGGGGGGCGCTCCTTGCAGAGTAGAGAGCAACACTCTCCGAAGAGGCGAGGCAGGAATGGAAGTACCCATCCCATCACCCGCCGACGAACAAGGAGCCACGGAGTGCTTTCGACCCTTTCCCACCATCTTTCAACACCTGTCATGACAAAGAGTAAATGAAATTAGTACAACATAAATACCAACGTGAGTAATAAAATGTATATAATTTAAGTGGACCATTATCATAAATACCAACATGACTAATAAAAATTGAATACCTAACATGAACTCAAAATTTATATATAGTATAATAGTTCAATACCTGACATGAACTAATAACAATCGTGCTCGTCTATATATGCTTCGGGGTCAATAAATGCATCATGATCATCACTATCATCAATAAATGCATCATCATCATCACTATCACGAAGAACATGTGGAAGGCCACCATTATGTAATCGGTCAAGAAGTGACAGGTCATCCGCAGCAGTAACCTCTTCTTCTTCCAGCTCTTCCTGTTCGGGCTCAGGGGTTAAGACAGATTCACTGTCGCTGTCTACTTCAATGTTCTGGGGTGAAGTAGAGCGGTTCTTGAAACATTTCTTGTACATACGTGTTTCTTGGAAGAATTCTCCTTCATATGTGTCTGGGTTAATGTGAGGTTCGTAATCCTCTTCATTGAGGGTAGGTGGTCTAAAATGTGGTGGCACTTCATAAACGACATCCCAACCTTTGAGATTTGGATCAGTTTGGCAGGCGCACGGTAGATAGAAAACTTGTGTCGCCTGT
The DNA here is from genome assembly GCF_904849725.1 of Hordeum vulgare subsp. vulgare. Classification (NCBI taxonomy): domain Eukaryota; kingdom Viridiplantae; phylum Streptophyta; class Magnoliopsida; order Poales; family Poaceae; genus Hordeum; species Hordeum vulgare. The sequence goes on along the minus strand of NC_058519.1, from coordinate 213,519,600 downwards.
TGATCCGTAATATAGACATCGGGAACATCTAAGTGGGTGTTTTGGTTGATTTCGACTAGTCCTATATGTTCATGAGTCCTTCTAGTCTCCCTCGGCTCTAACCAATAACATTTGAAGACTACGACAGTCGGTGGGTTTTCACCATAGAATAGAAGTTCATAAATTGCTTCAACTCTTCCATAATACTTGGTGTCTCCTTCGCCGATAGGAGAGACAGAATAATTTGTAGTCTTTAGTTCGGGCATAGATAGCTCTTTGCCAAAGGTACGAAAGTGATACCCGTTGATGTTGTATTTGTCAAATGAACGGACCTTATAGTCAAAACCATTAGCGACTCGTCTCGACTCGGCGTCCATAGACTCTGCATCGGCCTACAAGTTTAATACGAAAGAATGGATGCATTATCCCGAAATTAGACCAAAAATCAAATGGGTCCTTAATGGTAATTAATTACCCTTTGTTTGAACCAAGAGATGAAACCGGGATATTCGCCTCCATGCTTTGCGAGAAGCTCATACTCATCGACGGAATCCTTTTCGATGACCGCTCCATCCGAGAATTCGGTGACGTATCGACTATATGAAATATCCGGAAATAAGAGTAGTTCATAGCAATTAGAAGTTACGGAACAATAAATTACCGAGAACTTACTCGATGTACGGCCGCACTTCTATTAGGTTGGTGAAGATATACAAACAAATGGTCTGCCATTCTTCGACATCCAACGATTTCCCTTTCGAAGCACCGGATGGTGCGAGCTTACCTTTGAATAGGCTGAGGTTGGATCGAACTTTTTTTGGATGGCCATCATTGTACCGAGGCTTCGGGTTATGCAAATGATGATTTTTGGCTTCGTAGTGTGCTGTCACGAAGTTTGTCGCCTCCTCAGTAATGAATGCCTCGGCCATCGATGCTTCAATTCTACGTTTATTTTTACACTTATCTCGAAGCGTCTTCTGCATCCTCTCAGTTGAGTAGCACCATCGATTTTGTACGGTCCCCCCATTCTTGCCTCGGTCGGGAGATGCAAAATCAAATGTTGCATTGGATTAAAGAAGCCCGGTGGAAAGATCTTTTCTAATTTGCAGATCAACTCCGGCGCCAACTCTTCCATTTCATCTAGCACGCTAGGCGATAGTTCTTTCACACAAAGAGAACGGAAGAAATAGCTCAGCTCTGCCAGTTCTAGCCATTCATCCTCAGGGATAAAGCCACGCAACATCACCGACATTACCCGCTCAATCCATATGTGCCAATCATGACTCTTGAGCCCAAATATTTTCAATTTCTCAAGACCCGCTCCCCTCTATAGATTTGCAGCATACCCATCAGGGAACATCAACCGCATTTTCACCCACAATATCATTTCCCTCATAGCTGGCCTTTCAAGATTGAACCATGCCTTTGGCTTCGCTATGCTTTGCTTTCCTTTCCGTTGTCGCAAGTTTTGCAACGGTCTATCACATAGAGCCTCCAGGTCGATTCTAGCCTTAGGATTATCTTTTGACTTCCCCTCTATGCCGAACAATGTAGCAAAAATGGCCTCCGCAATATTCTTTTCAGTGTGCATCACGTCAATGTTGTGTGGGCAAAGGAGGTCTTTGAAGTAAGGCAGATCCAATAAGCATGACTTGTTAGTCCAGGTGTGTTCCGTATTATACCCTTTGACGTATCCTGGACGCAAAGGATCAGGCTCGAGAGCGTTTAACTGATCAAGGGTCTGTTGGCCTATCAACGCAGCTGGTGCAGTGTTTTTGACAACTCTATCTTTGATGAAATTCTTCTTGTCCTTTCTGAACTTATGGTCAGGATCCAGGAATTGTCTATGCATGTCGAAGAAAGAATACTTGCGACCAGCCTGCAGCCAACGGAACTGAAGAGATGCCTTGCATGTGGTGCACGGGAACCTTCCATGCACAAACCAGCCAGCGAATAGTGCAAACACCGGATAATCATGCGTCGAGTACATGTACCACACATGCATTTTGAAACTTGTTTTGGTAGCCGCGTCGTAGGTCTTGATCCCATTATCCCAGGCTTCTTGCAACTCATCCTTAAGCGGGTGCATGTACACATTCGTATTCTTCCGCGAATAGTTGGGCCCTGGAATTATCAACGCTAGGAAAATGTTCTTTCTTTTCATAATCTCTCCGGGTGGCAAATTTAGTGGAATGACAAATACAGGCCAACAACCGTATTGTGCTGCCGTCATACCATACACATTGAACCCATCCGTGCTGATGGCAACTCTAGGTTGCCTTGGATCTTCCGATTTATCCTTATGTAATGCATCGAAGTGCCTCCACGCAAAACCATCTGAAGTGTGTACCAGCATCTTGTTCCCATCCGCATCTAGTTCGGTTCTTTTGCCCAATTTGTGCCATGTCATCTGTCTGGCCGTCTCTTCGACCATGAAAAGATGTTGAAGTCTTGGTACGATTGGCAGATACCGAAGAACACTAATGGGGATTTTGGTCTGATTCTTCTCACCCATGTCGTTGTCTACCACAATATACCTGGAAGAATTGCAAATGGGGAAATAGTTCAAGGCCGCATACTCAAGCCTAAATAAGGCACATCCGTTCTCACAGGCATGTATCTTCTCATAGGGCATCTTAAGTACACGGAGGATTTTCTCTGACTGGTACAAGTTTGCAGGCAGTACATGGCCTTTGGGTAGAAAGCGTCCAAATATCATCATCATCGCGTCGTACCATTCTCTCCCTAGGTTGAATTGAGCCTTCGGAGCCATTACTTGCGCGATGGCATCCAGCTGACAAAGCTCAGTCTGCTCGTGGAGAGGACGTTTTGAAGACTCCAACATTTCATAGAAGGCCTTTGCAGATTCCTCCATCTCATTTTCTGAATCCCGAGCATCATCAAAATCTTGCACCATGTCTTCAATCCTGGTACCATGCTCGTCGGTGCAACAACGAATCACCTCAGCTCTAGCACGTTGGTCAGACTCACCATGAAAAGTCCACACCATATAATTAGGCGTAAAAACCCACTTCTGCAGGTGTTTACCCATTTCAAACTCTGTCTACTTTTTCCAGTTGTCACAGTTGGGACAGGGGTACCATGTTTTTTGCTGGCCATTTGCACATGCGGCTCTCACAAACCCCCTGGTTTTTTAACCCTTCATGGGTCATGTCTTTCTGACTAGGGTGACCAGTGTACATCCAAGCACGATCACTCATGTTGCCTAGCTACCTATGGGGCCACAAGAAATAAATAGATAATTCATCATCTATATTCATACACTAATCAAGTTTGTCAGCTTTATTACGTCCATGCAACCTACACGCTAATAGGTAAAGATAGGTCCTAATCCCACCCGAGTATGTGTAGATTGGGTTCGTTTTCCCATGCTCTGCTCCAGATGCGCCGCAGAATTTCGGAAGCACCCCCCGCTGTTCTCCTAATACACGTCTCGGCAATAAGCAGAGAGGATGTGTACCCGGAGAACAGCAGGGGAGGCACAGATGAAATTCCGCATCGGATCCGGAGCACAGCATACGGGAAAACAAACCCAATCTACACATACTCGGGCTGTCCATGGATAATGTTGGACAATTCGAAAGGATGGCGGTTATAAATATGCAAAGAAATGCATATTTATAGATGTCACCCTTTCGAACGGGAGACGCATACTGGTCACGCATACTCATGATTGAAGAAACCTATAGCTAGCAAGTTTCATTGGTACGAAGACCGGGACAGAGCAAATTAAGGGGGTAGGAGGACAAGTCATTTGTGCTCACCAACAAACGCAAGGGCGGAGCTCGTCCAACGCACGTGGAGGTCGTCGAACAACTGCACATTGAAATTCACACGATCAACAAAAATACGATGTTTTTATAATTAACATAATCGGAAAATATGTGACCTAACTCATAATTTACAAAACTATGACCTCGTGGGCCTCTGGAAGTCGAAAAGCACCTTCTTGTTCAATAGAAGGCAGAAGAGGTGTCGACGGTCGGGGCTTAGTGGCGTCGGGAGTCAATGCCATCGAGGGTCGGTGGCATCGGGGGTCGGGGGGTTAGTGGCGTCGGTTGTGGGGGGTCTGTGGCGTCGGGGGTCGAGGGTCAGTGACGTCGGGGGTCGAGGGTCAGTGATGTCGGGTGTTAGTGGCGTCGGGGGTCGGGGGTTGGTGGCGCCGAGCGTCGGGGGTCGGGAGTCATGGGCCAAGGGTCTGGGTCGGGGGTCAGTGGCGTCGAGGGTCGAGGGTTAGTGGCGTCAGGGGTTAGTGGCGTCGGGGGTCGTGGGTCGGGGGTCAGTGGCATCGGGAGTCGATGGTCGGGGGTCAGTGGGTCGGGCGTCAGGGGTCGGGGTCAGTTTCGGGGTGTCGGGGTTCCCTTTTCCTCTTCTTTCTTCTTCTCCTCTCTCCTCTTTTTCTTCTTCTTCTCTTCTTCTTCTTCTTCTTCTTCTTCTTCTTTTTTCTCCTCCTCCTCCCCCTCCTCTTTTCCTCCTCCTATTCTTTTTCTTCTTCTTCTTCTTCTTCTTCTTCTTCTTCTTCTTCTTCTTCTTCTTCTTCTTCTTTCTCCTCCTCCTCCTAATCCTCCTCCTCCTCCTCTTCTTCTTCTTGTTCTTCTTGTTCTTCTTGTTCTTCTTGTTCTTCTTCTTTTTTCTCCTCCTCCTCCTCCTCTTCTTCTTCTTATTCTTCTCCTTCTTCTTTTCGTTCTTCTTCTAATTATTTTCTTCTTTTCCTTTTTTCATTTTCATTTTTTTCCTTCGGCTTTTCCTCTTTTTTTCTGCTAACCTAACTAATGAACCTAATTAGCCTAATAATCTAACCAAATAAACTAACTAAATTACCCTATATATAATAAAAAAACTAACCTAATAAACTAACTAAAGTAATTAACTTTTTTAAAAAGAAAAAGAAGAAGAACTCATCGCGGTGAACGACGACAGGGGGTGGCGGCGGCGGCGGTGGCCGACGGCAGAGGGGGCAGGGGGCGCGTGGCAGGGGGCTTGCCGCGGGGAGGGGCTTGTCGTGGGGGTGGGTCGCCGCGGGGGTGGGTCGCCGCGGGGAGGGGCTCGCCACGGGTGGGGGCTCGCCGCGGGGAGGGGCTCGCCACGGGGACGGGCTATCGCGGGGAGGGGGTCGCCGTGGAGAGAGACACTGAGCAAGACAGTGGCCGGGGGGAGAGAGAGACAGTACTCGAGGAAGGGGTTAACGGTCGTTATAGGGCGGCCCCTTTCCCGTCCGCCCCCAAACGGGAAAGGGCCCCATGGCAGACCGCAAAGGCCACCCGGACGGCAAAGGCCCCCAGATGTGGGACACGACAGGCATGTGACCCACCCGTCCTCTTTGCCGTCTGCCCTGGGTCTCTTTGCCATCCGCTGGTAGACGACAAAGGGTCGACACATGGCAAATAGTATTTTTGCCATGTGTCAGCCCTTTGCCGTCTGCCTTGTGTCAACTGATGGCAAAGAGGTTCTTTGCCGTCAGCCAGCAGACGGCAAAGAACTGGCTGACGACAAAGAACTAGATTCCAGTAGTGCCTCGGGCGTATATATAATGATTTTTTCTGGACTAGAAGGAGTGCTCCGCAAGAAAACGGAGTCCGGGGGACACACGAGGTGCCCACAAACCCTGTTTTCGTGGCCAGGGGGGAGGCCGCGGCAACCAAGCTTGTGGCCACCTCGTGCGCTCTTCGGAGTGCTTACTATTTTTCAAATTTTCCATAAATTCCAAAACAGAGAAAATTTCCTATTGGAAAAGTTTTGGAGTCCAATTACTTACGAAAACACACACCTCTTCGTTTTCAGGGTCTGATACAGGCTGATAAACATCCCTTATGTACTCCTCTGGAGTTATGATATTGGTCTCAACATTTATGGGAGTACCAAAGATGTAATGCTTGATTCTTTTCCCATTTACCACTCTAGGAAAATTACCTTCCGTGTTATTGATTTTGATGGCACCAGAACGATATACTTCCTCAACAACTTAGGGACCTTCCCATTGAGAGAGAAGCTTGCCTGCGAAGAATCTTAAACGAGAATTGTATAGCAGGACATAATCATCTACATTGAACTCTCGTTTTTTGTCTTCCTTTATCGTGCCATCTCTTAACCTTTTCCTTGAACAACTTGGCATTCTCATATGCATGGGCCCTCCATTCATCTAATAAGCTGATATCAAACAACCGCTTCTCACCGGCAAGTTTGAAATCGAAGTTGATCTCTTTGATTGCCCAATAAGCTTTGTGTTCCAGCACAAGAGGTAAATGACAGGCCTTACCGTAAACCATTTTATACGGCGACATGCCCATGGGATTCTTATAAGTAGTCCTATAAGCCCATAGTGCATCGTCAAGTTTGCTAGACTAATTCTTTCGAGATCTATTGACGGTCTTTTGTAAGATCAATTTGATCTCCCAATTACTCGGCTCCACTTGACCACTAGACTGAGGATGATAAGGAGATGCAACTCTATGGTTGACATCATACTTAGCGAGCATCTTGCGGAAAACACCATGAATGAAGTGTGAACCGCCATCAGTCATCAGATATCTAGGGACTCCAAATCTTGGGAAAATGACTTCTTTAAGCATCTTAATAGAGGTGTGGTGATAAGCATTTCTAGTGGGGATAGCTTCTACCCACTTAGTGACATAATCCACAACAACTAAGATGTGAGTATACCCATTGGAACTCGGGAAAGGTCCCATATAATCAAAGCCCTAGACATCAAATGGTTCAATGACAAGTGAATAGTTCATAGGCATTTCCCGACGCTTACTGATATTCCCTATTCTTTGGCATTTGTCACAAGACAAGACAAACTTACGGGCATCCTTGAAGAGAGGGGGCCAATAAAAACCTGATTGTAATACCTTATGAGCAGTTCTGTCTCCAGCATGGTGTCCTTCGTAGGCCTCAGAATGACACTTCTATAGGATCTGTCCCTGTTCATGTTCACGCACACAACATCTAATAACACCATCTACTCCTTCCTTATAAAGGTGATGATCATCCCAAAAGTAGTGTCTCAAATCAAAGAAGAATTTCTTCTTTTGGTGGTAGGTGCAACTGGGTGGTATGTATTTGGCTACGATATAGTTGGCGTAATAAGCATACCAAGGTGCACTATGTGAAGTGCGGATGACATTCAATTGCTAATTAGGAAAGCTGTCATCAATCGGTCATGGGTCATCAAGGACATTCTCTAGCCTAGACAAGTTATCTGCTACACGGTTATCGGCACCCTTTCGGTCAACAACGTGCAAATCTAATTCCTGTAGCAGGAGAACCCATCTGATTAGCCTAGGCTTAGCGTCCTTCTTCTCCATAAGGTACTTAATAGCAGCATGATCAGAGTGATAGAGACTTTTGAGTCAACTATATAAGATCTGAACTTTTCACATGCAAACACAACTACTAAAAACTCCTTCTCCGTAGTGGCATAGTTTCTTTGGGCACTGTCTAGAGTTTTACTAGCGTAGTGAATGACATTCAACTTCTTGTCAACTCTTTGTCCTAGAACAGCACCAACAACATAATAACTAGCATCGCACATGATTTCAAAGGGCAAGTTCCAATCAGGTGGTTGAACGATAGGTGCAGTTATCAAGGCCTTCTTAAGTATTTCGAAAGCTTCCTCACAATCCTCATCAAAAACAAAAGGAACATCCTTCTGCAAGAGGTTGGTAAGAGGCCTAGAAATCTTAGAGAATTCTTCAATGAACCTTCTATAGAAACTAGCATGACCTAGGAAACTTCGTATACCTCTGATATCTGTGGGGCAAGGCATTTTCTCAATTGCATCAACCTTAGCGTTATCAACTTCAATGCCTTTCTCAGAGATTTTGTGTCCTAAGACGATGCCTTCATTAACCATGAATGGCACTTCTCCCAGTTCAAGACGAGGTTGGTATCTTTGCATCTCTGTATGTCTCGATCAAGGTTGCTGAGGCAATCGACAAAGGAAGAACCGTAAACGGAGAAACCATCCATCAAAACCTCAACAATCTTTTCACAAGACTCAGAGAATATAGCCATCATACATCTTTGAAAGGTGGCAGGTGCATTGCACAAGCCAAAAGGCATACGTCTATAAGCAAAGGTACCGAAGGGGCAGGTGAAAGTGGTTTTCTCCTGATCAGATTGTGCAACAGGTATTTGCGAGAAACCTAAATAACCGTCTAGAAAGCAGAAGTGTGTGTGTGCTTAGATAGCCTTTCTAGCATTTGGTCGAGAAAGGACAAAGGATAATGGTCTTTCCTGGTTGCCTTGTTCAGTTTTCGGAAGTCTATCACCTTCCTATAGCCAGTAATAATCCTCTGTGGGATTAGTTCATTCTTATCATTAGGAACAATGGTGATACCTCCCGTCTTAGGTACGCAATGTACTGGGCTTACCCAATCACTATGAGCAACAGGATAAATGATTCCTGCATCTAGAATCTTTAATATTTTTTTCCTCACGACCTCTTTCATCCTCGAATTTAGTCTCCGTTGATGATCAACAACTGGCTTAGAATCAGGATCGGTTTTAATCTTGTGCTGACATAAAGTGGGACTAATACCCTTTAGATCATCAAGAGTATATCCAATAGCAGCACGGTGCTTCCTCAAAGTTTTTAATAACTTCTTCTCTTCGTGATTCGAGAGGTGAGCACTAATAATAACAAGATATATCTCCTTCTCATCAAGATAGGCATATTTAAGAGTATCTGGTAACTGTTTTAGCTCGAACACAGGATCACCCTTTGGTGGGGGAGGATACCCAAGCAGTTCAACAGGGAGATTATTCTTGAGAATAGGATATTGTTCTAAGACAATTTTATCTATCTCATCTCTTTCATCCATAGGCATATCATTTTCATGCTCAAGCAGATATTGCTCTAAAGGATCCGTAGGAGGGACGGCAATAGAGGCAAGAGCAATGATTTCATCCCTACCAGACGACACTTTTTCATGGGGTTGTCTTCCAAACTTGGAGAAGTTAAATTCAAGAGACACACCCTCGAAACTAACAGTGACGGTTTGTTTAATGCAATCAATGTGAGCATTGAGTGTGTTGAGAAAGGGTCTACCAAATATGATGGGACAAAAGCTATCTTGTGCAGTAGCAAGGACGAGGAAATCAGTAGGATACTTCGTCTTACCACAAAGGACTTCTACGTCTGTCACAATTCCCAGAGGGCAGATAGTGTCTCTATTAGCTAGCGTAATAGTCACATCAATGGGTTCTAACTCAACAGGTGCAATCGCATCTTTGATTTCATCATATAGGGACCGGGGTATTACACTAACACTAGCACCCATATCACATAAACCATGATAACAGTGATCTCCTATCTTGACAGAAACAACGGGCAGGCCAACTACAGGTCCGTATTTGTCTTTCGCGTGAGGTTTAGCAATTCTAGCGGAGTCCTCACAGAATTTGATAACATGCCCGTCGATGTCTTTGGCTAGCCGAGTACGGTGGTTTCTCAGTGTAGGCACAAGGAACAATAGGATCACTAAAGGCAATGACTTTCTCTTCAACTAGATTGGGTTTAACTATGTTGACTTCTACAGGCGGATGATACTTAAACCACTTCTCTTTGGGAAGATCAACATGAGAAGCAAAAGATTCACATAGAGAAGCTACTATCTTAGAGTCAAGTCCATACTTAGCACTAAAATCTCTAGAAGTGCTTGTTTCAACAAAAGATTTAACGCAATCAAACTGGAAATTCATACCTGACTCCTTACCTTCTTCAAGCTCCCAATATTGAGAGTTACGTTTGATTATTTCCAATAAATTCCACTTGTGGTCAATATTCTTCTTCATAAAAGAACGGGTACAAGAAGTGTCAAGCATGGTACGATCTTCATGAGAAAGTCGAGCATAAAAGTTTTGAGTGATAATTTCTCTCGAGAGCTCATGATTGGGGCATGAATATAGCATTTATTTAAGCCTCCCCCAATATTGAGCTATGCTTTCCCTGTCACGAGGCCAAAAGTTATAAATATAATTCCGATCACGATGTACTAAATGCATAGGATAAAACTTTTGATGAAATTCCAATTTCAACCGATTGTAGTCCCATGATCCAGTATCATCACATAGCCTATACCATGTCAACGCCTTATCCTTCAAAGATAAAGGAAAGACTTTCTTCTTTACCTCATCCTCGGGCAAACCTGCAAGCTTAAATAAACCACAAACTTCATCTACATAGATCAGATGCAAGTCTGGATGTGATGATCCATCTCCTGTAAAAGGATTAGCCAGTAGTTTCTCAAGCATACCCGAAGGCATTTCATAAAAGATATTTTCAGTAGGTACCTCAGGTTGAGGAACAACTCCTCGTGATTCCGTGTGTGGTGAAGATACCCCGAATAAACTCCTCAAAGGAACAGTTTCCATAGTGACAAGTGACAATAAATTTCAGCACAGTATATAAATGTTTCCTTACCAAATTCCACTTACCAAAGGCCCTTCACTCCCCGGCAACGGTGCCAGAAAAGAGTCTTGATGACCCACAAGTATAGGGGATCAATCTTAGTCCTTTCGATAAGTAAGAGTGTCGAACCCAACGATTTTCAACAAGGTAGTAACTGCAAGCACTGAAAGTAGCAGTAACAAGTGATGGTGTAGTGAGGTGAAACGTAACAAGCAAAAAGTAATAAGTAACGAGTAGTAGCAATGGTGCAGCAAAGTGGCCCAATCCCTTTTGTGGCAAGGGACAATCCTGAACAAAGTCTTATAAGAAGAAAAACGCTCCCGAGGACACACGGGAATTTCTGTCATGCTAGTTTCATCATGTTCATATGATTCGCGTTCGTTACTTTGATAGTTTTATATGTGGGTGGACCGGCGCTTGGGTACTGCCCTTACTTGGACAAGCATCCCACTTATGATTAACCCCTCTCGCAAGCATCCGCAACTACGAAAGAAGAATTAAGACAACGTCTAACCATAGCATTAAACTAGTGGATCCAAATCAGCCCCTTACGAAGCAATGCATAGACTGGGGTTTAAGCTTCTGTCACTCTAGCAACCCATCATCTACTTACTACTCCCCAATGCCTTCCTCTAGGCCCAAATATGGTGAAGTGTTATGTAGTCGACGTTCACATAACACCACTAGAGGAAAAACAACATACAGCATATCAATATACCGAACGAATACCAAATTCACATGACAATTATTAGCTTGACTTATCCCATGTCCTCAGGAACGAAAGTAACTACTCACAAAGCATAATCATAATCATGATCAGAGGTGTAACGAGTAGAATCAAGGATCTGAACATAAACTCTTCCACCACGTAATCCAACTAGCATCAACTACAAAGAGTAATCAACACTACTAGCAACCTTACAAGTACCAATCGGAGTCGCGAGACGGAGATTGGTTACAAGAGATGAACTAGGGTTTGGAGAGGAGATGGTGCTGATGACGATGTTGATGCAGATGACTCCCCTCCGACGAGAGGAGTGTTGGTGATGACGAAGGCGACGATTTCCCCCTCTAGGAGGGAAGTTTCCCCGGCAGGATCGTCCTGCCGGAGCGCTAGATTGGTTCTGCTCAAGTTCCGCCTCGTGGCGGCGTAGAATCCACGAAAAAGCTCCACCTTGATTTTTTCCGGATGAAACCCTTCATATAGCAAAAGAGGGGGGCCAGTGGGCCACCAGGGTGCCCACAAGCCCTGTTGCCGCGGCCAGGGGGGTAGGCCGCGACAACCAGGCTTGTGGACCCCTGGTTGCTCCCCTCTGACGCTTCTTTCGCCCAGTATTTTTTATGTATTCCCAAAAAAATCCACGTTGATTTTCAGGGCATTTGGAGTTGTGCAGAATAGAGGACTCAGACTTGCTCCTTTTCCAGTCCAGAATTCCAGCTACCGGTATTCTCCCTCTTCAAATAAACCTTGCAAAATAAGAGAGAAAAGGCATAAGTATGGTTCCACAGAGTATAATCACAGTCCATAAAGTGATAAATATCAACATGAAAGCATGATGCAAAATGGACGTATCAAGGACCGAATAGACGATCTTGGCCACGGGGTCAGGCCCTGCCTCCCCTGATAACGATCGGATCACCGAGCACGATATCAAGGGCGGCAGGTGGCCTTATGACGGGTAAGGATCCTGGAGCGCCATGCTCTGGAGCCCCCTTGGACGCTCAAGCGACTCTGATTTTATCTTGTTGACTGTGATCCTGTGGGGCCGCGAGGCTCCCCAGTTCTAGCGATGGGGCGGTGCGTTGTGGCCGAGCAGTCACCGCGGAGCAAGCAAAGCAGCGGGTCAGGTAGCCAAGTGGCTGTGACTGAAATTGTAAAGAGAGCACCTCGCAGGAGTACGCTCTAGGTAGTTGGAGTCCCTGCGGGAAGCAGACACTCCTTAAGGCAGTAAACCCAAAAAATTACCTCGCCGAATAGTCGAAGCCCCCTTGTGCTTCAGGAATGCCGCGCGTGGCCTGGCCCCCGACGCCCACTCCTATGCCTTAGCCGTAAGGGGTGATCCATGTCGCTAGCGTCTCGTTACTGCATTCGACTCGTCCTCCTGAGGACCGTGAGGTTGGCCTCGTGTAGTCCCTCCGCGGGGAGAGGTAGCTGGTGTTACGCCCCGGGGTTTGAAGGCGCCCCCCTGCCCGGGCCCCTTGGGCCTAGCTCAGGGAGGAGCCCCCAAACGCTCCTTACTCCCGAGGAAGGTAGGAGCCCCGGGGGGACGCCTGGAACTCTTCCTCGTACGCAGGGTCAGGTAGCGCCGCATACTCTGGCATATACGGCTCCTCGTACGCGTTCGCCGTCCCCCGCGTCCGGCCATCAGTGCAATGCTGGCTGTCCCTCTTGGCGGCAGGGGGGGGGGATCTCCCCGGTCGTGCTACTCCAAGATCTTCCCGTGGTAGGCCTCTGCGAGAAGTCGCTTGTTCCTGTTGCCGCCGTCGGCTGGTCCCGACGCCGTCCTGTGTCGTGTCGTGTCTCCACTGTCGTAGTTAATCCGAGCCATCGCCTCTGCCGTTTACTGGCTGCACCGGATGGAGCGCTCATGTCGAGCCGCCCATGGTTGTCGAGGGCCGACCTGGTCTCGGTGATGCGTGCCAGCGTGCGCGTCGGTCGTCCCGTTGTTGGCTTTGCGCCCCTGGTGGTTGTCGGTGTGGTGCACTTCAGGGCCGGTCGCAGCGGTCTGGAGGAGGTGGAGGGCAGCGCGGAGCACGCGTCTCTCGGGTAGGGTCTCGAGGCTTGCAAGTTCGGGGGCCGGTATGCGGTGCGAGCCCCCGGCCCCCGGCGCCTGTGGCCTCAAAGATGTACGAGGTTAGATGATCTTCTGGGAGATGGCAACTAGCTCCATGATGTGGTCCGCCCAAGCGTCGAAGCCCCCGGGTGTCGGTCGTTGGCGGAGCATCTCTCTTGACATCCACAATGCATCATGTGCGCTGAGGTCCTCCAAGTCGATGCGGCGCACTGCGGGTGCCCGGGCTGCCGCCCAGCCCCCATACACATGGGTGGCACGGGTGGTTGTAACGGTGGAGACGGTGTTAACGGCCTGGAACGAGTCGCCTGGTTCCGCGACGCTGGTATGCGAGCCTCCAGCCGCTCAAACATGGTGGTCGGAGATCAACTCGACAAGGCTCGGAAGAGCCAGTAGGTCGCGCCATCAATGCAGCAGTCTGGGACAGAGGAAGCTGGAAGAAAGCCTTTACACACCCCTACCTGGCGCGCTAAATGTCGGATTTCGGGCTCCACAAAACCCTAAGGATTCGAACACGGGGGCGTGTGCGTAGGTATCTCCCTGCTTCACCTATCCTAGCCTCTACTCGACGGGAACGACAAGAAGCTCACTCCAAGGTGAGGAGAACTCAGAACACAACAGTTTACCCAGCTTCGGGCCGCTTCGAAGCGTAAAACACTGCTCGTGCTTTGGTGGATTGCCTCTCACGGAGGTTGATGGACGAGATAGTACAGTGATTTCTCCCTCCGGAGGTTGAGCGACTAAGTGTGTTGTTCTAGGGTTCTGATTCCCCCTTTCTTAAATATCCTAACCTCTATTTCTATAGTGGAGGCCAGGGTCCTCTTCCCTTATCGTAGACGGGAAGGGATCCCACAACGGCCAGTTTCGGTGGGGGACAAGGGAACATGTCTTCCGTGTCAAACTGGTCTTCACCTGTAAAGCCGCTGCTAGCACCGCAGAGGTGAGTGCAGGGATGACGTTCGTCCTGCCGGCGGGCGTCCAGGGTCTTGTTGCACTGGAAGGGAAACCTTTATAAAATACCTTTGGGATCTTGATTCGCTCCCGCCTTCTTTGCACCAAAAGGGGAAGATGTCCTGCTCTGCCACCTTCTGATCGCCGCCCCTTTTTTGGCATCACCCTTGACTCCTGAGGCCCAGCCTTACCTCGGAATATCCGCCGCTCCGGAGGGGTCCTGAGGAGGCCACCCCGCGGGTCCTGACACTCCTCCTCATCGTGAGCCTTGGCCCCTCACGAGGGCCTTGCTCAGGTTGGTGTTGTTCCTTACCGATCTTGTGTTGATGAAGTGGGCCAGCCCTGGGCCGCAGGCAAGCAGGTCTGGGTACCCCCGTTCCCAGAACGCCAACACAACCTTTAGAAGATTTCGCAAAAATACATGTACGAGGTTTATATTTTTAGTGAAATTGACAATGTATAGATCACCTCTACGGAAACCAACAAAGACCATGTTATAATTGTCACTACGGAACACATGGGAGTCAACTTTCGTAAATAGCACATTGAAGCCAAAGTCTGCTAGTCTAGATATGGAAAGAAGATTGTAGCTAAGGGATTCAACAAGCATGACATTTGAATGGAACTATCATGAGATATGGCCACCTTATCAAAACCAAGTACCTTTCACTTGGAGATGTCTCCAAAAGTCACATACCTTCAAGGTCCATGGTTTGATGTGATCTCATGGAACATGTCTTTATCTCCAGTCATGTGATCAGTGCATCCACTGTCGAGAACCCATTCCTTTTGACCGACCATGTAGTCTCTAAGGTTCGCCATAAGACTACGGTTCCTCATGGTCTTCTCATACTCAATGTCAAATTCTTCATCTTCATTGTAGTAGCCATGCTCCACATTTTCGTCGTCCGACGAAATATCCTCGTCATAAGAAACAAGAGGTTCATCAGAATTTTTACTATGACAATGTTCATATTTATTAATGGTAATGACATCTCCTTTAGCATGCATGAGGTGAGAAGCTCAAAAGGCATTTATCAGAATTAGGAACGGTTGGCTTCATTTTGTCAATGGCAATGCATTTATGGAAAATGATCTCAAGATTTTTTTAGTGAATAGTCGTCTATCTTTTCTCTAAGTTTTTCCATAACATGTGGGCACACTCAAAATTCTGCAATTGATTAAGCTCATTTATTGGCAGTCCTCTAATGATTAGATTTACAGTTTTGAGATTGCCAAAGATATCAAGTTCTTTAAAATGAGAAGGATGGAAATGAAGGGAGGCTCATAGGGATATTCAACATATTTGTGCAAATGGAATTTATCAAATATATCAAACATTTCATATTTCCATTGTCTAAACTATTCCCCATAATGAATAGACACTCTACAACTAATATTCCCCAAACTAGTCACATCCATCTTCCTTCAATGTTGTTTAAACCAAGGTTTTTGAGACCTTGCTATGATATCAGTTGAGAGAACGATAGAAGAGGTGTCTAGAGGGGTGGGCTGAACAGACTGTTTGCATATTTAAAATCCTAGCCTTTTCCCAATTTAATGGTTTGCAGATTTTAGCGATTCTAACAGGTCTAGTGCACCCTACACATGCTAGTCAACAAGTATGGGAGCGGAAAATAAAGATTTTGCACATGTAGTAAGGAGTAGAGTTTAGGAAGATCAAATGCGAAGAAGTTGACACGGTGAGTTTCGGCATGGTTTCGATAGGTGGAGCTAACGGACGTCTATGTTAGTGGAGACTTCATCCCATGGAGGGTAACGACTGCGGGAGTCCATGGAGGGCTCCACCCACAAGGGTCCATGAAGATGCGGCCTTGTCTATTCCATCAGGGCTTCCGTCCACACATGACTAGCCTCACTCACGGTAGATCTTCACGAAGTAGGTGATCACCTTGCCCTTACAAAAATGTTGGTTCAACTCCACAACACGATGTAGGAGGCTCCCAGCGACACCTAACCAATCTAGGAGGCACCACCTTGCAAAAGGTAATAGATGTGGTAGAATGATGAACTCCTTGCTCCTGTGCTTCTAAAGATAGTCTCCTCAACACTCAATCACTCTCTCTGATTTGGCAGGGCTAGGAGAGATTGATCTTGTGGGAAGCAACTCGGGGAGGCTAGAAATCGAGGATCAAATGATAGGAATGGAATCTCTTGATCTCGACACATGAGTAGGTGGGTCTCTCTGAGAAAAATGGATTTGTCAAGTGTAAGTGTGTTATGAGTGCTTCCTCTATGAATGAGAGGTAGGTGGAGGGGTATATTTAGGCAGCACCTAAAATCCAACTGTTACACCTAACGTGACCAACTCGATGACACCGAAGTTACAAACTCGGTGGTACCGACTTGCTGAAAAGGGGCAACTTTTGAATCTCGGTGAAACCGATATACACAACTCGATAGAACCAACAAGGTGGCTAACGGTTAGATGACCCAACTCGGTGACACCAATACTCAAACTAGGAAACTCTGATTTTGTGTATCAAGGCAACAGAAGGTTGGTCACCTAAACTCGATAGCACCAATGTAGAATCGGTTGTACCGAAATAG
The DNA here is from genome assembly GCF_904849725.1 of Hordeum vulgare subsp. vulgare. Lineage (NCBI taxonomy): Eukaryota > Viridiplantae > Streptophyta > Magnoliopsida > Poales > Poaceae > Hordeum > Hordeum vulgare. The sequence continues at coordinate 213,502,872 of NC_058519.1, read as the reverse complement.
TAGGTTTGGCTAGGGTTCTGTCTGGGTTGATAATCGGTAGGGCCGAATATGAGAACATGGTGGCACGGATTTTGGTTATTAGGCTTCAGACAGAAGTGTTATGAGGAAGAATGGCTGAGTATTTTTGGTGTCTATCTCTGAGCACTTGAGCAACAATTCATTATAATACCTCATCCCCTTTTAATAGTATTGGCTTTCCTATGTACTCAAATTTATTTCTCACAAATGTAAAATGTAGAGTCTTCTTGCTTGAAGCTTTAGCCAATCTTATTCCTTCATCCATCAACGGGTTTCTCCTCACAATAATATAGCCAAAGCTCTCTGTGGACTAAACCTGAAATATACCTGGTAAAAGTGTTAGTCCAAGAGGCAATTTATGTTGTCATGAATTATCAAAACCACCAAGGGAGCATATGTGCTTTCAAACATCAATCTCAGAACATAATGGATACTAGGTATCAAGCCCTATTAACTTAACTAAATTACATGATCAATCTCATACAAACCCCATCACCATCCAGCGATCCTACAAAGGAATTACTTACTCCAGGTGGTGAGCATCATCGAATTATTGATGGAGAAGGGTTGGTGATGACGATGACGATGAACCCCCCTCTTCGAAGCCCCCAAAAGACACCATATCAGCCCTTAGGAGGAAGAAAACAAGGTGGCGGCGGCTACGTCTCGTAAAATGAGATGAAATCTTCTCTCCTATTTTTCTTCGAAGATGTGAATTTATAGGATTGGAGTTAGGATCAGAGGAGCCACGTGGTCCCCACAAGCTATGACGTGCGCCAACGTGGGTGGGCGCGCCTTGATATGTGCTCGCCTACAAGCAGCCCCCTCAGGTACTTATTCTCTCCAAAATTCCTCATATATTCCAGAAATGATTCACGAAAAGTTTCGTTCGATTCTGAGAACTTTCATTTCTGCAGAAAAATAACACCAGGGTAGTTCTGCCGAAAACACCATCAGTTTGGGTTACTGCCATCAAATCATGCAAATTAGAGGACAAAAGTAGAGCAAAAGTGTTTAGAAAAGTAGATATGTTTGAGATGTATCAACCGCCCAAGCTTAAATCATTGCTTGTCCTCAAGCAGTTCAGTTGATAAACTGAAAGTTATAAAAGATAACTTTTACAAACACTTGTGTTCTCATTGTTATACTAATGGCATAAATCATAAATCACCAATAACCATATCTATGATAACAATCAAACATCATATTTAGTAATGGCAATACTTAACCAACTAGCAAACAATAATAATGTATCTCACATGCCAATAGTTTGTCAAAACAATCATGATATAATATGATGACATGGTATTTCACTAGCCCTTTCTGAGACCTCGAAACATAAATGCAGAGCACCTCTGAATTTCAAGTAGTGACTAAACATTATAATTCAAGGTAGAAGAGATCCAGTCATACTGACCTCCAACATTAACTAGACTCAATGCATAAGAATGACAATAATGCTCTCGGATCGGGTGCTTCAGTAAAAGGTGATGACTCAACCATAAGATTTGAAGTTAATAGACATGCCCTTCGCTGAGGGAAGCAGTGATTTGCAGAGGTGCCACAACTCATAGTTTTTCTAAAACAAAGATGAATTGTAATTTTGGGTGGTGTGCTTTTCCTGTCAATGTTACAATAGAGTTTTCAGTTTTCAATATCTTCCATGCTAAACACATTATTGGCAGTTCCCAAACGGAAATATAAAGTTTACACATTTTCCACCATCCATACAAAAACCATGGCTAACCAAATCCACGGGTGCGTGCCAACATATCAACTGTCCCAGGAGTTTTTTTAATTTAATTTTGATTGTGCAGGACTAGGCATACTTTTTACTAGCCTCTCTCGTGCAATGACGGGCGAATAAACGCTTATCTTGAGAATAACTCACTTAGCATGGAAGATACCAGTCGCCCCATCGCTCCATGGGTTGTATGAGCGCACAAAACATATGTTTACTTGAATATTTAGAGTTGGCACATGGAAATTTACTTGGAATACCGCATATAGGTAGGTATGGTAGACTCATTTGGCATAATTTGGGTTATGGAGTTTGGATGCACAAGCAGCATTCCTACTTAGTACAGGTGAAGACTAGAAATAGTGTGAGAAGCCACCAACTAGAGAGCGAAACCATTCATGATCATGCACAGTGAATAATTAACATTGAAGGTTAGCATGAGTAAGATATAAACACTCTCAATTTAAACATCATGAAGGCCGCATTGGTTTCAAATCAACTACATGTTTGCACATGGGCCAACTCAAACCGCTTCAATTACTCAGAGGGAAATACCATACTAGTATATCACATCATAACCATTTTAATGCATGTTGATACATAAGATAAATAATTATCCACTCCTTGCTATTTAAACATGCCATGAGAAGCTGTAATCTCTAATTTTCATCATAAACATGTTCACTCAAGATATACTAAATCAAAATCAAACGAGCTAAATATATTTACAAAAACGGAAAACAAGGAGAGTTGATGCCAGCTTCCTTTATGAAGATCACTTCATCAAATATCGTCATTATTGCCTTTCACTTGCACGACCTAATGATGTGAAAATTATAATAGTGCAAGTGTGCCATGGACTAAGATGGAATCTGCGAAACAATTTATACAAAGGAGAAGACAAGGTAATATTGACTCTTTTTTTAGCTCAACAATAATGCATATGAGATCCACTCAACATTTTCATCATGGTCTTCTCCTTTCAACGTCTCAAAGAAAAGAAAAGAAATTCAGAGTAACACACTGAAATATTTCTTGAAGTTTTTGTTCTTTGGAAGAAAGCAATCAAGCAAGGGAAAAACAAAAAAAACGAGAAAAACTATTTACACGAGAAAGCTCCCAACAAGCAAAGGAAATATTTCTGGTTATTTTTAATACTACAACTAATTAAACAAGAAATAAAACAAAAATAAACTAGAAATAATTTTGGAATTTTCGAAGTTTTTAAAACACACAAGAAGAAAGACGAAAACGAAGCTAACAAGGATATATAATGAAAAAGGATGAACACCGACAATTTATATGTAGCGTGTGAACATTAATGTAATGTTGGTGGGAAATATGTATTGCCCCAACCTTAGGCTTTTTCCTAGATTGGTGATCACCATCGCTGGTTTGGATAATAGTTGAAGTGGTACCTCGGGGAGACGTTTTGTGCCACCTCGTGTGCCAACCGACCTGCCTCCACTACATCGTTTTATTCTTGCAGCCCACTCTCAAGAACATAGTATCTCCGTTTATTCTGAAAATCAAATGGAGCAGGCGCATGCAAGGTGACACAAACGGGATTATATTTCTTAAATGTTAAGTTATACTCATACTCTCTCGCACTATCCATAATGATGTCATGAATGCGCATGGTTTTAAAGTCAAAATATCTCTCACGCGGCATATGGTCATTAGGTTGAGGTGAAATTTTTAGTTTTGCAGCTACACGGTCGACATAAATGCATCCATATAAGTCGCCACTACCCGCGTTAGAATGCAGCCTCTGGGCAACAATTGCACTCAGGTGATAATGTCTTTCCCGAGTCACCGAAGTGGGAATAAGACTCGGATTAGGAGTGCACAATATGCTACAATCTTTCTTACCCACTACACATTTTCCATTACACAATACGAAGTAGTGAATAGAGGGAAAGTGAATACTTTTTGTTCTATTCTTTCATCACCCCTCTATCTTCTCCAACACAAAGAATTTCAAGGAACATTTATAATCAGATTTCTGCGGTTTTTCTAGCGATCCCCAATATTGGAGTTTGCATGCATCACAAAATTCTTCTAGAAGTAAGCTATAAGACTTATCATAGGCATTAAACAACACTTTAGAAGTATGAGGATGACTTTGAAATCCATGCGTGAATTAACGGGTAAGGTTATAGTGTTGGACACACTTATCTGCAAGGAAGTCAGTGAGGCCGGTTGAAAATGTACCGATCGAACTCCTCTTTAATAACCACATCTTTGATAAACTCATGCATGGCCAGCGGCATGATTTAGCATCGGTCATGACTGTGAGGCCTGTTCTCGGTTGAACATAAGCTTGTCGTAACGAGCCCTTGCTCGATGACTCACCTGAAGAAGGCCTCCTTTAAGATCTCCTTGTAAAGAATTTCATTTTCCTACACACAAATTTCTGAAATTTTTGGACCACAAAATTATATTAGTAAAACTTTGCAAGATTGACACTAGCTACTCATATATGTGTCATATCAATCATTCATACTACTTTGAACTTAAATAATTCAACAGGCAAGCTCATTTTCTATAGCATCAAGTGCATGAAAATATGCAAAATATATACTAGAGTAAACTCTAATTGGAGGAATGGGAGAGTTACATACAGAGGAGCAATTCCTCAAAATTGTTCCAAAAATGGAGTTTCGAGCAAAGAGGTCGAAAATTCAGCCTTGGGAGCAAGAACACGATAGAGAGAGGGTGTATGAATTTTTTCTGAAGGTAGGAGATGAAATGGGCTGAAGGTATAAGGCAGGGGCCCCTATGGGACCCACAAGCTATCACAACGCGCCGAGGGGGTGGGCACGCCCTGTTGGCTTATGGGTCGTAGGAGCTTCCCCCTAATAAGTTTTTAGCACAAAAAATTCTTAAATATTCAAGAAAAAATCATGTTCAAATTTTGTGACAGTCTCACACATTTTATTTTTGGGTCATTTTTATTGCACGGGAAACTCAGATTACAGGATCATCGTGGAATTTTATTTTATCTAACTAAGAAAGATAGGAAGAAGGATAATAATAGAGTAAGTTGTGCATACTAAATTCATCAACCACACGTCTTTCAGAAAAGGATCCATTAATAGGATTGATCCATCCTTATTAATAACCATTTTCGATTGACATGAAACCAAAGAATTTTCATAAAACAGTAAGTTACCTGGGATATGCATATCCCCGATAATAAGGGTATAATACTTCTTCTTGGCAGTACGAAGAGGGATTTTAAAACCTCCTATGGTGACTATGGCAATTTGCTCAATGATATTAATATTATTTACCAAAGTTTTCTTCTTCTGAAAATGCATGATATGTTGTTTGCCATTGACATGAAAAGTGACTTTTCTTTTGTCGCAATCAGTAACAACCCCTATAGTGTTCAAAAAGGGTCTACCAAGGATGATCGACATGTTGTCGTCCATAGGCATATCAAGAATAACAAAGTTTGTTAAGACACTAACATTGTCAACCACTTTAGGCACATCCTCCCAAATTCCAATAGATAAAGAAGTGGATTTATTAGTCATTTGAAATGATATCTCAGTAGGTGTAAGCTTACTCAAATCAAGTCTTTTATATAGAGAGAAAGGCATAACACTAACACCAACTCCTAAATCACATAAAGCAGTTTTAACATAATTTCTTTTAATGGAGCAAGGTATTGTGGGTATACCCGGATCTCCCAACTTTTTAGGCACTTCACCATCAAAAGAATAATTAGCAAGCATAGTGGAAATTTCATTGTCAAGTATCTTCCTTTTGTTGGTAATAATATCCTTCATATACTTAGCATATGGAGGCATTTTCAAAATATCTGTCAAAGGAGTGCGCAAAAAGATAGGTCTAATCATTTCAGCAAAGCATTCAAAATCTACCTCATCCTTACTTATAGAAGGCTTGCGAGGGAATGTCATGGGTTTTTGGACCCATGGATGCCTTTCCTTAGCATGTTTTGTAGCAACAAAGTCTTTCTTCTTGTATCGTTTATTTTTTGGATGTGGGTTATCAAGATCTTTAGCAGATTATATTTCCACATCATTATCATTTTCTTTATTAGTATCTAGTTGAGCATCTACATGAACGTCATCATTATCATTATTGTTTTTATTATCACTATGTGAATGTTCACTTCTAGATTGTCTCTCGGCATTAGAAATAGAAACATCATTATGATTCTCAGCAATTTTTTCTATAAAAGGTTCACTAGAGGCATGCCAAGTCCTATCATTTTTCTTTTTATTTTTATTCTCAGATGGACTAGGTGCACTATCATTAGTTCTGTGGGAATCCTGACCAAATCTTTTAGGGTGACCTTCGGGGTAAAGGGGTTCCTGAGTCATTCTCCCCCCTATAGTCAGTACTCTGAGAGGATGATCATTCATCTTCTCGTTAATTTCAGCAAGAAAATCATTTTGTGATTTAACAACTTGATCTTGTTGAGTATGAACCATGGAAGCATGTTTACCTAGACCCTTAACATCATTAGCAATTCTAAACATCAAGTCACCCAAGCGGTATATCATCATAGCATTGAAATGTTCTTGCTTAATAATGTAATTATCAAATTCATCCATGCACTCACTAGGAATCTTAGTATAAGGTATATCACTTTCATTGAAGGTATGGAGATAATTTACCTCTCCCACCTGTGTCGAGATGTCAAGTCCATGCATTTTTCACATCTTTAGCGTTAATACCTTTTTCTTTAATAGATCTTTTGGCTTCTTGCATATCTTCAGGACCGAGGAAGAAAACACCTCTCTTATTTTAATAGGTTCCAGTGGTGGCTCAGGAAGTGTCCAATTATCAACATTTTGTGAAATACTGTTCAATAATTCTTCAGCTTGTTCAACCATTCTTTCCCTGAAAAAACAACCAGTAGAACTATATGTAATCCCTAGAAGCATCGGTTAGTCCATTATAAAATATATCAAGTATTTTATATTTTTTTGAAGGATTATCAAGAAAAGCTCTTAGTAGTTGAAGAAGCCTACCCCAAGCTTGAGGGAGATTCTCTTCTTTAGTTTGCACAAAGTCAAATATTTCCTATAAGGCAACTTGTTTCTTATGAGAGGGGAATATTTTTCAGAGAAGTGATAAAGCATATCCTAGGGACTACATATACAACTAGGAGAAACAGAAAGGAACCATTCTTTAGCCTCACCTTTGAGTGAGAAAGGAAAAAGTTTAAGGATATAATAGTAACACATCTTTTCCTCATGAGTAAACAAAGTAGCTTTATCGTTCAATTTACTGAGATGTCCAACAAAAATTTCAGTTTCATAACCATGGAAGGATCAGATTCTACTATTGGTATTAACTTGGGTTCTACAAATAATTGATAATCGTTATCAGTAACAAATATAGGAGGTAGCAAATTTTCGATCATATTTCATTTTCTCCAACATAGATTTTTCTTTCAGTTTGCATAGTAGTTTCTTAAAGTCATCTCTATTTTCACAAGAAAATCCCTAGCTACTTCCCCATCAATAACATATCCCTCGGGTACGTAATGTAATTAGTATCTATTAGGCGAGCGTGGTATAACACATGATTCGAAATTTTCATATTTTTCAGCATTCTCAAGTTGCGTAGCTTTATCAATATGAGCATCTAGTAATTCACTCAACGGTATAGTTTAAGTTTCATCAAATATAGCAGTAGTATCATCATTAATTTCAGAAGCAGCATCATCTAGTTCAAGCGATATATTAGAACAAGCAACAGGTGGTGGTGTAATTAGCTGACTCAAAACAGTAGGTGAATCAAAAGCAGAGCTAGATGGCAGTTCCTTACCTCCTCTCCTACGAGAGGGGACAATCTTTTTAGAGTATCTTTCAGATTCTTCATAGTAGCAATTGGATATCCTCAGGTTAACACAATAAATATAGCTATGCTCCTCGGCAATGGAGCCAGAAAAAGGTCTTGATAACCCACAAGTGTACGGGGTCATGACATTCTTCGCGGATAGTATTTCACCCTGATTTATTGATTTGGCATAAGGGGAGACAAAGGATATTTATCGGCCTTAGAAGTTGAGTTCTCAATTAAACCACTCATGGGATATCTCTGTGCAACGAAGATTTTAGTAGCATAGCAAGTAATATTAGTAACAATAACAGTGATAGTAGTAATTTTGTAGCAGCAGTAACAATAGTACTTTTGTATCAGTTGTGATAGTCGCAGCAGTAGGAGTAATTTAGCAAGATTTAGTATATGTAAAGTGTAGGCACATGGGTTAACAATGGATAGATATGGATGCCATTCATCATGTAACAGTTACACACTAGAGCGACACAGAACGAGCTCCAGTTCAACAATATAATGTAGGCATGTATTCGGCATATAGTCATACATGGTAGCAATAAGAACTTGCATGGAATATTTTGTACTACCCTCCCGTGGCAGTGGGGTCTTAATGGAACCGAGGGAAAGTAATGGCTCCTTTTAAAAGAGAACTGGAACAAAGCATTAACACATAGTGAATACATGAACTCCTCAATCTATGACAATCACGAGAAAGAATCCCAATTATTGTCACCTTGGGGAAGCATACAACTTGCAAGATAGTATCTAAACACTTTGATATTCAGAGAGAACATATTAAGTTTAGGTATGAAATCATGGCACTCATGTCATAGTGACAAGCATTAAGCATAGCAAAATCATCGGAACATCAATCTCAGAGAATAATGGATATTAGGGATCAAGCCCTATCAACTTAACTCGGTTACATGATCAATCTCATCAAAACCGCATCACCATCTAGAGATCCTACAAAGGAATTACTCGCTCCTGATTGTGATCATGGAAGTGTTGATGGATAAGGGTTGGTGATGACAACGGCGATCAATCCCCCACTCCATAGCCCAAAACAGAGTCCAGATCAGCCCTTCGGAGGAAGAACAAGAGGTGGCGATGGCTCCATCTCATAAAACACGAAGAAATTTTCTAACGTATTTTTTCTCAAAAGACATGAATTCATAGGACTGGAATTAGGGTCGAAGGAGCCACATGGTATCGACAAGCTATCAAGGCGCACACTAATGTGTGCTGGCCCACAAGCATCCCCCTCCGGTACTTCTTCGCTCCAAAATTCCTCATATATTGAAGAAATAGTTCTCAAAGAGTTTCATCGGATTCCGAGAACTTTTATTTCTCCACAAAAATATCATCATGGTAGTTGTGCTGAAAATAACGTCAATCTGGGTTAGTTCCATTCAAGTCATGCAAATTAGGGGGAAAAACCAGAGCAAAGTGTTTGGAAAATTAGATTGATTTGAGACGTATCAAGTACCAATACCCTACCATACTTGAATGCTCTACAACACAAATACAAATTCACCTATGTCTATGCTACTTGTGATGGCGTTGGGATTTCCCGAAGAGGAAGGGTGATGTAGTAAAGTAGCAAAAAGTATTTCCCTTAGTTAAGTAACAAGTTTTATCGAACTAATAGGAGAACCAAGCAAACAACCGTTAGTAGCACCTACAAATAAAAGAGAATATACGTGCAACCAATGCGGGCAAGAGGTGTTGGTGTAAAAACCAGCAAATCTCAGGTAGGGGGGCCCTAGCTGCTAGATCGGATCGATGGGTAATATGAGACAACGGACATGATGTTTTTATCGAGGTTCAGATTCTCTTGAGGGAGGTGAAACCCTATGTCCTCCTCTTTTTTATATTATGGGTGTATCAAAGTAGAGAGTTGATCTACCTCGAGATCATAAGTTGTGCTCTAAACCTTAAGGATGATGACGACCGAATCGATTTGTCCCTCTACAGGCTAAACCCTCTAGCTTATATAGTCACCGGGTGTATCTAGCTTTACACATGGTTGGTTACCATATAGGAAATACTTGCTGAATCTCTTAAGCATTCTTTGAGTGCATGCTAGGTATTCGTAGAAGTACGATGTTCTTACACCATAGGTTAGAGGCCTCCGAAGTATTTCCTTCACTAATTGACCATTAGTCCGGCCCATGGACTAGATCGAGCAGGCACGGGCCCCCTAACTCAGGACACCGTTAGTGGCCCCGAATTTGTCTTCGATGCTAAGGATGGTAGTCTTCTATGGATATATGACTTAAGCTAGCTATATTCGGATCGACACACGAGTTCTCATTCCAGTTTGGAGCCTTTAGTTTGGACACACGAGTTTCGGCCCTGCTCCCACCACGTGAGCACTGAGAAGAATAGGGAACTGAACCGCTTTTATAGCAAGGTACTGAAGCATCACCCCTCCTTGCTTTATTTAACCAGGGCCTAGCCTAAAGCCTTAGTCAAGTTCATCTTAGTATTACCCTACCACCACTCAGCGCCATCCTCCTCCTTCATTGGCCAACGACGCATGCTCTTAGGAGTAATACCATGGCCCCTTCCAAGGTGACTGGGGAAGCTGTGCCCTCACACACCTCCAGCTGGGACAATTGTGCAGGTAGGGCTACTTGTCGGATCTAGATTTGGCTGCTCCCCGCTGAGGCTTGATATTTGTGGATTGGTCGACGCATGCCAATAGCCATCCCATCCCTATTGGGGATGATAGGGTACGCTTTGTCCCCCTCCTCCTCCACGGTCTGTGATTTCCCATTCATCCTTTCCTGCGTGGCCTACTTGAGTTCTATGGAATCCAACTTCACCACTAGACCCCCAATTCAATTTCGCACATTGCTAGGTTCGTATCCCTTTGTGAAATGTACCTCGATTGTGAAGCACCTTTTGGGATGTGGAGGAAATATTTATGCAAAATGCCTTGTTCCCGAGACAGGAAGTTCCAAGCGGTGGGAGCAGCCGGAATATGTAGAATAGCCGGGATGGACTACCCCATAGGCTCCCCTTGGGAAGATGAATGGTGGGCGCCCGAGTTATTATATGTAGCCAATGTTCCACTGCATCACCCAGTTTGGCCTGGACTCCCCTCTTTCTGTTCAAATCCTTCATAGAAACGCTTTAGTTGGAGGCCACGAAGTAGTGCTGAGATGGACGACTCCGACGTTGACCGTCTTGCAGCTAAGTTGAGGCGTTTGATAAATACATGCCTCACCATGATAGATGTGATGGCAACAACCATCATCCGAAGGTCGAACCTATTCAGAAGCGTCGGAATCTATTGTGCATGTACAACGGGATTTCCGATGCCATCTAGTCAGTCCAGGAAGATTTGAAAAGTGGCGTTGTCTTTCGCATGGTCCCAACATGCACGTACAAGGGAGAAGCAATAGATTTTGCAAAGAAAAAATTCATAGGAAGATTGTCATCCTTCACTCCTGATGACATAGTAAGTTCTCAAACTTTCTTGCCCATTAGTGTAGTACATTTGGTTCCCTCTAAACAATCACCATGCTTTGCCAGAGATGGAGGCGCTAGATTGAAACACTGAAGTACCCCACGCCCGAACAGGGGACATATCATCGGGGTAACGACCCCGTGTTTTACGAGGATCAAGAGATACCCAGTCCTACTTGTAAACTACGCTGGGTTTTCCTCGAATAGGAGGGGAGATGCAGCATAGTGGAGATAAATATTTTCCTCAATGATAACCAAGTTTATCAAACAAATATGAGTATTAAGTGAACCCTCGCCATCAGCACCTGCACACACAAAACCAAACACTTACAGCCAACGGGCAAGAGGTTTGTCAAGCCCCTTGAACTCGTTAGTTACAAGGATTAAATAGTGATGGTTAGATAATATAAATATAAATATAAATAATAGGAAAAAAGTGGAAGCAATATGTTTGTAGTTGTTGTAATATAATTTTAGTAGACTCGGGGGGCCATAGTTTTCGCTGGAGGCTTCTCTCTTGAAGATAGCATACGATGGCTAGACAAATTACTGTTGCAAAACTGATAGAATCACGCATAGTTATGACATCTTATTCAAGGCAATGATCATTTATATAGGCGTTATGTTTGTAAGCTAGTAGACCAACTCCAGCCTGCATCTACTACAATTAATCCACTCATCGACCGCTATCCAGCATGCGTCTAGAATATTAAGTATGAAAGAGAGTAATGCTTGGGGCAAGATGACATGATGTAGACAAATTAAACTGAAGCAATATGAATAAACCCCATCATTTTATCCTTAATGGAAGCAATAGAAATACGTCTCATGCCCCTTTCTCTCACTAGGATTGAGCACTGCAATATTGAGGCCATCACAATGCACCACTCCCATTAAATATAAATCGATCTAATTGGCCAAACCAAACTGATATATCAGAGAGAAATACAAAGCTATAATAATCATGCATAAGAGAATTCAGAGAAGGATCATTTAATATTCATGAATAATCTGATCATAAACCCACAATTCATCTAATTCCAACAAACACACCGCGAAGAAGATTACATTAAATAGATCACCGCGTGAATTGCGATGAATTTTGTATTGAACATCATGGAGAGAGAAGAAGACATCTAGGTACTAGATATGGACCCATAGGTATATGGTGGACTATTCACAAATCATCATGGAGGTAGCAAGGTTGATGTAGATGACATGTTTGATCGGTTCCCCCTCCGGTAGGGCACGCGAAAAGGTCTCGAGATGGCATCTTGTGGGGATAGAGACTTGCGCTAGAGGAAAAATGTTTCTAGAGGCTCTATGATGTATCCTGATATTTCAGAATTTATAGGGGTGGAATTAGGTCTGGCGGAGCCACGAGGTAGTACCAAGGTAGCATGGTGCGCCTACCCTCTAGGGCACACCTTGCTGCATTGACACCTCCTCGTGTAGCTTCTCGACAATTTTTGAAGCTTCTATGTCCTCCTTTGTCCAGAAAAAATTGCCAAAATTTTTCATAGTGTTTGGACTTTGTTTGGTACTAGCATCTAAAGGCATATAAAGCATCTAAAGGCATATAAAGCATCCATGTTTGAAAATAACTAGCACTTGGCATTGGGTTAATAGGTTAGTTCCCAAAAATGATATGAAATAACATCTAAAGGCATATAAAGCAACCATGTTTGATAATGTAATCGCATTGAACAATCAAAATTATAGATACATTGGAGACGTATCACACACAATATACGAGGAGGGGACCTTCTATGAGGAGAGCCTTGATGGCTCACATGTGGCTATCATTCTGGGCCTGCTTGGGACAAGACCCACTTCATTAGTAAACCCTCTTCCCATTCATTATCAAAAAAGGAAACCTTCTTGAGGAACAACGAGCTCCCTGAGTCCTATCCCTAAGGGTCAACACCCATAGCGTTCGTGCAACAGTACGATCCCTCAAAGGGGCCCACCAATCACCACACAGGGTGCCCCTCAACAAGGGGAAACAATGAAAGCAGAGCTTGACGCTCAACTCCCGAACAGGTAATTATTCCATCGTTTATGTTTTTTACTAGCTAAGGTTTATGTGCCTAATTTATGAAAAACCACTGCACAGGTAGTTTGCCGAAGCCCCAATAGATGAGGGGAAAACATCCTAGCTCCAAGGACTAGTGAAGAGTGATACGTCCATTTTTCATCATGACTTGTTATTCATATTTGTGTTATTCTTGTCCATTATTCCCAATTATCATACAATTCTTATGTCCTTTCTCTTTGAATATGCAAGGTACATCATAAAGAGGAAAATATCTGGAAACTGGAATTTTGGACTAGGAAACCAAAAAAAAGCCAGAAAAGGTACATCATAAAGACTCCAAATGATGTGAAACTTCATGAAGAATTTTTATGGAATATTTAAGAATTATTGGAGCAAAAGTATATCAAAGGGGAGACACCACTCATCACAAGACAACAGGGCGCACCTACCCCCCTGGGCACACCCTGATGGCGTGTGGGGCCCCAGCATGTCTCCCGACCCCTTTCTTCTCCTATATAGTGTGTTCTACACCTAGAAAAAAAATCATAAGAAACATTTCGGGATGGAGCGCCGTCGTCTCATGGCGGAAACCTGGGCAGAGGCCCTTTTGCACTCTGGGAGTTAGATTCTGGCGAGGGAATTCCTCTCTGAGAGGCGAAGATCGAAGCCATCGTCATCACCAATGCCTCCTCCTTCATGGGAGGATCAAACTTCATCAACATCTTCACCAACACCATCCCATCTCCAACCCTAGTTCATCTCTTGTATTCAATCTTTGTCTTAAAACCTCAGCTTGGTACTTGTGTTTACTAGTTGCGTTGATTACATCTTGTAGTTGATGCTTGTTGGATTACTTGGTGGAAGATATTATGTTCACATCCTTAATCATTATTATTATACCCCTGATCTTGAACAATTTGATGAGGTGTGACTAGTTACCATTATTCCCGAGGACATTGGAGAAGTCTTGTTATAAGTAATCATGTGAAGTTGGTATCTCTTTGATATTTTGATGATATATATGTTGTTACTTCTCTCAGTGGTGTCATGTGAATATTGACTACATGACAGTGATATGTCTCCAACGTATCTATATATTTTGATTGTTCCATGATATTATGTTATAATTTTAGAACACTTTTTACGTACTCATCTACCAATTTTTATTATTTTTGAGCACTAACCTTATGACCTAGTGCCTAGTGCGAGTTGTTGTTTTCTAGATATTTTTCCACTTTTTGGGTTTTAGTACCAAATGAATCCCAATTGACCACAAACTTTTTGTAAATTTTTCCGGCCAAAATAAGACCGTGGAGCATCGGAAGGAGGCGGGAGGGTGCGTGAGCCCCAAACAAGCTAAGAGGGAACGACTTGGGGGCACCCTAATGGCTAGTGGCCACCTCGTGGCTCTCCCAACTCCATTCTATGTCATACAAATTCTTACCTACCCTAAAAACACCAAGGGATGTCCCAAAATACTTTTTACGCCGCTGCAAGTCTCCGTTCCGATGGGTGGCCATCTAGAGCTCCATTCTGGCACTCTGCCGGAGGGGGGATCTATCACGGAGGGCTTGCTCATCAACATTGCTACCCTCATGATGATGTGTGAGTAGTTCACCATAGACCAAGGGGCCATAGCCAGTACCTAGATGGCAATCTCTCTCTTGGATCTTCAATACATTGATCATCACATCTTCACTTTGATCCACATATGATGTAACTTTTTTGTACGGTACGTTTGTTGGGATCCGATGAATTGTGGGTTTATGTCCAGATTATTCATGTTACGTATTTAAGTCTCCTTTGATATGCAATATTATTCTTATTTGCATGATTATGATAGCTTCATAATTTTCTCTGATCTATTGAAATAGTTTGGCCAACTAGATTGATATTTCTTAGGTGAGAGAGGTGCATTGTAGTATGTTCAACCTGGCAAGTTTCTATATCCCAGTGATAGAAGGGGACAAGTTTCGTCTTTGTGTTGCTGCTACTAAGGGTAAAACTATGGGGTTCATTCATATTTTTTGAGTTTACTTTGTCTATATCATGTCATCTTACTCCAAGCATTAGTTCGTTCTTCATGAACTTAATACGTAGAGAGGCAATCACAGAAGCGCTCTTGAAGTGAAGTATTAGTAATAGGTGTAGGTAGGAGTCGACATATTTGTTTATGGATGTGATGCCTATATTTACATGATCATTACCATGAAAATCGCATAAGTATACTCTCTTCTATCAATTACCCAACAGTAATTTGTTTACCCACCGTGTGCTATTAATATGAGAGATGCCATTAGGAAAAACTATGGCCCCGGGTCTTTTTACAACATATTGCTAAAACCACGATTACCTTTCTGCCATTTATTTTATTTTATTTTATATTGCATTTTAAAATTATCTACAATTATCTACACACCTCATTCGCTTGCAAATAACGAGACCAAGGGGATTGACAACCCTCTTGCCCGCGTTTGGTGCAAGTTGTTTGTTCTTTTCTGTGCAGCCGTTGAAGACGGTTGCGATTCCTTAGTTTCATAACCGAGGGAAATACTTATCCACTTTGTGTCACGATAACCCACTCCTCTTCACGGAAAACTCAACGCAGATCACGAGTACAAAGAAGGATTTATGGCGCCGTTCTGGGGAATATCATCACCAACTATCAAGTAACTCCTCACAAAATTTCATTCACTTGTTCCTCTTTTTATTTTTTGGTATATTTACTTTTTCTCATAAAAAATGAAAATACAAAAATATTTATCTTTGCTTCCTTAGCTTGTCACTAAATTGCATCTTTCTCTCTAGTTTGCTTGTTACACTTGTCACTTTGCTAGCTTAGTCACCATATCTCAATGTACTACTAAGTTGTGTGACTTTTCAAATACTAATAATTATTATTTTATTAGTCTCCTATACCACGTATCACTAGTGTTGATTCTTTTGATATTAATGCTTCATTGCTAAATATTGTCATGAAATATTAATTTTTGAGAAGTCCTAACAAGGATCCTGGATAATGATATTGTGAAATTAAAATTATTTCCTTTTTCTCTTAGAGATAAAGCAAAAGCTTGGTTTTCATCTTTGCCACGTAATAGTATTGGAACATGGGATAAGTGTATAAATGCTTTCATTGCCAAGTATTTTCCTCCTACTAAGGTCATCTCCTTAAGAAATCAAATAATGAATTTTAAACAATAAGAACATGAACATGTTGCTCAAGCTTGGGAGAGAATTAAATTGATGATAAGAAATTGTCCAACTCATGGTTTAAACTTATGAATGATTATTCGAAAAATTTATGCGGGACTCAACTTTTCATCCAGAAATCTTCTAGACTCTACCACATGTAGTACCTTCATGGAGGTGACCCTAGGAGAGTTCAACAAACTTCTGGACAACATCATGGTCAACTATTCTCAATGGCATACCTAACAAAGTCCAATTGCTAAGAAGGTAAATTCTGACGAGGAAATCGCTACTTTGAGTGAAAAAGTTGGATGCTCTTATGAACTTGGTTGCTAATAAAAATACTCATGTTGGTCCCAATGATATTTCCTTATGTACCTTTATCGAAAAAATAATGATGCTAGTGATGTGAACTTTGTCTCGCAAAATAATTTCAACAACAATGATTATAGAGGTAATTTTAATGTTAGGTCGTATCCCGGTAAAAATCCTAATGCTTATGGCAGTTCTTATGGTAATTCTAAGTGAAATTCCTCTAAATTCTAATAGGATACCCTCTCATCTAGAGAACACAATAAAGGAATTCATTAATTCTCAAAAAATTCAATACTATGTAGAAGAAAAATTGCATGTTGTTGATACTTTGGCTAAATATATGGATATGATTGCTCTTGATGTAGAAACTCTTAAAAACGCTTTGCCTCCTAAGAATGATATTATTGAGCTATTAAATCTATCCGAGTACTATTAATGATAGTAAGTAGAGGACCGCTAAATTGAGAGCTAAGCGAGAATTCGTAGAAAAGGCTCTCCCACTCGGTTTTTACCGTAATCATGATGAAGACCTTAAAATATTTGGTACTTCTCCTATTGAATATTTGTTTACTTATCTAAATACTAATGATGAAGGGACTTGTTATGAGTCAATTTTGGTTAAGGAGCGCCCGTTCGCTTGGAGGGTGATGATTCTAATGATAAACTTGAAAAAAGTGGGTTTGTTGAGGTCAAAACTTTAACTAGTGATGTGCCCACTATCTTGGATTACAAGGACCTTAATTATGATAATTGCTCTTTAGTAGAATGTACTTTCTTTCTGAAATCAATTATTAGCTCACGAAATGGTTATGAACAAAATAAAGCTTTTACTCAACATATAGCAGAAGCTATGGTAAAAGCTTATGATGAGAAACTTGAGCTTGAAGTTTCTATTCCTAGAAAGTTGCATGATGAGTGGGAACCTACCATTAAATTTAAGGTAAATAAATATGAACTCCATGCTTTGTGTGACCTTGGTGCTAGAGTTTCAACTATACCTAAATCTTTATGTGATGTGCTTGGTCTCACTAATATTGAAGAATGTTCCCTTAACTTGCATCTTGCGGATACTACCATTAAGTAACCCTTAGGTAGAATTAATGATGTGATTATCATTGCAAACAAAAATTATGTGCATATATATTTTATTTTGCTTGATATTGATTGCAATCCTACTTGTCCCATTATACTTGGAAGACCTTTCCAATGAACTATAGGTGCAATCATTGATATGAAAGAGCGCAACATAAGGTTCCAACTCCCATTAAAGAAAGGGATGGAACACTTCCCTAGAAAGAGAATCAAACCACCTTATGAATCTATCCTGACGGCCACAGATGGATCAAATGTCAAGGATGACAACAATTAAAACTATGCAATATGCCTAGCTAGGGGCGTAAAACAATAGCGCTTGTTGGGAGGCAACCGAATAGATATCTTTAATTTTTCATTTACTTTGTGTTAGTGTGTGATGAAATACTTTTTGATTCTGTAATGATTGTGTTTTTATGCTTTAATTGGTATTAATGCCAAGTAAATCCTTTGGGATGATTTGCATGATGAGTAGAATCGATACTGTGCAAAAACACAAATTTTGATGCGAGTGCAGAATTTCGCTGATCTACAGAAACGTCTTCTTTAATCTGATTTTTTTACACAGTACTATTACAAAAATTACTCAGGTTGTCCTAATTTTTAAGAATTATTTTAGTTACATAAGTACAAAAATTAAATATATTACTACATATTATTCTATTTTAAACAAATTCTACTTTTGCATGAATAGTTTGCTTGTTTTGATTATGCTATAGATTATATGAGGGGGTATAAGCCATGGAGAAGTTAGAATACAGTACCTTATGATAGCATAAAATAGTAATCAATTTATTACAGTACCTAAAAGTTTTTATTATGTTGCCTATACTAACGGATCTCATGAAGTTTTGTTGAGTTTTGTGTGATTGAAGTTTTCAAGTTTTGGGTATTATCTCGATGGACAAGTGAATGAGAAGTAGAAAGAGCTTAAGCTTCGGAATGCCCAAGAAACTTGAAGGTAATATTATAGGAAGACTCAAGCATCTAAGCTTGTGGATGCCCCGGGAAGGCATCCCCTCTTTCGTCTAAATCCATCGGTATGTTACTTGGAGCTACATTTTTATTCATCACAAGATATGAGTTTTGCTTCAAGCATCATTTGCTTTTGTTTAATTTTACTTTCAGTTTGCAACAATAATTTCTTGCTTGACACACCTATTTGATAGAGAGACACCATCAACCGAATTTGTTAGAGTACTCTATGTGCTTCACGTATATCTTTTGAGCTTAGCAGTTGCTGAAGTACTTCACTTATATCTTTTTGAGCACGGTGGCGTGTAGATTTTATAGAAATAATACAATCAAGTTCCTCACTTATATTTGTTTGATATTTAATAAATTAAATATGATGGTAATTTGCACGGGCCGTAAGACTATATAAAAAATAATGAGTGTTCAATAAGTGATAATTAAAACCATCATGTAGCACATATAGAAACATTGTGTTTAATGACATTGATGTGGGGATATGAAAGGGTATGAGTGCATAATCATTATTTCAAAGAGGTGTCCATATTAAGAAATGTCAAAACTTCTTGAATATCTGAAAAATTAAAAGGGCATTGTGATGATATGTGAGCATTTTTATTCCTCGTTGAGAATCTAGTGTTGTTTTGAGTCAGAGTCGCGCGATGGTTAATTCTTACAAACCATCTCCCTTGCGGCATGTGAGTAGTACTTTAATTTGTGATAAGCCTAATAAAACTTTGCAATAATTATATGAGTTCTTTACGAATAATGTGAAACCATGGACATACGCAATCTTACCTCCTCATATTTGCTAGCCTCTCGAGTACCGCACATAGCCCATTCTCACCTCGAGGATTGGTGCAACTTTCGCCGTTGCATCCATACCCCGTAACATGATACACTCTGTTGAACATAAGCTTTATTATATCATCCTCAAAACATCCACCATACCTACCCCTTATGGCATTTCCATAGCCATTCTGAGATATATTGCCATGCAAATTCCATCGTCACTTCACATGACTTGTTCGTTCATCACCATATTGCTTTGCATGATCATATAGAGATGACATAGTATTTGTGGCAAGGCCATAGTTCATAATAGAATTTCTGGTAAAGACACCAATTATCATATGATAAATACATGTCACTCTAAGACCATTGCACATCCTGGTACACTCCAGAGGCATTATATTTGAGTCATGTTGCTTCATAGTTCATCATATCGAGTTAACCATGAGTTGTAAGTAAATAAAAGTGTGATGATCATCATTATTAGAGCATTGTACGAGTGAGGAAATAAAGACAAGGGAGGCCAAATGAGCCCACCATATGAAAAATGAATGAGATAAAAAGAGAGAAGGGACTTTGCTACTATCCTTTACCACACTTGTGCCTCAAAGTGGCACCATGTTTATCATGTAGAAAGTATCATGTTACATCATTCATATGCTAGTGGGAATCAAAAAAAATTATAAACTTGGCTTGTATATTCCAATGACGGGCTTCCTAAAATGACCGAGGTCTTCATTAGCAAGAAAGTTGGATCCACACCCCACTTAGCTTCAGTGGAGCTTTCATACACTTATAGCTCTTATGCATCATTTCCATGGCAATCCCTACTTCTTGGGTCAATATTTCTCGATGGGCATCTCCATAGCCTGTTGGTACACCTAGTTGATAGGAGACTATCTTCTTCACATTCCAACCCCTTTGAAACCTACCATCTTATTGTATTCCACCTATATGTTATGTCCAATGGTTCACGCTCATGTATCGCATGAAGAATAAAAAGTTGATGCATATTGAAAAGGTACAATCCAATTGACTCACTAGGGCACCGTAGTGCTTGACAGTTGTTGTTTATGGTGAAGATGGAGCCATGCCTTGCTAATATAATAAAGATTCATAGGGGTGAAACAATCTTGGAAGATCGTACACTTTGAAAAATTAATTCTTTTGCTGCTTATACTTATAAATATTGTTGTGTTAATATTTGTTAATTCATCATATCTCAATGAGAATACATGCATAAGAATACATTATGGATAGGAGGTCACATCAAAAAATTTGTTTTTATCATTTAGCTACTCCACGACGAGCATGAATTAAGCTTGGGGATGCTTGATATATCTCCAACGTATGTGTAATATTTCATTGTTCCATGCTATTATGTTATAATTTTAGAATACATTTTATGTACTTATCTACCAATTTATATTATTTTTGAGCACTAACCTATTGACCCAGTGCCTAGTGTAAGTTGTTGTTTTCTGCGTGTTTTTCCACTTTTCAAGTTCCAGTACCAAACGAAGCCCAAATGACGTGAAACTTTTTATGAATTTTTTTGGGGCCAAAACAAGACCGTTGATCATTGCAAGGAGGCAGGAGGGTGCACGAGGCCCACACAAGCCAACATGGCGTGGCTTGGGGGCACCCTGATGGCTTTTGGCCACCTAGTGGCTCTCCCGACTCTGTTGGGTGGCCTATAAATTCTTATCTACCCTAAAAATATCGGGGGAGGTCCCAAAACACTTTTTACACCGCTGCAAGTCTCTGTTCCAATGGGAGGCCATCTAGAGCTCTGTTTGGGTACTCTGTTGGAGGGGGGTCGATCATGGAGGGCTTCTGCATCAACCTTGCTTCCGTCATGATGATGTGTGAGTATTTAACCATAGACCTACAGGTCTATAGCCAGTACCTAGATGACAATCTCTCTCTTTCATCTTCAATACAATGATCCTCACATCTTTGCTTCGATCCATATGATGTAACTCTTTTGAGAAATGCCTTTGTTGGGATCCGATGAATTGTGCATTTATGTTCAGATTATTCATGATAAATATTTGAGTCGCCTCTGAAATATAATGTGATTCTTATGTGCATGATTATGATAGCTTTGTAATTTTCTCCGATTGATTGAAATAGTTTGGCCAACTAGATTTATATTTATTTGGTGAGAGAGGTGCATTGCAGTAGGTTCAACCTGGCGAGTTTCTATATTCCAGTGACAGAAGGGGACAAGTTGCCTATTTGTCTTGCTGCTACTAAGGGTAAAATGATGAGGTTTATTCATATTGGTTAAGTTTACTTTGTCTACATCATGTCATCTTACTCCAAGCATTACTTCATTCACCGTGAACTTAATACATAGAGAGCTAAGCATAGAAGCGCTCTTGAAGTGAAGTAATAGTAATAAGTGTAGGAAGGAGTCGACCTATTTGTTTATGGACGTGATGCCTATATTTACATGATCATTGCCATGAAAATCGCATAACTATCCGCTCTTCTATCAATTGCCCAACAGTAATTTCTATACCCATAGTGTGCTATTTTTATGAGAGATGCCATTGGGGAAAAGTATGGGCCCTATGTCTGTTCACCACATATTGCTAAAACCTCCAATACCATGCTGCCATTTATTTTATTTTATTTTTCAGTTGATCGTTAGCTACACACCTCATTCGCTTGCAAATAATGAGACAAAGGAGATTGACAACCCTCTTGTTCGCGTTGGGTGCAAGTTGCTTGTTCTTTTATGTGCTGCCGCTGAAGACGGTTGTGGTTGATATTCCTATTGGTTTGATAAACCTTTGTTTCATAAGTGAGGGAAATACTTACCCACTTTGTGTTGCAATAACCCATTCTTCTTCACGGAAAACCCAACACAAATCATGAGTATCAGACACTTCACCATGTTATGGGCCTAAGGTAAGTCATTGTGGAGTAACAAGTAGATGATGGGTTGCGACAGTGACAGAAACTTAAACCCCAGTTTATGTGTTGCTTCATAAGGGTCTGATTTGGATCCACACGTTTAATGTCATGGTTAGATTTATCTTAATTCATCTTTCGTAGTTGCGGATGTTTGCGAGAGAGGGTAATCATAAGGTGGTTGTTTGTTCCAGCAAGAACAACACCTTAGCACCGATCCACCCACATATCAAATGATCAAAGTAGAGAACGTGAATCAACTCAACATGATGAACATGACTAGACAGAAACTCCCATGTGTCCTCGAGAGCACTTTCTTAATACAAGAGTACTTTTAGGCATGTCCTTTGATACAAAAAGGATTGGGCTACCTTGCTCCACCTTTGCTACTATTTTCACTTGTCACTTATTACGAATTATCTTGCTATAAAACAATCTATCACTCTTACTCACTGTTGGGGATACACAAAACGAGTAGGCCCATGAAAGTGTCAAAATACCATAATAGAATGGGGTCCACACATGAGGTGGGTCTAGATAAATGCATACACACTATCCACTCAGACAAGTACATTCCAACGACTCGGATAACAGCCAACAACTCGGTCGTATGACTCACTCGGGTATGCTAAGACCAACAACCGGCAAGGCAGTCGAAGCATAGAGGAGGTTCTGTAGTGGGTTGACAGTATGGCATCAATGCCCCATCTTGTAACATAAGGGGCGAGGGGGTGGCGCACTCTATATAAGCCACCCCCTCCACATAGTAAAGTGCGGGTTCATTCTTCCCCCTTGGCTTCCGCGCCATTAGTCTCAGCACCTAGCTCAGGCATGAAGATCTGTTCTTCCCTCTCTCCCACAAATACACCATGTAACTCCGTGTTCATGACAATAAGCAAAGTCTCTCCGGATCACAATACGTAGGGTTGTTATCTCCACCGTGATAGGCCCGAACTCGCTAAAATCACAGTGTCACCCATTAGCATCTCGATAGATCATGTTCCTTTATTCTACCCCTTTCTGTTGTCGGAATCGTTACCCGACGGTTGGCGCCCACCATGGGGCATGGCGACTATCGATCCATAATGCACATGGTTTTTTTCTTCCATCTCCGGCAACCCAAGCTCTTTTGGATGATCACCCAAAGATCAACAATTATCGCTGGAAATCTGGGTCTGTGGTGTACTGGCCAGTTCACCATTAGTACAATTGGTCATCATTAACGACGAATGCAGGGACGGCTAGCCAAAACCCAGCGGAGCATGGAACGAGGAAGCCGGATGCGCCTTCACGGAGGGTTACCAATGTTACCCCGTCGCCGTCATCGGCTTTGTCTACGACGCCGCCGTCAAGCCTCAACGCACGGACATCGATGTCGTCACCCCTTCATCCCCGTCAGGCCACCTTCGTCGCCCGTCGTCGTCATCGACCAAGGCACAACCCACTGTGCCTCGTCTTCGCCTTCTCTGTTAAGCGTCCAAGTGCAGCTACTGTCATCGCCCGCCTCATCGTCATCAAGCACGTCCATCGGCGTCTTCCCCCTCAACATCGTCTCCAACCACGTCGTACAGCACTTGAGCCCCATGCACGGCCGCCGACGTCGTTTTCCTCATTGTCACCTCCAAACTCGTGTTCTCGGCCGCTTGGTAGTAACCTCCGCAGTGGATGTGTGGGCCTGGCGCTGCGCAGGCGCGTAGTGCTCGCTCCTCCAGCGCCGGTCGCCGACAAGGGTCTCCTCGTTCGAGGCGCACTGCGGTGATTACCTACGAATCAGCCTCGACTCGTAACGGGTGGCCGTTCAATGTGCATGCATTACGTGGGTCTTTTCCTTGATTAATTAACCGCATGCAGGAAAAATGGTAAAGGAACAATGTGGCCTTCATTATCCTTCGTGGGATGGTCTGGCCGTTCTCTTAGAGGATGCTTGGATACCTTTTAGTCTCATGACTAAAAGTAATGAGACTAAAACTTGCTAGCCTCATCCATTCTTGGATCCAAATACTAAAGAGACTAAAATCAAGTTAATGAGCATTTATTATCCTCCAAACCCTCCAATCCAGAACTTGTGCGAGCACTTAAATGAAGAGAGAGAGGACTAATGCACATTTTTGTAGGGGTACCCCTGACTAAAAGATTTTAGCCTCAAGACTAGTTTTAGCCTCTCTTTATCCAGGGGTGCTTTGAACTTTAGCCTCTTAAAGAGACTAGTTTTAGTCAGACTAGTTTTAGTCTCTTGGATCCAAGCACCCTCTTAAGGTAATGGCCTCATTAAATGGCTCATAAGGTGAGATATGATCGTAGTAGTTTCTTAATTGCTGCATGCAAAACTTCCGCCACATTGTTCTCACAAATGGTTAATATTGCATGCATGCAAGTATAACCATCCATGGTCTTTATTCCTTGCAATTTAACATCTGCACTTGACACATAGTTCACCTAAAAATATGCGTAGATACGCTTGCTGCTAACTTGCAGGATCACTCGTCCGTTATCATCTTTCGACAACAGTTACTTGGGCGAACATTCATTTGAGCCGCTAACACGAGGGCACGCAAATAAAGTTCGCGTACACACGACCGACATGCAGTTAGTCGATCGCCCCACGCGTCGCCACTCCACTGGATACGTCTGCATCAGTCGGCCGCCCCACGCGTTGCCACTCCATAGAACACGTCTACATCAGTCGGCCGCCCCACGCGCTGTCACTCCACAGGATGCGTCTACATCAGACGGCCGCCCCGTGAGCCGTCGCTCAACCGGACGCGTCTTCATCATTCGGCCGTCCCGCACCCGTCACTCCGGAGGATGCATCTACATCAGTCGTCTGCCCAGCGCGCCGCCACTCCGCTGAACACGTCTTCATTAGTCGGCCGCCCCCCGCGTCGCCACTCCGCATAACGCGTGTACACTAGTCGCGGGCCCGCACACCGCCACTCTACAGGATGCGTCTCCATCAATTGACCTCTCCGCACGCCGTCACTCAACCGGACGTGTCTTCATCACTCGGCTGCCCTGTGCGTTGCCACTTGGTGAAATACGTATTCATCACTCGGTTGCCCCATGCGCAGTCGCTCAACTGGCCACTTCCACATCAATCGACCGCCCTGTGTGCCATCGCTCAACCAGATACGTCTTCATCAGTCGGCCGCCCCATGCGCCGTCTCTCAAACGGGCGCGTCTTCATTATTCGACCGCCCCGTGCACCATCGCTCAACCAGACGCTTCTTCATCATTCGGCAGCCAAGTGCGCCATCGCTCAACCAGACGCGTCTTCATCATTCGGCTGCCCTGTGCGCTGTTGCTCAACCGGACACATTTTCATGAGTCAGCCGCCTCGTGCGCCGTCGCTCAACCGGACGTGTCTTCATCATTCGGCCGCCCCGTGCGCCATCGCTCAACCAGACTTGTCTTCATCATTCGGCTGCCCCATGCGTCATCACTCAACCTCACTTGTTTTCATTACTCGGTCGCTCCGTGCGTTTCCACTCGGTGAGACACACCTTGAGCATCACTTGGCTGCCCCGCATGCTGACCGCCCTGTGTGTTGTCGCTCAATCGGACGCGTCGTCAGCACTCGGCCGCCCCGCGCGCAGTCCCTTATTCGGACGCATCGTCATCACTCGACCACCCTGCGCGACATCACTCAGTCGGACGCGTCGGCATCAGTCGACCGCCCCACGCGCCGACCCTCTGTCGGATGCGTCGTCATCGCTCGACCGCTTGTGCGCCAACATACAGCTAAGTCATTGTTCACACACTTCATTCAATGAAATAGTCATTTCTGCATTACCGAGTGTTAAGTAAATCACACACGATGTTCACTCGGAGGCCACACCACCGAGTGTACCTCTGCGCTTGGATGTTTATTTTCATGTCGAAGCAATTCACTTCTGTTTCATTTGGGTCCAGAACTCAAACGAGTTTAGTCGGATCCTTCACTCTTTTAAACTCTTGCTGGTTCTGAACGAGCAATCATCTGGCACACCCACCGGGTGCAGATGGGTGTTATTTACACAAATGACTTTAGCAAACTCATATTACTTTGAGAATTTTTTACGTTAGCTTGTGCTATTTTCGTACACAGGTTACACAGTCGCTCAGACGCCCCGCTCGTCGTCATCCAGCTGGAAGCGCCTACATCACATAGCCGCCCAGCGCGTCGTCACTCGGCTCCACCGCGCGCCATCACTCCAGTGGACACGCCTTCGTAACTTGGCCGCCCCGCGCGTCGCAACTCCACCGAATGCGCCTACATCACTCGGCTGCCCCACACGCCGTCACTCCGCCAGGCACTTCTTCCTCACTCGGTTACACCGCGCGCCATCACTCCGGTGGACGCGCCTTCGCCACTTGGTTGCCCCGCGTGTCGCCACTCCACCGAACACGCCCACATCATTTGGCCGCCTAGCGCGTTGCCACTAGGCTGGACATGTCTCCATCACTCAGTCCTCTCGCGTGCCGTCACTCCGCCGAGCACATCTTCATCACATGTCCGCGCCACACGTCACCACTCTGCTGGATGTGCCTACATCATTTGGCCGTCTAGCGCGTCGCCACAAGGCTGGATGTGTCTCCATCACTCGGTCGTCGCGCGCCGTCACTCTACCAAGCACATTTTCATCACATGGCTGCGCCCCGCGCTGTCACTCCTGTAGACGCGCCTTCGTCACTTGGCCACCACGCGTGTCGTCACTCCACCAAATGCACATACATCACTTCACCGCCAAGCGCGTCACCTTCCGACTGGACGCGTCTCCATCACTCGGCTGCGTCGCGCGCCATCACTCTGTTGGACACGCCTACATCACTTGGCCGCCCAGCACATCACCACTCGGTTGGACACTTCTCCGTCACTCGGCTGCGCCGCGCGCCATCACGCCGGTGAACGCACCTTCATCACTTGGGCGCCTAGCATGTCGCCACTCGGCTGGACGCGTCTCCATCACTCGGCTGCCTCGCGCGACGTCACTCCACTGAGCGCATCTTCATCACATGGCCGCCCCCGTTCATCGCCACTAAACTGGATGTGTTTTCATCACTCAGATGCCTCGCACATCGCCACTCCATGCGACACGTCTTCATCACTCATCTGGCCCATGCGCCATAGCTCAGCTGAACACATATACACCACAACCCCCAATGGGTGACCAGCTTAGTTGCGAACATGACTTCGCCTAAGTTAACAAAATACTCTGAGTACGAACATGCTCCACACTTGGGAACTTAGTTGTGACTCCGTATCCCTAAGTTAAAAACTACTCCGAGTATGGACACGCTCCACACTCGGGAACTTAGCCGCGACTCAGTATCACCTAAGTTAAAAACTACATCGAGTGCGGACAGGCTCCACACTTGGGAACTTAATTGCGACTCCATATCGCCTAAGTTAAAAACTACTCCGAGTACGGACACGCTCCAGACTCGGGAACTTAGTTCTGACTCCATATCGCCTAAGTTAAAAACTACACCGAGTGCGGACATGCTCAACACTCGGGGGCATAACTGCGAACGTGACTTCGCCTAAGTAAAAAACCACTCCGAGTACAGACATGCTCCACACTCGGGAACTTAGCTGCAACTCCGTATCGCCTAAGTTAAAACAATTCCAAGTGCGGACAAGCTCCACACTCGAGAACTTAGCTGTGACTCTGTATCGCCTAAGTTAAAAACTATTCCAAGTATGAGCACGCTCCATACTCGCGAACTTACCTACGACTCCGTACCGCCTAAGTTAAAAACTACTCCGAGTACGGACACGCTCCACACTCGGGAACTTAGCTGTGACTCCGTATCGCCTGAGTTAAAAGCTACCCCGAGTACGGACATGCTCCACACTCGGGAACTTAGCTGCGATTCCGTATCGCCTAAGTTAAAAACGACTCCGAGTGCGGACATGCTCCACACTCGGGGGCTTAGCTGCGAACCTGACTTCGCCTTAGTAACAAACTACTCTGGGTACGGACACGCTCCACACTCGGGAACTTAGCTGCGACTCCGTATCGCCTAAGTTAAAACAACTCTGAGTACGGACACGCTCTACACTTGGGTATGTAGCTGAGACTCCGTATCGCCTAAGTTAAAAACTACTCCAAGTACGGACACGCTCCACACTTGGGAACTTAGCTGCGACTCTATATCGTCTAAGTTAAAAACAACTCCGAGTGCTTACATGCTCCACACTCGAGGGCTTCGCTACGAACCTGACTTCACCTAAGTAAACAACTACTCCGAGTATGGACACGCTCCACACTCGGGGACTTAGTTCCGAACCCGAATTCGCCTAAGTTAAAATCTACTCCGAGTACACACACACTCCACACTCGGGAACTTAGATGCGACTCCATATCTCCTAAGTTAAAATCTATACCGAGTACGGACACGCTCCACACTTGGGAACTTAGGTGTGAACCTGACTTTGCCTAATTAAAAAAACTACTCCGAGTACGGACACGCTCCACACTCGGGAACTTAGCTACGACTCCGTACCGCCTAAGTTAAAAACAACTCCGAGTACATACGTGCTCCACACTCGGGAACTTAGTTGTGACTCTGTATCGCCTAAGCCAAAAACAACTACGAGTACGGACATGCTCCACACTCGGGGACTTCACCGCAAACCCGACTTCGCCTAAGTTAAAAACTACTCAGAGTGCGGACATTATCCACACACGGGAGCTTAGCTGTGTACCTCACTTCGCCTAAGTCAAAAACAACTCCGAGTACAGACATCATCAATACTCGGGGGCTTAGCTACAACCCTGTATTGCCTAAGTTAAAAAATAGACTTGGGAAATCGACCTTGATCCATAAATCATATAAGGCACACTCAAGAAACATTCAGCATGACGAGCACTAGAAGACTTAAACCCTCTGCCAGACTCATCTAGTCCGACAGAGGCTCGGGGACTACACCCATTGGGTGCACTGAGCGTGCCCCCACTAGAAGAGAAATACAAAAAAGATACATTCTTCTTGGTCAGGTCCAGCAACAACATTCAAGTTCAATAGACTCTACACACTCCAACCGACTACAAACAATTAGTCAGTCTCAGGGGCTACTGTTGGGGATACACAAAACGGGTAGTCCCATGAAGGGTCGAAATACCATAATAGCATGGGGTCCACACATGAGGTTGTTGGGGATCATAGTAATACTTCAAAAAAAATTCCTACGTCATACCAAGATCAATCTAGGAGATGCTAGCAACGAGCAAGGGGTAGAGCATCTTCATTTCTTTGAAGATCGCTAAGTGAAAGCGTTACTATGAACACGGTTGGTGGAGTCATAATCGCAGTGATTTAGATCACGGAAGATTCCGATCTAAGCGCCAAACAACGGTGCCTCCGCGTTCAACACATGTGCAGACCGGTGACGTCTCCTTCGCCTCGATCCAGCAAGGATAGAGAATAAGTTGAGGGAGAGCTCCGGTAGCACGACGGCGTGGTGATGGTGGATCTGTGTGGTACTCCGGCAGGGCTTCGCCAAGCACTACGAAGGAGGAGGAGGAGGAGGAGGAAGAACAGGGCTGCGCCAAGGGAGGAAGAAATTGGTGTGTGTTGCAACCTTCAACCCTTGGGTATTTATAGGAGGAAGAGGAGGAGGAGGGCAGATCACCCTAGACCAATCTAAGGTGGGTGAGGCTGCCGGATTTCGGGCTCTAGAAAACCCTAAAGATTCGAACTCAGGGGCGTGCATGAAGATCTCTCACTGGTTTGCCTCCCCTAGCTCGCTACTCTCTTCGGATGGCAGGAAACTCACACGATGGCGAGGGAGACACAGAACACAACAGTTTACCCAGGTTCGGGCCGCTGTGAAGCGTAAAACCCTACTCCTTCTTTTGTGGATTGCCTCTCATGGAGGTTGGAGGATGAACTAGTATAGTGCTTGGGTGCCTCCAGAGGTTGGGTGACCTTGCGGGATACTAGTGGGTGAATGAATGGTTCGGAAATCGCATCCCCTCTATGAAGCAACCTATCCTTTATTTATAGTGGCGGCGCCGGTCCTCTTCCCTTCTCGTTTCAGCGGGAAGGGATCCCACAACGGCCAATTTTGAAGTGGAACAGGGGAACATGCTCTCCTGCCCAAGGTGGTCTTCGTCTGCAAAGTTGCTACCCGCGCTACGGGGACGGGCCCAGGGATGACGTATGTCCGTCTGGCGGGCAGCGACGACCTTGTTGCACCAGAAGGGAAACCTTTGGAAGATGCCTTTGGTGCCCTGGTACGTCCTTGCCCCCCTTTGTACTAAAGGGGAAACTGCTCCGCTCTGATGTCTGCTGCTCACATGTCCTTCCCTTGCATCATCCTTGACTCCTGAGGCTGGGCCTAGCGTCGAAATATCCGCCGCTCCGGAGGGGTCCTGAGGAGGCCCCTCGCGGGTCTTGATGTCGTTCCTCCTCATGAGGCTTGGACCCTCACGAGGGTCTTTCCTTGAGCGGTGCCGAGCCTATCGGTTGCTTGATGAAGTGGGCTGGCCCTGGTCCACATCCAGGCAGGTCTGGGTATCCCCATTCCCACAACACCGATAGTAGCCCCCGGGCGCACGACGCGCTCCGGTTGGCTTCTAGGCAAAGCCTCGGGGGTGACCTAAGATGTTGCGGGCTCTAAATGCCCGTGAGCCAGTCCGGTGCGCGTTACGCGGCTAGCGTTCAGCCTTCCTTGTCTTCTGTCTCTGCCCGAGTTATTAGGAGCGTTGATTGTTGCGTCGGTGCACTATTGCTTTCCTTGTCCCACACTCGCTCTTCCTCCTTGTTCTCCAACTCCAGTTGGCATCCCCAGATATAGCGTCACGCTGCTCCTTTGCCGGTCCAGTGATGGTGCCCGCCGGCAAGCAGAAGCCAGAGATGCAAGGCCCGGCCCCTGCTTCTCCGCTCTTGGAGTGCGTCCTTTCCAAGGATGTGGATCTCGCCCCCGTAATTCCATGTACTGCAGCTAAGTCCAACGAGTACGGGCGGACCCCGATCTGGCCTCACGCCATAGAGGAGAGGCCCACATTGAAGGCGGTGTACCCCTTCTTCCTCCACAGCGTCTTCGCCGGGCTGGTGCCACCTTTCTTCTCGTTCTTCACCGCCATCTTGAACCACTACGGGATCCAGACTCTTCGTCTACAACCCAACTCTGTCTTGCTCCTGTTCGTCTTCGCTTTCTACTGTGAGGCATTCGTAGGAGTGCAGCCTTTGGTGGCCCTCTTCCGCCACTTCTTCAACCTGCGTCTGCATGACGGTGCCCATTTTTCGGCATGTGTCTCCTTCGTGGCAGCCCAGAGTGGCAACCTGCTCCTGAAGGCCGGGAGGAAGGTGGATAACTTTAGGCAATGTTGGGTTCTTATGGGCCTCAAGGACGCCAACCCTCGGCTGGAGGAGCCGACGGGGTTGCCGGAGTAGACCTCTGTGTGG
The DNA here is from genome assembly GCF_904849725.1 of Hordeum vulgare subsp. vulgare. Classification (NCBI taxonomy): domain Eukaryota; kingdom Viridiplantae; phylum Streptophyta; class Magnoliopsida; order Poales; family Poaceae; genus Hordeum; species Hordeum vulgare. The sequence goes on along the minus strand of NC_058519.1, from coordinate 213,471,097 downwards.
AGCTCGGCGAAGCTTTCCCACCCTCGGGCCGCGCCCGTCCAGGAGCACTTCTGCCGCGACATCAGCGCCAAGAGGCTGACTCATGGGATGATAGTGAAGGAGTTCTTGGCGCAGCGCCTGGCGCACCTTGAGGACCGCTCCAGGCACCTGTGGGACTACTGCGCTGGTGACGATGAGCTCATGCTCTAGTCCCAGGACCTCCTACTACGGCAACAGACAACAGTACCAGAGATTGACACGTTGACGGAGACTGGGCTTGCGTTGGTTTTTCCCTTGAAGAGGAAAGGGTGATGCAGCACATGAGCAGTAAGTATTTCCCTCATTTTGAGAACCAAGGTATCAATCCAGTAGGAGAATCTCGTCAAGTCCAGAGCACCTGCGCAAACACAAAAGAGCTTGCACCCAACGCCTTAAAGGGGTTGTCAATCCCTTCAAGATTTATTGCAAAGTGAGATCTCAAGGCGAAAAGTGCAATGAAGTAAAAGTGTAAGGCTGAAAATATGGTGTGGAGTAGACCCGGGGGCCATAGTGTTCACTAGAGGCTTCTCTCAAAATAGCAAATATCACGGTGGGTGAACAAATTACTGTCGAGCAATTGACAGAACCGCGCAAAGTCATGACAAAATCTAAGGCAATGATCATACATATAGGCATCATGTCCGACACAAGTAGACCGATACTTTATGCATCTACTACTATTACTCCACACATCGACCGCTATCTAGCATGCATCTAGTGTATTGAGTTCATAAGGAACAGAGTAACGCCTTAAGCAAGATGACATGATGTAGAGGGATAAACTCAAACCAAAGATGAAACCCCCATCTTTTTACCCTTGATGGCAACAACACGATGTGTGCCTCGCTACCCCTTCTGTCATTGGGTGAGGTTACCGCACGGTATAAATCCAAAACAAAGCACTTCTCCCATTGCAAGAATCATAGATCTAGTTGGCCAAACAAAACCCACAACTGGAAGAGAATTACAAGGATATGAACTCATGCATAAGAGAGATCAGAAGAAACTCAAATAATATTCATAGATAATCTAATCATAAATCCACAATTCATTGGATCTCGACAAACACACCGCAAAAGAAGATTACATCGGATAGATATCCATGAAGATCATGGAGAACTTTGTATTGAAATTCCAAGAGAGAGAAGAAGCCATCTAGCTACTAGCTATGGACCCGTAGGTCTATGGTGAACTACTCACGCAGCATCGGAGAGGTCATGGTGTTGATGAAGAAGCCCTCCGTATCCGAATCCCCCCTTCGACAGGGCACCAGAACGTGCCCCAGATGGGATCTTGCGGAGACAGAAGCTTGCGGCGGCGGAAAAGTACTTTCGATGATCTCCTGATTTTTTCTAGGATTTTAGGGAATATATAGGCGCAAAACCTAGGGCATAGGTGGCCCAGGGAGCCCACAAGCCAGGAAGGAGCAGGCCCCCTGGCCGCGCCATGAGGGCTTGTGGGGTCCCTGCACGCCCCCCGCCCTGATTCTCCGGGTTCCCGATCTTTTTCTGTTTCGGAAAAAATATTTTTGGCAGTTTCATTCCGTTTGGACTCCGTTCAAAATCCTCCTCTGAAAGGGGTCAAAAACATGGAAAAATAGGAACTGGCACTTGGCACTGAGTTAATAAGTTAGTCCCAAAAATTTTATAAAAGGCATACAAAACATCCAAAGTTTGACAAGATAATAGCATGAAACCATCAAAAACTATAGATACGTTGGAGACGTATCACCACCCTACTGATGAGCTGAGCAAGGTCGTGGCGATCTTGCTGGGCGACGACCCTCGTGACCTGCCTGAGGCTCTGGGTCAGCTGTATCGTATTGATGACCGGGCCGACTTGATCGCCGGGCTGCTTGTCTTCGACGAGCGTGGGCTCCTCCCAGTCGCGGGCTCCGGTCTGGTAGAGGTGTCATCCCGTGATACCTCCAGTGCGGGGGATTCAGAGAAGAACGTCGATGGTTGCCTGGCGAGCGCGCCCCTCCCGTCACAGGTTGTCCTTCTGCCCGAGCTTGTTGATGATTATGCCGTTAGTGAGGTCTCCGTGGGGGTTCCCTCGCACCCGATTCGGACCTCCAGGGGACCCGTATCGACCCCGCGCGCTACGCGATCTACGTGCGTGCCCACCCCCCAGAAGCGCGAGGCTGGGTCATCCTTGGCGCATCCCGCCTCCGCCGGTGGAAAACCTGAGGCGCCGGGGCTCGCCCGCCTCCGTGGGGAGTCCTGTTGCTCCCGCCGGCTCGGGGGCGGCGAAGAGGAATAGGTGGATTGACCCCGAGGAGTAAGTCACTTGTCTTGGCACGTCGTGTGCGTTTGAAGTCCGCGCTTGGCTGATTCCTTGTTTTGTCTGATGCCCAGGGACGTTGTCTCACCGAAGGCGAGGAGGAAGAAGTCTGGCTACAAGCCGAAGGCGACTCCTGACGCAACGCCAGTTCTCTTCAACATGTCGTCGCCTGCCGATGGAGAGGAGGAAGCTCGCAAGGCAACCTCCCAGTCCTTTATCATCGCGCCCCCCGAGCCCCCAAAGCGCCCTATGCCGGCCGTGGTGATGCCGTTTCCCGAGGGGCATGCTCTGCAGGGCCCTCGGCCGGCCGATGCACCAACTCCTGCAACCTCCAGGCAGCCTTCGGAGCCCCCTATTCCTTGTGACGCTGCCTCCATGACGGAACCGCCCGCGACAATATTTGACTCTCTTCAGGAATAGGTCGGGAGGACTTCGGTATTCATCCAGGGTGTCCTGAACGCGGCCTTCACCACCGTGGGCAATGTCGCAGTCGAGATGGGGAAGGCCAAGAGGGAGGCCAAAGCTGCCCGCACTGTGCGTGAGGAGGCGCTGCAGGAAGCCAAGGCGACTGCCAAACGCTGCGAAAAGGTGGATGCCCTCCTGCAGGCCCTTCGAGGGGAGCAGGCCAAGCTAGCGGAACAACGTCGCGTGCAGGAGGAGGAGCTTAAGGCCCGCGAGGCCAAGCTCGCGACCCGGGAGGGAGAGCTATACCAGGAGGCGAGTCGCTTGGGTGAGAAGCAGGCGCGCTTGGAAGAGTGGGAGAAGGAGGCTGCCTCGAGGAAGGCCCTCCTTGATGCCCAGGAGAAAGCCCTCGGCGCGGACGAGGAGAAGAAGGTTGGAGAGCTCGCCTGGTTCCCTGACGTTGGGCTCAAGCTTCGCATGGCTCTCCACCCACTCTGCTGCGACGGATTCGACGAGCCTCTGGCTACCCTGGAGGATGGCTTTGCCGCACTCGCGAAGGAGCTCGTCATGGCACTGGAGGGCGCTGCTGTGCAGGTGGACAAGATCTTGGACAGCGAGTGTCGCGACCTCTTCTTCGCGGTTGCGACTCGCGTCTACAGCCACCTTCATATTTGCGAGCCGGGATTTGATCTCGGCTCCGTGATCCTGCCGGTCCCTGTAGAGGCCCGCGACCGCACCGCGGAGGCGGTGAAGGGCCCCATGGAGGCTTTGGTGAGGAGGTTCGCCCACGTCGCAGCTCCTTCGTCTCCAGGTGCCGCTGAAGCCGACGACAGGGAAGACGACGCTTCTGACGTCGACCACCAGCCCCCCACGGAGGTGCCGACCAGCAGCGGCTCCTCCTGATTTCTTGTCCCTGTCTTTTTCCTATAATGCACATCGTGCCTCATGGAGGAGTTAAACTTATTTGCATTTTCGTGAACTTGTCAAGGCTTGTAATAACTAAATGCTTGAATGTTTTCTTCGCCTCGTTCCTGCCATGTTTTTTGTGTTACTCTCCGTCGGCAGGGCCCGCCCCGCGCATACCTCACCGCGATTGGACTGACCAGAAACCAAGGACGACCCAAAGGGGGAAGGTGCTACGAGCGCAGTTAGGCCCCTGGGTCGCGATGCTCACGGGTCCCCCTTGACGCCCGAGCTGCCCTCATGAGGAGAACGCGACAAGGATTGCAAAACTTCAGAACACCTTCAGCACTCTACGTCTGCAGGGCCCACCCCACGTGTACCTCCCCGTCATTGGTCCGATCGGAAACCAAGGACGGCCCAAAGGGGGAAGGAGCTACGGGCGCAGTTCAGGCTCCTGAGCCGTGATGCTCACGAGTCCCCCTTGACATACGAGTGACTCCAGCATTCTCCCTAGGAGATCTGAGGTGGCTTGTTGAGCGCACTAGGCTCTGCGTCGGCAGGGCCCTCCCCGCGATTGAACTGACCGGAAACCAAGGACGGCCAAAGGGAGAAGGGGCTGCGAGCGTAGTTAGGCCTCTGAGTCGCGATGCTCAGGGGTCCCCCTTGACGTAGGATCGGCCCCGTACCTCGAGTTATTTGTCCCACGCACTAGGCATGGGCGTAGCCGCGGGTGGACTGTGTTGATTTCCTTGCCAACTGCGAGCTTAGCCATTGGCGCGTTGTGTTGGTGCCAGCTGTGGGCATAGTCATTGGTGGACTGTGTTGGTGCCAGATGCGGGCATAATCATTGGCGGACTATGTTGATTGCCTCCATCTGTACCCAGCGCACAACATAGGCGTGGGGTTGGGTGGACCCCTCCGCGTCCTCGGGGGGCCTTGGGCGTATACAGGCTCGGCTCATTATTACGTGAGAGTGTCACGGTGGGGATGTATATGGGAGGTCGTGAGGACGTTTTTGCCTCGCGAATGTCCCTACCCCCGAGTCATTGGTGGACTGAGCTTCTCCCCAGCGCGGAGCATAGGGCTGCCACTAGTCGTGGGATGGACCCCTCCGTGTCCTTGGGGGCGCTGGGCGTATACAGCCTCGACTCGTTATTATGTGAGAGTGTCATGGCGGGGGTGTCTATGGGAGGTCACGAGGATGCCTTGGCCTCGCGAGTGTCCCTACCCCTGAGTCATTTGTGGACTGAGCTTCTTTTGGGTCATTGGTAAACCCTGTTGACTTCTTTGTCTTTGGGAGTGAGATTGGGTGTTTGCCGTCTCAGGCGGCCTACAAGGATAAGCTTCGACCGGAGCCCTCAAGCGGGGGTCGACCACCCAAAAACGCAAGCAAGGTAGAACATTAGGGTCCGAAACGGGTGAAGTAGAAACAACTTAGAAATGCTTAAACGAAAGTAACGTCTGGGAGTGCCCTCGGACAAGGTGAGCCAAAAAGTTACCTGGCAACAGCTAACAAAAATGCACCTGAACTCTCCTGCCTCCGTGGTCACGTCCCTTATGGGTCCGCCGTCTCCCAAGGCTCAGGGCCTTCGCTCGGCCCGACAATCTCATCCTCTTCCTCTCCACGCACCAGCAGGTCGGGCATGAGTATGTCCCGCTGGACCCGCTGATTGGTGGCAGCCACGTTCCCCATCCCGAAGGGCATGTGGGCACCGGGCCGTGGGTACATCCACCAGTGCTCAGTTGGCGCGGGCCATAAAGGGCCTTGGACCACGGCTCTGTCGATTGTGAACGCGTTGATGCAGATGCGAGGACGGTCGACAGTGCCACCGACGACGGCTGCGATTGGCGCTGCGGGGCAGCCCCCACCTCGCACGGCTTGGGCCTCTCGAAGTTCTCGGATTGCTCTGATGACGGACTCACGAGAGCTTAGCAAGCGCACGCTGGAGCTTGCCCTCAAGTTGCGCTCGAGGGCCCCGCTTGCCTCACTGATCAGGCCAAGGATCTCCCTGGTGGGAGCTATTGGAAATATGCCCTAGAGGCAATGATAAATAGTTATTATTATATTTCCTGTTTAAACATAATCATTTATTATCCATGCTATAATTGTATTGAATGAAAACATAGATACATGTGCGGATACATAGACAAAACAATGTCCCTAGCAAGCCTCTAGTTGGCTAGCTAGTTGATCAATGATAGTCAAGGTTTTCTGACTATATACAAGTGTTGTCACTTGATAACTGGATCACATCATTAGGAGAATCATGTGATGGATTAGACCCAAACTATGAACGTAGCATATTGATCGTGTTGTTTTATTGCTATTGTTTTCTGCGTGTCAAGTATTTGTTCCTATGACCATGAGATCATATAACTCACTGGCACCGGAGGAATACCTTGCGTCCATCAAACGTCGCAACGTAACTGGATGACTATAAAGGTGCTCTACAGGTATCTCCGAAGGTGTCCGTTGAGTTAGTATGGATAGAGACTGGGATTTTTCACTCCGTGTGACGGAGAGGTATCTCGGGGCCCACTCGGTAATAGAACATCACACACAAGCCTTGCAAGCAATTTGACTAAGTGTAAGTCACGGGATCTTGTATTACGGAACGAGTAAAGATACTTGCCGGTAACGAGATTGAAATAGGTATGCGGATACCGACGATCGAATCTCGGGAAAGTAACATACGAAGGACAAAGGGAATGACATACGGGATTGTATGAATCCTTGACACTAAGGTTCAACAGATAAGATCTTCGGAAAATATGTAGGATCCAATATGGGCATCCAGGTCCCGCTATTTGATATTGACCGAGGAGTGCCTCGGGTCATGTCTACATAGTTCTCGAACCCGTAGGGTCTGCACACTTAAGGTTCGATGATGTTTAATATAGTTGAGTTATATGTGTGGTTACCGAATGTTGTTAGGAGATCACGGACATCACCGGGTTTTCAGAATGGTCCGGAAATGAAGATTGATATATAGGATGGTTTCATTTGGTCACCGGAAAGTTTTGGGCAATTTCGGCAGTGTACCAGGAGTGACGAATGGGTTTCCCACCCACCCGGGAGTGATCCCAAGGCCCTAGGGTGGCGCCACAAGTCCTTAGAGGGCTGGTGGAGTCATCCCAAGGAGCCCTTGGCGCCACATAAGAAAATACCAAAAAGAAAAGAAAAAGAAAAGGGAAAGAGGGAGGTGGCAAGGAAGAGGAGGACTCCTCCTTCCCAAACCGAATTGGAGGAGGAGTCCTCCTCCTCACTAGCGCCGGCGCACCCTTGAGAACTTGTGCCTCAAGGCTAGACCCTCCCCCTCCCTCCTATATATAATGGTGGTTTAGGGCTTTTTGAGACATGATACGTCTCCAACGAATCTATAATTTTTTATGGTTTCATGCTATTATCTTGTCAAACTTTGGATGTTTTGTATGCCTTTTATATTTTTTTGGGACTAACTTATTAACTCACTGCCAAGTGCCAGTTCCTGTTTTTTCCATGTATTTTACCCCTTTCAGAGGAGGATTTTAAACAGAGTCCAAACGGAACGAAACTGCCAAAAAGATTTTTTTTCCGAAACAGAAAAAGATCGGGAAGCCTGAGAATCAGGGAAGGAGTCCACCAGGGACCCCACAAGCCCCCTAGCCGCGGCTAGGGGGGCCCGCGCCTCCCAGGCTTGTGGGCTCCCTGGGCCACCTCTGCCCTAGGTCTTTTGCCTATAAATTCCCTAAAATCCCAGAAAAAATCAGGAGATCATCGAAAGTACTTTTCTATCGCCGCAAGCTTTTGTCTCCGCAAGATCCCATCTGGGGCACATTCTGGTGCCCTGCCGGAGGGGGGGTTTGGATATTAAGGGCTTCTTCATCAACACCATGACCTCTCCGATGATGCGTGAGTAGTTCACCATAGACCTACGGGTCCATAGCTAGTAGCTAGATGGCTTCTTCTATCTCTTGGATCATCAATACAATGTTCTCCATGATCTTCATGGAGATCTATCCGATGTAATCTTCTTTTGCGGTGTGTTTGTCGAGATCCGATGAATTGTGTTTTTATAATCAGATTATCTATGAATCTTATTTGAGTTTCTTCTGATCTCTCTTATGCATGATTTCATATCCTTGTAATTCTCTTCGAGTTGTGGGTTTTGTTTGGCCAACTAGATCTATGATTCTTGCAATGGGAGAAGTGCTTGGTTTTGGGTTCATACCGTGCGGTGACCTCACCTAATGACAGAAGGGGTAGCGAGGCACGCATCGTGTTGTTGCCATCAAGGGTAAAATATGGGGTTTTCATCATTGGTTTGAGTTTATCCCTCTACAACATGTCATCTTGCTTAAGGCGTTACTCTGTTCGTCATGAACTCAATACACTAGATGCATGCTGGATAGCGGTCGATGTGTGGAGTGGAGTAATAGTAGTAGATGCAGAAAGTATCAGTCTACTTGTCTCGGACGTGATGCCTATATGTATCATCATTGCCTTAGATATCGTCATGACTTTGCGCGGTTCTATCAATTGCTCGACAGTAATTAGTTCACCCATCGTAATATTTGCTATTTTGAGAGAAGCCTCTAGTGAACACTATGGCCCCGGGTCTACTACACACCATATTTTCAGCCTTAAACTTTTTCTTTGTTGCACTTTCCGCCTTCAGATCTCACTTTGCAACCAATCTTGAAGGGATTAACAACCCTTTATTGCGTTGGGTGCAAGCTCTTTGTGTTTGTGAAGGTACTCTGGACTTGACGAGATTCTCCTACTGGATTGATACCTTGGTTCTCAAACTGAGGGAAATACTTACTGCTCCTGTGGTGCATCACCCTTTCCTCTTCAAGGGAAAACCAACGCAAGCTCAAGAGACGACAAAAGGTTTCTGTCGACGTAGCAGAAGGATTTCTCACGCCGTTGCCGGGGAGGATCAAGTCACGAACTCATCCAAGTAAGTGTCGTAAACTCATCTCTTGCATTAACTTTTTTGCGTCTCGTTTTCCTCTCCCCCACTTGTGAAAAAAAATTACAAAAAAATATTTGCCTTTTTCGTTCGCCTATGCGTTCGCCCTTTTTCTCGCTTGCTCTTTGCCCGCTTGTCTGCCTGCTAAAACTCGTATGGCCCAACCAAGGGATTTTGATGCTCACTATGCAAGGTTGGAAGAGATTGAAACTAGTGTTAAAGGCTTCATGTCTACACAGTTTGAATACAACAGTTACTTTCGTAGAGAACTGAAGGAGCAAAATTCTTTTCTGGCTTTTATGAGTAGAGAAGTTGATGATATGGCCAAAGAATTCCTTGCACTAAATTCCCAGTTTGCTCATCTTGAAAAGTTGGTAGGCCAGATTTCTGATAAGCAGGCTACCTTAGTCAATAAAATGGCTGCTAAACCTGAAACTCGTGATGAGAATCATGAAGATCTTAAAGTGCTTGGTGTGACTCCCATTGAATCTTTGTTTTCTTGTGTCAAACCCAAAGATGATGGGGCTGGATATGAATCCAGTTTGGTTGAAAAACGCCCCAATGATTCGGAGTCCATCTATCTTGATGCTAAAAGCATTGAAAGTGGAGTAGAAGATACTAAAACTTTGAGTAGTAATGAAATTACTACCTTGGATTTCAAGGAATTTAATTATGATAGTTGCTCATTGATTGAATGCATTTCGTTGACGCAATCCATGCTAAACTCTCCACACGCTTATAGCCAAAACAAGGCCTTTACCGATCATATCGTCGAAGCCACGATAAAATATCTTGAAGAGAAACTTGAATTGGAAGTCTCTATCCCTAGAAAGCTTCATGATGAGTGGGAACCTACTATCAAAATCAAAAACTGTGAATGCAATGCTTTCTGTGATTTGGGTGCTAGTGTTTCCGCAATTCCAAAGTCTTTATGTGATGTTATGGGTTTTAATGAGATTGAAGAGTGTTCTCTTAATTTGCATCTTGTGGATTCTACTGTCAAGAAACCCATGGGAAGGATTAATGATGTTCTTATTATTGCAAATAGGAACTATGTACCCATGGATTTCATTGTGCTTGACATTGATTGCAATCCTACATGCCCTATTATTCTTGGTAGACCTTTCCTAAGGACTATCGGTGCTATCATCGAGATGAAGGAAGGGAATATTAGATTTCAATTTCCTTTAAATACGGGAATGGAGCACTTCCCTAGAAAGAAAATAAGATTGCCTTATGAATCCATGATGAGGGCCACTTATGGTTTGAGCACCAAAGACGGCGATACGTGATTCTATCGCCTTATGCCTAGCTAAGGGCGTTAAACAATAGCGCTTGTTGGGAGGCAACCCAATGAATTTATTTCTTTTTATTTCTGTTTTGTTGCGTCCACACCATCGTAATTATTTTATGATTGTGTTTTTTGTGTTTATTTTTGTGTTTGAGACAAGCAAAACCTTTATGACTAGTCTTGGTAATGGTTCTTTGATCCTGCTGGAAAAAGACAGAAACGTTTCGCTCACAAGATGATTTTTCATTTTTATTCAAAAAGATCTTTTGAGTTGATTCTTTTTGGTGTTGTTTATATGCCTTTTGGCCAGGTATTCGTAATTTTGCAGAATTTTTGAGGTATCATAAGTATACGAAGTATACAGATTTCTACACACTGGTCTGTTTTTGACAGATTCTGTTTTTGTTGAGTTGGTTGCTTGTTTTGATGAAACTATGGATAGTATCGGGGGTACTTGCCATGGAAAAGTGAGAATACAGTAGCCCAACACCAATATAAATAGAAATCAAGATTGCTACAGTACCTAAAGTGGTGGTAGTTTGTTTTCTTGTGCTAATGTTATCACGAGTTTCTGTTTAAGTTTTGTGTTGTGAAGTTTTCAAGTTTTGGGTGATGTTCTCATGGACAAAGAGATAAGTAGTGTAAAGAGCTCAAGCTTTGGTATTCCCAAGGCATCCCAAGCCAAATTCAAGGACACCAAAAATCCTAAGCTTGGGGATGCCCCGGGAAGGCATCCCCTCTTTCGTCTTCAATCCATCGGTAACGTTACTTGGAGCTATATTTTTATTCACCGCATGATATGTGTTTTGCTTGGAGCGTTTAGTATCTTAGGTGTATTTTCTTTTTGTTGGGTCACAATCATCCTTGCCGCACACCTTTAGAGAGAGACATGCACTCATCATGATTTTGCTAGAATGCTCATAGTGCTTCACTTATATCTTTTGAGCTAGATAATTTTTCTCTTTGTGCTTCTCTTAGATCTTTTAGAGCACGGCGGTGCCTGACTTGGTAGTTCGCTTAGGCTATTAAAGTAGTCCCAAAGGTGATAGGTACCCAAAGAGGATACAAAAACCTCCATCTTCATGTGCATTGAGTAGAAAGAGACGTCTTGATTCCTCTCAATTAGTTTTGAGACGTGGATTTGGTAATATTAAGAGCTATGTTAGTAGGGTGTTGTCAATCTAGAAATACTTGTGTTGAAGTTAGTCATTCCCGTAGCATGCACGTATGGTGAACCATTATGTTAGGAAGTCGGAGCATAATTGATCTATTGATTGTCATCCTTTGTGTTGCGGTTGGGATCGCGCGATGGTTAACACCTACCAACCCTTCCCCTAAGAGTATGCGTTTAGCACTTTATTTTGATTACTAATAAAAACTTTCGCAACAAGTATGCGAGTTCTTCATGACTAATGTGAGTCCTTGGTATAGATGCACTTTCACCTTCCACCATTGCTAACCTCTCTAGTGCCGCACAATTTTAGCCGGTACATAAACCCACCATATGCCTTCCTCAAAACAGCCACCATACCTACCTACTATGGCATTTTCATACCCATTCCGAGATATATTGCCATGCAACTCCCACTGTTCCATCTCATGACTTGAGCCATCACTCTCAAATTGCCATTGCATGATCGTAAGATAGCTAGCGAGATGTTTCAACGTCATACACCAAGCTAGATCTTTGCACATCCCGGTACACTGCCGGAGGCATTTCCTATAGAATCATTTCTAAGCTTTGAGTTGTGAGTAAATAAAAGTGTGATGATCATCATTATTAGAGCATTGTCCCATGTGAGGAAATAAAAAAAGAGAGGCCAAAGAGCCCAAATAAAAAAAAGAGGCCTAAGAGCCCAAATAAAAAAAGAGAGAAAAAGAGAGAAGGGACAATGCTACTATCTTTTTCCACACTTGTGCTTCGTAATAGCACCATGTTCTTCATGTTTGAGAGCCTCTCGTTTCGTCACTACCATATGCTAGTGGGAATCTTCATTATATAACTTGGCTTGTATATTCCAATGATGGGCTTCCTCAAATTGCCCTAGGTTTTGGTGAGCAAGCAAGTTGGATGCACACCCACTAGTTCTCCTTTTTGGGCTTTCACATACTTATAAATCCTTTGTATGGCAATCCCTACACATTGACATTGATATCTATTAATGGGCATCTCCATAGCACTTTGATATGTCGAGTCAATGTGACCATCTCCTCCTTTTTGTCTCACAACCACCACCACACTCTATTCCACCTATAGTGCTATATCCATGGCTCACGCTCATGTATTGCGTGATAGTTATAAAAAGTTTGAGAAAGTAAGAGTGTGAAAACAATTACTTGGCCAATACCGGGGTTGTGCATGATTTACATTAGTTGTGTGAGGATGATGGAGCATAGCGTGACTATATGATTTTGTATGGATAACTTTCCTTGGCCTTGTTATTTTGAAAGTTCATGATTACCTTGCTAGTTTGCTTGAAGTATTATTGTTTTCATGTCAATAGCAAACTAATGTTTTGAATCTTACGGATATGAACATTCATGTCACACGAAAGAAGTTCCAAAGGACAACAATGCTAGGTAGCATTCCACATCAAAAATTCATTCTTTATCACTTCCCTAGCCGAGGACGAGCAGGAGTTAAGCTTGGGGATGATTGATACGTCTCCAACATATCTATAATTTTTGATGGTTTCATGTTATTATCTTGTCGAACTTTGGATGTTTTGTATGCCTTTTATATTTTTTTGGGACTAGCTTATTAACTCAGTGCCAAGTGCTAGTTCATGTTTTTTACATGTTTTTGACCCCTTTGAGAGGAGGATTTTAAACGGAGTCCAAACGAAACGAAACTGCCAAAAAGATTTTTTCCGAAACAGAAAAAGATCGGGAAGCCTGAGCATCAGGGCAGGGGGCACCAGGGACCCCACAAGACCCCTAGCCTCGGTGAGGGGGGCTGCGCGTCCCAGGCTTGTGGGCTCCTTGGGCCATCTCTGCCCTAGATCTTTCGCCTATAAATTCCCTAAAGTCGCAGAAAAAATCAGGAGATCATCGAAACTACTTTTCCACCGCCGCAAGCTTCTGTCTCCGCAAGATCCCATCTGGGGCCTGTTCTGGTGCCTTGCCAGAGGGGGATTTGAATACGGAGGGCTTCTTCATCAACACCATGACCTCTCCGATGATGCATGAGTAGTTCACCATAGACCTACGGGTCCATAGCTAGTAGCTAGATGGCTTCTTCTCCCTCTTGGATCTTCAATACAAAGTTCTCCATGATCTTCATGCAGATCTATCCGATGTAATTTTCTTTTGCGGTGTGTTTGTCGAGATCCGATGAATTGTGGATTTATGATCAAATTATCTATGAATCTTATTTGAGTTTCTATTGATCTCTCTTATGCATGATTTCATATCCTTGTAATTCTCTTCGAGTTGTGGGTTTTGTTTGGCCAACTAGATCTATGGTTCTTGCAATGGGAGAAGTGCTTGGTTTTGGGTTCATACCGTGCGGTGACCTCACCCAGTCACAGAAGGGGTAGCGAGGCACGCATCGTGTTGTTGCCATCAAGGGTAAAAAGATGGGGTTTTCATCATTGGTTTGAGTTTATCCCTCTACATCATGTCATCTTGCTTAAGACGTTACTCTGTTCGTCATGAACTCAATACACTAGATGCATGCTGGATAGCGGTCAATGTGTGGAGTAATAGTAGTAGATGCAGAAAGTATCGGTCTACTTGTCTCGGACATTATGCCTATATGTATGATCATTGACTTAGATATCGTCATGACCTTGCGCGGTTCTATCAATTGCTCGGCAGTAATCTGTTCACCCACCATAATATTTGCTATTTTGAGAGAGGCCTCTATTGAACACTATGACCCCCGGGTCTACTCCACACCATATTTTCAGCCTTACACTTTTTCTTCGTTGCACTTGCCGCCTTCAGATCTCACTTTGCAATCAATCTTGAAGGGATTGATAACCCCTTTATAGCGTTGGGTGCATGCTCTTTGTGTTTGTAAAGGTACTCTGGACTTGACGAGATTCTCCTACTCGATTGATACCTCGATTCTCAAGCTGAGCAAAATACTTACTGCTCTTGTGTTGCATCACCCTTTCCTCTTCAAGGGAAACCCAACGCAAGCTCAAGAGACGACTGAAGGTTTCTGTCGACGTTGCAAGACACAACTTTGCCACATGAAACTCTAGCCTAAACCACACGGTTTCACCTCTAGATCGGATTTCTGCGGAGCTCGGGTGGAGCCCTGCAGGAGTAGATCATCACGACCACCGGAGCGCCGTCACGCTGCTGGAGAACTCATCTACTTCTCTGTCTTGCTTTCTGGATCAAGAAGGCCGAGATCATCGTCGAGTTGTAGGTGTGCTGAACACGGAGGTGCCGTTCGTTCGGCACTAGATCGGAATGGATCGTGGGACGGATCGCAAGACGGTTCGTGGGACGGTTCGAGGGACGTGAAGACATTCCACTACATCATCCGTGTTTCTTAACGCTTCCTGTTGTGCGATCTACATGGGTACGTATATCCAAATCTCCACTCGTAGATGGACATCATCATGATAGGTTTGTGTGTGCGTAGGAAATTTTTTGTTTCCCATGCAACGTTCCCCAACAGGAGCCCCCAGGCCTGACCCGAGGGGGGTGCCGAGCGCGCCTTCCTTTGTGATTGGAGGCATGGCCCCGTCCCCGGGCTCAGGGCCTGAAGTCTCAGGGCGCTCTACGAGGAGGAACTGCTTCTTCTTCTTGTGTGGGTCCTTGCGAGGTGCCTCAACTCCTTCGTCGTTCGAGTATTCGGCTATCGCTCCCCGGTAGGCGCTCTCGAGGGTGCAAACGGCATCCTTCTCATCGCAGGCGATGGTGATGATGCCACCGCTCCCTGGAATCTTGAGGATGTTGTAGCCATGGTGGGTCACTGCCATGACCTTGGCGAGTGCAGGGTACCGAAGGATCGCATTGTACGGCAGGTGGATGTGCGCGACGTCAAAGACGATGACCTCAGTGTGGTAGTTCTTGTGCTCGCCGAAGTTAACTAGCAGATGCACCTGCCCGATGGGCACGGTGGACCACTTCGTGACTCTTGAGAAGGGCTTGGTCGGTAGGAGCTGTGCCTACGGCAGCTTGAGTTTCTTGAAGGTCTTGACCGAGAGAAAATTGAGCCCCGCTCCACTGTCGATAAGGGTTTTGGTGACGAGGACGTTGCTGATTGTCGGGGTGCACATCATGGGGAGCTTGCCGGCCATGAACTAGCACCTGAGCTGATCACTTGGGTCAAAGGCGATGGTGGTCTAGGACCAATTGAGGGGGCACATCGCTTCAGGCACCGGGAGAGCGGCATTTACCTCCCGCACAAACTTCTTGAAGGCGTGGTTGGAGGTTGGGGTCTGGGCGCCGCCCAAGATGGAGTCTACCACCCTGATCTCGTGGAAGCCCCCAGCGCCATAGCCCTGCCTGTCTCCATCCCTTCTCCTGGGTAGCGGAGGCAAAGGAGGCAGTCTACCCTCATGAGGGAGGACATCACGAGGTTGACCGCGTCGTTGCCCCTCTTGAGGGTCGTCGCGCCAGCGGTCCTCCTGAGCCTTGTCGCCCCAGTGGTCCTCCTGAGGCTGACCACGCCAACTGTCTTCATGAGGTTGCTCGCGCCACCCCTAGAGCGACTCTCGAATGTCCCAGCGTCCTCCGCCGCGGCCTCCGCCTTCTCTCTCCCCGTCCAGGGCGCATGCTAAAATGCTCGGCACGGACCAGTCGGAACTCGTGGAACTCAGTGGTGTCATGGCCGTTCGTGCCATGGAAGATTCACATTAGCCCCCTCCTGATGGACGCTCTCGTCCTCAGCCGTACTTCACCTCAGGCTCGGCTACGAGCACCGTAGGTGGTCCCTCGGCCATGGGCTCACGGGTTGGTCGCGGGGACACGCTTCCTATTTGGGCTTGGGACGCACGTCTCACCGCGGTGGTGGGTTGATAACCCACAACTATAGGGGATCGCAACAGTTTTTGAGGGTAGAGTATTCAACCCAAATTTGTTGGTTCGACACAAGGGGATGCAAAGAATATTCTCGAGTATTAGCAGTTGAGTTGTCAATTCAACCACACCTGAAAGACTTAGTATCTGTAGCAAAGTTTCAGTAGCAAAGTAGTGTGATAGTAACGATAGCAGCAGTAACAGTAGCAGTAGTGACTTGTATAGCAATTGTGACAGCAGTAGTGGTAAAGTAACTTAGCAAGGACCAGTAGGGAAAAACTCGTAGGCATTGGATCGGTGATGGATAATTATGTCGGATGACATTCATCATTTAACAGTTATAACATAGGGTGATATGTAACTAGCTCCAGTTCGTCAATGTAATGTAGGCATGTATTCCGTATTTAGTCATACGTGCTTAAGGAAAAGAACTTGCATGACATATATTGTCCATCCCTCCCATGGCAGCGGGGTCCTAATGGAAACTAATGGATATTAAGGTCTCCTTTTAATAGAGAACCGGAACAAAGCATTAGTACAAAGTGAATACATGAACTCCTTATACTATGGTCATCTCCGGGAGTGGTTCCGGCTATTGTCACTCCGGGGTTGCCGGGTCATAACTCATAGTAGGTGACTATAACTTGCAAGATAGGATCAAGAACACACATACATCAATGAAAACATAATAGGTTCAGATCTGAAATCGTGGCACTCAGGCCCTAGTGACAAACATTAAGCATAGTAAAGTAGTAGCAACATCAATCTTAGAACATAGTGGATACTAGGTATCAAACCGCATCAAAACTAACTCGATTACATGATAGATCTCATCCAACCCATCACCGTCCAGCATGCCTACGATGAGATTACTCATGAACTATGAAGAGCATCATGGAATTGGCAATGAAGGATGGTTGGTGATGACGACGGTGTCGATTTCCCCTCTCCGGAGCCTGGAACGGACTCCAGATCTGCCCTCCAGAGGAAGAAGAAGTGGTGGTGGCGGCTCCGTGTCGTGAAACGCGATGAACTCTTCTCTCTTAATTTTCTATAGGCGAGAGAGAATATATAGAGATGGAGTTGGAGGCTGCGGAGCCACGAGGGCCTCACAACCCTGCCAGGCGCGACCTAGGGGGGCGCACCTCCTGGGCTTGTGGGCTCCTGGCTCCGTGTCTCCAGGTGATTCTTGCGCCAGTATTTTTTATATATTCCACAAAAAATCCTCGTAAGTTTCCAGGTCATTTCGAAAACTTTTATTTCTGCGAAAAAACAACACCATGGCAATTCTGCTGAAAATAGTGTCAGTCCGGGTTAGTTCCATTCAAATCATGCAAATTAGAGTCCAAAAAAAGAGCAAAAGAGTTTGGAAAAGTAGATACGATGGACACGTATCAACTCCCCCAAGCTTAAAGCCTTGCTTGTCCTCAAGCAATTGAGTTGACAAACTAAAAGAGACAAAAGAAAAACTTTTACGAACTCTGTTTGATCTTGTTGTTGTAATTATGTCTAACTCATATTCAGATTTTCAGCAAGATCATAAGCTAACCACATAAGCAATAACATTTAGGTCTCATGATGTACTCATATCAGTGGCATAATCAACTAGTGAGCAATAATAATAAGTTTCAAACGTCAACACTTTAATCAAAACAATCATAACACAATATGAACACATGGTATCTCGCTAGCCCTTTCTGAGACCGCAAAACATAAATGTAGAGCACCTTCAAAGACCAAGGGTTGATTGAACATTGTAATTCATGGCAAAGAAGATCCAGTCACAGTCATCCTCATTGTCAATTAATAGCAAAGCATAAAAATGATGGAGGTGCTCTATAACTAGTGCTATTATAAGAAGAGGATGACTCAATAGAAACGTAAATAGATAGGCCCTTCGCAGTGGGAAGCATTGATTTGTAGAGGTGCCAGAGCTCAAGCTTTTTAAAACATAGATAAATAATTTTGGGTGACATGCTTTCATTGTCAACGCGATGACCAAGAGTTTTCACCATCTTCCATGCTACACATATTATAGGCGGTTCCCAAATAGAAAAGTAAAGTTTTGACTCCCCCACCACCGATCAATCACACTCCACGACTAACCGAATCCTCGGGTGCCGTCCATACCAACAACAATCCAGGGGGAGTTTTGTTTGCAATTATATTTTTGATTTGATTATGGAACTGGGCATTCCGATTACCGACCCCTTTCTCGTGAGTGATAGTGAATAAACACGTATCGAGGATAACACGCCTATCATGGAAGATACTGACCGCCCCTTGTCACCACATGAGCGGTTCGGGCATACAAAATAGATTATTACCTGAAGATTTAGAGAGTGGCACATGCAAATTTACTTGGAACGGCAGGTAGATATCGCATATAGGTAGCTATGGTGGACTCATATGGAACATCTTTGTGTTTATGGAAGTGGATGCACAAGCAATATTCCCTCTTAGAACAAGTGAAGGCTAGCAAAAGACTGGGAAGCAACCAACTAGAAAGCGACAACAGTCATCAATAAGCATTGAAATTCACCAACGTCGAGTGCAACATGAGTAGGATATAAATCACCATAAACATGAATATCATAGAGGTTGCGTTGATTTTGTTTCAACTACATGCGTGAACATGTGCCAAGTCAAGCCACTTGAATCATTCAAAGGATGATACCATCCTATCATACTACAACATAATCATCTTGAAATTCATGTTGGCATCCAAGACAAACCATTATAAGCTCCTAGCTAATTAAGCATGGCATCAGAAACTATGATCTCTAAGTTGTCATTGCAAACATGTTTCTCTCATAACAATGCTAAATTAGGAACGATGAGCTAGTCATATTTACAAAAACAAAACAGGTCGAGTTTATACCAGCTTTTCGAGGCTCAGTCACTTCATCATATATCGTCATTATTGCCTTTCACTTGCACGACCGAATGATGTGAATAATAATGAGAGTGTTCATGCATTGGACTAAGATGGAATCTGCAAGCAAACTCAGAGGAGAAGACAAAGTAATATGGATCTTTCACGGATAAACAATAATGCATGTGAGAGCCACTAAACATTTTAATATTGGTCTTCTACCTAGACCCAAAGAAAAAGAAAACTATTTACACGGGAAAGCTCTCAACAAGCAAAAGAAGAACGGGAAATCTTTTTGGGTTTTGTTTTTTTAAAACCACTAAGCAAGCTGGAAAGTAAACTTACAACTATTTTTTTTTCTCAATTTAGACAAACACACGCGAAGAAATCGAGAAAAAGAAATAAACTAGCATGGATGATACTATGGCAAAGTGTGAACACCGAGTATCAAAGTGAATGTGAGAGCAAGAACGTAAAGTCGGTGAGAAACACGTACTCCCCCAAGCTTAGGCTTTTGGCCTAAGTTGGTCTACTCCCAAGGAGGGAAGTAACCGTCTCCGGGGTACTCCGGAGTGTACTCAGGGTGCCACATCTGGGTGAGCTCCTCTAGCTCCCACTGGTAAACTGGCGTCTCGTACTCGACTGGTAGCTCGGGCATGGTCGCGTGCGTTGGCGCTATGCCCCAATATGCGTAGATGTCCGAGGGCATAGTAATGTACCTGCCTAGATGAAGATTGAACAAAGAAGGAGCATGCAAAGTAATAGTCTCACGAGTACCCTGGCTAAATACCAAGTTATAAATCATCCTCTTATTAATATCTTTATCAAGGAAGTCATGGCGGACCATGCTATCATAATCTAAATATCTCTCAGGAAGAAGCATCTCTTCTTCCTCGTACAGTCTAATAGGTATCTCAAAAATTTTAGCAAGAGGGGTAGCATAGATACCTCCATAAACAACGCCTTTAGTATGGTTCGTGTTCAACCGTTGAGCCACTATAGCACCCAAGCTATAAGTTTTATCATTATAAATAGCTTCATGCAAAACCGCAAGATCTGGGGAGCTAAGAGCCCCAGCTTTCCCACGGCCAATCAAACATTTTCCAACGAATAATGAGAGATACTGAAGCACGGGAAAATGTACGCTAGCAACTCTAGCGCAAGATACTCCTATCTCCTCTCCTACAACAATATTATCAATGAAAGACCCCAAGTCTCGTGGACGATGTTCATGAATATCCCCAACATAAGGCAAATTGCAAACATTGCAGAAATCCTGAAGTGACATGCGCTGGGGGATATCATATAATTTGAACTCAACCATAGTAGGACTCTTCCTTGGATAAAAATTAGAGCTTTGCACGAAAATATTAGTGAGGACGAGGTATTGTGGACACTTATCTTCAACAAATGCGGTAAGGCCTGCGTTCTCCACCAAGTAATAAAAATCCTCATAAAGACCGGCGGCACGTAAGAACACATCGCTTGGCCACTCACACGCTCGAACTTCTGCAACTCGGGGGACCGGATACTTGGGTTTCTTCTTCTCATTTTCATCTTCCTTGGGGTCACGGCTTGAAGAGCCTCTTAGGAACCTCCTCATCTTTTCCTTTTTCTTTCTCTGAAAAATTCTGAAATTTTTAGTGACTCAAAAGAGAAGTGAACAAGGCTCAACAAAACTCATAGCAACTACTCCTACATGTTCCTAGAGGCCATATCATGCATGAAAACTACTTGGGACCAACTAAAATTAACATACAAAGCTCAAGAATAGGATCACCAAGGCAGCAAAAATACGCAACGAATAAAGCACTAGAGCAAAAACTAATTGGACCAATGGAGGAGTCACATACCAAGGAACAATTCCCCAAAACAGTTTGGTGAATGGGGCTTTGCACAAGGAGATCGAAAAATGCAGCGAGAAGAGCAAGAACACGGGTTTGAGCTATGGAATGATTTTTTATGGAGGTAGGAGAAGGAGATGGGAGCTGGAATAAGTGGAGGGGGGCCACGTGGGACCCACAAGCCTGCCAGGCGCGGCCAGGGGGGTGCCCGCACCTCATGGGCTTGTGGCCCACTCGTGCATCCCCCTGAGTAACTCTCTATCTCAGAAATTTTCAAATATTCTAGAAAAAATAATACTTGAATTTCAAGGCATTTGGAGAACTTTTATTTTCGGGTCACTTTTCTAAGGGATGGAAAAAGCAGAAAACAGGAAAATAAAGCTAAATTTATCATTTTCTTCTGAACAACAGAAAGTAAAAGTTGGGAGTAGAAGGTTGTGACTCCTAGATTCATCCATCTCATGGTCATCAAAATAAATCCGTCAATGAGGTTGATCAAGTCTCCTTGACAAACTTTTTTCGAATCACATAAAACCAGAGAATTTTCGAATAATCACTAGGTTACCTCAACGGGGATGTGCATATCCCCAAAAAGTAAATCATACTTCATCTTGACAGTGGGTATAGGGCATTCAAAGCCTCCATTAATAATTGATGAAGTTTTTTCAATAGCATTGATGCAATGAACTCGATATTGTTTCTTCAGAAAGTGCACCGTATGCTCATTACCATTAACTTGGAAAGTGACATTGCCTTTGTTGCAATCAATAACAGCCCCTGCAGTGTTTAAAAAGGGTCTTCCAAGGATGACCGCCATGGCATCATACTCGGGAATATCCAGAATAACAAAGTACGTTAAGATAGTAACGTTAGCATCCACAACAAGCACATCCTCGCAAATGCCGATAGGAAAAGCAGTTGATTTTCGGCCATTTGCAAAGACATTTCAGTAGGTGTCAACTTATCCAATTCGATTCTACGATATAAAGAGAGAGTCATAACACTAACACCGGCTCGAAGATCGCATAAAGCAGTTCTAACATAATTTCGTTTAATGGAGCAAGGTATAGTGGGCACTCCGGGATCACCTAGTTTCTTAGGAGTCCGACCCTTGAAGGTGTAATTAGCGAGCATCGTGGAAATCTCAAGCTCAGGTATCTTCCTTTTGTTAGTCACAATATATTTCATGTACTTAGCATAAGGAGACATTTTGAGCATATCTGTCAAATGCATTTGCAAAAAGACAGATCTAATCATTTCAACAAAGCGCTCAAAATCATCATCATCTTTTTTCTTGGATGGTTTGGGAGGAAAGGGCTTGGGTTTCTGAACCTATGGTTCTCTTACTTTACCATGCTTCCTAGCAATAAAGTCGTTCTTATCATATCTCCTATTCTTAGGTTGTGGGTTATCAAGATCAACAACAGGTTCAATCTCCACATCCTTATCATTACTAGGTTGAGCATCAACATGAGTACCACTATCATATTATCACTAGGCTCATGTTCATCACCAGATTGTGTTTTGGCATCAGAAACAGAGACATCATTTGGATTCTCGGGTGTAACAGCAACAGGTTTGCTAGCATGCAAGTTCCTATCATCTTTCTTTTTCTTCCTATTACCAGGATAACTAGGTGCATCAGTGTTAACTCCTTGAGAATGTTGTTCAATTCTCTTAGGATGGCCCTCGGGATACAAAGGTTCCTGAGTCATTCTACCACCTCTAGTGACAACTCTAACAGAATTTTCATTCAACTCATTCAGCAAGTCATTTTGAGCCTTAAGTACTTGTTCTACTTGAGTAGTGACCATAGAGGCATGTTTACTCAAAAGCTAAAGATCATTGACATTTCTATCCACACAAGCACTTATATGATTAATCATACGAGCATTTTGTCTCAATTGTCTGCTAACATAATCATTGAAATTTGTTGTTTGGAAACAAAGTTATCAAATTCATCTAAGCATAAGCTAGCAGGTTTTTCATAAGGAATATCACTCTCATTGAATAAACGAAGAGAATTTACCTCTACTACCTGTGTTGGGTCATCAAGACCATGTATTTCTTCGATAGGTGGTAGATTCTTAACATCTTCATATTTAGTACCTTTCTCTTGCATAGATTTCTTGGCTTCTTGCATATCTTCAGGACTGACGAATAGAATACCTCTTTTCTTTGGAGTTGGCTTCAGAGGTGGTTCGAGAATAGTCCAAGCATTATCATTTCTCAAGATATTATTCAATAGAATTTCATCTTGTTGCACAGTTCGTTCCCTGAAAACACAACCAACACAACTATCTAGGTGGTCCCTAGAAGCATTGGTTAGTCCATTATAAAAGATATCAAGTATTTCATTCTTCTCAAGAGGGTGATCAGGCAAAGAATTACGTAGCTGGACAAGCCTCCCCCAAGCTGGTGGGAGACTCTCTTCTTCAACTTGCACAAAGTTATATATATCCTGCAAGGCAGCTCGTTTCTTATGGGCAGGGAAATATTTCTCAGAGAAGTAGTAAATCATATCCTAGGGGCTACGCACACAACCAGGAGCAAGAGAAGTAAACCAAGTATTAGCATCACCCTTTAGTGACAAAGGAAACAACTTAAGGATATAGTAATGGCGATTTTTTCTCCTCATTCGTGAATAGGGTGGCTATATCCTTCAGTTTAGTAAGATGTGCTACAACCGTTTCACATTCATAACCATGAAAAGGATCAGATTCAACCAAAGTGATTAACTCCGGATCGACAAAGATTTCAAAATCCTTATCAGTAACAAATATGGGTGAAGTAGCAAACTTAGGATCGTATTTCATTCTAGCATTCAGAGATTTTTCTTTCCACTTACGTAATAAATTCTCAAGATCATAGCTATCCTTACAAGCAAGAAAGTCTTCAGCTACCTCTCCCTCCATAACATAACACTTAGGTATATCAGGCAATTCATATCTAGGAGAGCTAGGTCTAACAGGTGTAACAGTAGGTTCTACTTCAATAATTTCATCAGTTTCAGAAGTATCATCACATTCAACAGTAACTCTAGCAATTTGTGCATCAAGAAATGCACCCAGTGGAAAATCATTATCAAGAAAAGCATCATCATAAGCATCGTGGATAGAATAAGTAGCATCATCAAGCATAGGCGACATATCAGAATTACCAGTAGGTGGTGGTGTCGCAAATTTACTCATAACTGAAGGTGAATCAAGTGCAGAGCTAGATGGCAGTTCCTTACCTGTCCTCGTAGTTGAGGGCAAGACTTTAGTTTTTGGATCTCTCGGATTCCTCATAGTGATCAACAGACGTAAATCCCAAGTGACTCAGAGAATAGAGCTATGCCTCCCCGGCAACGGCGCCAGAAAAAGGTCTTGATAACCCACAAGTATAGGAGATCGCAACAGTTTTCGAGGGTAGAGTATTCAAACCAAATTTGTTGGTTCGACACAAGGGGAGGCAAAGAATATTCTCGAGTATTAGCAGTTGAGTTGTCAATTCAACCACACCTGAAAGACATAGTATCTGCAGAAAAGTTTCAGTAGCAAAGTAGTGTGATAGTAACGATAGCAGCAGTAACAGTAGCAGTAGTGACTTGTATAGCAATTGTGACAGCAGTACCGGTAAAGTAACTTAGCAAGGACCAGTAGGGAAAAACTCGTAGGCATTGGATCGGTGATGGATAATTTTGTCGGATGACATTCATCATGTAATAGTTATAACATAGCGTGATATGTAACTAGCTCCAGTTCGTCAATGTAATGTAGGCATGTATTCCGTATTTAGTCATACATGCTTAAGGAAAAGAACTTGCATGTCATCTATTGTCCATCCCTCCCGTGGTAGCGGGGTCCTAATGGAAACTAAGTGATATTAAGGTCTCCTTTTAATAGAGAACCGGAACAAAGCATTAGCACAAAGTGAATACATGAACTCCTCATACAATAGTCATCTCCGGGAGTGGTTCCGGCTATTGTCACTCCGGGGATGCCGGGTCATAACACATAGTAGGTGACTACAACTTGCAAGATAGGATCAAGAACACACATATATCGATTAAAACATAATAGGTTCAGATCTGAAATCATGGCACTCGGGCCCTAGTGACAAGCATTAAGCATAACAATGTAGTAGCAACATTAATCTTAGACCATAGTGGATACTAGGGATCAAACCCCATCAAAACTAACTCGATTACATGATAGATCTCATCCAACCCATCACCGTCCAGCAAGCCTACGATGAGATTACTCAGGAACGATGAAGAGCATCATGGAATTGGCGATGAAGGATGGTTGGTGATGACGACGGCGTCGATTTCCCCTCTCCGGAGCCCAGAACGGACTCCAGATCTGCCCTCCAGAGGAAGAACAGGTGGCGGCGGCTCCGTGTCGTGAAACGCGATGAACTCTTCTGTCTTAATTTTTTCTGGGCGAGAGAGAATATATAGAGCTGGAGTTGGAGGCTACGGAGCCACGAGGGGCTCACAAGCGTGCCAAGCGCGACCTTGGGGGCGCGCCTACTGGGCTTGTGGGCTCCTTGCTCCGTGTCTCCAGGTGATTCTTGCGCCAGTATTTTTTATATATTCCACAAAAAATCCTTGTAAGTTTCCAGGTCATTCCGAGAACTTTTATTTCTACGCAAAAAACAACACCATGGCAATTCTGCTGAAAACAGCGTTAGTCCGAGTTAGTTCCATTCAAATCATGCAAATTAGAGTCCAAAATAAGGGCAAAAGAGTTTCGAAAAGTAGATACGATGGAGATGTATCATGGGTGATGACGAGTTGGTGGATATACCTCTCGCCCCTCGTTGGTTACCCCAAGTGGAAGGTGGAGATGTAGTCAGTAGCAGATTTCCCTTACACGAGGATTTTAAGGTTTATCGAACCAGGAGGACTCTGAGTATCAACTAGTAGGTGTCCGCTGCTCTAGCGCTAGCATAAGACATGGGCCTGCACACACAACAAATAACTTTGCTATGAACGAGTACACAGAGGTTGACATTCTCTCCGGCCTTGTAGTTTGCAAACGATCAAAACACAAGCGGGAATAGTGATAGTGATTGCAGCGGAAAAGTAAAAAAAGAAGTAAATGATGGAGGTGTAAAAAACGGTGGTAATATGGACAAGAGTCACATCATGTTCACTAGTGATGTCTCTCTCCCAAAAGACGATAAACAACTATGCATGGTTAAACAAATTACAGCTGGGCAATTGGCAGAATTAAAAATGCACCGCAATGCTAATCATGCTACTAGAAAGTTAGAGGCTCAAAAGTAATGGGCAGTATGCAAAGACAAGTAGACCATTTATCCATCAGCATCTACTAACTAATCATCCACCTTGAGATATCTATCCAGAATATCTCGCTGGTATTAAGTTGTGAGCCCCACCCAAAGTGTAAACTCAAAGCAATGGGCAACTGCATTAACAAACTTTGCATCACATAAACAATCCTTGCAACCGTGGTCACATGCACAGTTGTTTTCTCCCTCGTGGCAACATCACATCCCCTAGTCTCATGTTTGTGTCACTCAAGCTAGACATTAGGGGGCATGAACCCACAATCATGCATAACGCTCCCTCTTGGAGTTACAATCTACTACTCGGCCAAAGCAATAAAAAGCAACGGAGAACATGCATGAATTACTCAAGAACATAATATAAAAGGATAATCAAATATATAACTCATCACAATCTGAACATAACCTCATAATCCATATGATTCCTACAAACCAAGCATAGCAAGAGCAGGTCAATTACATAGATGCCTTGATCATGTAGGGCAGCTCACAAGGGCTAAACATTGAAGCACAAGATTGGAGAGAAGACATCACATAGCTACTGGTCATGGACTCATGGTCCAAGGAGGACTATTCACGACACGTCCGGGAAGCGTCTATGGTGGTGGAGAAGCTCCCGGAGGTCAATCCTCCCTCCGACAGGGTGCCGGGAAGAGGTCTTCTACCACTCCCGATCTTGGAAGCGCTGCAGCGGTGGAATGATGGAGAAATTCGGGATTCTGGATATCACGGAAGGGTTTCCTATCGGAGAGGTAAATATAGGCACAAGGAGGGCACCGGAGGAGGTGGGCCCCACCCAGGCGACCTGGTGGCGTGGTCAGGAGGGGGGCGCATAGGGAGGCCCCTGGGCAGGCCCTGGGTTCCCTCTAGCCCACCTTTGGTCCTCGTGAAGCTTCCATCACGCTGATTTTTATATATTTTCTCGGGATTTCTTGGGACTCTCTAATTTGGGGTAAAAGTCCCTGCGAAAAATACATCATCAGACAAAAACTGGCACTGGATGCACTGAGTTAGTAGGTTAGTCAAAATATGTGTAAAAAGGTATAAAAGTGTAGCAAAACATATAACAATGTCACCCAAAAGATCATGGAACGCTGAAATTATAGATACGTTTGGGACGCATCAACATCCCCAAGGTTAATTCCTGCTCGTCCTCGTGTAGGTAAATGATAACAAAAATAATTTCTGTGGTTACATGCTAACACACATATAAGAACTTCAAAGTAAAGAAAATAAGATATGCAATTCAAGTCAAGACAATAACAAGCAAGAGTCTATATCTAGTATTGAAAATAGCAAAGTAAGAACATAATGCTGCAAGAGCTCTCGCTGTCCATGACTCGAATGTCTCCAAATGGTGTTTGCATGCAAGAAGTGGGAGATGGGTTTAGAGCATAAAAATAGTTTATAGTTTAATTGAGAACTCAATCTACTAAAACTTCACACTTGGTGTCCTTCGTAATCTTATTTTAACTCATCCCCAGACCACTAGTCAAGCAAAAGTCAAAATGATACTCTCCCTTTCGACTTTGAGCACTCATGCAATGGATGAGAGCAAGCAAGATATGTTGGCACTTAGGATGGCACAGAGAACAATGATGGGGAAGGAAGACAAAAAGGTGTGAAAGGCACACATAAATGAAGACAACCATAGGCGATAAAAAGCCAAATGATAGATATGATGTGAGGAGTAGGGATTGCCATGCAACGGATGCACATATGAGCTAAGGTAAGCTCTCCAATGGAACTAGTGGGGGTGCATCCAACTTGCTTGCTCATGAAGACCTAGAACTCATTTGAGGAGGCTCATCATTGGAATTTACAAGCCAAGATCTATAGTGTAAGGGTCGCCACATAGCTATGCATGAATGATAATCTCTATGGAGTACAAATATAACAATGGAGTACGAGTGTGCATCTTTCAAAATGAATAGCAGTGTTGCCCCCTTTTCTCTTTTTTGTGTCCTCTTTTGCCCTTTTTATTTATCTCTCATTTGTCCTACTTGGGATCTTTTAATTTGTCCTCTTTGGGATCTTTTCCTCACTTAAGGGCAACACTCTATATTTTACAAGAGTAAAAAGAAGATATTCACACTTTATAAGAAGTACTCAACAAAAAGACAAATGAAAACTATCATGATGTATGCAAATGTATTCCTCTGCCAGTGTAGTAGGATATGCAATGAAACTAGCGCGTCATGTAGCAATAATAAGGTCAAGGCCCAGCTAGCATGCGGCTCCTCTATCAAGCAAAAGCATGTATGACATGAATATCAAGTCATGCGATGGTGGATGTTGCATGGAAATGTATCTCGGAAAGGCTATGGAAATGCCTTAATAGGTAGGTATGGTGGTTGTTTTGAGCAAAGTTATAATGAGGCTTATGATGACAGAGCGTGTCATGCCAAGGGTTTGGATGCACCGGCGAAGTTTGCACCAACTCTCAAGATGACAAAGGGCAATGCACGGTACCGAAGAGGCTAGCAAAATATGGATGGTGGAAGTGCTAACAATCGAATACTCACATTAGTCCGAAGAACTCATGCACTTATTATCGGTAACTCTCTATCTAGTTAGGAGATTCACAAAGAGACAAGTACCCCGAGGAGGAGTGTTTGGGGGTTTGGTTACCCTTGCGCATCCTCGACCCATGGTAACGTGAGGGTACTCTATATATTCCAACCCCTCCAGAGGTTAGCGATCAATCTAGTAGCTAGAGTTCTCAACAATTTTTTTAGTTTGAAAAAAACATGGATTTTCCAAAATACGACACCTATCACTAATAGGCTCAAGATCTTGATACCAATAGTCCAAACATTACTCAAATCAATACCTCAAAACTATTATAAGTTACTACTATATTTAAACAGCAACCTCAGTTACCTACTTATGCAAGACATACAACTCAGTGCAACAAGCCAACTCTATAAACTAGATAAGCATGATAACTCAAGAGATTTCCAAAATAAACCTAAATAAAAGCTCTTAAAAAGATATAGCATGAAAGCTAAGAGCTAAGCATGACAACAGCTATGAAAAGATAAAGAACACACAAAAAGATAAGCATGAACACCTATATTGTGTTCTAGGGTGAAGTGGAGCGTGTTTCTCTCCCAAAAAAAGAAGGCTAGGTTCCAACTTGTTATGAACAAGAAGGAAAACTAAAAAAACTAAAAAGTAAAGAGCGGGATGCTCCAAGCATAGCACATAACATATGAAGTGGTAAAAATATAGCATGGAGAAGGACGAACTGATGATTGTTGATGGAGAAGGGGATGCACGGGGGCATCCCCAAGCTTAGACGCTTGAGTCTCCTTGAATTTTTCTTAGGGGTGCATGGGGGAATCCCCACGCTTGAGCGCTTGACACTCCTCAATCTTCTTTCATCATCTTCCATCTCATACTTGAAAACTCCCTTCATATGTAACTCATCATAAGCTGATTAGAGTGGTTAGTGCCCATAGTAAAATAATTTATTATCTACTGGAAATAAAGATTTTCACGAAGAGATACTGTTTCTCAAGATTGCCAAAAGGTTTTTTCAAAGAAAAAGCAAGCTTAAGATTTGCAAAATGATGAAAACGCAAAACGTGGCAGAATATGTGAAAAACAAAACAGCAGGTAGTAAATAATTTATTCGGGCCACTTTTGCAACTCAAATAAAAAACTCAGATCATACGCCATAAACACAATTATATAGAGGATGCTTTCAAAAAACTTCAGACCAAAAAGATGATCTGGTGAGTTTTGGCGAATTTTTCCGTCAAGCAGACATAATCTGTTTCTGGACAGCATGTCACAACTTTTGAACTTTCTTGCAATCGGAGGCTAAAACTTAGCACAAAGCTTGCTAATAAAGATACAATGATGTAGCTACAGTAGTGACAAGCATCAAGACCACTAAAACTGAAAGTACAAACAAATTGGGTTGCCTCCCAACAAGCGCTTTCTTTCATGCCTTTGAGCTAGGCATGATGCAAAAAGAAGGATCAAAATTCTCCAAAGTCATTGGAATCATCAAAACCTTCAAACGGATCCTCAACTAGTTCATCCTTATTTTTCCAACGGAATAGGTACGTACCTTTCGCTTTCCCATGTAAGCGTATGTGTCCTTTACCTATATCAATGAATACTTTCATGGCTCGGAGGGAGTCCCTTCCAAGCACTATGTTTCCTTGGTTTGGCTTCATTATGAAGAAATAAACCACTGCATTCCTTTTAAAGAATGTTAACTCGACATCTCTTACCTTTCCCTGGACTTCAGAAATATCCCCATTAGCATGTTCATGATAAGATGAGAAAAATTCCATGTTAAAAAGCTTAGAGGATCATAAACAACTTTTGGCATTGTAGAAACCATGGATTCAATATCACAATAAGAAAGGAAGTCTTGGTAAGAAATGCTAATTCTAACAAAAGGATCCCAATCATCATCTATTTTCAAAATCTTTTTATTATCAACCATGGGTTTGTCTCTTTCTCTTAAGTCTAGAGCATCTATTCTTCTTTCATGGTAGCAAGTCTATCTATAATAGTGTCAAATCCACGACCATAAACCGGGTATTTAGATAGACCATGTATAATATCAAGAGCTCTAGCCTCATCACACTCTAAAAAATCTCCTTCAGCTATAATATCGACAGAGTGTTTACACGATATAAAAAGACCATGATAAAAATTTCTAAGCACAATTTTGATAGGTATCCAAGGCATAATTCTTTGAGTTTTTTATTTATGTGCCCCTGGTTCGTTAGCTCTACTCATTCATCCCCACGCTCTTAACTTCCACTCACTTTTCCCCACTCCTTGGCCCAAAACCCTCAGAACTGGTCACAGCGGACGTTTTCGTTGGTCAATGCTTTGACCGTTAACTCTTACTAGTGGGGCCACGCTGGACTATGTCGCCCGTTGGACTTGACAAGTGGGGCCACATCGAACGATGTCGCTATTCGCTCGTTGGGCCGTGGTTAGATTGTTGGGCCCTGCACACGCTGTAACGACATGAGTATGCTATGCATGCACATAGCTAGCCTACCTCCATGCGCCGATGCCCGCCGCCACGATGAGCTGACCTCCCCTCTTTCTGAACACGAGCCGCCACGTACGTTGACCGGCCTCTTTGTGCATGCTAGCCGCCACGGACGCAGGGACGGTCGCTGATGGGCCCTGCGCGCGCCATAATGACATGAGCCTGATATGCATGCACGTAGCTAGCCTGCCTCCATGCGCTGATGCCCGCCGCCATGATGCGCTGACCTCCCCTCTTTCTGCACACGAGCCGCCACGTACGCTGACCGACCTCTTTCTGCATGCTAGCCGCCACGGACGCAGGGACGGTCACTACTGCTGGTTCGTCTCATGTCACACGCTTGTCTCCCCGATCCACTCGCATCTATTCGACGTGGCAATTAAAGTGGCAAGCCGCCATGATTTCTGCATGCTAGCCGCCACGATAAGCCTGCTATGCATGCGCGACAAGAACCGCCTGCCTGCCTGCCAGCATGCATCGATACGCCCCGCCACAGATGCAGCCTTCCGGTGAGCCGCCACGGGACGTAGCGTCTGTCGCCTCCTCGATCGATTCACAGTTCAAACCGGCTCATCCTGTGACCACCGCAACATCAATCCAGCATGGCAATTAAACTCTAGGTCATACCGATCACGTGTGCCGCCATGATACCGAAGCCTACTGTGCATGCCATGTGCTCGAGCTAGGCTGCCTGCATGCGCACTGTCACGGACGCAGCGAGAGTTGCTGCCACTAGTTCCTCTCTTCTCGCACGCGTCTCCACCTTCCAAGTGCCATAGACCAAGGCTAGGGTGTAGTGCTACATCTAGGGTTAGTGTTTAGGTATTTTAGGGTTTAGGGCTTTGAAGCATCAACAAAAAGCATGTAATATATTTTTTGAGGCATCAACAAACATAGCTCAGAGAGCATAATAACGAAAGCATACATGATGAAGCATCAACAAACATAGCGCAGAGAGCATAATAACGAAAGCATACAATATAAGGAAGCCTACGATATATATCCTACATATTGCCTAGTGCACTATGCGTCTTCGTAGTCGGAGATGGCTTGATCCGCCTGCAATGGAGCCTGCTCCTCCTGGGCCACCACATGTGCCTCCTCCTGCACCGCCCGTGCTGCCTGCATCTGCTGCTAACGAAGATGTCGGGCATGCGCAGCTGCTTCCGAGCGGATGGAGTTGAGGACCACCACTTGATCGGGCCACATATAGTAGACCGGCGGTGCCTCCACTTCCGGCTCCTATGGCGGCACCTCCACCTCCGTCTCTTGCGGTGGCGCCTCCACCTCCAGCTCCTACGACGCCTCCACCTCCGGTTCTTGCGGCGGGGCCTCCTCCTCCGACTCCTCGAAATCCTCTAGAGGTAGCCTCCCTTGCCTCCGGATTTGGGCCCGCCGAAGGAGGTAGAGACGTTCTTCGATCGCGTAGTACTGGCAGTGTGGTGGCATGGCTGATGTGCTGGGAGAGGGGAGTGCTCGGGTCCCGGCGGGAAAACGGAGCAGGCGAATGAGCTACGACTGGGGAAGGGGAGTGTCCGTCCGACTTAAATAGCCATTGTAACCTAAACCCTAAACCGCCCCATTTTCACACCCACCGCGGCATCAGGAGTGTACACACGTGGGAAACTGTGGTTGGTTTAATGAGTGGACTATGATCGGGGTCAAATGTGAAAGAGCCAACACGTTCCACACGATGCAAAAAAAAACAATGCAAAAAAATCGACGTGATTCGACGGCCCAACTAGAGCTTGGGTTCCTTTTGGGCCCAATGCCACCATTTTTTTTCGCAGAGTCAGTGGTGGCCAAGCAGCCGAGCACAACCAAGGGGATCGCCTCTCGCGAATCGCCCCACGATCCAACGATGCGGAGCCGTCCTTGTGATCCAACGGCCTGGAGCCTGCACGCAGCCTGTCCACCAAATTCCTTCTAGAAGACCACATCTGAGGGATGTCACTTGGTGCCAGGGTGTGATCGGACAGCTGACGTTGGGAGCTAGGGTTAGGCTAAACCCCATGGGGTTTAGAGGGTTTTGAGGTGGTCAACGGGGTTACAAAATCTTTGACTGAGCATAAATAATTTAATAAAAATCGAAAAAATATGCAACCTTCGCCGTTCGTTGTTTTATAAGACACACTAACTAGGAAAAATACTAAACTTGGTTTATGGACATTTTCATGAGAAAACCTTCACACATATGAGCTATCACCTACAAGATTTCACAGAGTTCAAGGAGATGAGGTAGGGTTACCTTCTGTTTTTGAAAAAAAAATCAAAAAAGTCACCAAAGCTTTATTTCAAAGTGAATAAGAAGGATCTGAACTTAGTTTTACATTTTTCATATTTTAAACGTGTTTTTAATAATTTTTATATTAAAGCATATTTTTCAAAAGAAAATGTAAAAATATGAAGATTAATTCAAAAAATTGTGAGACTTCCAATCTACACTATATAGATTGAACAGGTGTTAATACAAAACTTTTGGCTCATTTAGAGTAGGTCCAAAAAAACTTGATTACAAATGGGCTATTTACCCTAGCTTGGGAGCTCATTTGGAGCATATTTCGAATCTACACTATATAGATTGAATCCACCATTAGTAACCAATTGAAAATTTAGATATGCGCACATGACACATTGATCATAGGGCTAATATACTCCCAATATCAGAAATGTTTTAGAAGTGGGGTTTTTTATTTCTGTGCCCCTTAGCTCTATGCATTCAAAAACCACATCCATCACTAGTATATCAATGTATTAGATTTGTACACACATTGATCAAAAACCCCAATATGACATTCAAATAACACATTGATCATTCGCCATGCACACACATTGAAGAACATAGCTAATATAACTACATATGGTGGACAAATTTATATACTAATGAATCAAATTTATATACTAATGAATCAAAAACCCCAATATGACAAATTTACACACATTGAATCAAATTTATAACTTCTTAATCAATGGATTCCATTTGGGCATATGACATTCAAAACCCCAATCTGAGTAGCCTTATTTCAAAGTGAATAAGAACGATCTGAACTTCGTTTTACATTTTCACATTTTAAACGTGTTTTTAATAGTTTTTATATTATAGAAAATGTAAAAATATGAAGATTAATTCAAAAGATAATAAGACTTCGAATCTACACTATATAGATTGAATAGGTGTTAATACAAAACATTTGGCTCATTTGGAATAGGTCCAAAAAACTTGATTACAAATGGGTTGTTTACCCTAGCTTGGGAGCTCATTTGGAGCATATTTTGAATCTACACTATATAGATTGAAGCAACACTGAAACAACATGTGTGGTCAGTGAAGCAACACTGAAGTGATTCGTGAAGCAACAAGGAAACAACATGTCTGATCGGTGAAGCAACACTGAAACGACATGTTTGATCATTGCAGCACCTAAACTCTAGTTCACAACATCTAAACAGAACTAACCATACACCATAGGAAAATATAAGGACAGAAAAATATAGATAGAATAATACGTTACTAGCATCACCATAGATTAAGTTCACACCATAAACTGCCACATTAAGTTTACTATAAATAACCGGACACTAAGTACCTAAAAGATTAAGATTCAGTTCACATCATCACACCATCACAACATCATCACATCACTTCACGCCGGAGTTAGGGCCTTCGCGAGCGCAGCATGCTGCCCCCTGATCTTGTAGTCCTCGCCGCAGATTGCTGCATCTTCTGCATGAGAGAGAAGGTGATCGAAGCGGCCATCCTTGGGATTTGGCTTGGTGGTGCAGTAGGGGCAGTGCCACTTCTTGAACTTGCAACCGAAGGAAGCAACTCTCTTGGCCTTGATCTTCTGCACCTCCTTGGCTGTGAAAGACGCGACCTTTCCCTTGTACACATCATATCCAGAATCATATTGCACACATGAATGAATTGCATTACCCTTAATCCATTATATATTCATATACACTATGTCAAAGGAACTAAATGAACAAGGGATAGGCTTACCTCATATTCAGAATCATCACTAAACGCCCCCTCGTACGGGTCATAGTCGGCCAGCTTCTTCTTTCTCTCCCCAACCATAATCCTCCTGAATATACAATTACATCCATCACTAGTATATCAATGTATTAGATTTGTACACACATTGATCAAAAACCCCAATATGACATTCAAATAACACACTGATCATTCGTCATGCACACACATTGAAGAACAGAGCTAATATAACTACATATTCTGGACAAATTTAAATACTAATGAATAAAATTTATATACTAATGAATCAAAAATGCCAATATGACAAATTTACACACATTGAATCAAATTTATAACTTCTTAATCAATGGATTCCATTTGGGCATATGACATTCAAAACCCCAATCTGAGTAGCATTCAAAAACAAATCTAATAGGGACCCAATCTAAGGCAACGAATCCGAGTAGCATTAAAAACCCCAATCTGTGAGCACTAAAAACAAATCTAATAAACATCATAGCATTAAAAACCCCAATCTGTTCACAACATCTAGCATTTTTGCAACGAATTTATACAAATCTAAAAACCCAATCATTGCAGCACCTAAAATCATAGTTCACAACATAGCATTTTTGCAACGAATATATCCAACAAACCCTAGTCCAAAAACCCCCGTCCCACCAACCCATACCCTACAGAAAACCCTGGCCCATCCATCAAACCAACTACTCTAAAGATCTAAACTACCGTATGAATCACAATCTAACCAATGCAACTAGGGAGCAATTAACTCTACAAGCTAAGCAAGTGCAAATACCTGCTCCTCCAACGGGGGCATCTGGATTAACTGCACCGCTCGACGCCTTCACCTTCTGCAGCAATGAGGCAGAGCCTGCCACATCCGCAGCGGTCGCGATTTTCCCTCGCACCGCCGTGGATACCGCCGACATCCACGGTCGCCGCACCTGGACCCTGTAGCTCCACCACATCTCTGGCCGCTGCCCCGGCGTCGCCACGAGCGTCGGCCATCTTACAAATAGAGGCGATGAAGGTGAGGAAGAGGATGTGGTGGGGGAGAGCGAGACGATGCGGTGGAGGCAGTGGAGGAGAGAGAGACGACGTCGGTGGGGGAGAGGAAGACGATGCGGCAGGGGGGATTTGGGAAATGGTAGGGGCGATGGAGGTGGTTGCTCTCTTTATATGATGGGATGTTTCGGGCATGCCCATGGACACGTGCTACCCCACGACTGTCACATCCCTAGTTTCCATTTGATGATTAGCAAGAATGTACTCATGTTTTATTCTTGCATTAAAAATGAATGTAGAAATCAAAGAAAAACCCTAGCACTTCCATATTCAAGCCAATTCAAAAACTTGTGATAAATCAATGAACCCAATATGGCCTTCATAAAAGCCCACCCTTTTTGATAAATATCGAAAACAATATTTCAGGGGTGGAACTTATTTTGAAAATACATTGGGCATTTTATTTAAATCATAAAAGCTACTGAAATCACACAAATATGTGATTTTAAATATTTCAGAATATCATAAAATGTTGAATCATTTATATGGGCTTGGATATAATTCAAATAACAACCCAAAGTTTTATTCACTAATTATAGGAATAGTTTGGAGCCAAAATAAAATCAAACAAATGTCAGGAATGATTTAACAGAAACATAAATGAAAAAATGGGAAAAGAGTTACTGTACAGTTGAGCCACTTGAGTTTATGACTAATTATGTCGACCGGGGTTCTTTGACATTGGAATGCTAGCGACACAATTGCATATGCGAGTCAAAAGGCGCAAACGGTCCCGGGTAGGGTAAGATGGCAGCCGTGGGGTTAACCGTGCGTGAGACCGCAAAGGGATGTGATGTGTTCTAGGCTGGATTCCTATGGCTTAGAATCGGGGTCCCGACAGCGTTGGTATAAGAGCCTGACTGAATGTAGGATTACCAAGCCAAACTGGTCGAAGTTGAGTCTAGAAATGCTTTAGTTATATATAAGGAAATTGTTTGTGGAAGGGAACGTAAGGCTCTTGCTTCTCTTCTCAAGTCATTCTATTCTGGTCATCCTCATCTTTTCTACGGGGATTAAGAAATATGTTTCTTATCTATCTCTTAGGATCACGTGTTACTAAATGGTAGATTGTAGGAAAGCGGTTCAAGAGTCAATCCGAGTTTTCTTTTGTTCCAAAGAAAAGAAAAATAAGTATTTGATGACCATGGAATTGAACTTGATAGTTGAGTGGTTATGATATCCTATATTTTGTGGGTTGCCTCAAAATTGTTGTTGAGCATTTACACCCATTATGCTGCCCAATTTCATTTCCACAGCTATAATGCCTTTGCATTATTCTCTTTTTTAGATGCCAGCCCGTCCTTTTTGTCACGTGGTTCGTCTGACTAGGTGCATTTATGTACCGGGTCACACGGCCATGCTGGTCAGGATGATGTCAGTAGCCGGTTACCGCTGGTACCCAGAGTATACAGTGGAGGAGCAGTACTGGGATTTCAACCAGAGTCAGTACATGTGCACCGTTAGGGTACTCCCAGATTACCCTAGAGCCGAGGAACCGATCCATTAGTCTTATGGATTGGGGGTTACCGTTGACATGGCGGTACAAGATGCCGCCTATTCAATGTTGACCATTGATAACCCACAAGTATAGGGGATCACAACAGTTTCGAGGGTAGAGTATTGAACCCAAATTTATTGATTCGACTCAAGGGGAAGCCAAAGAATATTCTGAACTATTATCAGTTCAGTTGTCAATTCAACCACACCTGAAAGATTTAGTATCTGCAGCAAAGTATCATTAGCAAGGTAATATGATAGCAGCAGTAGCAATAGTAACCAGTAGCAGCAAAGTGACAGCGGTAGCAGCAAAGTAACATCAGTAGCAGCAGAGTAATAGTAGCAGCAGTGACAGCAGTAGCGGCTAAGTAACATAGCAAGGACCAGTAGGAAAAGACTCATAGGCATTGGATCGGTGATGGATGATTATGCCGGATGCTATTCATCATCTAACAGTTATAACACGGAGAGATAAGTAACTAGCTCCAGTTCGTCTATCTAATGTAGGCATGTATTTCGTATGTAGTCATACGTTCTTCGGGAAAAGAACTTGCATGACATCTATTGTCCATCCCTCCCGTGGCAGCGGGGTCCTAATGGAAACTATGGGATATTAAGGTTCTCCTTTTAATAAAGAACCGGGCCAATGCATTAACACTTGGTGAATACATGAACTCCTCATACTATGGTCATCTCCGGGAGTGGTTCCGCCTATTGTCAGTCCGGGGTTGCCGGGTCATAACACATAGTAGGTGACTACAACTTGCAAGATAGGATCAAGAACACACATATATTGGCGACAACATAATAGGTTCAGATCTGAAATCATGGCACTCGGGCCCTAGTGACAAGCATTAAGCATGGCAAAGTAGTAGCAACATCAATCTCAGAACATAGTGGATACTAGGGATCAATCCCCGTCAAAACTAACTTGATTACATGATAGATCTCATCCAACCCCATCACCGTCCAGCAAGCCTACGATAAGATTACTCACGAACGGTGAAGAGCATCATGGAATTGGCGATGAAGGAAGGTTGATGATGACGATGGCGGCGATCTCCCCTCTCCGGAGCCCAGAACGAACTCCAGATCTGCCCTCGAGAGGACGAACAGGAGGTGGCGGCGCCTCCGTATCGTAAAACGCGATGAACTTTTCTCCTTGATTTTTTTTCCGGGCGAGACGGACTAAATAGAGCTGGATTTGGAGGCGGTGGAGCGTTGTGGGCCCCACAAGCCTGCCAGGCGCAGCCAGGGGGGCGCCTGGTGAGCCTGTGGGCTCACAGCTCCACTTCCTCCGCTGATTCTTGCGCCAGTATTTTTCATAAATTCCATAAAAAAAATTCGTAAATTTTCAGGTCATTCCGAGAGCTTTTATTTCTGCGCAAAAACAACACCATGGCAATTCGGCTGAAAACAGTGTTAGTCCGGGTTAGTTCCATTCAAATCATGCAAATTAGAGTCCGAAACAAGGGCAAGAGAGTTCGGAAAAGTAGATACAACGGAGACGTATCAACCATCATGAGAACCAGACATGCACTTCTGCAGAATTCAGAGTTCTGTTATGTTCCCGCTTCTTAGCCAGGAGAAGAAGGATATCTCAGTGGATTCTACTTTGATTCTTCTTTGGAGGATCCGCTGCTGCATATTACCACTCAGATGTTAGAGAATAGAGACCGAGATGCTCGTGCCCTTCGTATGGAGCTTTATGCTACTCGTGTTCGTCTGTGGACAGCTTTGACACAGCTGGCACCTGTAGTTCAGACAGTGTATGGAGATATGGAGATGTTGAACCCAGTTAGGACTCATCTTCCAGCTCATGTTGACTGGCCTGCTGTCGGTTGTGTCACCCCTCTTCGGGGACCTCTACTGCCACCAGTTAGGGGATCAAGGCCACACCCGTGTCCTTACGGTTCCCGGGGGTCTTAGGCTAGAGTATTTCTTGATCCGCGGGTTCAGCTCCCAGGTCATGGAGGCAATCTGTATGAGATGTTTTATGTGGATGCTTGAGCCCGTGAGTGGAAGAGTAGTGTTGTAGTAGTTATATTCCACATTCCTGCGTGTCTTGTGGAATATGACTATGTCGTTAGATGAGTTCAGAAGGCATAGATAAACAATGTATAGGAAGCTTGGAAAGCCTCTAATGAGTAGTATCATCTTTTCAGTAGTTTTCTCTTCAGTTTGAGGTTGTACTGAACTATGTTATGGTGTGTATGAACCATGGTGTATATATAGAAGTTTGCTTGTTACCATGTTGTTCAGAAGTTCATTTCCGCATTCCATGTGTTTAGTGCATTCTTAATCCATAGTTAATATTGATGTTGATCTAGTCTAAGATGTGAGCTTGTTTGCGAGGATGGTGTTTACCAGGCACAACCGTGCCCCTAGCCATGAGCAGGGAGAAGGTAGTGAGACAGCACAGGAGGAATTGCCTCACCCGCCTTCTCTGGCGGAGGTTATGCTCGAGGCAGAAAGAAACAAGCGAGAGACCAACCGTCTGCTAGAATGTATTGAAAAAAATACGGCTCGTCAGCCGCGAAACGACGCAGTGTCCCTCAATGACTTTGTGAAGCTAAATCCCCCGAAGTTCCATCACTCCGTCGATCCTCTTGACGCTGATGACTGGTTGTGCAGCATATCGCACAAGATACGCTCTGCCAATGTTTCCGAGGCTGACAAGGTGACCTTTGCTGCGTACTTTCTAGAAGGCCCCGCCAATCTGTGGTGGGAGCATTTTGAAGCTATGCGTCCTACCGGACCAACAACCACATGGGCAGATTTCAGTGCAGCTTTCCATCTGCACCACATTCCAGAGGGTCTGATGGATCATAAGAGAGAGGAATTTTGTGCCTTCGCTCAGGGAAAGTTGACCGTGGATGCTTATAGCCGCGAGTTCGGTAATCTCGCTCGCTACGCAACTGAAGAGGTGTCAACTGACGCCAAGAAGCAAGCAAGATTCCGCAAGGGACTGAGCCCCGAACTTCGTCGCGACCTGCGCCTTCATGAATGTACATATTTCCAAGCTCTTGTCAGTAAGGCGATCAGTGCCGAGACTGGTCATACGGACTATGAAGCCACGAAGAAGCACTCTCGCGATTCTAGCTCCTCGTCCAGTTCAACATTTCCAAAGCGTCGGGTGTGGGTCCCGAATAGCTCTCTGCCGCCAAGATATACTCCGAGGCCATCCTATGTGGCGCCTCGGGCAAACTAGACCACCCCCCAGCAAAGACCTATGGTGGTCCAGCTAGCAATGCTGCACCACATGCCAATCAGGTGACCTGTTACAAGTGTGGAGGACCAGGACACTATTCACGTGAGTGTCCTCAGAATATAGCTGCCAAGCAACCTGAGAAGTCTGTTGGGCAAGGAAAGTCGGGCAAAGCATATTATGTGAAGCCAACTCCTGCGCGTGGTTGCGTGAATTATATTTCAGCTGAAGAAGCTGCAGAGGATCCCAACGTCATTCGGGTACGCTCCTTGTCAATCGTCACCCAGTGTCTGTTCTTTTTGACACTGGGTCATCTCATTCCTTCATTTCCGAAAGTTATGAGTAGTTGCATAACATATCCTTTTGTGATATGCCAATCCCATTAGTTGTCCAAACCCCTGGTAGTAAATGGCAAACTTCTAGGATAAGTTATGATAATGAAATCCTAGTAGACAAGCTAGTTTTCCTAGCATCATTGATAGCCCTTAAATCCTCTGATATCAATATCATCTTGGGTATGGACTGGATGTCATCTCATTACGCCAAGATTGATACCCATACTAGGAATGTTCAGCTTACCCATCCCTCGGGTGAGATAGTTAATGTCTCAACTCGAGTTTCGTAATGCCAACTCTATTCCCTAAATGCTAGTCCTCTTCCAGAACTTGAAGACATTCCGATAGTCCGTGACTTCCCGGATGTTTTTCCAGAAGAACTGCCAGGAATTCCACCTGACAGGGATGTGGAGTTTGTGATAGATCTTGTTCCAGGAACTGTCCCAATAGCCAGAAGACCCTATATGATGGCACCCTTAGAGCTAGCCGAGCTTAAGGAACAACTAGATGAGGTCTTTAATAAAGGTTTCATCCGACCTAGATCTTCTCCTTGGGCTTGTCCCGTCCTCTTCGTCAAGAAGAAGGATGGAACGAATCGGATGGTTGTAGATTATCGACCAGTTAATCTGGTCACCATAAAGAACAAGTATCCGCTCCCCAGGATCAACGATCTATATGATCAGCTCGCTGGATCCTCGGTCTTCTCTAAAATGGATTTGAGGTTGGGTTACCATCAAATCAAGATCAAGAACGGGGACATTCCAAAAACGGCCTTTGTTACTCGTTATGGCCAATACGAGTACACCGTCATGCCTTCGGTTTAACCAATGCCCCAGCCACCTTCTCTCGCTTGATGAATTCAATCTTCATGGAGTATTTGGATAAATTCGTTGTGGTATACCTCAATGATATTCTGATCTACTCGAAGAACGAACAAGAACATGCCGAGCATCTAAGGCTGGTATTGATGAAACTTAGTGAGCATTGCATTTATGCCAAGTTTTCAAAATGAGAATTTTGGTTATCAGAAGTGACCTATCTAGGCCACGTAATCTCTGGTAAGGGTATTGCTATCAATCCCGAGAGAGTTCAATCCGTCCTTGATTGGACTCAACCTAAATCGGTTAAGCAAGTTAGGAGTTTTCTTGGTCTAGCGAGCTACTATTGTCGCTTTGTCGAGAACTTCTTCAAGGTTGCAAAGCCTCTAACTGAACTCCTCAAGAAAGATAAAAAGTTCGAGTGGACACCATAGTGTGAGCATAGCTTTCAGGAACTGAAAAGATGCCTAACTTCCGCACCTCTGTTGCTGCCACTAGATTTCTCTAAGGGCTTTGTTATCTATTGCGACGCCTCGCGACAAGGATTAGGTTGCATTCTCATGCAGGATCGTCATGTGATTGCATACGCATATCGAAAGTTGCGTCCACATGAGGATAATTATCCCACACATGATCTTGAGCTTGCAGCTGCAGTCCATGCAGTAAAAACCTGGCGACATTACCTTCTTGGTAATCATTGCGAAATATTCATTGATCACCAAAGTGTGAAGTATATATTCACCCAGCCGGATTTGAATCTCAAGCAAAGACAGTGGGTCGAGTTGATCACAAATTACGACTTAGGGATAACTTACACCCCGGGGAAGGCCAATGTCATGGCTGATGCACTAAGTCGTAAGTCTTATTGTAACAATCTGATGTTACAACGAGGTCAACCACGTCTCTATGAGCAATTTCGGAAGTTAAACCTCCACATTGTTCCTCAAGGATTCCTTTCTACCCTGGTGGAAAAACCTACTCTTGGGGATCAAATCATACCTGTATAGAATTATGATAAGGGTATATCCCGGATCAAGGAGAATATTACTAGCGGAAACGCTAAGTATTTCTCTACTAATGAGCAAGGTGTTGTGTTCTTCCAGAACTGTCTAGTGGTTCCTAAGAGCAAATGTCTACGACAGTTGATCCTTAAGGAGGCTCAAGATTCTCCTCTCACCATTCGTCCTGGTTGTACTAAGATGTATCAGGACCTATGCCAGAGGTTTTGGTGGACTAGGATGAAGAGAGAAATTGCTGAGTTCGTTGCTAACTGCGATGTTCGTCGTCGAGTTAAAGCGGAACATCAAAGGCCTGCTCGCACCCTTCAACCTTTAGCTACTCCTGAATGGAAATGGGATAAAGTCAGTATGGATTTCATCACTGGATTTCCTAGGACCAAGAAAGGGAATAATGCTATCTTTGTGGTCATTGACCGTTTTCCAAAGTAGCTCATTTTGTTCCAGTTCGTGAGAGCATAACAGCTAGCCAGCTAGCAGAGTTATATATCTCTCGAATAGTGTCTCTTCATGGTGTCCCTCTAGAGATTAATTCAGATCATGGAAGTATTTTTACTTCTCATTTCTGGGAAAGTTTTCAAAATGCCATGGGGACTCACCTATCTTTTAGCAGTGCTTTCCATCCTCAATCAAGTGGTCCAGTAGAAAGAGTAAATAAAATCCTAGAGGATATGCTTTGAGGTTGTGTTAGATCGTTCGGTATGAATTGGGAGAAGTGTCTTCCATTCGCCGAGTTTTCTTATAACAATAGTTATCAATCAAGCTTGGGCAAAGCCCCTTTTGAAGTTCTCTATGGACGAAGATGTCGAACACCTCTTAATTGGTCAGAAACCGGAGAGAGGCAACTCTTTGGTCTGGATATGATCCAAGAAGCAGAAGAGCAAGTTCGCATTATTGGTGAAAAGTTGAAAACAGCCCAATCTCATGAAAAGAGCCAAAATGATCACCATCATAAGGTTGTGCCTTTGAAGTTGACGAGAAGGCTTACCTTCATGTTACACCTTTGAAGCGTACCCATCGCTTCGGTATCAAAGGCAAATTGGCTCCTCGTTACATTGGTCCTTTTCGCATTCTTGCCAAACGAGGAGAAGTTGCCTACCAGTTGGAACTTCCTCCGCATCTTACCAAGGTTCATGATGTTTTCCATGTCTCAAAACTGAGGCATAGCTTCTCAGGTCCTATCCGTGAAGTGGACCACGAAACGCTTGATCTCCAAGATAACCTTTCATACCGAGAATACCCTGTTTGTATTCTTGATCAAGATGAGAGTACCACTCGACGTTGAAACCTCAAGTTTCTTAAAGTTCAATGGTCAAATCATTCTGAAAAAGAAGCAACATGGGAAAGAGAGGACCGTCTCCGACTTGAGTATCCCGCGCTCTTCCCAAAGACTTCCAAATCTCGGGACGAGATTCTTTTGAGTGGGGGTGAGTT
This sequence comes from Hordeum vulgare subsp. vulgare, assembly GCF_904849725.1. Classification (NCBI taxonomy): domain Eukaryota; kingdom Viridiplantae; phylum Streptophyta; class Magnoliopsida; order Poales; family Poaceae; genus Hordeum; species Hordeum vulgare. The sequence goes on along the minus strand of NC_058519.1, from coordinate 213,426,850 downwards.
GTCACATCCCTAGTTTCCATTTGATGATTAGCAAGAATGTGCTCATGTTTTATTCTTGCATTAAAATGAATATAGAAATCAAAGAAAACCCCTATCACTTCCATATTCAACCCAATTCAAAACTTGTGATAAATAAATGAACCCAATATGGCCTTCATAAAAGCCCACCCTTTTTGATAAATATTGGAAACAATATTTCAGGGGTGGAACTTATTTTTAAAATACATTTGGCATTTTATTTAAATCATAAAAGCTACTGAAATCACCCAAATATGTTATTTTTAATATTTTAGAATATCATAAAATGTTGAATCATTTATGTGGGCTTGGATATAATTCAAATAACACCCCAGAGTTTTATTCACTAATTATAGGAAGAGTTTGGAGCTAAAATAAAATCAAAAAAAGTCAGAAATGATTTAACAGAAACAGAAATGGAAAAAAATGGGAAAAGAGTTACGTGTCGCTCACCTTGGCCCAGCCCATCTTCTCGTGTCGTCTTCCCCTCGCCAATCGACAGCAGGAGGTGGCCGCCGCTTCCTCCGGCGTGACCCCGCACCTGGGTGCCTATCTAGCCTATACGTCGCGCTGGCCGCGAAGGGATAAGCCTCCCGAGCCCATTCCATTCCTCTCCCTCTCCCCATTCTCTCTCCTCCTCCCCTCTCTCTCGGCCGCCATTAGAGCCGAGCTCGAGCTCGAGCTAGCCGTCGCTTCCGGCCATCACAAGCCTCCCCGAGCATGCCATCCTCTCCGCCTCGTCGAGCACATCGTCCACGCCAAAGCAAACGAGATCCCGAGCCCTGCATCACCCTCATCATCATTGTCTTCCACCTTCGGCCGATGGCAACTCGTCGTCTATTCACCAGATCCAACGCCTCCCCGAGCAGCCTGAGCCTCTCATCGACATCACCGTGAGCTCCGGAGTGTTTCCCCCCATCTACCCCTCTCTCTCCTGCTCTCTAGCCTCGTGGCCGTCGAACCCGATTTCCGGCCACCGCCATGGCTCGTCGCCCGTGCTCTCCGGCCACCCCTAGCTCCTCTCGATGCCCCTGTTAGATGAGGCCGATCTTGGGCTTCCTCCCAGTGCTCTCGGCACTCCGATCTAAGCCCGTAGCAAGTTTTAGGGCAACTCCGGCGAGGATCCGCCGCGGGTTTGGTCGCCGTCGGCGAAGCTCCGGTGGGGGCCGACGTGGACAGCTCATTAGAGCCTCATCCACCCCCTAGAGACACTCACAGTGGGCCCTAGAGTGGGTCAAACCCCACTTAGTCTCTGGTCAGCGTGGGATTAGCCCTTGAGCCACTGACCAGTGGTTCCTACTGGTCAGGTTTGACCTGCCAGCCCCTGTTGACCCTGATGACGTCAGCGTGGCACAATAATTCTATTTCTGTGATTAAATTAATTCCAAAAAGTGCTGAAACTTTGAAAAATCACAGAAAATTAAATATAACTCCAAATCTGACAAGTAATATATGTAAAATGATTAGAACAATTCAATGAACACAATGGTGCTATTTTCATATATGATAAACAAAGTTATGAAACAACATCAGGTCAAATCAATTAAAGGAAATTAATAAATGTCCCATTTTAAATAATATATGAACTTAAATTCAAATTAGCATCAAACCAAAGGTTTGGTAGCCACACTAGCTCATGCTACATTTCATTTCATGCCATGTTCTTGCATCATATTGTTGCATATGAATGTTAATGATTGTCGTTATTATTTCGCTAGGCTCTGCCCTTCCGGATACGTCCGAATATCCGACTGACGGATTTAATCCTTCTGCTGAGCAACAAAGCAAGCACCCTTTTGATCATCCCGATATAATCACATGTTCTGCTCCTGCTCCCACTTATTGTATTAGGACAAAATATTTCAAATGCTTTACTTAGGTAGCTGAACCTATTCCTTTGCATGACCTGTCATTGTCACAATAAATAGCCAAACCTTGCACCCTAACACACATGGTAGTTGCTTGAGCCATGAAGTGTCTTATCCTGCTATGCTTGCAATGCCTATAGTTGTGTCATGTCTGTTTCATCTGGGTGATGAACAGGAATGGATGAATGTGTTCTAGTGACAAAGAATAAGTGTGGAACCTGATTTGGTAAAGGTACCGATGAAAGGCTATGTAGGAGTACATGGTGGGTTGTTTCATTGCAACCGTCCTTAGGAACTGAGTTTTGTGTACGTAATCCAAGACTAGATACTACGACACGTTGGGATACTTAATTGACCCTCTCGACTTATTAATCGCCTAGTACTCGGTCCAGGAGTTGCTTGTAGTTTCTGGTGTTTGTAGTCATGCTGGTGGCCGTGCATAGTGCTGACCTTAGAGGTGGGCTATGATGCGGTAGGCAGTGGCACGGCGTACCAAGTGGCAACCCAATGGTGGGCTTGGGAACCCTGCTCACATCGTTTGGGGTCGTGGCGGAAACCTCGGCCGGACTTCCGTGCGGGTTCACTCTCAAATAGGCGATAAACCTGGACTAGGTATTAGCGTCGTTAACGGTCGGGGTCGACTCCCTCGCTGGGCTTCCGATTGAAGGTTGCCGAGGTCCATGACGTGCACATGGCGATAAGTGGCGAGAGCATGTGTGAAGAAGTACACCCCTGCAGGGTTATGATCTATTTGAATAGCCGTGTCCGCATATATGGACTACTTGGAGACATATGTTGTTCATAGATAACTTTAATGGCTACTCATAAAAGTATCAAGATAAGTGTGAGTATCATGTATGGCATTTTCGTAGGGAGATGGAAAGGAATCCATGATAGTGTATTGTTGTGGTGGTAGTGGACTCGTGTACGACTTATCAAGTTGTTTAAAACTATTTAAGATTGTAGTTTAGTCTAGCCAAGAGTCAAAGCTGGCTTGCTGCATGAAACCCCACAACTCCCTTTATTGATACATGTGCATGAGTAGATAGATCTGTTCTAACGTGTTGCTGAGTACCTTTGTACTCATGTTTTTTTCATAAATGTTGCAGAAGATACCCACGAGCCAACAGATGGGTTCTATCTAGACCTTGATGATGATGATTAGCTGGTGTCCCAGCTACGACCTGGCCCCTTTTAGAAGGGATGTGTAGATAGTCAGGCTTTATGCCTTTTCCTTTCAACTATCTCTACTCAGACAGCTTAATGCTTCCGCTTGGTTTGTATGACTCTACTTGTATGACTTGAGTGTTGGGTCATGTGACCCCTACCTGTATGAACTTATTATGCAAGACTCTTCCGAGTCTTCAAAATAAATGTTGTGATGTTATATGGTTATGTTGTGATGCCATTGTTGTATCTATGCATATCAAGTATGTCATGCGTACGTGTGATGCACTGTGATATGTATGGGATTCGACACCTAGTCGTATGCCCTTCGTAGCTCTCTACACAGAGAAATGCCCCTTTGTGTTTCCATCGAGCCTTGGTAGTTCGCTACTGCTCCGGACACATTGGTTGACCGGCATGTATCCTTCTTAGTTGTTGTGTTTGTCCCTGCGGGGAAATGTCACGCGGTGTAATGGAGTCCTTGTAGCTTTCTATGACTGGTCTACACTCACTGATGACCGACACCTGCTTTGATGGGTTATGAATGCATGTATGTGTGTAGTTGAGCCACTTGAGTTTATGACTAGTTATGTCAACCTGGGTTCTTTGACGTTGGAATGCTAGCGACACAATTGCATACGTGAGTCAAAAGGCGCAAACGGTCCCGGCTAAGGTAAGGTGGCACCCGTGGGGTTAACCGTGCGTGAGACCGCAAAGGGATGTGATGTGTTACAGGCTGGATTCCTATGGCTTAGGATCGGGGTCCCGACAACGATCTAGGTATCGCATGCGCCCACGTATACGCGGGCCCACTCGTGAGCTAACGATCAAATGCATTGATCCGACGGCAACGTCCGTTATTACCTGTTCTGAGGGTTTCGGGCAAGGGAGTGGGGAAAAGTGAGCAAAAGTTAACAGAGTGGGGATGAATGAGTAGAGCTAAGGAACCAGGGGCATGGGTATAAAAATCCCTAATTCTTTTATATGCTTCAGAAATTCTGTCTCAAGCCTCCTTCATATTTTCTCCATTCTTTTGATGGAAAGCTAGGACCTCAGATTTCCCCAAAGTATCAAACCCTAACATGCTGGAGTAAGCAGAAAGTATAACTAAAAGCAAACCAACTAATTTTTTTGTGGTTTTTGGTATAAGACTCTAAAGCAAAAACAAGAAAGCAAACTAACAATACTAAATGCAAAGGTAAAAGATAGCGTGCAACTCCCCTATCTTGAAGACTGGAGTTCCTGGCAACGGCGCCAGAAATTTGCTTGATGACGAGTTGATGGATATACTTATCACCTCTTGTTAGTTACCCCCAAGTGGAAGGTGGAGATGTAGTCAGTAGCAGATTTCCCTTACACAGGGACAGTAAGGTTTATCCAACTAGGAGGACTCCGAGGATCAACAAGTAGGTGTCCGCTGCTCTGGCTCTAGCAGAAGACGTGGACCTGCACACACAACAAATAACTTTGCTCCCAACGAGTACAGAGAGGTTGTCAATCTCTCCAGCCTTGTAGTTTACAAAGGATCAAAACAGAAGCGGGAATAGTGATAGTGATTGCAATAGAAAAGTAAATTAAAGCAGTAAATGATAGAGGTGTAAACAATGGTGGTAATATGGACCAGAGTCACATGATGTTCGCTAGTGATGTCTCTCTCCCAAAAGACGATAAACAACTATGCATGCGTAAACAAATTATAGTTGAGCAATTGACAGAATTATAAATGCACCGCAATGCTAATCATGCTACTAGAAAAATAGAGGCTCAAAAGTAATGGGCAGTACGCCAAGACAAGTAGACCGTTTATCCATCAGCATCTACTTACTAATCATCCACCTTGAGATATCTATCCAGAACGTCTCGCTGGTATTCAGTTGCGAGCCCCACCCAAAGTGTAAACTCAAAGCAACGGACAACTACATTAACGAACTTTGCGTAAGGTAAACAATCCTTGCAACCATGGTCACAAGCACCGTTGTTTTCTCCCTGGTGGCAACAACACATACCCTAGTCTCATGTTTCTGTTACTCAAGCTATACATCAGGGGGCATGTACCCACAATCATACATAACGCTCCCTCTTGGAGTTACAATGTACTTCTCGGCCAAAGCAAAAAAAAGCAATGGAGAACATGCATGAATTACTCAAGAACAAAATATAAAAGGATAATCAAATATATAACTCATCACAATCTGAACATAATCTCATAATCCATCGGATCCCAGCAGACAAAGCATAGCAACAGCAGGTAAATTACATAGATGCCTTGATCATGTAGGGCAGCTCACAAGGGCTAAACATTGAAGCACAAGATTGGAGAGAATACATCACATAGCTACTGGTCATGGACTAATGGTCCAAGGAGGACTACTCACGGCACGTCCGGGAAGCGTCCATGGTCGTGGAGAAGCTCCCGGAGGTCAATCCTCCCTCCCGCAGGTTGTCGGGAAGAGGTCTTCTGGCTCTCCTGATCTCGGAAGAGCTGTGGTGACGGAACGATGGAGAAATTCGCGATTCTGGATAGCATGTAAGGGTTCCCTATCGGAGAGATAAATATATGGCAAAGGAGGGCACCAGAAGAGGTGGGACCCACCCAGGTGACCTGGAGGCGCGGCCAGGAGAGGGGCCACGTAGGGAGGCCGTCTGGGTAGGCCCTGGCTCCCCTCTGGCCCACCTTTGGTGCTCGTGAAGCTTCCGTCACGCTGATTTTTATATATTTTTCTCGGGATTTTTGGGACTCTGTAAATTGGGGTAAAACTCCATGCAAAAAAGACATCAGCATACAGAAACTGAAACTGGGTGCACTGAGTTAGTAGGTTAGTCCAAATATGTGTAAAAAGGTATAAAAGTGTAGCAAAACATATAACAATTTCAACCAAAAGATCATGGAACAAGAAGAAATTATAGATAGTTTGGGCCGTATTAGTGGGGGCGGCGCATCTTGTTCTTCGTCGTTTGCTCGGGAAGGTTGGGGCCGAAACGAACAGGAGAGAGCCGCGAAGTCGCCGGTGGCAGAAACGAGCTTCTCGATGTGCTGGAGCCAGTTGTGGTGGCGGTCAGGGGCGGGTCGGTAGCGGAGCAGCTAAGTGGTCATGGCGAGCGCGCGTCGGTCATGTGGCGTCTCCGGTCGGGCATGCGAGGTCGCCCCGGAAACCCGGACTAGCGAGGGAGTGGTGGTGCAGCCGTCGTCGTGCTCGGTAGCCGGCTAGGAGGAGCGATGTTGTTCTTGAACGTCGGGGCCCGTGGTGGCATTCATCACGGGCGATGGCGACCGGCGTGCGCCTGCGGGGCCTGTGGGCGCCTCCTGAGCAATGCGGGCAGCGCGACGTTCGCCGCGAGCCCGGAGAGCGTCAGCCATCGGAGCGAAGAAGCTTGGTGGAGACGGAACTTGGAGAAGACCTTGAACGCCCCCTACCTAGCGTGCCAAGTGTCGGATTTTGGGCTCCGCAAAACCGTAAAGATTCGAACTCAGGGGTGTGCAAGAAGATCTCTCACTGGTTCGCCTGCCCTAGCTTGCTACTCGCTTCGGATGGTGTGGGAGACACAGAACACAACAGTTTACCCAGGTTTGGGACGCTGCAAAGCATAAAACCCTACTCCTTCTTTGGTGGATTGCCTCTCACGAAGGTTGGTGGAAGAACTAGTACAGTGCTTGGGCGCCTCCGGAGGTTGCGTGACCTTGCAGGGTGCTAGTGGGTGAATGAATGGTTCGGAAATCGGATCCCCTCTGTGAAGCAACCTATCCCTTACTTATAGTGGCGACCCCGGTCCTCTTCCCTTATCGTTTCAGCGGGAAGGGATGCCACAGCGGCCAATTTTGAAGGAGGATAGGGGAACATGCTATCCTGCCCAAAGGTGGTCTTTGCCTGCAAAGTGGCTTCCCACGCTGCAGGGACGGGCCTAGGGATGATGTCTGTCCGGCTGGCGGGCGGCGACGGCCCTGTTGCACCATAAGGGAAACATTTGGAAGATGCCTTTGGGGCCCTGGTACGTCCTTGCCACCCTTTGCACTAAAGGGGAAACTGCTCCGCTCTGCTGTCTGCTGCTCACCTGTCCTTCCCTTGCATCATCATTGACTCCTAAGGCTGGGCCTAGACTCGGAATATCTGCCGCTCCGGAGGGGTCCTAAGGAGGCCCCCCGCGGGTCTCGATGTCGTTCCTCCTCATGAGGCTTGGACCCTCACGAGGGCCTTGCCTTGAGCGGTGCCGAGCCCGTCGGTTTCTTAATGAAGTGGGACGGCCCTGGGCCACATGCAAGCAGGTCCGGGTATCCCCATTCCCAGAACGTCGACAACGGCGGCCAAGGAGGGGGATGCGGCCAGGGTGGAGGTGGCTTGCCTCGCAAGTTGGGAGGTGGGCCACCATCGCCCTAGGGTTCCCAGCCCTAGGCGCGCATGGGCCTTGGTTGGCCGAGCCAGCCCACCTAGGTGGCTGGCTCCCACCTTATTTCGTCCCTCGTGGCTCTCCGTGGCTAGTGGCCCCTCCCGGTGTGCCTCCGATACCCTTTCGGTGATCCCGTTACAATACCAATATACCCCGGAACCTTTGTGGTTACCGAAACTCGACTTCCTATATACAAATCTTTACCTCCAGACCATTCCGGAGCTCCTCGTGACATCAGGGACCTCATACAATACTCCTAACAACCTTTGGTTACCACATAATATTCGCATTACAACTCTAGCATCATCAAACCTTAAGTGTGTAGACCCGATGGGTTCGGGAACCATGCAGACATGACCGAGACACCTCTCCGGTCAATAACCAACAACCGGATCTAGATATCCATGTAGGCTCCCACATGTTCCATGATGATCTCATCGGATGAACCACGATGTCGGGGATTTAATCAAACCCGTATGCAATTCCCTTTGTCTCTCGATATATAACTTGCCTGAGATTCGATTGTCGTTATCCCCATACCTTGTTCAATCTCATTACCGGCAAGTCTCTTTACTCGTTCCGCAACACATGATCCCGTGACTAACTCCTTAGTCACATTGATCTCAATAGGATGATGTATTACCAAGTGGGCTCAGAGATACCTCTCCGTCATACGGAGTGACAAATCCCAGTCTCGATTCGTGCCAAGCCAAAAGACACTTTCGGAGATACCTGTAGTGCACCTTTATAATCACCCAGTTACGTTGTGACGTTTTACACACCCAAAGAGTCCCTACAGTGTCCGGGAGTTGCAAAATCTCATGGTCTAAGGAAATGATACTTGACATTAAAAAACTTTAGCTGACGAACTACACGATCTTATGCTATGCTTAGGATTGGGTCTTGTCCATCACATCATTAACCTAATGATGTGATCCTGTTAGCAATGACATCCAATGTCCATGACCAGGAAACCATGACCATCTATTGATCAACGAGCTAGTCAACTAGAGGCTTACTAGGGACTTGGTATGGTCTATGTATTCACACATGCATTACAGTTTCCGGTTAATACAATTGTAGCATGAACAATAGACAATTATCATGAACATGAAAATATAATAATAACCACTTTATTATTGCCTCTAGGGCATATTTCCAATAGTCTCCCACTTGCACTAGAGTCAATAATCTAGTTACATTGTGATGAAACGATCACCCATAGAGTTCTGGTGTTGATCATGTTTCGCTCGCGGTAGAGGTTTAGTCAACGGATCTGTGACATTCAGATCGTATGTACTTTACAAATATCTATATGTCCATCCTGGATGTATCCATAAATGGAGTTTAAGCGGCGCTTGATGTGCTTGGTCTTCTTGTGAAACCTGGGCTCCTTGGCAATGGCAATAGCTCTAGTGTTGTCATAGAATAGAGTCATCGGGCCTGACGCACTGGGAATCACTCCTAGGGCGGTGATGAACTCCTTCATCCAAACTCCTTCCCGTGCTTCTTCCGAAGAAGCTATGAACTCTGCTTCACATGTAGATGACGACATGACGCTTTGCTTGCAACTGCACCAGCTAACTGCCCCACCATTCCAAATATACACGTATCCGGTTTGTGACTTAGAGTCATCCGGATCTGTGTTGACGCTAGCATCGACGTAACCCTTTACGATGAGCTCTTCGGCACCTCCATAAGCGAGAAACATATCTTTAGTCCTTTTCAGTTACTTAAGGATATTCTTAACCGCTATCCAGTCATCCACTCCTGGATCACTTTGGTACCTCCCTACCAAACTTATGGCAAGGTTCACATCAGGTCTGGTACACAACATGGCATACATAATAGAGCCTATGGTTGAAGCATAGGGGACGGTACTCATCTTTTCTTTATCTTTTGTCGTGGTCGGGCGTTGAGCTGTGCTCAACCTCACACCTTGTAATACAGGCAAGAACCCCTTCTTGGCCTTATCCATATTAAAATTCTTCAATATCTTGTCAAGGTATGTGCTTTGTGAAAGACCAATGAGGCATCTCGATCTATCTCTATAGATCTTGATGCCTAACATGTAAGCAGCTTCTCCAAGGTCCTTCATTGAAAAACACTTATTCAAATAGGCCTTTATGCTTTATAAAAGTTCTATATCATTTCCCATCAACAATATGTCATCCACATATAATATAAGAAAAGCTACAGAGCTCCCACTCACTTTCTTGTAACTACAGGCTTCTCCATAAGTCTGTACAAACCCAAACAGTTTGATCACCTCATCAAAGCGAATGTTCCAACTCCGAGATGCTTGCACCAGCCCATAGATGGAGCGCTGGAGCTTGTATACCTTGTCAGCATTTTTAGGATCGACAAAACCTTCCGGCTATATCATATACAATTCTTCTTTAAGAAATTCGTTAAGGAATGCTGTTTTGACGTCCATTTGCCAGATCTCATAATCACAAAATGCGGCAACTTCTAACATGATTCGGACCGACTTCAGCATCGCTACGGGTGAGAAAGTCTGATTGTATTCAATTCCTTGAACTTGTCAATAACCCTTAGCGACAAGTCGAGCCTTCTAGATAGTCACATTACCATCCGCATCAATCTTCTTCTCAAAGATACATTTATTTTGTATGGGTCGCCGATCATTGGGAAAGTCCCCTAAATTCCATACATTGTTCTCATACATGTATCCCATCTCGGATTTCGTGGCTTCAAGCCATTTGTTGGAATCCGGACCCGCCATCCCTTCTTCATAGTTCGAAGGTTCACTATTGACCAACAACATGATTTCCATGACAGGGTTGTCGTACCACTCTGGTGCGGAACATGTCCTTGTGGACCTTCGAGGTTCAGTAGCAACTTGATCCGAAGATTCATGATCATCATCATTAACTTCCTCTCTAGTCGGTGCTGGCAGTACAGAAACATTTTCCTATGATGCGCTACTCTCCGGTTCAAGAGGAGGTACAATTACCTCATCAGGTTCTCCTTTCCTCCAACTTACTTCTTTCAAAAGAAACTCTTTCTCTAGAAAGGATCTGTTCTTGACAACAAAGATTTTGCCTTCGGATCTAAGATAGAAGGTATAACCAATAGTTTGCTTAGGGTATCCTATGAAGACACATTTTTCCACTTTGGGTTTGAGCTTCTCAGGTTGAAGTTTTTTCACATAAGCATCGCAGCCCCAAACTTTCAGAAACAACAGCTTAGGTTTCTTTCCAAACAATAATTATACGATGTCGTCTCAACGGATTTAGACGGTGCCCTATTTAAAGTGAATGCAGCAGTTTCCAGTGCATATCCCCAAAATGATAGTTGTAGACTAGTAAGAGACATCATAGATTGCACCATATCCAATAAAGTGTGATTACGACGTTCAGACACACCGTTAGGATGAGGTGTGCAAGGCAGCATGAGTTGTGAAACAATTCCACATTTTCTGAAGTGTGTGCCAAACTCGTGACTCAAATATTCTCCTCCACGATCAGATCGTAAGAACTTTATTTTCTTGTCACGTTGATTCTACACCTCACTCTGAAACTCCTTGAACTTTTCAAAGGTTTCAGACTTGTGTTTCATTAAGTAGACATACCCATATATGCTAAAGTCATCGGAGAGGGTGAGAATATGACGATAGCCACCGTGAGCTTCAACGCTCATTGGACCACATACATCAGTATGTATTATTTCCAACAAGTTGGTTGCTCGCTCCATTGTTCCGGAGAATGGAGTCTTGGTCATCTTTCCCATGAGGCACGATTCGCATGTGTAAAATGATTCAAAAACGAGAGACTCCAAAAGTCCATCTGTATGGAGTTTCTTCATGCGCTTGACACCGATATGACCAAGGCAGTAGTGCCACAAGTACGTGGGACTATCATTATCAACCTTACATATTTTGGTACTCACACTATGAATATGTGTATCATCACATTCGAGATTCGTTAAGAATAAATCATTAACCAGTGGGGCATGACCATAAAATATATCTCTCATATAAATAGAACAACCATTATTCTCAGATTTAAATGAGTGGCCATCTTGCATCAAGCGAGATCCCGATACAATGTTCATGCTCAAAGATGGTACTAATAACAATTATTAAGGTTTAAAACTAATCCCGAAGGTAGATGTCGAGGCAGCGTGCGCCATCACCTCGTCCTTTGCCAGTCTCCGCTTATTCCACAGTTCCTGTTTTGAGCTGCAAATGTGAGCAGCAACACTGGTATCAAATGCCGAGAAGCTACTACGAGCGCTGGTAAGGTACACATCAATAACATGTATATCATATATACCTTTGACGTTGCTGGCCTTCTTATCCACTAAGTACTTGGGACAGTTCCGCGTCTACTGACCGTTTCCCTTGCATTCATACCACTCAGTCTCAGGCTTGGGTCCATTCTTGCGCTTCTTTCCGGCAACTGGTTTACCGGGCGCGGCAACTGCTTTGTCGTCCTTCTTGAAGTTCTTTTTACCCTTGCCTTTCTTGAAACTAGTGGTCTTATTCACCATCAACACTTGATGTTCCTTCTTGATTTCCACCTCCGCTGATCTCAGCATTGAATATAACTCAGGAATGGTCTTTTCCATCCCTTGCATGTTATAATTCATCATGAAGCTCTTGTAGATAGGTGGAAGCGACTGAAGGATTCTCTCAATAACCGCGTCATCCGCAAGATTAACTTCCAGCTGAGGCAGACGGTTGTGCAACCCAGATATTCTGTGTATGTGCTCACTGACTGAACTATTTTCTTCCATCTTACAGCTGATTAACTTATCGGAGACCTCATAACTCTCGACCCGTGCATGAGCTTGGAAAACCAGTTTCAGCTCCTTGAACATCTCATATGCTCCATGTTTCTCAAAATGCTTTTGGAGCCCTGGTTCTAAATTGTAAAGCATGCTGCACTAAAACAGAGAGTATTCATCAATTCGCGACTGATTGGCATTCATAATGTCCTGGGCTGCCGCGGGAACGGGAGGGTCACCTAGCGGTGCATGAAGGAGATATCCCTTCTTGGAAGCCATGAGGATGAGCTTTAAATTATGAGCCTAGTCCGCATAGTTGCTACCGTCGTCTTTCAGCTTGGTTTTCTCTAGGAACACATTGAAATTGAGGTTGATATGAGCGTTCGCCATTGGATCTACAATATTGTAAAGACAATTTTAGACTAAGTTCGTGATAATTAAGTTCATCTAATCAAATTATTTAATGAACTCCCACTCAGATAGGCATCCCTCTAGTCATCCAACTGATACATGATCCACGTCGACTAGGTCATGTCTGATCATCACGTGACGATGGTGAACATCTCCATGTTGATCGTATCTCCATACGACTCATTTTCGACCTTTTGGTCTCTCGTGTTCCGAGGCCATGTCTGTACATGTTAGGCTCGTTAAGTCAACATAAGTGTTTGGCATGTGTAAATCTAGCTTAGACCTGTTGGATGCGAACGTTAGAATCTATAACACACGGTCATCACGTGGTGCTTCGAAACAACGATCCTTCGCAACGGTGCACACTTAGGGGGAACACTTTTCTTAAAATTTTAGTGAGGGATCATCTTATTTACTATCGTCATTCTAAGCACATAAGATATAGAAACATGATAAACATCACATGCCAATCATATAGTGACTTGATATGGCCAATATCATCTTGCTCCTTTGATCTCCATCTTCGGGGCATGGCATGATCATCATTCTCACCGGCATAGCACCATAATCTCCATCATCATGATATCCATCATTGGGTCTTCATGAAGTCATCTTGCCAACTATTACTTCTACTACTATTACTAACGGTTAGCAATAAAGTAAAGTAATCACATGGCGTTGCATCTCATACAATGAATTAAGACAACTCATATGGCTCCTGCCGTGTCACACCCTGTTTTCACTACCACTTTTTCTATAATTCAAAAATCTGAGTTCATTAAAAGTTTTTCAAAACTAATGTTGTGATTTCCATGATTGTCATTGTATGCTTGTATGCTTGATCATGTGATATCACAAACCACATTTCTCATGACTTAATTATTTTCAAAACCATTTTTATTGTTTGTGGTTAAAGTAAAACCCTGCCTTGGGATTGCACTACAAGTCCTTGATGGCAAGAAGTGTTCTTATCCAAAGGTGGTGATATGGTTCTAGGACCATTTTAGTGCACAAAAACCACAAAATAATTATTTTATGAATTGTTTTCTTAATTTATTTGCATTTCCATTTCTGAGGCCAGAAATGGTATTCCTATATGGAAAAATACTTTCTGCCTTAGAAAAATCTGAGAAAATTTGGAGATGATCAGAAGGACATATATTTTCCATACATAAGATTTTCAACCTCTATTTGTATTATTATTATTTGAGTAAAACCGTGAAATCCCTTTCTGTATGTTTTGACCTTTTGAAATATTTCCAAAGGGAATATTCTCAATAAATTCCTAGAAAATTCCAGTGGTATCCCTAAGCCATATTTGGTGCCCATATAAAATTTCACTTGATCCAAGGTGATTAAGGACACCAAATATTTGCAAAACCCCATCTGTCCAGATTGAAGTTAGAGCAACTCTACATAGCAAAGTTTGCCCAATGGAGTTGAAACTTTGCAGGAGTGCCTAATACCTCAAATGAGAGCTCCATACCAAAAATGGGATTTGTCGGAGTTAAATTGCCCACACTCTCTTTGGAAGGAACTGATCTAGTCATTTTGTGAAGTTTTCAAGTTTACAAAGCTAAACTTGTCCAATCGAGCTCAAACTTGGTGAAGCCCCTTGTTTTAGCACCAAACCCAATCCTGTTAAGTTGCAGAGCCAGTGGTGGGGTGCAACCACCCAAACCACTATCGAACACCTTCTGACAGTTGGGTAAAACCCCTCCTAACCTTAGCTAAACCCCAACCCTTTCTCCCAAACTCTCAGATTAGGTGGCCAGCATCAATGCCAAGCCCCAGACAACTGGCCTCTCTCCGGTTCAAAGTAGAAATGCAAAAAAACCCAATCTAAGCATCAGCTCAAGGCTGAGAGCACCTGTTTTCTTTGTCCCCCTTGACCAGCCGAAGCTCCCACGGGTCTCCAACGGCTAGGCATCTGTCAGCCAGTGCCCAGGACACCCTAGACACATCCAAGGCAACCCAGAGCGTGCCAGCATGCCATGGCATGCAAAAGTTGTGCTCTCGCGCGCAACAAAGAACCACCGAGGTGGGGCGATGCTCTCAGCCAGTTCCAGCCTCCCCCTAAGTGTCTAACCTCTTCCCCGACATCCCCTCTACATCAGGCGGCCATCAAGGCCCCTCCTCTCCCGCGCTAAGAGCTGGTGCGACGCGTGCCTGCACACACCAGAACCGGCCAGATATGTGCGGCCACGGGTGCTCGCCTCTCCTCTCTCTCCCTTCCTCGCAGTGAGTCCTAGCAGTCCAAAACCACGTCCTGAGACCGTGGTTTCGACCCCAGCTCCTCTCTGCACCCCCATCCGCATCATGGTGAATCACCAGCGTTCCCGAATCGGCTCACCATCACCCCTCGCTCCAGCACCCCTCAGTCCTCATCGCAGCAACCTCAGTCACCTCCCTAGCCACCTAGTAAGCCAGCAGAGCCCCGGTGCTCGAGATCGACCGAGGCCCCTCCGCCTCGGAGCTCCGGTCGATCTCAGGCTACACGTCGGCTCATACATTCCTCTTCCCACCAAACCACTCCCCGTGACCTCAGGAAGCTTTCCCCCTCTTCCCCGAGAAAATCAGTGCCCCTAGCTACCATCTCCACCTTCTCCCGAAACCCCTCCGCCGTAGGTACCTCGTCGCGGGTGAACCTGAGCCCCTCCGACGTTGTCTAGACAACCATTAGGTAGGTGACGACGAGCCGGACCCATTCCCGTCGTCGTTAGGGCCCAAGGACGTCGGTAGCCACGCCTCCTCTCTGGCCAGAGGTAGGAGATGACCCCGACAGGTGTGCCCCACCTGTCGGTGACCCATCTCTCTCCCTCGCTACCCGCAGCCACTAACCACACGGGCCCGCGTGTCAGGTTCAAACCTGACGGCGCGCGCGCCTGGGCAGGCTGGTTGGCTGGCCTTTGGGCCAGCCCAGTCCCAGGCCAAGCCAGGCCACGGTCTGTAGCCTTTTCTTTTTATTTAAAACCTGAGTTCAAATGATTTTTATAAAAAAAATTAACCAGTGTAAAAATATAATTTTTCCACTGTTATTCTTCTAAAAAATGTGTAGTATTTAACAGAACCATTGGTTGAATTTTTCTGCAATTATTCTATTTTATAATAATAAAAAGGATTAAATTGGAATAGTTTTGCTTATGTTAAGTTCATTTAAAAAATATTCCTTCACTAAAAATAGAAGCAAATATTTTTATAACATTTATCAGAAATAACTAACATTTTTAAAATGACTTTGTGATCTATTTTGGAGTGAGCTACTTATTATTTTTATCTTTATACGACGATAGAAAACCCGTGTGACGAAGGAGTCGGAGCGGAAGTCCTCGAAGACCCCTAATACCTAGCTGACCGAGGCAGGCAGCCCTTTGACCATGTCTGAGCATATGTTATGATGCATGCTAGTGTAGCAAATATTTCCGTTGCATATGATCATAAGTACCGGTAAATCATTGAGGTGATGTTACCGATGGCTCCTCCAGAGCACATGCATTGAGCTTGATCCTACCACCTATGAGGGTCATGCTAATATCATGTTGAAAAGTAAAGTTAGAATAGTATTAGCATGAGCATGATGATGACATAAATCAAAGGTTTATGAAAACCCCGTCGGGTGCCACTAATGCCCGAGGGTGATGATGAGTTAGGTGGCCACTTTTGGTGAAGTGGTGCACCGGGTATTTGTGTCTGTATGGTTTTGGAAATGGGATTAGATTTATGATGTGTCGACCGTCCCAACCTTACATGTACGACCATGTTACCCCTTTATGGGACGGGGTTGTGTTGATTACTCTGGTCGGTGCTAGCAAAGAGCCACATTACTAGTGGCGGGAGTGATGTGTGGTCACTCTCGTGATGGGGTCGTGCCAGGTAGGACGACTATGCCGTTTTTACATGTTCCAGGCACACCATTTGTCCCCGCATGGTTCATATTGTCCAGAGTCGGTGCTCATAAGATGTACAACATGTGGGTTGGGTACCAATCGAGTGGACCTCTTTGTCTGGTATCGTTAGGGAAAGGCATTGATCAGGTACTTACCTCGGGTATGTTATATACCGCGAGTCGTGGATGACACAGAAGTTTCCCGGATCTCGTGGGTCCAGTGTAGTACCTCTGCAGAGTTTAAAACTATTCCAATAGCCGTATCCACGGTCAAGGACAGTTGGGTGGTGCTGCTTAAACTACGTCCACTCGTTTCCACATAAACCAAGTGTGTGTGAATTTGGAGTTAATACGAAACAGATGATATGACTAAGTTTGGTGACTTGGCATATAGGGTGAACCCGGAGTGTACAGCCCTCGACAGATATATTGATATCTGTAACCTATTCTTCAAATCAACATTTAGCTTATGTTGCATACACATGATCATGTTTATTACAACAAGTTGTTGTCCACCAAATATGCATATTATTGTTATCCTTCACTTGCATTGTTCATATCATGGGCTGTTTGCGAGTACATTCAAAAATACTCATTGGCTTGCCACTGGTTATATTATTGACAAGACATGGAAGGATCGGAGTTTGGAGATGAGTACGTCTTCGGAGACGCCCCTGCGAACTAGGACGCTTCCCAGTCAGAATATTTGTTGGTGTAGGCTAATGGCATGGGCACCCGCTTAGCCCTAAGATTTCCGCTACTAGTTGTATTTGTGTGATTTGGCCTTATAGTCCCTACCTTGTGAACTTGACCATTCGGTCACGTGATGTAATAATTCGGTATTTGGATGTAAGACTCTTAATATTCAGTATATGTGTGTTCAGTGAGCATTGATCTCAGGGATCAGTGAGCACGTTCATTCGGCGATATCGACTCGTAAGTCGGGGTGCCCACAGAGCTGGTATCAGAGCCATTCTGACTAGAGGAAGCCTTAGGTAGCATGGACGATAGCCGAGACGATTAGTGCACCTAGACCTTAACCTGAGATTTCTGCACCCACTAAAAACTTTCTAACGCTCTCTCCCTACCTCTTGTTGATGGACGCCATACCTGAGATGCTTCTGGAGATGGGCTTTCCCCTACTTTTGGGTGATAGCCTCGAGAAGTGCCAAGTACGCCGCACGCCCATCTTCCTCTACCACGAGCACTGGGTCAATGCGGACACCAAAGAATATCACGTGGATGTGATAGTGAAGGCTAATGACTCCCCGACTAGTTGGTTCTTCGAAGGACCACAAATGGAGGATCTGATGCTGGCAGTGGAGACAGCTGTACGAGAGGTGCTCATTCGTCTCCGTGATATCCTTCCCGAGATGGCTAAGGAGCCAGCTACTCGTCACCTACCTTTTATTAAGGATGGGATAGACGGTAGTTGGACACTCAATCCATCTTCAGAGGACGAGACGCCACTAAGGTTTTAGACCTACTTCAGCCTCTCCTCCGACACTTTGATGCACCTTTTGATCAAGGAGTCAACAAAGATTCGCCAAGAACTGCACCAAGTCAAGGATCTGCTCCGCATTGAGAATATGAAGACCCACAAGGTGAAGAAGGAAGGAGCACCCGAAGGACGATCAGGAGTTGCTTTCCGAGGAGGAGTACCACCGCTACAGGCCACGCCAATTAAGAGTCGCCGCCTGACCGCGGAAGAGTACATTGAACTCTTCGCTGCCTCGCCAACCAAGAGACGCCGAGATGGACCGCTTCCTTCTCCCACTCATTTGAAGGAGGAAAGTACTGATGAAGACAAAGATGAAGACCCTGCAGAACCCGCCTACGAAACCGAGCAGTCGGCCGCATAGGGTTACGACTTAGGCAGTTAGGAGATTTCCCATGCGTAGTACGTTTATGTATCGGTTCATGTGAACCATGATGTTGTGAGCATGTTGGATGCAAGTCACAATCTGCCTTAGGCAGGTTGTAAGCGACTACATCGCTTGATTTAATCTAATGCATTAGTCTTTTCCAAAAATCTTTGGCTTAAAAATCTCAGACTAGCAGAGCACGAGAGCCCCTTTTACTAGAACATCATCCCTTATGATTCCGGCCAGTTCGGCAAATTGACCTATCTACTCCCCTGACAGGATGGTGATTGCAACTCGCACCAGCACCTTCGGCAACCCCGACTTTGCCTCTTCAGGTCAGCAACAGGGAACCGGAGGGGCGCTCAAGCTGGAGATCACCACGAGCAGCAGCAAGACGATGTTCCACCGCCACCGCCTCCTCCTGAAAGCTTGACTATGGCTCAGCTCCTTCAAGCTCTCCGCGAGGAACGTCTAGCCAATAATGCCTCTATTCAGCAGTTGGCTCAAGTCTTGGTGAACAACCCGCCATAGAACGGAATGGCAATGGTCGCTCTACTCTCTTGGAGTTCATGCGAACTAAGACACCCATATTCACGGAGACGACTGAACCATTGGATGCCGATGACTAGATCCGTACTATCGAAGACCTCCTCACGCTGGTCAAATGCACGGATGATCGTGAGAAAGTTCTATATGCATCTCACTGTCTTGGAGGCACGGCCAGAGGTTGGTGGGATGGATTTCAGATCATGCGAGCAGGACAAGTCATCACTTGGGCAATGTTGAAGGACGGATTCTGCATTGCTCACATTCCTCTCGGAATGATGACCATTAAGAAGCCTGAATTCCGAGCCTTAAGGCAAGGCAGTGGATCCATCAAGGAGTATTTGCAGAAGTTCAACCTCATGTCAAGATATGCACAAGAGTATGTCAACACTGAGGCCGCTAAAGTGGAACGCTTTATGGAAGGACTACAGCAGTCACTCCAGTATCAACTCGTTGTTTGCGAATGGCGGACCTTCAGCGATCTGGTTAATAAGGCCCTTATGTTGGAGGATAAGCGTCGTGCAATGGACGACACCCGTAAGTGCAAGCTGATGGGTAGTGGAGGACCTAGTAATCCGAAGCCACGCCCATGGCAGTCAGCTCTAGCAAGACCCAGTTATTAACAGCAGCAGTACAAGTCTCCAACATTTCGCCAGATCTACCAGCCTCAGCAGCAAGTCAACACCAAGCCGACATTCAACCCACCAAAGAACACTGGAGTGAAGACCAACCTTCCAGCACAAGTTACGTGTTTTGGATGTGGACAAACAGGGCACTATTCCAAGCAGTGTCCTGCTACTTCTCAAACAACAGCACCATAAATTGACACGTTGACGGAGACTTGCTTGCGTTGGTTTTTCCCTTGAAGGGAAAAGGGTGATGCAGCACAGGAGCAGTAAGTATTTCCCTCAATTGAGAACCAAGGTATCAATCTAGTAGGAGAATCTCGTCAAGTCCAGAGTACCTGCACAAACACAAAAGAGCTTGCACCCAACGCTATAAACGGGTTGTCAATCCCTTCAAGATTGATTGCAAAGTGAGATCTGAAGGCGGAAAGTGCTACGAAAAAAAGAGCAAGGCTGAAAATATAGTGTGGAGTAGACCCGGGGGCCATAGTGTTCACTAGAGGCTTCTCTCAAAATAGCAAATATTACGGTGGGTGAACAAATTACTGTCGAGCAATTTATAGAACCGCGCAAAGTCATGACGATATCTAAGGCAATGATCATACATATAGGCATCACGTCTGAGACAAGTCGACCGATACTTTCTGCATCTACTACTATTACTCCACACATCGACTGCTATCCAACATGCATCTAGTGTATTAAGTTCATGACGAACAGAGTAACGCCTTAAGCAACCTGACATGATGTAGAGGGATAATATCAAACCAATGATGAAAACCCCATCTTTTTACCCTTGATGGCAACAACACGATACGTGCCTTGCTACCCCTTCTATCACTGGGTGAGGTCACCGCACGGTATGAACCCAAAACCAAGCACTTCTCCCATCGCAAGAATCATAGATCAAGCTGGCCAAACAAAACCCACAACTCG
Organism: Hordeum vulgare subsp. vulgare; assembly: GCF_904849725.1. Classification (NCBI taxonomy): domain Eukaryota; kingdom Viridiplantae; phylum Streptophyta; class Magnoliopsida; order Poales; family Poaceae; genus Hordeum; species Hordeum vulgare. The sequence continues at coordinate 213,406,392 of NC_058519.1, read as the reverse complement.
AAGAGAATTATAGGGATATGAAATAATGCATAAGATAGATCAGAAGAAACTCAAATAAGATTCATAGATAATTTGATCATAAATCCACAATTCATCGCATCTCGACAAACACACCGCAAAAGAAGATTACATCGGATAGATCTCCATGAAGATCATGGAGAACTTTGTATTGAAGATCCAAGAGAGACAAGAAGCCATCTAGCTACTAGCTGTGGACCCGTAGGTATATGGTGAACTACTCACATATCATCGGAGAGGTCATGGTGTTGATGAAGAAGCCCTCTGTATCCGAATCCCCCTCCGGCAGGGCACCAGAACGTGCCCCAGATGGGATCTTGCGGAGACAGAAGCTTGCGGCGGCGGAAAAGTATTTTCGATGATCTCCTCATTTTTTCTAGGATTTTAGGGAATATATAGGCGGAAGACCTAGGGTAGGGGAGCCACGGGGAGCTCACAAGCCTGCTAGCCCCCCCCCCCTAGGTCGGGCCTCGTGGGCTTGGGACCTCCTCCGAGGTCCCCTGCCTTGGTTCTCAAGTCTCCCACGTGTCTTCTGTTATGGAAAAAATCATTCCGCAGATTTTATTCCATTTGGACTCCGTTTAAAATTCTCCTCTGAAAAGGGTCAAAAACATGAAAAAAAAGGAACTGGCACTTGGCACTGAGTTAATAAGTTAGTCCCAAAAAAAGATATAAAAGGCATACAAAACGTGCAAAGTTTGACAAGATAATAGCATGAAACCATCAAAAATTATAGATACGTTGGAGACGTATCAAGCATCCCCAAGCTTAACTCCTGCTCGTCCTCGAGTAGGGAAGTGATAAAGACTGAATTTTTGATGTGGAATGCTACCTAGCATAGTTGTCCTTTGCAACTTCTTTCATGTGACATGAATGTTCAGATCCGTAAGATTCAAAACAATAGTTTGCTATTGACATGAAAACAATAATACTTCAAGCAAACTAGCAAAGTAATCATGAACTTTCAAAATAACAAGGCCAAAGAAAGTTATCCCTACAAAATCATATAGTCTGGCCATGCTCCATCATCCTCACACAACTAATTTAAATCATGCACAACCCCGGTATTGGCCAAGTAATTGTTTTCGCACTCTTACATTCTCAAACTTTTTATAACTATCACGCAATACATCAGCGTGAGCCATGGATATAGCACTATAGGTGGAGTAGAGTGTGGTGGTGGTTGTGAGACAAAAAGGAGGAGATGGTCACATTGACTCGGTGTATCAAAGGGCCATGGATATGCCCATTAATAGATATCAATGTGAATGAGTAGGGATTGCCAGACAAATTATGCACTAGAGTTATAAGTATGTGAAAGCTCAAAAGGATGACTAGTGGGTGTGCATCCAACTTGCTTGCTCACGAAGACCTAGGGAAATTTTGAGGACGCCCATCATTGGAATATACAAGCCAAGTTATATAATAAAGATTCCCACTAGCATATGGTGGTGACGAAACGAGAGGCTCTCAATCATGAAGAACATGGTGCTATTATGAAGCACAAGTGTGGAAAAAGATAGTAGCATTGTCCCTTCTCTCTTTTTCTCTCTTTTTTTGGGCTCTTTGGCCTCTCTTTTTTATTTCCTCACATGGGACAATGCTCCGATAATGATGATCATCACACTTTTATTTACTCACAGCTCAAAGCTTAGAATGATGATGACTCTATAGGAAATGCCTCCGGCAGTGTACCGGGATGTGCAACGATCTAGCTTGGCGTATGACGTTGAAACATCTCGCTAGCTATCTTACGATCATGCAATGGCAATATGAGAGTGACGACACAAGTCATGAGACGGAGCGGTGGGAGTTGCATGGAAATATATCTCGGAATGGCTATGAAAATGCCATAGTAGGTAGGTATGGTGGATGTTTTGAGGACGGCAGATGGTGGGTTTGTGCACCGGTGTGAATTGTGCAGTACTAGAGAGGATAGCAATGGTGGTAGGTGAAAGTGCAACTATACCATGGACTCACATTAGTCATGAAGAACTCACATACTTGTTGCGAAAGTTTTTATTAGTAATCAAAACAAAGTGCTAAACGCATACTCCTAGGGGAAGGGTTGGTAGGTGTTAACCATCACACGATCCCGACCTCAACACAAAGGATGACAATCAATAGATGAATTATGCTCCGACTTCCTAACATAACGGTTCACCATACGTGCATGCTACAGGAATTACTAACTTCAACACAAGTATTTCTAGATTCAGAGCACCCTACTAACATAACTCTTAATATTACCAAATCCATGTCTCAAAACTAATTGAGAGGAATCAAAACTTCTCTTTCTACTCAATGCACATGAAGATGGAGGTTTTTATATCCTCTTTGGGTACCTATCACCTTTGGGACTACTTTCATAGCATAAACCAACTACCAAGTCACGCACCGCCGTGCTCTAAAAGATCTAAGTGAAGCACATAGAGCAAAATTATCTAGCTCAAAAGATATAAGTGAAGCACGATGAGCATTCTAGCAAAATCACGACGAGTGCATGTCTCTCTCAAAAGGTGTGCAGCAAGGATGATTGTGACACAACAAAAATAAAAGACTCCTAAGATACAAGATGCTCCAAGCAAAACACATATCATGTGGTGAATAAAAATATAGCCCCAAGTAATGTTACCGATGGATTGAAGACGAAAGAGGGGATGCCTTCCCAGGGCATCCCGAAACTTAGGCTTTTTGGCGTCCTTGAAATTGGCTTGGGATGACTTGGACATCCCCAAGCTTGAGTTCTTTCCACTCCTTATCTCTTTTTTCCATGAGAACATCACCCAAAACTTCAAAACTTCACAACACAAAACTTAAACAAAAACTCGTGATTACATTAGCACAAGAAAACAAACTACCACCTCTTTAGGGACTGTAGCAATCTTGAATTCTATTTATATTGGTGTTAGGCTACTGTATTCTCACTTTTCCATGGCTAGTACCCCCCCCCCCCCGATACTATCCATAGTTTCATCAAAACAAGCAACCAACTCAACAAAAACGGAATCTGTCAAAAACAGACCAGTCTGTAGCAATCTGTATACTTCGTATACTTCTGATACCTCACAAATTCTGAAAAGTTACGACTGCCTTGGAAAAAGGCATATCAACCAGTAGCAAAAGGAATCAACTAAAAATATCTTTCTGAATAAAAATGAAAAATCATCTCGTGAGCGAAAAGTTTCTGTCTTTTTCCAGCAGGATTAAACAACCATCACCAAGACTAGTCATAAAGGTTTTGCTTGGCTCAAACACAAAAGGAAACACAAAAGACACAACCACAACAGAATTATGATGGTGTGGACTCAACAAAACAGAAAATAAAAAGATAAATTCATTGGGTTGCCTCCCAACAAGCGCTATTGTTTAACGCCCTTAGCTAGGCATTGATAATTCAATGATGCTCACACAAAAGACAAGAATTCAAGCACAGCGAGAGCATCTTAAAGCATGTGAAAATCACATCTAAGTCTAACATACTTACTATGCATAGGCATTTTATAGGGAAAAAAATTGTCAAGACAACCAATAGTTACCTAATGCAAGGAAGAAGAAAGAGACAGTAGCAATCTCAACATAACGAGAGTTAATTTGGTAACATGAAAGTTTCTACCACAATATTTTCCTCTCTCATAGCAATTACATGTGGTATCATAATCAAATTCAACAATATAGCTATCACATAGGATATTCTTTTCATGATCCACATGCATGCAAAGTTGACGCTTGATACGTCTCCATCGTATCTACTTTTCCAAACTCTTTTGCCCTTGTTTTGGACTCTAATTTGCATGATTTCAATGGAACTAACCCGGACTGACGTTGTTTTCAGCAGAATTGCCATGGTGTTGTTTTTGTGCACAAATGAATGTTCTCGGAACATCCTGAAAATTTACGGAGAATATTGATCCACCGGAGGGGATGGGCCAGTGGGCCACAAGCCCTGTTGCCGCCCCCCCCCCCCTGGCCGCGGCAACAAAGCTTGTGTGGCCCACATGGGTCCGCCGCCCCCAACTCCAGCTCTATAAATTCACTTTCGTCCAGAAAAAAATCAAGAGAGAAGATTTCATCGCGTTTGCGATACGGAGGCGCCGCCACAACCTGTTCTTCATCTGGAGGGCAGATGTGGAGTCCATTTCGGGCTCCGGAGAGGGGAAATCGTCGCCATAGTCATCATCAACCTTCTTCCCTCTCCAATTCCATGAAGATCTTTATCGTTCGTGAGTAATCTATTCGTAGGCTCGTTGGGCGGTGATGAGTAGGATGAGATCTATCATATAATCGAGTTAGTCTTGACGGGGATTGATCCCTAGTATCTACTATGTTCTGAGATTGATGTTTCTACTACTTTGTCATGCTTAATGCTTGTCACTAGGGCCCGAGTGCCATGATTTCAGATCTGAAATTATTATGTTGTCACCAATATATGTGTGTTTTAGATCCGATCTTGCAAGTTGTAGTTACCTACTATGTGTTATGACCCAGCAACCCCGGAGTGACAATAACCGGAACCACTCCCGGTGATGACCATAGTTTGAGGAGTTCATGTGTTCACCAAGTGCTAATGCGTTGTTCCGGTTCTTTATTAAAAGGAGAACCTTAATATCCCGTAGTATCCTTTTGGACCCCGCTGCCACTGGAGGGATGGACAATAGATGTCATGCAAGTTCTTTTCCCTAAGCATGTATGACTACACACGGAATGCATGCCTACATCACATTGACGAACGGGAGCTAGCCACATATCTCTCAGTGTTATAACTGTTGCATGATGAATGTCATCCAAACGAATCACCGACCCATTACCTACGAGTTTGTCCCACTTCTGTTGTTACTTGCTTTGCTCTGCTGCTGTTACTACTGTTGCTGTTATTGTTACTTGCTGCTACTGTTACTTGGTACTGTTGCTACTTGCTACTTCTGTCCCTACTGTAGTTCCTTGCCCCTGTTGTTACTCGTTACGCTGCTGCTACCTGCTACAATACTTTTTCGCACGACGTTGACGGGAAATAATATTTCCCGTCCACGGGCAACTTCTGGCGCCATTGATACAACAGTTAGGAATAGTCTGCCTTGTCAACAAATCGTTTCTGACACCGTTGTTATCATACTACTTTGCTACTGATACTTTGCTTGCAGATACTAATCTTTCAGGTGCGGTTGAATCTGACACATTCAGCTGCTAATACTTGAGAGTATCCTTTCACTTCCTAACGGGTGAATCAAGAAATTTGGTTGAATACTCTTCTCTCGAAAACTGTCGCGATCCCACACGTTGGTGGGCCATTGCAAGACAATTGCTAATTGTTGAGCAACTGGGAGCAGTTCTGGCTCTGATGCCGTGGAGGCATCAAGTCAGGAACATGTCAACAACATTCTTCTAGTGTTGTTGCCAGGGACTCCTAGCAGCAACTTTTTTCTGGCGCCGTTGCCGGGGAAGGATTGCTATATTCTATGAGTCACTTGGGATTTATATCTGCTGATCACTATGAAGAATCTGAAAGATCCAAAAAGCAAAGTCTTGCCCTCAACTACGAGGGGAGGTAAGGAACTGCCATCTAGCTCTGCAATTGATTCACCTTTAGTTATGAGTAAGTTTGCGACATCACCTCCTGCTAGAAAGCTAGATATGTCGCCTGTGCTTGATGATGCTTATGATGCTCCTATGCCTGATACTGCTAGAGATGCTATGCCTGATACTGCTAGAGATGCTATGCCTGATACTGCTTTGCCTGATGATGCTAGAGATGCTATTTTGCCTAATGATGCTATGCTTGATAGTGCTAGAGATACTACTTTGCCTGATGTGCCACTAGGGGTATTCCTTGATGCTCATATTGCTAGAGTTACTGCAAATGCTCGTGATGCTTCTAAAATTGCCGATACTATTGACATAGAACCTGCTTTTGATCATGCTACATCTAGCTCTCCTAGATATGAATTGCCTGGTATACCTGAGGGTTATGTTATGGAGGGAGAGATAGCTAAGGATTTTCTTGCGTGTAAGGATGCCTATGACTCTGAGAAATTACTTCTCAAGTGGAAAGAAAAATCTCTGAAAGCTAGGATGAAATAGGACCCGAAGTTTGCCACTTCACCTATCTTTATCACTAATAAGGATTATGAATTCTCTGTCGATCCTGAGATAATCTCTCTAGTCGAATCTGATCCTTTCCACGGTTATGAGTCTGAGACGGTCGTAGCCCATCTTATCAAACTACACGATATAGCCACCCTTTATCACTAGTGAGGAGAAGATCCGCTACTACTATATCTTTAAGCTATTTCCTTTCTCTCTAAAGGATGACGCTAAAGCCTGGTTCACTTCTCTTGCTCCTGGATGTGTGAGTAGTCCCCAGGATATGGTCTATTACTTCTGTGAGAAATATTTCCCTGCCCATAAGAAGCAAGCTGCCTTGCAGGAAATATACAACTTTTCTCAACTCAAAGAAGAGAGTCTCCCACAAGCTTGGGGGAGGCTCATCCAGCTACAGAATGCTTTGCCTGATCACCCTCTTAAGAAGAATGAGATACTTGATATCTTCTATAACGGACTTACCAATGCTTCTAGAGACCACCTAGATAGTTGTGTCGGTTGTGTTTTTAGGGAACGAACTGTAGAACAAGCTGAGACTCTACTGAATAACATCTTGATCAACGATAATGCTTGGACTATTCCCGAACCACCTCCTAAGCCAACTCCGAAGAAAAGAGGTATTCTATTCCTCAGTCCCGAAGATATGCAAGAAGCCAAGAAAACTATGCAAGAGAAAGGCATTAGATTTGAAGATGCCAAAAATCTACCACCTATCGAAGAGATCCATGGTCTCGATAACTCAATACAGGTAGTGGAAGTAACTTCTCTGCATAGGTTTGATGAGAGTGATATTCCTTTTGATAAACCTGCTAGCCTATGCTTTGATGAATTTGACAACTTTGTTGCCAAACAACAGAGTTTCAATGATTATGTAAGAAGACATTTGGAACAAAGTACTCGTATGCTTAGTCATTTAAGTGCTTGTGTAGACAGAAATGTCAATGATCTGAAGCTTCTGAGTAAACATGCCTCTATGATTACTACTCACGTAGAACAAGTACTTAAAGCTTAGAATGACCTGTCAATGAATTAAATGACAACTCTGTCAGAGTCATTACTAGAGGAGGCAAAATGACTCAGGAACCTTTGTATCCTGAGGGTCATCCTAAGTGAATTGATCAAGATTCTCAAGGAATTAATGCTGATACACCCAGTCTTCCTAAAGAGAAGAAGAAGGATGATAGAAACCTGCATGTTAGTCCACCAAATACTGTCACACCTGAAGAACCAAATGATATTTCTGCGTCTGATGCAGAAACACAATCTGGTGATGAACATGAACCTGGTGACAATATGGACAGCGATGTTCATAATGATGCTCAAACTAACAATGATAAGGATGTGGAGATTGAACCTACGGTTAATACTGGTAACCCACAACCTAAGAGATACGATAAGAATGACTTCACTGCTAGGAAGCATGGTAAAGAAAGGGAGCCATGGGTTCAGAGACCTATGTCCTTTCCTCCTAAGCCATCCAAGAAAAAGCATGATGAGGATTTTGAGCGCTTTATTGAAATTATAAGACTCGTCTTTCTGCGGATGCGGTTAGTTGATATGCTCAAAATGTCTCCATATGCCAAGTACATGAAAGATATCGTGACCAATAAACGGAAGATACCAGATCTTGAGATCTCCACCATGCTTGCCAATTACACTTTCAAAGGTGGAACTCCTAAGAAACTTGGTGATCCCGAAGTGCCCACTATACCTTGCTCCATTAAAGGAAACTACGTAAGAACTGCCTTATGTGACCTTGGAGCCGGAGTTAGTGTTATGCCTCTCTCTCTTTATCGTAGACTTGAACTGGATAAATTGACACCCACTGAAATCTCTCTGCAAATGGCCGACAAATTAACTGCTTTCCCTGTCGGCATTTGCGATGATGTGCGTCTTGTGGTTGCTAATACCACTATCTTAACAGACTTTGTTATCTTGGATATTCCTGAGGACCATGCCATGGTTGTCATCCTCGGAAGACCCTTTTTAAACACTGCAGGGGTTGTTATTGATTGCAAGAAAGGCAATGTCACTTTCCATGTCAACGGTAAGGAGCATACCCTGCACTTTCCAAAGGAACGATATCAAGTACATTGCATCAATGCTATCAAAAAAACTTCATCAATTCTTATTGGGAGCTTTGAATACCCTATTCCTCGTATCAAGATGAAGTATGATTTGCTTGTTTGGGATATTCACATCCCCATTGAGGTAATTTAGTGGCTATTCGAAAATTCTCCATTCTCTTTTGTGATTCGAGAAAGTTTTGTCATGAGGATTTGATCAACCCCATTGACGGATTTCTTTCGATGACCATGAAATGGATGAATCAAAGAGTCACATACCTCTGTTTTAAGCTTTCACTTTCTTTTGCTTAGAAGAAAAATGATAGGTTTAATTTAGTTTTCCGTGTTTCCTGTTTTAGCGTCCCAGAGAAAAATACCCCGAAAATAAAAGTTCTCCGATGGTCCTGAAAATCTAGTATGATTTTTTCTGGAATATTTGAAAAATACTAGGACTGAGAGCTCGCCTAGGGGCCACACCAGTGGGCCACAAGCCCTGTCACCGCGACCACCCCCCCTTGCCGCGGCAAGCAAGCTTGTGGGGCCCACAGGGGCCCCCTCCACTCACTCCAGCTCCCATCCTCTTCCTCTACCTCAAAAAAATTGTTACGCAGCTCAAACCCGTGTTCTTGCTCATTTGGCTGTGATTTTTGGTCTCCTTGCTCAAAGCATCATTCTCTGAACCGTTTTGGGGAAATTACTCCTTGGTAAGTCACTCCTCCATTGGTCCAATTAGTTTTTCCTCTAGTGCTTTATCCTTCGCGTATTCTTACTACCTTGGTGACCCTGTTCTTGAGTTTGAAAAGTTGATTTTAGCTGGTCCCAAGTAGTTTTAGAACGTGATACGGTCTCTAGGCCCTAGTAGGTGTAGTTGTGACGAGTTGGGTTAATCTTTACTCACTTTTCTTTAGAAGTCTCTAAAATTTCGGAATTTTTTAGAGCTAGAAAAAGGAAAAGATGAGGAGGTTCTTGAGAGGCTATTCAAGCCGTAACCCCAAGGAGTATGAGAAGAACCACCCCAAGTACGTGGTTCCTCGAGTCACAGAAGTTCGAGCGTGCGAGTGGCCAAGTGAGGAATTTTTGCGCGCTGCCGGGCTTTATGAAGACTTTATTACTTGGTGGAGAACGCAGGTCTTACCACGTTCGTTGAAGATAAGTGCTCACAATACCTCCTCCTCACCAATATTTTCGTTCAAAGCTTCAACTTTTATCCGAGGAAGAATCCTCCCATGGTTGAGTTCATGTTGTACGATATCCCCTAGTGCATGACGCTACAGGATTTTTGCAATGCATGCAAATTACCTTATGTTGGGGATATTCATGATCCCCGTCCACGGGACTTGGAGGATTTCATAGGTACTATTGTTGTTGGAGAGGAGAGAGGAGTGTCTCGCGCTAGAACTGCTAGCATACATTTTCCTGTGCTTCGGTACTTCTCATTATTTGTGGGAAAATGTTTGATTTGCCGTGGGGAGGCTGGATCACTTAGCTCTCCAGACCTTGCGGTTTTGCGCGAAGGCCTTTATAGCACTCAGGCTTATAGCCTAGGTGCTATAGTAGCTCAGCGGTTGAACACAAACTGTTCCAAAGGTGTCGTCTATGGAGTTATCTATGCTACTCGTCTTGCTAGACACTTTAAGATACCTATTAGACTCTCTTCTTCCTCAGAAATATCTGGATTAGGACATCATGGTTCGCCATGATTTTCTGGCTAGAGATGCTAGTAGACGAATGATTTATAACATGGTATTTAGTCAGGGTACTTGAGAGATTATTACTTTGCCTGCTCCTTTTTTGTTTGATCTTCATGTAGGCAGGTACACTATTATGCCCTTGGACATCTACGCATATTGGGGCTTATCCCAACCACAGGTGCCCGTGCCCGAGCCGCCAGTCGAGTACCAGACGCCAATTTATCAGTGGGAGCCAGAGGAGCTCACACAGCAGTGGCATCCACAGTCCGCTCCGGAGTATCCCAGAGCTGGTTATTTCCCGCCTTGGGAGTAGACCAAGCTAGGCCAAAAGCCTAAGCTTGGGGGAGTACGTGTTCTCACCGACCTTACATTCATGCTTATGCTTTCACTTTGTTCGTCGGTGTTCACACTTTGCCACTGTATTGTCCATGCTAGTTTATTTTTTCGTTTTCTTGTTTTCTTGTTTTGTGTCCTTTTGAGAAAACCCAAAAAGATTTTCCTTTCTTATTTTTGCTTGTTGGGAGCTTTCCTGTGTAAATAGTTTTCTTTTTCTTTGGGACAAGATAGAAGATATTGGTTACAATGTTTAGTGGCTCTCGCATGCATACCTATTTAGCTTTCAAAGAGCCATATTACTTTGTCTTCTCCTTTGTGTTTGCCTGCAGATTCAGCTTAGTCCAATGGACGAGCACTCTTATTATTGTTCACAACGTTCAATCATGCAAGTGAAAGGCAATAATGATGATATATGGTGAAGTGACTGAGACTGGAAAAGCTGGTATGAACTCTATCTATTTTGTTTTTGTAAATATGACTAGCTTGTCGTCCCAGATTCAGCTTTGTTGTGAGAGAACCATGTTTGCAATGACAACTTAGAGATCATACTTTTTGATGCCATGCTTATTTAGCTAGGAGCTTATAATGGTTTGTCTTGAATGCCAACATAGATTTTGAGATGACTATGATGTAGTATGATAGGATGGTATTCTCCTTTGAATGATTCAAGTGGCTTGACTTGGCGCATGTTCATGCATGTAGTTGAAACAAAATCAACATAGCCTCTATGATGTTCGTGTTCATGGTGATTTATATCATGTTCAATCTTGCGCTCCATGTTAGTCAAACTCATTGCATCTTGATGACTGTTGTCGCTCTCTAGTTGGTCGCTTCCCAGTCTTTTGCTAGCCTTCACTTGTACTAAGCGGAATACTGCTTGTGCATCCACTTCCATAAACCCAAAAGTTTTTCCATGAGAGTCCACCATACCTGCCTATTTGCGGTATTTACCTGCCGTTCCAAGTAAATTTGCATGTGCCATTCTCGAAACCTTCAAGAAATAATCTGTTTTGCATGCCCGAACCGCTCATGTGGTGACAGGGGGCTATTGGTATCTTCCATGTTAAGCGTGTTATCCTCGACATCTGTTTATTCACTCTCATTCACGAGAAAGGAGCCGGTAATTGGAATGCCCAGTTCCATGCTTAAATCGAAAACATAACTGTAAAACAAGACTCCCCCGGGATTGATGTTAGTATGGACGGTACCCGAGGATTCAGCTAGCCATGGAGTGTGATTGATTGGTGGTGGGGGAGTTAAAACTTCACTTTTCTGTTTGGGAACCGCCTATAGCATGAGTAGCGTGGATGATATTGATAACTCTTGGTCATTGCATTGACAATGAAAGCATGCCACCCAAAATTATTATCTCTGTTTTCAAAGCTTGAGCTCTGGCACCTCTGCAAATCAATACTTCCCTCTGCGAAGGGCCTGTCTATTTATTTTCCTGTTGAGTCATCCTGTTCTTATATAAGCACCAATTGGAGAGCACCTCTGTCATTTTTATGCTTTGCTTTTGATTGATATTGAGTATGACTATGACTGGATCTTCGTTGCTATGAATTACAATGTTTAGTCAGCCCTTGATCTTTGGAAGTGCTCTGCATTTATGTTTTGCGGTCTCAGAAAGAGCTAGCGAGATACCACCTATTCATATTGCTTCATGCCTGTTTTGATTGAATTGTTGGTATCTGAAACTCATTATTATTTTCTCGCTAGCTGATTATGTCATTGATATTAGTTTACTGTGAGACCTTTGTGTCACTTGCTTATGTGGTTAACTTGTGATCTTGCTGAAATTCTGGTTACGAGTTAGACATAGTTGCAACAACAAGATCAAATAGAGTTTGTCAAAGTTTTTCTTTCTCTTTCAGTTTGTCAACTGAGTTGCTTGAGGACAAGAAAGGTTTTAAGCTTGGGGGAGTTGATATGTCTCCATTATATCTACTTTTCCAAACTCTTTTGCCCTTGTTTTGGACTCTAATTTGCATGATTTGAATGGAACTAACCCGGACTGACGTTGTTTTCAGCAGAATTGCCATGGTGTTGTTTTTGTGCAAAAATGTAAGTTCTCGGAACGTCCTGAAAATTTACGGAGTATACTTCTAGAAAATATGAAAAATACCTGCGCAAATATCCACCGGAGGGGATGGGCCAGTGGGCCACAAGCCATGTTGTCGCGGCCCCCCTGGCCGCGGCAACCACGCTTGTGGGGCCCACGTGGGTCTGGCACCCCCAACTCCAGCTCTATAAATTCACTTCTGTCCAGAAAAAAAAATCAAGAGAGAAGATTTCATCGCGTTTGCGATACGGAGGCTCCGCCAGATACTGTTCTTCATCTCGAGGGCAGATCTGGAGTCCGTTCCGGGCTCCGGAAAGGGGAAATCGTCGCCATCGTCATCATCAACCTTCTTCCCTCTCCAATTCCATGAAGCTCTTCATTGTTCATGAGTAATCTATCCGTAGGCTCGCCGGGCGGTGATGAGTAGGATGAGATCTATCATGTAATCGAGTTAGTCTTGACGGGGATTGATCCCTAGTATCCACTATGTTCTGAGATTGATGTTGCTACTACTTTTCCATGCTTAATGCTTGTCACTAGGGCCCGAGTGCCATGATTTCAGATCTGAAATTATTATGTTGTCACCAATATATGTGTGTTTTAGATCTGATCTTGCAAGTTGTAGTTACCTACTATGTGTTATGACCCAGCAACCCCGGAGTGAGAATAACTGGAACCACTCCCGGTGATGACCATAGTTTGAGGAGTTCATGTGTTCACCAAGTGCTAATGTGTTGTTCCGGTTCTTTATTAAAAGGAGAACCTTAATATCCCGTAGTATCCTTTTGGACCCCGCTGCCACGGGAGGGATGGACAATAGATGTCATGCAAGTTCTTTTCCCTAAGCATGTATGACTACACACGGAATGCATGCCTACATCACATTGACGAATGGGAGCTAGCCACATATCTCTCCGTGTTATAACGGTTGCATGATGAATGTCATCCAAACGAATCACCGACCCATTCCCTACGAGTTTGTCCCACTGATGTTGTTACTTGCTTTGCTCTGCTGATGTTACTACTGTTGCTGCTACTGTGACTTGCTGCTGCTGTTACTCGCTAATGTTGCTACTTGCTACTGTTGTCACTACTGTTGTTCCTTGCCACTGTTGTTACTCGTTATGCAGCTGCTACCTACTACAATACTTTTTCGCACGACGTTGACGGGAAAGAATATTTCCCGTCCACGGGCAACTTCTAGCGCCATTGATACGACACTTAGGAATAGTCTGCCTTGTAAACAAATCGTTTCTGACACCGTTGTTATCATACTACTTTGCTACTGATACTTTGCTTGCAGATACTAATCTTTCAAGTGTGGTTGAATCTGACACATTCAGCTGCTAATACTTGAGAGTATCCTTTCACTTCCTGACGGGAGAATCAACAAATTGGGTTGAATACTCTTCCCTCGAAAACTGCCGCGATCCCACACGCTGGTGGGCCATTGCAAGACAATTGCTAATTGTTGAGCAACTGGGAGCAGATCTGGCTCTGTTGTCGCGGAGGCATCAAGTCAGGAACACGTCAACAACATTCTTCTAGTGTCGTTGCTGGGGACTGCTAGCAACGCTCTTAAAAAATATTGGGATTATCATCAACTAAAGTCATGACTTCTCCAATCCCACTTTCAATATTATTGCAAATATCATAATCATCATGAGGCTTAAACAAATTTTCAAGATCATAAGAAAAATTGTCACCCCAATCACGATCATTGCAACAAGTAGTGGACATAGCAAAACTAGCATCCCCAAGCTTAGGGTTTTGCATATTTTTAGCATGATTGACACTAATAGGATTTATAGTGAAACCATTGTAATCATGCTTTTCATTCAAGGAGCCCTCGTGAATCACTTCATAAATTTCTTCATCACGATTTTCAGATTCACGCATCTCAAGCAAAACTCCATAAAGAAAGTCAAGTGCACTCAACTCACTAGCAATTGGATCAACATAATTGGATCTCTTAAAGAGATTAGCAAGTGGATGAGCATCCATATCAATAGATTTTCAGTAAGCAAAGATGCAAGCATATTGAAGGCACATGGCAACACAAGCAAACAGAAAGCAAGCGCAAGAAAGGGCGAACGAAAAAGGCAAATATTTTTTTGTATTTTTTTGTTTTTTTCAGAAGTGGGGGAGAGGAAAACGAGAGGCAAAAAAGTAAATGCAAGAGATGAGTTTGCGACACTTACTTGGATGAGTTCTTGACTTGATCCTCCCCGGCAATGATGCCAGAAATCCTTCTGCTACTTCTCAAACAACATCGCCATAAATTGACACGTTGACGAAGACTTGCTTCCATTGGTTTTTCCCTTGAAGAGGAAAGGGTGATGCAGCACAGGAGCAGTAAGATTTCCCTCAGCTGAGAACCAAGGTATCAATCCAGTAGGAGAATCTCGTCAAGTCCAGAGTACCTGCACAAACACAAAAGAGCTTCCATCCAACGCTATAAAGGGGTTGTCAATCCCTTCAAGATTGATTGCAAAGTGAGATCTGAAGGCGGAAAGTGCTACGAAAAAAGAATAAGGCTGAAAATATAGTGTGGAGTAGACCCGGGGGCCATAGTGTTCACTAGAGGCTTCTCTCAAAATAGAAAATATTACGGTGGGTGAACAAATTACTGTCAAGCAATTGATAGAACCGCGCAAAGTCATGACGATATCTAAGGCAATGATCATACATATAGGCATCACGTCCGAGATAAGTAGACCGATACTTTCTGCATCTACTACTATTACTCCACACATCGACCGCTATCCAGCATGCATCTAGTGTATTGAGTTCATGACGAACAGAGTAACACCGTAAGCAAGATGACATGATGTAGAGGGATAATCTCAAACCAATGATGAAAACCCCATCTTTTTACCCTTGATGGCAACAACACGATACGTGCCTCGCTACCCCTTCTGTCACTGGGTGAGGTCACCGCACGGTATGAACCCAAACCAAGCACTTATCCCACTTCAAGAATCATAGATCAAGCTGCCAAACAAAACCCACAACTCGAAGAGAATTACAAGGATATGAAATCATGCATAAGAGAGGTCAGAAGAACCTCAAATAAGATTCATAGATAATCTGATCATAAATCCACAATTCATCGGATCTCGACAAACACACTGCAAAAGAAGATTACATCGGATAGATCTCCATGAAGATCATGGAGAACTTTGTATTGAAGATCCAAGAGAGAGAAGAAGCCATCTAGCTACTAGCTATGGACCTGTAGGTCTATGGTGAACTACTCACGCATCATCAGAGAGGTCATGGTGTTGATGAAGAAGCCCTCTGTATCCGAACCCCCCCTCCGACAGGGCACCAGAACGTGCCCTAGATGGGATCTTGCGGAGACAGAAGCTTGCGGCGGCGGAAAAGTATTTTCGATGATCTCCTCATTTTTTCTGGGATTTTAGGGAATATATAGGCGGAACACCTAGGGCAGGGGATCCATGGGGAGCTCACAAGCTTGCTAGGCCCGGCCCCCTAGGCCCGGCCTGGTGGGCTTGTGACCTCCTCCGAGGTCCCCTGCCTTGGTTCTCAAGTCTCTCGCGTGTCTTCTGTTATGGGAAAAATCATTCCGCAGATTTTATTCCGTTTGGACTCCATTTAAAATTCTCCTCTGAAAAGGGTCAAAAACACGGAAAAAACAGGAACTGGCACTTGGCACTGAGTTAATAAGTTAGTCCCAAAAAAAGATATAAAAGGCATACAAAACATCCAAAGTTTGACAAGATAATTGCATGAAACCATCAAAAATTATCGATACGTTGGAGACGTATCATGTCCCAACAAGAAGCCCGACGCACCGCGCCCCAATGCGCCAAACCAAGGCCAAGGAGCACCAGGCAGGAACCAAGCTCCCCGCAACCAGCAGTATCACAGCAGGGGGCGGATCAATCATATCTCTGCAGAAGAGGCACAGGAAGACCCGGACTGCATTTTGGGTACGTTCCTCGTCAACTCCACCCCAGCAACAATATTGTTTGATTGTGGTGCTTCGCATTCTTTTGTCACACAAAGATTTGCGGAAGAATGTGTTTTAAAGCCTACTCTTCTTAACGGGCAAATGGCAATACAAACCCCAGGAGCAGTGTTAAGGACCAACCTAGGGTATAGAAAAGTCGGGATTGTTTTCAATGGGATAAGCTTCTCTGCAGATCCCATTGTCATTAAGTCTCAAGGCCTAGAAGTAATTCTCGGCATGGATTGGTTGGCCAAACAACAGAGCATCTTGAACTGTGCCAACAGGGCTATTACCAAGACAAGTGACCAAGTGGTCAAAGTCAAGTATGTCTCTGAGCCAGTAACCACTCATGTACCACAGGTTAACAGCCTGTCAGGAGAAGAGCTGGACCGAGTGCCGATAGTCTGTGAGTACCCGGATGTCTTTCCTGATGAGCTACTAGGGATGCCTCCCGGCCGAGACATCGAGTTGATCATTGAGCTCATCCCCGGGTCATGGCCTATCTATAAGAAACCTTACAACATGGGATTCGAAGAGCTAGCGGAGCTGAAAAAGCAGCTGGATGAGCAACTCAGGAAAGGGTTCATTCGTCCGAGTGCGTCACCTTGGGGATCACCTGTTCTGTTCGTGTCTAAGAACGATGGAACTATCAGACTTTGCATCGATTACCGTTCTCTCAATGAAGTTACAATCAAGAAAAAGTATCCACTCCCAAAGATTGAAGACTCGTTTGACCAGTTAAATGGAGCTAAGGTATTTTCCAAGATCGATCTCCAATCTGGATATTACCGATTGAAGATCTGACCTGAAGACATACCCAAGACCGCGTTCGTGACCTGGTACGGTCTATAAGAGTGCACTGTCATGTATTTCGGGTTGACTAATGTCCCAGCTTACTTCATGTACCTCATGAACAAGGTCTTCATGAAATACCTGGATAAGTTTGTCGTCGTATTTATTGATGACATATTAATCTTCTCCAAGTCCGAAGAAGAGCATGAGCAACACTTGAGGTTAGTGTTGGAAAAGCTTCGAGAGCACCAACTTTATGCCAAGTTCAGCAAATGCCAATTTTGGCTGAACGAAGTTGGATTCTTGAGTCATACCATGACAGCAAGTGGATTGGCAGTCGATCCCTCGAAGATTACTACAGTAACCAACCGGGATTCGCCAATTGATGTGAAGGAAGTCACGATCTTCGTCGGGCTCGCGGGATACTACCGCAAGTTCGTAAAAGGATTATCCCACATTGCTCGACCCATGACTCAGCTCTTGAAGAAAGGCAAGAAGTTCGAATGGACGCCGGAGTGTGAAGAAAGCTTCCACGAGTTGAAGAGGAGATTGACTACCGCCCTGGTATTGGCTACTCCAGATATCAGCAAGGAGTTTGTGATATATTGTGATGCCTCCAGAACCGGGCTCGATGGAGTCCTAATGCAAGACGGCAGAGTCGTGTCATATCTGTCACGGCAACCGCGTCCGCATGAGGAGAATTATGCCACCCATGATCTCGAATTGGCAGCCTTACTGCATGCTCTAAAGACACGGCAACATTACCTTCTCGGGAAGCGATGTGAAATATACACCGACCACAAAAGTATGAAGTATATCTTCACTCAAAGGGAATTGAATATGAGGCAACAAAGATGGTTGGAATTAATCAAAGATTACGATCTCAGCATTCAATATCACCCCAGTAAGGCTAATGTAGTGGGTGATTCCTTAAGCAGAAATACCAGCACCTTGAACGTTATGCTCAAGGAAAGGTTACCCACCTTATATGAGGAAATGGAGAACTTCGGGTTGGAGCTAGTGGAATCGGGATTCCTAGCTTACCGCGAAGTCAAACCAACGCTGGCTGACGATATCAAGGCAGCCCAGAAGGGGCACATGAGCATTGAAGGCATCAAGAAGAAGATCCAAGAAGGCAAGGCCCCAGACTTCTCAGTGGACGAACAAGGAGTAGTGTGGTTTGGGAAACATTTATGCGTACCCAACAAGGCAGAACTCAAGGATTTGATCCTGTAGGAAGCACATGATACACCCTACTCTATTCACCCGGGTGGTACCAATATGTATCAAGATCTTCGAGAAAAATGCTCGTGGCATGGCATGAAGAGGGAAATAGTGTCTTGTGTTGCCAAGTGCGACGTGTGCCAGCCAGTCAAGGCTGAGCATCAGCGACCTGCTAGACTGCTACAACCACTTCAAGTGCCAGAATGAAGTGGGACAAGGTCAGCATGGAATTCATCACTGGATTGCCCAGGTCAAGCAAGGGGCATAACTCCATATGGGTCATTGTCGACCATCTGACCAAGGTGGCCCATTTCATTCAAGTCAACACCACTTATGATGGACGCCAATTGGCTAGTCTGTACATCCAACGTATAGTGAGTCTCCACGGAGTTCCCAAGGAGATTGTATCTGACCGAGGCACGCAGTTCACCTCAAGATTCTGGAAGAAGTTCCAAGTAGCCCTCGGAACCAAAATCTCTTTCATCACCGCTTTCCACCCGCAAACGGGGCGAGAAACGGAAAGATAAAACCAGATACTGGAAGATATGCTCCGCGCTTGTGTCTTGGCACATGGTGCCAAATGGGAAGACTGTCTACCGTTATCTGAGTTCTCATACAACAACAGCTATCAGTCCAGTATCCAGATGGCCCCATTTGAAGTGTTGTACGGACGAAAGTGTCGCACCTCGCTCAACTGGTCCGAAACTGGTGAAGGGTTGATTTTCGGGTCGGAAATTCTGCAAGAAGCAGAAGATAAGGTGTAGCTTGTTCGAGAAAACCTAAAAGCATCCGAGTCGCGATAAAAGAGCTATGCGGATTCTCACCGTAGAGATGCGGAGTTCGTTCCCGAAGACCAAGTGTACCTCCACGTCTCACCTCTCAAGGGAACAAAGCCTTTCCACGTCAAGGGAAAACTTGCTCCAAGGTTCATTGGACCTTTTAAGATCACAACAAGGCGTGGAGAAGTTGCTTACCAGTTGGAGCTACCTCCGAAACTTTCGGGTGTGCACAACGTCTTCCACGTGTCACAACTTCGGAAGTGTCTTCAAGCGCCAAACCATCCCGATCTTTACAAGGACATTGACAATCACGCCATTGACCTTCAGCCAAATCTCACTTACGGCGAGAAGCCGATCCACATCCTGGATGAAGCAGAGCGTTGCACCAGAAGCTGCACCATCAAGTACTTCAAGGTTCAGTGGAGCAACCACACCGAAGCAGAAGCAACATGGGAGCATGAAGACTATCTCCGATCTGAGTTTCCGTACCTTTTTAGCACCTAGCTTAGGAATCTCGGGGACGAGATTCTTGTAAGGGGGATAGGTGTGTCACACCCTGTTTTCACTACCACTTTTTCTGTAATTCAAAAATCTGAGTTTATTAAAACTTTTTCAAAACTAATGTTGTGTGTGCCATGATTGTCATTGTATGCTTGTATGCTTGATCATGTGATATCACAAACCAAATTTCTCATGACTTAATTATTTTCAAACCCCTTTTATTGTTTCTCGTTAAAGTAAAACCCTGCCTTGGGATTGCACTACGAGTCCTTGATGGCAAGAAGTGTTCTTACCCAGAGTTGGTGATCTGGTTCTAGCACCATTTTAGTGCACCAAAACCACAAAATATTTTTTTATGAATTGTTTTCTGAATTTATTTGCATGTCCATTTCTGAGGCCGGAAATGGTATTCCTATATGGAAAAATACTTTCTGCCTTAGAAAAATCTCAAAAAAATTTGGAGATGATGAGAAGGACATATATTTTCCATACATAAGATATTCAACCTCTATTTATATTATTATTATTTGAGTAAAACTATGAAATCCCTTTTTGTATGTTTTGACCTTTTGAAATATTCCCAAAGGAAATATTCTCAATAAATCCTAGAAAATTCCAGTGGTATCCCTAAGCCATATTTGGTGCCCATATAAAATTTCACCTTGATCCAAGGTGATTAAGGACACCAAATAGTTGCAAAACCCCTTCCGTCCACATTGAAGTTAGAGCAACTCTACATAGCAAAGTTTGTCCAATGGAGTTGAAACTTTGCAGGAGTGCCCAATACCTCAAATGAGGGCTCCATACCAAAAATGGGATTTGTGGGACTTAAATTGCCCATACTCTCTTTGCAAGGAACACATTTGGTCATTTGGTGAAGTTTTCAAGTTTCAAAGCTAAACTTGTCCAATGGAGCTCAAACTTGGTGATGCCCCTAGTTTTAGCACCAAACCCAATCCTGTTAAGTTGCAGACGAGTGGTGGGGCGCAACCACCCCAAACCACTGTCGAGCACCTTCTGACAAATGGGTAAAACCCCTCCTAACCTTAGCTAAACCACAACCCTTTCTCCCAAACTCTCAGATTAGGTGGACAGCATCAATGCCAAGCCCCAGTCAACTGGCCTCTCTCTGGTTCAAAGTAGAAATGCCAAAAAACCCAATCTATGCTTCAGCTCAAGGTTGACAGCACCTATTTTCTTTCTCCCCCTTGAGCAGCCGAAGCTCACACGGGTCTCCAACGGCTAGGCATCTCTTAGCCAGTGCCCAGGACACGCTAGACACGTACAAGGCACCCCAGAGCGCGCCAGCATGCCGTGGCATGCCAAAGCTGCGCTCTGGGCGCGCTACAGAGAACCACCGACGTGGGGGCGACGCTCTCGGCCAGTTCCAGCCTCCCTCGAAGTGTCTAACCTCTTCCCCTACAGCCCCTCTGCATCAGGCGACCATCAGGGCCCCTCCTCTCCCACACTAACAGCTGGTGTGACGCGTCCCCGCACACACCAGAACCGGCCAGAGATGCGCGGCCACGGGTGCTCGCCTCTCCTCTCTCTCCCTTCCTCGCAGTGAGTCCTGGCAGTCCAAAACCACGTCCTGAGACCATGGTTTCGACCCCAGCTCCAGAACCGGCCAGTGATGCGCGCCACAGTGAATCACCAGCGCTCCCGAGTCGGCTCACCGTCGCGGGACTATATATAGCCTCTCAGTCCTCTTTACAGCAACCTCAATTACCTCCCTGGCCACCCTAGTAAGCCAGCAGAGCCCCGGTGCTCGAGATCGATCGAGGCCCCTCTGCCTTGGAGCTCCGGTCAATCTCCGGCTACATGTCGGCTCTTGCGTTCCTCTACCCACCAAACCACTCCCCGTGACCTTAGGAAGCTTTTCCCCCTCTTCCCCAAGAAAATCCTTGCCCCTAGCTACCACCTCCACCTTCGCCCGAAACCCCTCCACCGTGGCTACCTCGCCGCCGATGAACCTGAGCCCCGCCGATGTTTTCTCGACCACCATCAGGTAGGCGATGACGAGCCGGACCCATTCCCGTCCTTATTAGGGCCCAAGGACGTCGGTAGCCACGCCGGCGTGCTCCTCCTCCTCTCTGGCCAGACGTAGGAGACGACCCTAACAAGTCTGCCCCACCTGTCGGTGGCCCATCTCTCTCTCCTTCACTGCCTGCAGCCACTGACCGTAGGAGCGCGCACTTCAGGTTCAAACCTGACGGCGCGCGCAACTAGGCAGGCTGGTTGGCTGGCCGTTGGGTCGGCCCAGTCCCAGGCCAAGCCGGGCCAGGGTTTGTAGCCTTTTTTTATTTAAACCCTGAGTTTAAATGATTTTTATAAAAAGATTTAACCAGTGTAAAAATATAATTTTTCCACTGTTATTCTTCTAAAAATGTGTAGTATTTAACAAAACCATTGGTTGAATTTTTGCAGCAACTATTCTAATTTATAATAATAAAAAGGATTAAATTGGAATAGTTTTGCTTTTGTTAAGTTGATTTTAAAAATATTTCTTCACTAAAAACAGAAGCAAATATTTTTTTTAAATAACAACTGGATTTATCAAAAATAACCAACATTCTTAAAATGACTTTGTGTATTGTTTTGGAGTGAGCTACTTATTATTTTATCTTTATACGACGATAGAACACCCGTGTGATGAAGGAGTCAGAGCGGAAGACCTCGAAGACCCCGGATACCTAGCTGACCAAGGCAAGCAGCCCTTTGACCATGTCTGAGCATATATTATGATGCATGCTAGTGTAGCAAATATTTCTGTTGCATATGATCATAAGTACCGGTAAATCATTGAGGTGACGTTACTGATGGCTCCTCCGGAGCACATGCATTGAGCTTGATCCTACCACCTATGAGGGTCATGCTAATATCATGTTGACAAGTAAAGTTAGAATAGTATTAGCATGAGCATGATGATGACATAAATCAAAGGTTTATGAAAACACCTTCGGGTGCCACTAATGCCCGGGGGTGATGATGAGTTAGGTGGCCACTTTTGGTGAAGTGGTGCACCGGGTATTTGTGTGTGTATGGTTTCAGAAATGGGATTAGATTTGTGATGTGTCGACCGTCCCAACCTTACATGTACGACCACGTTACCCCTTTATGCGATGGGGCTGTGTTGATTACTCTAGTCGGTGCTAGCAAAGAGCCACATTACTAGTGGCGGGAGGGATGTGTGGTCACTCTCGTGATGGGGTCGTGCCAGGTAGGGCGACTATGCTGTTTTTACATGTTCCAGGCACACTGTTGGTCCTCGCATGGTTGATACTGTCCAGAGTCGATGCTCGTAAGATGTACAACATGTGGGCTGGGTACCAATCGAGTGGACCTCTTTGTCTAGTATCTTCAGGGGAAAGGCATTGATCAGGTACTTACCTCGGGTATGTTATATACCGCGAGTCAGGGATGACACAGAAGTTTCCCGGATCTCGTGGGTCCAGTGTACTACCTCTGCAGAGTGTAAAACTATTCGAATAGCCGTGTCCATGGTCAAGGACAGTTGGGTGGTGTTGCTTAAACTACGTCTAGTCGTTTCCGCATAAACCAAGTGTGTGTGAATGTGGAGTTAATATGAAACAGATGATATGACCAAGTTTGGTGACTTGGCATATATGGTGAACCCGGAGTGTTCAGCCCTCGACGGATATATTGATATCTGTAACCTGTTCTTCAAATCAACATTTAGCTTATGTTGCATACACATGATCATGTTTATTACAACAAGTTGTTGTCCACCAAAGATGCATATTATTGTTATCCTTCACTTGCATTTTTCATATCATGGGATGTTTGCGAGTACATTCAAAAGTACTCATTGGCTTGCCACTGGTTATATTATTGACCAGACATGGAAGGACCGAAGTTTGGAGATGAGTACGTCTTCGGAGACGGCCCTGCGAACTAGGACGCTTCCAAGTTAGAATGCCTGTTGGTGTAGGCTGATGGCATGGGCCCTAAGATTTTCGCTTCTAGTTGTATCCGTGTGATTTGGCCTTATAGGCCCTACCCTGTGAACTTGACCATTCGGTCACGTGATGTAATAATTCGGTATTTGGATGTAAGACTCTTAATATTCAGTATCTGTGTGTTCGGTGAGCATTGATCTCTGGGATCACTGAGCACGTTCATTCGGCTATCTCGACTCGTAAGTCGTGGTCCCCACATGCCGGCTATCGTGATTCCTATTACAAGAACAAGATCAATCTCATACATTACATATATTTCATCACATCCTTTTGGCCATACCACATCACATAGCATACCCTGCAAAAACAAGTTAGACGTCCTCTAATTGTTGTTCCATGTTTTACGTGGATGATTTTGGTTTCTAGCAAGAACACTTCTTACCTACATGACAGCCACCACGTTCATATGCCAATGCTATTTACCCTTCATAAGGACCCTTTTCATCGAATCCAATTCGACTAAAGTGGGAGAGAGAGACACCCGCTAGCCACCTTATGCAACAAGTGCATGACAGGCGGTGGAACCAGTCTCGCGTAAGCGTACGTGTAAAGTCGGTCTGGGCCACTTCATCCCACAATAATACCGAAAAAATATTGGACTAGTAACGGCAAGCAATTGACAAAATCATCGCCCACAACTTTTGTGTTCAGCTCGTGCATAGAATCTACGCATATACCTAGCTCATAATGCCACTATTTGAGGATCATAGTAATAATTCAAAGAAAAATCCTACATCACACCAAGATCAATCTAGGAGATTCTAACAACGAGCAAGGGGTAGAACATATTCATACCTTCGAAGATCGCTAAGCGGAAGCGTTACTATGAACGTGGTTGGTGGAGTCGTACTCGTAGCGATTCAGATCGCGGAAGATTCTGATCTAAGCACCGAACATCGGCGCCTCCGCGTTCAACACACGTGCAGCCTGGTGACGTCTTCTTTGTTTATCAATATTTAACTTGCCCGAGATTCGATCGTCGATATCCCCATACCTTGTTCAATCTCGTTACCGGCAAGTCTCTTTACTCGTTCCGCAACACATGATCCCGTGACTAACTCCTTAGTCACATTTAGCTCAATAGGATGATGTATTACCGAGTGGGCCCAGAGATACCTCTTCATCATACGAAGTGACAAATCCCAGTCCCAATTCGTGCCAACCCAACAAACACTTTCGGAGATACCTTAGTGCACCTTTATAATCACCCAGTTATGTTGTGACGTTTGATACACCCAAAGCATTCCTACGGTGTCCGGGAGTTGCACAATCTCAGGGTCAAAGGAAATGATACTTCACATTAGAAAAGCTTTAGCAGATGAACTACACGATCTTGTGCTATGCTTAGGATTGGGTCTTGTCCATCACATCATTCTCCTAATGATGTGATCTGGTTATCAATGACATCCAATATCCATGATCAGGAAGCCATGACGATATATTGATCAACGAGCTAGTCAACTAGAGGCTTACTAGGGACTTGGTATGGTCTATGTATTCACACATGTATTACAGTTTCCGATTAATACAATTGTAGCATGAACAATAGAAAATTACGATGAACAAGGAAATATAATAATAACCATTTTATTATTGCCTCTAGGGCATATTTCCAATAGAGGTGGGTCCATAAAAATACATACATACTATCCAATTGGACAAGTACATTGCGTCCACTCGGATGATAGTCGACCATTCGGCCGTATGACTCAGTCAGGTATGGAAAGACCAACAGTCGGCATGGCAGTCGAAGTATAGAGGAGATTCTCTAGTGGGCTGACATTATGGTATCATTGCCCCATCTTGTAATGTAAGAGGTGAGGGGTGATGTACTCTATATAAGCCACCCCCTCCACATAGTAAAGGGCGGGCTCATTCTTCCCCCTTGGCTTCTGCGCCATTAGTCTCAGGACGTAGCTCAGGCATGATGATCCATTCTCCCCTCTCTCCCTCAAATACACCATGTAACTCTGTGGTCATGACAATAAGGAAAGCCTCTCCGGGGCACGAGGCGTAGGGTTGTTATCTCCACAGTCAGAGGCCCGAACTGGCTAAAATTACAGTTTCACCCATTTGCATCTCGATAGATCATGCTCCTTTATCCTACCCCTTTCTATTCTCGAAATCGTTACCATGACACTCACAACATTTACAAAGAATACCTTCCTGAAAACCGCTTACAATTTCCTTCTGCTCCTCGCTGGGTTCGACACCCTATTATCAAAAGGGCTATGATTGGTCCCCTATACTTGTGGGTCATCGGTACTATTTTCTAGCATAGTTACTTGGGAGTGAAGAGCCTTTGGTAAGTGGCAATTTGTAAGGAAACAATTTAGGTACGTGCTAAAATTGACTTTTGCTTGTCACTATGAATGGTCACCCTTTGAGTGACTTGTTCGGGGCATCTTCACCTCGAATGGAAGTTGAGGAAGCTGTTCCTCAACCTACTGAACCTACTGAAATTTTTTATTATGAGAATCCTTCGTGAATGGTAGAGAAACTATTGGTGATCCTTATGACGGTTCAACTCATCCTCCTTAACATTTGATATATGTCGATGAGATTTATGGATTGTTTAATCTTTTATGTTTACTCGAAGATAAAGTTAAAAATAAATTATTCCCTTTATCTTTGAAGGGAAAATCATTAATGTGGTACATGCTATTGTATGATATTGTGTCATGGGATTGGAATCGCTTGAAGCTGGATTTTCATCAGAAGTTTTAGCCTATGCATCTAGTCCATCGTGATCGAAACTTTATTTATAATTGCTGGCCCCATGAAGGGGAAAGTACCGCTCAAGCTTGGGGGAAGCTTAAATCTACAATGCACACTTACCCCAACCATGAGATCTCGAGAGAAATGATTATACAAATATTTTATGCTCGACTTCCTCATGATGATCAAGTATTACTCAATTCTGAACAAATAAATGTTGAGCCTAAAGTTGCTATGGTTGAAGATCTCCTACTTTATAATGTTGATGGTCAGGTTATTTACTTCTGTGATGAAGCTCCTAGAATTGCAAAACTTGTTAGAAACGAGAGGGATGTGCTCGATAAAAACAAACCAGTTGTAGGCATGCATGTTGTCTCAGTTAAAATTCGAGATCATTGTTACCATGGCTTGTGTCATATTGGTGCTACTATTAGTGCTATACCCTTTTACATTGTACCAAGAAATTATGCATGACATAGCACCTTGTGAGATTGACGATATTGATGTCACTATTAAACTTACAAACGGTGATGCTATTTCACCACTTGGGATTGTTAGAGATGTTGAAGTCTTGTGTTGAGAAGTCAAGTACCCCACTGATTTCCAGGTACTTGGTTCATAACAAGATAAATTTTCTCCCGTTATATTTGCTAGGTCTTTCTTGAATATTGTTAATGCTGAAATTAATTGTTCTACTCAGAAGGTCAAAGTAAGCTTTGGTGATATGTCTCATGAATTCAATTTCTCTAAGTTTAGTGACAACCACATGAAAAAGAATTTCCTAATAAGGATGCAATAATTGGTCTTGCCTCTATTGTCGTACCTACTGCTGATCCGCTAGAACAATTTTTGTTAGACCATTAAAATGATATGCATATGAATGAAAAAAATGAAATAAATGATATATTTCTTAGACAAACACCTATTCTTAAACACAACTTATCAGTTGATATTTTAGGGGATCCTCCTCCACCCAAGGGAGATCCCATGTTTGAACCAGAGACATTACGTGATACGTAGAAATATGCTTATCTTGATGAAAAGAGGATACATCCTATCATTACCGGTGCTAACCTTTTAGAGCATGAAGAAAAGAGATTACTTACAATTCTAAAGAAGTACATGGCTGCTATTGGATATACTCTTGATGATCTAAAGGGTATAAGTCCCACTCTATGTCAACACAACATTAATATGGAACCGGATGCTAAACCTATCATTAATCATCAATGCCTTCTCAATCTTAAGGAGAAAGAAGTGGAAGGACTGACATACTATAACTTAAGGATGCATGTATAATTTAACATATTGCTGATATTAGATGGGTAAGTCATGTTCATTGTGTTCCTAAAAAGGGAGGTATAACTGTTCGTCCAAATGATAAAAATGAGCTTATTCCACAAAGAATCATAACTAGTAATAGGATGGAGATTTATTTCAGGAAATTAAGTAAAGCTACTAGAAAATATCACTACCCCTTGCCTTTTATTCATCAAATGTTAGAGAGGCTATCCAAACACACACACTTTGTTTCTTGATGGATACTCTGGTTTTTCTCAAATACACGTGTCTAGAGAGGACAATGAGAAAACTACCTTTACTTGCCCTTTTGGAACTTATGCTTATAGGTGTATGCCTTTTGGTCTATGCAATGCACCTGCTACCTTTCAAAGTTGTATGACTTCTATATTCTGCGACTTTTGTGAAACGGCTGTTGAGGTTTCCATGGATGATTTTTTCCATTTATGGGACTTTTTTGATGATTTCTTGAGCAACCTTGATTGAGTTTTGAGGAGATGTGAAGAAACTAATATTGTCTTGAATTAAGAGAAGTGACACTTTATGGTGAATCAAGTTATAGTACTTGGGCATAAAATTTCGAACGAGGCATTGAGGATAAAGCCAAAGTTGATGCAATTGAGAAAATGGCATGCCCAAAAGATATCAAAGAAATAAGAAGTTTCCTTGGCCATGTTGGTTTGTTCAGGCATTTCATTAAAGATTTCTAGGCCAATAACTAGTCTCCTTCAAAAAGGCATTCCTTTTGTTTTTGATGATGATTGTGTAGAAGCCTTTGAAATACTTAAGAAAGAATTAATTTCTGCACCTATTGTTCAACCACCTAATTGGAACTTACTATCTGAAATCATGTGTGATGCTAGTGATTATGTTGTTGGTATTGTTCTAGGGCAAAGAGTAGACAAGAAATTGAATGGTATTCATTAAACTAATAAGACCCTAGATAGTGCCCAAAGAAATTAAGCTACCATTGAAAAAGAACTTTTAGTAGTGGTGTTTGCATGTGATAAGTTTAGACCTTACATCATTGTTTCCAAGTAACTATTCACACTGATCATGCTGCTATTTAATACCTTATGGAAAAGAAAGATGCTAAACCTAGAACTATTAGTTGGGTGCTTTTACTCCAAGAATTTGACTTGCATATCGTTGATATTAAGGGACCTGAGAACCCTATAGCAGATAACTTGTCTAGGATGGAAAATATTCTTGATGACACACTGTCGATTGATGATAATTTTTGTGATGAGCAACTTGCTGTTATAAATACTTCACGTAGTACTCATTGGTATGCAGATTATTCTAATTACATTCTTGCTAAATATATTCTGTCTAGCTCCACCTATCAACAAAAGAAAAAAATTCTTTTATGATTACGACACTTTTGGGATGACCCACATCTTTATAAAATAGATGGTGTTATTAGGCATTGTGTACCTAAGCATGAACATGGACAGATCCTAAGAAGTGTCACTCTGAGGCCTACAAAGGACACCATGCTGGTGATAGAACTGCACACGAGGTATTACAATCCGGATTCTATAGGCCAACTCTTTTTAAAGATACTCGTAAGTATGTCCTTTCATGTGATGAATGTCAAAGAGTTGGTAACATTCGTAGACGTTAGTAAATGCCTATGATTTATTCACTTGCTATTGAACCATTTGATATTTGGGGTCTTGATTTTATGGGATCTTTTCGGTCCTCTAATGGGTATACTCATATTTTAGTTGTTGTTGATTATGTTACTAAGTGGGCAGAATCTATTCCAACTAGTAGTTCTAATCATAACACCTCTACTAAAATGCTTAAAGACAACATTTTCCTAAGGTTTGGAGTCCCTAGATACTTAATGACTGATGGTGGTTCACATTTTGTTCGTGATGCTTTCTGTATACTTCTAGCTAAATATGATGTTAACCATAGAATTGCATCACCTTATCATCCTCAGTATAGTGGCCAAGTAGAATTGAGCAATCATGTCTACTACGCAACTTCATCCTTGTAGAATCGTGTTGAGTCTCCAAGCGCAGAGTTTTGTAGGAAAGTAGAAATTTTCCCTCAAGTGGATTACCTAAGGTTTATCAATCCGTGGGAGGCATAGGATGAAGATGGCCTCTCTCAAACAACCTTGCAACCAAATAATAAAAAGTATCTTGTGTCCCCAACACACCAAATACACTTGTAAATTGTATAGGTGCACTAGTTTGGCGAAGAGATGGTGATACAAGTGTAGTGATGATAGTAGATATTGATTTTTTAATATGAACAATAAAAACAACAAGGTAGCAAGTAACAAAAGTGAGCATAAACAATATTGAAATGCTAGAAAATCAGGCCTAGGGCCCGTACTTTTGCTACTGCAATCTCTCAACAATGCTAGTATAATTGGATCACGTAACAATCCCTCAACATGTGATGAAGAATCACTCCAAAGTTCCTATCTAGCAGAGAACCTAAGAAGACATTGTTTGTAGGGTACGTAACCACCTCAAAGTTATTCTTTCTGATCAATCTTTCCAAGAGTTCGTACTAAGATAACAAGTTATCCTTTGCCATAGATCTACCCAAGAGTTTGTACTAAAATAACACCATTGAAAGATATCAATCAACCCTAATGTCACCTCAAGTATCCGTGCGCTAATTGTACGACACGCGTCAAAAAAATTCAGATTCTTCATATTCAATCCAACACAAAGAACTTCAGGAGCACCCCAAGATTTCTATCGAAGAACATAGTGTGAAAAGTGCATCTACCCTATGCATAGATTACCCCAATATCACCTCGGGAATCTGCAAGTTGAGTACCAAAACATCTATCAAGTGAATCACTTGAATACCCCAATGTTAGTATGGGTATCCGCATGCAAGACATATATTATGTCCTCTCAAACCTGAATATTCAATCCAATCATAACGAGATCTTAAAGTGAAAGATTCAATTCACCAAAAAAATAGCATGGGACAAACACCATATGATCCAAATATATTAACAAGGCCCGTGATATATCAATATCATGACATCTCAAGAACACAAGAGAGAGAGAGAGAGAGATTAAACACATAGCTACTGGTACAAACCCTCAGCCCCGAGGGTGGACTACTCCCTCCTCATCATGGCCTGTGCCAGGATGATGAAGATGGCCACCAGAGATGATCTCCCCTCTCAGGTAGGGTACTGGAACATCTCTAGATTGGTATTTCGTGGCTACATAGGCCTGCGGCGGCAGAACTTCTCATCTAGGGTTATTTCTCGAGGTTTCTATATTTATAGGATTTTTGTGCGTTGGAATCACGCCAAGATGGGCCACGATGTGCCCACTAGACATCAGGGCACTCGAGGGGGCCTGGCGCGGCCTGGTGTCTAGTGGGCACCAAGGCCCCCCTCAGGTGGTTATTTGCTCCAGTATTTCACTTTTTCTCCAAAAATATCATCAAAAAGTGTTGTCCAATTCCAATAACTTTTATTTCTGCACAAAAAAACACCATGGTAGTTGTGCTAAAAACAGCCTCAGTCCAGGTTAGTTCTACATAAATCATATAAAGTACATCCAAACCATATAAAACTATTGTAAACATAGGCAAACATGCCATGGATACTTCATAAATTATGTCATGTTTGCCTATGTATTCAAGTGATTCACTTGATATATGTTTTGGTACTCAACTCGCGGAATCCCGACGTGAAAATGGGGTAATCTAGGCATAGGGTTTGATTGCATATTTCGTACTATATATGTTCTCCGAAAGAAATCATGGTGTGCTCCTTGAAGTTCTTTGTGTTGGATTAAGTATTATGAATCTGAATTTTTTATGGTGTTATTTTAGTATGAACTCTTGATATATCGATCGGAAAGGATAACTTGTTATTTTAGTACGAACTCTTGGAAAGATTGATCGGAAAGAGTAAATTTAAGGTGGTTTCGTACCCTACAAACAATTTCTTCTTCTGTTCTCCGATAGATAGGAAGTTTGAAGTGATTCTTCATTGCATGTTGAGGGATTGTTATGTGATCCAATTATATTAGCATTGTTGAGAGATTGCACTAACGAAAGTACGGACCCTAGGACTCATTTTCAAGCATTGTGATAACGTTTTGCTCGCTGTTTCACACTTGCTACCTTGCTGTTTTCAGATTTTCAGATTACAAAAATCAATATCTACTATCATTACTACACTTGTATCACCAAATCTTCGCTGAACTAGTGCACCTATACAATTTACCATTGTATTGGGTGTGTTGGGGGACACAAGAGACTTTTTATTATTTGGTTGCAGGGTTGTTTGAGAGAGACCATCTTCATCCTATGCCTCCCAGGGATTGATAAACCTTAGGTCATCCACTTGATGGAAATGGTCTACTGTCCTACAAAACACTGTGCTTGGAGGCCCAACACGAGTCTAAAAGAACAAGTTGTGTAGTAGACATTAGGGCTGCCTACAACCAATCGGCTCTAATACCAACTTGTGATGCCCCCATTTTGATCGTACACTAATCATACACGCAACTACACACGATCAAGATAAGGGACTCATTGGAAGATATCACAACACAACCCTAAATATGAATTAAAGTCATACAAGCTTCATATTACAAGCGAGGGGCCTCGAGGGCTCAGATACATAACCTCAAATACAAACAAGTCAGAAGAAGCAAAAAATATTTTGTACATACATAAGGAAACAAATATTTCTTTCAGAAGGCTAGCACAAACATAGCACAGATCGAAAAGGCAAGGCCTCCTTCCTGGGAGGCTCCTCAGCAGCCTCCACGTAGTAGTACGCTCCGTCATAGTAGTAGTAGTCGTCATCGGGATCAGCCACCTCCTGCGCTCCGTCATATGGTTGCAACAATCGTATCGAGAGGGGGAAAATGGGAGCAAATCAATGGTGAGTACTCATCAAAGTACTCGCAAGACTGACATTAGAACTATGCTAAGTATGCATCAGTATCAAAGGAATGAGGCTATAACTTTGGACTCACTCTAGAAATGCAAGAATGGGGGGGAAGGCCTAGTCCCACCGTAGACTAGCCTCTTCAGTGTCTTGCAACATTGTAAGATTGTAGCTTAGCACAATATAAGTAGCAAATTCTGTAGCAATTTATTTACCAATGCCCAGAGATTCTTCCTTGACTCCCTACGAGAAAGCAATCTCGGAGCTAACAATTTCATTTCATTTCACAAGTATCCGCTTCTAGTTGTATAGATCGGGATACAACTCTGAGCATCTGTTACTGTGGACACGACTATTAGAATATATATATTTCCCTACATAGGTTCACAAACTTACCCAACACGCTCGATTAACTCTGGTCGTACACACTTTCTCGAGTAATGCCTGGCCTCGATTGATTGACACACCATAGTCCTACCTAGGCTCAATAGAGAGGCCACACGCGGGTCTACATCCTAATCGCAAAGGGGTCGTGGGACAATCTCCCTTCACAATCCTATGCGTTACGTGGATGGCCAGTGTCAGTCCTAGCACCTCTTTATACAAAGATGATGCTTACGCGGGCCACCTGGGCGCATGCCGCTCAATTGTGACATCTGGAGAGCTTCCTAGTGAATGTACGATGCCTAGTTCCCATACGTATTCCCGCTTGGTGGTTCGTGAGAAACAGGCCAGAAGCCTTCTCAGATCACATATTCAAACCCATTAATGCTTTTTTAACTGCATTGGCGATCAATTCCCATGATATGTGGTCTCGTCTCCCCGGCTAGAGGACATGTGGCAAGGATCAAGAATTCCCGGCTACGCCTCGTCACTATCAAGCGGATATCCACTTGCTCCACACATTTCATCATGTTCAAGAAGTAAAGTCAAAGTAACCATGAGTCTATGACATTAAAGGAATTCGAGGTATCACCCTCGATGAATTCGAATCGATGTAACCGTCAAGGTGACCAGGGAGGAAACAACCTCGATGGTTCACGCTTGAGGGGTTGCACGACAGAGTCGTTATCGAAAGTGGTGAAGGAGGGGTCACTCTCCGTAATCCACCTCCCATTAACTACACTATAGAGTTAACATCGGGAGTAAATTACGAGGTATCACCCTCGGTACTCGATAGTAGCTGTGCAGGGTCGTACAACTGAGGGGTGTGAGGTGATGTGATGGGTCTAGCTCGTTGATCAAGATGACCGAGTCTTCGAATCTTGGAGTCTTCAAGTCATCGAGTCTTCGATGATGAATTAGGGGCAACTAGGACATAGTGGGATCTCTTAGGATCCCTAATCAACCTATACTAAGCATTTAGTATAACGCTAGGTACAACAGTAGTTTAACAAAACATGATATGCATCAAAATAGGAGTTAACTATGTTAATAGAAATATCTAATGCAATCATGAGGAGAAAGAATGGGTGATATCAGCCTTTTCAAGGAGGTTTGCTAGCCTTGTTGCTCTCCTTTAAAAGGATGATTGTTAGGGGCGTAGTTGTACCCGAGAACAACATCTCTCTTGTTGTCAATCGGAGAGATGAGGGGGAATAAACAATAAATATAAAGCAAGTAGATGCATCACGATGCATGACATGGCAATATGAAGTGCTAGGGATGAGCTAACGCAGTACTACACGTTACAAACGGAGCGGGAAAATATCTGACGAGATTTCCCAGGACTTTGGCTATTACCGTAGAGATGATCCTAACGTAAAACGTCCATGTTCGTCATGCTAGAGGCATGTGATAGATGAACGGACAACGTATTTGGATTTGTTGGAATTTTTCTGATCAACTTTCATATATAAAATATTTTCATCTGAGTTATAATTTATTTTATATGATATCAAAGATTTAATTATTTTTAAAAATTATTACTAATTAAAAAATAACGGTAAACGCTAGGTGCACCCGGTGGAGTGCACTCACACGTGCACCACAAATGGCCGAGTGGGTCCGAGTTAAATGTCTAGTTAGCACACAACTACAGACTTTGACTCGTCAAAGGGGGCCCACGGGTCCCACCTATCATTGACTGGCTAGCCCAGTCAGCAGGTTGAATGGTCAAAGGGAACACGGGACCCGCATGTCATACTCAAAGCTCTTAGTGGGGTTAGTAGAGGTTAGTGTAATTAAACAATCTCATTAATTAATAGGGGTCGGTATCCACAAAACAGTGGCACTAGGACGACCTAGTCGGCCAAGCGGCTAGGCACGCGCGCAGGGGGTGCGCTGATGGCCACGACGATGGGAAGCGAGCCGAGCGTACGGGAGGCGAGCAGGGCGATGAAGGCCAGCCGTGTTGGCGCGACAGCGGGCCAGAAGAGGCTGAGCGATGGCCGTCGAGCATAGTAGCGGGGCGAGTGCGCGAACGACGCACGGGTAGCAGTGCGAAACGACTGTTGAGCGGTGGCGAGCGCAGGGCCCGGGCAGAGCGTGTCCAGTGTTGGAAATATTCCCTAGAGGCAATGATAAAATAGTTATTATTATATTTCCTATTTCAAGATAATCGTGTATTCCCATCCTATAATTGTATTGAATGAAAACATAAATGAATGTGTTGATATATAGACAAAACTATGTCCCTTGTAAGCCTCTAGTTGACTAGCCAGTTGATCAAGGATGGTTAAGGTTTTCTAACCATATACAAGTCTTGTCATGTCTGCATAGTTCTCGAACCCGCAGGGTCTGCACACTTAAGGTTCGGTGTCATTTCGATATAGTTGAGTTATAAGTGCTGGTGACCGAAGTTTTGTTCGGAGTCCCGGATGAGATCACGGACGTCACGAGAGTTTCTAGAATGGTCCACAAACGAAGATTGATATATAGGATTGTTTCATTTGGCTTCCGGAAAGATTTCGGGCATTGCCGACAGTGTACCGGGAGTGACGAATGGGTTCCGGGTTTTTACGGGGAGGGGCCACCCACCCGGGAGAAAACCTAATAGGCCCATGGGTGGCGCACCATCCCTTGGTGGGCTGGTGAGGCCAGGCCAATAGGGCTATTTCGGCCAAGGTAAAAAATCAAAGGAGAAAGGAAAAAAAGAAGGAGGTGGGAAGGAAGGAAGGGACTCCACGTTCCAAACCGAATTGGAGTGGGAGTCCCTCCTCCTCCCTTCGGCCGATGCCCTTGGGGCTCCCTTGAGCCTCAATGCTAGCCCCTCCCCTCCTCCTATATATACTAGAGGTTTTAGGATTTTTGAGCCACAATTTGCCACGTGCAACCCTAAACCTCTACTTCGTAGTTCTTCCTCTAGATCGGTTTTCTGCGGAGCTCGGGTGGAGCCGTGCAGGAATAGATCATCACCATCATCGGCACGCCGTCACGCTGCCGGAGAACTCATCTACTTCCCCGTCTCTCTTGCTGGATCAAGAAGGCGGAGATCGTCATCGAGCTGTACGTGTGCTGAACGCGGAGGTGTCGTTCGTTCGGTGCTATATCGGGACGGATCATCGGACGACGGTGATTTGAATCACGAAGCTGTTCCACTACATCAACCGCATTTCTTAGCGCCTCCCGCTTAGTGATGTACAAGGGTATGTGGATCCGATATCCCTCTCGTAGATGAACATCATCACCATGATAGGTCTTCGTGTGCGTAGGACAATTTTTGTTTCCCATGCAACGTTTCCCAACAGTGGCATCATAAGCTAGGTTCATGCGTAGATGTAATCTCGAGTAGAACACAAAAGTTTTTGTGGGCGTTGATGTTCGATTTGCTGCCCTCCTTAGTCTTTTCTCGATTCGGCGGTATTGTTGGATTGAAGCGGCCCGTACCAACCTTACTAATATCGGCTCATTGTTTTCATAATGTCATGGCCCTTGGTGGTTAGAAGTGGCGCTTTTTCATAATAAGTTACGGCTCATTATTTTCATAATGAGCCGACCCTTGGGGGCTACAAGCTGATTCATCAAAATTTTCCTATCATCAAAGACCCGACTCATCTTCAAGAAGATAAGTTGGCCCTTGGGGGATACTAAGGATATATGGAATAGAAGACAAGGATAAGCATAACCCTTATCTTCTCTTCATCATGCCAACCAAGTTGGCTTCCATATCCCGGCTTATGGAGAGGCAGCTCAAGTATCGAGAATGCAATTCTTCAAAACTAAGCTTTTCAAGATTAGGAAGTTCAAGTTTAGTCTTCAATTTCTCAAACAAAGGCGCCTCATCTTTGGCGGTATGCTTGCCAGCACGATGGAAGTAGGAGCTGTGTAACATGTTCCAGTACCGATGACCTCCTCGTCATGAGAAGCAATGTTTTCAGTTTTTTCAGTGGACTGGGCGGGTTAGGATTGACTTCCGGGTCAGCTTGCATGGCCATTTTATTAGTACTCATCGGGTCAACATGTTGGAGTGTATCATCATGGGTGGCTTGATGAGCTTCAGAGGGCTCGACATGAGTTTCCGGAGCAGCAAGTTTTTGATTTTCTTGTTCAGAGGCACCAGGATTGGTAGATGACCCGCCTACTCTCCTTTTCTTGGCTTGCGCCTTATAAGCAAAGACGGCATGTTAAGACATATGCAAGGATAAAAAGTTAATAAGCAGTATTGGATACAAAGGGAATACTTACCCTTGATTAATAACCAAAGGTGGCAACTTTGTAGTGGCCGAGTCGCCCGATGAAGGTGGTGAGTGCTGATATGTTGAAACAGAAGGATTAAAAGGTTGTTAGATAAGGTCAACTATTGGGAAAAGAAAGTGTTGCATTATAAAGCACCTCATTTGGCCACTTTCAGGCGGTCGACTTATCAGGTAAACCTTTCACAAGGTCACCCGAGATGTTTCGGGTCTGGCGCCTTGATGTATATAGAGTTTTCTTCAAAAGGAAATTAGGATCCAAATGAGCTTCTAGGTGAGACAACCGTACTTTTTTAATGACCCGCCATGGTGGCCTTGGAAACGAGAGCTCTAAGTCAGAAGGAACATAAGTTACCTCAACATCTTCATCCTGGCTTGTTGTTTCATCATCGAGAGACTGAAGGGATGTTAGCAAATTTAATTAAAGGGTAGTTAGGAAGGGGTAAAAGTTTCTACCTCGGATTGCTCATCAATAGCGTGTGACTCGTCCATAATTGATGAGTCTTCTACATCCTCCTTGCCCTTTTTCTTGATCGCGACGACTTTAGGTTTCTTTGCGGGAACTTTTTGCTCTTTCCTCTTCCAAAATGAAGAGTTCACCTGCAGAGGTATTGACAAGAAGTAGCAAGTTTGAAGGATGAAGATTCTTATAAGCAAAGTGAAAGCTGTGAGGGATTTTTACCTCAGGAGCCGGGTTCTGAGTGTAGAAGCGTTTCAGACCAGTTTGTTTGCAAACTTCTTGTTTTTCACCCAACAACTTCTTCACAATCTTGTTTACATCACTTGAATCAACTGTGATGTTATTATAGTGTTGTGCATTGTTCAAATCGCCATCATACTGACACACTAAGGCGCCATGTTGACTCACGGGCAAGAACAGCCAAGTCAACCAGCGCCGGGTCAGATCAACTCCACTCAACCCAGTGGCCATCAAGCTCTGAGTTTTGGCCACACGAAGCTGATTTGAGCATGTAGTTCTAGAGAAGGAGGACTCGGCAGATGACAGTTTAAAGGAATGTGTTCTTCTCTGAAACCCGACACGGAATTCTCATCATCAGGGGATGTGTTCTTGCAATAGAACCAAGTCTTGGTCCATCCTTTAGGGTGACTAGGAAGGGTAGCAGCAAGAAAACCACAGTCCCTTCGCCTTTGAATTGTGACTCCGCCAAGTTCTAAGCTGGGCCCGTGATGACCAGATGATGTATATACTTCTCGCACCTCGTTGGTTACCCAAGTGGAAGGTTGAGATGTAGCCAGCAGCAAGTTTTCCCTCACACGAAGACTGTAAGGTTTATCGAACCAAGAGGACTCCTAGGCTCAACAAGTAGGTGTCTTCCACCCTGGCGCTAGCAGAAGACATGGACCTGCACACACACAAATAACTTTGCTCCCAACGAGTACAGAGAGGTTGTCAATCTCTCTGGCGTTGTAGTTTGCAAAGGATCAAAACACAAGCAGGAATAGTAATAGTGATTGCAACAGAAAAGTAAATGAGAGCGGTAAAATATGGAGGTGTAAACAATGATGGTGATATAGACTGGAGTCACATGATGTTCACTAGTGATGTCTCTCTCCCAAAAGACGATAAACAACTATGCTTGGGTAAACAAATTACAGTTGGGCAATTGACAGAATTATGAACGCACTTCAATGCTCATTATGCTACTTGATAGTTAGGGGTTCAATAGTAATGGGCAGTACGCCAAGACAAGCAGACCGTTTATTCATCAGCATCTACTTACTAATCATCCACCTTGAAATACCTATCCAGAACATCTCGCCGGTATTAAGTTGCGAGCCCCACCCAAAGTGTAAACTCAAAGCAACGAACATTTGCATCAACGAACTATACGTAAGGTAAACAATCCTTGCAAGCGTGGTCACAGGCACCATTGTTTTCTCCCTGGTGGCAACAGCACATCCCCTAGTCTCATGTTTCTGTCACTCAAGCTAGACATCGAGGGGCATGAACCCACAATCATGCATAACGCTCCCTCTTGGAGTTACAATCTACTACTCGGCCAAAGCAATAAATAGCAACCGAGAACATGCATGAATCACTAAGGAACATAATATAAAAGGATGATCAAATATATAACTCATAACAATCTGAACATAATCTCATAATCCATCGGATCCCAACAAACCGAGCATAGCAATAGCAAGAGAATTACATAGATGCCTTGATCATGTAGGGCAGCTCACAAGGACTAATCATGGAAGCACAAGATTGGAGAGAAGACATCACATAGCTACTGGTCATGGACTCATGCTCCAAGGAGTACTACTCACGGCACGTCCGGGAAGCGTCCATGGTGGTGGAGAACCTCCCGGAGGTCAATCCTCCCTCCGGCAGGGTGCCAGGAAGAGGTCTCCTGATGCTCCCGATCTCAGAAGCGCTGCGATGGCGGAACGATGGAGAAATTCGCGATTCTGGATCTCCTCGAAGTGTTTCCTCTCGAAGAGGTAAATATAGGCCGAATAAGGGCACCGGAGGAGGTGGGACCCACCCAGGCTGCCTGTGGGCGCGGCGAGGGGGTAAGTCGTGCTAGGAGGTCGCCTGGACGGCCCCTGGCCCCCCTCTGGCCCATCTTCGGTGATCTAGAAGCTTCCGTTATGCTGATTTTTTATATATTTTTCTCGGGATTTTTTGGGCTTCAGAAAATTGGGTATAAGCCCCTGCAAAATAGAAATCAGCAAACAGAAACTGGCACTGGGTGCACTGAGGTAGTAGGTTAGTACAAATATGTGTAAAACGATATAAAAGTGTAGCAAAACATATAACAATGTCACCCAAAAGATCATGGAACAAGTAGAAACTATAATACGTTTGGGACGTATCAACATCCCCGAGCTTAATCTCTGCTCGTCCTCGAGTAGATAAATGATAACAAAATAATTTATGTGCTGACATGCTAACACACATATAAGAACTTCAAAGTAAAGCAAATAAGCTATTCAATTTAAGTCAAGACAATAACAAGCAAGAGTCTATATCTAGTATTGAAATTAGCAACGTAAGAACATAAAGTTACAAGAGCTCTCGCTGTCCGTGACTCGAATGTCTCCAAATGGTGTTTGCGTGCAAGAAGTGGGAGATGGGTTGAGATCATAATATATATTTTTTAATTGAGAACTCAATCTACTAAACTTCACACTTGGTCTCTTTGGAATCTTATTTTGACTCATCCCCAGACCACTAGTTAGGCACAAGTCAAAATGATCCTCTCCCTTTCGACTTTGAGAACTCATGCAGTGGATGAGCGTAAGCAAGATATGTTGGCACTTAGGATGGAAAATAGAATAATGATGGGGAAGGAAGACAAAAAAAGGTGTGAAAGGTTCACATCAATGAGGACAACCATAGGCAAGAGAAAGCCAAATGATAGATATGATGTGAGGATTAGGGATTGCCATGTAACGGATGCACATATGAGCTAAGGTAAGCTCTCCAATGGAACTAGTGGGGGTGCATCCAACTTGTTTGCTCATGAAGACCTAGATATCATTTGAGGAGGCTCATCATTGGAATATCCAAACCAAGTTCTATAGTGTAAGGGTCCCCACATAGTTATGCATGAATGATAATCTCTATGTAGTACAAATATAGATATGGAGTACGAGTGTGGATCTTTCAAAGGAATAGTATTCTTGCCCCCTTCTCACTTTTTATTTCTCTTGTTTTTTTCTTTTTTCTTTTTCTCTTTTTTTATTTTTGTGTGGCCTCTTTGGCTCTTTCTTTTATCTCTCATTTGTCCTATTTGGGATCTTTTATTTTGTCCACTTTGGGATATTTCCCTCACTTAAGGGCAACACTCTATGTTTTACATGAATAAAAAGAAGATCATCACACTTTATAAGAAGTACTCAATATAAAGAAAAGTGAAAACTATCATGATGTATGCAAATGTATGCCTCTGCTAGTGTAGCAGGATATGCAATGATACTAGCACGTCATGTAGCAATAATATGGGCAAGGCCCAACTATCATGCGGCTCTTCCATCAAGAAAAAGCATGTATGACATGAAGATCAATTCATAAGATGGTGGATGTTGCATGGCAATGTATCTCAGAAAGGCTATGGAAATGCCTTAATAGGTAGGTATGGTGGCTGTTTTGAGGAAGGATATAATGAGGCTTATGTGTGACAGAGCGTATCATGTCATGGGTTTGGATGCACCAGCAAATTTTATACCAACTCTCAAGATGAGAAAGGGCAATGCACGGTACCGAAGAGGCTAGCAAAATATGGATGGTGGAAGTGCTAGCAATCAAATACTCACATTTGTCCGAAGAACTCATACACTTACTATTGGTAACTCTCTATCTAGTTAGGAAATTCACAAAGAGACAAGTACCCCGAGGAGGAGTATTTGGGGGTTTGGTTATACTTGCGCATCCTCGACTCATGGTAACGTGAGGGTACTCTATATATTCCAACCCCTCCATAGGTTAGCGATCAATTTAGTAGCTAGAGTTCTCAACTATTATTTTAGTTTTTGGAAAACACACGGATTTCCCAAAATACGACACCTGTTACTAATAGGCTCAAGCTCTTGGCACCAATAGTCCAAACATTACTCAAATCAATACCTCAAAACTATTGCAAGTTACTACTATACTTAAATAGCAACCTCAGTTACCTACTCATGCAAGACACACAACTCAGTGCAACGGACAACTCTCTAAACAAGATAAGCATGATAACTCAAAAGAGTTCCAAACGCAACCTAAATAAAAGCTCTTAAAAAGATAAGCACGAAAACTAAGAGATAAGCATGATAGTAGCTATGGAAAGATAAAGAACACACAAAAAAGATAAGCAAGGAAACCTATGTTGTGTTCTAGAGTGGAATGGAGCGTGTTTCTCTCCCAAGCAAGGTAGTCTAGGCTCCGACTTGTTATGAAAAGCAAGAAAAACTAAAACAAACTAAAAAGTAAATAGAGGGACGCTCCAAGCATAGCACATAACATATGAAGTGATAAAAATATAGCATGGAGATGGACGAACTGATGATTGTTGATTGAGAAGGGATGCACGCGGGCATCCCCAAGCTTAGACGCTTGAGTCTCCTTGAATATTTCTTGGGGTGCATGGGGGCATCCCCAAGCTTGAGCGCTTGACACTCCTGTATCTTCTTTCGTCTTCTCCCATCGCATACTTGAAAACTCCCTTCATATGAAACTCATCATAAGCTGATTAGAGTGGTTAGTAACCATAATAAAATAATTCATTACCTTCTGGAAATAAAGATTTTCATGAACAGGTACTGTTTCTCATTATTTCCAAAAGTTTTTTGCAAATAAAAAGTAAGCTTAGGATTTGCAAAATGATGAAAACGCAAAACAGGGCAGAATCTGTGAAAAACAGAAAAACATGTAGTAATTAATTTATTCGGGGCACTTCTGCAACTCAAATCAAAAAACTCAGAACAGATGCCAGAAAGACAATTATATAGATCATGTTGTCAAAACAATTCAGATCAAAAAGATGATTTGGTGATTTTTGGCAAATTTTTCCGTCAGGCAGACAGAATCTGTTTGTGGACAGCATGTCACAATTTTTGAACT
The DNA here is from genome assembly GCF_904849725.1 of Hordeum vulgare subsp. vulgare. Lineage (NCBI taxonomy): Eukaryota > Viridiplantae > Streptophyta > Magnoliopsida > Poales > Poaceae > Hordeum > Hordeum vulgare. The sequence goes on along the minus strand of NC_058519.1, from coordinate 213,363,748 downwards.
TTCTTGCAATCGGAGGCTATAACTTGGCACAAGGCTTAAAAATAAAGATACAATGATGTTGCTACAGTAGTAACAAACATCAATACCACTAAAACTGAAAGTAAAAAACAAATTTGGTTGCCTCCCAACGAGCGCTTTCTTTTATGCCTTTGAGCTAGGCATAATGCAAAAAGATCAAGTTGTATCAATTGAACCGTCATCAAGATCATCAAAGAGATCTTCAATAGTACAACTAGTCTTAAGAGGACTCTCAAAGATAGGCTTAGTGGCAACACTTCTAGGAACAAAAGGAAAGGTAGTAAGACCAATTGGAATTTCATTTCTAATTCTATTTAAGAGAGGTATCTCTTTCAAGGTCTTCACAGTTTCAACACCCCTAGCAATAGGTATATTTGTTTTGGGTCGAGGAACCTTGGGTTCGTAAACAAACTTAGGTCCCTTCCTTGAGGGGCTCTCTACCTTTTTAGTCTTGAAGGAGGATAGAGTAGTTCCTATAATTTCAATAATATCCTCGATCTTATTAATCCTAGAAGGGTCCACATCATGGTATTTAAGGGTCTCCAAAGTTTTGTGAATTTTGTTCATGGAGCTATCAAGTCTATTTAAGTTCCCTTGAATCCTACAATCTACTTCATTTATTTTACCCATGCTTGGCATCTTTCGCTCTATATTCTTAACTTTACTCATAATGTGTGCTAAATTGATATCATCTTTTATGTTGGCAATAGGCGGGATTGCAACAAGATTTTCCATAACGTTAAGAGCCTCCCCAACGGGAGCTTCCAAGAAATTCCCACCTACCGTCATGTCTAGAACGAACCTATTCCAAGAAGTAATACCAACATAAAAATTTCTAAGAAAAATGGTGGTGGATTGCTTCTTGGTGGCTCTATCTTGAGAATTTTTAATTCTATACCAAGCATCTTTCAAACTTTCTCCAACCCTTTGTTTGAAGGTGAGCAACTCTCCTTCGGGTGCAACACCAAAGGCAAAAGACTTAGACATACTGACTAAACAAGCAACTAATTTTTTTGAGGTTTTTGGTAAAAGACTCTAAAGAAAAAACTAAAAAGCAAACTAACAAGACTAAAAAGCAAAGGTAAAAGATAGCGCGCAACTCCCCTATCTTGAAGATTGCAGTCCCCGGCAATTGCGCTAGAAAACTTTTCTTGATGACGAGATGATGTATATACTTCTTGCACCTCGTTGGTTACCCCAAGTGGAAGGTTGAGATGTAGTCAACAGCAAGCTTTCCCTCACACCAAGAATGTAAGGTTTATCGAACCAGGAGAACTCCTAGGCTCAACAAGTAGCTGTCTCCCACCCTGGCGCTAGCAGAAGATGTGAACCTGCACACACACAAATAACTTTTCTCCCGACGAGTACAGCGAGGTTGTCAATCTCTCCGGCCTTCTAGTTTGCAAAGGATCAAAATACAAGCGGGAATAGTAATAGTGATTGCAACGGAAAACTAAATTAAAGTGGTAAATCATGGAGGTGTAAGCAATGATGGTGATATGGAACGGAGTCACATGATGTTCACTAGTGATGTCTCTCTCCCGAAAGATGATAAACAACTATGCTTGGGTAAACAAATTACAAATGGGCAATTGACAGAATTATGAACGCACCGCAATGCTAATTATGCTACTTGATAGTTAGCGGTTCAATAGTAATGGACAGTACGCCAAGACAAGAAGACCGTTTATTCATCAGCATCTACTTACTAATCATCCACCTTGATATATCTATCCAAAACATCTCACCGGTATTAAGTTGTGAGCCCCACCCAAAGTGTAAACTCAAATCAACGGACAACTGCATTGACGAACTATGTGTAAGGTAAACAATCCTTGCAACTATGGTCACAAGCACCGTTGTTTTCTCCTTGGTGGCACTAGAACATCCCCTAGTCTCATGTTTCTGTCACTCAAGCTAGACATCGAGGGGCATGAACCCACAATCATGCATAACGCTCCCTCTTGGAGTTACAATCTACTACTCGGTAAAAGCAATAAATAGCAACGGAGAACATGCATGAATCACTAAGGAACATAATATAAAAGGATAATCAAATATATAACTCATAACAATCTGAACATAATCTCATAATCCATCGGATCCCAACAAACCGAGCATAGCAATTGCAAGAGAATTACATAGATGCCTTGATCATGTAGGGCAGCTCACAAGGACTAATCATGGAAGCACAAGAATGGAGAGAAGAAATCACATAGCTACTGGTCATGGACTCATGGTCCAAGGAGGACTACTCATGGCACGTCCGGGAAGCGTCCATGGCGGTGGATAAGCTCCCGGAGGTCAATCCTCCCTCCGGAAGGGTGCCGGGAAGAGGTCTCGTGATGCTCCCGATCTCGGAAGCGGTGTGGCGGCGGAACATTGGAGAAATTCACGATTCTGGATCTCCTCGAAGGGTTTCCTCTCGGAGAGGTAAATATAGGCCGAATGAGGGCACCGGATGAAGGTGGGACCCACCCAGGCGGCCTGTGGGCGCGACCAAGGGGTAGATCGCGCCAGGAGGTCGCCTCGACCGCCCCTGGAACCCCTCTGGCCCAACTTCGGTGATATGGAAGCTTCCGTTACGCTGATTTTTTATATATTTTCTCTGGATTTCTCGGGCTTCCGAAAATTGGGTAAAAGCCCTTGCAAAATAGACATCAGCACACAGAAACTGGCACTGGGTGCACTAAGTTAGTAGGTTAGTCCAAATATGTGTAAAATGATATAAAAGTGTAGCAAAACATATAACAATGTCACCCAAAAGATCATGGAACAAGCAGAAATTATAGATACGTTTGGGACATATCTGCCCGTCAGCACACTGTGTTTGGCGGTTGAGATAAAAAAACTCTCTGAACAAAAGGACGGTAGTCTCCATTTCCATGAGGAAAACACTAGGAACTGGCACAGGTTGGCTATGGAATTGGGAGCTAGCTCTTGCGGCCATAAATTGTAAAAATGCAAGACGTCTCAAAAGAATTTTTACCCGGGAGGAGAAAACCCCGTTCAAGATGATTTGTAAAAATCACTACTTCTCCTTCGCCGGGTTGTGGTCGGTTTCTCCAAAGGCGGGTCGCCAAGCAATCTTCTCTTTAGGTGGCAGAGCCCCAAACTCAACGTAATTTAGGAGCATAGCTTCAGTAACTTGTGAAGGCGCCCAATCACACGAGATAGGTTTCGTCATGGTGGTTTATTCAAGAGAAGGAAGCTGCAAAAGCATATTTGGTGGGTTATTGAAGGAAAGGCGGATTGTTTGACAAGTGGTATAATCATACAAAGATGCCCTGGCAGCTCTAGTCTAAGGTGACATGATAAACTATAGCATGTGACCCGTCCTGGTATGGGTCATCGTCTAAAGTGAAGCAATTTACGAAGCTAGCAGGTTACCCTGATGTTGATGAGCCAGCAGAACATAAAGGCGATTTATAACCATCAAAGATTTTTGGGTTTTCCTGCTAAGTGAGGTACAAACAAGTTCCTACCAAATTGTTTACAATTACAGATCTACAAAATGGGTCAAAAAGGAAGCTTTTTACTAGCCCTAATAGCAAGGGAGGAATATAATGGTGATCTAATCTACTTATTTCAAAAGGGATCTAAAAAGTATTAAGTGAGAAATGGGACAACTGTTTCCGCCGTTGCATTTCTATGAGAGAGGTTCATCGGAATGCGCATAAACTAACAACAGTGATGAAGCACATGGGAACTCTGAGAACTCTCATGAATTGTGATGAACTAATACTGATCTGAAAGAAGGAAGAGGGAACTTACTTGGTGGTCGTAGTCAGCGGTGGAGACGATCCACTGCACTGTGACGAAGTTTGGGGCATCACAGTCCTGATAGCAGTTGGCTGACGATGGAAGAACGGTGATGGCGGCACGATGAACGGATAAAGAAGAAGAAGTGCGGAGGCAATGAAAAATGAAGGGGCCCCTTGAATATTTAAAGGGCAAAAAGTGAAAGTGTGACCGACCGGCACGGGAATCAAGGAGGCGTAGTAAATTTTGGAGCCAAGGGCGCCTCGATTTTCAGGCCAAATGGATGTGCATAAAGGCCCTTATGAGGACATTGCCAAAACCCTAGATTTTGGCGGGTGATGTCACTCATGAGCAAAGCAAGCAATTACAAAGATCCTCAAGGAATCATAAGCCGGCATTTTATAACTCAGAGAAGACTAAGGTACGAACTGAAGATAAGCCGACAAGATCAAGGTAGAGGATATTGATATGAATAAATTCAAATCAATCTTGGACCTAATATTGGGGATATAATCCCAAGGTATAAGCCAACCTACTCGGTCGGGTCATAATGTGGCGGCTTAAAGACTATACTCAAAATGGGCCTTGGCGTTCTTGGAACACAGTTACAAGGCGGCTTACAGAGTAAGCCGGCAGGCGGCCCAAGACATGAAGACGGCAACTGATGGCCCATGAGGTGAAGAGTCGCTGGGAGTTTCCTTGCTTAGGAGGCAAGGCGAGTTAGAGACATATTGAGTCACGAATCATAGCACGACCCGGACTCTTGTAAAACCCTTGGTCTCGACCTGTATATAAAGGTGAGCCACTAAGATCAATATGGTTAAGTTACAATCCATCGATAGCTGGTCAAGCGAATACGCTCCCTTGTAATCGATATCATCATCAATATATACAAAGCAAGACGTAGGCTTTTACCTCCATCGGAGGGGCCGTGGGTAAACTCGTCTTGTTCCCGATCATCCCCTTTCAGTGACCACGTAGTTGCGATGGCCACATCACTAAGTCCTTTCACGAGGACATCTGTCATGACAAAACCATGACATCGAGCGTGTCAACCTCCTTCCTAGCAGTCAATTATTTTCCTATAAGTAAACCAAAGTAGTGCACACCAAGAAAATATAGACTAGTGACTCTCACTTTGAACACATTCGTATATCTCCAGCAGTTAAAGTAACGAGGAAATCCTCAAACTCATACGAATGTTTGGCCTATAAATCAAAGTGTACTATTGGGATGTCTTGTCTATGCACGAAATAGAAGTTTTGCACCAAGGAATCTATGAGAAGATGTTACTAATCAGACTTATCTGCGAGGAAATTTGTCAGACCGGCATTGGCCACAAATTGTACAAACTCTTGTTGGAAACCGACTTCTCTCATGAAGGGGTCATGAGCCCACTCACAGGGATGTACCTCCACCCTACGTGGAAGGTGGAGATCAGGTGCTCCTCCTGCAACTCCCTTGGGACTCTGGCTCAATGAACCTTTCCTAGACAACTTCATCTTCCTATGAAAATTTCTGAAATTTTGGGTCACAAAAAGATGTCAATAAAACTTAACAAAATTGATAGCAACAACTCCTACAAGTGTCTAGATGCTATATCAACTCCTACATTTCTGAAATTAGAAACAAGTGAATTCAACATGCAACCTCATTTTCAGTGGCACCAACAGTAGCAAAATAAGAAAAATACAATCCACCAAAACAAGAATTAATTGGAACAATGTACGAGTCACATACCAATGAATAATCCCTCAAACAGTTTCAGAAATAGAGTTCCGAGCAAAGATATCAAAAATCACAATTTTGGAGGCAAGAACTATTGGGGAACGTAGCATGGGAAACAAAAAAATTCCTACGCACACGCAATACCTATCCATGGTGATGATCATCTACGACAGGGGAGAGTGAATCTACATACCCTTGTAGATCGTTAAGTGGAAGCGTATATAATGTGGTTGATGTAGTGGAACATCTTCGCGATTCAAGTCGTAGCCCATCCCGTGATCTCATCACGATCCGTCCCGCGATCCCATCATGATCCATCCCGATCTAGTGCCGAACAGACGACACCTCCGCGTTCAGCACACGTACAGCTCGATGAAGACCCCCGCATTCTCGATCCAGCAACAGAGACGGGGAAGTCGATGAGTTCTCCGGGAGCACGACGGCACGCCGGTGATGGTGGTGATCTATTCTTGCAGGGCTTCGCCTAAGCACCGTAGAAACCCGATCTAGAGGAAGAACTACAAACTAGAGGAGAGGGCAGCACGTGGCTGAAATTGTGTGTATCAAAAACCCTCAATACCTCTAGTATATATAGGAGGGAGGGAGGGCAGGAGGCAGCCTCAAACCCTCAAGGTTTGGCCGAAATTGGAGGTGGAGGATTCCTATTCCAATCCTACTAGGAGTAGGATTCCTCCTTTCTACTTGGAACCCTTTCCACCTTTTCCACATTGGGTTTTTGCCTCTCAAACCTCATGGGCCTTAGTGGGAGCTTATCTTAGCCCACTAGGGGCTGGTTTGTATCCTCCCACATCCCACAAGGCCCCTCGGGGCATGACACCCCTCCCGATGGTCCCCGGTTGTGGCACCCCAATAGAGGGCGGACACACGTCCGTCCCCAGGATAGGACCGGACGCACGTCAAGAGCATGATACAAAAATTCCAGGAAAATATGGCTTTATTAATATGATGGAGTGTTACAATACTGTTGCTTACCACAATATGGCATAACTCCAAGGCTAGCTAAATGGCAGGAGAGGTCTTGATACAGCGGCATCGACGTCCCTGGCTGGGCTCCATAACTCGCAGGACTGGCTTGGTTACGATCTAGCACGACGAGTCTTCTCCTGCAACTGGCCACGTGCAAGGCCAGGTGAGTACTTTGAATGTACTCGCAAGACAACCAAATACATGGCATCCAAACAAGCAGATAACTAAGCAAGCATACTGATAATGTAATAGCTATTCTAAGCATGACATAGTATTAACAGGAAACATATAAATCAAGCATAGCATGACATGGACTAAACATGTAATCTACCTCACTAGCATGAAGAAGAACACAACAAGTGCTAACCTATTGTCACCGAATCTCAGCTTACTCTCTTCTGGGTTGTACCACAACCCTCGACATACTCGTCATCCATTCGGAAAGGGTTTATATCACATCACACGGTCATCTGACCATCCATCATATAGTCTTCTCTTGGCTAACACAACATCCTCTGATGTTCACATGAGACAAGTTCTTCCATCATTACTAACACTGACATGGTTGACCATCTACTGTGGTCTGATCGGGCTGTCCATTACCGTGAACTTGGCTATTCGAATAGGGTTTACACTCTGCAGAGGTTGCACACTTTACCCACACTCTGGAGCACTGACCTCGTGATCCCATTCGGGTGGACCAGCATTGCTCCAAGGAAACTTTCCTGACCCATGACTCTCTCCTCATATCCCCAGCAACCACTCCCTTCCGGAATCCTACCCTGGGTGGCCTTGTGTCCTCATGACACCTACCACCGTCGTGGCCAAACAAAACTGTCCCAACTGGGGACGGGTACCCAACTCAACTTAACTAGGCTCATAGGATTATCACCGCCTACCTGATCAGGGTTAGCACGCGTTCATAATCTCCCTCTTTGGGGCATATGAGGGAGAGATCACACGATCAGCTCAAGTCACGGTCGTCCCATATCGGCAAGAGGTGGTTGTGCGGATGGGCCCGTACAGGTGACTCTGATCAACCAGCTAGGTATCTTATCTCCGAATAATATGTCACACCTGACACTTTGATGTCATAGCAATCCAATAATCTCTAACCACTACTGTTGAACTACATTCATAAACTGTCGGATAAAACCCGAAGTAATCATAGACAGTAATCTCAACAGTATAATAGCAAACTATTACGTTACCGATTATAACTGTAGGTGGGACCTTCGGAACCCTCGCATAAAATCAGTAAATAAATCGATAGCCACGAGAACGGTCTTGAGAACACATATATGGGACATTACTTGAATAACTCAACCCCGGCTCAAGACGGCTGGAAAGCAGCTCAGAGCATGAGACGGTGTTGCTAAGAAGAATGTAGCAGTTCCCTAAGACGGACAAAGCACAGCTCAGAGCATAGGGTCACCGCAACAAAAAGAAATACAACAGTTTGCCGCGATGGCCGAAAAGCAGCGCAGAACACGGGACAGCTGCTGACGAAACAAATATAAAATTGGCATCCACCCCGGACGGCCGGAATCAACACAGACTCAGGCATGGTGCCAGTATTGAAGGCAATGCGAGCAAGGGTTCGTTAGCGTCACCCCCAGCACCTCACTATGTACTTGGATATAAGCATTTGAATATAATATGTAATAGCAACATCTGAGGGCGTATGTTGGATGAAAAGTAGTACTAGGAACTATTATTAATATCATCACAGTGATGTGCAAATGCAGGCATAACAGGTGATACAGATAAACACACAAAGTGCAAGCAATGTTATCACGCAAGTCCGGAGCTCATAATAAGAGGTTGGCTTGCCTGGGAGTCAACGAATACTCCGGGAAGAAGCGCAATAACACACCGGAAAGATTTGCGGGAGAGGGTTTCCCTCTCGGAAGGCTCAAACAAAGGCAAGGTAAAAAACGGTCATTTCTACAGCACAAACATATTAAGAAAATAATACTATCAAAACGGGATCTACGAGACGAAGACGTGGGCGCTGGTTTTACCTCAATCGGACTTACGAGCGCAAAGATACGCTCGTTAGAGCACCAGGGACTAATATGTAAAAAGAATAACTACAAACAGGTCCCTGGCGCTGAAACCGAACGCGCCTTTCGTCGGAATACGTTTCCCCAACAGGAAAACGTATTCTTCGGGAATACGTCTCCACTTAAACTGCGCGGGCCCGGGGGGTTTGACTTTGTTCTCTCTCTCCTCTCAATCTCACTTACACCCGGGGCCCACCCCTCTTTCTCTCCCCTCTCCTCTCCTTCCCTCTCTCCTGCCCGATGCCTTCTCCTACCTCTCTCTGCTACAGGGCCGGGAGGGGGCGCTGGCCAGCGTTGCTGCGGCTGCTCCCCTGTGCGGGAGGTGGAGCTGGCGACTGGGGCAGGGGCCCCATGCCCCACCGTGCCCTAGGGAGGGGTCGTAGCCGCTGGGGGCGGCCGGAGCGAGGCGCGGTGGCGGCAGCCGTGCCGCGGCTATGGCGGCCGAGGGAGCTCGAGGCTCGGGAGGAAGGGGGTCGCGAGGAGGTTAGGGAAAGGGGCGCGGAGCTCTGCTGCTTCACAGGAGGGATTCGGGGACTCCATTTATAGCCAAGGGAGGTGGAGTTCTCGCGACGTCGGAGAAGCTCTGAGATCCATGGTGAAGCTCCAATGGCAGGCACCTCCAGGAGCAAGGGGACGAGGGGGAGAAGGTTCCAGAGCGTGCGGGAGGGCAGTGGGGATCTTGCCGACACCTCAAGACAAGATAGAACCCACTGTGATCGAGCTTACATCAACTCGAACGCACAGAGCTCTGTTTTGGCCTGCTCTACCCGTGGTCACCACGTGGACATGGCCTTGCCTTGCCCTCCAAGTTGTCAAACCTTGTCTAAGCTTATCTACATAGTGTTCTAAGGTGAAATGACACAACATACACCACTCGGGAACACTGAGGTGACCACACCAAGGTCAAATAGGTTCCAACAGCAAGGTGTTTGTGTTGTGGTGTCACCACCACAGTGCACCTCTTAGCATCATACTTGGCTGAGGTTGACCACTCACCAAGGTCACTATACTGGCCAAAATGCATCACAATCCGATAAATCTATGGGGCACTTCCTTTGTAACTTGGCATACTGACCAGAAATGAAAAAGACGCTGCTGGGGTCAATTGGCTAAATGGAAATGGCTGAAATCTGGAGGAGACTCATGAATTAGGCATATGAAGACACTCCCAAAGATTCATACCATTTGCACACATATAAATGGTACTTCCTTCACAATGCTTCATTCTAGAAATATTCTTAAATAATTTGCTGGGGAAGAATGCGATGATGAAATGAGCTACATTTTGGTGGACAAGGATTATTTAACATGATGAACCACTCTGCGAAATTACAACTCAAGGGGAGCAAGGAACCAAGCACTTCCTTTACAAACATAAGATCTGGACAGAATTTGCAAAGGGAGATTGTGCTCACTTTTTGAATTGGGGAACTTGATATTTTGATGGAAATGATGACTATATGGATATGAGAAGCTCCAAAAATTATTTGGGATTTTTCCTAGCTACCAAAATTGTAGTTCCTTTGGAAAGGCCCCAAAATACTATATTGTCATAAAATAGGAAAATGCAATTTTTCTTTATTCTATGATGGCCAATATTTTGTGGGAGCTCAATAGGATCACAAAGAATATCTCCACAAGATTTCATGAGAATTGGAGATGGATAGCTATTTTCTTGGATTTAATTCCTCAGACAGGCAGAAACAGGAATTAATTCTAAAGGGGAAATATTGCATATGACCTGGCAATATTTTAACATATCTCGGGACTATGAGGGAATATGATCTTTGGGAAGACTTGGAGGAACAAAAGAGGAAGGTAAATGATGGCTGCTTTGAAAACACAAAGACAAGATTCCCAGTTCCAATATTTCGGAGCTAGGGTTTCCAAGAGGGGTTCGGGGTTTGCTCAACAAGGACAAGAGGGCACAAGGATATGGGAAAAGCACTGAGAGGCTGGGGACAGATTGGGTTCACCTGGTCATTTGCCAAATTCCAGAGGAAAAATCCGGGAGAGAAAATCTAGGAAGGAATAACAACACAAAAATTGATAACCCGATTTTTGGGGTGTTACAAACCTTCCCCCTTAGAAGAATCTCGTCCTCGAGATTCCCAGGGTTAGCTTAGCACTACAACTATTACTACTACGCCTCCTAGAAAAACTTCTGGGTTCTGCCTTAACCCTGTGGCTGAAAACAACCGGGCTAAGAGCACCAAATCTGGTACACCCAAATCGAAAGACCACTATCGCGGAATCTACTCTATACACGGGGATCACTCGGTAGCCCTATCATTTTTAGAAAAAGCAAAATTTCCTTTTTCCGAAAATGCTTGGGGTACCCTAATGAACAGTTGCCTCTTCTCGCTGGCGAGCGGGACCAGGGTCCACTGGTAGCCTTCTCTTCTTCTATCTTCGGCCAACGGCTCTCACTCTCTCTCGCTCCTGCGCCGCTTGGAGTGCGGCTAGGCACTGCGCAAGCCTAGCTTCTAGGGCGTAAAGCACCCTACGACGGTAGTGCGTGGCGTGCACGAGGCCGACGCAGACAGCACTCCCATCGCGGGCTAACGCCGGTCGGCACTGCTCTCGGATTCTCTCCTGGACTCCGATGATCGAGCAGCGCGCGGCCTCCTGGACCTCGCTCACCGTACGTCGGACCGGGGCTATAAAAGCAACCTCGGTCTCTCTCTCTTCTCCCTCGCATCCTGCCTCACTACTTCCTTCTCTTCTCTGACTCTTCCTGATTGCAGGAGCAGGAGGCAAGGCGCTAATGGCGGGCGTGGGGTCGGAGCTGCTCACAATCCTCCTGGGTGGTCTACCGGCGGTGCTGGTCGGCGTCTCGGTGCTACTGTGCGTGATGACCCTTGATGATCGTCGCGATGTCGTGGCTAAAGGGATAGCTGAGGGTCAACTACGCCGTCTCAAGCAGGCGAACTAAGCGTTGGCGGGGCAGCAAGGGCGGCTTGTCAACATCGCACCAGATGCTGACAGAGGCGTTGTTGGGTCTCGGGAGCGGGTACAGTCAGCGGAGCTCTATCAGTGTGTAGACCATGCTGTTATTTTCTCCTGGCTGAGCCGCATCCACAACTAGTGGGCACTAGGGGTAGAACTACGGTCTAGGTCTTCGTCTGGAAAGGTTGTAACGGTCTACGCTGCAATAAAATCTCTTCGAGATTGCAACACTACTCACACGATGCGCACACAATCTATTTAGAATAATATGCAAACAGATGCAGAATGCACATGATGGCAAAATGCAGGAAAAGAAAGAATCATAACAAGCCGATTACACTAAGGTGTTTTAATGCTAGTGGGTGTATGTACTCCTGGTATACATACACCTGCACCAACTCGCATTTTATTAGGGGCTCTCGGCGAGTCCGATGTTTTTAGGTGTAAGTGCTCTACTGATCAAAATCTTGTTAAGAAATCCAATGCCAGCTCTGTTAAACATATTTTTTAACAGCAGGGGCAGACGAACCAAGCAAACAGGGTGAACATCCATACATAATATTACAACAGCACACAAGTACAAGCAATGCAAGCACTACAACAACACACGGCCCTACTAGGCGGCTACTGACAACGCACTCCAAACAACAGTGTCCTAATCCTATGTGCGGGCGAAGAAACAGTCTTCGCAGCACGCCTACGCACGGCATCTTCTAGCTTCATTCACTGTCGAAGCCACCAATGGGCTTACTCTGCTGGGGCTCTCCTGGGGGACGAAGGCTGAGCCAATTCTTGTCTAGGTCTTCGGGCACTTCCGTGGGTTAGGACTCAACTACTGGGGCTGCAAAGGGGGCCTGACGGAACACATCCCGATGACAAAGTCGCCTAATAGCTCCTAGAATGGAGTTCCGGTGGATGTCTCCGGGCTGATATGGGTCCACGGGTTGCGAGGGCAGTACCAGCTGCGAAGGTGGTACTGAGCCTGGCAATAGGGACTGGGTTGACTGGGGCTCAACTTGACGGGCCGCACGGTATGCTTGCGCAACAACCCGTGTGACGTCCTGATCCACGGCCTTAAGCTCTTTAAGAATGTCGAAGAGTAATAATACCTGGGCAGCAGCAAACTGGATCAGCCAAGCTATTGCTGGGTCTGCATCTTTGACTGTGCCGGAGGAATTGCAGCCTGTGTCCGATGCAGGGGGACAATAGAGAAGCTCCTGCATCTCCGCCACTTGCGTAAACTGAAGCTGAAGACGGGTGATAGCTTCCACAATGGCTATCTGGACAGCCAACTCAAGAGTGGGCATGGGATGGCCACGAATATTCGTGGGTTTCCCATCCGCGGCTGTCCCTCGGTTGATATGCACCTTTGCATAGACCCGGCAAAGATGGGGACGGGTTCCGACTGGAACACCAAATACACTGGGGCCTTACTAAGGCCAAAGGCTCGAGAGAGCATACTAGAAAGGATGGGCGGGAAGCCAGCATAACCTTTGGCTAGGGTTCGGCTGTGGAAAGTGGGGGTCTTGGAGGAACTGGCCATGGCTGCTGGCTTGGGGGTACTGGTCTGGGTTCTCTTGCAAGGCTCTTGGCTTACTGGATGGGGAGAGCTACAGCTCAAAAGTGGGAAGGGTTTAAATAGGAAGTCGGGCTAGGTCACACCAAGATGGCGTAGATCCTTCTCGTGTCGGGTACTGGCACGACCGACAACTGAGTAGGGTCACGGTCCAATCTAGAGTGGCTGGGTGGGCGGACAACTGGATAGGGATACGTCCATTCCGACTGCACCACCTATTGGTCAATAGTGGCCATGTCGGATGCTAGAGACGGGTCAAATCTATTGGGCTCACCACTGATTGATCCTAAGGTAGTCTAGGTGCTAGGGTAACCTATAGCCAACCTAGCTCTGATACCAACTCTTGTGGCACCCCGATAGAGGGCCGACACACGTCCGTCCCCAGGATAGGACCGGACGCTTGTCAAGAGCATGATACTGAAATTTCAGGCAAATATGGCTTTATTAATATGACGGAGTGTTACAATACTGTTGCTTACAACAATATGACATAACTCCAATGCTAGCTAAATGGCAGAAGAGGTCTTGATACAGCGGCATCGACGTCCCTGGCTAGGCTCCATAACTCGCAGGACTGGCTTGGTTACGATCTAGGACGACGAGTCTTCTCCTGCAACTGGCCACCTGCAAGGCCAGGTGAGTACTTTGAATGTACTCGCAAGACAACCAAATACATGGCATCCAAACAAGCAGATAACTAAGCAAGCATACTGATAATATAATAGCTATTCTAAGCATGACATAGTATTAACAGGAAACATATAATTCAAGCATAGCATGAAATGTACTAAACATGTAATCTACCTCACTAGCGTGACGAAGATCACAACAAGTGCTAACCTATTGTCATTGAATCCCAATTTACTCTCTTCTGGGTTGTACCACAACCCATGACATACTCGTCATCCAATCTGAACGGGTTTATATCACATCACACGGTCATCTGACCATCCATCATATAGCACTCTCTTGGCTAACACAACATCCTCTGATGTTCACATGAGACGAGTACTTCCATCATTACTAACACTGACATGGTTGACCATCTACTGAGGTCTGATCGGGCTATCCATTACCGTGAACTCGGCTATTCGAATAGGTTTTACACTCTGCAGAGGTTGCACACTTTACCCACACTCTGGAGCACTGACCTCGTGATCCCATTCGGGTGGACCAGCATTGCTCCAACGAAACTTTCCTAACCTGTGACTCTCTCATCATATCCCCTGTAACCACTCCCTTCCGGAGTCCTGCCCTGGGTGGTCCTCTGTCCTCATGACACCTGCCACCGTCGTGGCCAAACAAAATTGTCCCAACCGGGGACGGGTACCCAACTCAACTTAATTGGGCTCACAGGATTATCACCGCCTACCTGATCAGGGTCAGCGCACGTGCATAATCCTCAGCTCAAGTTGGGGCATATCGGTGGGAGATCACGCGATCAGCTCAAGTCACGGTCGTCCCATATCGGCAAGAGGTGGTTGTGCGGATGGGCCCGGACAGGTGACTCTGATCAACCAGCTAGATATCTTATCTCCGAATAATCTATCACAGCTGACGCTATGATGTCATAGCAATCCAATAATCTCTAACCACAACTGTTGAACTACATTCCTAAACTGTCGGATAAAACCCAAAGTAATCATAGACAGTAATCTCAACAGTATAATAGCAAAGTATTACTTTACCGATTATAACTGTAGGTGGGACCTTCGAAACCCTCGCATAAAATCAGTAAATAAATCGGTAGCTACTAGAACGGTCTTGACAACACAGATCTGGGACATTACTGGAATAACTCAACCCCGGCTCAAGAGCAGCTCAGAGCATGAGACGGTGTTGATAAGAAGAATGTAGCAGTTACCTAAGACGGCCGAAGCACAGCTCAGAGCATAGGGTCACCACCACGAAAATAAATACAATTGTTTCCCGCGACGGCCAAAAAGCAGCGGAGAACACGGGACAGCTGCTGACGAAAGAAATATAAAATTGGCATCCACCCCGGATGGCCTGAAACAGCACAGACTCAGGCATGGTGCCAGTATTGAAGGCAATGCGAGCAAGGGTTCGTCAGCGTCACCCCCAGCACCTCACTATGTACTCGCATATAAGCATTTGAATATAATATGTAAGAGCAACATCTGAGGGCATATGTTGGATGAAAAGTAGTACTAGGAACTATTATTAATATCATCACAGTGATGTGCAAATGCAGGCTTAACAGGTGATACAGATAAACACACAAAGTGCAAGCAGTGTTATCACACAAGTCCGGAGCTCATAATAAGAGGTTGGCTTGCCTGGGGGTCGACGAATACTCCGGGAAGAAGCGCAATAACACACCGGAAAGATTTGGCGGAGGGGGTTTCCCTCTCAGAAGGCTCAAACAAAGGCAAGGGCAAAACAGTCATTTCTACTGCACAAACATATTATGAAAATAATACTATCGAAACGGGCTCGACGAGACAAAGACGTGGGCGTTGGTTTTACCTCAATCGGAGTTACGAGCGCAAAGATACGCTCGTTAGACCACCAGGTACTAATCTATAAAAAGAATAACTACAAACAGGTCCGTGGGGCTAAAACTGAACGCGCCTTTCATCGGAATACGTTTTCCCAACAGGAAAACGTATTCTCCGGGAATACATCCCCACATAAACTGCGCGGGCCCGGGGGGTTTGACTTTCTTATCTCCCTCCTCTCTATCTCACTTACACCCGGGGCCCACCCCTCTTTCTCTCTCCTCTCCTCTCCTTCCCTCTCTCCTGCCCGATGCCTTATCCTACCTCTCGCCGCTACAAGGCCAGGGAGGGGGCGCCGGCCGACGTTGCTGTGGATGCTCCCCTGCGCGGAAGGTGGAGCCGGCGACTGGGGCACGGGCCCTGTGCCCCACCGCGCCCTAGGGAGGGGTCCTAGCCGCTGGGGGCGGCCGGAGCGAGGCGCGGCGGGGGCAGCCGTGCCGCGGCTATGGCGGCCGAGGGAGCTGGAGGCTTAGAAGGAAGGGGGCGAGGAGGTTAGGGAAAGGGGCGCGGAGCTCTGCTGCTTCACAGGAGGGACTCGGGGACTCCATTTATAGCCAAGGGAGGTGGAGTTCTCGCGACGTCGGAGAAGCTCCGAGTTCCATGGCGAAGCTCCAATGGCAGGCACCTCCAGGAGCAAGGGGACGAGGGGGAGAGGGTTCCAGAGCGTGTGGGAGGGCAGTGGGGATCTTGCCGACACCTCAAGACAAGATAGAACCCACTGTGATCGAGCTTACATCAACTCGAACGCACAGAGCTCTGTTTTGGCCTACTCTGCCCATGGTCACCACGTGGCCATGGCCTTGCCTTGCCCTCCAAGCTGTCAAACCTTGTCTAAGCTTATCTACACACTGTTCTAAGGTGAAATGACAAAACACACACCACTGGGGAACACTGAGGTGACCACACCAAGGTCAAATAGGTTCCAACAGCAAGGTGTTTGTGCTGTGGTGTCACCACCACAGTGCACCTCTTGGCATGATACTTGGCTGAGGTTGACCACTCACCAAGGTCACTATACTCGCCAAAATGCATCACAACCCAATAAATCTATGGGGCACTTCCTTTGTAACTTAGCATACTGACCATAAATGAAAACGATGTTGCTGGGGTCAATTGACTAAATGGAAATGGCTGAAATTTGGAGGAGACTCATGAATTAGGCATATGAAGACACTGGCAAAGATTCATACCATTTGCACACATATAAATGGTACTTCCTTCACAATGCTTCATTCTAGACAGATTCTTAAATAATTTGCTCAGGAAGAATGGGATGATGAAATTAGCTAACGTTTGGTGGACAAGGATGATTTAACATGATGAACCACTTTGCAAAATTTCAACTCAAGGGGAACAAGGAATCAAGCACTTCCTTTACAAACAAAAGATCTGTAAAGAATTTGCAAAGGGAGATTGTGCTCAATTTTTGAATTGGGGAACTTGATCTTTTAATGGACATGATGATTATATGGATATGAGCAGCTTCACAAATTATTTGGGATTTTTCCTAGCTACCAAAATGGTAGTTCCTTTGGAAAGGCCCCAAAATGCTATATTGGCATAAAATAGGAAAATGCAATTTTCCTTTATTCTATGATGGCCAATATTTTATGGGAGCTCAATAGGATCACAAAGAATATCTCCACAAGATTTCATGAGCATTGGAGATGGATAGCTATTTTCTTGGATTTAATTCCTTAGACAAGCAGAAACAGGAATTAATTCTAAAGGGGAAATATAGCATATGACCTGGCAATATTTTAGCATATCTGGGGACTATGAGGGAATGATGATCTCTGGGAAGACTTGTAGGAAAAACAGAGCAAGGGAAATTATGGCTCCTTTGAAAACACAAAGACAGGATTCCCAGTTCCAATATTTCGGAGCTAGAGTTTCCAAGAGGGGTTCGGGGTTTACTCAACAAGGACAAGAGGGCACAAGGATATGGGAAAGGCACTAAGAGTTTGGGGACAGACTGGGTTCACCTGGTCATTTGTCAAACTTCACAGGAAAAATCCGGGAGAGAAAAACTAGGAAGGAATAACAGCACAAAAATCGATAACCCGATTTTTGGGGTGTTACACTGGTACCCTCCTAGCACTCCCGATACACTACCGATGAGCCCGAAACTTTTCCGGTGACCAAAACAGGACATCCTATATATCAATCTTTACCTCCGGACCATTCCGGAGCTCCTCGTGGCGTATGGGGTCTCATCAGGGACTCCGAACAACTTTTGGTTACCAACACCTATAACTCAACTATACCGAAACGTCACCGAACCTTAAGTGTGCAAACCCTATGGGTTCGAGAACTATGCAGACATGACCTGAGACATTCTCCGGCAATAAACAATAGCGGACCTGGATGTTCATATTGGCTCCTACATATTCTACGAAGATCTCTATCGGTTGAACCTCTATGTCAAGGATTCAGTTAATCCCGTATGTTGTTCCCTTTGTCCTTCGGTATGTTACTTGCCCGAGATTCGATCGTCGGTATCTCCATACCTAGTTCAATCTTGTTACCGGCAATCCTCTTTACTCGTTCCGTAATACAAGATCATGTAACTAACTCCTTACTCACATTGCTTGCAGGGCTTGTTGTGATGTTGTATTACCGAGTGGGCCCCAAGATACATCTCCGTCACACGGAGTGACAAATCCGAGTCTTGATCCATGCAAACCCAACAGACACCTTTGGAGATACATTTATAGCACCTTTATAGTCACTTAGTAACGTTGCGACATTTGATACACACAAGGTATTCCTCCGGTGTCGGTGAGTTCCATGATCTTATGGTCATAGGAACAGATACATTGACATGGAGAAAAACAGTAGCAATAAAATGACACAATCATATGCTATGTTTATAATTTGGGTCTTGTCCATCACACCATTCTCCTAATGATTTGATCCCATTATCAAGTGACAACACTTGCCTATGGCCAGGAAACCTTGACCATCTTTGATCAACGAGCTAGTCAACTAGAGGCTCAATGGGGACAGTGTGTTGTCTATGTATCCACACATGTATTTGAGTTTCCAATCAATACAATTCTAGCATGGATAATAAACGATTATCATGAACAAGGAAATATAATAATAACCAATTTATTATTGCCTCTAGGGCATATTTCCAACAGTCTCCCACTTGCACTAGAGTCAATAATCTAGTTCACATCACTGTGTGATTGTAATGAATCTAACACCCATACAGTTCACGGGTTCGATCATGTCTTGCTTGTGAGAGAGGTTTTTAGTCAATGG
The DNA here is from genome assembly GCF_904849725.1 of Hordeum vulgare subsp. vulgare. Taxonomy (NCBI): domain Eukaryota; kingdom Viridiplantae; phylum Streptophyta; class Magnoliopsida; order Poales; family Poaceae; genus Hordeum; species Hordeum vulgare. The sequence continues at coordinate 213,344,870 of NC_058519.1, read as the reverse complement.
ATCTGAACCTTTCAGATCCGTGTGTGCTTTACAAATCTCTATGTCATCCTATAGATGCTGCTACTACGTGCCATTTGGAACTATTCCAAATGACTGCTCCACTATACGAATCTGGTTTACTACTCAGAGTTATTCGGATTAGTGTCAAAGCTTGCATCGACGTAACCCTTTATGACAAACTCTTTAATCACCTCCATAATCGAGAAAAATTCCTTAGTCCACTAGTTACTCAGGATAACTTTGACCGATGTTCAGTAATTCAATCTTGGATCACTCTTTGTACCCCTTGACAGACTCATGGCAAGGCAGGTATCAAGTGCGGTACACAGCATGGCATACTTTAGAGCCTACGGCTAAGGCATAGGGGACGACCTTCGTCCTTTCTCTTTCTTCTGTCGTGGTCGGGCTTTGAGTCTTACTCAAATTCACACCTTACAACATAGCCAAGAACTCCTTCTTTGTTGATCTATTTTGAACTCCTTCAAAAACTAGTCAAGGCATGCATTTCATTGAAAGTTCTATTTAGCGTTTTGATCTATCTCTATAGATCTTGATGCTCAATGTTCAAGTAGCTTTATCCAGGTTTTCCTTTGAAAAACTCCTTTCAAACAACCCTTTATGCTTTCCAGAAATTATACATTACTTCCGATCAACAATATGTCAACCACATATACTTATCAGAAATTCTATAGTGCTCCCACTCACTTCTTTGGAAATGCAAGTTTCTCATAGACCTTGTATAAACCCAAAAGCTTTGATCATCTCATCAAAGCGTATATTCCAACTCCGAGATGCTTGCACCAGTCCATAGAAGGATCGCTGGAGCTTGCATACTTGTTAGCATCCTTGGGATCGACAAAACCTTCTAGTTGTATCACATACAACCTTTCCTCAAGGAAACCGTCGAGGAAACAATGTTTTGAGATCCTATGAGAAATATTTCATAAATAATGCAACAACTTCTAACATAATTTCAACAGACTTTTAGCATCACTACAAGTGAGAAAGTCTCATCATAGTCAACTCTTTGAACTTGTCGGAAACATTTTTGCGACAAGTCGAGCTTTTCTTAATGGTGACTTTTCACCATCATCATTTGTCTTCCTTTTAAAGATCCATCTGTACTTCATAGTATTACGACCATCAAGTAGTTCTTTCAAATTCTACACTTTGTTTTTATACACGGATCCTCTCTCGGATTTCATGGCCTCCAGCCATTTGCCGGAATCCGGGCCCACCGTCGCTTCTCCATAGCTCGTAGGTTCATTGTTGTTCAACAACATGACCTCCCAGACAGGGTTACTGTACCACTCTGTAGCATTATGCGACCTTGTCGACCGAAGCTTTGATCATTTCTAGTCACTCGATCCGAAGCTTAATGATCACTACCATCAGTTTCCACTTCAATTGGCATAGGCGCCACAGGAAAAACTTCATGTGCCCTGCTACACACTGGTTGAAGTGATGGTTCAATAACCTCATCAAGTTCCACCATCCTCCCACTCAATTCTTTCGGGATAAACTTTTCCTCGAGAAAGGGCCCGTTTCTAGAAACAAAAACTTTTTTTCTGGATCTGAGATAGGAGGTATACCCAACTGTTTTGGGTGTCCTATGAAGATGCATTTATCCGCTTTGGGTTCGAGCTTATCATGCTGAAACTTTTCCACATAAGCATCGCAGCCCCAAATTTTCAAGAAACGACAGCTTAGGTTTCCCCAAACCATAGTTCATACGGTGTCATCTCAACGGAAGTATGTGGTGCCCTATTTAAAGTGAATGCGGTTGTCTCTAATGCATAACCCATAAATGATAATAGTAATTAGATAAGAGACATCATAGTATGCATCATATCAAATAGAGCGCGGCTATGACATTCGGACACACCATCACACTATGGTGTTCTAGGTGGCATGAGATGTGAAACAATTTTCACATTTGTCTTAATTGTGTATCAAACTCGCAACTCAGATATTCATCTCTATGAGCATATCGCAGACATGTTACCCTCTTGTCACGACGATCTTCAACTTCACTCTGAAACTACTTGAACCTTTCAATAATTTAGACGTGTGTTTCATCAAGCAAATACACTAGTATCTACTCAAATCATTTGTGAATTAAGAACATAAGGATATCCACTGCGTGCCTCAGCACTCATTGGACTGTATACATCCAAATGTATTACTTCCAATAAGTTACTTTCTAGTTCCATCTCACTAGAAAACGAGGCCTTCAGTCATCTTGCCCGTGTGGTATGATTTGCATGTCTCAAGTGATTCAAAATCAAGTGAGTCCAAACGATCCATCTGCATGGAGTTTCTTCATGCGTTTATACCAATAGGTATGGTTTGCATGTCTCAAACGTTTCAAAATGAGTGACTACAAAGATCCATCAGCATGGAGCTTCTTCATGCATTTTATACCAACATGACTCAAGCGGCAATGCCACAAGTAAGTGGTACTATCATTACTACTTTGTATCTTTTGGCATCAATATTATGAACATGTGTAGCACTACGATTGATGATCAATAAACCATTGAAGGTATTTATTCAAGCAAATAGAATAACCATTATTCTCTTTAAGTGAATAATCGTATTGCATTAAACACGATCTAATCATGTTCATGCTCAACACAAACACCAAATAACAATTATTTAGGTTTAATCCCGATGGTAGAGGGAGCGTGCGATGTTTGATCGCATCAACCTTAGAATTACTTCCAACACACATCGTCACCTCACCCTTGCTAGTATCCATTTAATCCATAGCTACAATTTAGAGTTACTAACACTTAGCAACTGAACCGGTATCTAATACCCTGGTGCTACTAGGAGTACTAGTAAGGTAAACATCAATATCAGGTATATCCAATATACTTTTGTCGACTTTGCCAGCCTTCTCATCTACCAAGTACCTAGGGTAGTTCCGCCTTAGTGACCGTTCCCCTCATAACAGAAGCACTTAGTCTCAGGTTTGGGTTCAACCTTGGGTTCCTTCACTAGAGCAGCAACTGGTTTGCCGTTTCATGAAGTATCCCTTCTTTCCCTTTCCCTTCTTGAAACTAGTGGTTTTACTGACCGTTAACAATTGATGCTCCTATTTGATTTCTACTTTCGTGATGTCAATCATCGTGAATAGCTTAAGGATCATCATATATGTCCTTGATATGTTATAGTTCTCCACGAAGCTCTAGTAGCTTGGTGGCAGTGACTTTGGAAAACCATCACTATCTCATCTGGAAGATTAACTCTCACTCAATTCAAGCGATTGTAGCACTCAGACAATCTGAGCACATGCTCAACGATTGAGCTTTTCTCCCTTACTTTGTAGACAAAGAATCTTGTCGGAGGTCTCGTACCTATCAACAAGGGCACGAGCATGAAATCCCAATTTCATCTCTTGGAACATCTCGCATGTTCCGTGACATTCAAAACGTCTTTGGTGCCTCAATTCTAAGTTGTTTAAGCATTACGCACTGAACTATCATGTAGTCATCAAAAAACATGTATATCAGATGTTCGCAACATCCACAGACGACGCTCGAGGTTCAGCACACCGAGTGGTGCATTAAGGACATAAGCCTTCTGCACAGCAATGAGGACAATCAGTTTGTGGACCCAGTCCGCATAATTGCTACTATCATCTTTCAACTAAGTTTTCTCTAGGAACATATCAAAAACAGTAGAGCTACAACACAAGCTACAACATAATTTGCAAAGACCTTTAGACTATGTTCATGATAATTGGGTTTAGCTAATCATATTACTAATAACTCCCACTCAAAATAGGCATCCATCTAGTCATTCGAGTGGCGCATGATCCAAATCCACTAACTCAAGTCCGATCATCACATGAGTTGAGTATAGTTTCAGTGGTGAACATCTCCATGTTGATCATATAAACTATATGATTCATGCTCGACCTTTCGGTCTCTTGTGTTCCGAGGCCATGTTTGTAGATGCTAGGCTCGTCAAGTTTAACACGAGTGTTTTGCGTGGGCGACTGTTTTGCACCCGTTGTATGTGAACGTTGAGTCTATCCCACGCGATCATCATGTGGTGTCTCGAAACGACGAACTGCCGCAACGGTGCACAATCGAGGAGAACACAATTTTATCTTGAAATTTTAGTGAGGAATCACCTTATGATGCTACCGTCGTTCTAAGCAAAATAAGGTGCATAAAAGGATTAACATCACATGCAAATCATAAGTGACATAATATGGCCATGATCTTGTGCTTCTTGATCTCCATCACCAAAGCACTGGCATGATCTTCATCGTCGCCGGCGCCACACCATGATCTCCATCATTGTGCCGCCATCGAGGTTGTCGTCCTATCTATGCTATTACTACTAAAGCTACTACCTAGCAATATAGTAAACTGATAACCCACAAGTTTAGGGGATCGCAACAGTTTTCGAGGGTAGAGTATTCAACCCAAATTTATTGATTTGACTCAAGGGGAAGCGAAAGAATATTCTCAAGTATTAGCAGTTGAGTTGTCAATTCAACCACACCTGAAAGATTTAGTGTCTGCAGCAAAGTATCAGTAGCAAGGTAGTATGATAGGAGCAGTAGCAACAGTAACCAGTAGCAGCAAAGTAACAACAGTAGCAACAGAGTAACAGCAGTAGCGGCAAAGTAACGTAGCAAGAACCAGTAGAAAAAGACTCGTAGGCATTGGATCGGTAATGGATGATTATGCCGGATGCTATTCATCATGTAACAGCTATAACACGAAGAGATGTGTAACTAGCTCCCGTTCGTCAACGTAATGTAGGCATGTATTCCATATGTAGTCATACGTGCTTAGGGAAAAGAACTTGCATGACATCTATTGTCCATCCCTCCCATGGCAGCGGGGTCCTAATGGAAACTACGGGATATTAAGGTTCTCCTTTTAATAAACAACCGGACCAACGCATTAATACTTGGTGAATACATGAACTCCTCACACTATGGTCATCTCCGGGAGTGGTTCCGGCTATTGTCACTTCGGGGTTGCCGGGTCATAACACATAGTAGGTGACTACAACTTGCAAGATAGGATCAAGAACACACATATATTGGCGACAACATAACAGGTTCAGATCTGAAATTATGGCACTCGGGCCCTAGTGACAAGCATTAAGCATGGCAAAGTAGTAGCAACATCAATCTCAGAACATAGTGGATACTAGGGATCAATCCCCGTCAAAACTAACTTGATTACATGATAGATCTCATCCAACTCATCACCGCCCAGCAAGCCTACGATGAGATTACTCACGAACGGTGAAGGGAATCATGGAATTGGCGATGGAGGAAGGTTGATGATGACGATGGCGACGATCTCCCCTCTCCGGAGCCTTGAACGGACTCCAGATCTGCCCTCCAGATGAAGAACAGGAGGTGGCGGCGCCTCCGTATAGTAAAACGCGATGAATCCTTCTCCTTGATTTTTTCCGGATGAAACGGACTATATAGAGCTAAGGTTGGAGGCGGTGGAGATTTGTGGACCCCACAAGCCTGCCAGGCGCGGCCAGGGGGCCGCGCCTGGTGGGCTTGTGGGCTCACGGCTCCACCTCTCCCGCTGATTCTTGCGCCAGTATTTTTCATTAATTCTAGAAAAATTCTTCGTAAATTTTCAGGTCATTCTGAGAACTTTTATTTCTACGCAAAAAACAACACCATGGCAATTCTGCTGAAAACAGCGTTAGTCCGGGTTAGTTCCATTCAAATCATGCAAATTAGAGTCCAAAACAAGGGCAAAAGAGTTCGGAAAAGTAGATACGACGGAGACGTATCAACTCCCCCAAGCTTAAAGCCTTGCTTGTCCTCAAGCAATTGAGTTGACAAACTGAAAGAGACAAAAGAAAAACTTTGACGCACTCTGTTTGATCTTGTTGTTGCAACTATGTCTAACTCATAACCAGAATTTCAGCAAGATCACAAGCTAACCACATAAGCAAATGACATCGAGGTCTCACGGTAAACTCATATCAATGGCATAATCAGCTAACGAGCAAATAATAATAAGCCTCAAATGTCAACACTTCAATCAAAACAACATGAAGCAGTACGAACAGATGGTATCTCGCTAGCTCTTTCTTGAGACCGCAAAACATAAATGCAGAGCACCTTCAAAGACCAAGGGCTAACTAAACATTGTAATTCACGGAAAGAAGATCCAGTCACAGTCATACTCAACACAGTTAAAAGCAAAACATAAAAACGACAGAGGTGCTCTCTAATTGGTGCTTTTATAAGAGGAGGATGACTCAACAGGAACATAAATAGAAAGGCCCTTCGCAGAGGGAAGCATTGATTTGCAGACGTGCCAGAGCTCAAGCTTTGAAGACAGAGATACCACGGGGAGTTTTGTTTGCAATTATCTTTTCGATTTAAGCATGAAACTGGGCATTCCAATTACCGGCCCCTTTCTCGTGAATGAAACACACATCGAAGATAACACGCCTAGCATGGAAGATATTGATAGCCCCATGTCACCACATGAGCGGTTCGGGCATGCAAAACAGATTATTTCTTGAAGGTTTAGAGAGTGGCACATGAAAATTTACTTGGAACGGCAAGTAGATACCGCATATAGGTAGGTATGGTGGACTCATATGGAACAACTTTGGGTTTATGGGAGTGGATGCACAAGCAGTATTCCCGCTTAGTACAAGTGAAGGCTAGCAAAAGACTAGGAAGCGACCAACTAGAAAGCGACAACAGTCATCAAAATGCATTGAGATTAACTAACATTGAGTGCAAGCGTGAGTAGGACATAAATCACCATGAACATGAATATCATAGAGGCTATGTTGATTTTGTTTCAACTACATGCGTGAACATGTGCCAAGTCAAGCCACGTGAATCATTCAAAGGAGGATACCATCCTATCAAACTACAACACAGTCATCTCAAAATTGATGTGGGCATCCAAGATAAACCATTATAAGCTCCTAGCTAAGTAAGCACGGCATAAGCAACTATGGTCTCTAAGTTGTCATTGCAAACATGTTTCTCTCACAACAAAGCTGAATCAGGCACGATGAGCTAGTCATATTTACAAAAACAAAATAGATCGAGTTCATACCAGCTTTTCAAGGCTCACTGACTTCATCATATATCATCATTATTGCCTTTCACTTGCACGATCGAACGATGTGAACAATAATAAGAGTGATCGTGCATTGGACTAAAGCTGGAATCTGCAGGCAAACACAAAGGAGAAGACAAAGTAATATGGCTCTTTAACAGATAAACAGATATGCATGCGAGATCCACTTAACATTGTAACCATTATCTTCTACCTTGACCCAAAGAAAAAGAAAACTATTTACACGGGAAAGCTCCCAACAAGCAAAAGAAGAAAAAGGAAGTCTTTTTGGGTTTTCTCAAACTAGACAGACACATGAAAAGAAAACGAGAAAAATAAAATAAACTAGCATGGATGATAAAGTGGCAAAGTGTGAACACCGACGAACAAAGTAAAAGCATAAGCAAGAAAGTAAAGTCGGTGAGAAACACGTACCCCCCAAGCTTAGGCTTTTGGCCTAAGTTGGTCTACTCCCAAGGATGGCCCGGGCGACAGCCAAAATCATAATGGGGGTTATACGGGAGCGCTGCAGCCACTGCCTGAATAGTTGCCTCATGGAGACGAGCAGCCTTAGCCTCCCTCTCATACTCCTCTGCCTCTCCTCTGGTTATGTAATATCTCCGTTTTACCTGAAAGTCAAAGAAGGCAGGAGCGGGAAGGGTAATATGGAAAACACGTTGTCGGTTAAATATTAAACGGTATAGGAGGGATTCATCATCCCTCTCAAGGAACTGGTAGCGTGTCAAAGCGACGCGGTCAAGGAAAGTTGTATGGAGCGGGGGATCTCCTTCGCGGATGGGTACTCCAAGAAAATTTGCTATGCGAGTGTCATGGATCCCACCAAATAAATCCCCTTCGTTAGCATTATTATTCAGCCTCCTTGCTATTATAACTCCCATGTTCAAAATTTTATCACCCGTTACTGCGCTCTTAAGGATACTAAGGTCGGGGGCGCAGAGGTGACAATGCTCAATCTTGCCATTAATGCATCTGCCTATGAAGAGGCAAAGTAATGCAAGGCAGGAAAATGAATGCTCCCCATGGTAGCCTGCGTAATATGTCTAGTTTCTCCAATAGTTATACGAGAGAAAAAATCTCTAACCGAGGATTTAGGAGGATCATTGAGACTACCCCAAATAGGTATCTTGCAAATTCTATTGAAATCCTCTAAATGCATGGTATACGATTTGTCATAGAGATCAAACCGTACAAATGTATCACGGCCAACTGAAAATCTGAATCTACGAACAAAAGAGGCAGTGAGAGCAACATACTCTTCACATTTATCGGAGATGAATTCTTCGAGTCCGACGTTGAGAACAAATGCATCAAACTCATCTTTGAAACCTGCCTCAATCATAAATTCATCAGAAGGCCATTCACATGGTTGTACCTGCGCGTCCCTTGACTGGTAAGGATCGGGCTCCCGAATCGCAAGACGGGGACCTCTCTTGCTTGAGGAACCACCATGATAGTTTCTCCTGAACCTCTTCCTTTTCTCAAATTTTCAGTGACCCAAAGGAAAAGTGAACAAGGCTCAACTAAACTCGTAGCAACTACTCCCACAAGTGCCTAGAGGCCATATTACGCATCAAAACTACTTGGGGCCAGCTAAAATTAGCATGCAAAGCTCAAGAACATAGTCACCAAGGCAGCAAAAATACGCGAAGTATGAGGCACTGGAGCAAAAACTAACTGGACCAATGGAGGAGTCACTTACCAAGGAGTAGTTTCCCCAAAATAGTTCGGAGAATGGTGCTTTGAGCAAAGAGATCGAAAATCCCAGCAAGAGGAGCAAGAACACGGGTTTGAGCTGCGAAACGGTTTTTTTGGAGGTAGGAGAACCATATGAGAGCAAGAATGAGTGGAGGGGGTGCACGTGGGCCCCACAAACCAGGTAGGCGCGGCCAGGGGGTTCCCGCGCCTCCAGGGCTTGTGGCCCACTGGTGCAGCCCCCATACTAGCTCTTCGTCTCAGTATTTTTCAAAAATTCCAGAAAAAATCATACTTGATTTTCATGGCGTTCGGAGAACTTTTATTTTCGGGGTACTTTTCCGTCAAATGCTAAAACAGAAAATAGGGAAAACTAAACTAAACATATCATTTTTCTTCTAAGCAACCGAAGGTGAAAGCTTGGAACATAGGTTTGTGACTCCTCGATTCATCCATCTCATGGTCATCGAAAGAAATTCGTCAATGAGGTTGATCAAGTCTCCTCGACAAACCTTTTCGAATAACAAAAGAGAACGGAGAATTTTCGAATAGTCACTAGGTCACCTCAATGGGGATGTGTATCTCCCCAACAAGAAAATCATACTTCATCTTGACACGAGGTATAGGGCATTCAAAGCTCCCAATAAAAATCGATGAAGTTTTTTTGATAACATTAATGCAATGTACTCGATATTGTTTCTTTGGAAAGTGCACCATATGCTCATTACCGTTGACATGGAAAGTAACATTGCCTTTGTTGCAATCTATAACAGCCCCTGCAGTGTTTAAAAAGGGTCTTCCGAGGATGACCGCCATGGCATCGTCCTCGGGAATATCCAAGATAACAAATTCTGTCAAGATAGTGACATTAGCAACCACAACAGGCACATCCTCGCAAATGTCGATAGGGAAAGCAGTTGATTTGTTGGCCATTTCGAGCAAGATTTCAGTGGGTGTCAACTTGTCCAATTCAAGTCTACGATAAAGAGAGAGAGGCATAACACTAACACCGGCTCCAAGATCGCGTAAAGCAGTTCTAACTTAGTTACCCTTAATGGAGCAAGGTATAGTAGGCACTCCGGGATCACCCAGTTTCTTAGGAGTTCCACCCTTGAAGGTGTAATTAGCAAGCATGGTGGAAATCTCAACCTCAGGTATCCTCCTCTTATTAGTCACAATATCCTTCATGTACTTAGCATACGAAGACATTTTGAGCATATCTGTCAAACGCATTTGCAGAAAGACAAGTCTAATCATTTCAAAAAATCGCTCAAAATCCTCATCATCCTTTTTCTTGGATGGTTTGGGAGGAAAGGGCATGGGTTTCTGAACCCATGGTTCTCTTTCTTTACCATGCTTCCTAGCAGCGAAGTCATTCTTATCATATCTCTTAGTCTAAGGCTGTGGGCTATCAAGATCAACAGGTTCAATCTCCACATCCTTATCATTGCTAGGTTGAGCATCAACATGAACATCACTATTGATATTATCATTAGGCTCATGTTCATCACCAGATTGTGTTTCAGCATCAGAGACAGAGACATCGTTTGGACTCTCAGGTGTAGCAGCAACAGGGTTGCTAGCGTGCAAATCCCTATCATATTTATTCTTCTTTCTAGGATGACTAGGTGCATCAGTGCTAACTCCTTGAGAATCTTTTTCAATTCTCTTCGGATGACCCTCAGGATACAAAGGTTCCTGGGTCATTCTACCGCCTCTAGTGACGACTCTGACATAATTGTCATTCAACTCATTGAGCAAGTCATTTTGAGCTTTAAGTACTTGTTCTACTTGAGTAGTAACCATAGAGGCATGTTTACTCAGAAGCTTAAGATCATTGACATTTCTGTCCACACAAGCACTTAAATGACTGAGCATACGAGCATTCTGTTCCAATTGTCTGCTAACATAATCATTGAAACTCTGTTGTTTGGCAACAAAGTTATCAAAATCATCCAGGCATAAGCTAGCAGGTTTATCAAAAGGAATATCACTCTCATCAAACGTACGCAGAGAATTTACTTCTACTACCTGTATCTGGTTATTGAGACCATGGATCTCTTCGATAGGTGGTAGATTTTTGACATCTTCAGATTTAATGCCTTTCTCTCGCATAGGTTTCTTGGCTTCTTGCATATCTTCAGGACTGAGGAATAGAATACCTCTTTTCAATGGAGTTGGCTTAGGAGGTGGTTCGGGAATAGTCCAAGCATTCTCATTGCACAAGATGTTATTCAGTAGAATCTCAGCTTGTTCTACAGTTCGTTCCCTAAAAACACAACCAGCACAACTATCTAGGTGGTCTCTAGAAGCATCGTTAAGTCCATTATAGAAGATATCAAGTATTTCATTCTTCTCAAGAGGGTGATCAGGCAAAGCATTCAGTAGCTGGACGAGCCTCCCCCAAGCTTGTGGGAGACTCTCTTCTTCAGCTTGAGCAAAGTTATATATTTCCTGCAAGGCAGCTTGCTTCTTATGGGCAGGGAAATATTTTTTAGAGAAGTAGTAGACCATATCCTGGGGGCTACGCACACAACCAGGAGCAAGAGAAGTGAACCAAGTATTAGCATCATCCTTTAGTGAGAAAGGAAACAGCTTGAGGATATAGTAGTGGCGGATCTTTTCCTCACTCGTGAATAGGGTGGCTATATCGTGCAGTTTGGTAAGATGGGCTACAACCGTTTTAGACTCATAACTGTGAAAAGGATCAGATTCGACTAGAGTGATTAACTCAAGGTCGACAAAAAATTCATAATCCTTATTGGTCACAAAGATAGGTGAAGTAGCAAACTTCGGGTCATATTTCATCCTAGCGTTCAAAGATTTTTCTTTCCACTTGAGCAGTAATTTCTCAACATCATAGCTATCCTTACACGCAAGAAAGTCCTCAGCTATCTCTCCCTCCATAACATAACGCTTAGGCATATCATGCAATTCAGGCATAATAGCAAGTTCTACTTCAATAGTATCAGCAGTTTCAGAAGTATCATCACATCTAGCAGCAACTCTAGCAATTTGCGCATCAAGGAATGCACCTAGTGGCAAAGCAGTATCAAGCATAGCATCATCAGGCAAAGCAGTATCAAGCATAGCATCATCATAAGCATCATGGATAGCAGAAGTAGCATCATCAAGCACAGGCAACATATCAAGATTTCTAGCAGGAGGTGGTGTCGCAAACTTACTCATAACTGAAGGTGAATCAAGTGCAGAGCTAGATGCAATTCCTTACCTGTCCTCGTAGTTGATCGAAAGACTTTAGTTCTTGGATCTATCGGATTGCTCATAGTGACCAGTAGACGTAAATCCCAAGTGACTCAGAGAATATAGTTGTGCTTCCCTGGCAACGGCCCAGAAAATTGTCTTGATAACCCACAAGTATAGGGGATCGCAAGAGTTTTCGAGGGTAGAGTATTCAACCCAAATTTCTTGATTCGACGCAAGGGGAAGTGAAAGAATATTCTCAAGTATTAGCAGTTGAGTTGTCAATTGAACCACACCAGAAAGATTTAGTGTCTGCGGCGAAGTATCAGTAGCTAGGTAGTATGATAGCAGCAGTAGCAACAGTTGTTGGAATTATGCCCTAGAGGCAATAATAAATGTATAGTTATTATTATAATTCCTGTATCAAGATAATAGTTTATTATCCATGCTATAATTGTATTAAATGAAGACTCATTTACATGTGTGGATACATAGACAAAACACCGTCCCTAGCATACCTCTAGTTGGCTAGCCAGTTGATCGATGATAGTCAGTGTCTTCTGATTATGAACAAGGTGTTGTTGCTTGATAACTGGATCACGTCATTGGGAGAATCACGTGATGGACTAGACCCAAACTAATAGACGTAGCATGTTGATCGTGTCATTTTGTTGCTACTGTTTTCTGCATGTCAAGTATTTATTCCTATGACCATGAGATCATATAACTCACTGACACCGGAGGAATGCTTTGTGTGTATCAAACGTCGCAACGTAACTGGGTGACTATAAAGATGCTCTACAGGTATCTCCGAAGGTGTTAGTTGAGTTAGTATAGATCAAGACTGGGATTTGTCACTCCGTGTGACGGAGAGGTATCTCAGGGCCCACTCGGTAATACAACATCACACACAAGCCTTGCAAGCAATGTGACTTAGTGTAAGTTGCGGGATCTTGTATTACGGAACGAGTAAAGAGACTTGCCGGTAAACGAGATTGAAATAGGTATGCGGATACTGACGATCGAATCTCGAGCAAGTAACATACCGAAGGACAAAGGGAATGACATACGGGATTATACGAATCCTTGGCACTGAGGTTCAAACGATAAGATCTTCGTAGAATATGTAGGATCTAATATGGGCATCCAGGCCCCGCTATTGGATATTGACCGAGGAGTCTCTCGGGTCATGTCTACATAGTTCTCAAACCCGCAGGGTCTGCACACTTACGGTTCGACGTTGTTTTATGCGTATTTGAGTTATATGGTTGGTTACCGAATGTTGTTCGGAGTCCCGGATGAGATCACGGACGTCACGAGAGTTTCCGGAATGGTCCGGAAACGAATATTGATATATAGGATGACCTCATTTGATTACCGGAAGGTTTTCGGAGTTACCCGGAATGTACCGGGAATGACGAATGGGTTCCGGGAGTTCACCGGGGGGGGCAACCCACCCCGGGGAAGCCCATAGGCTTTGGGGAGACACACCAGCCCTTAGTGGGCTGGTGGGACAGCCCCAAGGGGGCCTATGCGCCAAGAAAAAGAAATCAAAGGAAAAGAAAAAAAAAGAGGGAGGAAGTGGGAAGGGAGGGGGACTCCTCCCACCAAACCAAGTCCAACTCGGTTTGGGGGGGGAGTCCTCCCCCCCTTGGCTCGGCCGACCCCTTGAGGGTCCCTTGGACCCCAAGGCAAGGTCCCCCTCCCTCCTCCTATATATATGGAGCACTTAGGGCTGATTTGAGACGACTTTCTCACGGCTGCCCGACCACATACCTCCATAGTTTTTCCTCTAGATCGCGTTTCTGCGGAGCTCGGGCGGAGCCCTGCTGAGACAAGATCATCACCAACCTCCGGAGCGCCGTCACGCTGCCGGAGAACTCCTCTACCTCTCCGTCTCTCTTGCTGGATCAAGAAGGCCGAGATCATCGTCGAGCTGTACGTGTGCTGAACGCGGAGGTGCCGTCCGTTCGGTACTAGATCGTGGGACTGATCGCGGGATTGTTCGCGGGGCGGATCGAGGGACGTGAGGACGTTCCACTACATCAACCGCGTTCTCTAACGCTTCTGCTGTACGATCTACAAGGGTACGTAGATCACTCATCCCCTCTCGTAGATGGACATCACCGTGATAGGTCTTCGTGCGCGTAGGAAAATTTTTGTTTCCCATGCGACGTTCCCCAACAACAGTAACCACTAGCAGCAAAGTAACAGCAGTAGCAACAGGGTAACAGTAGCAGTAGTGACAGCAGTAGCGGCAAAGTGACGTAGCAAGGACCAGTAGGAAAAGACTCGTTGGCATTGGATCGGTGATGGATGATTATGTTGGACGCTATTCATCATGTAACAGCTATAACACGGAGAGATTTGTAACTAGCTCTCGTTCGTCAATCTAATGTAGGCATGTATTCCGTATGTAGTAATACGTGCTTAGGGAAAAGAACTTGCATGACATCTATTGTCCATCCCTCCCATGGCAGCGGGGTCCTAATGGAAACTACGGGATATTAAGGTTCTCATTTTAATAAAGAACCGGACCAACGCATTAACACTTGGTGAATACATGAACTCCTCATACTATGGTCATCTCCGGGAGTGGTTCCGCCTATTGTCACTCCGGGGTTGCCGGGTCATAACACATAGTAGGTGACTACAACTTGCAAGATAGGATCTAAAACACACATATATTGGCGACAACATAATAGGTTCAGATCTGAAATCATGGCACTAGGGCCCTAGTGACAACCATTAAGCACGGAAAAGTAGTAGCAACATCAATCTCAGAACATAGTGGATACTAGGGATCAATCCCCGTAAAAACTAACTCGATTACATGATAGATCTCATCCAACTCATCACCGTCCAGCAAGCCTACGATGAGATTACTCACGAACGGTGAAGAGCATCATGGAATTGGCGATGGAGGAAGGTTAATGATGATGATGGCGACGATCTCCCCTCTCCGGAGCCCAGAACGGACTCCAGATCTGCCCTTCAGATGAAGAGCAGGAGGTGGTGGCGCCTCCGTATCGTAAAACGCGATGAATCCTTCTCCCTGATTTTTTTTCCGGATGAAACGGACTATATAGAGCTGAGGTTGGAGGTGGTGGAGCTTTGTGGGCCCCACAAGCCTGCCAGTCGCGGCCAGGGGGGCGTGCCTGGTGGGCTTGTGGGCTCACGGCTCCACCTCTCCCGTTGATTCTTGCGCCAGTATTTTCGTTAAATCCAAAAAAAATCTCCGTAAATTTTCAGGTCATTCCGAGAACTTTTATTTCTGCGCAAAAATAACACCATGGCAATTCTGCTGAAAACAGCGTTAGTCGGGGTTAGTTCCATTCAAATCATGCAAATTAGAGTCCAAAACAAGGGCAAAAGAGTTCGGAAAAGTAGATACGACGGAGACGTATCATAAACGCATCTGCCAGCACAAACGTTCATTTAAAGGCAACCCTATGGCTCTTGCCGGTTGCTGTAGCATCGACGTGCAAGTCGATATTTAACTATTACAACATGATCATCTCATACATCCAAGATATCATATCATGTCTTCGGCCATATCACATCACATGCATACCCTGGAAAAACAAGTTAGACGTCCTCTAATTTGTTGTTGCATGTTTTACGTGGCTGCTATGGGTATCTAGTATGATCGCATCTTACTTACGCAAAGCCACAACGGTGATATGCAATTTGCTATTTAACGTTCTCCAAGGACCGCCTTGGTCAAATCCGATTCAACAAAAGTTGAAGAAACAGACATCGCCAGTCATCTTTATGCAACAAGTTGCATGTTAGTCGATGAAACCGGTCTCTCGTAAGCGTACGAGTAAGGTTGGTCCGAGCCGCTTCAATCCAACAATACCGACAAATCAAGAAAAGACTAAGGAGGGCAGCAAATCAAACATCAATGCCCACAAACTCTTTTGTGTTCTACTCGAGATATCATCTACGCATGAACCTACCTCATGATGCCACTGTTGGGGAACGTAGCATGGGAAACAAAAAATATTCCTACTCACACGCAATACCTATTGTCGGGACCCCGATCCTAAGCCATAGGAATCTAGCCTGTAACACATAGCATCCCTTTGCGGTCTCACGCACGGTTAACTCCTCGGCTGCAGCCTTACCTTAGCCGGGACCGTTTGCGTCTTTTGACTCACGTATGCAATAGTGTCGCTAGCATTCCAATGTCAAAGAACCCGGATCGACATGTCTAGTCATAAACCAAAGCGGCAGTACCGCACAAGGACAGGCATACATGACCCAACAAAGCAGGTGTCGGTCACCAGCGAGTGTAGACGAGTCGTAGCAGGCTACAAGGACTCCATTACATCGCGTGACATTTCCCCAAAGGGGACAGACACAGCAGCTAAGAAGGACACATGCCGGTCAACCAATGTGTCCGGAGCAGTAGCGAACTACCAAGGCTCGTTGGATCACAAAGGGGCATTTCCTTGTAAGGAATGCTACTAAAGCTCACGACTAGGTAATCGAACCACATACATATCAAGTACGACACACGTACGCATGGCATACCGATATGTATAGATACATCGATGGCATCACAACATAACCATAAACATACAAGCTTTATTTAAGAGGCTCGGAAGAGCCACACACATAATATTACACATTAAGGGTCTCACGACCCATAATAGCAGTCATTTAGTTACAAGCCAGCGGAAGAGTTATAAACTGTCTGAGTACAGACAGGGCAACTAGAAGGCACATGGCCTGACTATACTACAGATCCAACGTAGGGCCAGATCGTAGCTGGGACACCAGCTACTCGTCGTCGTCGATGTCTACGAAGAACCCTCCATTAGGGTCATTAGCAACCTCTGCAACATGTATTAAGCAAACATGAGTACGAAGGTACTCAGCAAGACTTTAGGACAACTAACTACTCATGCAAGGTATCAAAAGGTATTGTGGGGTTTCATGCGGAAAGCCAGCATTTGACTCGTGGCTAGACAACTTGCATTTTTAAATAATTTTGACAACTTGATTTCTCGCACACGAGTCCACTAACACCACAACAATACACTATCGTGGAATCATTCCGTCTCCATGCGGAAATGCCGTCCACGACACTCACGCTTATCTTGGCAATTTTATGAGTAGCCATTGAAGTTATCTATGAACAACATATGTCTCCAAGTAGTCCATATCCGCGGACGAGGCTATTCGAATAGATCATAACCCTGCAGGGGTGTACTTCGTCACACACGCTCTCGCCACTTATCGCCATGTGCACGTCATGCACCTCGGCAACCTTCAAGCGGAAGCCCAGCGAGGGAGTCGGCCACGACCGTTAACCACACTAGTACCTAGTCCAGGTTTATCGCCTATCTGAGAGTAACCCGTACGGAAGTCCGGCCGAGGTTTCCGCCACGGCCTCAAACGATGTGCGTAGGGTTCCCAAGCCCACCATCCGGGTGCCACTTGGTACACCGTGCCACTGCCTACCGCATCACGGTCCACCTCTCAAGTCAGCACCATGCACGGCCTCCAGCATTACTATAAACACCAGAAACTACTTGCAACTCCTGGACCGAGTACTACGCGATTAATAGGCCGAGCGGGGTCATATTTCAGGGCCCAGCATGTGGTAGTATCTAGTCTTGGATTACATACACGGAACTCAGTTCCTAAGGACGGTTCCAATGAAACAACCCGCCATGTACTCCTACACAGCCTTTCACCGGTACCTTTACCAAATCAAGTTCAACACACAACCTTTGCTCACCGAACACATTCCCCAATTCTGTTCATCTCCCAGATGACAGACCATACACAACTCTAAGCATAGCATGCATAGCAGGATAAGGCATATCATAGCTCAGACAACTACCAGGTATGCTAGGTTGCAAGGTTCGGCTATTTACTGTGACAAGGTTAGGTCATGCAAAGGAAGTGGGTTCAACTATCGTGGCAAAAGCAGTTGAAGCATTTGATCTTAATGCAATAAATAGGTGCAGGAGCAAGAACATGGGATTTATCGGGATGATCAAAAGGGTTGCTTGCCTTGTTGCTCAGAGGAGGAACGATATCCGTCAGACGGATATTCGGTGGAATCCGGGGGTGCGGAGCCTACCGAATAAATGGCAACATTCAATAACAATCATATGCAATCAAAATGATGCATGAGCATGGCATGAGAATGCAAGGTGATAAGTTATTATAATCAATATGTATTAGGTTTAGAGTTGATTTGAATCATATTCGAATATCAGTTCAAACGGGGTATTCTCGGATACCGGTTTTAATTGATTCGACCTGATGCTCAGATCAACTTGATGTTAGCATGCATGAGATGTCATGTTATGGTACTGATTTGTAATTAGGACAGTGTGTGATCATGGCATTCATAATGAAATTTGAATATTTTCCAAATTCCATTTATAAAGTAATTATAAGAGTTGAATTATTCCTTATTCTACATGTTAGGGTTCTGTAACTTTTTCAAACATAGTTGAAAATAGCATAATCAGAATCCTTGAATTTTTCTGATACTTTTTCATATATAAATTATTTTCATTGGAGTTACAGATTAATTTCTATGAATTTTGGAAGTTTTAAACATTTCTGGAATTATTTTTATACTGGAAAATACTTTTATTGCATCAGCATGACATCAGCAAGTCCATCTGGCCGTTGAAAGTCAAACCTGACCAGTGCGACCCACTGGTCAGTCTCTCTGGTCAATTTTAGATTAAGTTTAAACTTAATTAACTGATTAACCTTGCTGGACCCACATGTCAGTGACTGATTAACTTATTTGATTTATTTTTATTAACTTTAAACTTGCCAGGGGCTGGCCCCACCAGTCAGTGGCTCAGGCCAGCCGAGATCCACCGGCGGCGAGGTTCTCCTCGCCGGCGGGGAGCCTCCGGCAACCACCAGCACGGCGGAGGGGCTCGGAAACGGCGCACAGGGGGCCAAATGCTGCGCGGAGAGCACCAGAAGAACGGCACACCTCCCGCAGCTCCATTTCTGCACTTAGCCGGGGCTGATCTGGCCGGAGATGACGCCGGCGACGAGCTTGGCGGCGGCCAAGGCTCGGGCGTCATCGGGGTCTTTGATTCAGAGGGAACTACGCTCGTATCTTAGCTCCTACAGCATCTATGCGTCGACCTGAAGCTGTTGGTGCCCTCGGAAGGACGAGCTGATCATCGGAGGGCTACCGGCGACGAGCGGCAGCGGCGGTCCTCGTCAGGCTCCGGTGAAACTAGATCTAGAGGAGGGGATCGACGGGGAAAACTTAGGGGAAAAGACCACATGCTCACGGGGAGTGCAGAGCAGGGCTTAGACGGCTCGGGGAAGGCCTGGGGGCGACGAATCGACGGGAGAGGTCCGGCGGCCGGAGGTGGAAGACGATGGCGCCACGAGCGTTGCAGGGCTCGGGGTGGCTTCGGCTTCTGCAGGGAGGACCAGACCGACAAGGCGGAGCTAATGGCGTGCTCTGAGAGGGGATCCTATGGCTAGGGGACGGGCAGCTCGAGCTTTGCTTGGCTCCAATGGCGGCAGCAGGAAGGAGGAAGAGATCTGGGAGGAGGGAGAGAGTCGACGCTGGGAAGGGATAGGTGAGGCCTCGGGGAGCTTATCCCTGGCCTTGCTAGCACGAGGCGGCGGCCAGGCAGGCACACAGGTGCGTGGCCGCGCCGGAGGAGGCGGCGGCCACCTCCTGCTCCTACTGGCGCGAGGGAGACGACAGGAGCTGGGATGGGCCGGGCCAGGCTAGGCGACAGGTAAGAGTTTCCCTTTTTTTTCTATTTTTTTTTCTGTTTTAACTTCTTTAATATTTTTCTATTTATTTCAGCTCCAAAACAAATTGCAAAAACTATTTTAAACACACCTGAATATTTGTTATAATATTCCCAACCATTTCCAAAGTTTTCAACATTTTTGAAAATTTATAGTTTCTGATTTCAAATTTAAAGTTTGAAACCAGTGGCTTTTGCATTAATTTGAAATGCTTAAAGTGTCAAGAAAATAGTTTTCTCCAATGCTCATTTACTTTCATGATTTATCATAAAATTTGAACTTTTCTTGAGGCCATTTTGGGTTCATTGATTTCAACTAGTTTGAGATTTCCTTTATTTAAAGTAGTGGCTAAGGTTTTAAGTTTTTCCTTTGCCACTTTCTTGTTCTTGTTGAAACTTCTTAGATGCAAAATGCAAAGAAGACATGAGCACAAGACTAACTTGCTCAAGGTGTCAGGGATGTGACACCTACCCATGGTAATGATCGTCTACGAGAGGAGAGAGTGAATCTACATACCCTTCTAGATCTCTAAGCGGAAGCGTATATAAGCGGTTGATGTAGTGGAACATCTTCGCGATTCAAATCGCAGCCCGTCCCGCGATCTTATTGATAACCCACAAGTATAGGGGATCGCAATAGTTTTCGAGGGTAGAGTATTCAACCCAAATTTGTTGATTCGACACACGGGGAAGTCAAAGAATATTCTCAAGTATTAGCAGTTGAGTTGTAAATTCAACCACACCTGAAAGACTTACTATTTGCAGAAAAGTATCAGTAGCAGAGTAGTGTGATAGCAACAGTAGCAACAGTAACCAGTAGCAGCAAAGTGACAACAGTAGTAGCAGCAGTAATAGGAGTAGCAACAGAATTACAGTAGCAGCAGTAGAGGCAAAGTAACATAGCAAGGACAAGTAGGAAAAGACTCGTAGGCATTGGATCGGTGTTGGATGATTATGCCGGATGGTATTCATCATGCAACAGTTATAACACGGAGAGATATGTAACTAGCTCCAGTTTGTCAATGTAATGTAGGCATGTATTCCGTATGTAGTCATACGTGCTTAGGGAAAAGAACTTGCATGCCATCTATTTTCCATCCCTCCCGTGGCAGCGGGGTCCTAATGGGAACTATGGGATATTAAGGTTCTCCTTTTAATAAAGAACCGGACCAACTCATTAACACTTAGTGAATACATGAACTCCTCATACTATGGTCATCTCCGGGAGTGGTTCCGGCTATTGTCACTCTGGGGTTGCCGGGTCATAACACATAGTAGGTGACTACAACTTGCAAGATAGGATCAAGAACACACATATATTGGCAACAACATAATAGGTTCAGATCCGAAATCATGGCACTCGGGCCCTAGTGACAAGCATTAAGCATGGCAAAGTAGTAGCAACATCAATCTCAGAACATAGTGGATACTAGGGATCAATCCCCGTCAAAACTAACTCAATTACATGATAGATCTCATCCAACCCATCACCGTCCAGCAAGCCTATAATGAGATTACTCACATACGGTGAAGAGCATCATGGAATTGGCGATGAAGGAAGGTTGGTGATGACGATGGTGACGATCTCCCCTCTCCGGAGCCCAGAACGGACTCCAGATCTGCCCTCCAGAGGAAAAACAGGAGGTGGCGGCGCCTCCGTATCGTAAAATGCGATGAACTCTTCTCCTTGATTTTTTTCCCACACGAAAGGGACTAAATAGAGCTGAGATTGGAGGCGGTGGAGCAACATGGGCCCCACAAGCCTGCCCCACGCGGCCAGGGGGGCCGCGCCTGGTGGCCTTGTGGGCTCCACGCTCCACCCCTCCGGTTGATTCTTGCACCAGTATTTTTTATATATTCCACAAAAATTCCCCGTAAATTTCCAGGTCATTCCGAGAACTTTTATTTCTGTGCAAAAACAACACCATGGCAATTCTGCTGAAAGCAGCGTTAGTCCGGGTTAGTTCCATTCAACTCATGCAAATTAGAGTCCAAAACAAGGGCAAAAGAGTTTGGAAAAGTAGATACGATGGAGACGTATCACTCATCACGATCCGTCTCGTGATCCCATCACGGTCAATCCCGATCTAGTGTCGAACGGACGACACCTCCTTGTTCACAATATGTACAACTCGATGATGACCCCCGCCTTCTCAATCCAGCAAGAGAGACGGGGAAGTAGATGAGTTCTCCGGCAGCTTGACGGCGCGCCGGTGATGGTGGTGATCTATTCCTGTAGGCCTTCGCCTAAGCACCACAGAAATCTGATCTAGAGGAAGAACTACAAACTAGAGGAGAGGGTAGCACGTGGCTTAAATTATGTGTCTTAAAAACCGTCATAGGAGGGAGGGTGGGGATGAGGCAGCCTCAAACCCTCAAGGTTTGGCCGAAATTGGAGTTGGAGGAGTCCTACTCCAATCCTACCAGGATTAGGATTGGCCATTTCTACTTGGAAACCCTTTCCACCTTTTCCACCTTGGGTTTTTGCCTCTCAACCCTCATGGGCCTTAGTGGGAGCTTATGTCAGCCCACTAGGGGCTGGTTTCTATCCTCCCACGGACCATAAGGCCCCTTGGGGCGTGACACCCCTCCCGATGGTACCCGGTACCCTCCCGACACTCCCGCTACACTATCGATGAGCCCGAAACTTTTCCAGTGATCAAAACAGGACTTCCTATATATCAATCTTTACCTCCGAACCATTCTGGATCTCCTCGTGACGTCCGGGATTACATCTGGGACTCCGAACAACCTTTGGTCACTAACACCAATAACTCAAATATACTGAAACATCACCGAACCTTAAGTGTGCAGACCCTGCGGGTTCGAGAACTCTGCAGACATGACGTGAGACACTCTATGGTTAATAACCAATAGCGAGACATGGGTGTCCATATTGGCTCCAACATATTCCACGAAGATCTCTATCGGTTGAACCTCTATGTCAAGGATTCAGTTAATCTTGTATGTTGTTCCGTTTGTCCTTCGGTATGTTACTTGCCCGAGATTCGATCGTTGGTATCTCCATACCTAGTTCAATCTCGTTACTGGCAAGTCTCTTTACTCGTTCAGTAATACAAGATCTCGGAACTAACTCCTTAGTCACATTGCTTGCAAGACTTGTTGTGATGTTGTATTACCGAGTGGGCCCCGAGATACCTCTCCATCACACGGAGTGACAAATCCATGTCTTGATCCATGCCAACCCAACAAACACCTTTGGAGATACCTGTAGAGAACCTTTATAGTCACCTAGTAACATTGCGATGTTTGATACACAGAAGGTATTCCTCCGGTGTCTAGGAGTTGCATGATCTCATGGTCATAGAAACAAATACATTGACATGCAGAAAAACAGTAGCAATAAACTGACACAATCATATGCTATGTTTATAGTTTGGCTCTTATCCGTCACATCATACTCTTAATGATGTGATCCCGTTATCAAGTGACAACACTTGCCTATGTCCAGCAAACCTTGAGCATCTTTGATCAACGAGCTAGTCAACTAGAGGCTCACTAGGGACAGTGTGTTGTCTATGCATCCACACATGTATTTGAGTTTCCAATCAATACAAATTAGCATGGATAATAAACGATTATCATGAACAAGGAAATATAATAATAACCAATTTATTATTGCCTCTAGGGCATATTTCCAACAAGAACATGAGAGCAACAGCTACCACAATTTTTATAGATGAAGAAGAATCAATGGGAAGGTGTATTAAGTGGGTGGGGTCATATGGACCTCACAAGGCATCATGGCATGCACTAGGGGGTGGGCGCGCCATATTGTCTTGTGGACAACACGTGCAACCCCTTTGGTTGTGTCCAATGCCAAAAAATTCGTAAATATTCAATAGAAAAATCATGTATTTTTTATGACTCGGCACTTCTATTTCTGGGTCATTTTTTATTGCATGGATAATTCACAAAACTAGATAATCGAGGCATTTTACCTTATTAAACTTTAAATAACAGAGAATAAAGTATGGTTACAGAATGTTGTGCTTACGGAATTCATCAACTTCCTGCCCCTCAAAAAGAATCCATTAATAAGGTTGATCAAGTTTTATTAACAAAATATTTGAGAGTAACATGAAACTGAAGACTTTCATATAACGCTAGGTTACCTCAACCAGGATATGCATTGTCCCATCAGTATGAGTATGATATTTCTTTTCACGTACTATTCGCTTTTTAATAGAGTTGATGCTATTCACTTTGTTTTGTTTCTTCAGAAAATATATTGTACGGCCTTTGTTGTTGACATGAGAGTTAACTTTGCTTTTATTGCAATTAATAGCAACCCTTGTAGTATTCCAAAAGGGTGTACCAAGGATAATCGACATGTTGTTGTTCTCGGGCATATCAAGAATAACATAGTCCAATAAGATAGTAACATTAGCTACAACAACGGGAACATCCTCACAAATACCAAGGGTAAAGCAGTTGATTTATCAGTCGTTTGCAAAGAGATTTCAGTAGGTGTCAACTTATTCAAATCAAGTCTTCTATATAAAGAGAGAGACATAAAACTAACACTAGCTCTTAAATCACACAACACAGTTCAAACATAATTATTTTTTATGGAGCAAGGTATAGTAGGTATCCCTGGATATCTTAGCTTGTGAGGTGCCTTTCCTTCAAATGAATAGTTTGCAAGCATAGTAGAAATTTCAGCCTCGGGTATATTCCTCTTATTAGTGACAATATATTTCTTGTATTTAGCATATGCAGGCATCTTCATAATTTCAGTCAAAGGTATTCTCAGATACAAAGGTTTAAGCAGTTCAACAAAGCGAATAAAAGACTATTTGTCTCTATATTTCACAACTTTACTAGAAAATGGCATGGGTTCCTAGACCCATGGCTCTCTTTCTTTACCATGTTTCCTAGCAACAAAGTCTCTTTTATCATATCTTGTATTTTTAGAAGGTGGGTCATCAAGCTCAACTCGATGTTTTATTTCTACATCATTATTAGATTCTTTATTATTACCTGGTGGAGCACGATTATCATTAGCATCATTTTCAAGTTATCCACATTTAGCAATATGAGCATCAAGCAATGCACCAATGGCACGTTTTCATGAAACACGGTATTATTATCAAGAACGATACTAGCATCATGATAAGTACAATTCATAGTAGAAGCAATGTCTATTACTTGTAACATATCAGACTGGATAACAGGTGGTGGTATCGCAAGCCGACTTAAAACAGAAGGTGAATGAAGTGTAGAGCTAGATGGCGGTTCCTTAACTCCCCTCATCTTAGAGGGTACAATCTTGGTCTTAGCGTGTCTCGGATTCTTCATAGTGGTCAGCAAATAGATAATTCCCAAGTGAACTCAATTAACAGAGTTATGCTCCCTCGCACCAGCGTCAAAAAACAGTCTTTCGGGGTACTATTTCACCCAATTTATTGATTCAACACAAGGAAAGCCAAAGAATATTTATGAGACTTTGCAGTTGAGTTTTCATTTCAACCACATGTGGAAAACTAAATATTTACAACAAAGTGTTTAGTAGCACAGTAATATGATAGTTTAACAATAGTGCTAACAGTAGCAATAGCAACAGGGACGGTAATAGTAGCAGTTTTATAGTGATTGTAATAGCAACAACGACAGTAGTAACTTAGTGAAAACCAATCTGAGAAAAGCATAGGCATTGGATCAGGGATTGATATTTGTATAATTGGATGACATTCATCATGTAACAACCACAACCTAGAGCGATACAGATTTAGCTCCAATTCATCAATGTAATGTAGGCATGTATTCTGTAAATAGTTATACGTGCTTATAACAAGATTTGCCATAACATATTTTGTCCTACCGTCCGGTGATAGAGGGGTCCATAAGGAAATTGTCCTCCTTTTAATAGAGAACCGGAACAAAGCACTAACACATGGTGAATACATGAACTGCTCATACTACGGCCATCACCGGAGGGGGTCCCAACTATTGTCACTTTGGAGTCTAGGGATCATATCACATAATAGGTGCATACTACTTGCAAAATAGGATCTAAAACACTCTCATGTTTATAGAAATATAATAGGTTCAGATTTGAGATCATGGCACTCGGATCCTAGTGACAAGCATTAAGCATAGAAAAATTATAGCAATATCAACCTAGAAACATAATGCATACTAAGGATAAAGCCCTAATAAGTTGACTCGATTACATGATAAATCTCATCCAACTTCATCATCGTCCAACAAGCCTACGAGGAATTACTCACTCCTGGTGGTGAGCATCATGGGATTGTTGATGGAGAAGGGTTGATCATGACGATGACGCTGAAACCCCTTCTCCGGGGCCTCAATCGGACTCCATAATCACCCTCCTAATGAAGAACACGTGGTGGCGACGTCTCCGTATTGTAAAACGCGGTGAAACTTCTCTCCTATTTTTTCTCGGGGAAACAAAATTTAGAGGCTTGGAATTAGGTCAAACAGCCGTCTATGAGCCCCCACAAGACACCATATCATGCCCTAGGGGTAGGCACGCCCTATTGTCTTGTGGGAAACAGTTGACACCCCTCCTGTAGATCTTCGTCCCACTATTTTTTATTTATTCAATAAAAAATCTTCGCAAATTTTCGTCTAATTCCGAGAATTTGTATTTCTACAACATGATAATTTTGCTGAAAATAACAAGAGTCTGGGTTAGCTTCATTCAAATCATGTAAATTAGAGTACAAAACAAAAGCAAAAGTGTTTGAATAAGTTGATACGATGAAGATACATCAGCCGGATCATGCATCTCTGTCCGTCGGCTACTCTTCATCGGTCCGCACACAAATACGATGTCTGATTTGGGAGTCGGTGTTAGAGATACTGTGTATTATATATGCAGTTGGTCGTGTAGAATTTTTTTGAATTGGCCATTTCTGGCTTCCATTTCAATAGCAGAAAGAGAGTGGAAAACAGGGTTGATCAAGTGATCGATGGGGTGAGAGGAGAAATACACTTCCAGCTTAGCGAGTTTCTAAGCTATCCTTTATCCTGATCGCTATCTCTCATGGTACATCCCCGAAAGGGTGCTCATTGCATTTGGCACCAACGATTATCCATTGCTCCATTTCCTGGCGCAGGCATCAGTGATGTTTGTGCTTGGGGTCTTTCCCCTGAAAGTGCATGCATTGCACTTGATCCAACTTTGCCAAACTACCAATGAGAGCATCGATCAAGTTTTATTCCTTGTGCCTGGAGAAGCTCCGTCGATGATCATCTCGACACACTCGGCCATTGTTGTTCCCCTGCCCTAGTTGCTTTGTGACAAGGCTCCAGATCCAACCAAGGTTGTCATTGTGTTCCAGGCTTGGATGGCTACTGAGCACTCCCAGAAGAGTTGCGATGAAGTCTCAAGGTGTCGCACACAGAACTAGCAAAAATATTTGTTATCCCAGCCACGGCGTTGAAGTCTATCGTTGCACTAGAGTCTATCCAGATGCAACAACCATAGGAGCATCTTCATCTTGCTCGGAGCCCACACCCTCCATATGGATGTTTTGAAATTCAGCGTTGGGTTATCGTCGAACCGTGCGTCATAGGCAAACTGTGCAATGTACTTGCCCCAACTACAGGGTGTCCACCTGATCGTGTCCGCGCTCCCTTCTTCGAGAATGATTCCAGCGCTTCTGATTTCCCGAGCGAGATCTAACATCAGGTACATGATGCTTTCATAGTGTCCATGCAGAAGGTTCAGGATCCATCTGTCCTGGTGTAGCGCCTCCCGAACTGACCTATTTTTGCAGATTAATTGGGCGAAGATCGCTGGGTAAGCTAGGCATAGCTGCCTACCACCTAGATAGGAGGAGGACCAGAAAGCCGTCGTTACATCATCGCCGATGATCACCTCCATGCAGGCCGCAAACAGAGCGTGATCAGTGGCGTTGCATGGGGTGATCGTGCCAACCCAGGGGCAGGTTGGCTGCATCCAGGCCACCTAGAGCCATCGGAGCCGCAAGGCTCAACCAAGAGTCGGCAAATCGTGAATGTCGAGGCCTCCCATGCATTCCAGCCTTCTGACCGTCTGCCAACCCACCTTGCACTTTCCTCTAGAGATCGCCTCGTCTTGCACCCAGTGGAATCGCCGATTGGCCTTGTCGATGTGCTTCAAAAATTTCTTCGGTGCCGGCAGGACTGTGAGGGCGAAGGTGGGCATGGCTCAGAGCACACATCGAACCAGCACGCGCATGCCCGCGATGGGCAACAGTCTTCCATTCCAGCCTGCGAGGCGCGCCCAGATCCTGTCTAAGATGAATTGAAGGTGCACTAATCTAAGCTTGCCAGTGAATATCGGGAGACCTAAGTATGTAGTAGGTAGAGCCGCAATGGTTCCCCCAAAATCATGAAGAACGGCAGAAAGGTCAATCCCATCGCAGGTGATCGGGATGGTCGATGATTTTGACAGATTGACCCTTGGGGGCTGGTGGCCTCACCGAAACGGTGTTGGATGTTTAGTAGCTCATCGATCTT
Organism: Hordeum vulgare subsp. vulgare; assembly: GCF_904849725.1. Classification (NCBI taxonomy): domain Eukaryota; kingdom Viridiplantae; phylum Streptophyta; class Magnoliopsida; order Poales; family Poaceae; genus Hordeum; species Hordeum vulgare. The sequence continues at coordinate 213,316,600 of NC_058519.1, read as the reverse complement.
GTGTCGCACATGGTTGATAAAGATTAACGCTTCGTCGACGTATAGACTAGTGCGCATGAGCGCGGCCCTATCCGGAATAGGGTGAAGGAGGTCGTCCCTCGTGGCCGCCTCGAGGAGACGGTGGAGAGGGTCGATGCATAGGATGAACAACAGTGGGGAGAGCGGGTCGCCTCGCCGTAGACCGCAGTGGTGCTCAATGCTATCACCCGGTATTCCGTTGAGTAGACACACCGATGAGGAGGTTGATAGGAGTAGGGCCACCGAGTCCCATTACACCGGGAAACCCATTCTTTGCAGTAGCTCGAAGATATACTCCCAGGATACGCTATCGAAGGCTTTGGCTATGTCTAGCTTCAGAAGCAGGGCAGGAGTCTTGCGATGATGCAAAGCTCGTGCGCTGTTCTGGACGAAGAGGAAGCTATCACGTATGCATTTGGACCTCTGAAAAGCAAACTACACAAGGGAGATTAGCGTTCCGATGACCATTGCGAGCCTCATCGACAACACCTTGGCGATAAGGTTGGTGATGGGGTGAATGAGGCTGATAGGGAGAAAATCTCCCATGCAGGTGGCACCATCCTTTTTTGGCAGCAAGTCGATCATGGCAGAATTTAGGTCGGAGAACTTGCCCCGAGCAAGTCTGAAAGAGTGGTCAAAGACCGTCGTGATGTCGTTGTTGATCGTCCTCTAGCATGCCCTGAAGAAGACGCCAGATAACCCATCTGGTCCTAGCTCCCTGTCAATAGGTAAAGCGAGGACCAAAGCCCAAACGTCATCTTCAGAGAATGAATTGTCCAGGCCTGTGTTTTGCACCGACAGTAGCTCAATAGCTTCCGAGTTAATAGAGCAGTTGCGATCTTGCTTGGTACCCAGAAGATTGACGAAGTGGCTATGAGTGATGGACGTTTTGTCCACGTGTGAGGTGGTCGTTCTTGACTCTTACTGCAAGGACTGGATGAAGTTCTTCCTCCTCAGAGAGTTTATTTTAGCTTGAAAGAAATTAGTCTTGGCATCCCCTGCTTTGAGCCATGTGATCCTCGATGCCTGCCTCTTGCGCGTGCGTTCGATTGAGGCGAGTCCAATGATTCTCTGCTTTAGTTGTTTACGTATGTGGAATTACGCAACTCAGAGGCGTCGTTTCTCTTGGGTGATGTCTAGCCTGAGCACAACTTCCACAACAAGGTGGAATTGAACCTTGGCCTCACTAAACAATGTCCTGGCCCAAATCCGGAGGTCGTAGGCAGTCCGCTTCATTTTTTGCTTGATCCGTGCAATAGGGTAGATGAGAGTCATCGGACATAGCCACGCCCGCTACACGGTCTCCTGGAAGTGGGGGAATCTTGTCCAAAAGGATTCAAATTTGAAGGGTGGTTTGCGCGCAGGTGTCGTCGTGTTTGCCAGCAGGAGAGGGAAGTGATACGAGCACGCGGTGGAGGAAGCCATCAACATGTGACTAGGGAATAGAACATCCCATTCGAAGTTGCAGAAGATCTTGTCAATGCTAATGAGACTTGGGTTTTCCCGCTCATTTGACCAGGTGAAATGCATGTTCTTACACTTTATTTCCTTCAGACCGGCAATGTCGATGGCCCTTCTGAATTTTCCCATTACTCTTCTGTTCAGGTTGAGATTGCCCTTATCGCGAGCTTCGTAGATAATGTTGAAGTCACCGGTAATTAGCCATAGCTCGCCCATTGGCGGGGTAGTATGGATCAATTCGTCCAGGAAGGCATCTTTGCGGGCGTTGTCAGCAGAGCCATATACGGTCGTCAGCCAAAACGAGGTGTCGCCCTGTAGGATTGTGACCTTGGCCGTAATCGAGAAGCAGCCCACCGCATGAGTAGCAAGATCAACCAGTCGCCTGTTCCAGAGAATTGCCGCCCCTCCTCTATTGCCATCTGCTGGACGCAGCACGCATCCCTCTAGCAAGGAGCCCTCTAGCTCGCGGACAGTGCTAGTTGACCAGGTTTCCAGCTTCGTTTCTTGCAGACAAATAATAGAAGTCTTGTGGTATTCAGTGAGCTCGTAGACTGCAAACCGCCGTGCCGGCGAATACAAACCCAGACATTCCAACTCATGATGGAAAATGGTGTGTTACTCATTGGACACAAATAGATTCTCCAACAACTATAAATTTCTATTGATTGGAATCAAATACTGGTACACCACCAACGTAACTGGGGCACGCCAGAGCCCACCAATAGGCCCCTGAATTCTCTGGCGTGATGCCGTCCAACTAGACCTAAGACATGAACTATGAAGATCTGACATAAATCGCAACTCAAATTATCTTAGGGCCAATCACAACCGGAGACTAAAACTAATGATTATTAGGGCTAACATAACTAAACTACAGCTTCACCAGCGGCATCCAGCTCGGCCATGCCGCCCGCGATGCGAAGAGCCTCCGGGTCGAGGCAGGTGAGCTTGGCGATGATGCCGATGTTGTCGTCACAGAGGGGTTCGTTGAACCGCTTGATGAGAGCTTCAGCAGCCTTGGCGGTCATTGCCTCCTTCGGTCCAAGCAGGCCAAGCTGCTTGACCAGTAGCATGGAGGCATGTTGCACCACAGGTACGCTGGAGTTGGTGCTAGCCTGCTATGCGCTTGTCTGGTTGGTGCGGCACAAGCACGGGTTTTGGGGGCGCTGTAGTAAGATGGAAAGGTGTGGCACAGATGGTCGGTGTTGGAAATATGCCCTAGAGGCAATAATAAATTGGTTATTATTATATTTCCTTGTTCATAATAATTATTTATTATCCATGCTAGAATTGTATTGATTGGAAACTCAAATACATGTGTGGATACATAGACAACACACTGTCCCTAGTGAGCCTGTAGTTGACTAGCTCCTTGATCAAAGATGGTCAAGGTTTCCTGGCCATAGGCAAGTGTTGTCACTTGATAATGGGATCACATCCTTGGGAGAATGATGCGATGGACAAGACCCAAACTATAAATGTAGCATATGATCGTGACAGTTTATTGCTACTGTTTTCTGCATGTCAATGTATTTGTTCCTATGACCATGAGATCAATCAACTCTCGGACACCGAAGGAATACCTTGTGTGTATGAAACGTGGCAACATAACTGGGTGACTATAAGGGTGCTCTACAGGTATCTCCGAAGGTGTCTATTAGGTTGGCATGGATCAAGACTGGGATTTGTCACTCTGTGTGACAGAGAGATATCTCGGGGCCCACTCGGTAATACAACATCACAACAAGCCTTGCAAGCAATGTGACTAAGGAGTTATTCACGGGATCTTGTATTACAGAATGAGTAAAGATACTTGCCGGTAACGAGATTGAACTAGCTATGGACATACCGACGATCAAATCTCGGGCAAGTAACATACTGAAGGACAAAGAGAATAGTATACGGGATTATATGAATCCTTGACAAAGAAGTTCAACCGATTTATATCTTCGTAGAATATGTGGGAACCAATATGGACATACAGGTCCCGCTATTGGTTATTGAGCAGAGAATGTCTCAGGTCATGTCTGCATAGTTCTCGAACCCGCGGGGTCTGTACACTTAAGGTTCGGTGACGTTTCGGTATAGTTGAGTTATATGTGTTGGTGACCTAAGTTTTGTTCGGAGTCCCGGATGAGATCGAGTACGTCATGAGGAGTTCCGGAATGGTCTGGAAACGAAGATTGATATATAGGAAGTTGGTATGTGGATTCCGAAAGGTTTTCGAGCATTGCCGGCAGTGTGCCGGCAGTGCCGAATGGGTTCCGTGGGCCCACTGGGTGGGCCCACCATGCCCCAAGGGGTCCACATGGTTTTATTGGATGTGCAATAAGGCATAATGGGCGGACAAAGTCGTCCAAGGAAAGACCATGAGGAAAAAGTGGAAAATCCAAAAGAGGTGGGAAATTTAGGAAGGAGTCCTAATCCAATTGGGATTGGAGGAGGACTCCTCCCTTCTCCACTTCGGCCGACCCAAGGGAGCCTCCCTTGTGGTTCCACGGCTGTCTCCTCTCTCCTCCTATATATACTAGAGGTTTAGGGATTTTTGAGACACAACTTTGCCACGTGTTGCCCTCTCCTCTAGATCGTAGTTTTCCTCTAGATCGGTTTTCTGCGGAGCTCGGGCGGAGCCCTGCAGGAATAGATCACCACCACCACCTGAGCGCCGTCATGCTGCCGGGGAACTCATCTACATCCCCGTCTCTCTTGCTGGATCAATAAGGTTGAGATCGTCATCGAGCTGTACGTGTGAGGAACGCGGAGGTGCCGTCCGTTCGGCACTTCATCGGGACGGATCGTTGGACGGATCGTGAGACAGTTCGCGGGACGGATCGTGGGACGGTTCTTGGGACGGATCGTGAAGAGGTACCACTAAATCAACCGCGTTTATGAACACTTCCACTTAGCGATCTACAAGGGTATGTGGATCTGATCTCCCTCTCGTAGATGATCATCACCATGATAGGTCTTCGTGTGCGTAGGAAATTTTTTGTTCCCATGCAACATTCCCCAACAGTGGCATCATGAGCTAGGTTCATGCATAGATGATATCTTGAGTAGAACACAAAAGAGTTTGTGGGCGTTGATGTTCTTTTTTCTGCCCTCCTTAGTCTTTTCTTGATTCAGTGGTATTGTTGGATTGAAGCGGCCCGGACCAACCTTACTCGTACGCTTACGAGAGACCGGTTTCATCGACTAACATGCAACTTGTTGCACAAAGATGACTGGTTGGTGTCTGTTCTTCAACTTTAGTTGAATCAGATTTGACCGAGGTGGTCCTTGGAGAAGGTTAAATAGAAAATTGCATTTCACTGTTGCGGCTTTGCGTAAGTAAGATGCGATCATACTAGATACCCATAGCAGCCATGTAAACATATGCAACAACAAATTAGAGGACGTCTGACTTGTTTTTGTAGGGTATGCATCTGATGTGATATGGCCAATGACATGACATGATATATTGGATGTATGAGATGATCATGTTGTAATAGTTAAATATCAACTTGCACGTCGATGCTACGGCAACCGGTAGGAGCCATAGGGTTGTCTTTAAACTAACGTTTGTGATTGCAGATGCGTTTACTGTATTGCTAGGTAGTAGCTTTAGTAGTAATAGCATAGATAGCACGAAAACCTCGATGGCGGCACAATGATGGAGATCATGGTGTGGCGCCGGTGACGATGAAGATCATGCCGGTGCTTTGGTGATGGAGATCAAGAAGCACAAAATCATGGCTATATCATGTCACTTATGAATTGCATGTGATGTTAATCCTTTTTATGCACCTTATTTTGCTTAGAACGACGGTAGCATTATAAGGTGATCCCTCAGTAAAATTTCAAGATAAAATTTTGTTCTCTCCGACTGTGCACCATTGCGACAGTTCGTCGTTTCGAGACACCACGTGATGATCGGGCATGATAGACTCAACGTTCACATACAACGGGTGCAAAACAGTTGCACATGCGGAACACTCGGGTTAAACTTGACGAGCCTAGCATGTACAGACATGGCCTCGGAACACAAGAGACGAAAGGTCGAGCATGAATCATATAGTTGATATGATCAACATGGATATGTTCACCACTGAAACTATACTCAACTCACGTGATGATCGAACTTGAGTTAGTGGATTTGGATCATGCACCACTCAAATGACTAGAGGGATGTCTATTTTGAGTGGGAGTTATTAGTAATATGATTAGCTAAACTCAATTATCATGAACATAGTCAAAAAGGTCTTTGCAAATTATGTTGTAGCTTGCGATGTAGCTCTACTCTTTTAGATATGTTCCTAGAGAAAATTTAGTTGAAAGTTGATAGTAGCAATTATGCGGACTAGGTCCGTAAACTCGGGATTGTCCTCATTGCTGCGCAGAAGGCTTATGTCCTTAATGCACCGCTCGGTGTGGTCAACCTCGAGCATCGTCTGTGGATGTTGCGAACATCTGACATACACGTTTTTGATGACTACGTGATAGTTCAGTGCATAATACTTCACGGCTTAGAATTAAGGCACCAAAGACGTTTTGAACGTCATGGAACATATGAGATGTTCATAGAGATGAAATTGGGATTTCATGCCCGTGCCCTTGTTGAGAGGTATGAAACCTCCGACAAGATTCTTTGTTTACAAAGTAAAGGAGAAAAGCTCAATTGTTGAGCATGTGCTCAGATTGTCTGAGTGCAACAGTCACTTGAATCAAGTGGGAGTTAATCTTCCGGATGAGATAGTGATGGTTCTCCAAAGTCACTGCCACCAAGCTACTAGAGCTTCGTGATGAACTATAACATATCAAGGATAGATATGATGATCCTTGAGCTATTCACAATGTTTGACACTGCGAAAGTAGAAATCAAGTAGGAGCATCAATTGTTGATGGTTAGTAAAACCACTAGTTTCAAGAAGGGCAAGGGCAAGAAGGGATACTTCATGAAACGGCAAACCAGTTGTTGCTCTAATGAAGAAACCCAAGGTTGAACCCAAACCCGAGACTAAGTGCTTCTGTTATGAGGGAACGGTCACCGAGGCGGAACTACCCTAGATACTTGGTAGATGAGAAGGCTCGCAAAGTCGACAAAAGTATATTGGATATACCTGATATTGATGTGTACCTTACTAGTACTCCTAGTAGCACTAGGGTATTAGATACCGGTTCAGTTGCTAAGTGTTAGTAACTCGAAATTGTAGCTACGCATTACATGGATACTAGCAAGGGTGAGGTGACAATGTGTGTTGGAAGTAATTCTAAGGTTGATGTGATCAAACATCGCACGCTCCCTCTACCATCGGGATTGGTGTTAAACCTAAATAATTGTTATTTGGTGTTTGCGTTAAGCATCAACATGATTGGATCGTGTTTATTGCAACACGATTATTCATCTAAAGAGAATAATGGTTATACTATTTGCTTGAATAATTACCTTCAATGGTTTATTGAATCCCGATCGTAGTACTACACATGTTCATAATATTGATACCAAAAGATACAAAGTAGTAATGATAGTACCACTTACTTGTGGCACTTCCACTTGAGTCATGTTGGTATAAAATGCATGAAGAAGCTCCATGCTGATGGATCTTTGTACTCACTCATTTTTGAAATGTTTGAGACATGCAAACCATACCTATTGGTATAAACGCATGAAGAAACTCCATGCAGATGGATCGTTTGGGCTCACTTGATTTTGAATCACTTGAGACATGCAAATCATACCACATGAGCAAGATGACTGAAGGCCTCGTTTTCCAGTGAGATGGAACAAGAAAGTAACTTGTTGGAAGTAATACATTTTTTATGTGTGCAGTCCAATGAGTGCTAAGGCACGCGATGGATATCGTTGTGTTCTTACTTCACTGCCGATTTGAGTAGATACGGGAGTATTTACTTGATGAATCACAAGTCTGAAATATTGAAAAGTTCAAAGCTATTTCAGTGTGAAGATCGTCGTGACAACAGGATAAACTGTCTACGATATGATCATAGAGATGAATATACGAGTTGCGAGTTTTGGTACACAGTTAAGACAATGTGGAAATTGTTTTGCAATTCATGCCACCTAGAACACCATAGTGTGATGGTGTGTCCGAATGTCATAGCCGCGCCCCATTGGATATAGCGCATACTATGATGTCTCTTATCGAAATACCACTATCATTTTGGGTTAGGCATTAGAGACAACCGCATTCACTTTAAATAGGGCACCGCATAATTCCGTTGAGATGACACCGTATGAACTATGGTTTGGAGAAACCTAAGCTGTCGTTTCTTGAAAGTTTGGGGCTACGACGCTTAAGTGAAAAAGTTCCACTCTGATAAGCTCGAACCCAAAGCGGATAAATGCATCTTCATAGGATATCCAAAACAGTTGGGTACATCTCCTATCTCAGATCCGGAAGCAAAGTGTTTGTTTCTAAAAACGGGTCCTTTCTCGAGGAAAGGTTTCTCTCTAAAGAATTGAGTGGGAGGGTGGTGGAACTTGATGAGGTTATTGAACCATCACTTCAACCAGTGTGTAGCAGGGTGCACAAAGTTGTTCCTGTGGCGCCTACGCCAATTGAAGTGGAAACTGATGATAGTGATCATTAAGCTTCGGATCAAGTTACTACAAACCTCGTAGGTCGACAAGGTCGCGTATTGCTATAGAGTAGTACGGTAACCCTGTCTTGGAGGTCATGTTGTTGAACAACAATGAACCTATGAGCTATGGAGAAGCGATGGTGGGCCCGGATTCCGGCAAATGGGTGGAGGCCATGAAATCCGAGAGAGGATCCGTGTATAAAAACAAAGTATAAACTTTGGAAGAACTACTTGATGGTCGTAAGACTATTAAGTACATATGGATCTTTAAAAGGAAGACATACGATGATGGTGAAAAGTCACCATTAAGAAAGGCTCGACCTATCGCAAAGATGTTTCCGACAAAGTTCAAGGAGTTGACTATGATAAGACTTTCTCATTTGTAGCGATGCTAAAAGTTTGTTGGAATTATGTTAGCAGTTGTTGTATTATTTATGATATATTGCACATAGGATGTCAAAACATTGTTTCCTCAACGGATTCCTTGAGGAAAGGTTGTATGTGATACAACCAGAAGGTTTTGTCGATCCTAAGGATGCTAACAAGTATTCAAGCTCCAGCGATCCTTCTATGGACTGGTGCAAGCATCTCGGAGTTGGAATATACACTTTGATGAGATGATCAAAGCTTTTGGGTTTATACAAGGTTTATGAAAAACTTGTATTTCCAAAGAAGTGAATGGGAGCATTATAGAATTTCTGATAAGTATATGTGGTTGACATATTGTTGATCGGAAGTAATGTAGAATTTCTGGAAAGCATGAAGGGTTGTTTGAAAGGAGTTTTTTCAAAGGAACACTTGGATAGAGCTACTTGAACATTGAGCATCAAGATCTATAGAGATAGATCAAAACGCTAAATAGAACTTTCAATGAAATGCATGCCTTGACAAGTTTTTCAAGGAGTTCAAAATAGATCAGCAAAGAAGGAGTTCTTGGCGGTGTTGTATGGTGTGAATTTGAGTAAGACTTAAAGCCCGACCACAGCAGAAGAAAGAGACAGGACGAAGGTCGTCCCCTATGCCTTAGCCGTAGGCTCTAAAGTATGCTATGTTGTGTACCGCACCTGATGTGTGCCTTGCCATGAGTCTGTCAAGGGGTACAAAGAGTGATCCAAGATTGAATCACTGAACATCAGTCAAAGTTATCCTTGGTAACTAGTGTACTAAGAAATTTTTCTCGATTATGGAGGTGATTAAAGAGTTCGTTGTAAAGGGTTACCTCGATGCAAGCTTTGACACTAATCTGAATAACTTTGAGTAGTAAACCGGATTTGTATAGTGGAGCAGTCATTTCGAATAGTTCCAAATGGTGCATGGTAGCAGCATCTATAGGATGACATAGATATTTGTAAAGCACACACGGATCTGAAAGGTTCAGACCCGTTGATTAAAACCTCTCTCACAAGCAAGACATGATCGAACCCCAGAACTGTATGGGTGTTAGATTCATTACAATCACACAGTGATGTGAACTAGATTATTGACTCTAGTGCAAGTGGGAGACAGTTGGAAATATGACATAGAGGCAATAATAAATTGGTTACTATTATATTTCCTTGTTCATAATAATCGTTTATTATCCATGCTAGAATTGTATTGATTAGAAACTCAAATACATGTGTGGATACATAGACAACAAACCGTCCCTAGTGAGCCTCTAGTTGACTAGCTCGTTGATCAAAGATGGTCAAGGTTTCCTGGCCATAGGCAAGTGTTGTCACTTGATAACGGGATCACAACATTGGGAGAATGATGTGATGGACAAGACCCAAACTATAAACGTAGCATATGATCGTGTCAGTTTATTGCTACTATTTTCTGCATGTCAATGTATCTATTCCTATGACCATGAGATCATGCAACTCCCGGACACCGGAGGAATACCTTGTGTGTATGAAACGTCGCAACGTAACTGGGTGACTATAAAGGTGCTCTACAGGTATCTCCGAAGGTGTCTGTTGGGTTGGCATGGATCAAGATTGGGATTTGTCACTCCGTGTGACGGAGAGGTATCTCGGGGCCCACTCGGTAATACAACATCCCAACAAGCCTTGCAAGCAATGTGACTAAGGAGTTAGTCACGGGATCTTGTATTACGGAGTGAGTAAAGAGACTTTCTGGTAACGAGATTGAAGTAGGTATGGAGATACCGACGATCGAATCTCGGGCAAGTAACATATCGAAGGACAAAGGGAATAGTATACGGGATTATATGAATCCTTGACATAGAGGTTCAACCGATAGAGATCTTCGTAGAATATGTGGGAACCAATATGGACATGTAGGTCCCGCTATTGGTTATTGACCAAAGAGTGTCTCGGGTCATGTCTGCATAGTTCTCGAACCCGCAGGGTCTACACACTTAAGGTTCGGTGACGTTTCGGTATAGTTGAGTTATATGTGTTGGTGACTGAAGTTGTGTTTGGAGTCCCGGATGAGATCCAGGACGTCATGAGGAGTTTAGGAATGGTCCCGAAACGAAGATTGATATATAGGAAGTTGGTATTTGGATTCCGGAAGGTTTTCGAGCATTGCCGGCAGTGTACCGGGAGAGACAAATGGGTTCCGTGGGCCCACTGGGTGGGCCCACCACGCCGCAAGGAGTCCACATGGGTTTATTGGATGCGCAATAAGGCATAATGGGCTGACAAATTCATCCAAGGAAAGCCCATGAGGAAAAAGTGGAAAATCCAAAAGAGGTGGGAAATTTAGGAAGGAGTCCTAATCCAATTGGGATTGGAGGAGGACTCCTCCCTTCTCCACTTCGGCCGACCCAAGGGAGCCTCCCTTGTGCCGCCAAGGCTGCCTCCTCCCTCCTCCTATATATACTAGAGGTTTAGGGCTTTTTCAGACACAACTTTGCCACGTGATGCCCTCTCCTCTAGATCGTAGTTCTCCCTCTAGATCGGTTTTCTGCGGAGCGTCGTCACACTGCCGGGGAACTCATCTACATCCCCGTCTCTCTTGCTGGATCAAGAAGGCGGAGATCGTCATCGAGTTGTACGTGTGCGGAACGCGGAAGTGCCGTCCGTTCGGCACTTGATCGGGATGGATTGTGGGACAAATCGTGAGACGGTTCGCGGGACGGATCATGGGACGGTTCGTGGGACGGATCGTGAAGACGTACCACTACGTCAACCGCGTTTATTAAAGCTTCTGCTTAGCGATCTACAAGGGTATGTGGATCTGATCTCCCTCTCGTAGATGATCATCACCATGATAGGTCTTCGTGTGCGTAGGAAAATTTTTGTTTCCCATGCAACGTTCCCCAACAGTCGGCGCTGGGGCTTCACAGAACAGGCCATTGTTTTGGCCTGTGTGTCCGTCTCCGCAGCCCAACTGAAGTTGCATGACCTTCTACATCATCGCACCAACATGTAGATGTGTGGAGATAGCCGAGGGGGAGGCATGGCATGCAACAGTGATGGTACTGGCGGGGAACTCGAGAGGAGAGGCGAGTGCATTGGCGATGGCCTCATCAATCTCTTGCATGTTGATGCCATCAACGTTAGGGAGCAGTGGATGCGGAACGCGGTCTGCAGAGGCAAAGAAGGTGGAGACAGGAGAGGCGGGGGCCTTAGTTGTCGCGGGCGTAGCTTGCGCCGTGGGGATGGAGGTGTGCCCCGGCGGGAGCGGGAGTGGTGGCGTGGCCTTGAGGCTGCTGGATCTTGCATAGAGCTCGCAGTGGCCGCCCTTGTGTTGACGATGACCAGCGGGCGTCCTGCTCCGCTATCGGGGTGGGGCCACGGTGCTACGCTTGGCCGGATACTCCCGCCTGCCATGCACCCATCCGAGAAGGGTGTATTTCCACGAATGGCGCCCCTGCTCGCCGTCTTGGTCGTCATGGTTGCGACGAGGGCCAAGTTGTAGGCCGCCGCAACCAGCGAGCGAGACCACCACCGGGTGCCGCCTGGTCTGACCACGGTCGTCCTCCATGTGCATTGTCCACGTGCCCGGGTAGATAGACGGGCGAGGGCGGTCTTCGTCAAACCCAGAGGAGGTAAGGATGCTCTGGTCGGAGTGCGAGGAGCGCGGTGACGGTGTGGACCAGTCCTTGATGCGGTCAACATGGATGAGCATCTGGTGCTGCTTGACACGGGGAGGAGGTGCCACCTCCTATCTTGGGGGAGAGGCGCCCAGCATGGTCTCGACGCGCTGAGCGCCGCGCGCAGCCTGCCAGATGGTGTTCTTGGTGGAGATCAAGGTAACATCCCGCACCCACATCCAGCACACGAAAGTCCGCGTGTGGCCACGTTCATGCGTGCAGGTGTCAAGGCGGTCGACGATGCAGTTGACTCCGAGCACCTCCATCACCTCCACAGACCACATATGCAGTATCATCTTCTCGATCACCACCCGCACGTGGAGCACGAAGTCTTGGAGCACCACACGGTCATCCTCGTGCCATTCCTTGATGGAGATGGTGACGCCGTCGATGTTAATGGAGCCAAGATGAATGGCATTGTCGTGGTTGGTCGGCAGCTTGAAAATCACTAGGAAGTCCTCCGGGTCGTGGCTCGTGACCCGCAACAAATGGGCCAGCGTGCGGAGAACGGCGTCGAAGGCGCGCCCCAGCGACATGGGGTTCGCCGCATGCCGCTCTGCCGCCGCGATTAGGAGGACGGCGTGGCGTCGAAGGAAGGAGATATAATGCTCCATCGTCGGTGTCTCGATCACCACCTTGTGGTTGTCCATCGATTGCCGGAGGGGTAGTGTAGCAAAGTCGAGAGTGGACCGGGCCTCGTCCAGCGGCAGGCTTGTGCCCCGCTGTTGCCGGATAGCCGCCCCTTCTGTTGCGTGGAGCTGTGGGGCACTTGCGAGCGATGTGGTCGGGAAGCTTGCACTCGATGCAGTGGATGGGATCTCTACAGTGTACACGTCGATGCTTCGAGCTCAGGCACCGAAAGCAACGCCCCCTGGAAGCACCTTAAACAGGTCTCACGCCCGGCGCTCGCATTCAAGGATGGCCGGTGGCATTCACGCCGGCGTGACTGCCCGCCAGCATGGGCGCGCACACTTGCCCGATGCTTGTTGCGGGACTCGGGCACCGTCTAGCCACCGTCTTGGCCCGAAAGTGAAGTGCTCACGCGGGGAGATGGTCTAACTACGATGGACTTAAGGCCACGCTGCCCAAACCAACGATCCTCAGCAAGATCCGGGGTGGACAAGCCGACTGCGGCGTTGGAGCACTCCCCCCGTAGTAGGATTCGTGGCGGACTACCGAGGAGAGCCATTGACGGGCTGGAAGGAGACGTAGGGACCAGATCTGTCGACGGACCATTGGGCAGGATGGGATCTGGGATGGGCGTCGGGCGGCCCCCTCCCTCGCCGTCTCGCGAGCTGGAACGGCCCGATGCGTGGGAGCACACCGAGTAGGCGCGCCCCTGTCAGGACCCAATTGATTCGGCAGGCTCGAAGCAGCGAGCAAGCAGAGTTTCAAATTTCAATTAAGGCTCCAAGCTGTTCAGACCACCCATCGTCGATCCAACGCCCTAGATTCACCCGTACCGGTTTGCTCAAGTCGACTTCAACTAAAGGCGTTGACCTCCGATCTGACGGTTCACCACAGCGCGCGCGCCGTTGTTGCCTTGTTGTGCTGGCTACTGGAGCATTGTCTCCTTTTCTTACAGTTTTTACCTCTGTTTTACCTCACCTTTGTAAGGCTATAAACACATGGATTCCAGCTCGCTTTCGGGCATAACTTGTCTAGGGTTTCCCCTTATGCGCCGCCAGTGTTCCTGGCCGGCTTAGGTGCCTCCACATGTATTAGAACCCTATGAAATCTCCTCTGAAACCAAGTTGGTTACACTCTTTTCCCTGTTGTCAGTGTTGTTCGTGTTCATCAGACTCCTCTGGGCCTGACAAGTGGTAATCACAGCCATTGTTCCTCGACGGCGTATTGGATCTCGAGGCCGAGAAGGAGTTGGAGGATCCGTAAAATCCTCCTTTTTCCTTTCCAATCACGGCGGCGGTGTTACTTCGGTTGCGCAGGTTGCGGTGAAGTTCGTTACAGGTCTGCTCAGGAAAGTGGTTGCTAAAGCACCTTGCTTAAGCAATAAAATCTAACCACCCTCCCAGATCCGGTGTACTTCGGTGGCGTGGCGACGGCGGCAGGATCAACGGCAAAGGGTCGGGTTGCGGCACAAGTTGTCGAAAAATTCCTTCCTTTTAGCCTGTCGATCTCTCTGCAGCGAGGTGACTTGGTGTTGGAATTATGCCCTAGAGGCAATAATAAATATAGTTATTATTATAATTCCTGTATCAAGATAATAGTTTATTATCCATGCTATAATTGTATTGAATGAAGACTCATTTACATGTGTGGATACATAGACAAAACACCGTCCCTAGCATGCCTCTAGTTGGCTAGCCAGTTGATCAATGATAGTCAGTGTCTTCTGATTATGAACAAAGTGTTGTTGCTTGATAACTGGATCACGTCATTGGGAGAATCACGTGATGGACTAGACCCAAACTAATAGACGTAGCATGTTGATCGTGTCATTTTGTTGCTACTGTTTTCTGCGTGTCAAGTATTTATTCCTATGACCATGAGATCATATAACTCACTGACACCGGAGGAATGCTTTGTGTGTATCAAACGTCGCAACGTAACTGGGTGACTATAAAGATGCTCTACAGGTATCTCCGAAGGTGTTAGTTGAGTTAGTATGGATCAAGACTGGGATTTGTCACTCCGTGTGACGGAGAGGTATCTCGGGGCCCACTCGGTAATACAACATCACACACAAGCCTTGCAAGCAATGTAACTTAGTGTAAGTTGAGGGATCTTGTATTACGGAACGAGTAAAGAGACTTGCCGGTAAACGAGATTGAAATAGGTATGCGGATACTGACGATCAAATCTCGGGCAAGTAACATACCGAAGGACAAAGGGAATGACATACGGGATTATATGAATCCTTGGCACTGAGGTTCAAACGATAAGATCTTCGTAGAATATGTAGGATCCAATATGGGCATCCAGGTCCCGCTATTGGATATTGACCGAGGAGTCTCTCGGGTCATGTCTACATAGTTCTCGAACCCGCAGGGTCTGCACACTTAAGGTTCGACGTTGTTTTATGCGTATTTGAGTTATATGGTTGGTTACCGAATGTTGTTCGGAGTCCCGGATGAGATCACGGACGTCACGAGGGTTTCCGGAATGGTCCGGAAACGAAGATTGATATATAGGATGACCTCATTTGATTACCGGAAGGTTTTCGGAGTTACCGGGAATGTACCGGGAATGACGAATGGGTTCCGGGAGTTCACCGGGGGGGCAACCCACCCCGGGGAAGCCCATAGGCCTTGGGGGAGACACACCAGCCCTTAGTGGGCTGGTGGGATAGCCCACAAGTGGTCTATGCGCCAAGAGAAGAAAAATCAAGAGGAAAAGAAAAAAAAAGGGAGGAGGTGGGAAGGGAGGAGGACTCCCTCCCACCAAACCTAGTCCAACTCGGTTTGGGGGGGGAGAGTCCTCCCCCTTGGCTCGGCCGACCCCCTTGAGGGTCCTTGGACCCCAAGGCAAGGCCCCCTCCCTCCCACCTATATATACGGAGGTTTTAGGGCTGATTTGAGACAACTTTTCCACGGCAGCCCGACCACATACCTCCACGGTTTTTCCTCTAGATCGCGTTTCTGCGGAGCTCGGGCGGAGCCCTGCTGAGACAAGGTCATCACCAACCTCCGGAGCGCCGTCACGTTGTCGGAGAACTCTTCTACCTCTCTGTCTCTCTTGCTGGATCAGGAAGGCCGAGATCATCGTCGAGTTGTACGTGTGCTGAACGCGGAGGTGCCGTCAGTTCGGTACTAGATCGTGGGACTGATCGCGGGATTGTTCGCGGGGCGGATCGAGGGACGTGAGGACGTTCCACTACATCAACCGCGTTCTCTAACGCTTCTGCTGTACGGTCTACAAGGGTACGTAGATCACTCATGCCCTCTCGTAGATGGACATCACCATGATAGGTCTTCGTGCGCGTAGGAAAATTTTGTTTCCCATGCGACGTTCCCCAACAGGGGGATCATGAGCTAGGTTCATGCGTAGATGTCTTCTCGAGTAGAACACAAAAGTTTTTGTGGGCGGTGATGTGCGTTTTGCTGCCCTCCTTAGTCTTTTCTTGATTCCGCGGTATTGTTGGATTGAAGCGGCTTGGACCGACATTACTCGTACGCTTACGAGAGACTGGTTTCATCGTTACGAGTAACCCCCTTTGCTCAAAGATGACTGGCAAGTGACGGTTTCTCCAACTTTAGTTGAATCGGATTTGACCGAGGAGGTCCTTGGATGAGGTTAAATAGCAACTCATATATCTCCGTTGTGGTGTTTGCGTAAGTAAGATGCGATCCTACTAGATACCCTTGGTCACCACGTAAAACATGCAACAACAAAATTAGAGGACGTCTAACTTGTTTTTGCAGGGTATGATTGTGATGTGATATGGCCAACGATGTGATGTGATATATTGGATGTATGAGATGATCATGTTGTAATAGAAATATCGACTTGTACGTCGATGGTACGGCAACTGGCAGGAGCCATAGGGTTGTCTTTATACTAACGTTTATGCTTGCAGATGCGTTTACTATTTTGCTAGGATGTAGCTTTAGTAGTAATAGCATAAGTAGCACGACAACCCCGATGGCAACACGTTGATGGATGATCATGGTGTGGTGCCGGTGACAAGAAGATCGTGCCGGTGCTTTGGTGATGGAGATCAAGAAGCATGTGATGATGGCCATATCATGTCACTTATGAATTGCATGTGATGTTAATCCTTTTATGCACCTTATTCTGCTTAGAACGATGGTAGCATTATGAGGTGATCTCTCACTAAAATTTCAAGACGAAATTGTGTTCTCCCCGACTGTGCACCGTTGCTACAGTTCGTCGTTTCGAGACACCACGTGATGATCGGGTGTGATAGACTCAACGTTCACATACAACGGGTGCAAAACAGTTGCGCACGCGGAACACTCGGGTTAAGCTTGACGAGCCTAGCATGTGCAGACATGGCCTCGGAACACATGAGGCCGAAAGGTCGATCATGAATCATATAGTTGATATGATTAGCATAGGGATGCTTACCACTGAAACTATACTCAACTCACGTGATGATCGGACTTGGGATAGTGTAAGTGGATCATGAACCACTCAAATGACTAGAGAGATGTACTTTTTGAGTGGGAGTTTAGCATATAATTTGATTAAGTTGAACTCTAATTATCTTGAACATAGTCTCAGTCCACTTTGAATATATTTTTGTTGTAGATCATGGCTCACGCGACAGTCATCCTGAATTTTAATACGTTCCTAGAGAAAGCTAAGTTGAAAGATGATGGAAGCAACTTTGTAGACTGGGCTCGTAATCTTAAGCTAATCTTACAAGCTGGGAAAAAGGATTATGTCCTTAATGCTGCGCTAGGAGATGAACCACCCGCTACGGCTGATCAGGATGTTAAGAACGCTTGGTTAGCACGTAAGGAGGACTACTCAATAGTTCAATGTGCAGTCTTGTATGGCTTAGAACCGGGACTTCAACGTTGCTTTGAGCGTCATGGAGCATTTGAGATGTTCCAGCAGTTGGAGTTTATCTTTCAGAAGAACGCCCGGATCGAGAGGTATGAGACCTCCGATAAATTCTATGCTTGCAAGATGGAGGAAAACTCGTCTGTCAGTGAACATGTGCTCAAAATGTCTGGGTACTCAAACCGTCTAGCTGAACTGGGGATTGATCTCCCGCAAGAAGCTATCACTGACAGAATCCTTCAATCGCTGCTGCCAAGCTACAAAGGCTTTGTGTTGAACTACAACATGCAAGGGATGAACAAGTCTCCCGGCGAGTTGTTTGCGATGCTGAAAGTCGCAGAGTCAGAACTCCGTAAAGAGCATCAAGTGTTGATGGTGAGCAAGACCACTAGTTTCAAGAGAAACGGCAAAGGCAAGAAGGGCAATTCGAAGAAGAGCGGCAAGCCTGTTGCCAATCCGCCGAAGAAACCCAAGGCTGGACCTAAGCCTGAAACAGAGTGCTTCTATTGCAAGGGTATGGGTCACTGGAAGCGCAATTGCCCCAAGTATCTGGTAGATAAGAAGGCGGGCAAAGAAAAATAAGGTATATTTGATATACATGTTATTGATGTGTACTTAACCGGTTCTCGTAGTAGTGCCTGGGTATTCGATACCGGTTCTGTTGCTCACATTTGCAACTCGAAGCAGGAACAGCGGAATAGACGAAGGCTGGCGAAAGACGAAGTGACGATGCGCGTAGGAAATGGTTCCAAGGTTGATGCAATCGCCGTCGGCACAGTGTCACTTCAGCTACCATCGGGATTAGTGATGAACTTAAATCATTGTTATTTAGTGTCTGCGTTGAGCATGAACATTATATCTGGATCTTGTTTATTGCGAGACGGTTACTCTTTTAAGTCTGAGAATAATGGTTGTTTTATTTCTATGAGTAACATCTTTTATGGTCATGCACCGAATGTGAGAGGATTGTTCATATTGAATCTTGATAGCGATACGCATATACATAACATTGAGACCAAAAGAGTTAGAGTAAACAATGATAGCGCCATATTTTTGTGGCACTGCCGCTTGGGTCATATTGGTGTAAAGCGCATGAAGAAACTCCATGCTGATGGACTTTTGGAGTCACTTGACTTTGATTCACTTGACACGTGCGAACCATGCCTCATGGGCAAGATGACTAAGACTCCGTTCTCCGGAACAATGGAGCGTGCAAGTGACTTGTTGGAAATCATACATACCGATGTGTGTGGTCCAATGAGCATATCCTAAAGTACCTGAATATCCTAAAGTACCTGAAAAGGACTAAGGAGATGTTTCTCGTGTATGGAGGAGACGAAGAGCTCGCCGTAAAAGGTTACGTCGATGCAAGCTTTGACACAGATCCGGACGACTCTAAGTCGCAAACCGGATACGTATTTATTCTTAATGGGGGTGCAGTAAGCTGGTGCAATTCCAAGCAAAGCGTCGTAGCAGATTCTACATGTGAAGCGGAGTACATGGCTGCCTCGGAGGCGGCTAAGGAAGGTGTCTGGATGAAGCAGTTCATGACGGATCTTGGAGTGGTGCCAAGTGCACTGGATCCAATAACCTTGTTTTGTGACAACGCTGGTGCCATTGCCTTAGCAAAGGAGCCAAGGTTTCACAAGAAGACCAGACACATCAAACGACGCTTCAACCTCATCCGCGACTACGTCGAGGAGGAGGACGTAAATATATGCAAAGTGCACACGGATCTGAATGTAGCAGACCCGCTGACTAAACCTCTTCCACGGCCAAAACATGATCGACACCAGAACTGTATGGGTGTTAGATTTATTACAATGTAATTCACATGTTGATGTGAGGGCTAGATTATTGACTCTAGTGCAAGTGGGAGACTGTTGGAATTATGCCCTAGAGGCAATAATAAATATAGTTATTATTATAATTTCTGTATCAAGATAATAGTTTATTATCCATGCTATAATTGTATTGAATGAAGACTCATTTACATGTGTGGATACATAGACAAAACACCGTCCCTAGCATGCCTCTAGTTGGCTAGCCAGTTGATCAATGATAGTCAGTGTCTTCTGATTATGAACAAAGTGTTGTTGCTTGATAAGTGGATCACGTCATTGGGAGAATCACGTGATGGACTAGACCCAAACTAATAGACGTAGCATGTTGATCGTGTCATTTTGTTGCTACTGTTTTCTGCGTGTCAAGTATTTATTCCTATGACCATGAGATCATATAACTCACTGACACCGGAGGAATGCTTTGTGTGTATCAAACGTCGCAACGTAACTGGGTGACTATAAAGATGCTCTACAGGTATCTCCGAAGGTGTTAGTTGAGTTAGTATGGATCAAGACTGGGATTTGTCACTCCGTGTGACGGAGAGGTATCTCGGGGCCCACTCGGTAATACAACATCACACACAAGCCTTGCAAGCAATGTAACTTAGTGTAAGTTGCGGGATCTTGTATTACGGAACGAGTAAAGAGACTTGCCGGTAAACGAGATTGAAATAGGTATGCGGATACTGACGATCGAATCTCGGGCAAGTAACATACCGAAGGACAAAGGGAATGACATACGGGATTATACGAATCCTTGGCACTGAGGTTCAAACGATAAGATCTTCGTAGAATATGTAGGATCCAATATGGGCATCCAGGTCCCGCTATTGGATATTGACCGAGGAGTCTCTCGGGTCATGTCTACATAGTTCTCGAACCCGCAGGGTCTGCACACTTAAGGTTCGACGTTGTTTTATGCGTATTTGAGTTATATGGTTGGTTACCGAATGTTGTTCAGAGTCCCGGATGAGATCACGGACGTCACGAGGGTTTCCGGAATGGTCCGGAAACGAAGATTGATATATAGGATGACCTCATTTGATTACCGGAAGGTTTTCGGAGTTACCGGGAATGTACCGGGAATGACGAATGGGTTCCGGGAGTTCACCGGGGGGCAACCCACCCCGGGGAAGCCCATAGGCCTTGGGGGAGACACACCAGCCCTTAGTGGGCTGGTGGGACAGCTCACAAGTAGTCTATGTGCCAAGAGAAGAAAAATCAAGAGGAAAAGAAAAAAAAAGGGAGGAGGTGGGAAGGGAGGAGGACTCCCTCCCACCAAACCTAGTCCAACTCGGTTTGGGGGGGAGAGTCCTCCCCCTTGGCTCGGCCGACCCCCTTGAGGGTCCTTGGACCCCAAGGCAAGGCCCCCTCCCTCCCACCTATATATACGGAGGTTTTAGGGCTGATTTGAGACGACTTTTCCACGGCAGCCCGACCACATACCTCCACGGTTTTTCCTCTAGATCGCGTTTCTGCGGAGCTCGGGCGGAGCCCTGCTGAGACAAGGTCATCACCAACCTCCGGAGCGCCGTCACGCTGCCGGAGAACTCTTCTACCTCTCCGTCTCTCTTGCTAGATCAAGAAGGCCGAGATCATCATCGAGCTGTACGTGTGCTGAACGCGGAGGTGCCGTCCGTTCGGTACTAGATCGTGGGACTGATCGTGGGATTGTTCGCGGGGCGGGTCGAGGGACGTGAGGACGTTCCACTACATCAACCGCGTTCTCTAACGCTTCTGTTGTACGGTCTACAAGGGTACGTAGATCACTCATCCCCTCTCGTAGATGGACATCACCATGATAGGTCTTCGTGCGCGTAGGAAAATTTTGTTTCCCATGCGACGTTCCCCAACACTTGGCTCCCTGCCGCATTCTTCCAACAAGATGACTGGGCCCTCTGACTCTTCATCGATGGATCAGCTGGAGTTCCACGCTTTGCAGCTCGATGTGCAACTGCTGCAGAAAAACAGAGAGCAGGATTGCCTGGAGTTTGATGAATTTAGGGAATATGTGCAGGAGAACTTTCAGCTAGTACAGAAATCCTTGGGTGACTTACAAGGATCACTGTCCAACTTTCTCTCCAGATTTCCCAAGCCAAGAGAAGTCCCACCCAACCCAATGGAGGTTCCTCAAGCTAGTGGTGACAACAACACCCCTAAAGGTCCTGCCTTAAATCCCGAGGAGAATTACCACACTCATGTTATTGTTGGCTCTGCCACCCTAGTGGACAAGCAGACACGCAGAGAACTCAACGTGGATGGTAGCAACAAAGTCCCCTATAGACACCCACACTTTGCAGCAACTAAACAAATATCTTCTGAAGCAAGACCCCTTATTGTTCCCCTCCTGCAACCAATGGACAGCTGAATCTGCCAACTGACCAAGCTCCTCAAGAGGAAGTAAGAGTGGTAATTGGTGCTAGAGAGGTAGTGCTTGATAACAGAAGACCACTTGCTCTAGTTAAGCTAGCAAAATATAATATTCCTGAATTTGATGGTACTGGCACTGATTACCTGGATACACACTATTGAGCTCTACTTTGAAGCTACGAGAACACCCTTGGAGCAGAAGATTTAAATTGCAGTCACTTACCTCAAGGGCCCTGCTACTGAATGGTGGAGAGGGACTGGAATTACTGCTAACACTCTACCATGGTACAGGTTTTGTAGACTGTTGGGTGACAGGTTTGCTGAAACTTAAATTTGTGATAATGTCAGACTATTCCATGCTCTCAATCAAACAGGATCTGTCAATGATTATGTCCTCAAGTTTGAACAAGCCATGAATTTACTGAGGAGGGACAACCCTACTCTACCACAAGAATATTACAAATCAAGTTTTATCTCTGGACTGCAGGATAATATACAGCACCATGTCCAGTGCCATGAACCAGCAGATTTGCATAAGGCTATCTGGCTAGCAAGAAGAATTGAACAAGCTCAGCCACAAAGAAAATTGGTTTCCACTGTTTCCAACTACACACAGGTCAGGAAACAATTGTAGTTTGACCCTGGAAAACCAGGCCCAACCAACAATGCTTCTATAATCCAACAAGCAAGAGTAACAGGAATTTGCTACAAGTGCAAGGAGCCCTGGTTCCCTGGCCATAAGAAGGTGTGCAAACTAGCAAACCAAACTCATATCCAGGCCTTACAAGAAGCCTATCCAGAAGATGTTGAACTGGTTTACTACACTGAAGTCAATGATGAAGTTGATGTCCCTCCATCCCTTGAGGTTGATGATACCCCTCTTCAAATATCAATGCATGCTCTTATGGGTATGAGGACAACCACAAAGCTAGTTTCATTGTTACTGTTATGTTAGGCAACACTCCAGCCACTGCACTAACTGATAGTGGTAGTACTGCTACTTTCATCACACCAAAGATTGCTGCCTTAGCCAAATGTGCCCTCACCCCAACCAAGAGAAGACAGGTGATAGTAGCTAATGGGGAAACTCTTTGGTCTGAATTTTTTGCCCTGCAAACACCATTCTCCATGCAAGGAACCCACTTCTCTACTGACTTCAGAGTCCTGCAACTACAGGGCTATGATGTAATTTTAGGAGCAGATTGGATGGCTTCTTTCAGCCCAGTAGAGCTTGATTTTGATGAGATGCAAGTAAAGATCACTTTGTAAAATGGGAAGAAGAAAATTTTCAAGGATGAAAGCTTACCCACTACTGTTGTCCAAGAATTGGATACTAAGGAAAACTTCCCTGATGAACCTGTTTGTGGAGTTGTACTCTTCCTTAACAGAATCTCTGTTGTGGAACAAGTGGAGAATGTTGTGCCTGAACCTGTTCAGCAGATCTTAAACAAGTTCTCACCTATTTTCAGTACCCCAACTACTCTCCCTCCAAAAAGATCCATTGACCATGTCATCACCTTCACCCCTCAAGCCAAAATCATAAATCAAAGACCCTACAGACTACCACACCATCAAAAGGATGTTATGGAAGGCATCATCAAGGACATGATCAAAACCAAAGTGATAAGGGACAGCAATAGCCCTTATTCTTCTCCTGCCCTCTTGGTCAAGAAGAAAGACATGACTTGGAGATTAGTTAATGACTTCAGAAAGGTCAATGAGCAAACTGTTCAAAATAAGTACCCTATTCCTGTCATAGAAGACTTGCTGGATGAACTGAAAGGAGCTACTATATTCTCCAAGCTGGATTTAAGAAGTGGTTACCACCAAATCAGAATGCAAGAGGAAGATATTGGCAAAACTGCTTTCAGTACTCGTTGTGGCCACTATGAATACCTGGTCATACCATTTGGCTTGAAAAATTCCCCTGCCACCTTCCAGCTGCTCATGAATACAATCCTGGCACCTTATCTCAGAAAATTTGTGTTGGTCTTCTTTAATGACATTTTAATCTACAGCAGAAACATGAAAGAGCATCTGGAACACCTACAACTAGTTTTATAAGCCTTGCAGTCAAATCAACTATATGCCAAGCTCGGTAAATGCTCTTTTGCACAACCTCAAGTAGAGTACTTGGGACATGTCATCAGAGGTGATGGTGTTGCCATTGATCCCACAAAAATTGAGGCAATTGTCTAGTGGCCAGCTTCTGAAAATGTCACCCAACTGAGAAGTTTTTTGGGCCTTATTGGGTACTACAGAAGGTTCATCCAAAACTATGGATATATGTACAAACCACTCTATCTATCACTAAAGAAAGATAACTTCAAATGGGAAACTGAACAAATGGAGGCCTTCAACACCCTGAAACACAAAATGACCCAAGCTCATGTCCTGCCTCTCCTTGATTTTTCCCTACCCTTCATCTTGGAAACTAATGCTTGTGCTTATGACATTGGGGTTGTGCTTATGCAGGAAGGAAGACCCCCGTCATTCTTCAGTAAAACAATTGGCCCCAAAGCTGCTGCCATGTCCACTTATGACAAAGAAGTTATGGCCATTATTGAGGCCCTGAAACATTGGAAGCACTACTTTGTTGCTTCATCCTTGATCATGAGAACTGATCAGCAAAGTTTAAAATACATTCAGGATTAGAAGCTCACACAAGGGATTCAGCACAAGTTTCTAATCAAGTTGTTGGGCTACAACTTCAAAGTGGAATACAAGCAAGGAAAGAACAACAAAGTTGTTGATGCTCTATCTAGAGTTAAATACAGACTGCACTCACTGATTGCTAGTCAAGCAAAACCAGTCTGGACTTCTGAAGTCATCTCCAGCTATGCACAATATCAGAGATGCAAGGACCTACTCTCCCAACTGGCAACCTCTGGTACTCCCATCCACAACTATGTTCTTCAACAGGGTATCATCAGGTACAAGAACAGAATTGTCATTGGTAATGACATAAACCTTAGAACTAAGGTGGTAGTTGCCTTACATAATTCTAAATTAGGTGGCCACTCTGGACACACGGCCACATATCAGAGACTCAAGCTCCTATTCCATTGGCCTCGAATGAAACAATTCACTGTGGATTACATCAAGCAATGCCCAACTTGTCAAATCAACAAACCTGAACACTACAAATACTCAGGGTTATTGCAGCCTCTACATGTCCCTGATTTTGCCTGGTGCCACATTAGCATAGATTTTATTGAAGGGCTTCCAACTTCCCAAAACAAGGACATGATTTTGGTGGTGGTTGATAGATTCACCAAATATGGGCATTTCATTGCAATGAAGCACCCAATTACAGTCAGCACTCTAGCCACTGCTTTCACTGACCGCATTTTCAAATTGCATGGTCTTCCTTCTGTCATTGTTACTAACAAGGACATAATCTTCACTAGACACCTTTGGCAAGAACTCTTCAAGAGATTGGGCATTAAACTTCAAATGAGTACTTCTTACCACGCCAATCAGATGGTCAAACTGAAAGAGTCAATCAATGCTTGGAGAACTACCTCAGATGCATGGCATTTTTACAACCCAAGAAATGGACGAATTGGCTTTCTTTAGCTCAATGGTGGTACAATACTAGCTACCACACCTCACTGAACATCACACCTTTTCAAGCACTATACAACAGACAACCCGGCATGTTGGCAGAAGCTGCATTGTACCCTCCTGATCAAGCCCAGGAATTCTTCTCTATCATCAAGGCAGAGGAAATTTATTCCCAAACAAAAGCAAACTTGCTAAAAGCTCAAGAAAGGATGAAGCACTATGCTAACAAGAAGAGATCTGAAAGATCACTGGAAGTAGGGGATATGGTCTACCTAAAACTGCAGCCTTACAGACACACTACCCTCAGTATCCACAGATGCCTCAAGCTACATTCTAAATACTATGGTCCATTTCGAATCATCGAGAAAATTGGGCATGTGGCTTACAAGTTACTCCTGCCAGACCCGTGCAAGCTTCATCCAACCTTTCATGTAAGTCAGTTGAAGAAGCATATTGGCCCCACAGCCATACCCAACCCCAATCTGCTCCTTCTACATGAAGATGGCACAATCCTACTGGAACCAGAGAGATTACTGGAAAGAAAATTAATTCCTAGGGTCCAAGGTGATATACAAATTCCAGTAGTTCGTTGGCTAATCAAGTGGACTAATCTAGAGGAGCAAGATGCCACTTGGGAGGACGCTACTTTCATCCAAAAGGTCTTCCCCGCTTTCAGACCTGAGGACAGGCCTGATGTCGATCGTGGGGAGTTGTCAGGACCCAACTAATTCAGCACGCTCAAAGCAATAAGGAAGTAGAGTTTCAAATTTGAATTAAGGCGCCAGGCTGTTCTGACCACCCATCGTCGATCCAACGCCCCAGATTCACCCATACCGGTTTGCTCAAGTTGGCTTCCACTGAAGGCGTTGATCTACGATCCAACGGTTCACCATAGTGCGCGCGTCGTTGTTGCCTTGCCTTGTTGGCTGTTGGAGCGTCGGCTCTTTTTATTACAGTTTTACCTCTGTTTTACCTCACCTTTGTAAGGCTATAAAGCCATGGATTCCAGCTCGTTTTCGGGCATAACTTGTCTAGGGCTTCCCCCTTATGCGCCGCCAGTGTTCCTGGTCGGCTTAGGTGCTTCGGCATGTATTAGAACCCTATGAAATCTCCTATGAAATCAAGTTAGTTGCACTCTTTTCCCTGTTGTCAGTGTTGTTCATGTTCAAGACTCCTCTAGGTCTGACAGCCCCATGGCACCAAAGAGGTGGCACTAGTGACCGGGCGGTCAGCGACAGATTTCGGTAGCCACGCGGCCGAATCAGACGGCGACGCTGGTGGGGTGTGGTGGCTCACCTGGGGTGGCTTAGTCGGCGCTCGATCCCAGGATACTTAGGGTGTCCAGATCAATAGTGTGTTCTTCTTTTTTGCAGGGTAACAGTGTCGTGTAGAATTTTGACCGTAGAGAAAATAAGAAAAGAAATAAAGAGGAAAAATAAAAGAGGCACGACATATCTTAAAGAAAGTTTTATGCGTGTATGTTTATTGATTTGACGTGGTTAATCTTCAGGGGGAAATTCCCTTAGGCCACTGGTGGTGCTCGAAGTCTCGCCACAGTTATTTGTGTAACGAAGCCCCGTGTGCCAATGCTGCTTCACGAGCCACCGCACCACGCAACACTACCTCTGCACGCAGCGGCGTCCCCGTGCTCTCCATGCCACCATGCCCGGATCCATGCCAAGCCTCGTGCCATTCAACACCCACCATTATTGGTCAAGTCACCCAACGCCGCCTCTCATGGGTTGCGGGCTGCCATGTTGCTGCATGCACACATCAGAGCGTTGTGCTTCGCTAATTTCACCGATGTCGGTGTGCCCGCGCCGCGAAGCCCATGTTGAGCCACTGTCGCGCGCCGAGTAGTCGTCGCATGCCCATGGTTAGAGTGGGTTCAGGAATCAAGAACGAATGTGAGCAATTTGGACTCCGATACACTATAAAGCTCTTTTTACATTGCCATACATCCTAGGAGGGAGGAGGCATGGGTAGTATCGTCCATGAAACAAAAAATGGCATGACTTTAACAGAATAAGGTAACAAAGTAGATGGAAGTGTCGTGAAAGGGGTTTTCTATGTCTAAATAGTTTAGCCTTCACTATCATATTTTTCTTAACATGTAAACATGTCATCTCATTAAATAATATGTATGAGAAAAGACACTTCAACATGCATTCGTTCATAGAAAAAGGTCATACAAAACTTAATATGTACTCCTTCCGTAAACTAATATAAAAATATTTAGAATACTACTTTAATAATATAAACGTTTTTATATTATTTACAGAGGAAGTAATTATTAATAGCGACCGCCTCCATTCTTATGCTAAGTTTTCCATAGCAATATAGCATCCTCGCTCCAATCCTATCTGGCATGACCTGCTGCAGCGCCTCGAGAAAGCGGCGTGTGTTTGCAAAGCAGCATCCCAGTTCATTGCGTGCTTGTCAACCATCCGTAGCTCCAGCGAGCGTACCAGCGGGCCGCCTCCTACCACCCGCTTGCACAAGCCGCAACAGACGCTGCATTTAGGTCCGGCCCTCGGGCGGGGCGAGCGGGGCGGCCCGGGGCCTCCGAACGTGAGGGGGCCCAGGATGCGTTGTTTACTTGTGGTGGAGGAGCAGGTGATCCTTTTCTGCCGCCAGCGCGCCATGAGAGGAGGGCGCACCAAGAAAGAACAGAACGATCGTTTCATATTCACATGGGTCGTAGGCCTTTTGCTTTGGTCCTTGACGTGAAAGGGTATTTTACCTGATCTTTTAACTGGATGAATTAAGTGGGCCAGACATACCGCAGTGCTAGAGCTACTGTTTAAAGTAAAAAACATAGTGCTAGATATCTGACGCACAACACTACGATGCAATTCCCCTCAAAAAAAACACTAGTACAATTCAGGTAAAGATGCTATAAAGAAACTAATTAAGTACTTATTTTGTCCCAATTACTTGTCCGAGAATTGATATATCTAAACGTATTTTTAGTTCTAAATACATTGATTTCTATTAATTTTTACGACAAGTAATTTGGAATGGATGGGGTACTAGAATCTTTTTTTCGTTAACAAGAGTCCTTTATGTAGTCTCTTGCTTTTCATCTTGCCAAACCCAAAGATAATCGCCTTGCTTTCATTTTAGATGTTCGGTACAGTTATTGATTTTATTTAGCATTCAAATACTCCCTTAATAGCCTATGTTTACAGATGAAGTACTTTATTACTGACTCTGATTTAGCGTCTTATTTTTATGCATAATATCAACTCTCGCACACAAATATTTTACCTTGTCGTCCGTCATTGATGTACAGTTTGCTAGTAATACTGGATCTAGCCTTAATTAGTAACCCACTCCGCAACCCAAAAAGGGGGTGCACCAGACAACGCACCATGCTAACACCGATCCATTGATGCTTTGCTTGATCTTGATCATTTGCGCGTCTCTTGTGTGATGTTTTGTTTTTTCCTATGCCATTGTGTGACACCGACCAGCAATGGAGATGCCCCATCACCTGTCCCCATGTTATCGCCGATGCCAAGAGACGAGAGGCTGAGTCACTATGTGAGAGTAGTTTATTTGTTTATTGATGATGAATGAAACATTTGGTTAAGGTTTTGTCCACCAGTGACTTTGGATATAGCCATATAGGAGTGTAGAAGAAAATTTTGAGATGTATAAGTTATTTTAATATATAACATGGCTTTTATACACACTTTTTATTTATACTCTTTTCGCCATATCTAGACAAATCTAAGATAAGAATTTTAAGACGGATGGAGTACCATTTTATATCATATATGTTAATTATCATCTTGATGCGTATATTAAGGATCCTCAGGTTCAACCTTTTCCCCGGGCCCCTGAAATCTCGGACCGGCCGTGGCTGTATTGCACCAACGCAGCCATTGACAAGGGATACATCGAAGCACAAGCAACTTCTCTGTTGCGTCGCCGGCAAGCTCTGCATCGGAGTACCCATTCCATTCTGCGGTGTTATGGGCGATGCATCCCAGCTCAGGAACGCAGCCGTGGGCAAGCTTTGCATCGGAGCAAACAGTTCCTCTCTGCGTCGTCATTGCCGCTGCATAGCAGCTCCGGCAGCGCAGAGGAGCGTCGCGTTCACCAACGCAGCCTTCGGCAATCTCTGCATAGGATTACCGGTCACTCTACGGCGTCATGGGCTCATGGCCGCTGCAACGCAGCTTCGGCAGAGCCGACGAGCGCTGCCTTGCAGCAAAGCAGCCACCGAGAATCTCTGTAATGGAGCACCGGTCACTCTCTGCGGCGTCATGGCCGGTGCATCACAGCTTCAGCAGAGCCGACGAGCGCTGTGTTGCAGCAATGCAGCCGCCGGCAAGATCTGCATTGGAGCACCGTTCACTCTCTTTTAACTCATATTTTTTCTTCAAATACTCATATTACATACAATCAAATATCATTGAAATATATAGTAAAATATTCCCAAATCAAATGTCATTGAAATATATTAATTTATTATATGCACGAAGGGGTAGTAAATTTTAGATATTACTCTGACGTAAAATAGGTAAGAAAATAACTTTTTATGGCCAAATAAGTAATTGTCTCTTCAATTGTATAGTACGTAGTATATATCAACTCCCAGGAAACCATACAGTGCCACATCAAAATTCCGTCTCCATTGTGGAGAGTTCACTAACCTATAACCGCCAATCACGCGGTACATACACAGCATTGCTGCACCAACACAAAACACCATCAGACACCGGAGTTTAGTGGTGCATTTTACCGAGAAGCTTCAGTGCCAGTGCCTCCTGCTGTGCGAGGAGGTCCCCACCCTTTGCTGCATGGCCACCTTCATCATCGTTGCTGTTGTTGAAGTACTTCTTTTTACCCTTGGAGGACGTGTTCGTGTTTCTGTCAGACTCTGAGCCGCTGTCGTCAGACACCGCATCGGTTTCCTCCTGTCGCCTGCGCTTCAGTTTCATCTTCTTCTCAAACTTCTTCTCCTGCAAACTCTTCTTGTGCTGGGCCTTGTCCTCCTTGTCATCCTCCTGCATTTCTCTCAGCATCTCTGCATACCTCTGCAGAACTGCAGCAATAAAGTCAAAATTTATGTGAGTTTCAAGTCACATAGTAGTGTAGAACTATAGGTATGAATCATAAAAGAAGCTGAACAAACTTTTATCCTTGTGAATCACGTCTTCTGGGCCCACTTCTTCGGCTAAAGACGCAAGAGGATCAATCGCATTGCCCTCATCATCATACTTGACCCTTGTTCCCACAGGCCTGTGCATGTTTATCTTCAGCTTCTTCTTTTTCAAGGGCCTCGCTACCAGCCTGACAACACAACAGATTAGCATAACCCACAGAAAACAAAACCCAGATCTGAGCCTGGATTATGGAAGTTGGGAGGTACAAGGAACATGCCATGAGAAAATTTAAGTTAAAGGGACATACTCTTCGATTTTTTCTGCTTCCATATGTGTATCAGCGCCAGGCACTTTGGGAGAAAGGATCTCATCTAGTCCACCATAAATATTTGCATCTGGGTTGGGCTTCTTCGGATAAAGGATATCATCATCGGGTCCATCATCTGCGAGCATATCACGCTTGACCTGTGGTTTTATTTCAATAACTTCAGCTTTGTGTTTCATCTGTTTCACACCAATGTCCTCCATATCTTTCTTCGACACATTCTTCTTGTGGCTTACGAAGCGGATTTTAGGGGTAACAGGAAGACCAAGCGAAGAGGCGTATGCAGCAAAACTCTCCGCAGAGAACCTGCTCAAATCAAACACCTCTTTGTCCCCCTGGAGGTACACTGACTTGAGATAGGTCACAAAAGCCCGTTTACCTAGTTGCTGTAGATTGGGGAATTTAACAAGCACTGCTGCTACATTCTGAGATATCTGCTCCAGTTGTTCCACTTTTGGCTAAAACAAAGAAAATTTGGACAATAAGTAAGTAAAAAAGGAAGTCTGCTAGACATGAAAAAATATACACCCTGGATAAGCAGCTACGATAGAACCGCCTCATGTCTAGCCTACTCCTCACCTGAGATGAGGTTGAACAAATATTGATCAAGCAACAAACTAAGCATTAGATAAACTGATAAGCTTACTGCTGACCTTTCGAACATTTATAGGTATTTTACTCTCGGTTGCCTTCAATTTTTCCAGCATTCTTTCTTCCTCTGGACACAAGAATATAAGAGATTTCCCTTTCTTGTTGTAACGAGCTGTGCGACCAACTCTGTGGATGTACAGTGCGACGCTTTCTGGACAATCAACCTACAAAAGCAACAACTAAGTTACAGCATGAGCGTTTCAAGCAAAATATTAGTTTTTGAGAGAAAGATATACCTGTACCACCCAATCCACATTCCCTATATCTAGTCCTCTAGCAAATATATCAGTTGAGAACAGAACCGAAGTACTTTCGCTGAATTCTGCTACTATGGCCTGCTGTACTTCATATTTCATCCGCCCATGCATACATTTTAGAGGAATGCCAGGACGCAGTTTCTTGAAAATTTCATACACAAATTTGACCTGCAAAAGCCCAATGTGAGACAATAAATACTCCCTCCGACGGAAATACTTGTCACTGAAATTGGTAAATATGAATATCTAGAACTAAAATATGTGCAGATACATCCATTTCTCCGACAAGTAATTCCAGGCGGAGGGAGTAAGAAACAACAAAAATTAACTCTTGAACGATCTGTTTCAAAAATATGCCATGTAATCACCCTTGGTACACTCATACAGTCATCACAGATTTAGGTAGCAAAAATACAAATTAAAATTCCGCAAGAAAATCCAGATATATTTCACAAATTAATCAAATTAGCAACACACACACACACACACATTCCTTCTATTTTAGTATGACAAGTGAAAAATAAAAATATAAGACGCACAGTACCCAATAAAATAAACACCACTGCCAATTTCCACAGAAGGTTTATCTATTTTGTTCCTTAACGACGTGACTGCTGGAGGCACATAAAGTACAACTTGTCAACAGATAAGACATTACCTGCTTAACACTTGATAAGAAGACTAGTATTTTTGACTTTAGATGCCTTTTGATGAAACTCCAAAGCATATTCAGTTTCTGTTCAAGAGGCACAATCATGGCACACTGTTCAAGGTTATCTGGGGTAGCCGTGATAGCCTGCTCATGCACACTAATGTATTCAGGATTCTTTAGGCTAACCCTTGCAAGGTCCTTAACTGACTTTGTCTGTGTGGCAGAAAACAGTAAGGTTTGTCTAACTTTAGGTATTTGAGAAATGATAATGTCAACTTGGGATTTGAAATTGTGATCAAGTATTTGATCCGCCTCATCAAGCACCAATATCTGTTTCCTACCAAAGAAGACATGATGTTAGATTATCTAAATCTCATCATTTGAAATTTGAAATAACCATAAATCAAGTTATGTCTGATAACCTGGAGATTTGAGCAATCAAAGTTCGGAGTCTCATCAAAGTGCTGGACTAACCGTCCAGGAGTGCACACTAAGATATTCAAACTGTTTATGCGTTCCTTTTCTTGCTCGATACCCGTGCGCTTAACGATAGCACCACCACTAAAGTTATGGTGCTTCCCGACCTTCCTGACCACTTCCCAAATTTGACCAGCTAAATCATTAGTGGGAGAGAGAATAATGCAACCCACACCATCTTCTTGACTCCATTTCTCCCGATACAGCTTCTCAATGACCTGCCAAAAAGGATTGTGATAAGATGAGCTACCCAGGGATTTCTTGGCAGCGGCACTTGACATGACCATATGATGAGCTGAACAGTCCAGATGTAAGAAACACCTGCTTCCAGAGCAGTGTTCAAGAAAGCATTTTTAAGCGACGCTTAGCGATGGCAAAGCGCTTCACTTTTGCCCTAAGCGGTAGATTAAGCGGGGTTTTTTTTTAAATTTGGCCAGAATTTGGCTGTTTTTGAACTACTTTTGCTTGTCTGCTTGCGCAATAATGGCAATATCCCATTTATCTTATTATTAGGCTCTGTTTGGGAAATATTTCCTTCATATGCTGGCAAAATTATGGCCACATGATCTCTATTAAGCTATGACGATTTGAACTGAACTGCATTTTACTTGTTATTTTGCTTGCCATGTGAACTTAATGTGTATTCGCTATGGTGTGAACTGTATTTTAGATGGCTATTCAATTACACATGTGCCATGTTTCCTATTTTCCTGTGTATATTATTCAAAATCTGTCAAGTTCTAGCCAATTTCAAAAAACGCTTAAGTGCGATTAAGCTGCGCCTAAGCGTCCATTGCTCTAAGCTGTGGCCTTCCGCTTCGCTTATGCTTTCCGCTTTTTTGAACATTGTCCAGAGCACAATTTGCAGAGCTAAAAGATAAAACTATGAAGATAATTCTCAGTGGTATACGACTATTCTTACTCTGCGTTTCCAACAAGTGGAATTTAGAGAGTAAATTAACAGCTTACTGGGATGACGAAGGCGAGGGTCTTGCCGGACCCGGTCTTGGCCGCGCCGAGGACATCGCGCCCGCATAACGCGTGGGGCAGGGCGGCCCGCTGGATCTCGCTCATCTCCTTGTACCCCTGCTGCCGCAGGGCGTCCTTGGTCTTCGTCGACAGCGGTAGCTCATCGAATCGCGTGGACGCGCCATAATCCGAGTACTCCCCGTCCGCCGCCTTAGCCACTACAACTCGTGCCCTTCCCCGTGCGTTGGCGGCGGAGGAGTCCTCAGAGGGGGGAGGCGGCTTGGTTCCCGGGAGGGGCTTGCCTGCGTCGATCCAGGTCTCAAGGAGGCGGATCTCGTCGCCGTCCTTGGCGCGGCTTTGCTTAGCCATAGCGCGGCGCTGCGGCCGGCGCATGGTTCCGGCTGGGTGGTGCTGGGTTTAGGGTTTTGCGGAAAGTGATGTGGAACGTTCTAGAAGGCTGGCGACTTTCGTCTTAGCCCGACTCCGACCGGTGTTCTTCTTGTAACCCCATAAATAGCTATTATCTCCCGAAGGGAATACGTAAATCAATCGGGAAGGCGTATTCCGTCGCGGGCCAGGCTGGGTGCGTCGTGTTCCTCGTCTTCGTGGCTCACAGAACAGGACACACGGGGATGTGGTTTTTACTTTGAAAAATATTAAAATCAACCACCTGATTACACGGCGGCTTAAGCCTCCTCCAGACGTCGACACGTGCCCCTTTCAGCCCGTCGCTTCTCCCCATCTTATCATTTTCCGATGCGTTCTCCTCCACTCGCCCCCTCTTCATCTTCTTCCTTCCTTTTCCTCTTCATATGATCTCTTCTCATCTGCCGCAAGGAAGAGGCGATGTCGGCCCACCACCGACATCGTGACCAGGGGATGCAATGGTGTTTACCGACGTTGCATACGATGAAGCACTTGCATCGTCGACGCGTGCTGCATCACAGCATTCGCCCGTCGTTGTTGTGTGCTTCGTCCAAACAACCCCGTCGACGTCGCGTTGCGATGGAGCACCGCCGCGCGTGGTGGCAGCGCTGCAGTGAAGCTTCGTTGGAGGCCATCCAGTGCTGCGATAGAGATTCGACCGGGGCTGATGACCCACAGGTGAAGGGGTCAATCGCAGTCGTTTTTAACCATAACATTAAACATAGGGATCCAAATCAGCCTCTTGCGAAGTAGTGCATAGATTGAGGTTTAAGTTTTTGTCACTCTCGGAACCCACCCTCTAATTACTATTCCACAATGCATTCCCTTATGCCCAAAATATGGTGAAATGCTATGTAGTCGACATTCATATGACATCATTAAGGGAATCACAACATTCATATCATCAAAATATCGAACGAATATCAACTTCACATGACTACTTGCAACATGATTTCTCCTGTGGCCTCAAGAACAAAAGTAACTACTCACAAGTGATAAACACGTTCATAATCAGAGAGGTATTGAGTAGCATAATCGATCTCAACGTATAATCTTCCACCAAATAAACCATAAAGCATCAACTGCAAGATATAATTAACACTACTAGACACACCCCATATACCAAACCAAGGTTCCGGTACAAGATTGATTACAAGAGATGAACTAGAGTTTTGATAGAAGATGGTGCTGGTGAAGATGTTGATGGAGATTGGCCTCCCCAAGATGAGAGGGTTGTTGGTAATGACGATGGCCTCGATTTCCCCCTCCGGAGGAGGGGGTTCCTCTGGTGGAATCGCTTCGCCGGAGGGCAAAAGGGCTCCTGCCCAGGTTTCGCCTCGAGACGACGACGCTTCGTCCCGAAAGTCCTATCCTTATTTGTTTTAGGTCGAAGGGGAATATATACCTGAAGATGGGCGTCGGAGGTGGGCCATGTGGCCCACTAGACATGAGGTCGCGCTAGGGGTGCTTGAGCGCCCTGGTGTCTAGTGGCTGCCTGGTGGGCCCCCTCCGGCACTTCTTTGTTCCAATATTTTTTATTTTTTTATATAATAAATCTTCGTAGATTTTCAGATCAATTGGAGATGTGCAGAATATGTATCTGTGATGTAGGTTTTTCACATCCAAAATTCCATCTGTCGGTATTCTCCCACTTGATGTAAACCTTGCATATTATGACTAAAAAGGCATTAAAATTACTCCACGAAGTGGTAAAATGCATAAAAACACTATAAATAACAGTAACAAAACATGATGCAAAATGGGCGTATCAACTCCCCCAAGCTTAGACCTCGCTTGTCCTCAAGTGAAAGCCGATAGCGAAAATCATGACCACATGCTTTGAGAGTGAGGTGTCGATAAAAACAAAATACAAACATAGCAGCATCATGCTTGTTATTATAACAGCAAATAAAACTTTATAAAATACTTCATCATCACATTTTCATCATATAACTTTTATCATAAAGGCTTCTTATAAACAAGTAGCAATTCATCAGAACATCGAAGTATGAAGCATAAACTCTATTGAAAACCATCTCGGTCAACTTTGCAACACAATCCATCATATTTTCAGGAAGGGTCACATGTTGGAGCTTTGAAGCAAGTCTACATACTCAACCATCATTTAGTCTTCTATGATTGTTAACACTCACCGCATTCATATGAGCAAAAGGTTTCAACCCGACACATAGAAAGATAGGGGCTTATAGTGTTCCCTCCTAACTTATTCACCTCAAGGGTGATGTCAACAATAATAATTCATGGCCACCCACATTCAGCTGGATATATATGTTTGGATCTTTCCCCACCACATGATGCTTGCCAAAGAGAAGATAAAGGAAGTAGAGGAAAATACTTTGACTCTTGCACAAAAGTAAATACATAAAGGTAGAAGATAAGCCCTTCGTGGAGGGAAGCAAAGGTTGACATGCGCTTTTTTGGTTGTATGTTAAATCTCTTAGTGCAAAGGAACGTTATGTTATATTGCCCCTTGTGACGACAACCTTTATTATGCAGTCCGTCGCTTTTATTTTCGCCATCACAAGTTTGTACAAGGCTTAATTTCCCTTACTCTAAATGATCAAACATGTTTAGAAGCCATTTTTATTGCTTCGTGCATCGATGACAACTTACTTGAAGGATCTTACTCAATCCATAGGTAGGTATGGTGGACTCTTGAAACATAGGTTCGTGTCGTGGTTTTGTCACGGCAGATGTCCTCGTGAAAGGACTTAGTGGTCAAACCATCGCAACTATGTGGCGACTCAAAGAGGTTGATCGGGAAACGGGAGACGAGTTTACCCAGGTTCGGCTCCTCAGATTGAGGTAAAAGCCTACGTCCTGCTGTGTGTATATTGCTTTGGAAATCGATTACAAGGGTGCGGATTTGTCTGACCTAGCTCTCGATTGATGTTAGCTTAGCCCTGTCAACCCTACAGACTCGCCTTTATTTACAGGTCGAGGCTCTAGGTTTACAAGAGTCCGGATCATATTACAGTTCATGAGTCGGTACATCTCCAACTCGCCTTGTCCCCTACGCAAGGAAACTCCAGGCGACTCTTTTACCTTATGGGCCGTAAGTCGCCTTCTTCGGGTCTTGGGCCAACCAGCTCTCACTGCGTACGCCTTGTGTCTTCCGCTTCACAAGTCACGACCCATCTTGAACATGGATACCGAGCCGCCATTATGCAAACCCGGCCCCCTAGGGAGGGTCTCATAATGTGATAACATCCCCAACATTAGTCCCAGATTGACCTGAACTTGTTCATGTCAATAAACATTTCTTATATGCTCGGCGACTCAATAAAAACCTCAACCTGCTCCCAACGGAAGAATCGTCGGTTTGTAAGCTTCTCTTGATTTTTTGATGCGGAAATTAATGACGTCAATCATTCTGAAATTTCAGGAATCTTCGTGACGTCATCCCAACGACTCTTTTGATCTATCTGTCCGACCCGATAATCGAGGCGCCATCAATTCCAAGATTTACGGCGTCCCCTAGATTCCCGCGCGTGTCGTTTCCATCCCCCCAGTCTTTAATTACTGACCGGGGGTCTCTTTTTTTTACTTTTACACCAGCTCCTCTTCTTCTTCTACCTCGAGCCATCAGTCCACGATGCGCCGCCGTTGTGCCTCCCTCTAGCAAACTCACTGGCACAAGGGATTCGCCTCCGCACGTCTTGTGCACCAAGCCGCAACCTTCTTCCACTTCTGTCGACGCCATCGGGTACGTCTTCACCTCTTGTAGTAGATCTGTTTAGATCACTCACCATGGCTCACTGGAGTTCTTCGGTTTCGTTGCGCCTCCATTAACAGTACAAGTTCATCCGATTCCTTTAGCAACCTTCATTGATACTTCTGTGAGAATCTTGTTGTCATTAGATGTCGCCACCACCATACTCCAATGTTATTTTAGCCATCAATTTTTCTTTTCCGTACTGCTGATAGATCCATCTATCTCTGTGGTTTGATAGAAAACTGTTTTTCCAACACTTAGTAGAATCCAACATCATAGTTTCCTTGTGACCCAGTACTACCTTCTTCATAAGCTGGCTTAGATATTTTTGTAACTCGCCACCTCCGTGAGCCGCCTCGTAGTCACGCGACTTAAGTATTATGATTTCCTTTACTGCCTATTTCTTGAACTCCTCGCTTCTTCCAGCAATTTTTATTTTGCTAGAATAACCCGCCAATCATACCTATGTAGCTTGCTTCTTTTCGATTCTGAATATCATGTCGAAACCATCAAAGTGTGACTGAGTACCTTCTGACATTGATGAAGCTGCCTTGCAACGTTTTGTGTCAGTGGGGACCTTGTCTCCTAAAGAAGTAACTGGATGGAGAGCCTCTGCTAGAGAAGTGCGACCTCAACCCGTCGAAGGGGAAGTAGTGGTTTTCGCAGACCATTTAGAAGGAGG
Organism: Hordeum vulgare subsp. vulgare; assembly: GCF_904849725.1. Taxonomy (NCBI): domain Eukaryota; kingdom Viridiplantae; phylum Streptophyta; class Magnoliopsida; order Poales; family Poaceae; genus Hordeum; species Hordeum vulgare. The sequence continues at coordinate 213,277,931 of NC_058519.1, read as the reverse complement.
CTTCACTCCTCCTAGCTCAAAATTCTTTGGGGATGCCCTCAGTTTTTCAACCTTCACCCCCAAGATTTAGGTCCCAATTCTATCAGCAACTTATGTCAGTTACAGGTCTTTTGTGAAGCATACTTAGGAATAGAACCCATTGTTCCCTTATTTAGGGAATTCTTCTATTTAAACCGCCAAACAGAATGGGCTGACGGCCCTAGCTTAGAACTCGGTGGAGTCACCATCCAGAGGCGGCGTGAAATTGGCTTCCCCGCTACCACTTTACCCAGCCATCCCAAAGGCTGGGGGAAAATCTGGTTTTGTTGCAAGAATGCTGCACCGGATCAGGAAAATCCTTTGCCGGGTTTCAGAGAAGATCGTCTTCCAATGGACTTCCAACTCCCCGAGGATCTGACTCAAGAAGAATGAGCCGCCCACAAATCTGTTTGGCCACAGCTGAGAGCTTTGAATGCTAATGGTTTGACTGGGATTGATTTAATCCGATGTTGGGTAGAATGGCACATGATGCCCCTAAGCCGCCGTGATAGACTGATGTGTCATTATGACGGCGATTTAAACAATGCTCAGCATTCACCAACGTAATGCTTGACTCTAAAGAGGTCAACAATCTTGTGAAGAAATTATGTGGTGAACCCAAAGAGGCTTGTTCCAAAATTGGTTTGAAACCATTCTGCATCGCAAATCCGGCTCCTGAGGTATATAAGTTCATCTCTTACCCGTCTTATTTGGTATTTTCCTTTGCTCTCTTGTAGAACTAACTTCCCCTATTGTAGAAAAATGCACCCTTCTAGAAACGTAGGCTTGTAAAGCCGCTTGTTAAAAGGGTCAAGACTCTCGCCAAGAAGAAGAAGGCCAAATCAGGTGCAGGCAAGTCATCTGTCATGGACGAATCACAACATATTGAATAATTGTCTGAGGTAAATGTGTGGGTTGTCCCTTTGTTGTATCATATACTTGTTCTAACATTTATCTTATTCTCAGAGGATGACCTTGAAAGTGACGCTGAAGATGTTGAGGTAATTTCAATATCTTCTGAATCAAATATTTACTTGGAAAGACCTCAAAGGCCGGTTTGTAGGAAAGTCCCTATGAATCACCCAGATGCTCATTTGGATCCTAACTTCCTTTTGAACAAGGCTATGTATACTCCAAAACGCCACACCCGTAGCTCTTCAGGTGATCTTATGGCGGGTCTGCCTGAAAAAACATCCGGCCGCAAGCGCCGCACTGAGGTACCTTCTCTTTCCTTATCAAGTATATTGTCAACTTGCTTAAACTCACCAAATTGTTCTACTGTAATAGGTTTCTCCTCCTACATCTCGCAACTCAACATCCTTAAAATTGCCACCCCTTGTTCGTCTCGCAGGGTATGTTACTATTCGCTTTACGAACCCTTGTTTCAATACTTCATATGTCATTCACATGTCATTATATATGTCTTAACCTTTTACTTTTTAGAGCTCAAGCGAAAAAAGGAAAACCGGTGGGTCAGCCCCAAATATTGAAAAGCCTGAAGTGGAAGAAACATATGCCTCCGTCCATGATGTTCCATATGAACCCACTAGAGCTTATACCGATCCTCTAGATGGCACTGCCATGGATAATATCCGTGGTGCTCAAGTCAATCCGCCAAAAACTGATGATATGACCATTGATTCGAGTTAGAAAGAAAATATCAACCCGCCATGTCCTCTGAAGTCATCCAAAGACGCCACACCTGAAGAAGATGTTGTTGTCATTATTGGGACGGGTCATACGACGCCTGTCCATAATGTGTTGGCTAAGCATACTGCCGAGGACGTCTCTATTAAGATGGTCAAAGGAAAATCTGCACTTCAACTCCCCAATATCGAGAAGCTAAATTTTGAAGAGTTGCATGCAGGATATTTAACCCGCCTTTCCGTGAGCCGAGACTTTGAAGTTGGCCTGGTGAACATGATGAAGAAAAGATACGAGGTATTTATGGAATAAATTACCCCATATATCCCTCTATAGCCCCCAAGGGCCGGGTCATCTTGTTGAAGATGAGTCGGGTCTTGCTTAGTAATCTTAAAATACTTCAACATGTAGCCCCCAAGGGCCGGGTCATCTTCTTGAAGATGAGTCGGGTCTTGCTGAATAATCCTGAAGAACTTCAATATGTAGCCCCCAAGGGCCGGGTCATCTTCTTGAAGATGAGCCGGGTCTTGTTGAATAATCTCGAAGAACTTCAACTGTAGCCCCCAAGGGTCGGGTCATCTTCTTGAAGATGAGTTGGGTCTTGTTTAATAATCTGGAAAACTTCAACCTGTAGCCCTAAAGGGTCGGGTCATCTTCTTGAAGATGAGCCGGGTCTTGTTTAATAATCTACCCCTCCCCTTTTTTAGAGAAGCAAATACATTAGCTCGCAAGTGTCAAGTGTATTTCTTGCAATGTGCTTGAGACTTGAATGTCCACCGATCAATGTGACCAGGTAGCGATAAGGTCACTGATCCTTCCTGCTTGATTTTGTAGGAGACTATCAGTCAAGCTAACGCATCCCTAAGTAGGATGAAAAAAAGTTTGGGATGTCAGCAAGACGCCGGGGCTGCTGTAGAGGAAAAACTTCGAGCCACGATGAAAGAACTTGAAAAGGTCAAGGCTGAGCATCTTTGTTACAAAGAGTCAACTGAAGCTGAGAGAGCCATCCTTGTGAAACGTGCTGAAAATGTCGAAGGCCAATTGAAACAAGTCACGGAAGAATTAACTAGTCTTCGTCGACACATCTCCAATATGACCAATGCTATCTTTGGTAAGTCCTTAATGTAGTGCCTATTATTATTTTTGTAAAGGACACAAGGCGTCAGGCGACTTATGCTTCATTTTATCCTTGTAGGCCCTCGATCCGCCAATCTTCAGGATGATTCTGTTCTGAAGCTGAAGGCGATATATACCCTTACAAAGCAACTCTATGCTGACGGCTTACTAACTGTCAAGGCTGTACGGGGGGGACAAAGACCCAGTGAAATATATCAAGGATATGCTAAGGCGGCTCTCAACAATTCCCCAGCATATAGAGGAAATAAGGAAGTCATCCACACGGAAAGGCCTGATCGCAGCTATGAGTCGATCAATAGCCTATGCTCCAGAGCTCAAGTTAGATGAAATAGATGGCGGATTCCGTGAATATAAGGATGACGGCTTGAAGTTTACGCACGAATACTACGCTCAGTGTGTAAAGGATGTTCGCCCTGCGGCAAGCCGGCTTGCTGAGAGCCTTGATCTGTCAAAATATCAAGCGGCTTACGATGATGATTGTAAGCGTGTGGCGACTCCCAGTTTCGCACCAATGGACTTGACTCCTCAGTGCCGTAAGCATCTTTTTGCCTCTAATGCTGACCTGTCAACCATCTTGACATGGGAAGCTGAATTTCATGCCTTAATCAATTGCACCTCGGATGTGGATAACTTCCAGATCCAAGACCCCAAAAACTCGGCACACGGCCACCCGGGGGCGGCTTAGACGTGGTGACCTTCGAGACTTCAACCTGCAGAAGAGACTGAACCTGGAAGAAACTTGCCACCGGGTTAATATAGAAAAACTTTTGGCCTTTACGAGCCATGTAATTCACCTTTGAGCATACTTAAAAACTGTTGATGCACTTGCATTAAGAGGAATGCCAAAATTTCCTAGCGTTACCTTGTAATATAATTCGCCTTGTTCTTGGCTATCGGCGGTTGAAGAAGTATTGTGTTCTTTCTTCCTTGATCATCGCGTGATTTGAATGAATTAACACGGTTGTTGAATCTCTGCTTGAAATATAACCAGCATATGAGGTGGAAAATAATTCGGCTCAATGAGTCACGATAGGTATACGGGCTTGCAAGGCTCTAGTCATACCCTAAGAGGTTTTTGCAAAAACCTTTACTTGTTTAGACTGGCTGATCAGGCTCAAGTCAAGCTTCAGTGAACCCATGGTTTGTCTATTTTCCATATGCTGGCTCTCGCAAGTTGTCACGCCCAAGATGCGACCCTATCCTCAATTTGGCACGAGGACCTCGTCAGGGATAGAAGCGCATCTCGTCGTTTCGCAAGAATGGATATCGTTACAAGTACATGTACTGAAAAGAAGAGATATATATAGAATTGGCTTACACTCGCCACAAGCTACATCAGAGTCACTTCAGTATAATACATCAACATCATGAATAAGAGCAGGGTCCGACTACGGACGAAAACAAACAAGAAAAGAAGAACGACGTCCATCCTTGCTATCCCAGGCTGCCGGCCTGGAACCCATCCTAGATCGATGATGATGAAGAAGAAGAGGCAACTCCAAATGAACAATGAACGCGCTCGCATCAAGTAACCTTTACCTGTACCTGCAACTGGTGTTGTAGTGATCTATGAGCCACAGGGGACTCAACAATCTCATTTCCAAAGGTATCAAGACTAGCAAAGCTTATTAGGTGAGGTAAGGTTAGGTGGTGAGGTTGCAGCAGCGGCTAAGCATATATTTGGTGGCTAAACTTACGAGTACAAGAAATAAGAGGGGGAAGATCTACGCATAGTGGACGTGAACTACGGTTGATCAAATGAATGATCCTGAACACCTACCTACGTCACACATAACCCCACCGTGTCCTCGATCGGAGAAGGAACTCACGAAAGAGACAGTCACGGTTACGCACACAGTTGGCATGTTTTAATTAAGTTAACTTCAAGTTATCTAGAACCATTGTTAAACAAAGTTTCCATGTTGCCACATAACCGTGGGCACGACTTTTCGAAAAGATTTAACCATGTAGGGGTGCTCCAACTAGTCCATCACAAATTACCACAAGCCGCATAGAAATCCTCGATCACGACACTCGCGATCTCGTCGGATTCCTAAGTGGAAAAACTCAACTCTGAGATTACCCAAAGCATCACCGGAATCCCGATACACAAGATATCTCGTCAAAGGTAAAACTAATCCAGCAAGGCCACCCGGTGTGTCGACGAACCCGATAGGAGCCGCGTATCTTGTTCTCAGGACACACCGTCTATGCATAGTGGACGGGAACCAAACCTCGAGTTGCCCTGAGGTGGCACCGCCGACTGCTAGGTGGGTGGACCAACACTCATGAGGAGCACTGGCCCGGGGGTTGATTAAATTTCCTCAGGTTAATTACTACCTATGCGGTTCATTAGTTGTTAGGCAAATGTAGTACCAAAGTTGGGCCTTGCCAGACCAGCTTTAATCTAAAACGAATTATCAAGGGGGTCCCCATAACACCCCCGCTCGTGTTAGGAGCGCACAAATATGGAACATAACACCGGTAGCCGAAAGTAAGGGGGCAAAGGTGGAACAAAACACCAGGCTAGAAAGGCCGAGCCTTCCACCTTTTACCAAGTATATAGGTGCATTAATTTAAATAGCAATTAATATGGTGATATGACAAGGAACCCATGTTATCACATGGAAGCATCTGCACCTGCAACTAGCAACGCTAACAACATGGTTAAGCAAGCAGTAACATAGCCAATCAGTGGTTTGCTAGGTCGAACAGGTTGAAGGTTATCATAGCATTGTTGAGAGGCTAATATTTAACATGTCGTATGCAACGAGACATAAACGGTAGAAACGGTAAAACTAGCATGGCAATGATAGTAATGATATCTGGGAAATGGTCATCTTGCCTGAGATCCCGCTTGGAAGAAGAACAACTCCGTGAAGTCGGCGAACCAACATAGTCAAACGGGTCCTCACATTCCGACACGCTTGCGGAACTCTATCGAGACGGAGCAAACCGGAAACAAACATCAACACAAATATTCACCACACAATGCACAACATGATGCACAACCTACTATGATGCATGATCAGTTCAATGATGCAAGGGATGGCATGGCAATTCACCTCACGCAAACACTACACATTAAGCGAAGCTTGATATGCAACGAGTTGCATATCGACGAAACTCCACATTGAATTATTTAGTTCACTCCCGATTATCTACACGGCAATATGAAATGTGGTTAACATGGCAAGGGGTGAAGCGGGTGATTCTACAAGTCATCCTAGTCGGTTAACACGCGGAACTTAGAACGGAGCTACGTTACAAGAAACATGCAACACAAGATATCATGCCATGAATGCGTCATGCATGCAAGTTACAACAACACGGGCAAGAAGAGAAAGAAGCATGTGTCGCCACGGCGAGCGAAAGGGAACCATGGCGGCAAGACGGAAATGAAGCAACGGCAACATTCCTATCCCGATAACTCAATGAGATGTCGGTGCCAACGAACTAGAAGCGCGTGCGGGAACGCTAAATAAAGATGGGGTGATCCTGCTACCGGGGCCCCATGTGTCGAGGGCACAACGGAAGAGGGACAACATGCAACGGGCAACATAAATAGGCGCAAACATACGGGTACATCTAATACATCATATGCATTCGGTACACGACACGTTCCAACGTATACCTTTGAAGCGTGTGTTCGGGCGGATCGGGTCATTGCGGTGTGAACATAGGTCGTCGTGGTTGTAGTGGAAGTCGTGGTACTCGCGATCTCGTCGACGGTAGTCGTACTCTTGGAGTCGCTACACGGGTCTTCGACGTCGGTAGTCGAACATGTTTTCCGTAGATGTCCGGGGGTCGTCGAGGACGTCGTGGTTCTCGGCGAACTTGTCGATTCCACGGCGGCGGGGATGGTCTAAGCAGCGACGGCAGGTGACACAACAGAAACATCTAGTAGCTTACGCGATAAGCAACAACAACTAGCAATTAAGCAGTCATCGTCGGCGACGGCAGCAAGCAAGCAATACCAACTAGCAAAGCGGCAACTAGCACTAGCAATTACACTCAGGCACAACAGCTAGCAATTAAGCAGCAAGCTACGGCAATTAGCAATGCAGCTAGCAACCTACAGCGGCCTAACAACTAGCAGCAAAAGCATCAACACAGACAGGCAAGCAACAGCAACAACAAGCCTCGGCAGCAGCGGCATGCTACAACGACATAACAGCAACGCAATGCAACACAGCAAGCAGGCACGACAGCAGGCAAGCAACAACAGCAACTCACAGCAAGCAGCAACATGGACAGTAGGCGGCACCAGCAACATCAGGCGGCAGCACAAGCAACTACAGGCAGGCAACGTAGCACAAAGAAACAGCAACAACATTGGCTCAGGCTTCAGCTGGCAGCATAGCAGCAACATATCTAATAGCTAGCGGCAGGCAGGCAAACTCAGCCGCAGCACCAGGCAGAAGCAGCACGGAGCAACAACAGCTATCGGCAGCGCAGCAGACGGCTGGCGGCCATGGCGGCGGGGCCGGAGCTGGCGCGCGGGGAGACGAGCATCGGCACCGGGAGGCGCGGAGACGGTGCGGCGGCGGAGGGCGCTGGCGGCGGCGGGGCAGGAGAGGGAGGCCAGGGCGTCGGCGGGTCTGCTGGCGCGGGGCTGGCGACCCTGGCAAGGGCGGATGGGATCGGGACGCGCTCGGGGCTGACCTGGTGGTGCTCTACTACTGCTCGGCCTGCCCGAAGCGGTCGTCGGAGACGGCGGCTTGCTGGAGAGGACGACCAAGGCGCGAGGGAATAAGAAGTCGCCGACACAGCAGGGGCGACGAACACATGCAGCCTGGATGCTGCTGCTGGGATGGTCGCCGTCTCACGCGAGGGGAACGACAGAGGAGGCCGCGGGGCATGCAGCGGCTCGATCTCCTCGTGGTCGTCAGCGAACAGAGGGAGATGGTGCCTTCATCCATTCGGGATCGAGTAGGAGGCCGGAGGCTGCGGGGGTTGGTCGGGCACGGAAACAAAGGAGGTGAGAGACGCGCAGGGGAGGACGAGAGGGGATCGGGGAGGGGCTGCCTGCACTAGGTTTAGCTAGGGCAGCTGGGCTGCGGCCCGGTCTAGAGGCCCAAGTGGCGTGCAACGTGGCCTCTCTCCCTCTTTGTTTTTTAAAGATAACAGAAAACACCCACAAAATAAAAGGATTTAACAAAATAAAAATACTCTTTGACTCCTTTAAAACATACCCCAACCATAAAATAGATTGGGCATTTTTTTAATGAATAAAAATGAAACCTTTTTTTGAAAACAAAATAAAACCCCTTTTATAAATAAAATGAGACTCTAGTTTTTTTGAAAATAAACAAAAGGAAAAAATAAAGGAAACCCAAGGGATTGCCTCCACATTTAATAAAAGGATTTTTAAAAGAAGACGAACCTTTTTTTTTAATAGGGGTTAAAACTGAAATCTTTAAAGCAGCCACAAAACAAAATAAGAGGGGAGAGAAGGGGAGTTACTATCGCACCAAAGACTCGGAGAGCACTTGGAGAACACACACTGAAAACACCACACGCAACAGATGATGCAAGATGCCATGACGCAAACTACATGATGATGCAACAAACAAAATATTCACACAATGGAAACGGAAATAAAGGGGAATCTTCTGGAATGTCGGCATCGAGCTGTCACAACTCTCCTACACTACAAGAGGATCTCGCCCCGAGATCCAAGAATGAAAGGGGGGAGAGGATGAGAAAGCAAGAGGTAAAACTTAGTCGCTTCTTTGACAAACGAGTGACACCAACAATCCTTGAAAGTTGCAAAGAGACGAGGAACGATATGAGAAACAAGCAAGAATTCATGGAAAATTTCGGCAACACTTCGGTAGGAAAATGGGACAAAAAATTCGATAAGAAGAGAGAATTAGACAATATTCATAACAAACAACTAAATAGAGCAAGGGAACACCATGATCTTGATAGAACAACGTAATGGACCCAAAAGAGCAACATCACGATGCCTCCGGAACAATAGAATATGAACTAGCTCAAGCGGAAGAAGAGAATGAAGAAAAGAATGACAACTGTCATCACAATAGAATTGAAGAGCCTCCGGACAAAGAATTGACGTAGTAGTTGGAAAACCAACAACGAAAATAACAAGATAGTAGTGGGCTTATGAAAATCATCTCAACAAATATGAGGTGACAACCAACCACTAAAAGAAACAAGGATAGATTGGGAGCAACAAGATATGAACACTTCTTACACCAAGAGGATACCTTGAGAACTTGGATCAATGATAAACACCATGATAGCACAATCCATAAGAAAAGCTTTAGGTGAAATCCAAACCAAGATAGCTCAATGAAGAAATCATGGGTTGAAATATCTCATGATCAAAGAATTGGTGGATTTAATTATCTCATTCTTGAAAGGAAAACTGTTCGAGGCTCCTACACAAACAAGAATGCTATAACACCACCTCAAATGATAAAGGAATAACAAAGCACTGGAAATGGAAGAGAAGGAATACTTGAGGTACTCCAACAGGAATGTTGAAGAACACTTTGAGAAAAATCACATCCTTGAAGAACCACCATGACGAGCCTCCGTATCAAAAGGATGATGCAAGATATGTAGGATGAAAGAATAAGATTGAAGCCTTGCAAAGCCTTCGATGAAGCTTCACGAAGAGATACTTGAGAAAACATGGAACTCCGGAAAAGAAAGATAAGAACACTTGGGAAAAAGGAATTGATATCGTGAGCCACTCCGGAAGAAGAATTGAAATCATTTGATGAAACAAGAATAAGAATTATGTTATGCTAATCCTTCATCAAGTTTAATTGATGACAAGCAACGGATTTAGCATAGCACTTATTCTTCTAGAAAGAATCTTGAAGAGACAGAGAGATAAGCACTACTTGAGGCATAATTGAAGGAAGCACCGGTAAAAATTCAAATAAATGAGGCAATCAATAATGAATGGAGATACATGAGAATGAAGAGATCATGAGCCACCTGAGAGAAAACTAGAACAAGGCACCAGAATAATTGAGAGACGAACGAAGAGACAACAATTGAGAAGAATTAGAGAACGAAAGCTGCAAGCTGAGAACGAAGAAGTATTCTGAAATGATGGCCTTCGGAGGAACGAGAAATAAAAACAACTCAGAACTGCACCGGATAGCAAGAAATGAATCACTCATGATCGACAACAATTAAGAAGATGGCACAAAGCTGAAATGACGAATCTCCAAGAGCATGGACCAAGATTGAGAGAAACACTCCTTCAAATTGCAAGCAGAGAATGATGACGAGAACAACACCAAGAATTACTGAGACACTCCGGAATAGAGAAGAATGAAAGGTTGAGACAAATAAGAGAATTAATTCTAATTGATCCTAAAGAAGGAATATGACTGATGAAATCCATACTTACGTCATATCTGAAAAGATTAAAGATCTCCGGAAGAGATTACAAGAGCCAGATAAGATCCTGGGAAAACCTGTGGGTTATGGGCCCACTCAAAAGAAACCACCATTGAAAAGGTTAAAAGAAAGATTGAATGCACCGGTATAAGAAACTAGATGAGGGTGAGCACCTCAAAATAATTCAAAGGATTGAAAACAAGAAATTACTGAGATAACTTCAACGCTCCGGATAGAAAAGAGAGGAATGAATAACAAGAAGACCGATAAGAATTACCAACACGGGAAAAATTACAAGGATGAATAGGATATAATGAACACGGATAATTAAATAGAATTCACCGGTAAAGAAGACAAGATCGAATAAAGATGAACACGAAGCTCCCAAGAATCTTCACAATGAATCACCGGATACGACACAGAAGAAAAGATAGCGGAAGCATCACTGAATATAAAGGCACTTGGATGATGACTGAAACATTGAAGAAAAGGGTGGGAGGGCGGGGAAAAACAAAGACAACTTGGGACAGATGAGACAAACTCTGGTAAGAATTGAGAGAATGATCTGCAAATATTGGAGAGGATTGAATTCACTTTGAAGAGAAGCACACTGGTTGAAAAGACTTGACATAACAACTCCGGTTGACAAAATTGATAAGACAATTGAGCAAAAGGATTAGCACTCTCATATGAATATGAGAACACTGCTTAGGAAAGATCTGAAATCACCAATTGACATCGAAGCAACTTGAATTACCATATTCAACAAAACAGAGGATGAGGCTTACGAAACAAGCCAAAACAAACTCGTGAGAAAGATTTCCGTTCGATATTTTCGTGGACAGGATCGCATGGGCTCGAACCTTACAGTAGCCATCAAGTGCAAGGCAGTGCACCCGACATACGAAGCGTCCCCGAGTCATAGCAAGCTACAAGGACTCTTGAAGACACAACGAGAACCGCTGTAAGTCGACCGTCAACAAACGAATCCAATAGATGTCGAACCCCAACCTAACATCATGCATTTGTTGGAAGATTGTCCTATAAGCAACTACTTGAATTCACACCTAAGAATTCCTGAAATATCTGGTCATGCAATCTGGTACACGGATACAAGGAGTAATAATCACACAACTCCTATACTAACCCGTCACCTGTATCACATCCGTCAACAGACAACCAGAATCTCGGACCTTCATCTACAACAGACCCTCGTGATCACAACGATACAAAGTATGTCAGTACTCCCGAACAATCTGCACCAGTACTGGGGACATCGGGGTTATCTCGCCACTACTAGTATTGAAGCAATTACGAACATCCTTCGTTATGAGATACTAAGAAATCTGAATGAAAACGATGTGCTCAAGAATCCCCAGGAGCTCAACTCCCCGGAAGAAATCAAGTCAGACAGGAGGCACCAAGACAGAACTCTGTCACATCGGCATCATATAGATTCCAAAAATATCCGCGTGATCCTAAATTTTTTTTGAGTGAGAAGAGGAGTAGAACAAATTATTACGTCAAGATTCCTCACCAGAGCATAGAAGAGGAGAAAAAAGAATCCTACTCTCCGATATATAACTAGACTCAAAGTAGTTTTTCACTAGACCCGACTCAGCCAAGTTTGATCAATCAAGGGGGCTCCTAGGTCGGTACTGCTCTGATACCAACTTGTCATGCCCAAGATGCGACCCTATCCTCAATTTGGCACGAGGACCTCATCAAGGATAGAAGCGCATCTCGTCGTTTCGCAAGAATGAATATCGTTACAAGTACATGTACTCAAAAGAAGAGATATATATAGAATTGGCTTACACTCGCCACAAGCTACATCAGAGTCACTTCAATACAATACATCAACATCATGAATAAGAGAAGGGTCCGACTACGGACGAAAACAAACGAGAAAAGAAGAGCGACGTCCATCCTTGCTATTTAGGCTGTCGGCCTGGAACCCATCCTAGATCGATGAAGAAGAAGAAGAAGAAGAAGCAACTCCAAATGAATAATCAACGCGCTCGCATCAAGTAACCTTTACCTGTACCTGCAACTAGTGTTGTAGTAATCTGTGAGCCACAGGGGACTCAGCAATCTCATTTTCAAAGGTATCAAGACTAGCAAAGCTTATTAGGTGAGGCATGATTAAGTGGTGAGGTTGCAGCAGCGGCTAAGCATATATATCTGGTGGCTAAACTTACGAGTACAAGAAATAAGAGGGGGAAGATCTACGCATAGCGGACGTGAACTACGGTTGATCAAATGAATGATCCTGAACACCTACCTACGTAAGACATAACCCCACCTTGTCCTCGATCGGAGAAGGAACTCACAAAAGAGACAATTGCAGTTATGCACACAGTTGGCATATTTTAATTAAGTTAACTTCAAGTTATCTAGAACCAGTGTTAAACAAAGTTTCCACGTTGCCACATAACCGCGGGCACGACTTTCCGAAAAGATTTAACCCTGCAGGGGTGCTCCAACTAGTCCATCACAAATTACCACAAGCCGCATAGAAATCCACGATCACGACACTCGCGATCTCGTCGGATTCCATAGTGGAAAACCTCAACACTGAAATTACCCAAAGCATCACCGGAATCCCGACGCACAAGATATCTCGTCAAAGGTAAAACTAATCCAGCAAGGCCACCCGGTGTGTCGACGAACCCGATAGGAGCCGCGTATCTCGTTCTCAAGACACACCGTCTATGCATAGTGGACGGGAACCAAACCTCGAGTTGCCCCGAGGTGGCACCGCCGACTGCTAGGTGGGTGGACCAACACTCATGAGGAGCACTGGCCCGGGGGTTGATTAAATTTCCTCGGGTTAATTACTCCCTATGCGGTTCATTAGTTGTTAGGCAAATGTAGTACCAAAGTTGGGCCTTGCCAGACCAGCTTTAATCTAAAACGAATTATCAAGGGGGTCCCCATAAGAACCCTGCTCGTGTTAGGAGCGCACAAATATGGAACATAACACCGGTAGCCGAAACTAAGGGGGCAAAGGTGTAACAAAACACCAGGCTAGAAAGGCCGAGCCTTCCACCTTTTACCAAGTATATAGGTGCATTAATTTAAATAACAATTAATATGGTGATATGACAAGGAACCCATGTTATCACATGGAAGCATCTGCACCTGCAACTAGCAACACTAACAACATGGTTAAGCAAGTAGTAACATAGCCAGTCAGTGGTTTGCTAGGTCAAAAAGGTTGAAGGTTATCATGGCATTGTTGAGAGGCTGACATTTAACATGTGGTAGGCAACGAGACATAAACGGTAGAAACGCTAAAACTAGCATGGCAATGATAGTAATGATATCTGGGAAATGGTCATCTTGCCTGAGATCCCGCTTGGAAGAAGAACAACTCCATGAAGTCGGCGAACCAACGTAGTCGAACGGGTCCTCACATTCCGACACGCTTGCGGAACTCTATCGAGATGGAGCAAACCGGAAACAAACATCAACACAAATATTCACCACACGATGCACAACATGATGCACAACCTACTATGATGCATGATTAGTTCAATGATGCAAGGGATGGCATGGCAATTCACCTCACACAAACACTACACATTAAGTGAAGCTCGATATGCAACGAGTTGCATATCGATGAAACTCCACATTTAATTATTTAGTTCACTCCCGGTTATCTACACGACAATATTAAATGTGGTTAACATGGCAAGGGGTGAAGCGGGTGATTCTACAAGTAATCCTAGTCGGTTAACACGCGGAATTTAGAACGGAGCTACGTTACAAGAAACATGCGCAACACAAGATATCATGCCATGAATGCGTCATGCATGCAAGTTACAACAACACGGGCAAGAAGAGAAAGAAGCATGTGTCGCCACGGTGAGCGAAAGGGAACCACGACGGCAAGACGGAAAGGAAGCCACGACAATGTTCCTATCCCGATAACACAACGAGATGTCCGTGCCAACAAACTGCAAGCGCGTGCGGGAACGCTAAATAAAGATCGGGTGATCCCGCTACCGGGTCCCCATGTGTCGAGGGCACAACAAAAGAGGGACAACGTGCAACATGCAACATAAATAGGAGCAAACATACGGGTACATCTCATACATCATATGCATTCAGTACACGACATGTTCCAACGTATACCTTTGAAGCGTGTGTACGGGTAGATCGGGTCATTGTGGTGTGAACATAGGTCGTCGTGGTCATAGTGGAAGTCGTGGTACTCACGATCTCGTCGACGGTAGTCGTACTCTTGGCGTCGGTACACGGGTCTTCGACGTCGGTAGTCGAACACGTTTTCCGTAGATGTCCAAGGGTCATCGAGGACGTCGTGGTTCTCGGCGAACTTGTCGATTCCACGGTGGCGGGGATGGTCTAAGTGGCGACGGCAGGCGACACAACAGCAACATCTAGCAGCTTACGCGATAAGCAACAGCAGCTAGCAATTAAGCAGTCCTCGTCGGCGACGACAGCAAGAAAGCAACACCAACTAGCAAAGCGGCAACTAGTACTAGCAATTACACTCACGCACAACAGCTAGCAATTAAGCAACAAGCTACGACATTTAGCAATGCAGCTAGCAACCTACAGCGGCCTAGCAACTAGCAGCAAAAGCATCAGCACAGGCAAGCAAGCAACATCAACAACAAGCCTCGGCAGCAGCGGCATGCTACAACGACATCAACAGCAACGCAACGCAGCAAGTAGGCATGACAGTAGGCAAGCGACAACATCAACTCACAGCAAGTAGCAACAAGGACAGTAGGCGGCAGCAGCAACATCCGGCAGCACCACAAGCAACTACAGGCAGGCAACACAGCACAAACAAACAGCAACAACGTCGGCTCACGCTTCAGCTGGCAGCATAGCAACAACATATGCAATAGCTAGCGGCAGGCACGCAAACTCAGCCGCAGCACCAGGCAGAAGCATTACGTGACAACAACAGCTATCGGCAGCGCAGCAGGTGGCGGGCGGCCATGGCGGCAGGGCCGGAGCTGGCGTGCGGGGAGACGAGCAACGACCCCGAAGGCGCGAAGACGGCGCGGCGGCGGAGGGCGCAGGCGGCGGCGGGGCAGGAGAGGGAGGCCAGGGCGTCGGCGGGTCTGCTCGCGCAGGGCTGGCGACCCTGGCGAGGGCGGATGGGATAGGGACGCGCTCGGGGCTGACCTGGTGGCGATCTGCTACTGCTCGGTCTGCCCGAAGCAGTCATCGGAGGCGGCGACTCGCTGGAGAGGACGGCCAAGGCGCGGGGGAAGAAGAAGTCGCTGACACAGCAGGGGCGACGAACACATGCGGCCTGGCTGCTGCTGCTGGGATGGTCGCCGGCTCACGCAAGGGGAACGACAGAGGAGGCCGCGGGGCATGCAGCGGCTCGATCTCCTCGTGGTCGTGAGCGAACAGAGGGAGATGGTGCCTCGATCCATTCAGGATCGAGTAGGAGGCCGGAGGCTGCGGGGGTTGGTCGGGCACGGAAACAAAGGAGGTGGGAGACGCGCAAGGGAGGACGAGAGGGGATCGGGGAGGGGCTTCCTGCGCTAGGTTTAGCCAGGGCAGCTGGGCTGCGGCCCGGTTTGGAGGCCCAAGTGGCGTGCAACGTGGCCTCTCTTCCTCTTTGCTTTTTTAAAGATAACAGAAAACACCCACAAAATAAAAGGATTTAACAAAATAAAAATACTCTTTGACTCCTTTAAAACATACCCCAACTATAAAATAGATTGGGCATTTTTTTAATGAATAAAAATGAAACCTTTTTTTGAAGAACAAAATAAAACCCCTTTTATAAATGAAATTAGACTCTGGTTTTTTTGAAAATAAACAAAAGGAAGAAATAAAGGAAACCCAAGGGATTGCCTCCACATTTAATAAAAGTATTTTTAAAAGAAGACGAACCTTTTTTAATAGGGGTTAAAACTGAAATCTTTAAAGCAGCCACAAAACAAAATAAGAGGGGAGGGAAGGGGAGTTACTATCGCACCAAAGACTCGGAGAGCACTTGGAGCACACACACTCAAAACACCACACACAACAGATGATGCAAGATGCCATGATGCAAACTACATGATGATGCAACAAACAAAATATTCACACGACGGAAACGGAAATAAAGGGGAATCTTCTGGAACATCGGCATCGGGCTGTCACACAAGTACCTCAATGTTTTAACCTTGGAAGTTCAGGGTCCAATATTGGATTGACTCACCAAGAGTACACGAGTCTTATGGTCGAGTCGCAAAAGATACAGTCCGGTATAACCATTGTAATGCGTTAATTTTTCGCTAGCCAAGAGGGTAGTAAGGCGGGAGTCAATGAGTCAGAAGCCCCCAAATGATCTATGATCAAGGAAAAACGGGCATAGGATAGCAGAAGACAATGCTATTACTGCTAAATGACTTGAGGACTAGTAGCCCCCAAGTAAGCCAGTCTTTATCATTCATGATCATACATAGGTGCCTATGTTTGAACCGTGCGTCATGGCACTTGATCCTCTTTGGCTTTACTAGTATCCATGTTTGAGTGATCACATTAGGGCGACTCACTCTCTTTGATACTAATAGCGTCCATGTTTGGATGGCCTCCTTGGCGGCGACTCATCCTCTTGGGCGGCTTATTTTAATCTATAAAGACTCATGCTCAAATATAGGCTAAAACGGCAAAGACCCCGAATTTCATGGGCG
Source organism: Hordeum vulgare subsp. vulgare (assembly GCF_904849725.1). NCBI lineage: Eukaryota > Viridiplantae > Streptophyta > Magnoliopsida > Poales > Poaceae > Hordeum > Hordeum vulgare. Next base: position 213,261,072 of record NC_058519.1, on the reverse strand, counting down.
CCGGCTTTATTGATGTAATGTAAAGAGTACACAATTACCTAAGTATGTACATGGATAAGGAGCCAATGGCTCGAAGTATAATAGGGCCGCAGATGAGCAATGTTCCACGGGCGGGTTGTCTCTTCCTGTGTGGTTGGCTTGTGAGGGTGTAGATCGATCAAGTAATATGAGCCGTTGCAGAGGTTTCTGCTGACGACAAAAGGTCCCTCCCATGGAGGTGAAAGCTTGTGCATACCCATATGATCTTGAATCATTCGAAGCACCAAGTTGCCCTCTTGGAAGACCCGACTTTTGATGGGTCGACTGTGGTAATGACGCAGGTCTTGTTGGTAGATTGTCGATCATGCTGCGGCCAAATCACGCTACTCCTCGAGAGCATCCAAAGAATCCTGACATGCTTTCTCATTATCAGCTTCGACGTATGCGGCGACTCTAGGAGAATCATGCCTTATATCACCTGGGAGAACCGCCTCTGCCCCATAGATAAGGAAAAAAAGGAGTGTAACCAGTAGATCTGTTTGGTGTTGTTCTGATACTCCAAAGTACAAAAGGAAGTTCTTCGACCCAACAACCCGGAGTGCGCTGCAGAGGAACCATGAGCTGGGGCTTAATCCCATGCAAGATTTCCTGGTTAGCCCGCTCAGCTTGACCGTTAGACTATGGATGAGCTACTGCAGATACATCAAGCCGGATGTGCTCTCATTGACAAAACTCCTTCATTGCCCCCTTAGAAAAATTAGTATCATTATCAGTAATGATGTTATGGGGATAACCAAAATAGAAAATCAACTTCCTAAGGAATTTGACTGTCGTCTCTGCTTCGCAATTGCTGACCGGCTCTGCCTCAACCCACTTGGTAAATTTATCAACTGCCACTAGCAGATGGGTCTTTTTGTCAGAAGACTTTTTAAACGCTCCGACCATGTCAAGCCCCCAAACAGCGAAAGGCCATGTAACAGGAATCATGTGCAGTTCCTGAGCCGACACATGTGCTTGACGTCCAAACTTCTGACATCCATCACATCGACGCACTATGTCCTCTGCATCATCATGAGTCGTCAACCAGTAGAAACCATGGCGAAAAGTTTTTGACACCAAAGATCGGGACCCGGTGTGGTGTCCACAGTCGCCCGCATGTATCTCGTTGAGAATATCTCGCCCTTCTTCCGGCAAAACACAACGCTGGAAAACCCCACAAATACTTCGTTTGTGCAACTCGCCTTTGTGTATTACCATGGACTTGCACCGCCGCACGATTTGCCTAGAGAAAACTTCATCAGCTGGCAACTCGCCTCAGGCCAGATAAGCCATGTAGGGTATCATGTTAGGAGTTGCCCGGAGAGCCGCCATCAGCTGTGACTCCAGGTCAGCAACCGCTATGTCTTCTTTAGAAAGCAACTTCACAGAAGGACTATGTAAGACATCCAAGAATCCATTGGGAGGAATGGGCTTACGTTGTGATCCGAGCCGGGAGAGAGCATCAGCCACCTCGTTCTGTTGACGATCGATATGATCAACCTGATAGCCATGGAAATAACCCGTCACCTCGGTTACCACACGCTGTAAGCCGCCATCAATGGATCCTTAGAATCCCAAGTTCCTGACACTTGCTGGGCCACTAAATCTGAGTCGCCCAAGCACTTGACTCAACTCAGGTTCATCTCTTTAGCTATCCTGAGCCCATGAAGCAAAGCCGTACTCAGCTGCATTGTTTGTGCAAGGAAACATGAGCCGCAGAACATAACAAAATGTGTCTCCTCTTGGGGATAATAACACCACTCCAGCTCCTTAGCCTTCCAATTGTCTAGAGCCATCAAAATGAATAGTCCAATAAGTATTATCAGACCTATCTTCCGGAATCTGCAACTCGGTCCAATCATTGATGAAGTCTACCAGAGCCTGAGACTTGATGGCCGTGCGAGGCATATATTTCACATGATGAGGACCAAGCTCTATCGCCCATTTAGCAATCCGCACAATGGCTTCTCGGTTCTATAGAATGTCCCCTATTGGCGCAGAACTGACCACAGTGATCGGGTGCTCCAAGAAGTAGTGCTTCAGCTTCCGTCTCGCCATAAAAATCCCAAAGAACAACTTCTGCCAATGTGGATACCGCTGTTTGGACACGGTCAAAACCTCACTGACGAAATACACTGGTCGCTGAACATGATATTCTTTGCCTTCTTCCTTGCATTCAACAACCACCGCCATACTCACCGCCTTAGAATTAGCGGCGATGTACAAGAGCATCGACTCTTTGTCAGCCGGGGCTGCCAGCACGGGCGGCTTAGCAAGTTGCTTCCTGAGGGCCTCGAAAGCCTCGTTGGCCGCATGAGTCCAGACAAAGTGGTATGTTTTCTTGAGCAATGGATAAAAAGGGATAGCTTTCTCACCAAGGCGACTTATGAAACAACTCAGTGCCGCTATACGACCCGCCATACGGTGGACCTGATTAATGTTAGCCGGCTTCCCAAGCAAAGTTATCGCCTTAATTTTGTCTGGGTTAGCTTCTATGCCCCGCTCGGACACCAAGAGTCCCAGCAATTTTCTTACAGGAACCTTAAACACGCACTTGGTCGGGTTAAGCTTCATTTGATACACCCGGAGGTTGTCAAACGTCTCCTTGAGGTCGCCCAAAAGTGTTTCCTTCTTCTGTGATTTACCACGATGTCATCGACATAAGCATGGACATTACGCCCAATATGAATGTGTAAACAATTCTGAATGCAACGCTGATAAGTTTTCCTCGCGCTCTTGAGTCCAAAAGGCATTGAGACATAGCAAAAAGCACCAAAGGGGTGATAAAGGCCGTCTTCTCCTGATCCTCCTTGGCCATTTTGATCCGATGATAACCAGAATCCGCATCCAGAAAGCACAGCCGCTCACAACCCGCCGTAGAGTCAATTATTTGATCAATACGGGGAAGGGCTAAAGGATCCTTCGGACAAGCTTTGTTAAGGTCTGTTGTCACGCCCAAGATGCGACCCTATCCTCAATTTGGCACGGGGGCCTCGTCAGGGATAGAAGCGCATCTCGTCGTGTCGCAAGAATGGATATCGTTACAAGTACATGTACTGAAAAGAAGAGATATATACATAGAATTGGCTTACACTCGCCACAAGCTACATCAGAGTCACATCAGTACAATACATAATCATCATGAAGAAGAGCAGGGTCCGACTACGGACGAAAACAAACGAGAAAAGAAGAACGACGGCCATCCTTGCTCTCTGAGGTTGGCGGCCTGGAACCCATCCTAGATCGATGAAGGAGAAGTAGAAGAAGCAACTCCAAATGAACAATCAACGCGCTCGCATCAAATAACATTTATCTGTACCTGCAACTAGTGTTGTAGTAATCCGTGAGCCATAGGGGACTCAGAAATCTCATTTCCAAAGGTATCAAGACTAGCAAAGCTTATTGGGTGAGGTAAGGTTAAGTGGTGAGGTTGCAGCAGCGGCTAAGCATATATTCGGTGGCTAAACTTACGAGTACAAGAAATAAGAGAGCGAAGATCTACGCATAACGGACGTGAACTATTGATGATCAAATGAATGATCCTGAACACCTACCTACGTCAGACATAACCCCACCGTGTCCTCGATCGGAGAAGGAACTCACGAAAGAGATAGTCACGGTTACGCACACAGTTGGCATGTTTTAATTAAGGTAACTTCAAGTTATCTAGAACCAGTGTTAAACAAAGTTTCCACGTTGCCACATAACCGCGGGCACGGCTTTCCGAAAGATTTAACCCTGCAAGGGTGCTCCAACTAGTCCATCACAAATTACCACAAGCCGCATAGAAATCCTCGATCACGAAACTCGCGATCTCGTCGGACTCCTTAGTGGAAAACCTCAACTCTGAGATTACCCAAAGCATCACCGGAACCCGATGCACAAGATATCTCATCAAAGGTAAAACTAATCCAGCAAGGCCACCCGACGTGTTGACGATCCCGATAGGAGCCACGTATCTCGTTCTCAGGACACGACGGATAAGCGAAGCGTACGGTGGCCTGATAGAAATCACCCAAGTTGCCTCGGGTTGGTCCTGCACGGTGCTCTGTTTTGGACCAACACCATCAGCACTAGCCCCCGTGTATTATGTGAAATTACTCCTCGGGTTCATGATGCTCTATGCTTTCAGTATTATCAGAATTATTATGTTGGGCAATTGTAGTACCAATGTTGGGCCTTGCCAGACCAGCTTTAATCTAAAACTAATTATCAAGGGGGTCCCCATAACAACCCCGATCGTGTTAGGAGCGCTCAATTATGGAACATAACACCGGTAGCCGAAACTAAGGGGGCAAAGGTGGAACAAAACACCAGGCTAGAAAGGCCGAGCCTTCCACCTTTACCAAGTATATAGGTGCATTAAATTAAATAGCATTTAATAGGGTGATATAATAAGGAACCCATGTTTTCACATGGAAGCAACTGCACCTGCAACTAGCAACGCTAACACATGGTAAAGCAAGCAGTAACATAGCCATTCAGTGGTTCACTAGGTTGAAGAGGTGAATGTTTCATGGCATTGTTGAGAGGCTGATATATAACATGTGGTAGGCAACGAGACATAAATGATAGAAACAGAAAAACTAGCATGACAATGTTAGTAATGGTATCTGGGGAAATGGTCATCTTGCCTCAGATCCCGCTTGGAAGAAGAATGACTCCGTGAAGCAGACAAACCGATGTAGTCGAACGGGTCCTCACAATCCGACACGCTTGCGGAACTCTATCGAGACGAAGCAAACCAGAAACAAGCATCAACACACGATATCACCACGGCAAATGCACGACATGATGCACTACCCAATATGATGCATGGATGCCCAACCCCTAATGATGCACTTAAACCATCCTACATCGGTAAACAAGTGCCACCTTATCAAAAAGTGACACTTCTGCCTATCTGCTCACAACTGGAATCCAGTGCCACCATTGGATTCACTGGGTTCTTCTACCCCAAATCCATATATTACACTGCTATATATGCATGAAGAAAACACCAGAAACAACAAAGGAAAAACTACACAAGATCAAACTCCGGAAATAACAAGAACAAAGGCTCTTCTTGATATGCCAGATTTGGCATATTCCTCTTCTAGAATATTCCAGATTTGGAAATACAACACAAAACTAAACAAAACAAAATTCATGTAATCATCAGGGGGTCCCACTGGTCATACTCATGAGGGCCCCTAGTATGACATGTGGGCTCTGGACCCACTGTCAGTGGCGCTCTACAGCAGCAAGCAGCAAAAACCACACGAAAAAATAACATGGGAGAAGTGGGACTCGAACCCACTACCTCCGTGCAACACAACAGGGCAATCACCACTGAGCTAGGTTCGGTTAGCTGCCCTAACGGGGGGAGGAATGCACATATGCAGACTCTGCTAACTAGCACAGGAAAACAAAATCACAGAGATTAAAAGTGGGGCGCTAGGTCTCGAACCCGAGACCTCGCAGTCTCTGCGCGACGCACTAACCAGTAGGACTAGGGGTTGGATTCTGGATTCATGCAGCTTCGACAGGAAACAACAACATGGCGCAGGCGGAGGCTCACCTTGGGCCAGATCGGGCCGGCTCGCGCTACTGTCGCGGTCGAGGCTGGGATGGGTCAGGCACTGGCTTTGGTTGGTCGCTTGGTCAACACGACTGGCAACCTCGAGCTGGATCGGTGCCACACGTCATTCCTGTGCCCACGCATGAGCAGGAGGAGCGGGCGGTCAGTTGGGGGCGGCACGCAGGTGGGGAACAAGGGTGAGCGGGCCGCGGATCCAACGAGATCCTAACGCGAGACGACAAGATACGGTGGGGTTGGCCGCGGGTGAACCTCACGCTTGAGCTCATCCATGGTTGACTCCTGCAGATGAGAGAGAGAGAGAGCAGGGGGTGAGAACTAGAGGGAGAGAAGAGAGCACATGAGGAGAGAAGAAAAGAGAGAGGAAGAAGAGAGGGACAACACAGGGGCACCGGCCTGGGTGTCAGGGGCTTGGGCGTGGCTCGACTAGAAGAGCAGGGTGCAGCGGGAGCTGCTGCTGGTTGGTCGCCGGCTCGGGCATAGGAGCTTGTCTGGGCCCGGTTCCTGCTGGTCCCAGGCGCTGTTGGGTCGGCATCGGGTACCTGCTCGACTGAAACTCCCTGCGCTGCAACTGCTTTCTAATTAAAAAGAACACACAGAGAGAGAGAGTAACGGTAGAGGAAGATAGAGGAGGAAGAGGAAGGGAGAGGGGAGCAGGGCATGGAGACGACCCGCTGCTGCTCGGGTGCAGGGGAGACGCACGGCGCTGTTGATGGAGTCCGGAGGCTCGCTAGTCAACAGAGGAGCTGGCTCCTGACGGGAACAACGAGGGGAGGAGGAGCTGGATTGGATCTAGGCCGATCCCGAGGAGGGAGATGGGACAAGGGGTGGCGGCGACTGGGAGGTTGGATGGGACATTCCTCCTATATTTTAGGGTTGGCTATATATATATATATAGCTAGTGGGTTAGGTATAGGGGCATCTGGACCCTCCGATTTAGATCGGGTGGCCGAGAAGATTAGGCTAGGGATTCCAATGGACAAACCGATGATGGTTTGCGGTAAAACGGGGTTGATCCGGACCCAACGGTGATGAGCACCCGGTTTGGGTTTGGAGAGGTTTTCGGACTAGGCTACACGTAGGGTCGGTGCACTGTGCAGAGGGGCTAGGCGGGGATGAGAGGGAGAACGGGCACCCGACAACGTATTTTAGAACACCGATAAAACGTCCAACGATAGACCGAAGACGGTGCCGCTATGGTCGACCGTTCGGGTATCAGACTGACTCCCATTGCGACGAAAATTGACAGGTGGCCTACCTATATCTAAATAAGACCGCACGTCAAATCTCAACCCAATCAAAGAAAGTTTTACGCACACTTTTGAAAACAAGATCTCGATGATGCCGCGGGCGCGTGCGAGTGCGGTCGGGCTCAGAATGGACAACGACGAGAACCGGCAACTAACAACGGATGCAAGTTCGAAAACTGGCGGCAACGGGATGCCGATGCAATGCTGATGATGTGCATGATGCGATGATGATGCGACAAAAGAAAATAGTCACACGACGAAAACGGAATAGAAGGGGAATCTTCTGGAACGTCGGCATCAGGCTGTCACAACTCTCTTACACTACAAGAGGATCTCGCCCCAAGATCCAAGAATGAAAGGGGGAGAGGATGAGAAAGATACGAGGTAAAACTTAGTCGCTTCTTTGAAAAACGAGTGAAACCAACGATCCTTAAGGTTGCAAAGAGATGAGGAATGATATGAGAAACAAGAAAGAATTCACGGAAAATTTTGGCAGCACTTCGATAGGAAAATGGGACAAAAAAATCGATAAGAAGGGAGAAATAGACAATATTCATAACAAACAACTAAATAGAACAAGGGGACATCATGATCTTGGTAGAACAACATAATAGACCCAAAAGAGCAACATCACAATGCCTCCGGAACAATAGAATAGGAACTAGCTCATACGGAAGAATAGAATGAAGAGAGAATGACAACTACTAACGCCAATGAACTTGGCAAGCATCCTTGCAAGAAGAATTGAACGAAGTTGTTGGAAAAAGAACAACGAAAAGAACAAGATAGTAGTGGGCTTATGGAAACCTTTTCAAACCAATGAAGTGACAACCAGCCACTAACAGAAACAAGGATTGATTGGGAGAAACAAGATATGAACAATTTCTTACACCAAGAGGATACATTGAGAACTTGGATTAATGACAAGCACCATGATAACAACAATCCATAGGAAAAGCTTTAGGTGAAATCCAAACCAAGATAGCTCAATGAAGAAATCACGGGTTGCAAATATCTCATGATCATAGAATTGGTGGGTTTAATTATCTCATTCTTGAAAGGAAATCTCTTCGAGGCTCCTACACTAACAAGAATGCTATAATACCACCTCAAAGGATAAAGGAAGAACAAATGCACTTGGAAATGCAAGAGAAGAAATCTTGAGGTTCTCCAATAAGAATCTTGAAGAACACTTTGAGAATGAATTGACATCATGAGCCGCTCTGGAAGAAGAATTTAGATTACTGTGAACAAAAATAAGAATTATGTTATGTTTATCCTTCATCAAGTTAAACTGATGACAAGCAACGGATTTAGCAAACCACTTAATCTTCCTGAAATGATTGAGGAGAGATATGAGCACAAACTAGAAGAAATCTTGAAAGAGGCACCGGTGAGAATTGAAATGAATGAGACAACCATGAATAATGGAGATACATGAGAATGAAGAGATCATGATCCACGTGAGAGGAAAAAAAACTAGAACAAGGCACCGGATAATCGAGAGACGAACGAAGAGGCAACAATGGAGAAGAGTTGAGGATGAAAGCTGAAAGCTGAGAACGAAGAATCTTCTAAAATGATGGCCTTCGGAGGACCGAGAATGAAAACAACTCAGAGAAGCACCGGATAGCACGAAAAGGGATACTCATGATTGACAACAATTAAGATGATGTCACAAAGCTGAAATGATGAATCTCCAAGAGAATGGACCAAGATTTGAGAGAAACACTCCTTCAGACTTCCAAGCTGAGAATGAAGAGGAGAACACCACCAAGAATTAATGAGACACTCCGGAATAAAGAAGAATGAAAGGTTGAGCCAAATATGAGAATTAAATCTAATAGGTCTTGGAGAAGGGATATGACTGATGAAATTCATACTTATGTCATAGTTGAAAATAATTAAGGATCTCCGGGAAAAGATTAAAAGCGCGAGGAAAGATCCTCGGAAAGAACCTGTGGGTTATGGGCCCACTCAAAGAAACCACCGTTAGAAAAAATTGCTTAGAAGAGAGATATTGGACCGGTATGAAGAGAACTAGATGAGGTTAGCACCTCGAAATAATTAAAAGAATTGAAAACACGAAACTTACGAGATATCTTCAACACTCCGGATAGAAAAAAGAGAGGAATGAATAACCAAGATAGGCTGACAAGAAACTCCAACATAGGAAGAATTACAAGGATGAATAGGATATGATGAACACAGACAACTGAATTGAATTCACCGGAAAAGATAACCAGGTTGAAGGAATGATGAACTAGAACTTCTGAGAATATTCACAATGAATCACCGGGTAAGAGAGAAAAGAACAGGCAGCGGAAGCACAATGAAAAGAAAACCCTTGGATGAAAATTGAATCACCGAAGAAAAGGGTGGGAGGGCGGGGAAAAACAAAGACAACTTGGGACAGATGAGATGAACTCTGGGAAAAAAGAGAGAATGATCTTGCTAAATTGGAGAGCATGGAATACACTTGAAGAGATGCACACCGGTTGAAACAGAATTGATATAGCGACTCCGGTTGACAAAAATTGATAAGACAATTCATTCAACAAAAGGATTAGCACTCTCATATGAATATGAGAACACTGCTTAGAAAAGATCTGAAATCACCACTTGACATCGAAGCAACACGAATTACCACATTCAACAAAACAAAGGATGCGGCTTGCAATTAGCCAGAACAAACTCATGAGAAAGATTTCGTCCGATATTTTCGTGGACAGGATCGCACGGGCACGGGCTCGAACCTTACAGTAGACATCAAGTGCAAGGCAGTGCACCCGACATACGAAGCGTCCCCGAATCGTAGCAAGCTACAAGGACTCTTTAAGACACAACGAGAACTGCTGTAAGACGACCATCAACAAACGAATCCACTAGATGTCGAACCCCAACCTAACATCATGCATTTGTTGGAAGATTGTCCTATAAATCACTACTTGAATTCCCACCTAAGAATTCCCGAAATTTCTGGTCATGCAATCTGGTACACGGATACAAGGAGTAATAATCACACAACTCCTATACTAACCCTTCACCTGTATCACATCCGTCAACACACAACCAGAATCTCGGACCTTCATCTACAACAGACCCTCGTGATCACAACGATACAAAGTATGACCGTACTCCCGAACAATCTGCACCAGTACTGGGGACATCGGGGTTATCTCGCCACTACTAGTATTGAAGCAATGCCGAGCATCCTTCGTTCTGAGATACTAAGAAATCTGAATGATAACGATGTGCTCGAGAATCCCGTGGAGCTCAACTCCCCGGAAGAAATCAAGTCAGACAGGAGGCACCAAGACAGAACTTCGTCACATCGGTATCATATAGATTCCAAAAATGTCCGCGTGATCCTAAATTTTGTTTTGAGTGAGAAGAGGAGTAGAATAAATTATTACGTCAAGATTCCTCACCAGAGCATAGAAGAGGAGAAAAAAGAATCATACTCTCCGATATATAACTAGACTCAAAGTAGTTTTTCACTAGACTCGACTCGACCAGGTTCGATCAATCAAGGGGGCTCCTAGGTCGGTACTGCTCTGATACCAACTTGTCACTCCCAAGATGCAACCCTATCCTCAATTTGGCACGAGGGCCTCGTCAAGGATAGAAGCGCATCTCGTCGTGTCGCAAGAATGGATATCGTTACAAGTACATGTACTGAAAGGAAGAGATATATACATAGAATTGGCTTACACTCGCCACAAGCTACATCAGAGTCACAACAGTACAATTCATAATCATCATGAAGAAGAGCAGGGTCGGACTAAGGACGAAAACAAACGAGAAAAGAAGAATGACGTCCATCCTTGCTATCCCAGGCTGCCGGCCTGGAACCCATCCTAGATCGATGATGAAGAAGAAGAAGAAGCAACTCCAAATGAACAATCAATGCGCTCGCGTCAAATAACCTTTATCTGTATGTGCAACTGGTGTTGTAGTAATCTGTGAGCCACACGGGACTCAGCAATCTCATTTCCAAAGGTATCAAGACTAGCAAAGCTTATTGTGTGAGGTAAGGTTAAGTGGTGAGGTTGCAGCAGCGGCTAAGCATATATTCGGTGGCTAAACTTACGAGTACAAGAAATAAGAGAGGGAAGATCTACACATAACGGACGTGAACTACTAATGATCAAATGAATGATCCTCAACACCTACCTACGTCATACATAACCCCACCGTGTCCTCGATCGGAGAAGGAACTCACAAAAGAGACAATCACGGTTACGCATACAGTTGGCATGTTTTAATTAAGTTAACTTCAAGTTATCTAGAACCAGCGTTAAACAAATTTTCCACGTTGCCACATAACCACGGGCACGGCTTTCTGAAAGATTTAACCTTGCAAGGGTGCTCCAACTAGTCCATCACAAATTACCACAAGCCGCATAGAAATCCTCGATCACGAAACTCGCGATCTCGTGGGACTCCTTAGTGGAAAACCTCAACTCTGAGATTACCCAATGCATCACCAGAATCCCGATGCACAAGATATCTCGTCAAAGGTAAAACTAATCCAGCATGGCCACCCGACGTGTCGACGATCCCGATAGGAGCCACGTATCTCGTTCTTAGGACACGACGGATAAGGGAAGCATACAGTGGCCTGATAGAAATCACGCAAGTTGCCCTGGGTTGGCCTCGCCCGGTGCTCTGTTTTGGACCAGCACCATCAGCACTGGCCCCCCTGTATTATGTGAAATTACTCCTCGGGTTCATGACGCCCTATGCTTTCAGTATTATCAGAATTATTATGTTGGCAAATGTAGTACCAATGTTGGGCCTTACCAGACCAGCTTTAATCTAAAACGAATTATCAAGGGGGTCCCCATAACAACCCCGATCGTGTTAGGAACGCTCAATTATGGAACATAACACCAGTAGCCAAAACTAAGGGGGCAAAGGTGGAACAAAACACCAGGCTAGAAAGGCCGAGCCTTCCACCTTTACTAAGTATATAGGTGCATTAAATTAAATAGCATTTAATAGGGTGATATAACAAGGAACCCATGTTTTCACATGGAAGGAACTGCACCTGCAACTAGCAATGCTAACACATGGTAAAGCAAGCAGTAACATAGCCATTCAGTGGTTTGCTAGGTTGAACAGGTGAAGGTTTCGTGGCATTGTTGCGAGGCTCATATTTAACATGTGGTAGGCAACGAGACATAAACGATAGAAACGGTAAAACTAGCATGGCAATGTTAGTAATGGTATCTGGGGAATGGTCATGTTGCCTGAGATCACGCTTGGAAGAAGAATGACTCCGTGAAGCAGACAAACCGATGTAGTCGAACGGGTCCTCACAATCCAACACGCTTGCGGAACTCTATCGAGACGAAGCAAACCGGAAACAAGCATCAACACACGATATCACCACGACAAATGTTCGACATGATGCACTACCTAATATGATGCATGGATGCCCAACCGCTAATGATGCACTTAAACCATCCTACATCGGTAAACAAGTGCCACCTTATCACAAAGGGACACTTCTGCCTATCTGCTCACAACTGGAATCCAGTGCTACCATTGGATTCACTGGGTTCTTCTACCCCAAATCCATATATTACACTGCTATATATGCATGCAGAAAACACCAAAAACAGCAAAGGAAAAACTACACAAGATCAAACTCCGCTAATAACAAGAACAGGGGCTGTTCTTGATATGCCAGATTTGGCATATTCCTCTTCTGGAATATTCCAGATTTGGAAATACAACACAAAACTAAACAAAACAAAATTCATGTAATCATCTGGGGGTCCCACTGGTCATGCTCACCAGGGCCCCTAGTATGACATGTGGGCTCTCGACCCACTATCAGTGGCACACTACGGCAACAAGCAGCAAAAACCACAGGAAAAATAACATGGGATAAGTGGGACTCAAACCCACTACCTCCGTGCAACACAACAGGGCAATCACCACTGAGCCAGGCTCGGTTAGCTGCCCTAACGGGGGGAGGAATGCACATATTCAGACTCTGCTAACTAGCACAGGAAAACAAAATCGCAGAGATTAAAAGTGGGCGCTTGGTCGCGAACCCGAGACCTCGCAGTCTCTACGCGGCGCACTAACCAGTAGGACTAGGGGTTGGATTCTGGATTGATGCAGCTTCGACAGAAAACAACAACATAGCGTAGGCGGAGGCTCGAGGCGGGGATGGGTCAGGCACTGGCTTTGGCTGGTCGCTGGGTCAACACGACTGGCAACCTTGAGCTGGATCGGTGCCGCGCGTCATTCCCGTGCCCATGCACGAGCAGGAGGAGCGGGCGGTCAGCTGGGGGCGGCACGCAGGCGGGGAACAAGGGCGAGCGGGCCGCGGATCCAACAAGATCCGAACGCGAGACGGCAAGATCCGATGGGGTTGGCCGCGGGCGAACCTCACGCTTGAGCTCTTCCATGGTTGACTCCTGCAGATGAAAGAGAGAGAGCAGGGGGTGAGAACCAGAGGGAGAGAAGAGAGCATGGGAGGAGAGAAGAAAAGAGAGAGGAAGAAGAGAGGGACGACACAGGGGCACTGGCCTGGGTGTCAGGGGCTTGGGCGCGGCTCGGCTGGAGGAGCAGGGTGCAGTGGGAGCTGCTGCTGGTTGGTCGCCGGCTCGGGCAGAGGAGCTCGTCGGGGCCCGGTTCGTGCTGGTCCCAGGCGCTGTTGGGTCGGCATCGGGTACCTTCTCGACTGAAACTCCATGCGCTGCAACTGCTTTCTAACTACAGAGAATAGAGAGAGAGTAATGGTAGAGGAAGAGAGAGGAGTAAGAGGAAGGGAGAGGGGAGCAGGGCATGGAGACGACCTGCTGCTGCACGGGTGCAGGGGATACGCACGACGCTGTTGATGGAGTCTGGAGGCTCGCTGGTCAATAGAGGAGCTGGCTCCTGACGGGAACAGTGAGGGGAGGAGGAGCTGGATTGGATCTGGGCCGATCCCGAGGAGGGAGATGGGACAAGGGGTGGCGGCGACTAGGAGGTTGGATGGGACATTCCTCCTATATTTTAGGGTTGGCTCTATATATATAGCTAGTGGGTTAGGTATAGGGGCATCTGGACCCTCCAATTTAGATCGGGTGGCCGAGAAGATTAGGCTAGGGATTCCGATGGACAAACCGATGACGGTTTGCGGGAAAACGGGGTTGATCCGGACCGAACGGTCACGAGCACCCGGTTCGGGTTTCGGGAGGTTTTCGGACTAGGCTACACGTAGGGTAGGTGCACTATGCAGAGGGGCTAGGCGGGGATGAGAGGGAGAACGGGCACCCGACAACATATTTTAGAACACCGATAAAACGTTCGATGATAGACCGGAGACGGTGCCGCTACGGTCGACCGTTCGGGTATCAGACGGACTCCGATCGCGAAGAAAATTGACATGTGGCCTACCTATATCTAAATAAGAATGCACGTCAAATCTCAACCCAATCAGAGAAAGTTTTACGCACACTTTTGAAAACTAGATCTCGACGATGTCGCGGGCGCGTGCAAGTGCGGTCGGGATCAGAACGGACAACGACGAGACAACAACTAACAACGGATGCAATTTTGAAAACTGGCGGCAACGGGATGCCGATGCAATGCTGACGATGCGCATGATGCGACAAAAGAAAATAGACACACGACGAAAACATAATATGAGGGGAATCTTCTGGAACGTCGGCATCGGGCTGTCACATATGTGTAGTCAATGCACATGCGAAAAGGGTCGTTCTTCTTGAGAACTAAAACAGGGTTAGCCAACCACTCACGGTGAAAACTTTGATGATGAACCCAGCGGCCAGAAGCCGGGCGACTTCCTCTCCAATTGCCTTGCGCCTCTCCTCATTAAAAGGACGAAGGTACTGACGAACCGGCTTCATCTTGGGATCTACATTAAGATGGTGCTCAGCGAATTCTCCTGGTACACGTGGAATGTCAGAAGGTTTCCATGCGAAGATGTCGTGATTCTCACGGATGAATTTGATGAGCGCGCTTTCCTATTTGGGATCCAAGCCGGTCCCAATAGTGAACTGCTTGGAAGATTCGCCAGGGACGAAATCAACCTACTTGGTATCATCTGCCGGTTTGAACTTAAGGGGCGGCTCAGAATCAACCGTTGGCTTTTTCAACGGGCTCATGTCAGCTGGATCCACATTGGCCTTGTGGAACTTAACTCCTTGGTAGCGCACGCCGACTCGGCATACGCAACATCTCCTTCTTCACACTCCTAAGCTATCTTTCGGTTCCCATTGACTGTGATGGTGCCCTTGAGACCCGACATTTTAAGCTTGAGGTACACATAGCAAGGACGGGCCATGAAATGAGCATAAGTCGGCCGCCCGAACAAAGCATGATAAGTACTGTTGATTTTGACCACCTCAAATGCCAATGACTCGCTCCTGTAATTGGACTCATCACCGAAAGCCACATTCAATTTGATCCGCCCAACTGGGTATGCCGACTTGCCCGGAACAATGCCGTGAAAAACCGTGGTTGAGGGCATTAAGTCCTTCTCGTCAAAGTTCATCCACCGGAAGGTGTCATAGTATAAGATGTTGATACTGCTACCTCCATCCATGAGGACTTTAGAGAGCGTGTATCCACCAACCCGAGGCACCACCACTAATGCCAAATCACTAGGGTTATCAATTTGAGCCGGGTAATCAGCTCTACTCCACGTGACAGGTTGTTCAGACCAATTTAAGGATGTGGGAACCGCCGGCTCTGCCATATTGATGGCCCTATGCTTTACCTTCTTATCTCTTTTACAAGTGTCCGTGGTGAATACATGGTATTGCCCACCATTCAACTGCTTATGGTTACTGCGAAAGCCGCCCTGGTTATTTGGCTCCTCGAAATCGCCTTGGTCATTATACTGTTGGCTACCTTGGCCTGGTGACTGTCCACCATTATTATGTGAACCGCCTCGCCCCTAAAGCCCTGGGTTAGGAAAGTCACTGAACGAAACTCCTCGTGACCCACCCGGTCCAAACTGACCCTGTTGGACTCCCTCGTTGCCTCTTTGGTGATCCCGGGACGCCTGAAGACGAAACTCCTGCATCACAAAACAGTTTTCCCAAGAGTGAGTAGACGGGGCACATGGGGTACTATGCATAGGGCAAGGCCCCTTGAGCAGCTCTTCATAATTGCGCGACTTCCTTCCACTAAAGCCCCGGTCCTGAAAGCCACCATGATTGATATTGTGCCGTTGATTCGGCGGTCCAACATTGGTGTTAGCAACAAAATCAGACACGCCATCCTGCTGCCTTCTTTTTCCTTGACCTCCCTGGTTGTTATTGCGCCTAGAGGTTTTGAAGTGACCCTTAGCTCTGTCTCCCCTTTTAACTTCACTAGCCTTCTCGTCATCAGAGCCGACGTCTTTCGTGTCGTCCGACTTAGCATACCTGGTGAGGGTGTCCATCAACTCACCCATATTTTGCACCTTTCGCTTGAGGCGGCCAAGCTTCAACACCAGGGGCTGAAAATAATAGTTCTTCTCCAAGATCAGCATGGCCTGAGCCGCCATAATGTCATCCGAAGAGTGGATGATTTCCGCGATCCTCCTTGTCCAATGGTGAGTCGATTCATCCACCCACTGAACACAGTGTTGGAGGTCTACGATTGTCATCATACGCTTGCAAGTTCCTCGAAAGTTTTTGACAAAACGCTCCTTGAGATCCGCCCAAGTGTTGATGGAGTTGGGTGGTAAGTTCTTCAACCACGTGCGAGCCGGCCCCTCCAACATCATGGTGAAATATTTGGCGCACACCACATCACTAGCATCAAGCATATCCTTAGCCACTTCATAACTCTCAACCCATGCCCCGGCTCAAGATCGGGTGTATAGTTGGGTACCTTGCGGGGGCCTTTGAAGTCTCTGGGCATGCGTTCATTGCACAGAGCGAAAGATAGGCATGGGACCCCTACATTCCTTCCCCCTTACCCACTGTAACCAGGAGTCGACTGGGCATAAGGTGGAACTCCCTAACCCGCCAAGGCTGCCGCTGTCTCCGTCTCAGCCTGCCGGGTGGCTCATGTAGCGTTGACAAGTGCCTGAGCATTCGATGCTGGTGGCTTTGATGGATTGATCTGAGGTTGGTGTCGATGGGCATCGCTGCAAACTATCGGAGGATCATCTAGACGACTCTTTGTGTGGCTTGTCTGTGGCGTGGAGTGCAGACGATCATGAATGTATGAAAACTGTGCCTACTGGACCACCGCTATTTTTAACATCTCGATGGTGTTCCTTGCCTCCACCTCGAGCGCGGTATTCCCGCGAATAGGAAGATACTCCAAGTGGTGGGTCGCTGCTAGTACATTATCCACCGGGTTGGAGAAGTGACCCTGAGGTGTTTGGAAGTGCTGAGCCGCCTGCGGGTTCAACGGGGGTTGCATTGGTTGCTGGACAATCTCACCCTGTGGATTGCTCTAACGTGGTGAGTTATGGTCCGCGTCGGGTGTTTGCGGGCTGCTGAACAGGCGAGTGTGATTAATGTTGGGTGGAATGCGACTCTGACGCCTTCTTTGATAGACAACATCCGACGCTACTCGCTGGCGGTCGAGTCGCCATGCCTCCAATTTCAAACGCTCCACCTCTTCATCGATTTGAATCTGCTGATCCGCCATCCGGGTCTTCTCCGCATCGATCTGGCACTGTATCTGAGCCATCTCTTCGTGAAGTTTGGCCAATTTGGCATTAACTTCCCCCTAGTTATCAGCCGTCACAGCCACCGCCATGAGTTTTGACATCTCAGTCATCAGATCCGACATGGCCTGAGCTGGGGTCTTCCCTGATCCGCTGGCCCCATTGACGGTTGCTGCGTTCGGCTAGTCCTGAGCCGCCGTAGCCTCTCCCATATAGATGGCGACTTGGCGGGGTGGTTCCTGCGGTCCTTCAGGTATCACCGCCTCATGAAAACCGCCCAGCCTTCCCTCATAGAGAGGGCAGATCGAGTCAGTATCTCCGATCGATGACTCACCACCAGAATTGACAAGGGTATCTCCACCAGCTTCCGGCTCATCTGGGAGGGTAGCCCCTTGCGTGAAGCCGTCTAAGATGCGACGTCGCCCAATCGGAGACGTGGTGGGTTGGGCGAACCGAGCCGGCTCGACGATGTCGGTGCAAATGTCCAGCTCGGGAACCGGTGTTTCGATCTTGTCGATGAAGACGTGGATCTTGCCGAAGGGGACCCGGTATCCTGATTCAATTGAACCGGCCTCGGACCCCAGCTCGAGTTATCGATGTAGTACTTTCCGCGGAGACTCTTAGTCATGAGTCCGACCGCGTAAGTCTCGAACCCTGGAAGGGCTCCCTTCGAGAACTCCACTCCACCGTGCGCAGGCCCCATGGTGGGTGCCAACTATCGTGGTTTTTTCACGACAGGTGTCCTTGTGAAAGGATTTAGTGGTGAAGCCATCACAACTATGTGGCGACTCAAAGGGGTTGATCGGGAAACGGGAGACGAGTTTATCCAGGTTCGGCCCCTCAGACTGAGGTAAAAGCCTACGTCCTGCTGTGTGTATATTGTTGTGGAAATCGATTACAAGGGTGCGTATTCGCGTGACCTAGCTCTCGATTGATGTTAACTTAGCCCTATCAACCCTAGAGACTCGCCTTTATATACAAGTCGAGGCTCTAGGTTTACAAGATTCTGGATCATATTACAGTTCATGAGCCGGTACATCTCTCACTCGCCTTGTCCCCTACACAAGGAAACTCCAGGCAATTTTTTCCCTTATGGGTCGAAGTCACCTTCTTTGGCTCTTGGTCCAACCAGCTCTCATAGAGTACGCCTTGCGTCTTCCACTTCACAAGTCACGGTCCATCTTGAACATGGATACTAAGCCGCCACGGGTCTCATAACGGGATAACATCCCCAACAGTTTGGGTTTAAGGTTTTGGATGCACAAGTAGTATCTCTACTTAGTGCAGAGTTTTTGGCTAGCAAAGCTATTGGGAAAGCACCACATGTTAGAGGACCTATAACAATATAACTTCTATGTGAATGTGAACATGCATAGATCATTACGTTGTCTTCCTTGTACAATGTCAACAATTTTGGCATATTATAATTAATGGGGGATCAAAATCATAAAATATGTCAAGGATAGTGTATTTGCATGTAAATATTCTCTTCCCTTATTAATTCTTTTAAGTGTTGCATCACCGACCAATGCTATGTTTGTCAATCTTCAACAAATTTTACCACTTCTACTTTTCCTTATGTGATGTCACTACTCTCTATAAGATTGGCATATGATCTTTTTCATCATTTTCCATTATTTTGATTGCAGCAAGAAAGTAAAGAAGCCAAGGGGAGTGCACATACTCGTGCACTCAAGTCTCCTTCTTTGGTGATGAAGATGGAGGTGGTGGTGTAGAGGATGAGGTAGTGTCGAAATTGTCCTCCGGCTCCCATGGCAGTGGCTCACCATTATAGGAAGAGACACGAGTCTCTAGAGTCCTCCAACTCGCAACTAAACTCATACCTTTAAACCTTTCTTCATACTCAAAGATTTGATTTTGAAGATCAAAGACTTGGCCTGCAGAATATTGATTTGATCATTGAGGGTGAAGACGATATCCTCCAAGGGCTTGGCATCCAACTTTAGATCACGGGTGAATTCCATGATCATGGTGTGGTTGGCACTAAGTCCACGCTCCACCATGCCTTGGCACCTGAAGACCTCCTGCTCCATCGCCTCAAGCCTAGCTTCCATGGTTCCCATCTTCTTCGACCCTTGAACATCCCGGATGTGAAGCACCCCACATGCATCTCAATGGTTTGAGGGTGCTTCATCACCTACGACAAGTAGGAGCTGATGACCTTCTCGAAGAACCTGTCCTTGGAGGAGCTTGATGAGGCCATGGTAATCTAGACCTGTCAAAAAAGCAGCAGAAATAAGATCAGGGGATTTCTCCATGGTATTGGGGTCAAATCATCGAGAGATATATATAAAGAATTTTATATAAAGGAATACGTCTTCCACAAGAAAATGGAGCCAGGAAGGTACGTGAGGGGCCCACTAGACATCAGGCCGTGCCACGGGGGCCTAGCGCGCCTTGGTGTCTAGTGGGCACCTCGGTTGCCTTCCCGTGTGTTTCTTAGTTTCCTAAATTTTCTAAAATTCCAAAACTGCCAAAAAAATTGCGGATTTTTCTGAGCCAGTTTACTTACCGTATCACATACCTCTTCCTTTTAAGGGTTCTGGAGTGTTTTGGAAGGTCTCCTTAATGTGATCCTCCCGTGTCATGGTTTGGATAATGTTTGTTTCAACATTAATTGGTGTACCTAAAATATAGTGCTTTATTCTTTGTCCATTGACCACCTTTGGGTTAGTGCCTTTGTGATTACTGATCTTAATAGCTCCAGACCGATAAACTTCTTCGATAATATATGGTCCTTCCTATTTGGATCGAAGTTTTACTACAAAGAATCTAAGACGAGAATTGTACAATAGAACATATTCACCAACTTTGAATTCTCGCTTTTGGATTCTTTTGTCATGCCATATTTTAACTTTTTCTTTCAATAGTTTAGCATTTTCATAAGCTTAGATTCTCCATTCATCTAATGAGCTAATATCAAATAACCTCTTTTCACTAGCAAGTTTGAAATCATAGTTTAGTTATTTAATTGCCTAATAATCTTTATGTTCTAACTCAAGAGGTAAATGACATGCTTTCCCATAAACCATTTTATAAGGAGACAGACCCATAGGGTTTTTATAAGCTGTTATATAGGCCCACAATGCATCATCTAATTTCTTAGACCAATTCTTTCGGGACCTATTGACGATATTTTGCAATATTAGTTTTATTTCTCTATTCGTTATATTAGTTTTATTTCTCTATTCGTTAATTCTACTTGACCACTAGATTGAGGATGATAGGGAGATGCAACTATATGGTTAACATCATATCTAGCAAACAGCTTACGGAAATCACCATGAATAAAATGTGAACCACCGTCAGTCATTAAATAACTAGGGACTCCAAAACTTGGGAAAATAACTTCATTAAGCATCTTAATAGAGGTGTTATGATCAACACTATTGGTTGGAATAGCTTCTACCCATTTAGTGACGTAATCAACATCAACCAAAATATGTGTATACCCATTGGAGGAAGGAACGGTCACATATAATCAAACCCCCAAACATAAAATGGTTCGATAATAAGTGAATAATTCATAGGCATTTCATAACGTCTACTAATATTACCAATTCTTTGACATTCATCACAAGAGAGGACAAACTTACGAGCATCTTTGAAAAGAGTAGGCCAATAAAATCCAGACACTAATATCTTATGTGTAGTTGTATCTCCCGCATGGTGTCCTCCATAAGCCTCAGAGTGACACTTACGAAGAATTTGTTCATGTTCATGCTCAGGTATACAACATCTAACAATACCATCTACTCCCTCTTTATAAATATGTGGGTTATCCCAAAAGTAATGTCTTAAATCAAAGAAGAATTTTTTCTTTTGTTGATAGGTGAAACTATGTGGTATGTATTTAGCAACAATGTAATTAGCATAATCATCAAACCACGATGTATTATGAGAAACATTGACCACAACTAGTTGTTCATCATGAAAGCTATCATCAATAGGTAGTGGGTCATCAAAAACATTTTATAACCTAGACAAGTTATCAGTTATGGGGTTCTCAGCTCCCTTCCTATCAATGATATGCAAATCAAATTCTTGTAGAAAGAGAACCTACCTAATAAGTCTAGGCTTAACATCTTTCTTTTCCACAAGATATTTAATAGCAACATGATAAGTGTGAACAATTACTTTATAATCGACAATGTAAGATCTGAATTTATCACAAGCAAATACAACTGCTAAGAGTTCTTTTTCAGTGGTAACATAATTTCTCTGGGCACTATCTAGAGTTTTACTAGCATAATGAATGGCATTTAGTTTCTTATCAAATATTTGTCCTAGAGCAGCACCAACAACATAATCACTAGCATCACACATAATTTCAAAAGGCAAGTTCTGATACGTCTCCAACGTATCTATAATTTTTGATGGTTCCATGCTATTATCTTGTCAATTTTGGATGTTTTGTATGCATGAATATGCTATTTTATATCTTTTTTGGGACTAACCTATTAACTCAATGCCAAGTGCCAGTTTCTATTTTTTCCCGTGTTTTTGACCTTTTTAAGAGGAGAATATTAAACGGAGTCCAAACAGAATAAAACCCGCGGAATGATTTTTCCATAACACAAGATACGCAGGGGACTTGAGAACCAAGGCAAAGGACCCCAAGGGAGGTCACAAGCCCCCTAGACGCGGCCTGGGGGGGCGCGCCTAGCAGGCTTGTGGCCCCCCCGTGGCTCCTTTTCCCTACTTCTTCCGCCTATAAATTCTCCAAAAATCTAAAACTGCTAGAGAGAGCCACGGAAATACTTTTCCGCCGCCACAAGCTTCTGTCTCCGAAGATCCCATCTGGGGACAGTTCTGGTGCCCTGCCGGAGGGGGATTCGGACACGGAGGGCTTCTTCATCAACACCATTGCCTCTCCGATGATGCGTGAGTAGTTCACCATAGACCTTCAGGTCCATAGCTAGTAGCTAGATGGCTTCTTCTCTCTCTTGAATCTTCAATACAAAGTTCTCCATGATCTTCATGGAGATCTGTCCGATGTAATTTTCTTTTGCGGTGTGTTTGTCGAGATCCGATGAATTGTGGGTTTATGATCATATTATCTATGAATATTATTTGAGTCTCCTCTGATCTCTTATATGCATGATTTCGTATCCTTGTAATTCTCTTCGAGTTGTGGGTTTTGTTTGGCCAACTTGATCTATAATTCTTGCAATGGGAGAAATGCTTGGTTTTGGGTTCATACCGTGCGGTGTCCTCACCCAGTGACAGAAGGGGTAGCGAGGCACCCATCATGTTGTTACCATCAAGGGTAAAAAGATGGGGTTTATATCTATTGCATGAATTTATCCCTCTACATCATGTTATCTTGCTTAAGGCGTTACTCTGTTTGTTACGAACTCAATACACTAGATGCATGATGGATAGCGGTCGATGTGTGGAGTAATAGTAGTAGATGCAGACATTATCGATCTACTTGTCTCGGACGTGATGCCTATATGTATGATCATTGCCTTAGATATCATCATGACTTTGCGCGATTCTATCAATTGCTCGACAGTAATTCATTCACCCACCATAATACTTGCTATCATGAGAGAAGCCTCTAGTGAACACTATGCCCCCCGCGTCTACTTCACATCATATTTTCAGCTCTACACTTTTACTTTGTTGCACTTTCCACCTTCAGATCTCACCTTGCAATTAATCGTGAAGGGATTGACAACCCCTTTATAGCGTTGGGTGCAAGTTTGTTTGTTTTTGCGTAGGTACATTGGTGACTTGTCTTGATACTCCTACTGGATTGATACCTTGGTTATCAAACTGAGGGAAATACTTACTGCTACTGTGCTGCATCACCCTTTCCTCTTCAAGGGAAAAACCAACGCAAGCTCAAGAGGTAGCAAGAAGAATTTTTGGCGCCGTTGCCGGGGAGTATCAAGTCAAGAATAGTATCCCTTCAACGTGTCAAATTCTGACACCGGGGACTATTCTAAGTGAAGCTTATCCAAGTAACTATCGCAAAATCATCTCTTGCATTTACCTTTTTTTGCCTTTTGCCTCTCGTTTTCCTCTCCCCCACTTCTGAAAAAAATTATAAAAATATTTGCCTTTTTCGTTCTCCCTTTTCTTTCGCTTGCTTTCTATTCACTTGTGAGTTTGTGTTCCTGCTAAGACCTGTATGGCCCAACCAAATGTTTATGATGTTACTATAAAAGGTTGGAAGAGATTGAAACTAGTGTTAAAGGCTTCATGTCTACACAATTTGATTATAATAGTTACTTTCGTAGGGAACTAAGGGAGCAAAATTCTTTTATGGCTTTTATGAATTCCTTGCATTAAATTCTCAGTTTGCTCGTCTTGAAAAATTGGTGGACCAGATTTCTGATAAACAGGCTACCTTAGTCAATAAAATGGCTGCTAAACCTGAAATATGTGATGAGAATCACGCAGATTTTAAAGTGCTTGGTGTGACTCCCATTGAATCCTTGTTTTCTAATGTCAAACCTAATGATGATGGGGCTGGATATGAATCCACTTTGGTTGAGAAACGCCCCAATGATTCGGAGTCTATTTGTCTTGATGCTAAAAGCACTGAAAGTGGAGTAGAGGATATCAAAACTTTGAGTAGTAATGAAATTACTACTTTGGATTTCAAGTAATTCAATTATGATAGTTGCTCTTTGATTGAATGTATTTCCTTGATGCAATCCATGCTAAACTCTCTACACGCTTATAGCCAAAATAAGGCCTTTACCGATCATATCGTTGATGCTATGATGAAATATCTTGAAGAGAAACTTGAGTTGGAGATATCTATTCCTAGAAAACTTCATGATGAGTGGGAACCTACTATCAAAATCAAGATTAAAAACTATGAATGCAATGCTTTGTGTGATTTGGGTGCTAGTGTTTCCGCTATTCCAATGTCTTTATGTGATGTTCTAGGCTTCAACGAGATTGATGAGTGCTCTCTTAATTTGCATCTTGCGGATTTTATGGCACATCCCTGAATCCCTAATAGAGTATAGCAAGTTTGTGCTCATGTCTTCTTCTTTGCATCCAAGTAAATGAAATGAAATCAAAAGCAAAGCAAAGAAAACAAAAGCAAACCCTAGAAACTCTATATTCAAAAGCAATCCAAATTTGGTGGCAAATTAAAGAATCCAAAATGGCTATTAGAAAAGTTCATCATTTCTGATAAATGTTGAAAACAAAATATCAGGGGTGAAATATATTTTCAAAATGCTTTTGGCATTTTATTTTAAATTTAAAAGTTACTGAAATCAACTATATAATTGATTTCAAATATTCCAAAGTTTCAAAAAATGCTGAAACTTTTATATATGTTTGGAAATATTCCAAATAACATTTCAGCATGTTTCAAACTATTTTAGGAATAGTTTGGATCCAAAAATAAAACAAAACAAAGTCAGAAAGGATTTAACAAAAATAGAAATGAAAAAAAAATAGAAAAAGACTTACATGTCGCTCACCCCTGGCCCAACCCAGCTCGCCCTGTCGTCTTCCTCATGCTAGCGAGCAGCAGGAGGTGGCCGCCGCTCCCTCCGGCGCGGCCACGCACCTGCGTGCCTGCCTGGCCACCGCTTCGCGCTTGCAAGGAGGGGATAAGCCTCCCGCAGCTGTCCCCGAGCTCCTCCTCGCCTCATTCCTCCCCCAACTCTCTCCTCTCTCAGCCGCCATTAGAGCCCAAGCCGAGCTCGAGCTCGCCATCACTCCGGCCCCTCTCCCTCTCACCTGAGATGCGCAATAGCATCGCCTTGATCTCCTGAAGCTCTCCAGCCAGCTGCTCGACGCCGAGAACCCCTGAGACGTCGTGACGCCATCATCTTCAACCTTGGATCCCCGGAGCTCGCCGCCATCGTTCTCCCTCCTCAAACCATCCCCGAGCCCGCTCTCGTTGCCTCTACACTCCCTGTGAGCTCAGGGTGCTTTCCCCCTCATTTGCCCTCTTAATCCGGAGCTCTAGGCCCGGATTGCACCGGAGCCCGACGAGATCCGTCGCGGAACCTCGTCGCCGGTAGCTCTCCGGTGATCGGTTGGTCATTCTGAGGCCATCAGTAGCATCAGTGCACCGCGTAGATGTCGTAGAAGCTAAGCCTTGACCCTCCTAGCCTCTGGATCAATGTGTCGGGACCCCGATCCTAAGCCATAGGATTCCAGCTTGTAACACATCGCATCCCTTTGTGGTCTCACGCACGGTTAACTCCACGGCTGCAGCCTTACCTTAGCCGGGACCGTTTGCATCTTTTGACTCACGTATGCGATAGTGTCGCTAGCAATCCAATGTCAAAGAACCCGGATCGACATGTCTAGTCATAAACCAAAGTGGCAGTACCGCACAAGGACAGGCATACATGACCCAACAAAGCAGGTGTCTGTCATCAGCTAATGTAGACGAGTCGTAGCAAGCTACAAGGACTCCATTACATCGCGTGACATTTCCCCAAAGGGGACAGACACAGCAGCTAAGAAGGACACATGCCGGTCAACCAATGCGCCCGGAGCAGTAGCGAACTACCAAGGCTCGTTGGATCACAAAGGGGCATTTCCTTGTAAGGAGTGCTACCAAAGATCACGACTAGGTAATCGAACCCCATACATATCAAGCATGACACACGTACGCATGGCATGCCAATATGTATAGATACATCGATGGCATCACAACATAACCATAAACACACAAGCTTTATTTAAGAGGCTCGGAAGAGCCACACACATAATATTACACATTAAGGTCTCTCAACCCATAATAGCAGTCATACAATACAAGCCAGCGGAAGAGTTATAAACTGTCCGGGAACAGGCAGTGCAACTAGAAGGCACATGGCCTGACTATACTACAGAGCCGACGTAGGGCCAGATCGTAGCTGGGACACCAGCTACTCGTCGTCGTCGATGTTTACGAAGAACCCTCCATTAGGTTCATTAGCAACCTCTGCAACATTTATTAAGCAAACATGAGTACGAAGGTACTGAGCAAGACTTTAGGAGAACTAACTACTCATGCAAGGTATCAAAAGGAATTGTGGGGTTTCGTGCGGAAAGCCAGCATTTGACTCGTGGCTAGACAACTTGCATTTTTAAATGATCTTGGCAACTTGATTTCTCGCACACGAGTCCACTAACACCACAACAATACATTATCGTGGAATCATTCCGTCTCCGTACGGAAATTCCGTCCACGACACTCACGCTTATCTTGGCAATTTTATGAGTAGCCATTGAAGTTATCTATGAACAACATATGTCTCCAAGTAGTCCATATCCGCGGACGCGGCTATTCGAATAGATCATAACCCTGCAGGGGTGTACTTCGTCACACACGCTCTCGCCACTTACCGCTATGTGCATGTCATGCACCTCGGCAACCTTCAAGCGGAAGCCCAGCGAGGGAGTCGGCCACGACCGTTAACCACACTAGTACCTAGTCCAGGTTTATCGCCTATCTGAGAGTAACCCGTACGGAAGTCCGGCCGAGGTTTCCGCCACGGCCTCAAACGATGTGCGCAGGGTTCCCAAGCCCACCATCCGGGTGCCACTTGGTACACCGTGCCACTGCCTACCGCATCACGACCCACCTCTCAGGTCAGCACCATGCACAGCCTCCAGCATTACTATAAACACCCGAAACTACTTGCAACTCCTGGACCGGGTACTACGCGGTTAATAGGCCGAGCGGGGTCATATTTCAGGGCCCAGCATGTGGTAGTATCTAGTCTTGGAATACATACACGGAACTCAGTTCCTAAGGACGGTTCCAATGAAACAACCCGCCATGTACTCCTACACAGCCTTTCACCGGTACCTTTACCAAATCAAGTTCAACACACAACCTTTGCTCACCGAACACATTCCACATTTCTGTTCATCTCCCAGATGACAGACCATACACAACTCTAAGCATAGCATGCATAGCAGGATAAGGCACATCATAGTTCAAGCAACTACCAGGTATGCTAGGTTGCAAGGTTCGACTATTTACTGTGACAAGGTTAAGTCATGCAAAGGAAGTGGGTTCAACTATCGTGGCAAAAGCAGTTGAAGCATTTGATCTTAAATGCAATAAATAGGTGCAGGAGCGAGAACATGGGATTTATCGGGATGATCAAAAGGGTTGCTTGCCTTGTTGCTCAGAGGAGGAACGATATCCGTCAGACGGATATTCGGTGGAATCCGGGGGTGCGGAGCCTACCGAAATGAATGGCAACATTCAATAACAATCATATGCACTCAAAATGATGCATGAGCATGGCATGAGAATGCAAGGTGATAAGTTATTATTTCCAACATGTATTAGGTTTAGAGTTGATTTGAATCACATTCAAATAGCAATTCAAACGGGGTATTCTCGGATACCGTTTAATTGATTCGACCTGATGCTCAGATCAACTTGATGTTAGCATGCATGAAATGTCATGTTATGGTACTGATTTGTAAGTAGGACAGTGTGTGATCATTGTATTCATAATGAAATTTGAATAATTTTCCAAATTCCATTTAAAAAGTAATTATAAGAATTGAATTATTCCTTATTCCACAATTTAGTGTTCTGTAACTTTTTCAAACATATTTGAAAATAGCATAATCAGAATCTTTGAATTTTTCTGATACTTTTTCATATATAAATTATTTTCATTGGAGTTACGGATTAATTTCTATGATTTTTACAATTTTTAGCAATTTCCTGAATTAGTTTTATACTGGAAATTCTAATTATTGCATCAAACTGACGTCAGCAGGTCAGCCGACCTGTTCAGGTCAAACCTGACAGGGGGGCCCCACTGGTCAGCCTCTCTGGGACTAATCCCGCGCTGACCAGCCCTAACTGAGGTTTGACTTGGCCTTGGGCCCACTTGTTAGCGAGTGATTAGGTCACTAAGCTGCTGGGTTAGCTTGCCACGTCGACCCCCACCGGAGGGTGGTCGCCGGCGACCAGGCCCGTGGCGGAGGGCTCGCCCGAGGCGACCTAGACGGCGCTGCACAGCACCAAAACGCACGCGGTTTGCAGCTACAGCATGCTCGCGAAGTGGCCGATCTGGCAGGACCATCTGGGGAGGCTAGGGTCGCCGGAAGAGGCGTCGGCGACGAGCCGGAGCGGCGGCCGAATCTCGGCCTTCTATGAGGGGCGGTTCTAGGGCACGGGGAGGGCAGCTGGAGGGCTCGACACGCTCCTGGAGGCTCCAGGAGCTCGAATCCAGGCTCAGGCGCGTGGATCGGTCATCACAGCGACGGCAGCGACATGGCCGGCGGCGAGAAGCTCTTGGCCTTGGTGGGGAACTAGGATACGATGCACGGGAGAGCGTGGGGCGAGAGGGAAAACGACGACGAGCTCACGGCGGTTCCGATGGCGCTGAAGAGGGGCTCGGGGATGCGCCGGAGGAAGCGAATCGACGGGAGAGGTCCGGCGGCCGGAGGTGGAAGACGACGGCGTTGCGGGCGTTGCAGGGCTCGAGGGAGCTTCGGCTTCTGCAGAGATGACCAGGGCGACGAGGCAGAGCTAATGGCGTGCTATGGGAGGGAATCCTATGGCCAGGGGCACGGGCAGCTCGAGCTCAAGCTCGGCTCTAATGGCGGCAGCAAGGAGGAGGAGGAGATCCGGGAGGAGGAAGGGAACCGAGGCGGGGAATGGATAGGGGAGGCTCTGGGGAGCTTATCCCCGTCGTCGCCAGCGCGAGGCGGAGGCCAGGCAGGCACGCAGGTGCGTGGCCGCGCCGGAGGAGGCGGCGGCCACCTCCTGCTGCCTACTGGCGCGAGGGAGGGGACGAGCCAGGGATGGGCCGGGCCAGGCTTAGGCGACAGGTAAGGTTTTTCCCATTTTTTTCTGTTTTTGTTTTTCTGTTTTGCTAATTATTGTTTTGCTAATTAATTCAGCTCCAAAACAAAAGTAAAAACTATTTTAGACCTCCTGAAATATTTGTTATAATATCCCCAACCATTTCCAAGCTTTTCAACATTTTTGGAAATTTATAGTTTCTGATTTCAA
This sequence comes from Hordeum vulgare subsp. vulgare, assembly GCF_904849725.1. NCBI lineage: Eukaryota > Viridiplantae > Streptophyta > Magnoliopsida > Poales > Poaceae > Hordeum > Hordeum vulgare. The sequence continues at coordinate 213,231,601 of NC_058519.1, read as the reverse complement.
ATTTAAAATTTGAAACCAGTAGCCTTTTTCATTTATTCAAAAAGCTTAAGGTGTCAAGAAAATAGTTTTCTCCAATGCTCATTTACTTTCATGATTTATCAGAAAGTTTGAACATTTCTTGAGGCCATTTTGGGTTCATTGATTTTGAACTAGTTTGAGATTTCCTTTAATTGAAATGGTGGCTAGGGTTTTGAGTTTTTCCTTTGCCACTTTGTTGCTTTTGTTGAAACTTCTTAGATGCAAATGCAAAGAAGACATGAGCACAATGCTATCTTGCTTAAGGGTTAGGGATGTGACAACTCACCCCCACTCAAAAGAATCTCGTCCCGAGATTTAGAAGTCGTCGGGAATAACGCCGGATATTCAAGTCGGAGACGATCCTCTCTTTCCCAAGTTGCCTCCTTTTCAGAGTGATTTGACCATTGAACTTTAAGAAACTTGAGGTTTCGACGTCGAGTGGTACGCTCAGCTTGATCAAGAATACGCACGGGGTATTCTCGGTAAGAAAGGTTATCTTGGAGATCAAGCGTTTCGTGGTCCACTTCACGGATAGGATCCGAAAAGCAACGCCTGAGTTGCGAGACGTGGAAAACATCATGAACCTTGGAAAGATGCGGAGGAAGTTCCAACTGGTAGGCAACTTCTCCTCGTTTGGCAAGAATGCGAAAAGGACCAATGTAACGAGGAGCCAACTTGCCCTTGATACCGAAACGATGGGTACCCTTCAAAGGTGTAACCCGAAGGTAAGCCTTCTCGTCAACTTCAAAGGTCACAGCCTTATGATGACGATCATATTGGCTCTTTTGACGAGACTGGGCTGTTTTCAACTTTTCACGAATAATGCGAACCTGCTCTTCTGCATCCTGGATCATATCCGGGCCAAAGAGGTGCCTCTCTCCGGTTTCTGACCAATTAAGAGGGGTTCGACATCTTCGTCCATAGAGAACTTCAAAAGGGGCTCTGCCCAAGCTTGATTGATAACTATTGTTATAAGCGAATTCGGCGAATGGAAGGCACTTCTCCCAATTCATACCGAATGAAATAACACAAGCTCGGAGCATATCTTCTAGGATTTGATTCACTCTTTCTACTTGACCACTTGATTGAGGATGGAAAGCAGTGCTAAAAGATAAGTGAGTCCCCATGGCATTCTGAAAACTTTCCCAGAAGCGAGAAGTAAAGATACTTCCACGGTCCGAGTTAATTTCCAGGGGAACACCATGTAGAGACACTATTCGAGAGATATATAACTCTGCTAGCTGGCTAGCTGTTATACTCTCACGAACACGAAGAAAATGAGCCACTTTGGAAAGACGGTCAATGACCACAAAGATAGCATTATTTCCTTTCTTGGTCTTGGGAAATCCGGTAATGAAATCCATGCTAACTTTATCCCATTTCCATTAAGGAATAGCTAGAGGTTGAAGGGTGCCAGCAGGCCTTTGATGTTCTGCCTTAACTCGACGACAAACGTCGCAGTTAGCAACGAACTCAGCAATTTCTCTCTTCATCCTAGTCCACCAGAACCTCTGGCGTAGGTCCTGATACATCTTAGTACTACCGGGATGAATGGTGAGAGGAGAATCATGAGACTCCTTAAGGATTAACTTCCTTAGATGTGGGTTCTTAGGAACCACTAAATGATTCTGGAAGAACACAACACCTTGATCATTCATGGAAAATTCTTTAGCGTTTCCGCTAAAAATATTCTCCTTGATCCGTGATATACCCTTGTCACGCTTTTGGCCAGCTATAATTTGATCCTTAAGAGTAGGCTTCGCCACCAGGGTAGAAAGGAATCCTTGAGGAACAATATGAAGATTCAACTTCCGAAAGTCCTCATGGAGATGTGGTTGACCTTGTTGTAGCATCAAATTGTTACAATAAGATTTACGACTTAGTGCATCGGCCATAACATTGGCCTTCCCCGGGGTGTAAGTTATCCCTAAGTCGTAATCCAAGATCAACTCAACCCACCGTCTTTGCCTGAGGTTCAAATCCGGCTGGGTGAAGATATATTTCAGACTTTGGTGATGAGTGAATATTTCGCAACGATTACCCAGAAGGTAATGTCGCCAGGTTTTTAGTGCATGGACCACAGCTGCAAGCTCAAGGTCATGGGTGGGATAATTATCCTCATGTGGACGCAACTGTCGAGATGCGTATGCGATCACATGACGATCTTGCATGAGAATGCAACCTAATCCTTGTCGCGAGGCGTCGCAATAGATAACAAAGTCCTTAGAAAAATCTGGTGGTAGCAACACAGGTGTGGAAGTCACGCGTCTTTTCAGTTCCTGAAAACTATGCTCACACTGTGGTGTCCACTCGAACTTTTTATCCTACTTCAGGAGTTCAGTTAGAGGCTTTGCAACCTTGGAGAAATTCTCGACGAAGCGGCGACAATAGCTCGCTAGACCAAGAAAACTCCTAACTTGCTTAACCGATTCAGGTTGAGTCCAATCAAGGACAGCTTGAACTCTCTCGGGATTGACAGCAATACCCTTACCAGAGATTTCGTGGCCTAGATAGGTCACTTCTGGTAACCAGAATTCACATTTTGAAAATTTGGCATAAAGGCGATGCTCTCGAAGTTTCATCAATACCAGCCTTAAATGCTCGGCATGTTCTTGTTCATTCTTCGAGTAGATGAGAATATCATCGAGGTATACCACAACGAATTTATCCAAATACTCCATGAAGATTGAGTTCATCAGCCGAGAGAAAGTGGCTGGGGCATTGGTTAAACCGAAGGACATAACGGTGTACTCATATTGGCCATAACGAGTAACAAAGGCCGTTTTTGTAATGTCCCCGTTCTTAATCTTGATTTAATGGTATCCCAACCTCAAATCCATTTTGGAGAAGACTGAGGATCCAGCGAGCTGATCGTACAGATCGTTGATCCTGGGGAGCGGATACTTGTTCTTAATGGTGGCCAAATTAAGTGGTCGGTAATCTACAACCATCCGATCCGTTCCGTCTTTCTTCTTGACGAAGAGGACGGGACAAGCCCAAGGAGAAGAGCTAGGACGAATGAAACCTTTGTTCAAGGCCTCATCTAATTGCTTCTTAAGTTCGACTAGCTCTAGGGGTGCCATCTTATAAGGTCTTCTGGCTATTGGGACAGTTCCCGGAACAAGATCTATCACAAACTCTACATCTCTGTCAGGTGGAATTCCTGGCAGTTCCTCTGGGAAAACATCCGGAAAGTCACGGACTACCGGAATGTCTTCAAGTTCCGGGAGAGGGTGGGCATTTAGGGAATAGAGCTGGCATTTGGCAACTCGAGTAGAGACATTTACTATCTCGCCCGAGGGATGGGTAAGTTGGACATTTCTAGAATGAGTATCAATCTTGGCATAGTGAGCTGACAACCAGTCCATGCCCAAGATGATATTAATATCCGAAGATTTCAGTGCTATCAATGAGGCTAGAAAAACTAGCCTATCTACTAGAATTTCATTGTCATAGGTTATCCTAGAGGTTTGCCAATTACTACCAGGGGTTTGGACAACCAATGGGATTGGCATATCACAAAATGACATGTTATGCAACTGTGCATAACTTTCTGAAATGAAGGAATGAGAAGACCCAGTGTCAAAGAGAACGGACGCTGGGTGATGATTAACAAGAAGCGTACCCAGCATGACGTCGGGATCCTCTGCAGCTTCTTCTGCTGACACATAGTTCACACGGCCACGTGCAGGAGTTGGCTTCACATAATAAGCTTTGCCCGACTTGGCCTGCCCGACGGACTTTCCAGGTTGCTTGGCACCCACATTCTAAGGACACTCACGGGAATAATGCCCTGGTTCTCCACACTTGTAGCATATCACCTGGTTGGCACGTGGTGCAGCATTGCTAGCTGGACCACCATAAGCTTTTGCTGGAGGGTTGGCCTGATTCGTCTGAGGCGCCACGTAGGATGGCCTCGGAGTGTATCTTGGCGGCAGAGAACTGTTTGGAACCCACAGCCTGCGTTTTGGAAACGCGGAACCAGAAGATGAGCCAAAGTCACGGGAGTGCTTCCTTGTGGCTTCGAAGTCAGTATGACCAGTCTCCGCACTGATCGCTTTGTTGACCAGGGCTTGAAAACTTGCACACTCATGGAGGCGCAGATCACGACGCAACTCAGGGCTCAGACCCTTACGGAATCTTGCTTGCTTCTTGGCGTCAGTAGACACCTCCTCTGTTGCATAGCGGGCGAGGTTACTGAACTCGCGGCTATAGGCATCCACAGACAACTTGCCCTGAATGAAGGCACATAACTCCTCTCTCTTTCTGTCCATCAGGCCCTCTGGAATATGGTGCAGACGAAAAGCTGCACTGAAGTCTGCCCACGTGGCCACTGGTTTAGCGGGACGCATAGCTTCAAAATTCTCCCACCACAGATTGGCGGGTCCCTCCAGGAAATATGCCGCAAAGGTCACCTTGTCGGCCTCAGACACATTCGCAGAGCGAATCTTGCGTGAGATGCTGCACAACCAGTCATCTGCGTCGAGGGGATCGACGGAATGATGAAACTTTGGAGGATTCAGCTTCACAAAGTCATTGAGGGACACTGCAGCATTCCTAGGCTGTCGAGCCGTATTCTGCTCAATACGCTCTAGCAGTCGGTTGGTCTCCCTTTTGTTTCTTTCTGCCTCAAGCATCACTTCTACCAGAGAAGGTGGGTGAGGCAGGTCTTCCTGCGACGCTTGACTACCCTCACCTTGCTCATGAGCAGGGGCACGGTTCAACCTGGTGAACACCATCCTGACAAACAAACTCATAGCTTAGACCAATATCATATCAATACTAGCTATGGATTAAGAATGTACTGAACACACGGAATGCGGAAATGAATATTTGAACAACATGGTAACAAGCAACTTCTATATATACGCCATGGTTCATACCCACCCTTACATAGTTCAGTACAAACTTACTCGAAGAGCAAACTACTGAAATGGTGGAGCTACTCATCAGAGGCTTACAAGCTTCCTATACATTATTTATCTAGGCCTCCGGAATTCATTCCACATTACTACCATACTTCACAAGTCACGCAGGACTGTGAACGTACGGCTACTACCATACTATCCTTCCGCTCACAGCTCAGGCATCCGCATAGAACATCTCATAGAGATTACCTCCATGACCTGGAAGCTCAACCTGCGGATCAGGAAACACTCTAGCCTGAGATCCCTGGGATCCATAAGGACATGGATGTGGCCTTGGTCCCCTGACTGGTGGTAAGAGGGGTCCCCGAAGAGGTGTGACTCCTCCTATGGCTGGCCAGTCAACGTGGGCCGGAAGATGGCTCCTAACAGGGTTCAGCATCTCCATCTCTCCATACCCTGTCTGGACTACCGGTGCCAGCTGCGTCAAAGCTGTCCACAGACGGGCACGGGTAGCATAAACTCCATACGGAGAGCACGAGCATCCCTGTCTCTGTTCTCTAGCATCTCAACAGTGGACTGCAGAAGTGGATCCTCCATAGAAGAATCAAAATAGACTCCACTGAGGTATCCCTCTTCACCAGGCTCAGAGGCCGGAACATAGCAGAACTCTGAATTCTGCAGCAGTGCATGTCTTGCTCTCATAATAGTCAGCATGGAATAGGCAGCATCCTGAACTGCCATGTCAACGGTGACCCCCAACCCATAGGACCAATGGATTGGCTTCTCAGCTCCAGGGTAGTCTGGAAATACCCTAATAGTGCAGATGTACTGGCTCTGGTTGAAGTCTCGGTACTGTTCCTCCACTGTGTACTCGGGGTACCAGCGGTAACCGCACACCGACATCACCCTGACCAGCATGGCCGTATGACCCGGTACATCAATGCACCTGGTCAGACGTACCACCTGACGAGAAGGACGGCCAGGCATCTGTAAATAGAGAGTAATGCAAAAGCATTAGAGCTCTGAATGCAAAATTGGGCAGCATAACGGTTGTAAATGCTCAAAACAAATTTGAGACAACCCAAAATGGAATAGCGTAACCACTCAACTATCAAGTTCAACTCTCTGATCATCAAACTTACTTCCTGCTTCCTAGGAATAAAAGGAACCCAATATCTCTCGACCGTAGTCCTATAATCTACCGATCAGAAACACGAGCCTAGGAGAAGATGAGTAACCTAGTCCTTAATTCCCGCAGAAAAGACGAGGATGACCAGAATAGAATATCTTGAGAAGAGAACAAGAGTGTTACGTTCCCTTCCACGAACAATTACCTTATATATAACTAAGAAATTCTAGACTCAACTTCGACCAGTTTGGCTTAGTAATCCTGCAGTCAGTCAGGCTCTGATACCAACGCTGTCGGGACCCCGATCCTAAGCCATAGGATTCCAGCTTGTAACACATCGCATCCCTTTGTGGTCTCACGCACGGTTAACTCCGCGGCTGCAACCTTACCTTAGCCGGGACCGTTTGCGTCTTTTGACTCACGTATGCGATAGTGTCGCTAGCAATCCAATGTCAAAGAACCCGGATCGACATGTCTTGTCATAAACCAAAGTGGCACTACCGCACAAGGACAGGCATACATGACCCAACAAAGCAGGTGTCGGTCATCAGCGAATGTAGACGAGTCGTAGCAAGCTACAAGGACTCCATTACATCGCGTGATAGCAGCTAAGAAGGACACATGCTGGTCAACCAATGCGCCCGGAGCAGTAGCGAACTACCAAGGCTCGTTGGATCACAAAGGGGCATTTCCTTGTAAGGAGTGCTACCAAAGATCACGACTAGGTAATCGAACCCCATACATATCAAGCATGACACACGTACGCATGGCATGCCAATATGTATAGATACATCGATGGCATCACAACATAACCATAAATATACAAGCTTTATTTAAGAGGCTCGGAAGAGCCACACACATAATATTACACATTAAGGTCTCTCAACCCATAATAGCAGTCATACAATACAAGCCAGCGGAAGAGTTATAAACTGTCTAGGAACAGGTAGTGCAAGTAGAAGGCACATGGCCTAACTATACTACAGAGCCGACGTAGGGCCAGATCGTAGCTGGGACACCAGCTACTCGTCGTCGTCGATGTTTATGAAGAACCCTCCATTAGGGTCATTAGCAACCTCTACAACATTTATTAAGCAAACATGAGTACGAAGGTACTCAGCAAGACATTAGGAGAACTAACTACTCATGCAAGGTATCAAAAGGTATTGTGGGGTTTCATGCGGAAAGCCAGCATTTGACTCGTGGCTAGACAACTTGCATTTTTAAATGATCTTGACAACTTGATTTCTCGCACACGAGTCCACTAACACCACAACAATACATTATCGTGGAATCATTCCGTCTCCGTACGGAAATGCCGTCCACGACACTCACGCTTATCTTGGCAATTTTATGAGTAGCCATTGAAGTTATCTATGAACAACATATGTCTCCAAGTAGTCCATATCCGTGGACGCGGCTATTCGAATAGATCATAACCCTGCAGGGGTGTACTTCGTCACACACGCTCTCGCCACTTATCGCTATGTGCACGTCATGCACCTCGGCAACCTTCAAGCGGAAGCCCAGCGAGGGAGTCGGCCACGACCGTTAACCACACTAGTACCTAGTCCAGGTTTATCGCCTATCTGAGAGTAACCCGTACGGAAGTCCGGCCGAGGTTTCCGCCACGGCCTCAAACGATGTGCGCAGGGTTCCCAATCCCACCATCCGGGTGCCACTTGGTACACCGTGCCACTGCCTACCGCATCACGGCCCACCTCTCAGGTCAGCACCATGCACGGCCTCCAGCATTACTATAAACACCAGAAATACTTGCAACTCCTGGACCGGGTACTACGCGATTAATAGGCCGAGCGGGGTCATATTTCAGGGCCCAGCATGTGGTAGTATCTAGTCTTGGAATACATACACGGAACTCAGTTCCTAAGGACGGTTCCAATGAAACAACCCGCCATGTACTCCTACACAGCCTTTCACCGGTACCTTTACCAAATCAAGTTCAACACACAACCTTTGCTCACCGAACACATTCCACATTTCTGTTCATCTCCCAGATGACAGACCATACACAACTCTAAGCATAGCATGCATAGCAGGATAAGGCACATCATAGTTCAAGCAACTACCAGGTATGCTAGGTTGCAAGGTTCGACTATTTACTGTGACAAGGTTAAGTCATGCAAAGGAAGTGGGTTCAACTATCGTGGCAAAAGCAGTTGAAGCATTTGATCTTAAATGCAATAAATAGGTGCAGGAGCGAGAACATGGGATTTATCGGGATGATCAAAAGGGTTGCTTTCCTTGTTGCTCAGAGGAGGAACGATATCCGTCAGACGGATATTTGGTGGAATCCGGGGGTGCGGAGCCTACTGAAATGAATGGCAACATTCAATAACAATCATATGCACTCAAAATGATGCATGAGCACGGCATGAGAATGCAAGGTGATAAGTTATTATTTCCAACTTGTATTAGGTTTAGAGTTGATTTGAATCACATTCAAATAGCAATTCAAACGGGGTATTCTCGGATACCGTTTAATTGATTTGACCTGATGCTCAGATCAACTTGATGTTAGCATGCATGAAATGTCATGTTATGGTACTGATTTGTAAGTAGGACAGTGTGTGATCATTGTATTCATAATGAAATTTGAATAATTTTCCAAATTCCATTTAAAAAGTAATTATAAGAATTGAATTATTCCTTATTCCACAATTTAGGGTTCTGTAACTTTTTCAAACATAGTTGAAAATAGCATAATCAGAATCTTTGAATTTTTCTGATACTTTTTCATATATAAATTATTTTCATTGGAGTTACAGATTAATTTCTATGATTTTTACAATTTTTAGCAATTTCCTGAATTAGTTTTATACTGGAAATTCTAATTATTGCATCAGACTGACGTCAGCAGGTCAGCCGACCTGTTCAGGTCAAACCTGACAGGGGGGCCCCACTGGTCAGCCTCTCTGGGACTAATCCCGCGCTGACCAGCCCTAACTGAGGTTTGACTTGGCCTTGGGCCCACTTGTCAGCGAGTGATTAGGTCACTAAGCTGCTGGGTTAGCTTGCCACGTCGACCCCCACCGGAGGGTGGTCGCCGGCGACCAGGCCCGTAGCGGAGGGCTCGCCCGAGGCGACCTAGACGGCGCTGCACAACACCAAAACGCACGCGGTTTGCAGCTACAGCATGCTCGCGAAGTGGCCGATCTGGCAGGACCATCTGGGGAGGCTAGGGTCGCCGGAAGAGGCATCGGCGACAAGCCGGAGCGGCGGACGAAGCTCGGCCTTCTATGAGGGGCGGTTCTAGGGCACGGGGAGGGCAGCTGGAGGGCTCGACACGCTCCTGGAGGCTCCAGGAGCTCGAATCCTAGCTCGGGCGCGTGGAGCGGTCATCACAGCGACGGCAGCGACATGGCCGGCGGCGAGAAGCTCTCGGCCTTGGTGGGGAACTAGGATACGATGCACGGGAGAGCGTGGGGCGAGAGGGAAAACGACGACGAGCTCACGGCGGTTTGGCGCTGAAGAGGGGCTCGGGGATGCGCCGGAGGAAGCGAATCGACGGGAGAGGTCCGGCGGCCGGAGGTGGAAGACGACGGCGTTGCGGGCGTCGCAGGGCTCGAGGAAGCTTCGGCTTCTGCAGAGATGACCAGGGCGACGAGGCGGAGCTAATGGCGTGCTATGGGAGGGAATCCTATGGCCAGGGGCACGGGCAGCTCGAGCTCGAGCTCGGCTCTAATGGCGGCAACAAGGAGGAGGAGGAGATCCGGGAGGAGGAAGAGAACCGAGGCGGGGAATGGATAGGGGAGGCTCTGGGGAGCTTATCCCCGTCGTCGCCAGCGCGAGGCGGCGGCCAGGCAGGCACGCAGGTGCGTGGCCGCACCGGAGGGGGCGACGGCCACCTCCTGCTGCCTACTGGCGCAAGGGAGGGGACGAGCCAGGGATGGGCCGGGCCAGGCTTAGGCGACATGTAAGGTTTTTCCCATTTTTTTCTGTTTTTGTTTTTCTGTTTTGCTAATTATTGTTTTGCTAATTAATTCAGCTCCAAAACAAAAAGTAAAAACTATTTTAGACCTCCTGAAATATTTGTTATAATATCCCCAACCATTTCCAAGATTTTCAACATTTTTGGAAATTTATAGTTTCTGATTTCAAATTTAAAATTTGAAACCAGTAGCCTTTTTCATTTATTCAAAAAGCTTAAGGTGTCAAGAAAATAGTTTTCTCCAATGCTCATTTACTTTCATGATTTATCAGAAAGTTTGAACATTTCTTGAGGCCATTTTGGGTTCATTGATTTTGAACTAGTTTGAGATTTCCTTTAATTGAAATGGTGGCTAGGGTTTTGAGTTTTTCCTTTGCCACTTTGTTGCTTTTGTTGAAACTTCTTAGAGGCAAATGCAAAGAAGACATGAGCACAATGCTATCTTGCTTAAGGGTTAGGGATGTGACACAATGATCCCGATGGTGCCCGAACTCCGATAGACGCTGAGCTCGTCGCCGGCGTCATCTCCGGCCATCTTAGCCCCTGTTCTTTACAAAAATGGATTTGCGATCGAGCGGCCGATCGTCTGGTGCCTTCCGCCTTGCGTTTGGTCGCCGGAATAGAAAACCTGAAGCTCCCCGCCGTCTCTGTGGTCGCCGGAGCTCATCGCCGGCGAGTTCCACCTCGCCGCCAGTGTATCTGAGCTCCCCAGAGTCAGTGACATGTGGGGCCAGCCTTAGACCAATTAGGTTTAGTTAAAATAAAAATAAATGTTATATTAAAAGTTAAATAGCCACTGACATGTGGGTCCAGCTCTGTTAAATAGCTAATTAAGTTTAAACTTAATCTAAAACTGGCCAGAGTCACTAACCAGTGGGTCCCACTGGTCAGGTTTGACTTTCAACGGCCAGCTGACGTGCTGATGTCATGCTGATGCAATAAGTCCAATTGTAGTTTTAATACAATTCCAGAATAATTGCAAAACTTGGAAATTCATAGAACTTTGATTATAACTCCAAATCAGACAAATAATATATGCAAATTGATAAGAAAAATTCAATGAACACAATGGTGCTACTTTCATGCATGAAAAACAAAGTTATGAAACAGCATCAGGTCAAATCAATTAAATGATTAAGATAAATATGCCATTTCAAATAATATTTGAATTTGGATTTTCAAACCAGATGCAAACTAAGGTTTCACCAACCACATTGAAACATATCACCCTTCATTTCATGTCATGTTCATGCATCATGATTGTTGCATATGATTGTTATTAATTGTATGTTGTTATTCGGTAGGCCCCGCCCCTCCGGATATGACTGATTATCCGACTGACGGATATCACCCCTCTGCTCAGCAACAAGGCAAGCAACAATTTTGATCATCCCGATAAATCCCATGTTCTCGCTCCTGCTCTTATATATTGCATTAGGTCAAAATGCTTCAAATGCCTTTATCACGTTAGTTGAACCCATTCCTTTGCATGACCTGTCTTTGTCACAATAATTAGCTAAACCTTGCAACCTAGCATACGTGGTAGATGCTTGAGCCATGATGTGTCTTATCCTGCTATGCATGCTATGCTTAGAGTTGTGTTTGGTCTGTCATCTGGGTGATGAACATGATCGTGAGAATGTGTTCAGTTAATAAGGTTGTGTGTTGAACCTGATTTGGTAAAGGTACCGGTGAAAGGCTATGTAGGAGTACATGACGGGTTGTTTCATTGGAACCATCCTTAGGAACTGAGTTCCGTGTATGTAATCCAAGACGAGATACTACCACATGCTGGGCCCTGAAATATGACCCCGCTCGACTTATTAATCGCCTAGTATTCGGTCAAGGAGTCACAAGTAGTTTCTGGTGTTTATAGTCATGCTGGAGGCCGTGCATAGTGCTGACCTTAGAGGTGGGCTATGACGCGGTAGGCAGTGGCACGGTGTACCAAGTGACGCCCGGATGGTGGGCATGGGAACCCTACGCACATTGTTTGGGGCCGTGGCGGAAACCTCGACCGGACTTCCGTGCGGGTTACCCTCAGATAGGCGATAAACCTGGACTAGGTATTAGCGTGGTTAACGGTCGTGGCCGAGTCCCTCGCTGGGCTTCCTCTTGAAGGTTGCCGAGGTGCATGACGTGCACATAGCGATAAGTGGTGAGAGCGTGTGTGTGAAGAAGTACACCCCTGCAGGGTTATGATCTATTTGAATAGTCACGTCCGCGGATATGTACTACATGGAAACATATGTTGTTCATAGACAACTATAATGCTACTCATAACAATGTCAAGATAAGTGTGAGTGTCGTGGATGGCATTTCCGTAGGGAGACGGAATGATTCCAGGATGGTGTATTGTTGTGGAGTTAGTGGACTCGTGTGCGAGAAAACAAAGTTGTCAAAACTATTTAAAAATGTAGTTTTGTCTAGCCAAGAGTCAAAGCTGGCTTTCTGCATGAAACCCCACAACTCCTTGTTGATACATTGCATGAGTAGATAGATTATTCTAAAGTCTTGCTGAGTACTTTTGTACTCACGTTTGCTTAATAAATTGTTGCAGAGGTTGTTAATGACCCTAATGGTGGGTTCTATCTAGACGTTGATGACGACGAGTAGCTGGTGTCCCAGCTATGATTTGGCCCTAGGTTGGGTCTGTAGATAGTCAGGCCATGTGCCTTTTACCTTTCCATCTGTCTGTACTCAGACAGTTTTAATCTTTCGCTGGCTTGTAAGACTTGTTTGAATGACTTGTGATGATGGGTCGTGAGACCCCTATCTCTGTAATATTATGTGTGAGGCTCTTCCGAGCCTTCTAAATAAAGTTTGTATGTTTATGGTTATGTTGTGATGCCATCGACGTATCTATGCATATCGGGTATGCCATGCGTACGTGTGTTGTACTTGATATGCATGGGGTTCGAACACCTAGTCGTATGCCTTAGTAGGACTCCTTACAGGGAAATGCCCCTTTGTGATTCCACCGAGCCATGGTAGTTCGCTACTGCTCCGGACACATTGGTTGACCGACATGTGTCCTTCTTAGATGCTGTGTCTGTCCCTTTGGGGAAATGTCACGCGATGTAATGGAGCCCTTGTAGCTTGCTACGACTCGTCTACACTCAATGATGACCGACACCTCCTTTGCTGGGTCATGTATGCCTGTCCCTGTGCGGAACTGCCACTTGAGTCTATGACTAGACTTGTCGACCCGGGTTCTTTGACATTGGAATGCTAGCGAGACAATTGCATACGCTATTCAAAAGGCGCAAACGGTCCCGGCTAAGGTAAGGCTGCAACCACGGGGACAACCATGCGTGAGACTGCAAAGGGATGCGATGTGTTAGAGGCTGGATTCCTATGGCTTAGGATCGGGGTCCCGACATTCTACTGTTAAGAAACCTATGGGAAGTATCAATGATGTTCTTATTATTGCAAATAGGAACTATGTACCCGTAGATTTCATTGTGCTTGATATTGATTGCAATCCGACATGTTCCATCATTCTTGGTAGACCTTTCCTTAGGACTATTGGTGCTATCATCGTTATGAAGGAAGGGAATATTAGATTTCAATTTACATTAAATAAGGGCATGGAACACTTTCCTAGAAAGAAAATAAGATTGCCTTATGAATCCATGATGAAGTCTACTTATGGTTTGAGCACCAAAGACGACGATACTTGATTCTATCGCCTTATGCCTAGCTAAGGGCGTTAAACAATAGCGCTTGTTGGGAGGCAACCCAACGAATTTATCTTTGCTTTTTTGCTTTCTATTTTGTTGTGTCCACACCATCATAATTCTGTTATGATTGTGTTTTTTGTGTTCCTTTTTGTGTTTGTGCCAAGTAAAACCTTTATGACTAGTTTTGGTGATGGTTGTTTGATCTTGCTGAAAAAGACAGAAATTTTGCGCTCACAAAATTATTTTTAGTTCCTATCCAGAAAGAGCTTTTGAGTTTATTCTTTTTGCTGCTCGTTGATATGTCAATTGCGCTAATTTTCATAATTGTTCAGAACTTTTGAGATACCAGAAGTATATGAAGTATACAGATTGCTACAGACTGGTCTGTTTTTGACAGATTCTGTTTTTGTTGTGTTGTTTGCCTATTTTGATGAAACTATGGACAGTATCGGGGGGTACTAGCCATGGAAAAGTGAAAATACAGTAATATAACATCAATATAAATAGAAATCAAGTTTACTACAGTACCTAAAGAGTTGGTAGTTTGTTTTCTTATGCTAATGATATCACGAGTTTCTGTTTAAGTTTTGTGTTGTGAAGTTTTCAAGTTTTGGGTGATGTTCTCATGGACAATGGGATAAAGAGTGGAAAGAGCTCAAGCTTGGGGATGCCCAATGCATCCCAAGCCAAATTCAAGTACACTAAAAAGCCTAAGCTTGGGGATGCCCCGGGAAGGCATCCCCTCTTTCGTCTTCAATCCATCGGTAACGTTACTTGGAGCTATATTTTTATTTACCACATGATATGTGTTTTTCTTGGAGCGTCGTGTATTATAAGAGTCTTTTCTTTTTGTTGTGTCACAATCGTCCTTGCTGCACACCTTTTTGAGAGAGACATGCACTCATCGTGAATTTGCTAGAATACTCATTGAGCTTCACTTATATCTTTTGAGTTAGGCAATTTAGCTCGCATGTGCTTCACTTATATCTTTTGAGCTAGATAATTTTGCTCTAGTGCTAAACTTAGATCTTTTTAGAGCATGGCGGTGTCATATTTTGAAGAAATAAAAACTCTCGATCTTCACTTATATCTTTTTGAGAGTTCTCTCTCTCTCAGTAACTTGGTAATTGGCTTGTGCTATGAAAGTAGTCCTAAAGATGATAGGCATCCAAAGAGGATATAATAAAAACTTCCATATTCAAGTGCATTGATTAGTAAGAGAAGTTTGATTCCTAACAATTAAGTTTTGAGATATGGATTTGGTGATATTAGAGTTATGTTAGTAGGGTGTTGTGAATCTAGAAATACTTGTGTTGAAGTTAGTGATTCCCGTAGCATGCACGTATGGTGAACAGCTATGTTAGGAAGTCGGAGCATAATTTATTTATTGATTGTCATCCTTTGTGTGGTGGTCGGGATCGTGCGATGGTTAACACCTACCAACCCTTCCCCTAGGAGTATGCGTTTAGCACTTTGTTTCGATTACTAATAAAACTTTCGCAATAAGTATATGAGTTCTTCATGACTAATGTGAGTCCATGGTATAGATGCACTTTCACCTTCCACCATTGCTAGTCTCTCTAGTGCCGCGCAACTTTCACCGGTACACAAACCCACCATATACCTTTCTCAAAACAGCTACCATACCTACCTATTATGGCATTTTCATAGCCATTCCGAGATATATTGCCATGCAACTCCCACCGTTCCATGACTTGTGCCGTCACTTTCATATTGCCATTGCATGATCTTAAGATGGCTAGCGAGATGTTTCAACATCATACGCTTAGCTAGATCGTTGCACATCCCGGTACACTGCCGGAGGCATTTCCTATAGAGTCATCATTGTTCTAAGCATTGAGTTGTGAGTAAATAAAAGTGTGATGATCATCATTATTAGAGCATTGTCCCATGTGAGGAAATAAAAAAAAGAGGCCAAATATACCCACCAATTTTTTTTGAAAAGAGGCCAAAGATCCCAAAAAAAAAAAAAATAAAGAGAGAAAAAGAGAGAAAGGACAATGCTACTATCTTTTTCCACACTTGTGCTTCAAAATAGCACCATGTTCTTCAGGATAGAGAGTCTCTTGTTTTGACACTTCCATATACTAGTGGGAATCTTCATTATATAACTTGGCTTGTATATTCCAATGATGGGCTTCCTCAAAATTGCCCTAGGTGTTCGTGAGCAAGCAAGTTGGGTGCACACCCACTAGTTCTCCTTTTGAGCTTTCACACACTTATAGCTCTAAGTGCATCCGTTGCATGGTAATCCCTACTCATTAACATTTATATCTATTGATGGGCATCTCCATAGCCCGTTGATACGTCGAGTCGATGTTACCATCTCCTCCTTTTTGCCTCACAACCCCCACCACACTCTATTCCACCTATAGTGCTATATCCATGACTCACGCTCATGTATTGCGTGAGAGTCGAAAAAGTTTGAGAAAGTAAGAGTGTGAAAACAATTACTTGGCCAATACCGGGGTTGTGCATGATTTAAATTCGTTGTGTGGGGATGATGGAGCATAGCCAGACTATATGATTTTGTAGGGATAGCTTTCTTTGGCCTTGTTATTTCAAAAGTTCATGATTGCCTTGCTAGTTTGCTTGAAGTATTATTGTTTTCATGTCAATAGTAAACTATTGTTTTGAATCGTACAGATCTGAACGTTCATGCCACAAGAAAGAAGTTACAAAGGACAAATATATTAGGTATCATTCCACATCAAAAATGCAGTCTTTATCACTTCCCTACTCGGGGACGAGCAGGAGTTAATCTTGGGTATGCTTGATACGTCTCCAACGTATCTATAATTTTTGATGGTTCCATGCTATTATCTTGTCAACTTTGGATGTTTTGTATGCATGAATATTCTATTTTATATCTTTTTTGGGACTAGCCTATTAACTCAGTGCCAAGTGCCAGTTTCTGTTTTTTTTTCCGTGTTTTTGACCTTTTTCAGAGGAGAATATTAAACGGAGTCCAAACGGAATAAAACCTGCGGAATGATTTTTTCCATAACAGAAGATACGCACGGGACTTGAGAACCAAGGCAAAGGACCCCGGGGGAGGTCACAAGCCCCCTAGCCGCGTCCTAGGGTGGGGGCCTAGTAGGCTTGTGCCCCCGTGTGGCTCCTTTGCCCTACTTCTTCCGCCTATAAATTCTCCGAAAATGTGAAACTATCAGAGAGAGCCACGAAAATGCTTTTCCGCCGCCGCAAGCTTCTGTCTCCGCAAGATCCCATCTAGGGACCGTTCTGGTGCCCTACCGGAGGGGGGATTCAGATACGGAGGGCTTCTTCATCAACACCATTGCCTCTCCGATGATGCGTGAGTAGTTCACCACAGACCTTCGGGTCCATAACTAGTAGCTAGATGGCTTCTTCTCTCTCTTGGATCTTCAATACAAAGTTCTCCATGATCTTCATGGAGATCTATCTGATGTAATCTTCTTTTGCGGTGTGTTTGTCGAGATCCGATGAATTGTGGATTTATGATCAGATTATCTATGAATATTATTTGAGTCTCCTCTGATCTCTTATATGCATTATTTCGTATCCTTGTAATTCTCTTCGAGTTGTGGGTTTCGTTTGGCCCACTTGATCTATAATTCTTGCAATGGGAGAAGTGCTTGGTTTTGGGTTCATACCGTGTGGTGTCCTCACCCAGTGACAG
Organism: Hordeum vulgare subsp. vulgare; assembly: GCF_904849725.1. Lineage (NCBI taxonomy): Eukaryota > Viridiplantae > Streptophyta > Magnoliopsida > Poales > Poaceae > Hordeum > Hordeum vulgare. The sequence continues at coordinate 213,214,269 of NC_058519.1, read as the reverse complement.
AAGGGGTAGCGAGGCACGCATCGTGTTGTTGCCATCAAGGGTAAAAAGATGGGGGTTATATCTATTGCATGAATTTATCCCTCTACATCATGTCATCTTGCTTAAGGCGTTACTCTGTTTGTTATGAACTCAATACACTAGATGCATGCTAGATAGCGGTTGATGTGTGGAGTAATAGTAGTAGATGCAGAAAGTATCGGTCTACTTGTCTCGGACATGATGCCTATATGTATGATCATTGCCTTAGATATCATCATGACTTTGCGCGATTCTATCAATTGCTCGATAGTAATTTGCTCACCCACCGTAATACTTGCTATCAAGAGAGAAGCCTCTGGTGAACACTATGCCCCCGGGTCTACTTCACCTCATATTTTCAGGTCTACACTTTTACTTTGTTGCACTTTCCACCTTCAGATCTCGCCTTGCAATTAATCGTGAAGGGATTGACAACCCGTTTATAGCGTTGGTGCAAGTTTGTTTGTTTTTGTGCAGGTACATTGGTGACTTGTCTTCATACTCCTAATGGATTGATACCTTGGTTCTCAAAGTGAGGGAAATACTTACTGCTACTGTGCAGCATCACCCTTTCCTCTTCAAGGGAAAAACCAACGCAAGCTCAAGAGGTCTATGAACGGTAAAGGATGATGATCTTTTATAGCACCTTTGCTTAATTTTCTAAAATCAATTACCATTCTATAGCCAGTCACAATTCTTTGTGGAATGAGTTCATTTTTATCATTAGGAATAACGGTGATACCTCCTTTTTTAGGGACAAAATAAACGGGACTTACCCATCTACTATCAGGTATGTGATAAATTATACATGCTTCCAGAAGCTTTAATGTTTCAATTCTCACCACTTCTTTCATTTTGGGATTCAGTCTTCATTGGTGATCAGCAACGGGTTTAGCATCTAGTTCCATACTAATCTTGTGCTCACAGAGAGTGGGACTAATGCCCTTAAGATCATCAAGAGTATACCCAATAGCAGCTTGGTGCTTCCTTAAAGTTTTTAGTAATCTTTCTTCTTCATGCTGTGTAAGGTTACCACTGATAATAACATGATATATCTTCTTTTCATCAAGATAAGCATTTTTCAAAGTGTTAGGCAACTGCTTTAATTCAAACATAGGATCACCTTGGGTGGAGGAGGACCTCCTAGAGTTTCAACATGAAAATTGTATTTAAGCATAGGTTTTTGCTCAAAGAAGATATTATCTATTTCATTTCCTTCATGCTTATGCATATCATTTTCATGGTCTAGCAAATATTGTTCTAATGGATCCGTAGGAGGAATGGAAATAGAAGCAAGACCAATTACTTCATCTTTAGTAGGCAATTCTTTGTCATGGGGTTGTTTACTAAACTTGGAGAAATGAAACTCATGAGACGTACCACGAAAATTAACATTAACAATTTATTTTTTGCAATCTATTTGAGCATTGACAGTGTTCAAGAAGGGTCTACCAAATATTATGGGACAAAAATTATCTTGTGGTGAGACAAGTACTAGGAAATAAGTAGGGTATTTTACTTATCCACACAAAACTTAAACATCTCTAACAATCCCAAGTGGTGTGATGGTGTCTCTATTAGCAAGTTTAATAGTAACATCTATGTCTTCTATCTCAGCGGGTGCTATCTCATGCATATTTTCTTGATATAAGGTAAAAGAGGTAGCACTAACACTAGCACCCATATCACATAAACAATGAAAGCAATGATCTCCTATTTTGACTGAAATGACAAGCATGCCAACAACAGGTCTATTCTTATCTTTAGTATGAGGTTTTGCAATTCTAGGAGCTTCATTACAGAAATAAATAACATGCACATCAATATTGTCTACCAAGAGATATTTAACCATAGTGGTACTAGGTTCTACCTTTATTTGCTCACAGGGTTTGGTTGTTCTAACATAACTTTTATTAACCACAGTTGAAGCTTTAGCATGTCCCTTTATTCTAACAGGGAAAGGTGGTTTCTCAATGTAAGTAGTAGGCACAACTAGGTCAACATTGTAAATAATAGTTTCAGCTTCAACTTTGATTGGTTCTTCAATTTTTTTCTTTAATAGATGGATGATATTTAAACCACTTCTATCTAGGGAATCAACATGAGCAACAAAGGTTTCGCAAAATGAGGCTACTATCTGAGAGTCAAGTCCATACTTAGTGCTAAAATCATTGAAAGCATCGGTATTCATAAAAGATTTAATACGATCAAACTTAGGTTTTATACCTGACTCTTTACCTTAATCGAGCTCCTAATCTTCAGAGTTGCGTTTCATTCTTTCCAAAAGATCCCACCTGAGTTCAATAGCCTTGTTCATAAAAGAACCAGAGCAAGAAGTATCGAGCATGGTTTGATCATTAGAGAAACTGAGCATAAAAATTCTTAACAATAGTTTCTCTCGAGAGCTCATGATTGGGGCATGAATATAACATTGAATTCATCCTCCCCCAATATAGAGCGATACTTTCTCCTTCACGAGGCCAAAAGTTATAGATAAAATTCCGATCACGATGAACAAGATGCATATGATAATTTTTTTTGTTGAAACTCCAATTGCAATTGTTTCCAGTTCCAAGATCCTGTATCATCACATAGACTATACCATGTCAATGCCTTTCTCCCCAAAGAAAAAGGGAAAACCTTCTTCTTGACTTCAACTCTGGATAGACCCGCAAGCTTAAATAATCCACAAATTTCATCCACATAGATTAGGTGCATATCGGGATGTTTCATTCCATCTCCTGCATAAGGATTAGCTAGTAGTTTCTCTATGATACCCGAAAGAATTTCATAGAAAACATTTTCAGTAGGTGCAGAAGGTTGAGGGACAACTCTTGGTGTTTCCGTTAGAGGTGAAGATACCCCAAACAAGCTCCTCAAAAGATTACATTCCATAGTGAAAAATAATGGTAAATTTCAGCACGTAATATAAATTTTCCCTTACCAAATTCCGCTTACCAAAGGCGCTTCACTCCCCGGAAATGGCACGAGAAAAGAGTCTTGATGACCCACAAGTATAGGGGTCAATTGTAGTCCTTTAGATAAGTAAGAGTGTCAAACCCAACGAGGAGTAGAAGGGAATGACAAGCGGTTTTCAGCAAGGTAATTTAGGCAAGCACTGAAATAGCGGTAACAAGTTGTTTGATAGCAAGATAATTGTAACAAGTGACAAGTAGCAATAGTAACAATAGGTCCAACAAGGTATCTGTGACAGCCCGAGACCGACGCCCCAGAAGATTCCCCTTCTATTTCGTTTTCTTCGTGTCCCTATTTTCTTTTGTCGCATCATCATCGCATCATGCGCATCATCTGCATTGCATCGACATCTCCGTTGCCGCCAGTTTTCAAAACTTGCATCCGTTATTAGTTGCCGGTTCTCGTCGTTGTCCGTTCTGAGCCCGACCGCACTCGCACGCGCCTGGGACATCGTTCAAATCTTGTTTTAAAAACTGTGCGTAAAACTTTCTCTGATCGGGGTGAAACTTGGCATGCGGTCGTAATTATATATAGCTAGGCTGCCTGTCGAATTTCGTCGCGATCGGAGTCCGCCTGGTACCCGAACGGTCGATCGTAGCGGCACCATATTCGGTCTACCGTCGGGCGGTCATCGGTGTTTCAAATCGCGTTGCCGCGCCGCCCGTTTTCCCTCTCGTCTCCGGATGCCTACACTACACGGCCACCTACCCGCTCTCGCGTGTGGAATCATTCGAATCCGACCGCACGGTTGGATCCGGAATGAAAAACCGCTAAACCTAGCCCCCCTTTGCCTATTTAAGCACCCTAATCTGCCCCTAAAGGAAACCCTAGCCCCCCTTTTCCTGTTTAAACAACCCCGTGCCTAATCCGGGCCTTCTCTAACCTCCCACCTCGCACTTCGTGCCTCCCCAGTCGGCTGCCGCCACTTGGCGCTCCCGCGCCACCCTGAGCCGCCGCCAGCCGAAGCGCGCAGCCTACCCGCGCCCGCCACCTGTCCAGCTTGTCCTCGCGCCGCCGCGGCCCGCAGCAGGCCCGCCCGGGCCCGAGCGCTCCACCTCCGCCCGTGCCCCGCAACCAGCCTTGTTGGATCGAGGGGAGGATCCCCTCGAGCGCCCGTAGCCGCCGTGCTCGCCGGAGCACCGCCCGCCGGCCGAGAGCTGCGCCGCCCTCCTCCCTCCGTCCGTCTTCAACGTCGCCGGTCCCCGCAGCTCCAATCTTCCTCGAGCTCGCCGCCGCGCCTCCTGCTGCCAGATCCGGCGAAGCCGCGCGTCGCCCCGTGCCCGTTTCGCGCCGCTGTCACATGGATCCGGAGCGGCTAGGCCGGAGCTGCCCGTTCCCGCGTTCCCGCCGGCCGGAGCTCGCAGGTCCCTGCCGGAGCTATGCCTGCTGCCGCTGCCAGCCGTCCCTGGTCGGGAGGATGAGGGCACGAGGACCCTGCGCCCGGGCCTCACCCCGTGTGGGTCTGCTCCTCCCACCGGGCTGCCTCGCGGCCCAAGCCAGCCCCAGCCGGCCGGCTCCTTCCTATCAGACCGGCCCAAGAGGCCCCATTGTAAGCCCCTCCCTTTTCCCTAATCCTTGCCCGTAGGCACACTTTAGTTTCAGGGCGACCACCATTCCGGCCGAGTAGTATTCTATTTAGGGTTTTCTTTTAGATTAGTTATTTTCAGGAAATAGACGTATATACAAACGCGCGTAACTTTTTAACCGTTAGTCGGAACGAGGCATGTAGTATATGTATTTGGTGTAGTTTTGCATGTAGAACCCGATTATAAAACTTGCATAAATGTTTGATGTAGTTTGAGACGCCATATACATAGTTTTACGTGCTGTTCCAATAGGATCCGTTCCGTAGTTAATTTTCGTGCGTGTCCGGATTGCTCGAATGCCGTAGTAGAAATGCCCATGTTTTAGGAACCACTTTTCCATGTATTTTAGAGCGGTCATTGGTATTTTTGCGCATAGGGATTTGCCGCTAGATTATTTTCCGTGTATAGGTTTTTATCTCGCATTTACGTGTGGTATTATTTTTGTTGCGCAACCCCACATATTTTATATGTTTTCGGGGTAGAAAAAATCCATGGGATTTTTCTGTGCAATTAGTTTTAGCTTTTGAGTAAGTTAGTTCGCGCGATATTTTGCCATGTTGCCCTCTTGTCTATTTCGTATGATTTAATCCGTGCTTCGTTTGAAGGAGGTGTCAACTAGAGAGTTGTCCTTGGATGTTTACTCTAGCCCCTGGTATTTTTGGTTGCAATAGAAATGCATGTTTAGGTGTGGTTTGCTTGCTCTCAAGTTGCTAGAAATAGTGCTGATTTGGAGGTGCTGAAATATTTCCAAGTCTGGAATCTGTTATATTTTGTTGCTGTCTTGTCTTGCTTCTATCTTGTGATATGTAGCTCTTTTGAGGTTGGTGCAATGGAGTTAGTTGTAGCCCTTGTGTTTCTCTAGCATGCTGTGAATTTTCATGCCATTTGGAGTCATGTACTTATGGTTTTGCTTCTGTCAATATTCCTTCAGACCGAAAACTGCACTTTCATGAAGTGTTATTTTCACTAAGTCTGAAATAGTGTGTGAGAAGCCATTTTGTCACTTCTTTTCCTAGTATTCCTTGATGCCATGCTAGTTGTTGTTAGTTGTTTGTAGTAGTGCTTCTTGCCCTCTTTCGTGTCATGCCTTGGTTGATTATATTTGAGTTGAGTAGCTCGTAGTATTGGGGTGTAGAAAATGCTATGTGGCTGATTTTGGCAGATTGTAGTGATATCTTGTTTTGCTCGTAGTTTATGAACCGTAGCTCCATTTTGATCGCGTCCTACATGAAACTTGCTTATAATATCGTGCAGTTTCATTTTATCTTGCTGGTTGTATGTTTTGAAGTGCTCATGACCGTCGTGGCACGCATATTGCATTCATGCCATCATATCTTGCGGTGCTTGTATCTTTTGATCCGTAGCTCCGTTGGAGATGTTCTCTATGTGTAAATTCCTTGTAACGACACGTAGAATCACGTGAACCTATTTGTTTTGCTGTTTTACAACTAATTAAATGTGTTAGTTCAGATCTGGACAGAATTGTAAATTAACATGTGAGGTCGTCTCGGAGGTGCTATATGTCATTTCCGAGCTCATTTAAAATGCCTAGATAGGTAGTTTAATTACGCTTCACCTCTTGCCATGTTTAACCACATTTAATATTGCCATGTATCTAATCGGGATAGAACTAAATAAATAAACGTGGAGTTTCGTCAATATGCAACTCATTGCATATTGAACTTCACTTAATGTGTAGTGTTTGATTGTGTGAATTGTCATGCCGTGACTTGCATATATTCAGCTACTCATGCATCATATGTGTTGTGCATCATGTGGTGAATTTCGTGTGTTGATTTGTGCTTCCAATTTGCTTCGTCTCGTTAGAGTTCCGTAGCCTGCCGGATTGTGAGGACCTGTTCGACTATGACGGTTCGTCTGCTTCACGGAGGCATTCTTCTTCCAAGCGGGATCTTAGGCAAGATGACCATTTCCCCAGATACCATTACTATCATTCCCATGCTAGTTTTACCGCTTCTATCGATTACGTCTCGTTGCCTACCACATGTTAAATATCAGCCTCTCAACAATGCCATGAAAACCTTCAACCTGTTCGACCTAGCAAACCACTGATTGGCTATGTTACTCCTTGCTTAACCATGTTGTTAGCGTTGCTAGTTGCAGGTGTAGTTGTTTCCATGTGAAAACATGGGTTCCTTGTTATATCACCCTATCAATTGCTATTCAATTTAATGCACCTATATACTTGGTAAAAGGTGGAAGGCTCGGCCTTTCTAGCCTGGTGTTTTGTTCCACCTTTGCCCCCCTTAGTTGCGGCTACCGGTGTTATGTTCCATAATTGAGCGCTCCTAACACGATCGGGGTTGTTATGGGGACCCCCTTGATAATTCGTTTTAGATTAAAGCTGGTCTGGCAAGGCCCAACATTGGTACTGCATTTGCCCAACATAATAACTTTGTTAATACTAAAAGCATAGGGCGTCATGAACCCGAGGAGTAATTTCACATAATACAGGGGGGCCAGTGTTGTTGGTGCTGGTCCAAAACTAGAGACGTTTGCGGGGCCAACCCGGGGCAACTCGGGAGATTTCTATTAGGCCACCGTACGCTGTGCTTATTCGTCGTGTCCTGAGAACGAGATACGCGGCTCCTATCGGGATCGTCAACACGTCGGGTGGCCTTGCTGGATTAGTTTTACCTTTGACGAAATATCTTGTGCATCGGGATTCCGGTGATGCTTTGGGTAATATCAGAGTTGAGGTTTTCCACTAGGGAATCCGACAAGATCGCGAGCTTCGTGATTGAGGATTTCTATGCGGCTTGTGGTAATTTGTGATGGACTAGTTGGAGCACCCGTGCAGGGTTAACTCTTTCAGAAAGTCGTGCCCGCGGTTATGTGGCAACGTGGACACTTTGTTTAACAGTGGTTGTAGATAACTTGAAGTTAACTTAATTAAAATATGCCAACTATGTGCGTAACCGTGACTGTCTCTTTCGTGAGTTCCTTCTCCGATCGAGGACACCGTGGGGTTATGTCTGACGTAGGTAGGTGTTCAGGATCATTCATTTGATCATCCGTAGCTCACGTCCATTATGCGTAGATCTTCCCCCTCTTATTTCTGGTACTCGTAAGTTTAGCCACCAAATATATGCTTAGCCACTGCTGCAACCTCACCACTCAACCATACCTCACCCATTAAGCTTTGCTAGTCTTGATACCTTTGGAAATGAGATTGCTGAGTCCCCTGTGGCTCACAGATTACTACAACACCAGTTGCAGGTACATGTAAAGGTTACTTGACGCGAGCGCGTTGATTGTTCATTTGGAGTTGGTTCTTCTTCATCTTCTTCATTGATCTAGGATGGGTTCCACGCCGACAGCCTGGGATAGCAAGGATGGACGTCGTTCTTCTTTTCTCGTTTGTTTTCGTCCGTAGTCGGACCCTGCTCTTCTTCATGATGATTATGTATTGTACTGATGTGACTCTGATGTAGCTTGTGGCGAGTGTATGCCAATTCTATATATCTCTTCTTTTCAGTACATGTACTTGTAACGATATCCATTCTTGCGATACGACGAGATGCGCTTCTATCCCTAACGAGGCCCTCGTGCCAAATTGAGGATAGGGTCGCATCTTGGGCGTGACAATATCCCAATCCTTTTGGTGGCAAAGGACATGCCAAAACAATCTCTTATAATAGGCAAAGTGTCCTTGAGGACACACATGAATTTCATCTAGTCACTTTTGTCATGTTGGGTTAATTCACGTTCGGTACTTTGATAATTTGATATGTGGGAGGACCGGTGCTTGGGTACTGTTCTTACTTGACAAACCTCCCACTTACGATTAACCCTCCTGCAAACATCCGCAACTAGGAGAAAAGTATTAAGAATAAATTCTAACCATAGCATTAAGCATATGGATCCAAATCAGCCCCTTAAGAAGTAGTGCATAGAGTGCGGTTTATGTTTCTGTCACTCTCGCAACCCGTCCTCTAATTACTACTTCACGATGCATTCCCTTAGGCCCAAATCATGGTGAAGTGTTATGTAGTCGATGTTCACATAACACCACTAAGGAATCACAACATTCACATCATCAAAATATCGAACGAATATCAACTTCACATGACTACTTGCAACATGATTTCTCCCGTGGCCTCAAGAACAAAAGTAACTACTCACAAGTGATAAACAGGTTCATGATCAGAGAAGTATTAATAGTATAATGGATCTGCACACATAATCTTCCACCAAATAAACCATAAAGCATCAATTACAATATGTAATTAACACTACTAGACACACCCGAGGTACCAATCATAGGTTCTGGTACAAGATTGAGTACAAAGAGATGAACTAGGGTTTTGATAGTAGATGGTGCTGGCGAAGATGTTGATGGAGATTGGCTTCCCCAAGATGAGAGGGTTGTTGGTGATGATGATGGTCTCGATTTCTGTAACGACCAAGATGCGGTCCTTTCCGATCTGGGGGTCGAGGCCCCCGAATAGGAAAGAACCGCATCTAAGCGTTTCGCAAGCAAGTAACATAGCACAAATAATAATGAAAGTGGACAATTCGGGATTCAACTGTCTTCTTATTAATAACTCAGAGTACAACACAGATACAATCAAGGTAGTTCCGCTACGGACTACAAAACATGGAAAAAGCTATGCTACCCTGCTGCAGGCCCACGATCACGACCACGCCTCAGTCCTCTGGATAGTTCACGTAGAGGCGGTCTGTCTCCTCGTCGTACTGCCACGCCAGCTGGGTGACGTCGGGATCATCTGTCTCTGGAGTACCTGTACATGCTGGGAGTTTCGGAGGAATCCGTGAGCCACGGGGACTCAGCAATCTAAGACCTTGGTGCCAGAACAGTCATTTTATTAGGTAGGGTAAGGGTGAAGTGTATCAGGCTGCAGCATCCTATGATTGCTTAAGTGTCTAACTTACGCAAAACAGAAGTAAAGGTGGTCTACACTAGCAGTCGGATTTACTTGATCACTAGGTGATCCTGAACACCTACCTACGACATTCATAACCCCATCGTGTTCCCGATCGAAGAGGGATCTTCGAAGGGACAGTCACGGTTACGCACACAGTTGGCAGTTTTATTTATTTATGTTTAAGTTCTCTAATACCGGATGTTATCAAAATATTCCAAGTTGCCACAAAACCGCGGGCACAGCTTTCCGAAAGATTAAGCCCTGCAGGGGTGCTCCAACTTGGCCATCACAAACGAACACAGGCCGCAAAGGCATCCTCTATCACGAATCTCGTGATCTCGTCGGATTCCTTAGAGGAAAACCTCAACTCTGGGGAAAACCAAAGCTTCACTGGGATTCCTATACGCAAGATATACCGCTAAGGTAAGACAAGGCTAGCAGGACCTCCCGTCGTATCGATGACCCTGATAAGAGCCGCGTATCTCAGTCTCAGGACACGACAAATGAGCTAGACGTCGGGATGGCTAAACCTCTGGGTGACCAGTGGGGCCCCGGACATCGCTCAGGTGGGGACAACACTTATGAGGAGCACTGGCCCGGGTTGTTGATTAAATTCCTCGGGGTAGCTATTCCCTATGCAGATTATTATGTGATTAGAAGATTAAAACCAAAGTTGGGTCCTGTCGGACAAGCCTTAACACTACGCGATTTATCAAGGGGGTCCCCATAACAACCCCGAACGTGTTAGGAGCGATCATTATGGAATCAAACACCGGTAACCGGTAACTAAGGCGGCAAGAACGGAACAAAGCACCCGGCAAAAGGCTAGGCCTCCCGTAATTTACCAAGTATATAGGTGCAATAATTAAATAACAGAATTAAAGATAATGATATCAAGCTCATGTTATCACATGAGGCAAGGCACCTGCAACTAACAATGCTAACATTAGTAGCTGAGCAAGCTTACTTAGCCATACAAGTTTGCTAGGAAGGAGTACGGTGTTTGGGCTCATGGCATTTCAAGAGGCAATTTAATTCAGTGGTAGGCAGCGAGCAATATGACATGGAAACGAAACTAACATAACAAGTCTAGAGATGGAATCAAGGTCATATCATTTTGCCTGTGATATCCTCAGCTTGGAATGATTCTGGTTCGTCCTGCACGTACTCTCCTGACTCCATGTATTCGTTCTCCGCTCCCGGTGCTATCCGACATAAGAATAACAGCCAATGAACAGCAGCACCACAAGATGCAACAATCACATGATGCATGAGATGAAAATTGAGCATGCACCACTATTTCTATCACTAGCACAAGCAAAATAAACTACTGCAAGTTTCTGGACAGAACTGTACACTAAGCTATTTTGACATGCATGAGAATGACATGAGCAGATGCGGCTCGTGAAAACGGTGCAAAACCATATAAAGAACATTGCAAACGGAGCTACGGATCAACGGGAATCAACAAAACAAGATATGAAGCTCTACGTGGAAGATTCGACACCACACACTGAAATGGCGCAAATCTGGTATTCCCAGGTTTCCAAGACATGTATAATTCCAACATGAATGGAATGGAGCAAGGAAGGACACCACAACACACACTAAGCACCCACATTGATCAAAATGACAAAACTACATAATCTGCCATAATCTGCATCTTAGCTATTTGGGAGCTACATGCAACATAGCTACATGCCTCCAAACATGACAAATAATATATGTGGCTGTCGCCAACCAAGATCACTACAAGCACCAGCAAGAATCACAGCAAAAGGAATTAAACTCTAGAAGATACAAGGCCACAAACTTTCCGAAAACCATCAGATCTCAGGGACTTAGTGAAAATTCCTGCAACTAAGTTTCTGTCTCTGTTCTGAAGCTTTTTGACAGCAATCAAAACACAACCTACTAGACTCCAAATGATTTGAAAATTGACAGGAAGCTTCAAAAATATACCAGGTTCAAAATCCTAGCACTGAAGTAAGGCTAGTTCTGAACAGAATGACCAGCACATCCTCATCGATAAGAGAACAAAATGTTTCCAGAATCCCACACTTAGTGAAATTTCAGAGTTCATCAATCTGGAATTTTTCAACCACATGCCCACTTTGTCTAGGCATAGTATGCACACACATTACACCAAGTGATAATTGACACCACTATAGTGTAGAGAAAAACCCCTACTACCAACACACAAAAACTCATGCCCTTGGGCTCCACCTATTCCATGGAATCAAGGCTCAAACTTGCCACAAATCTGAATATGCAACTCCATAAAGTACCCTACTAAGACAACAATTACAAAGGTTGGGTTCATGTGCACAATGACAAAGTGACATGGGGGTTTGAACCCCATGTTTGTGTCATGCACATCAACATCACAAGCACATCTACCAAACTATCCCCACACACAAACTCCATGCCCTCTCACATATAGACATGTGAAGGTGCATAGTTTTGCAAAGGTGGGGAAGTTCCGCACACACACATATACCCCACATCATTCACATCAACATCATGCTCTAGATCAACACACAAACCTACACATTTTATGATTGCAATAAACACTAGAACAAGCTCACACACACAAGATATATGTGGTGAGGGAGGGAACCCCTTCACTCACACAAACTTGCACAAGGCCACCATCATGAGGATGACTAGCACCCACATGCTCTAGCCTAGCAAGGCACACAAGTAAACTCACAAGTAAACACACACTTGCATGCAACACTTCCCTACACATGCCCATGAATCCACAAGCTCAACCTCAAGATATGTGACTTGTAGCAAAAGGAACAGAAACCACAAGCTGTTGATAGTAGCAAAAATAATGCCTCCATTCTACCTAGTGCACACAGTACATATACATGCCCAGGAACAACACATGGAAGAAACACACAAAAATAAAATAAAATGGGGGGAAGAGAGTTCGAACTCTGCACCTCCCCTAGTAAACAACAACATCACACCACTCTGCTAAGGATCAGACTTTGCTAGAACAGGGCTACACAGCAAGAAACCCTGCTCTGCTGCACTAGGCACTGTCGAGATATCAGCAAAAAAAGGGGGAGTGCATCAGCTAGGGATCAAACCCTGCACCTCAAGGAAACCAGCAGAGACATACACCAACGCGCTACGACACGGCTACTGTCAGAACGGGGAAACTAGACAACTAGCTACTACAAGCAGCCGATCCAGGCTCTGCTCCGAGACGCACCAGCAACACGGAGGCTACCGGGTTTCCTCGCCGTACTGCTGCTGCTGCGCTGCGCTACCGGAGGAGAAACGCACGCCTGCTACTAGCCGACGGCTACGCGGGGAGGGAGCCCTGCTACCTGCAACCTGAAACCACCACGTCTTCTACTTGAACTGCTGCTGCTGCTCTCGGCTGAGACTGCTACTGCTACTGCTATCGCAACCTCTACTGCTAGGCAGAGACTGCTCGACAAGAGCTACGCCGAAACCTCTGCTGCAGCAACTGCTACCGCGTTACAAGGGAGGAAAAGCCCCAGGCTTCGGGGTGGCAACTCCTACTGCTACTGCAGCCCACGAGCACCACACACCTGCAGCACGAGCACCACACAACAAGCACGATCTACTGCTGCTGCTCGAGACAGAGAGCACGCACGCGCACATACCGCATCCGGGCTGATCTACGAAGGAGGAAGGAAGGAGAGGTGGATCCTAACCTTGGGGAGGAAGTAGAGGTTCGGATCGGAGGAGGAGGGCGCCGGAGATGAGGCAGATCGACGACGATGAAGCCGGAACCGCAGATCGTAGAAGAGGAGATAGACCACCGGGTTCGCGCCGTTGACGAGGTCGAGCTTGTCGGTGTGGTCGCTCCCCGGGGCTTCTAGCGCCGGGAATGGGTCGACAGGATGAATAGAGAGCAGAGAGTTATGAGCTTCTTCCATGATCACCTTCCTGAGATCACCTTTCGGGACGACAAGGCGGTCCTCTAAAAACAAAGTGTCCCTGGCATCAACAGTGAAACACTTATACTTGGGGAGACTCTTTCCCACGCCAATCTTGACCTTCTTCACCATAGCGTCAAGTAGCTGAGCTGCTCTGACCTGATCTTCCAAGGTAGGAGAGATCTGAAGGTTCGCAAGAAAACCCTGAGGAACCAGCTGAAGATTGAGCTTCTTGAAAGACTCAGAAAGACCCGGCTGGAGAGGTTGTAGAATCAGACTGTTGCAATATGCCTTCCTGCTCAATGCATCTGCCACAACATTTGCCTTGCCTGGCGTGTACTCAACACTCGGATTAAAATCCTGGAGCATTTCCACCCAACGTGTTTGCCGAAGATTCAAGTTAGGCTGAGTGAAGATATACTTGAGGCTCTTGTGATCGGTGAAAACTTCAACCTTACGTTCCAACAAGAGATGTCTCCAAGTCATCAAGGCGTGCACAACAGCTGCTAGCTCGAGATCGTGCACATGATAGTTCTTCTCCGCAGGCTTCAGCTGCCTGGAGGTATAAGCAACCACCTTCCTATCTTGCATCAAGACTGCACGGAAACCCTGGAGAGAAGCATCGCAAAAGACCTGGTACGGCTTGGAATCATCCGGAGGGGCCAATACCGGAGTGGAGATAAGCTTCTCTTTGAGTGTATATAAAGCTAGTTGACACTCTGGAGACCAAACATACTTGACACCCTTCTGAAGAAGACTAGAGAGCGGCTTGGCGATTTTGGAGAAGTTCTCAACGAATCTTCTGCAATATCCGGCAAGACCAAGAAAGCTTCGAAGCTGCTTCACATTCTGCGGAGGTTCCCATTCAACAATGGCTTGAACCTTGGACGGGTCAACCTTAATGCCCTCGGCAGAGATAATATGCCCACGATAAACCACTTCTTTCAGCCAGAACTCGCACTTGGAAAACTTGGCATAGAGCTTGTATTCTCTCAGTTTATCAAGCACCAACCTGAGATGTTTCTCATGTTCTTCCTCATCCTCAGAAAAGACCAGAATGTCGTCGAGATAGAGCAAGACAAATTCATGCATAAATGGTGAGAAAATATAGTTAATCAAACGGCAAAAAGTCGGAGGAGCATTAGCCAGACCAAAATACATGACCGTATACTCATACGAGCCAAAACTGGTCCTGAATGCCGTCTTCCGAATGTCTTCCTCGCGAATGCGAATCTGATGATAGCCCATTCTGAGATCAAGCTTGGAGAATACTTTAGCACCTTTCAACTGTTCAAACAACTCATTTATGTTTGGAAGTGGATATTTGTTCTTGATTGTCTTCTTGTTCAATGGGCGGTAATCGACACACAGCCGGTCCGAACCATCCTTCTTCTTGACAAACAGAACACCACATCCCCACGGAGACGAGCTTGGTCTGATCAAACCCAAACGCTCCTGCTCATCGAGTTGCCTCTTGAGTTCCTTCAACTCTTCTGGACCCAGCTTGTACGGCCGTTTGCACACTGGCTCTGTGCCTGGCTCAAGCTCAATGACGAACTCCACTTCACGGTGCGTAGGCATGCCTGGCAGCTCTTCAGGAAAAACGTCTTGATATTCGCAGACTACTGGAACTTGCTCAATGGGATTGATCTCACCCTTTTCATTCAAGGAGAACAAGCGGATTGTGTCATTGTGCGCCGCGAATATAATCACATCCTTCGAAGAGTGGGTAAGTTTCACTTCTTTAGCTTCACAATCAATTGATGCCTTGTTCATGGCCAACCAGTCCATACCAAGGATCAAATCAATGTCGGACTTGCCCAAGACATACGGAGAGGCCAGAAACGAATAACTGCCCATCTTGATAGAAACATCGGGAGCACGGGTACTAGCATGCATGAACTTGCCTGGTGAAACTACTGACAACGGACTAGGAAGCTCTTCAACAGGAACATTATGCTTGGATGCAAACGGAATGGACAGGAACGAATGCGAAGCACCAGAATCAAACAAGACTTCAGGAGGACTATCATTGACAAGGAGGTTACCCATGATCACATCCGATGAATTTTGTGCCTCAGCTGCATTCACCATGTTGAGTCGAGCTGATCTGGGGTTGAACTTGACAAGAGCGTTGCTTGGAGGTTTGCTTGGAGGAGGAGGCGGCAGACGGAGCTGAGAAGTACATTTGTTGGCATAGTGACCCTTCTACCCACATTTGTGACAAGTGACATATGCTGGGTGCCGGAACCGAATCTGAGGAGGCCCTTGCTTCTGATGCTGGTATCTCTACTGGAAGCTAGGGTTGGGTGGGTGGGAAGAACCACGTCCACCTGAGTGCTTCGGCTGCTGCGAGTGCCGAGGAGGAGGAGGAGAAACCCAAAACCTATGTTGCTTCTGAACCACCTGAGTCGAGGAGGAGCTGGAATCTCTGAAGCGCTTCTTGGAGTTCTCCACCCTGAGCAAGGCTGCCTCTGCTCGGAGAGATAAGTTGTAGAACTTGTCAAACTCCTCAGGATCGTGCAAAGCAAGTGCTAACTGCAAATCCTCCTTCAAGCCACCCCTGAACTGATAGATCTTGCTCTTCTGATCCGGGACATCCTGCAGCGCGTAACGGGCCAGCTCGTGGAACTCGACATTGTACTTGTACACTGAATTGCTGCCCTGCTTCAAACGCCTGAACTTCTCACGCATCTCCTCAACAAAGCTGGAAGGGATGTAGTGGGACCCGAAGTCACGACAAAACTCATCCCAAGTCATCACCCTGCCACCTCTGGAGTCCTTAAGCTGCTGCCACGAAATAGAAGCCTGCCCCTTCAACTGGAACGTTGCAAACTTGACATAGTCCTCCGGACGCACCTTGCTACACTCGAAATGCTTGTTCATATCACGGATCCAATCTTCCGCATCAAACGGCTGGTCGCAAGAAGTGAACGTCTTAGGCTGGTTTGACAGGAACTGACTCAGATTGGCGAAGTGATTGCCACCCTGCTGAAAATTGCCCTGCTGATGATTGGCTCTCTCCTGGATCAACTGCAACAGCATCTGAGTGTTTGCATTAGTAGCTGCCATCGTTGCCTGCCAGGCCTCTGTAGGAGGAGGCAGCGGCGGCGGCGGAGGAGGAGGTGGAGGCGACATATCCTCACGCGCTGGGGTCTGACGAGTCGGTGGAGCCATCATAAAGACGGACAATATATTAGTCCACAGAACAATTGAAGATATTGCTGAATCAAAAGACAGAATATCTGAATAGAATTTAGTATTGCACTCGAACAACATAGCAAGAGTGCATCCTCAAAGTAACAGAAGACAAAATTCCGATAAGGACCACTACAAACAAGTGTGAGCTTGAACTGCTCGGAACAAATATAAGACCGAGATTTCCCAAACCTCAATCAAGCGTCTGTAGGAAGATAGTCCTATAAGATACTACTAGACATCCCACCTATGAATTCCCGAAAGAACTGGTCATGCAATCAGGTACATCGATACAAAGAGTATTTCACACAACTCCTAAACTAACACGTCACCTGTATCACATCCTTCAACACACGACCAGCATCTCGGACCTTCATCTACAACAGATCCTCGTGATCACAACGATACAAAGTGTGGTCATAACCCCGAACAATCTACACCAGTACTGGGGACATCAGGGTTATCTCGTCACTACCCGTATTGAAGCAATAACGAAAACCCTCCGTTCTTACATACTCAGAAATCTGAATGATGGCGATGTGCGCGATAATCCCTGGAACTCAACTCCCCTGATACTTAGAGCAGATAGGAGGCACCAGGACATGACTCCGTCACATCGAAATCATATAGATTTCACAAATACCCGCGTGATCCTAATTTTTTTTTGAGCGAGAAAAGGAGTAGAGTTAAAGATATCCTAAGACGGGAACCTCACCAGAGCAAAGAAGAGGAGAAAAAAGAAACCTACTCTCCGATATAACTAAGACTCAAAACATTTTCCTAGACTCGACTCGGCCAAATACGATCACACAAAGGCTCCTATGGTCGTAAGGCTCTGATACCAACTTGTAACGACCAAGATGCGGTCCTTTCCGATCTGGGGGTCGAGGCCCCCGAATAGGAAAGAAGCGCATCTAAGCGTTTCGCAAGCAAGTAACATAGCACAAATAATAATGAAAGTAGACAATTTGGGATTCAACTGTCTTCTTATTAATAACTCAGAGTACAACACAGATACAATCAAGGTAGTTCCGTTACGGACTACAAAACATGGGAAAAAGCTATGCTACCCTGCTGCAGGCCCACGATCACGACCACGCCTCAGTCCTCTGGATAGTTCACGTAGAGGCGGTCTGTCTCCTCGTCGTACTGCCACGCCAGCTGGGTGACTTCGGGATCATCTGTCTTTGGAGTACATGTACCTTCTGGGAGTTTCGAAGGAATCCATGAGCCACGGGGACTTAGCAATCTAAGACCTTGGTGCCAGAACTAGTCATGTTATTAGGTAGGGTAAGGGTGAAGTGTATCAGGCTGCAACATCCTATGATTGATTAAGTGGCTAACTTACGCAAAACAGAAGTAAAGGTGCTCTACGCTAGCGGTCGGATTTACTTGATCACTTGGTGATCCTGAACACGTACCTACGGCATTCATAACCTCACCATGTTCCCGATCGAAGAGGGATCTTCGAAGGGACAGTCACGGTTACGCACACAGTTGGCAGTTTCATTTGTTTATGTTTAAGTTCTCTAATACCGGATGTTATCAAAATATTCCAAGTTGCCACATAAACGCGGGCATGGCTTTCCGAAAGATTAAACCCTGCAGGGGTGCTCCAACTAGTCCATCACAAACGAACACAGGCCGCAAAGGCATCCTCTATCACGAATCTCGTGATCTCGTCGGATTCCTTAGAGGAAAACCTCAACTCTGGGGAAAACCAAAGCTTCACTGGAATTCCTATACGCAAGATATACCGCTAAGGTAAGACAAGGCTAGCAGGACCTCCCGTCGTGTCGACGACCCTGATAATAGCCGCGTATCTCAATCTCAGGACACGACAGATGAGCTAGACGTCGGGATGGCTAAACCTCTGGGTGAGCAGTGGGGCCAACACTCATGAGGAGCACTGGCCCGGGTTGTTGATTAAATTCCTCGGGGTAGCTATTCCCTATGCAGATTATTATGTGATTAGCAGATTAAAACCAAAGTTGGGTCCTGCTGGACAAGCCTTAACACTACGCGATTTATCAAGGGGGTCCCCATAACAACCCCGAACGTGTTAGGAGCGATCAATATGGAATCATACACAGGTAACCGGTAACTAAGGCGTCAAGAACAGAACAAAGCACCCGGCAAAAGGCTAGGCCTCCCGTAATTTACCAAGTATATAGGTGCAATAATTAAATAACAGAATTAAAGATAATGATATCAAGCTCATGTTATCACATGAGGCAAGGCACCTGCAACTAACAATGCTAACATTAGTAGCTGAGCAAGCCCACTTAGCCATACTAGTTTGCTAGGAAGGAGTACGATGTTTGGGCTCATGGAATTTCAAGAGGAAATTTAATTCAGTGGTAGGCAGTGAGCAATTTGACATGGAAACGAAACTAACATAACAAGTCTAGAGATGGAATCAAGGTCATATCCTCTTGCCTGTGATATCCTCAGCTTGGAATGATTCTGGTTTGTCCAGCACGTACTCTCCTGACTCCACGTATTCGTTCTCCGCTCCCGGTGCTACCCGACATAAGAATAACAGCCAATGAACACCAGCACCAGAAGATGCAACAATCACATGATGCATGAGATGAAAATTGAGCATGCACCACTATTTCTATCACTAGCACAAGCAAAATAAACTACTGCAAGTTTCTGGACAGAACTGTACACTAAGCTATTTTGACATGCATGAGAATGACATGAGCAGATGCGGCTCGTGAAAACGGTGCAAAACCATATAAAGAACATTGCAAACGGAGCTACGGATCAACGGGAATCAACGAAACAAGATATGAAGCTCTACGTGGAAGATTCGACACCACACACTCAAATGGCACAAATCTGGTATTCCCAGGTTGCCAAGACATGTATCATTCCAACATGAATGGAATGGAGCAAGGAAGAACACCACAACACCAACTAAGCACCCACATTGATCAAAATGACAAAACTACATAATCTGCCATAATCTGCATCTTAGCTATTTGGGAGCTACATGCAACATAGCTACAGGCCTCCAAACATGACAAATAAAATATGTGGCTGTTGCCAACCAAGAGCACTACAAGCACCAGCAAGAATCACAGGAAAAGGAATTAAACTCTAGAAGATACAAGGCCACAAACTTTCCCAAAACCATCAGATCTCAAGGACTTGGTGAAAATCCCTGCAAGTAAGTTTCTGTCTCTGTTCTGAAGCTTTTTGACAGCAATCAAAACACAACCTACTGGACTCCAAATGATTTGAAAATTTACAGGAAGCTTCACAAACATACCAGGTTCAAAATCCTATCACTGAACTAAGGCTAGTTCTCAACATACGGACCAGCACATCCTCATCTATAAGAGAAGAAAATGTTTCCAGAATCCCAGACTTAGTGAAATTTCAGAGTTCATCAATCTGGAACTTTTCAACCACATGCCCACTTTGTCTAGGCATAGTATGCACACACATTACACCAAGTGATAACTGACACCACTATAGTGTAGAGCAAAACCCCTACTACCAACACACAAAAACTCATGCCCTTGGGCTCCACCTATTCCATGGAAGCAAGGCTCAAACTTGCCACAAATCTGAATATGCAACTCCATAAAGTACCCTACTAAGACAACAACTACAAAGGTTGGGTTCATGTGCACAATGACAAAGTGACATGGGGGTTTGAACCCCATGTTTGTGTCATGCACATCAACATCACAAGCACATCTACCAAACTATCCCCACACACAAACTCCATGCCCTCTCACATATAGACATGTGAAGGTGCATAGTTTTGCAAAGGTGGGGAAGTTCCACACACACACATATACCCCACATCATTCACATCAACATCATGCTCTAGATCAACACACAAACCTACACATGTTATGATTGCAATAAACACTAGAACAAGCTCACACACACAAGATATATGTGGTGAGGGAGGGAACCCCTTCACTCATACAAACTTGCACAAGGCCACCATCATGAGGATGACTAGCACCCACATGCTCTAGCCTAGCAAGGCACACATGTAAACTCACAAGTAAACACACACTTGCATGCAACACTTCCCTACACATGCCCATGAATCCACAAGCTCAACCTCAAGATATGTGACTTGGAGCAAAAGGAACAGAAACCACAACTGTTGATAGTAGCAAAAATAATGCCTCCATTCTACCTAGTGCACACAGTACATATACATGCCCAGGAACAACACATGGAAGAAACACGCAACAAAAATAAAATAAAATGGGGGGAATAGAGTTCGAACTCTGCACCTCCCCTAGTAAACAGCAACACCACACCACTCTACTAAGGATCAGACTTTGCTAGAACAGGGCTACACAACAAGAAACCCTGCTCTGCTGCACTAGGCATTGTCGAGATATCAGCAAAAAAAAGGGGGAGTGCATCAGCTAGGGATCGAACCCTGCACCTCAAGGAAACCAGCAGAGACATACACCAACGCGCTACGACACGGCTACTGTCAGAACGGGGAAACTAGCCAACTAGCTACTGCAAGCAGCCGATCCAGGATCTGCTCCAAGACGCACCAGCGACACGGAGGCTACCTTGTTTCCTCGCCGTACTGCTGCTGCTGCGCTGCACTACCGGAGGAGAAACGCACGCCTACTACTAGCCGAAGGGAGCCCTGCTACCTGCAACCCGAAACCACCACGTCTTCTACTCGAACTGCTGCTGCTGCTCTCGGCCGAGACTGCTACTGCTACTGCTATCGCAACCTCTGCTGCTCGGCAGAGACTGCTCGACAAGAGCTACGCCGAAACCTGTGCTGCAGCAACTGCTACCGCGCTACAAGGGAGGAAAAGCCCCATGCTTCGGGGTGGCAACTCCTACTGCTACTGCAGCCCACGAGCACCACACACCTACATCACGAGCACCACACAACAAGCACGATCTACTGCTGCTGCTCGAGACAGAGAGCACGCACGTGCACATACCGCATCCGGGCTGATCTACGAAGGAGGAAGGAAGGAGAGGTGGATCCTCACCTCGGGGAGAAATTAGAGGTTCGGATCGGAGGAGGAGGGCGCCGGAGATGAGGCATATCGACGACGACGAAGCCCGAACCGCAGACCGAAGAAGAGGAGGCAGACCATCGGGTTCGCGCCGTTGACGAGGTCGAGCTCATCGGTGTGGTCGCTGCCCGGGGCTTCTAGCGCCGGGAATGGGTCGCGGGGAACCACCCCGAGCTCCTGGACATGCTGGCCGGCGCCGGAGACGACAAACGCAATGAGGACGGCGTGACGGGCTACTGCTATCTCACCGCTACCCTACAGAGGCTTACCTACCGACGTGAGATGAGAGAGAGGGAAGGGTGAGAGGTGGCGGCGGCGGTCTGGGGAGAGGGGAAACCCTAGGAGTGGGAGAGGCACGGACGCCAACACGTTTTAAAGGGGGGGGGGGTCCTCGACGTCCGCGCTCACGGCGTCGGGCTTGCCCTCTCTGGAGCCTGACGGAAAGGAGGCAATGGGAGGACACGCTGTTTGTAGGTGGAGGAGGGAGGCCGCACGCTGTGCTCCTGTGCGTAGAGGTATGGGCCAGGGGAAGGAGCTGGGCCGCCAGGGAGAAAGAAGCCCACCTGAGCGCCACAAGAGGAGAAATAAATCCCTGGCCTCTCTAATTTTAAATACAACATACAACTAAATCCTAGGTAAACTAAGGGCTTAAAAGAAAAAGAAGGAAATAAAATAAAATATCCCTAGGCATAAGGGAATTATGCCCCAATTGAATGAAATACCAAAAAGGCTAATTGGGCAACTAAAATAATTGCCAAACAGATTTAATTAAATCTGAAATAAAGGAAAACCTCAAGCACAAGAGGTTTTAAAAACCCCTCTCCTACATGCCCACACGCTAAATAAAAATGGGCTAAAGGTGTAACATTTATAAGGCAACATAGGAGCAAACATGTTTTGAACTTGGGAATAAAAGAGAGGAAAGGGTTAGAACCTAATTAAGGGGGTTTGAAAAATATGCGAAGCAAGGCACACTTCACTACATCACACCGCATTGTCACATGTAATCACAAGATCACTTTGCAACAACAAGAACACATGGGCATGCAATGATATGCTATGCATGCATGCATGAGAAGGAAATAGTAAGGAACACACATGAAATCATGGTACCAACTTTAACATCATAAACTGTGACAAGGTGGACCCACATTCAATGGATCCAAAATAGGGAAGGATACATATGGGGCACTACAATTTCCCCCCTTCGGCCGCGCCAGGTTCCGCCTCGAGACGGCGACACTTCGTCCCGAAAGTCTTCTCCTTAATTTTTTAGGTCGAAGGAGCATATATACCACAAGATGGGCGCCAAAGGTGGGCCACGTGCCCCACTAGACATCAGGCCGCACCAGTGGTGCGTCGCACGCCCTCGTGTCTAGTGGCCGCCTAGTGGCCCCCTTCGACAATTCTTCTTTCAAGTATTTTCATTTAGTATAAATAAATCTCCATAATTTTTTAGCTCAATTGGAGATGTGCGGAATAGGTATTTCTGACGTAGATTTTTCAGGTCTAGAATTCCATCTGCCGGTATTCTCATTCTCCCACTTGATGTAAACCTAGCATATTATGAGAGAAAAGGCATTAGAATTACTCCACCGAGTGGTAAAATGCATAAAAACACTATAAATAACATTAGTAAAACATGATGCAAACTGGATGTATCCGGGGCTGCCACGGAGTACCAACACGCGTTGGGGGCACTGAACTGAAGCTCCACAGGTGGCACGTCGGGGTGCTGCCATAGACCTCACTGTTGTAGTGAAGCATCACCGTGGGGCGTTCGAAGGGAGCACTCATGGGGCACTGATGCTGGTGCTGCTGCAGTGAACCGCCACCAGGAACGTTGGGTTCTGCATTGGAGCTCGCCGGGTCGACATGGCGCTGCAGTGAAGCTCCGTCGATGGCACGTCGATGTGCTCCCATGGAGATCGTCGGGCCGGCGTAGCGCAATGAAGCTTTGCCGGTGGCACACGTCAAGGTGCTGCTATGGAGCTCGCCGTGCCGGCATGGAGCTGTAGTGAAACATCGTCGGATGCTGCCTGGTGCTGGGATGGAGTACTGATGGAGCGTTGATGGCACCATAGTGAAGCATCACCATCGATGTCTGGTGCTATGTTGGAGCTCGTCGCGCGAGCATGGCGCTGTAGTGAAGCTTCCTCGACAAATGGAGCAACGTTGCGGGTAGGGCAAGGGGTGTGTTTCCTTGTATGAGCCAGGCGGTGCTGCTCCCCATCAATATGCGCTTCATTGCGATGAGAGGATGATGAACCAGCCGTTGATATTGTGCGAATCCAACGGGTAACGATCGATGGATCTGACGGTCCAGCACCCGACTGATTTCCTCAAGAAATTGATCGGATCATCCGTAGCATGTGCCTTTTACTTTTGAGGGAGAAAGGGGAGATGTAGCATAGTTTTTTTCTTTGTTTCTTGATGATGTGATATATTTTTTAATTAATTTGTGAATAAAGAACTTCCATAACAGAATAGAGCCACTATTACAGTCTTGTTGAGATAAGATGTCAACCTCATAGGGGCACTGCTACTGCAACAAAAGACCTTCCAACGGCGCCAGAAATAGGAGTGTTGCTTGATACTCCTCAGCAACGGCACCAGGAATCCTTCAGCTGCGGCTACGCCTTAAGGGACTTCCTAGACAAGTATGCAAAGGATTTCCCCCGTGGCCTTGGAGCCTTGCGTTGGTGTTCCCTCGAAGCAGAAAGGGTGATGTAGCATAGCGGTGGTAAGTATTTCCCTCCGTTTGAGAACCAAGGTATCAATCCAGCGGAGGAGTATCTCAAGATCCTGCACAAACACAAAAGCTTGCTACCAACGCTATGAAGGGGTTTTCAATCCCTTATAGATTGTTTGCCAAGTGAGAACTGAAAGAAACAAAGTAACAAAGCAAAGTAAAAGCGGAGGTGTAAACGATGGATGTGAATAGACCCGGGGGCCGTAGTGTTTACTAGTGGCTTCTCTCATGAAAGCAAGTAGACGGTGGGTGAACAAATTACTGTCGAGAAATTGATAGAACCATGCAAAGTCGTGACGATATCTACGCAATGATTATATCTATAGGCATCACGTCCAAAACAAGTAGACCGATACTTTCTGCATCTACTACTATTACTCCACACGTCGACCGCTATCCAGCATGCATCTAGTGTATTAAGTCCATAAGAACAGAGTAACGCCTTAAGCAAGATGACATGATCTAGAGGGATAATCTCAAACCAATGATAAAACCCCCATCTTTTTACCCTTGATGGCAACTACTTGATGTGTGCCTTGCTACCCCTACTGTCACTGGGAAAGGTCACCACATGGTAGAACCCAAAACCAAGCACTTCTCCCATTGCAAGAATCATAGATCTAGTTGGCCAAACAAAACCCAAGACTCGGAGAGACTTACAAGGATATCAAATCATGCATATAAGAAATCAGCAAAGACTCAAATATATATCATAGATAATCTGATCACAAATCCACAATTCATCGGATCTCGACAAACACACCGCCAAAGAAGATTACATCGGATAGATCTCCATGAAGGTCATGGAGAACTTTGTATTGAAGATCCAAGAGAGAGAAGAAGCCATCTAGCTACTAACTACGGACCCGTAGGTCTGAAGTGAACTACTCACGAGTCATTGGAGGGGCGGTGATGATGATGAAGAAGCCCTCCAACTCCAAAGTCCCCTCCGACAGGGTGACGGGAAGGGTCTCCAGATGAAATCTCGCGGAAACGGAAGCTTGCGGCGGCGGAGAAGTATTTTTGAGTCTCCCCTGATTTTTTGCTGAATATTTGGGAATATATAGGCCAAGGATCTAGGTCAGGGGGCGGCCAGGGAGGCCACAAGCCCTCACACCGCCGCCTCCCCTGGTGGCGGAGTGGGAGCTTGTGGGCTCCCTGGAGCCCACCTGGCTTAGCCCAGAGTCCCCCTCATCTTCTTCTGTTCGGGAAAAAAATCATTTCGGGGTTTTTATTCCGTTTGGACTCCGTTTCAAAATCAGATCTGAAAAGAGTCAAAACACAGAAAAAACAGGAACTGGCATTTGGCACTGAATTAATAAGTTAGTCCCCAAAAAGATATAAAAAGGTACATAAAACATCCAAAGAAGACAAGATAACAGCGTGAAACCATAAAAAATTATAGATACGTTTGAGATGTATGAGGCACTATGGAGCCAAACAAGAGCATTTATAACCGACCCCCTATAAATAATGGAATATCTTATGGAGTAAAAAATATGGGGTAACCGATCCTCTAAGTTTTGTTCGGACCTAGCCGACCCCCTGTGTTTAACGGAGTAAAAAATCATTTTCATTTCATTTTCGGTCACCTAAACATGTTTTTTTTCCACTTTATTCATTCAACAACATTTTGATACATTGTGTACTTAATTCATTAATTCTTTGCTACAAGAGCAAGACCAAAGAAAACAAGAACCACAATTAGACATTTTAAAATATATCAAACTTTTAGAATTGCTACTACTAGTTGGATTAATATCTTATTTATGTCTTCCTTATTGATTTATGGATTCTCGAACTTGCACACTTTTTTCTTCTTCGATTTTAAAGAAGTAGACGTTGCTCCCCGTTTAGTCTTTTCTCTAGTCTCATCTCTAGCCTCAATTCTAGCAACGAGTGAATGAATATCTGTCAAATTTCTTGCTATCAATAAATTGATGTATTGTTTTTCCCAATACCAAAACTTGCACCCTTCCTATGCATATTGAAATAAACAACGATCTATCGAAATTGCGCCGAATCCGGTGAACAACCGACTCGAAACAAGCACATACCCCATCTTTTCTGCACTTAAATAACACCATTCGGGATGTTTCGGTGTGGTCGAAAGTCAGCGCACCATCTGCAACAGGGAGTGGTTGCACTTTATGACCGATAACAATGAGCCGAGGAGCCGCTGGGCCAACATCGAGAGGGCTTGTATTGGCCTACGAACTGCCGACGGGAGAGATTCAAGTGACTAGAGGAGAAACTAATGCCTCCATGCGGCACGGAGGCATTGTCGGGGATGTGTGATCCAGTTCTCGGTTAATCCACGGCAAGGCGCGGTCGTCGGCGATCGGAAGCTCCAAATCCAGCGGCAACGGCGGGAAGCGCAAATCCACCGGTTCTCTACTAGGGAGGGGACGCTGAGGCACAAATCCAGGTGACGACGGAGCCTACGGAGCAGCCGCGATGGCGGGCGGGTGTTGACAGGGGTGGGAGGGGTTGCGCCAGTGCAAATGCGACATGGGAGTGGAGGGGTAGGCAGTGGAGGAGAGGCGTGAATTTTACTCGGTCGTCGAGCGGTGGAGTATATATAAGAGTTTGGGGCCGTAGGAAAATTTATACTCCCTTACAACAGAATGGGGATTGGCTAGGTGTTGGTTAGTGGAATAGAAACGGATTTTTACCCCACTAACCAGTTATAGGGGATCGGTTAGAAATGGCCTTAGGTAATAACCGACCCATTTGGGCGAGAGAATGGCTAACTTTGTTGTGTTCTCGGATTAACATGATTTCATGTGGATGGATGGTATGTCTCCGAACTATCTATAATGTTTGACTATTTCATGCTATTATTTTATCAACCCTAGATACTTTATATATAATTTTATATCATTTTTTGGACTAACCTATTAACTCAGTGCCTAGTGCGAGTTGCTGTTTTTTGCTTGTTTTCTTGTTTTTTAGAAAATAATACCAAACGGAGTCCAAATGTGAAAAAACTTTTTGTCATTTTTTCTGGACTAGAAGACTCCCTAGAAGCTTTAGGGGAGGTTTAGAAGACCTACGAGGAGACAATAAGCCATCAGGGTGCGCCCTCATGTCTTGTGGAGCCCTCGTGGCTCCGTCTGACCTAGTTTTGTCTCTATAAATTCTCATATATTCTAAAAAAATAGAGCGAGACCCAAAACAATTTTCCCGCCGCTGCAAGTCCGTCTTCTTCCATTATCCTATCTGGAGGCCTTTTCCAATACTCTGTCGGAGGGGGAATCGATCATTGGGCCATCTTCATCAACCTTGTTGCCTCCATGATAATGTGTGAGAAGTCTATCACAGACCTACGGGTCCATAGTAATTAGCTAGATGGCTTCCTCTCTCTCTTTGATTTTCAATACGCGACACGTCTCCAATGTATCTATTTTTTTATTATTCCATGCTTTTATATTATCAACCTTGGATGGTTTATATATATTTATATGATGCTTTATATCATTTTGAGCACTAACCTATTAACATAGTGCCCAGTTGCTGTTGTTGTTTTCTACATGTTTTTGGCTTTTCACGAAAACGATACTAAACGAAGTCCAAATGCAACAAAACTTTTTGTTATTTTTTTTGAGATAATAATAAGACCTGAAAGCTTCGGGGGAAGTTAGAAGGATATATGGAGTGCCCCCAAGCCAAGGGCGTGCCTAGGGGGGTGGTTGTGCCATGTTGGCTTGGGGCCAGCTCTCGACTCATCCTGAATAGACTCCGCCTCTATAAATCCTATTTAGTGGAGAAAACACCAGAGAGCCATCCAAAACGCTTTTTCCTCTGTAGCAAGTCTTTGTTCCTCCGTGATCCCATCTGGAGCCATGTTCTGGTGCCTTATCGAAGGAGATCAATCACGGAGGGCCTCTACATCAACCTTGCTGCTCCCATGGTGATATGTGAGTAGTTTACCACACATCAATGGGTCCGTAGTTAGTACCTAGATGGCTGTAACACTCCAGAGTCATGCTATAGTGACCTCACACTAATGGTTCCATGTCATCACGGTTTACATAGCCAAATTGCCACTTGATAAAAAACAAAGCCAAATTGAAATTTAAATAAAGTGAAATAAATTATTTCGTCAAACTATCAAACAAAATTGTTGGTTAGGTGGCAAATATTCCCTAAGTAATTATCTTAAGGAAAACAACATCACATGAACCACCAACATGCCCCTAGGAATTATAAAGTGAGAAAGCAGCAAATAACTTTATCTTTTCAATTTCTAAAAATATTGAAATTTACAAATTACTCTAAAAAATTGTGCAACACCACAATATTGTGCATGATTTATGTGCCAAGTTTCATAGATAACAAAATTCATTTGGTGGGCCAACTAAGTGCAAAATAGTAAAAAGAAAATATAAAGAAAGGAAAATAAAAATAGAGAAGGGGGGAAGGGGCACTTTGCACTCGGCCTAGTGCATAGTGCCAACCCATGTGGCCGAGCTGGCCCATCCAGGCCTTCCCCTTACTCCCCCTTGTTCACCCCGCTCAATGGCCGCTCGGAGCACGTCCGTGGCCGTGGATGGCCACGTGCCGGCCATCCGCCATGCCCCCGAGCCGGATAAGGTCATCCCCTCCGGAGGAACCCTAACCCTCTCCCTGCTCCTCCCTCGCGCCATTTTTCTCCTCCGCAATGGGCCGCTGATCTACACTCCCCGTGGATGTCATCATCGTCGCAACCACCAAACTCCCGGACGCCGAAAAATAGGTCTAGGAGCAGCGCAGTGGTCGACTCCTTCAAATAGGCCAACGGGATCAATCGGGAAGCCATCCATCATCGCCATCGCCCGCTTCTTCGTCGCCGGTGTCCGATCGCCGCCACTGTTGATTTGCAATGTCCACGACATTATCGACCTCCCCGTGTTGTTGCTCGACACCACTTTGAGCACCGTGTCCAACCCCTCTCCCCGTGATCTTCGTTTATAGTCGTAGCTCGCCACTGTCGTCTTCGTGACTGGACGAAGCTCTATCGCCACCATTTCCATGAGCATCGTGCACACACACCTGCTCCGCCCGAACCTTTGACCCTGTCGTGCTCCTGGTGAGTCGTTGTTGCTTCCTAGCTAGATAGCTTGCTTGCTCGCGCCATGGTTTGTTGTTTTCGCAAAGATCCCGAACTCTGGCGCCGCTCGTGGTGGTCGCCATCAATGTTCTAGCCCTCCCTGCGACACACCAGTTCCACCATCGTGTGTGGGATGTCGTGTGTGACCAAACGTGCTAGCTCGCGCGTCAAACGAGGGCGTGGGTGTGAATATCGGCCACCACCCATGCGTGCCACCGCAAAATGTGGTCGCTGGCGTTACTCTTGTCCCTGGAGCTGACCTGGCCACCACGTGGCCCTACCCTGTGCCGCTGTCAACGGGCTCCACGGGTCCTATTAACCTAGTCAACTACTAACTGGGCAACACCTAGTCACTTGTAGTAGCCCCCACCTAAGTAACCCAATTGACTTAATTTAATCTAATTCGGTTAAATAGATTAGGCACTGACATCCCGACCCCACATGTTAATTAAGATATTTTATATTAATTAAACCATGTTAATTAACCCCTCTGAGTGACAGAAGGGCCCCACTGGTGAGTTGACCGGTCAACTGGTCCATAGTTGACTGCTGACTCAGCAGTAAAGTACCCCCCATCACTTTGTGGTGCATTGGTGGGTGAACTGGACTTGGTGCACCTAGTCTTTTCCCGTATATTTTCAAATTAATACAATTCCAGTAATTTCAGAATATTAATAAAACTTTGAAACATCATATAAAATAGTCTATAAGTTAGATGAAAATAATTTATATATAAAAAATGATCTGAAAAATATAACGAATCTGAATATACTATGTGCATAGCTGCGACACCCCTCTAGCATAATGAACATGGACATTTTGCATGAGGATCATATATCCAGAAAATACTTGGAACCAGGAAAATATTACCACATATTTTCCCTCTTCCTTTAAAATTCTTAGGGATACATTAGAGCATGTCACCCACACATCTTGTCGTGCTATTGCATTTGTGTTGCATTTGATTTGTCTATTATTAATTTGTTTCCCCTCCGTTACTTCCTTTCCGGTAGACCCCGAGACGAAGGTTGACCCGGTGATCGACTACTTCACCGTCGAGGATCCGTATGGATCTGCTGAGCAACCACCGAAGCAAAACCCCCCTTGATCATCCCCACATCATCCAATTCTGTCTCCCACGTGCTTGCATTAGAATTTGCTACTGTATTTGATTGCTCCTATTATGATGCATACTTGATTTTGCAACCTGCTATTGTTACCTACCTACTTATCCTATATGGTTAGTATATGTTGGATGATGACCCACGAGTGTCCCCTCCCCTTGTCCTTGTTGCCCCGCTACATTAAGAGACGATTCGATCCAGGGGGTTGACGAGCCAAGACCGTCACATCACCACACACACACACCCTCGTTAGTTGTACGATGCTACAGGACCACTATCGTCTGCCGAGGATGATGGAAGATTCAATCCAGGTGATCGACGAGACAAAATCGGCACATCATCGCACACCCCTTGGATGGACGACACTACAAGACTACTATCGATTGTCGAGGGTGATACGTTCTAGTTCATTCTGACGGTTACACCAAATGGAAATGCATTGAGGGTGATTTTTCGGAGTTCCCGCTTGATGACAAGGACACACTATTACCTTTACCTGTTACCCCAATTACTGGTACCGTGGGCCTGAAGGGACATGCGATACCACCCCGGTTGAGGTGGACCCGAGTTCCTGATAGTTTCTTGTGGAGTCGGGTTGACTTGGAGGGTACCCGCGAGATAACTAGGCGGCATGGACGGACATTCTTTGCCCATGCCGTAAGTACACGAGACGGGGCGACAAGATCCGTAGGATCGCTGATCGTTTCCACGAGCTACCAATAAACTAATGGGTTTGGATATGTGATCTGAGTAGGACTCTCGCCTTTATCGCACTAACCACCACGCGGGAATAAGTATGGCTAATAATCCGCAAGTGCAAGGAATCATCATAGCACTTTCCAAATATGGAATTGGTAAGTATGGAGTGTCGAATCCACAAGGAGCTAAATGTAAGATCAAAATTCTCTGAAGTCCTATCGGCCACCGATACGACTCTACATACACTGAACGTTTGCTTCTATGTAGTAACGAGAAATAAAACAACGTTGTGGGTATAAATAGGATAATGTTGCATGAAATTGGAGAACTAAAATATAAAAATAGTTGCTGCACTAAATTGAGTTAGAATATATTACAATATATTACACATAGCGAGTGTGGAATAATGATGGTATGGTGTGTGGAATCATCCTAGGAAATTGATAACAAGATCGTTAATCATTCTTGCAATTTTATATGAGGGAGAGGCATGAGCTAACATACGCTCCGTACTTGGATCATATGAACTTATGATTTGATATCTAGCAAGCATCCGCAACTACTAGAAATCCTGAAGGTAAACCCAACCATAGCATTAAACATCAAGTCCCCTTTACTCCCATACGTAAACAACCCCCTTACTCGGGTGTAAGCTTCTGTCACTCTAGCCACCCACTATAAGCGAATCATGAACATATTACAACACCCTCCAGCGTGAATCCTTCACGTGTGTTCCTCCCGGAAGGCACCTTAGGTCAGCACCAAAATAAAACATACACTCAAACCAATCAAGATCATCAATCAATCCAAAGGACAAGATAGATCTACTCAAACATCATAGGATGGAAACATATCATTGATTAATAATATGTGGCATGAAACACCATGTTCAAGTAGGGGACTACAGTAGGGTGCGGGAGAGTGGACCACTGAAAAGAGATGAGGATGTTGATGAAGACGGTGATGTTGATGAAGACGATCACCGTGGCGATGACTTCCCTAGCGGTACGCCGGCGCCACTAGCAGAGAGGTGAGAGAGTCTCCCCCTTAGGCTTCCTCCTCCATGGCCTCTCCCCATCTAGGGAGAGGTTCTCCCTATGTTCCTTGGTCGCCATCGCTCCTAGAGGGGCGAGAGCCCCTCCGAGATTAGACCTCTCTCTCTCTCTCCGTTTCTCTCCTGGTTTTGCTGCCTTTTCTCGCCCTTCACTATTTCTAACATTTCCGGAGATCTGTAACTCCAATCAAGCTAAAATTATTTGGGGATTTTTATCATGAAAATATCTTTGTTGCAACAAAAGTAGAGCCTCAACTGACTTAAGGGATCGCCACAAGCCATCAGGGCGTGACCACCCCCGTGGTTGTGCCTTGTTGTCTTGTGAGCGCCTCGGACATCGTGCGTCGTTGATTGTTTTTCCAAAAATTCACATATATTCTAAAAAATATCTCTGTAAATTTTTATCGCGTTTGGAGTGTGTTTGATATGAATTTTCTGTGAAACAAAAAACACACAAAAAACAGAAAGTGGCACTAGGCACTAAGTAAGTAAGTTAGTCAAAAAATAATATAAAATGTTGCCAAAAGTATATTAAAGTTGTAGAGTATTGGCATGAATACTTGATAAATTATCGATACGTGGAAGACGTATCAACATCCCTAAGCGTAATTCCCTCTCGTCCTCGTGTAGGTAAATAATAAAAATAATAATTTATGAAGTGTAAATGCTAGCATAGTATATAAGTTTGACCAATGTTATTTCCAATCACTTTTTCTAGCATCATAAAATAGCAACTCTTTTCTCATAGAACTTCTCATGATCAAGTAACAAGCTAATCACATGTTAAACTATAGACAATAAACTTTCTTGAAAACTAGCAAACTATGATTTCAGTCATCAAACAATTACAATTAATCTTATTTTCAGGAAGGATGTGTGTAAGAGCTTAGATTTAGCAAATTCCACATACTCAACTATCATTTAGTCTTCCATGATTTCTGACACTCAAGGCATACTTTTAGAACAAGCAGTTTCAATTATACACATAGGAAGATAGGGGCTTAATGTTCTGCCTCCCAACTTATTTATTTGAGGGATAATTTCAACAATTATAAATCATGATCACCTATATCCAACTGGATATATGGCCTTGATCTTTCCCCACCACATGATGCTTCCCAACTAAAGAATTAATAGATTGGAATAGGGATGAACGTTATTGACACTTGCATAAAAGTAAAAATAGAAAAGTAAATGATAGGCCCTTGGCAGAGGGAAGTAGAGGTTTCCATGCGCTTTTTATTTTTGGATGTGCAATCTCTTAATGAAAAGAAACGTCACTTTATTTCACCCCTTTTGATAGCAAACTTTATTATGCAGTCCGTCACTTTTATTTCTTTGCCATCACAAGATCATACAAAGCTTATTTTCCCTTACAATAAAAGATCGTACATGTTTAGGAGCAACTTTTATTGCCTTGTGCACCGATGAAAACTTAGTTGAAGGGTCTTATTCAATCCATAGGTAGGTATGGTGGACTCCCATGGCAAGAAACTGGGTTGAAGGGTTACAGATGCATGAGTAGTATCTCTACTTAGTGCGAATTTTTGGGCTAGAAAAAGATCCTAAGGAAGCACCACATGTTAGAGGATCCATGACAATATAACTACTATGTGAATATAAGTAAACATAACCATTATGTTGTCTTCGTTGTCCAACGTCAACTACTTGATCAAGTTTGAAAATACTTAATGGGGGCTCACAATCATAGAAGATGTCCAAGATAGTATATTTATATGTGAAATCTATCTTCCTTAAATATTCTTTCATGAATTATTCAGGTGTCCAATGCTATGTTTTCTAACCTCTAATAAATTTTATTGCTTATACTCTTAGTATGTGTAGTCACTGTTCCTCATGGGACAAGCATACGAAGCATATTTAATTTCAAATTTTATGATATTCAGTTCGTTCAACATTTTCTCTTAGGATATAAGTGAAGCAGAAGAGTGATCATCAAACTAGTCTCAAAAAGATATAAGTGAAGTTCATAGAGCATTCTTCAATGAATATAGAGAGATCAATATCCAGGCTTAAAATATATAAGTGAAGCACATGAAGCATTCTATAAAGCCATACTCAAAAGATTTAAGTGAAGCACATGAAGAATTCTATAAATCAACCAAGGATTATCACATACCAACATAGTGGGTAAAATAAAAGGTAATAGTAAACACATAATAAGCTCCAATAATAGCACATGTGAACGAATGAGAACTTAGGATCAACATTGGCTAACCGAAAATTGTTGACGAAGAGAGGTCGGATGCGTAGCATCCCCAAGCTTAGATGCTTGAAATTACTTGTAATATTTACTTGGGGTGCCTTGGGAATCCCTAGGCTTGAGCTTTTGTATCACGTTCAATCCTCTCATATCTCGGTTTCATCTAAGTTGCAAAAACTTGATCCGCACAAAACTTGAAATGAACTCGTGAGATAGGTTAGTGCACATAAGAATAACTTCACACTTCATGTACTGCCAAGACAAGTTTCATAATGATTTTCAAACATTAGGTATTGTATACTATCATTTCCACAATTTATATCTACCAATATAATCCATGAAAACTCTAGGATAACTAGATAACAAAACTATGACATCAATCTGTCTAAAGAGGACAGTCTATAGAAATTCGTTTAAACAATGTATTTATGTATCTCCATTTTTTTATTTAGGACAAGCTAAAGAACTTGTCTGAGATTACTGTATAGAAGTTTTAGAAACTTTCCACGTTCCAGCAAAATATGATAATTCAAATACTATAGCAAACGTTTCTATTTTTATGCATCACACCTCACACATGCAATTCAATCATTCTAAAGACAATTCTTGGAAGTTTTTATTGATCAAAAGATTATAAGTAATGGCAAGCAAATAATAACAAAATAAAATGATGCTCCTAGCAAAACACATATTATGCGATGCCTAAAAATATAGCTCCAAGTAAGATATACCGTAGTGTTGAAGACGAAAGAGGGGATGCCATCTGGGGAATCCCCAAGCTTAGACGCTTGAGTCTTCCTTGGATATTACATTGGGGGGGTTCCTTGGGCATCCCCAAGCTTAGGGTCTTGATGCTCCTTATTCTCCTCATATTGGAATCGCACCCAAAACTTGAAAACTTCAATCACACAAAACTCAACAGAAACCTCGCGAGATCCGTTAGTATAATTGGCAAATCATAAACTTTAGGTACAATTATAAATTGATTCATATTTATTTATTGAATAAGGTACTGTATTGTAACTTGTGCATGGCTTATACCCCTCGACACAATCCATATCATCATCAAAACAAGCAAACTATGCAAGTAAAAATAGAATCTGTCTAAAACAGAACAATCTATAATGATCAGTACAAACACGATACTTCTGTAACTCAAACAATTCTAAGAAATAAGGACAACCTGGGGAATTTGTATATTAATGTTTTGTAACAATTTCATATCAAAAAGACGTTCCACTAAAATCGGAGAAATTCTGCAATGGACGCAAAAGTTACTGTTTTTCCACAGGACGAAATCTACCTCCAAATCATCCCAAAGGCTTTACTTGGCACATTATTGAAATAAGAGACATAAAACATGATTACTACAATAGATTAATCATGTGAACACATAAACATAAAGGATAAGTTTTGGTTTGTCTCCCAACAAGCGCTTTTCTTTGAAGACTTTTACCTAGGCATGATAATTTCAATAATGCTCTCATAAGAATGGTAGATGAAACATGCACACGAGCATCATGAATATTATGACAAGCACATTATTTTTATTGCACAGTTATATATACAAGGGGATAATTATTTTTATGAGAAACTTCCATGAAATATTCTAAAATGTTTCCATGAGCATGAACACAAGTGTTCAAGGTCGACCCTCACTTCTTCAATGCATAACTTTCCAATCGCTTCTCTTTTAATTTTTCAATTTTTTGGTGTTTTTTAATTTTTCAGTTTTTTGTTTGTTTCACCCACAACTAAAAGAACAAAACAAGAAAACTGATTTTTTTACTTAGTGATAGAAGCAAACAAGCATACACAAAAATATTAACCCGATGTTATTGCTACCCGACAATGGCACCACAAAAGAGCTTGAGAATCCCCAAGTGCAAGGAATCATCGTAGCACTTTACAAATATGGAAGTGGTAAGTATGGAGTGTCGAATCCACAATGATCTGAAGGTAAGATCAATATTCTCTTAAGTCCTATCTGCCACGATATGACAATACATACAAAGAACGTTTGCTTCTATCTAGTAACGAGAAATAAAAATCGTTGTGGGTATAAAGAGGATAGCTTTGCATAAATTGGAGAAGTAATACATGAAAATAGTTGCTGCACTAAATAGAGTTAGAATATATGACAATATATTACAAATAGCAAGTGTGGAATAATGACGGTATGGTGTGCGGAATCATCCTAGGCAATTGACAACAAGATCGGTAATCATTCTTGCAATTTTATATGAGGGAGAGGCATGAGCTAACATACTTTCCGTACCTGGATCATACGAACTTATGATTGGATCTCTAGCAAGAATATGCAACTACTAGAAATCATTAAGGTAAACCAAACCATAGAATTAAACATCAAGTCCCCTTTACTCCAATACGTAAACAACCCCCTTACTCGGGTGTAAGCTTCCGTCACTCTAGCCACCCACTATAAACGAATCATGAACATATTGCAACACCCTCCAGCGCCTCATGGAAGGCACCTTAGGACGGAACCAAAATGAAACATACAATCAAACCAATCAAGATCATCAAGCAACCCAAAGGACAACATAGATCTACTCAAACATCATAGGATGGCAACATATCATTGATTAATAATATGTGGCATGAAACACCATGTTCAAGTAGGGGATTACAGCGGGATGCGGGAGAGTGGATAGTTGAAAAGAGATGAGTAAGGTGATGAAGACAGTGATGTTGATGAAGACGATCACCGCGGTGATGGCTCCCTCGATGGCACTCCGGCGCCGCCGGAACAAAAGGGGGAGAGAGTGTCCCCTCATAGGCTTCCTCCTCCATGGCCTCTCCCCATCTAGGGAGAGGTTCTCCCTCTGGCCCTTGGCCGCCACAGTTCTCGGAGGGGCAAGATCCCCTCTGAGATTGGATCTATCTCTGTTTCTCTCCTTGTTTGGCTGTCGTTTTCTAGACCTTCACCGTTTCTTAAATATTCACAGATCGGTAACTCCAATCGGGGTGAAATTTTGAGAGGATTTTTATCGTGAAAATATCTTTATTGCAACGGAAGGAGAGCCTCAACCTGCTTATGGGTTGGCCACATGCCAACTTGTGAGAGCCTCAGGCATCGTACGACGTTGGTTCTTATTCCCAAAATTCACATATATTCCAAAAGAACTTCATAATTTTTTATCGCATTTGGAGTTTGTTTGATATGGGTTTTGTGCGAAAAAAAAACGCAAAATAAAACAGGAACAAGCACTCGCACTGGGTAAGTAAGTTAGTCCCAAAAAATAATATAAAATTTTGCCGAAAGTATATGAAAGTTATAGAATATTGGCATGAATACTTCATAAATTATCGATATGTTGAAGACGTATCAATGGGCACTCTTCATCGTACATTCTCCCAAAAAGCTCTTCAGATATCATAGTTGCGCGCAGAATCAAAGCAGTTATCATATTTAGTTTAAAGACAAACGAATTAAATTTTCTGATGTAAAGAAATAAAAATGTTTGAGTTGTAGCAGATAATAATGGTTAATATATTTTTTAAACTAGCGTGCAGAAAAATATGTATATAAAGAAATAAGCATAAGGGTAAAATAAAACTGGAAAATGAAATACAAATAAAGAAAAAAGAAAAAACAGAAAAAAGAGAAGCAACCGAACCCCCCTGGCCCAACTTGGCCTAGTGGCCTAGCCGGCCAGTCCATAGCCCACCACCGCGCCAAACCCTAGTCGAGCCCCCCGAATCCCCAACTCTCCCGCTTCCCTGGCTGCCGCCTCCGCCAGGGGCTCCAGCCCCCATCCCGCAACCCACCCACCACTCGGCGAGGCCCCCACCCCACCGACGGCTCCCCACCAAACCCCCACCGAGAGGCTCCCATCTCTCTCGCTCTCGGTAACTCCCTCCCAAGCCTCCCAGATCGACAACCTGCATCCTCCTCTCGTTCTCTCCCTCTCGGCTCTCTCTCTCGTCACCCTCCCAACCTCTCCACGACGGAGCCCCAGATCGGCCTCCCTCCACCAGATCGGCCCCCTGGCCCGATCCCCTGCCCCCACTTCCCACCGAGGCACCAGCTACCCGGGCCTCCCTCCCCTGCACCGCCCCTTCCCTACCTCGGGAGCCCCGCCGGCCAACCTCCAGCACCATCAGGCGACCGAGGCCCCTCCTGGTCACCCGTCGTGTCGACCCCTTTCCTCCCGCTCGATCCAGGAGGGACCAGGCAGGGAGACCCCCTCCTCCTCATCACGCCGGTTGGCCACCTCCGGGAGGCCTCTCCGGCAACGATCGTCCTCACCGGAACCGCGTCACCGCCGTCACCACCGTCACCGCTTCGTTCTCATCCTCGCCGTGACGTCTGCCTCACGAGAACTTCGGCTTCACCGGGCCCTCTCGTCAATGTCGGTGAGCCCCTCCTCAGGCTCCTCCCACCATCTCCTTCCTCGCGCCGTCCCGGTTCCGTTTCGGCAGACGACACTCCGATCCGGCGCTGATAGGTTCATGTAGGAGATCGTGGAGATGTAGCTCTTTCTCTGTGAAGTTCTCCGTGTTAACACAGAGGTGGGAGATGTGAGATGTGAGAAAAAGAAATAGAAATAAATGTTGTATTGCGTATGTATGTATGTATAAATGTTGTACGTGTTTTGTATGTATGAGATGCACGATGTATGTATTTGCGCATATAGGTATATGGAGAATACGTTAATTGTTTGGTTATGTATCTACGAGTAAAAATGTGTATTTGGCCTAAAGCCACTTACCGGTGGGGCCAACGCACCCCGCTGTCTATGACAGGGAGGCCCCACAACCTCTTTTAAAGAAATGTGAAAATTAAAATATAAAAATAAAAATAATGTTTTTATTAAATAAATAAATAGATATATTATTTAATTAATTCATTGGATAATTAGAATAATTAGAGTATGACACGTGGGCCCCCACTAAATTAATCTGATTAATTAATATTTAATCTTAAATTAAACTTGTGCCTATGACGTTCGGGACCCAGTGGTCAGTTGACCAGTCAACTGTTGATGTCAGCATGACATCATGCTGATGTCATAATAGCATTTTATTATATTATTTAAATTTGTTTTTAATTCCTAATTATTGAATACAACTTTAGAAATTAATATAAAATAATCCGTAGGTCAGATCAGAATATTTTCAGCATGAAAGTTGATCAGCAGAACGAGACGAACCCGGATACAAGGTCCATTCGTGTGTCACGCGTCCCTAGCATAGCAAACATGGAACATTTCCATCGTTTCCAGTCTGTCTGGTAGTAGCCCGAGACCCGGAAAATATCGTCAGATATTCTTCCGACCCGTCTATGACGGATGTTGCTGCGTTAGCTCATGTCTAGCCTGCATCTTGCCATGTCATGCATTGTGTTGCACCGTTGCTATTATTTATTATTTCTTCCCCCTCTTATTACCGGTAGACCCTGAGACTGACGCTGCTATCGGGTACATCTACGACCCTGCCGATGAGTCCTTTGCCGCAGAGCAGCAAGGCAAGCAAACCCCCTTGATCATTCCTATATCACCTATGTCTTTCTTCCTACTGCTTGCATTAGTATTTTGCTACTGTTGTAGTTAGCTCCTATATCTGATGCATAGCCTATTTTTGATGAGCTGCTACTTTCAGTCCTGTACCTTTAATCTGCTTAGTATAGGTGGAGTAGTCATCCCCTCTGACCCCGTAGTCCAGTTGCCCCACTTGTTTTCAAATCTCGATCCCTGATCGACGAGCCAGACCAGACACATCACTTACACCCCTTAGTTGTACGAGCTACAGAGATACTATCAGGTACCGAGGGTGACACCTTGCTAAGTACTCCTGATGATATCTCTGTAGTATAGCTAGTCGGTCGTGGTTATCGAGGGTGATTCCTCTTTCGCCATTTCCGACGATGCCTCTGTCGTACAACCCCTCAAGTGTGGGACCCCCGAGGGTGATTACTCTAAGCCCACCTTGACGGATACATCGTTCGGAATCCAACGAGGGTGATACCTCGGATTCCCCCCGATGTTATAACCACACAGTTACTCGACCATGTTACTGGGATCATTGGTGATTAGTTGTATGACGGGTGGATTCCCACGAGACTGTGTTGATGGCCTAATTAAAATGTTAATGGATTTTGGTATTTGATCTGGGTTGGTCGGAGACCTTTTCGCACTAACCGGCTACGTGGGAAGAATTATGGGTACTCGGCGTCGCGGTATCAGCCGAAGCTTTTCAGATGTCAGCAAATGTAGTGGCGCGCGCCCGTGTGGTCCTGAGATGCATCGCGCTTGTGATTAAGGGATGCTAGGACTGACGTCGGCCGCCCATGCCACGTGCAGGAGCGCGAAGGGGAGCTGTGCCCACAAACCCTTTATGCTTAGGAGTTAGACCGGCGGGCTGGCCTCTCTCATTAGTCTTAGGTGGGGCCGCGACGTGTCGATATTCCGAGGCCGGGCATGACCCAGAAAAGTGTGTCCGGCCAGAGTGTTATGGAGCGTGACGGGACATGTGGTGCACCCCTGCAGGGATGAAAATTAACTATTCGAATAGATGTGTCCACGGTTACAGGACGACTTGGAGTTGTGCCCTGATGTTATACAACTACACTTGTTACTTAACTAGAATTAGTTGCCTCGGGATTGCTTCCTCGAACGGAGCCGAGGGAGGATCTCTGGGTGTGACCTAACTTTAATACTGCTGCAACAATATGAATATTATTTGTGTTACACCTGTACTACTCTTGTCTATTGCTGCAAGACCATGAAGATGCTAGTCTTCGATAGGACTAGGCCTTCTCGCTCTATTCTCGCATTGCTGCAGTCAGTCCACATATAACCAACCCCCTTCTTTGATACTGATGCATACTTAGAATAGTCCTGATCTAAGACTTGTGAGTACTTTGGATGAGTACTCACCGCTGCTTTGCTCCCCCCTTGTCCCCATGATCCATTTGCTGCGACCAGATGATGGAGCCGAGGAGATGGAGGTCCCCGCCGACGTCGACTGCTACCCCGACGGTGCCTACTACTACGTGGAGGCCGCTGATGATCAGGAGTAGTTCGGAGGTTCCCAGGCAGGAGGCCTTGCCTCGTTCGATCGTTGTATCTTTTGTGCTAGCCTTCTCTAAGGCACCCCATGTTTTATGTCTGTACTCCGATATTGTTGCTTCCGCTGACTCTTGTGTTTATCGAGCTTCTGTATTCTAGCCCTCGAGGCCCCTGGCTTGTAATATGAAGCTGTTATTGTTTTATTTGTGTCTAGTGTTGTGTCGTGATATCTTCCCGTGAGTCCTTGGGTTTGATCGTACCCATTTGCGTGTATGATTAGCGTAGGATTAAACCGAGGGCGTCACAAGTTGGTATCAGAGCTGACTGCTTGTAGGTATCCCCCTTTCCAACTCCTTGGCCGAAGTTGAGTGTATTGTTTGAAAAACTTTACTAACACTGATGTTGTGGCTTACGGGCCCACATCTCAATTGGGTGGTATTAGTATCTTTTACTCCTTTCCTATACTCTAGGCTCTACTCTCTCTTCTCTTTCGGGTTAAAGATTTTACTAACTCTAACATTAGGTTCTCGTAAATACTTCCTTTCGAAGAGTCCCTCATTCCTGATAATGACTCGATTCGTCAGGAGACTCCGATGATATTCTCCGATGCTTTCTCTCGAGAACTTGTGCCCATCGTTCTTGCGATTTCCGTTCCTTCGTCAACCACTATGGATGACTACATGAAAATTTCGTTCATACCTTCTTTTCTAATTTCTCTTGTTTTATGAGATGCAACGAATTATCTTATCGGGGATTCGTCCATCATAAGTTGTCATGGGTTTTGAAAGTTCTTCGACGTACTATTCAGTCTTCCGAAATCCTCCGTAGCCTATTGCTCTTGGCTTTTCTCACCTACTTGCATTATGGTTAAATCCATATGTCTAGAAGCATTCATTAAAATCCTTTGAATTTTCCTGTGATCTTATTGATTCTACCTTTGGGTGAATGAACACAATCATCTGTTGATACTCACGAATTATCTTCCGGCTCAGACGTCCTTCCAGACGGAGCGGGTTCTCGACAAATCGACTTTGGTTGGCTGTCCATCTAAGTCCATTCAACTTACTAGTATTTGACCACATCATCTGTTTGTGATACACCAATCTGGAAATCCTAATTCCATTGTTAATTAAGTATCAGTATTTTCCAGACATTCTATTAACTAATGCATTGCATCCCGTCTCCCTCTGATTGAGTACCGATGCGCACTTCAGATCTTTTGAGGACTGTCAAACTCATTCTGGGTTATTATCCAACGACATCCTTTGCTTTCGGAAATTCTTGTGATTGCTTTCCCTGACACGTGATGCCATTGGTAAATTGTGTCTTCTCCCTCTGATAGAATTGTATCCAATAGTTTTGTCGGCCATGCGCTGTAGTCAAGCATGTGTTAATTACTCTTGGATATTATGGTATATGTTCCTAAGATGCCCCGACGGGTTGAACCTATGTCTTCCTAAATCGATATGACTCAAAGAGTTTTCACGAGTCTTGCTCTTCTCGTGTTTTGTCAGATATTATTTCAAGGCTACAACCTGATCAGAGGCGAGGAGTAAATGGCAGGTGATGCATTGATGAAGTGGGAGTCGACCTTGAACTTTGTGTTCATGCTCATGGAAATGATGTTGATCCTATCATATAGACTTCTCGTATCAATAATCATTCATTCTGTGGTATAAATCTGGTATTGGTGGTCTTGTCCTTTGCAATCATGGTTCGGACCATGTTGTCCTACCTTGATTTCATTCTCAGACGAGTTAAAGTACTTGTCTTCTTCAGATCAACACACCGGTCCAAACCTTAAAGTTGATCTACCTCCGTGTATTTTTCCTTGTTGCTCGAGGATATCACGGAGCTATATAACTTCTTATGAGCTCCTCGTCAACTATGATATTTTCGTTAATTCCGGTTTCCTCGTGTTTGAGAGGTTGGACACGCGAGTACCTCGATAACTGAATTGAGTACTCATTGCGATTCAACAACTTTTTGTAATCTTCCTTGTTTACCAGTTTGTACTCGATCATGTCACTCCAAGCTGATAAGCTACATCATCATCACACTAGAGCTTGACCATGCTATCTCTGTCCCACATCCTCGGAGCACATATCCAGCCGTGCAATACGCTTACGCCGATCTTTCCACATCATGTTGGTTGTCCTGAAAGGCAATCTCAATTCTAAAACTAGCAGTCTTATCTGTGATTCCGACAACCTCTGGCTTCATCATTTCCTTGCTTGATGTCGTCGCTAATCGATTACATCTTCGTGAAGTTCTCGACAATCGTGTCGTGATCATCATCAGCATTCTGAGCTCTTGCAGGGTATCAATCGAATGCATGATGAGAAATACCATCCTTGCAGGCTTGATGGTTTGCATTATCATCGACATCCTTGTTTGCCTTCCCTCCAACACAAACTTGTTCATGTTTTGTGTTGTCCTTTGTGTTCCTCACTATCCAGCTTATGATTATTTTCTACCTTGGAGTATTACTATCTTTTCTATCAAGAATGTTGTGAGCATCATTGCATCTCTTAAGAATTCTTGATATAGTGATACTTCTCGACATCACCATTCATTTCTTGGTCCCGTGTTGTTTCAAACCGGAATACCACACAAGTGAACTCTGATGTGTGATTCCAATACTTCTGGCAAAGCCTTGAGGTTAACAACCAATTATTTCATTCTTGGTGTGTTGGGTGTTGACTCATCATTTTTGACATTGGTTGTGCTACTCCGTCCGTATTTTCGAGTGCACCCTTCGACCAATGTTTAATTGTTGTTGTTCCCTCGAGCATACGGCATTATACCATTTGATTTGACAAATGCTATCTCCTTGATATTATAGTTTTGGAAATTCATCCCTCTCAAAACCTTGAGGGATTGTTGTTGAGCCCATCGGCAGCACCCTCAAGTTCTCCATGGTTCGTGATGAAGCTTTTGAAAGCACTATCTTTGTACCTAACTCATGAAGAATATGTTGGGTAGAAGAAGTGTATTGCCCAAAGTTCACATACACTCTTCCCGTCGTGAATATGTGAAAGTTTTGTTTCGCTTCCTTTCAGGAAATACCAAATCATTCATGCATGTGCGAAGTGTTATATGTTATGAAGATTT
Source organism: Hordeum vulgare subsp. vulgare (assembly GCF_904849725.1). Classification (NCBI taxonomy): domain Eukaryota; kingdom Viridiplantae; phylum Streptophyta; class Magnoliopsida; order Poales; family Poaceae; genus Hordeum; species Hordeum vulgare. Next base: position 213,169,532 of record NC_058519.1, on the reverse strand, counting down.
GTTATCTTCCCTTCATATAACCTCTCTTAGCACGCCAAGCCACTGACTTGTTTGATCAAGGGAAAATAAGTTCCTTCAAAAGAGTTAATCCAGATTTACACATGGAACCTTGTTATCCTCGATGATGGTTTCCAAATGAGGACTCAGTTGCATTTTGAGATAAGAATTCTAGGTGGGCACGACTGTCTTGACATTGTGATCATATGTCTTATAATCGAAATCATGATCCAATACTTGCTTCCGTAGTTCATATCCTGAGAATCCGACATCATCATCTTTTCTTCTCAGGTATCTTGAGTCTGAGGAATGCTAACACCAACCATATCTGAATCTCTGGCAGATATGATGGCTGGAACATTTTTTCAATAGTTATAACTTTGGTCTTATGTAACCCGGTACGGTGATGTCTTGTTTGGCACACCGGGCTGCAAGACCTATTGTTATAAATCCTTCCATATGTAAGGTTCGCCATTTTACCATGAGGAAATTGTATGACTTAGTTTTGTAAGTTGTTCCTCCTGGTTCCTCTTTGTATACCCATAAGACCAACCTCTATGTGATGACCATGTCGATGCTAACCCGAAGCACGGATGTGGTACTTTAGATTTCAACAGGAACATTGGAAGCCCAATGCTAAATTGATCCTGATCAATTATCCAAAACCATATGGTATGGGTAAACATCATGATTCTTCTTGTCTCTTTATCAAGATGGTTAGGTACCGGATGACCTATCATGCATACCATACCCTATGTTTTCCTCGGGAATGGTATACTTTAATACTTGTGTGTGTGAAACACATTCTCATTCCTTTGGCCTTTTTGACCTTTCTTGTGGCATAACTTATCTAAGCAGTGTTAATTCCCTGTTTAGGTATAAACCTTGGTCTACAACTCTGTCAGCAAGATCATGTTACTATTGTGGCTAACATTCTGGTAGCCGCTGGTGGACGAGAACTTTGCCTATTGGTCTGCCTCGTTTCAACAAGCAGTAAAATGGTTCTATTCGTCCCCCTCCCTTGGTACCGATGTGGTTGCCAACATAACTGACAGGTTGTCCTCTGACATGTCTTGCTACCAAGACCGTATATTATGTCACCCCTCTACCTACTCCCGGCCCACATGGTGGACCCATAACCCAAAGTTCCACATGATTGAAACCTGACTCTCCTGTACATCTCTTGGCTCTGAATTATCCTTTGCACTTGGCTTCGTATGGAATTCCCGAGCCACCGTCCAATGGAATGATCACTCTTCGGTCTAGATATTATCCATCATACTGAAGATCAAGTCTGCATCATTCGTAAGAATCTGAAGTCTACTCAGTTCCGTCAGAAAAGTTAGTATGACCGACATCATCAGGATATGGTCTATCAACCTGGTGAAAAGGCATATCTTCGTGTCACACCAGTGAGAGGCGCACACCGTTTCGTAATCAAGGGCAAATTAGCTCCTCGCTATATTGGTCCTTTCACTGTTCTCGAAAGGCGTGGAAGAGTGGCTTATCAATTGGAACTGCCGGCGAACCTTTCTCAGGTTCACGATATCTTCCATGTGTCTCAGCTCTGTCGCTGCTTCAAGGATCCTATTCGAGAAGTGGATCATGGTATGCTTGAGCTGCAACAAGACCTCTCTTATAAAGAGCATCCGGTCTGTATTCTCGACCAAGCTAAACGTAAGACTCGTCGCAAAGTCACCAAGTTCCTCAATGTGAAATTGTCGAATCATTCTGAAGATGAGGCCACTTGGGAACGCGAGGATCATCATCGTGATGAATACCCCGAGCTCTTCCCTTCTACCTCTAAATTCCCGGGACGAGAATTCTTGTTAGTAGGGGAGAGTTGTGACACCCCGGTAGTTAAGCTACAGTAACCACACCGTAATGATGCTAGGTCTTCATGTTTAACTGAGCTAGGTTGTCACCTAATAAGAATCAAAGCAGTTATCATATTTAGTTTAAAGACAAACCAATTAAATTTTTAGATGTAAAGAAATAAAAATGTTTGAGTTGTAGCAGATAATAATGGTTAATATATTTTTTAAACTAGCGTGCAGAAAAATATGTATATAAAGAAATAAGCATAAGGGTAAAATAAAACTGGAAAATGAAATACAAATAAAGAAAAAAGAAACAACAGAAAAAAAAGAGAAGCAACCGAACCCCCCCTGGCCCAACTGAGCTTAGTGGCCCAGCCGGCCAGGCCACAGCCCACCACCACGCCAAACCCTAGTCGCGCCTCCTGGATACCCAACTCTCCCGCTACCCTGGCAGCCGCTGCCGCCAGGGGCTCCAGCCCCCATCCCGCAACCCACCCACCACTCGGCGAGGGCCCCCAACGACGGCTCCCCACCAAACCCCCCACCGAGAGGCTCCCATCTCTCTCGCTCTCGGTAACTCCCTCTTGAGCCTCCTAGATCGACAACCTGCCTCCTCCTCTCGTTCTCTCCTTCTCGTCTCTCTCTCTCATCACCCTCCCAACCTCCCCACGACGGAGCCCCAGATCGGCCTCCCTCCACCAGATCGGCCCCCTCGCCCGATCCCCTGCCCCCCCACTTCCAACCGAGGCACCAGACACCCGGGCCTCCCTCCCCTGCAACGCCCCTTCCCTACCTCGGGAGCCCCGCCGGCCAACCTCCAGCACCATCCGGCGACCGAGGCCCCTCCTGGTCACCCGTCGCGCCGTCCCCTTTCCTCCCGCTCGGTCCAGGAGGGACCGGGCAGGGAGACCCCCTCCTCCTTTGTCATGCCGGTTGGCCACCTCCGGGAGGCCTCTCCGGCAACGATCCTCCTCACTCGAACCGCATCACCGCCGTCACCACCGTCACCGTTTCGTTCTCATCCTCCCCTTCACCTCCGCCTCACGAGAACTCCGGATTCACTGGGCCCTCTCGTCAATGTCGGTGAGCCTCTCCTCGGGCTCCTCCCACCATCTCCTTCCTCGCGCCGTCCCGGTTCCGTTCCGGCAGACGGAACTCCGATCCGGCGCTGATAGGTTCGTGTAGGAGATCATGGAGATGTAGCTCTTTCTCTGGGAAGTTCTCTGTGTTAATACAAAGGTGGGAGATGTGAGATGTGAGCAAAAGAAATAGAAATAAATGTTCTATTGCGTATGTATGTATGTATAAACGTCGTACGTATTTTGTATGTATGAGATGCACGATGTATGTATTTGCTAATATAGGTATATAGAGAATACGTTAATTGTTTGGTTATGTATATGTGAGTAAAAATGTGTATTTGGCTTAAAGCCACTTACTGGTGGGGCCAGCGCACCCCGCTGTCTATGACAGGGAGGCCCCACAACCTCTTTTAAAGAAATGTGAAAATTAAAATATAAAAACAAAAATAATGTTTGTATTAAATAAATAAAAAGATATATTATTTAATTAATTAATTGGATAATTAGAATAATTAGAGTATGACACGTGGGTCCCCCACTAAATTAATGTGATTAATTAATATTTAATCTTAATTAAAACTTGTGCCTATGACGTTCGGGACCCAGTGGTGAGTTGACCAGTCAACTATTGATGTCAGCATGACATCATGCTGATGTCATAATAGCATTTTATTATATTATTTAAATCTGTTTTTAATTCCTAATTATTAAATAAAACTTTAAAAATTAATATAAAATAATCCGTAAGTCAGATCAAAATATTTTCAACATGAAAGTTGATTAGCAGAACGAGACGAACCCGGATACACAGTCCGTTCGTCTGTCACGCGTCCCTAGCATAGAAAACATGGAACATTTCCATCGTTTCCAGTCTGTCCGGTAGTAGCCCGAGACCCGGAAAATATCGTCAGATATTCTTCCGACCCGTCTATGACGGATGTTGCTGCGTTAGCTCATGTCTAGCCTGCATCTTGCCATGTCATGCATTGTGTTGCACCGTTGCTATTATTTATTGTTTCTTCCCCCTCTTCTTACCGGTAGACCCCGAGACTGACGCTGCTGCCGGGTACATCTACGACCCTGCCGATCAGTCCTTTGCCACAGAGGAGCAAGGCAAGCAAACCCTCCTTGATCATTCCTATATCGCCTATGTCTTTCTTCCTACTACTTGCATTAGTATTTTGCTACTGTTGTAGTTAGCTCCTATACCTGATGCATAGCCTATTTTTGATGAACTGCTACTTTCAGTCCTGTACCTTTAACCTGCTTAGTATACGTGGATCAGTCATCCCTTCTGACCCCGTAGTCGAGTTGCCCCACTTGTTTTCAAATCTCGATCCCTGATCGACGAGCCAGATCCGACACATCACTTACATCCCCTTAGTTGTACGAGCTACGGAGATACTATCAGGTACCGAGGGTGACACCTCGCTAAGTACTCCTGATGATATCTCTGTAGTATAGCTAGTCGGTCATGGTTATCAAGGGTGATTCCTCTTTCACCATTCCCGACGATGCCTCTGTCGTACAATCCCTCAAGTGTGGGACCCCCGAGGGTGATTCCTCTAAGCCCACCTTGACGGATACATCGTTTGGAATCCAACGAGGGTGATACCCCGGATTCCCCCCGATGTTATAACCACACAGTTACTCGACCATGTTACTGGGATCATTGGTGATTAGTTGTAAGACGGGTGCATTCCCGCGAGACTGTGTTGATGGCCTAATTAAAATGTTAATGGATTTGGGTATTTGATTTGGGTTGGTCGGAGACCTTTTCGCACTAACCGGCTACGCGGGAAGAATTATGGGTACTCGGCGTCGCGGTATCAGCCGAAGCTTTTCAGATGTCAGCAAATGTAGTGGCGCGCGCCCGAGTGGTCCCGAGATGCATCGCGCTTGTGATTAAGGGATGGTAGGACTGACGTCGGCCGCCCACGCCACGTGCAAGAGCGCGAATGGGAACTAGGCCCACGAACCCTTTGTGCTTAGGAGTTAGACCGGTGGGCTGGACTCTCTGATTAGGCTTAGGTGGGGCTGCGACGTGTCGATATTCCGAGGCCGGGTAGGACCCAGAAAAGTGTGTCCGGCCAGAGTGTTATCGAGCGTGACGGGACATGTGGTGCGCCCCTGCAGGGATGAAAATTAACTATTCAAATAGCCGTGTCCACGGTTACAGGACGACTTGGAGTTGTGCCCTGATCTTATACAACTACAATTGTTACTTAATTGGAATTAGTTTCCTCGGGATTGCTTCCTCGCAGGGAGTCGAGGAAGGATCTCTGGGTGTGACCTCGCTTTAATACTGCTGCAACAATATGAGTATTACTTGTGTTACACCTGTTCTACTCTCGTCTATTGCTGCAAGACCATGAAGATTCTAGTCTTCGATAGGACTAGGCCTTCTCACTCTATTCTCGCATTGCTGCAGTCAGTCCACATATAACCAACCCCCTTCTTTGATACTGATGCATACTTAGAATAGTCCTGATGTAAGACTTGTGAGTACTTTGGATGAGTACTCACCGCTGCTTTGCTCCCCCCTTGTCCCCTTGATCCATTTGCTGCGACCAGATGATGGAGCCCAGGAGATGGAGGTCCCCGCCGACGACGACTCCTACCCCGACGGTGCCTACTACTACATGGAGGCCGCTGATGATCAGGAGTAGTTAGGAGGATCCCAGGCAGGAGGCCTTGCCTCGTTCGATCGTTGTATCTTTTGTGCTAGCCTTCTCTAAGGCACCCCATGTTTTATGTCTATACTCAGATATTGTTGCTTCCGCTGACTCTTGTGTTTATCGAGCTTGTGTATTCTAGCCCTCGAGGCCCCTGGCTTGCAATATGAAGCTGATATTGTTTTATTTGTGTCTAGTGTTGTGTTGTGATATCTTCCCATGAGTCCGTGGGTTTGATCGTACGCATTTGCGTGTATGATTAGCATACGATTAAACCGAGGGCGTCACAGGGTGGCACTCGTAAGAACTGTCTTTGTATAAAGAAGTGCGAGGACTTACACCGACCGTCCCCGCACACGTAGGTTTGCAAAGGGCGATTGGCCCATGACCCCTTCCCATTTAGGATGTAGAGTGGTGTGTGGCCTCTATATTGAGCCTAGGTAGGACTACACCATGTCGATCAACCGAGGCCGGGCATGACCCAGGAAAGTGTGCCCGGCCGGAGTTAATCGAGCATGTTGGCTAAGTTGGTGCACCCTGATGTTTGTTGTGTATCCCTTGCAACGGCGCCAAAAATAGTTGTGTCGACGGCACCAGGAATCCTTCAGCTGCGGCTATGCCTTAAGGGACTTCCTAGGCAAGTATGCAATGTATTTCCCCCATGGCCTTGGAGCCTTGCGTTGGTGTTCCCTCGAAGCGGAAAGGGTGATGTAGCACTGCGACGGTAAGTATTTCCCTCCGTTTGAGAACCAAGGTATCAATCCGGCGGAAGAGTATCTCAAGATCCTGCAGAAACACAAAAGCTTGCACCCAACGCTATGAAGGGGTTGTCAATCCCTTATAGATTGTTTGCCAAGTGAGAACTGAAAGCAACAAAGTAACAAAGCAAAGTAAAAGCGGAGATGTAAATGATGGATGTGAATAGACCCGGGGGCCGTAGTGTTTACTAGTGGCTTCTCTCATGAAAGCAAGTAGATGGTGAGTGAACAAATTACTGTCGAGCAATTGATAGAACCGCGCAAATTCGTGATGATATCTATGCAATGATTATTTCTATAGGCATCACGTCCGAAACAAGTAGACCGATACTTTCTGCATCTACTACTATTACTCCACACGTCGACCGCTATCCAGCATGCATCTAGTGTATTAAGTCCATAAGAACAGAGTAACGCCTTAAGAAAGATGACATGATGTAGAGGGATAATATCAAACCAATGATAAAACCCCCATCTTTTTACCCTTGATGGCAACTACTTGATGTGTGCCTTGCTGCCCCAACTGTCACTGGGAAAGGTCACCACATGGTAGAACCCAAAACCAAGCACTTCTCCCATTGCAAGAATCATAGATCTAGTTCGCCAAACAAAACCCAAGACTCGGAGAGACTTACAAGGATATCAAATCATGCATATAAGAAATCAGAAAAGACTAAAATATATATGATAGATAATCTGATCACAAATCCACAATTCATCGGATCTCAACAAACACACCGCCAAAGAAGATTACATCGGATAGATCTCCCTGAAGATCATGGAGAACTTTGTATTGAAGATACAAGAGAGAGAAGAAGCCATCTAGCTACTAACTACGGACCCGTAGGTCTGAAGTGAACTACTCACGAGTCATTGGAAGGGCGATGATGACGATGAAGAAGCCCTCCAACTCCAAAGTCCCGTCCGGCAGGGCGCCGGGAAGGTTCCCAAGATGAGATCTCGCGGAAACGGAAGCTTGCAGTGGCGGAAACGTATTTTTGAGGCTCCCTTGATTTTTTGCGGAATATTTGGGAATATATAGGCCAAAGACCTAGGTCAGGGGGCGGCCAGGGAGGCCACAAGCTTGCCCACCGCCGCCTCCCCCCTGGTGGCGTGGTGGGAGCTTGTGGGCTCCCTCGAGCCCACCTGGCTTGGCCCAAAGTCCCCCTGGTCTTCTTCCATTCGGGAAAAATCATTTCGGGGTTTTTATTCCGTTTGGACTCCGTTCCAAAATAAGATCCGAAAAGAGTCAAAAACATGGAAAAAACAGGAACTGGCACTTGGCACTGAATCAATAAGTTAGTCCCAAAAAAGATATAAAAGGTACATAAAACAACCAAAGAAGACAAGATAACAACGTGAAACCATCAAAAATTATAGATACGTTTGAGACGTATCAAGCATCCCCAAGCTTAACTCCTGCTCGTCCTCGAGTAGGGAAGTGATAAGAATGAATTTTTGATGCTTTCATGCTACCTAGCATAGGTGTCCTTTGTAATTCCTCTTATGTGACGTGAATGTTCAGATCCATTAGTTTCAAAACAATAGTTTGCTATTGACGCGGAAACAATAATAATTCAAGCAAATTAGCAAAGTAATCATGAACTTTCAAAATAACAAGGCCAAAAGAAAGTTATCCCTACAAAAGCATATAGTCTGGCTATGCTCTATCATCATTGCACAATGAATTTAAATCATGCACAACCCCGGTATTGGCCAAGTAATTCTTTCACACCTTTACTTTCTCAAACCTTTTCAACTCTCACGCAATACATGAGCATGAGCCATGGTTATAGCACTATACATGGTGTGGAATGTAGTGGAGGTTGCAAGACAAAAAAAGAGAAGATAGTCACATTAACTAGGCATATCAATGAGCTGTGGAGATGCTCATAAATAGATATCAATGTGAATGAGTAGGGATTGCCATACAAATGATGCACTAGAGCTACGAGTATGTGAAAGCTCTTGAAGAAAACTAGTGGGTGTGCATCCAACTTGCTTGCTCACGAAGATCTAAGGCAATTTTGAGGAAGCCTATCATTGGAATATACAAGCCAAGTTATATAATGAAAATTTCCCACTAGCTATATGGTGGTGACAAAACTAGAGACTCTCAATCATGAAGATCCTCGTGCTTAATATGCACAAGTGTGGAAAAAGTGGTAGCATTGTCCCTTCTCTCTTTTTCTCTCATTTTTTTATTTGGTGGGCTCTTTGGCCTCTTATTTTTGTGGGCTTCTTTGGCCTCTTTTATTTCCTCACATGGGACAATGCTCCATTAATGATGATCATCACACTTTCAACTCAAATCTTAGAGTAACGATGACTCTATATGGAATGCCTTCGATAGTGTACCGTGGCAATGATCTAGCATGGCATAGACATCAATGGAAACATCATGCTAGCTATCTTACGATCATGCAATGGCAATGTAGACGTGGTTGAACATGTCATGGTGGTAGTTTGATGGCAATATATCTCGGAATGAATTTGAAAAAGCCATAGTAGGTAGGTATGGTGGCTGTTTTGAGGGAGGCTAATGGTGGGTTTTGTGCACCGGCGAAAGTTGCACGACACTAAGAAGATAGTGATGGTGGAAGCTAAAAGTGCATCTAAACCATGGACTCAACATTAGTCATGAAGAACTCATATACTTGTTGCAAAAGTTTTATTAGTAATCGAAACAAAGCATTCAACGCATACTCCTAGGGGAAGTGTTGGTAGGTATAAACCATCGCACGATCCCGACCGCCACGCAAAGGATGACAATCAATATACTAATCATGCTCAGATTTCATCACATAGCGGTTTACCATACGTGCATGCTACGGGAATCACTAACTTCAACACAAGTATTTCTAGATCCACAACACCTTACTAGCATGACTTTCAATATTACCATAACCACAACTCAAAACTAATTGAGATGAATCAAACTTATCTAACTATTCAATGCACATGAAGGTGGAAGTTTTCGTATCTCTTTGGATAACTACCCCTTTTGAGACTACTTTCAAAGCATAGATCAACTACCAAGCCACCCACCGCTGTGCTCTAAAATATATAAGTGAAGCACATACAACAAAAGTATCTAGCTCAAAAGATATAAGTGAAGCACATGTGAGTTGAATTGTCTACCAATAGATATAAGTGAAGCTCGACAAAATCACGGTGTGTGCATGTCTCTCTCTCTAGTTGTGCAGCAAGGATGATTGTGACACAACAAAAATAAAAGACTCCTACGATACAGGACGCTCCAAGCAAAAACACATAACATGTGGTGAATAAAAATATAGCCCCAAGTAACGTTACCGATGGATTGAAGACGAGAGAGGGGATGCCTTCCCGGGGCATCCCCAAGCTTAGGCTTTTACGATATCCTTGATTATCTTGGGGTGCCTTGGGCTTGTGATTAAGGGATGGTAGGACTGACGTCGGCCGCCCACGCCACGTGCAAGAGCGCGAATGGGAACTAGGCCCACGAACCCTTTGTGCTTAGGAGTTAGACCGGTGGGCTGGACTCTCTGATTAGGCTTAGGTGGGGCTGCGACGTGTCGATATTCCGAGGCCGGGTAGGACCCACAAAAGTGTGTCCGGCCAGAGTGTTATCGAGCGTGACGGGACATGTGGTGCGCCCCTGCAGGGATGAAAATTAACTATTCAAATAGCCGTGTCCATGGTTACAGGACGACTTGGAGTTGTGCCCTGATCTTATACAACTACAATTGTTACTTAATTGGAATTAGTTTCCTCGGGATTGCTTCCTCGCAGGGAGTCGAGGAAGGATCTCTGGGTGTGACCTCGCTTTAATACTGCTGCAACAATATGAGTATTACTTGTGTTACACCTGTTCTACTCTCGTCTATTGCTGCAAGACCATGAAGATTCTAGTCTTCGATAGGACTAGGCCTTCTCACTCTATTCTCGCATTGCTGCAGTCAGTCCACATATAACCAACCCCCTTCTTTGATACTGATGCATACTTAGAATAGTCCTGATGTAAGACTTGTGAGTACTTTGGATGAGTACTCACCGCTGCTTTGCTCCCCCCTTGTCCCCTTGATCCATTTGCTGCGACCAGATGATGGAGCCCAGGAGATGGAGGTCCCCGCCGACGACGACTCCTACCCCGACGGTGCCTACTACTACATGGAGGCCGCTGATGATCAGGAGTAGTTAGGAGGATCCCAGGCAGGAGGCCTTGCCTCGTTCGATCGTTGTATCTTTTGTGCTAGCCTTCTCTAAGGCACCCCATGTTTTATGTCTATACTCAGATATTGTTGCTTCCGCTGACTCTTGTGTTTATCGAGCTTGTGTATTCTAGCCCTCGAGGCCCCTGGCTTGCAATATGAAGCTGATATTGTTTTATTTGTGTCTAGTGTTGTGTTGTGATATCTTCCCATGAGTCCGTGGGTTTGATCGTACGCATTTGCGTGTATGATTAGCATACGATTAAACCGAGGGCGTCACAGGGTGGCACTCGTAAGAACTGTCTTTGTATAAAGAAGTGCGAGGACTTACACCGACCGTCCCCGCACACGTAGGTTTGCAAAGGGCGATTGGCCCATGACCCCTTCCCATTTAGGATGTAGAGTGGTGTGTGGCCTCTATATTGAGCCTAGGTAGGACTACACCATGTCGATCAACCGAGGCCGGGCATGACCCAGGAAAGTGTGCCCGGCCGGAGTTAATCGAGCATGTTGGCTAAGTTGGTGCACCCTGATGTTTGTTGTGTATCCCTTGCAACGGCGCCAAAAATAGTTGTGTCGACGGCACCAGGAATCCTTCAGCTGCGGCTATGCCTTAAGGGACTTCCTAGGCAAGTATGCAATGTATTTCCCCCATGGCCTTGGAGCCTTGCGTTGGTGTTCCCTCGAAGCGGAAAGGGTGATGTAGCACTGCGACGGTAAGTATTTCCCTCCGTTTGAGAACCAAGGTATCAATCCGGCGGAAGAGTATCTCAAGATCCTGCAGAAACACAAAAGCTTGCACCCAACGCTATGAAGGGGTTGTCAATCCCTTATAGATTGTTTGCCAAGTGAGAACTGAAAGCAACAAAGTAACAAAGCAAAGTAAAAGCGGAGATGTAAATGATGGATGTGAATAGACCCGGGGGCCGTAGTGTTTACTAGTGGCTTCTCTCATGAAAGCAAGTAGATGGTGAGTGAACAAATTACTGTCGAGCAATTGATAGAACCGCGCAAATTCGTGATGATATCTATGCAATGATTATTTCTATAGGCATCACGTCCGAAACAAGTAGACCGATACTTTCTGCATCTACTACTATTACTCCACACGTCGACCGCTATCCAGCATGCATCTAGTGTATTAAGTCCATAAGAACAGAGTAACGCCTTAAGAAAGATGACATGATGTAGAGGGATAATATCAAACCAATGATAAAACCCCCATCTTTTTACCCTTGATGGCAACTACTTGATGTGTGCCTTGCTGCCCCAACTGTCACTGGGAAAGGTCACCACATGGTAGAACCCAAAACCAAGCACTTCTCCCATTGCAAGAATCATAGATCTAGTTCGCCAAACAAAACCCAAGACTCGGAGAGACTTACAAGGATATCAAATCATGCATATAAGAAATCAGAAAAGACTAAAATATATATGATAGATAATCTGATCACAAATCCACAATTCATCGGATCTCAACAAACACACCGCCAAAGAAGATTACATCGGATAGATCTCCCTGAAGATCATGGAGAACTTTGTATTGAAGATACAAGAGAGAGAAGAAGCCATCTAGCTACTAACTACGGACCCGTAGGTCTGAAGTGAACTACTCACGAGTCATTGGAAGGGCGATGATGACGATGAAGAAGCCCTCCAACTCCAAAGTCCCGTCCGGCAGGGCGCCGGGAAGGTTCCCAAGATGAGATCTCGCGGAAACGGAAGCTTGCAGTGGCGGAAACGTATTTTTGAGGCTCCCTTGATTTTTTGCGGAATATTTGGGAATATATAGGCCAAAGACCTAGGTCAGGGGGCGGCCAGGGAGGCCACAAGCTTGCCCACCGCCGCCTCCCCCCTGGTGGCGTGGTGGGAGCTTGTGGGCTCCCTCGAGCCCACCTGGCTTGGCCCAAAGTCCCCCTGGTCTTCTTCCATTCGGGAAAAATCATTTCGGGGTTTTTATTCCGTTTGGACTCCGTTCCAAAATAAGATCCGAAAAGAGTCAAAAACATGGAAAAAACAGGAACTGGCACTTGGCACTGAATCAATAAGTTAGTCCCAAAAAAGATATAAAAGGTACATAAAACAACCAAAGAAGACAAGATAACAACGTGAAACCATCAAAAATTATAGATACGTTTGAGACGTATCAAGCATCCCCAAGCTTAACTCCTGCTCGTCCTCGAGTAGGGAAGTGATAAGAATGAATTTTTGATGCTTTCATGCTACCTAGCATAGGTGTCCTTTGTAATTCCTCTTATGTGACGTGAATGTTCAGATCCATTAGTTTCAAAACAATAGTTTGCTATTGACGCGGAAACAATAATAATTCAAGCAAATTAGCAAAGTAATCATGAACTTTCAAAATAACAAGGCCAAAAGAAAGTTATCCCTACAAAAGCATATAGTCTGGCTATGCTCTATCATCATTGCACAATGAATTTAAATCATGCACAACCCCGGTATTGGCCAAGTAATTCTTTCACACCTTTACTTTCTCAAACCTTTTCAACTCTCACGCAATACATGAGCATGAGCCATGGTTATAGCACTATACATGGTGTGGAATGTAGTGGAGGTTGCAAGACAAAAAAAGAGAAGATAGTCACATTAACTAGGCATATCAATGAGCTGTGGAGATGCTCATAAATAGATATCAATGTGAATGAGTAGGGATTGCCATACAAATGATGCACTAGAGCTACGAGTATGTGAAAGCTCTTGAAGAAAACTAGTGGGTGTGCATCCAACTTGCTTGCTCACGAAGATCTAAGGCAATTTTGAGGAAGCCTATCATTGGAATATACAAGCCAAGTTATATAATGAAAATTTCCCACTAGCTATATGGTGGTGACAAAACTAGAGACTCTCAATCATGAAGATCCTCGTGCTTAATATGCACAAGTGTGGAAAAAGTGGTAGCATTGTCCCTTCTCTCTTTTTCTCTCATTTTTTTATTTGGTGGGCTCTTTGGCCTCTTATTTTTGTGGGCTTCTTTGGCCTCTTTTATTTCCTCACATGGGACAATGCTCCATTAATGATGATCATCACACTTTCAACTCAAATCTTAGGGCAACTATGACTCTATATGGAATGCCTTCGGTAGTATACCGTGGCAAAGATCTAGCATGGCATAGACATCAATGGAAACATCATTCTAGCTATATTACGATCATGCAATGGCAATGTAGACGTGGTGGCACATGTCATGGTGGTAGTTGCATGGCAATATATCTCGGAATGACTTTGAAAAAGCCATAGTAGGTAGGTATGGTGGCTGTTTTGAGGGAGGCTAATGGTCGGTTTTGTGCTCCGGCGAAAGTTGCACGACACTAGGAAGATAGTGATGGTGGAAGGTGAAAGTGCATCTAAACCGTGGACTCAACATTAGTCATGAAGAACTCATATACTTGTTGCAAAAGTTTTATTAGTAATCGAAACAAAGCATCCAACGCATACTCCTAGGGGAAGGGTTGGTAGGTATAAACCATATCGCGATCCCGACCGCCACGCAAAGGATGACAATCAATAGACTAATCATGCTCAGATTTCATCACATAGCGGTTCACCATACGTGCATGCTACGGGAATCACTAACTTCAACACAAGTATTTCTAGATGCACAACACCTTACTATCATGACTTCAATATTACCATAACCACAACTCAAAACTAACTGAGATGAATCAAACTTCTCTAACTATTCAATGCACATGAAGGTGGAAGTTTTCGTATCCCTTTTGATAATACCCCTTTTGAGACTACATTCAAAGCATAGATCAACTACCAAGCCACGCACCGCTGTGCTCTAGAAGATATTAGTGAAGCACATAGAGCAAAAGTATCTAGCTCAAAAGCTGTAAGTGAAGCACACGTGAGCTGAATTGTCTACCAAAAGATATAAGTGAAGCTCGACAAAATCACGGTGAATGCATGTCTCTCTATCTAGGTGTGCAGCAAGGATGATTGGTACACAACAAAAATAAAAGACTCCTACTATACAAGACGCTCCAAGCAAAAACACATAACATATGGTGAATAAAAATATAGCCCCAAGTAACGTTACCGATGGATTGAAGACGAAAGAGGGGATGCCTTCCCGGGGCATCCCCAAGCTTAGGCTTTTACGGCATCCTTGAATCTCTTGGGGTGCCTTGGGCATCCCCAATCCTGAGCTCTTGCCACTCTTTATCATTTTGTCCATAAGAACTTCACCCAAAACTTGAAAACTTCACAACACGAAACTTAAACACAAACTCGTGATAACATTAGTATGAGAAAGCAAACCACCATTTCCTTAGGTACTGTAGCAAACTTAAATTCTACCTGTGCTGATGTTGGGTTACTGTATTTTCAATCTTCCATGGCTAATACCCCCCGATACTATCCATAGTTTCATCAAAATAAGCAACCAACACAACAAAAACAGAATCTGTTAATCAGCAGACCAATCTGTAGCAATATGTATATTTCGTATACGTATGCTACTTCAAAAATTCTGCAAAATTACGACAGTATGAATAATTTGCGTAGCAATCATAAGAAAAAATAATCAACTCAAAAGCTCTTACAGAAAAAAATGAAAATTCTTTTCGTGAGCGGAAAGTTTCTCTCTTTTCCAGCATGACCAAACGATCATCCCCAAGACTAATCATAATGGTTGTGCTTGGCACAAACGCAAAAAGAAACACAAAAAACGAAATCATAACAGAATTATGAAAGTGTGAAAACAGAAAACAGAAATAAAAAGGATAGATTCGTTGGGTTGCCTCCCAACAAGCGCTTTTGTTTAACGCCCTTAGCTAGGCGAAAGTAATGGAATCACGTACAGTCATCTTTGGTGCTCAAACCATAGGTAGCCCTCATTATAGATTCATAAGGCAATCTTATTTTCTTTCTAGGAAAGTGCTCCATGCCCTTCTTTAAAGGAAATTGAAATCTAATATTCCCTTCCTTCATATCGATGATAGCACAAATAGTCCTTAGGAAAGGTCTACCAAGAATAATGGGACATGAAGGATTGCAATCTATGTCAAGTACAATGAAATCCACGGGTACATAGTTCTTATTTGCAACAATAAGAACGTCATCGATCCTCCCCATGGGTTTCTTGACAGTAGAATCCGCAAGGTGCAAATTAAGAGAACACTCTTCAATCTCATGAAAACCTAGAATATCACATAAAGACTTTGGAATCGCGGAAACACTAGCACCCAAATCACACAAAGCATTGCACTAATAGTTTTTGATCTTGATTTTGATAGTAGGTTCCCACTCATCCTGAAGTTTTCTAGGTATAGAGACTTCTAGTTCGAGCTTCTCTTCAAGAGATTTCATCATAGCATCTACGATATGCGCTGTAAAGGCTTTGCTTTGGCTATAAGCATGTGGAGAGTTTGCAATGGATTGCATCAAAGAAATGCATTCAAACAAGGAGCAATTATCACAATTGAATTCCTTGAAATCCAAAGTGGGAGTTTCATTACTACCCAATATTTTGACTTCTTCTACTCCACTCTCCACACCTTTATCATCAAGATAAGTGGACTCCGAATCATTAGGGCGTTTTTCAACCAAAGTGGATTCATATCCAGCCCCTCCATAAGTAGGTTTGACACGCGAAAACAAAGATTCAAGACGAGACACACCAAGCACTTTAAGATCTTCGCGATTTGCATCACTAGAACGCACCCTTTTAAACCATTCATGTCTAGCGCGAATTTGGGCGATTCTTTCTTTGCTCTCATTCATGGAGATACGCATAGCTTTCAAAGTTTCATCAAAGTTGACCTTGGGAGGAGCGCATCTAACTTTCAAAGCATCAATATCACAAGACATCCTATCAACGCTCCTAGCCAAATCGTCTATTTTGAGTAGTTTTTTGTCACAGCCCTAGATTATATCTTGTAGTTAGTTGCATCAGTAAGCATTCATGAATGCATTCAAATCAATTTAATTCAAATTTGGATGATCTACAAATGGGGATGACCAAACCCTAACACCAAACAACATCCAAATAGGTTCAACAAGAGAAAAATCCTAGCTACTCTATATTCAAAACAAAACCCTAGCAACTCTATATGCAAAACAATTCAAAAGTGGTGACAAATCAATGAACCAAAATGGTTTTCATAAAAGTCCATCATTTTTGATAAATGTTGGAAAGAAAATATCAGGGGTGATATATATTTTCAAAATACTTTTGGCATATTATTTTAAACTCAAAAGCCACTGAAATCAATTAATTAATTGATTTCAAATACTTCCTAGTTTTATAAAATGTTGAAAACTTCACATGGGGTTGGAAATATTCCAAATAACACCCCAGAGTTGTTTACCTATTTTCTTTGAATTAGTTGGAGCCAAAACAAATAAAACAAATGTTAGAAATAACAAAATAGAAAAGAATAGAAGAAAAAAAAGGAAACGCTTACCTGTCGCCCCTGCAGGCCCAGCCCACCAGGGGCACGACTGTCTTCTTCCTCGTGCCAGGAGGAGAAGCAGCTGCGTGCCGACGCGCCGGCGAGCGCGGCCATGTCCCCTGGCCACCTCCTGCTTGCCCGAGCCACGCAGACGGCGGGGATGAGTACCCGGTGCACGCCTCTCCCTTATCCACCCCTCCCTGGTCTCTCCCCATCTGTCTGTCTGTCCCTCTCCCTTGTCGCCATTGACGCCGTAGCCAGCTCACCGTCAACGATGCCCCTCCGGCCACAGAAGCGCCTCCCTGAGCTGCCCATCCTCTCCTCCATGACGTGCTGCACCTTCCGGTCATCGGAATCGAGCAAAAGCCCCTGCATCACCCTCACCGCCGCCGCTTCCTCCTCCGACCACCGGGATCCGCCGCCGTCGATCTACTGCCACCGGGTCTCTCCGACCTCCCCGATGCCACAAATGGATCCCTTGTGAGCCCCTGATGTTTTCCCCTCTCTCTCTCGCTCGAAACCCCCCTCCAGAGCACATCCCCGTCGAGCCCGACTTTCGACCACCGCGCACGCTCGTTGCCGGCACATCTCCCGGCCACCCTAGCCCTCTTGCTACCCCCTGCCAGAATGGGCGCTTCGCCAGCGTCCTGTAGCCGCAAACCGCGTCGCAAATAGTCCCCTATAGCCGCGGTTAGGCCAACTCCAGTGAGTCCTCCGCCACGGGCTTGGTCGCCGGCGACCACCTTCCGGTGGGCGTCGACGTGGCCAGCCATTAACCACTAACACCCCTCCCCAGAGACGCTGACATAGGGTCCCACGGGTGAGTCAAACCACCACTAGGGTGGGTCAATGTGGGATTAGCACCTGGGTCACTGACCAGTGGACCCCACTGGTCAGGTTTGACCTGGCCCAGGCGTAGCTGACTGCTGACGCAATGCTGATGCAGTAATTGATTTCCTATTATACAATAAATCCAGGAAATTACTAAAACTTGTAAAAATCATAGAAATTAAAATATAACTCGGATGAAAATAAATTATATATGAAAAAGTATCAGAAAAATCCAAGGAATTTGATTATGGAATTTTCATGCATGTTTGAAAAAGTTAACATCACCAAATAGGCAAAATGGTGAATAGGATAAATTTCATAATTAGTTTAGAGATGGAATTTGATACTTATTTGAATTCCACTTCAATTGTTATGACCAAACATTGGTCAATGCAAATCAGTACCTCAAAATACTAACTCCATGCATGTTGGAACAATTTGTTATGAGCATCAGGTTGCATCAATTATAAAGGTACTTGGAAAAATACCCGGCTTGAAGTGATGTTTGAATCCTAATTCAAACCAACTACAACATAAGAAATGATAGCCACATTAGCCCTGCCACTTTTCATTTCATGTCTTGAGCATGCATCATAGTGTTGCATTTCTGTGAAGTAATTGTTGTTCTTTCTTGTTTGCCGGTGTTGTTCCCTCTCGGTAAACGTAAACGATGTTTCCGACGATGTGATCATTGACATTGATGAAGACTCATTGCTATCTTCACACGTGTCAGGCAAGCAAACCCCCCTTGAGCATATTGATATAAACCCACCCTCTCCCTCCTGCTCTCTTTTACTGCATTAGGACGAACACGATTCAACTGTACATGTTATCGGTAGTTGAACCCATTCCTCTGCATGACCTGATTTTGTCACAGTAAATAGTTGAAACCACTTAGCATGAGTAGCAACTGCTTGAGCCTTGTTGTGCTTACTCATCCATGCTTGTTTACAATGCCTGCTATGCTTAGAGTCGTGTCGGGTTTGATCCATCTGAATGATCTATCAGAATGGTTGTGTTCATGTCCTACAGTGTGAGAGTAAAGGTGTGAATCTGATTTGGTAAAGGTAGCGATGAGAGGCCATGGAGGAGTACATGGCGGGTTGTCTCATTGGGACCATCCTTAAGAACTGAATTATGTGTATGTTATCCAAGACAAGATACTACCATGCATTGGGCCCTGAAATATGAACCCGCTCGGCTTATTAATTGCCTAGATCTCTGTCCAGGAGTTGCAATTAGTTTCTGGTGTTTGTAGGAAAAGTGTTGGCGGCCGTGTTTAGCTCTGCCCGACGGGGTAGGCTTCACTACGGTAGATACACAGTGGCACGGTGTACCAAGTGGCACCCGAATGGTGGGCTTGGGAACCCTGCGCGCATCGTTTGTGGCCGTAGAGGAATCCTCGGCCGGACTTCCTTGCGGGTTCAGTCTCAAATAGGCGATAAACCTGGACTAGGGTCTTGTGTGGTTAACGGTTGTGGCCGACACCCACGCCAGTGCTTCCGCTTGAAGGTTTCCGAGATGCATGACGTGCATATGGTGCTAAGTGGTGGGTGCATGTGTGAAGAAGTATACGCCTGCAAGGTGAATCAATTTGTTCGAATAGCCGCATCCTCGGTTATGGACTACTTGGAAACATTACGTGGTACCTAGACAATTAAAATGGATACTCTAAAACATGCAAGATAAGTGTGAGTGCTATGGAAGGCCTTCTCGTAGGGAGTCGAGAGTGGATCCATAGTGGTGTATTGCATTGGTGAATATGTGGACTCGTGTGCGCTATCCCACCTCAAAGAAAGAACTTGTAGTCGTAGTACAGGTTAGCCAAGAGTCAAAGCTGGCTTGCTGCAATCAAACCCCACAATCCTTTCATTGAAACTTGATGCATATGTAGATAGTTCTGATGTAAGACTTGCTGAGTACCTTTGTACTCGCGGTTGCTTTATTTATGTTTTTGCAGAGAAGACTTAGACTCATTAAAGGTTCTACGCGATGTGTTTGATGTTGACCGGAATAGCTTGGGAATCCCAGACAGAGGTCTGGCTCCTTTGTTAGGGTCGTAGTAGCTTTTCAGGCTCTTCCAGCCCCTTTTATTAGATGTCTATACCCAGACATGATTGCTTCCGCTTGTTGTTTGTATGACTTGAGTGTCGGGTCACGAGACCCCTGTTTGTAATATCATACTATGTTGACTCTTATGAGTCTTTAATAAATGCTTGAGTCATAGAGTTATGTTGTGATGCCATGTTGTATCTACACATATCGTGCATAATGTGTGTATGTTTGAAATGCATTATATGTGTGGGATTCGACACCTAGTTGTTTGCCTTAGTAGTACTCTTTACAAGGAAATGCCTCTTTGTGATTCCATTGAGCCTTGGTAGCTTGCTACTGCTCGGAACACATTGATTGACCGGCATGTATCCTTCTTTGCTGCTGTGTCTGTCCCCTTGGGGAAATGTCACGCGGTGTAATGGAGTCCCTGTAGCTTGCTACGACTCGTCTACACACGCTGATGACCGACACCTGCTTTGCTGGGTTATGTATGCCTGTCCCTGTACGGATGTACCACTTGGGTTTATAACTAGTCATGTCGACCCAGGTTCTTGTCGTTCGAACGCTAGCGACGCATTCATATACGTGAGCCAAAAGACGCAAACGGTCCCGGCCTAGGTAAGGTGATAGCCGTGGAGTTTACCGTGCGTGAGGCCGCAAAGTGATGTGATGTGTTACAGGCTGGGTTCTTATGACCTAGGTTCGGGGTATCGACATTTTTCCTCTATGGACCCATTGAAAATCTTTTGAGAGTTGATGAATTCTTTGATATTACTCTCTAGATCAGAGGGTAATTTGTGGTGATTTCCATAAGTGTTGCCGTAGAAATTGCCATAATTGTTAGAGGAGTTACTAGGAAGAGGCCAAGGAACATAGTTTCCTCTAAAATCATTGTTGTTGCCAAAATTGTTCCTACAAACAAAATTCACGTCCAAACTAGCGTTGCTACTCTCAATCAAAGAAGATAGTGGCATGTCATTAGGATCTATGGTAGCATTTCTACTAGCAACCAAATTCATCAACTTGTCCATCTTAGCACTAAGCGAGTTAATCTCTTCTAAAATAGCGTGCACCTTTTTGCTAGCAGGCGACCTTTTAGTGTGCCACTGAGAGTAGTTGGTCATGATATTGTCTAGGAGTTTTGTAGCGTCTCCTAACGTGATTTCCATGAACGTTCCACCTGAGGCGGAGTCCAAGATATTGCGAGAAGCGAAATTCAAGCCAGCGTAAAAGATTTGTATAATCATCCACAAACTCAAGCTATGAGCGGGAGAATTTCTAATCATAAGCTTCATCCTCTCCCAAGATCGTGCAACGTGTTCATGATCAAGTTGCTTGAAATTCATGATATCGTTATGTAAGGAGATGATCTTCGCCGGTGGAAAATACTTGGATATGCAAGCATCTTTGCACTTATCCCAAGAATCGATACTATTTTTAGGCAAAGAAGATAACCAAGTTTTTGCGCGATCTTGCAACGAGAAAGGAAAATGTTTCAACTTAATCACGTCATTATCCACATCTCTTTTCTTTTGCATGTCACAAAGCTCAATGAAGGTATTGAGATGGGATGCGGCATCTTCACTAGGAAGGCCAGAGAATTGCTCTTTCATAACAAGATTCAGCAAATCTGCGTTGATTTCATACGATTTCGCACTAGTGGTGGGAGCAATCGGAGTACTAACAAAATCATTATCATTAGTGCTCGAGAAGTCGCAAAGTTTGGTGTTTTCAAACATGATGACTTCAACAACCAAACAATCACACAAGCAAGCAAGAAAACCGACAAAGGCAAAAGAAAACGGCGAAGGCGAAAGGCGAATGAAAACGGCAAATGTGAAGTGGGGGAGAGGAAAACGAGAGGCAATTGGCAACAAAAGTAAATGCAAGAGAAGTGTTTGTGAGACCTACTTGGATAGATCTTGATTTCTCCTCCCCGGCAACGGCGCCAGAATACTTATTATGTTTGCTGTGTATCCCTTGCAACGGCGCTAGAAATAGTTGTGTCGATGGCACCAGAAATCCTTCAGCTGCGGCTACGCCTTAAGGGACTTCCTAGGCAAGTATTCAAAGGATTTCCCCCGTGGCCTTCGAGCCGTACGTTGGTGTTCCCTCGAAGCGGAAAGGGTGATGTAGCACAGCGATGGTAAGTATTTCCCTCAGTTTGAGAACCAAGGTATCAATCCGGCGGAAGAGTATCTCAAGATCCTGCACAAACACAAAAGCTTGCGCCCAACGCTATGAAGGGGTTGTCAATCCCTTATAGATTGTTTGCCATGTGAGAACTGAAAGCAACAAAGTAACA
Source organism: Hordeum vulgare subsp. vulgare (assembly GCF_904849725.1). Lineage (NCBI taxonomy): Eukaryota > Viridiplantae > Streptophyta > Magnoliopsida > Poales > Poaceae > Hordeum > Hordeum vulgare. The sequence goes on along the minus strand of NC_058519.1, from coordinate 213,147,397 downwards.
AAGCAAAGTAAAAGCGGAGATGTAAACGATGGATGTGAATAGACCTGGGGGCCATAGTGTTTACTAGTGGCTTCTCTCATGAAAGCAAGTAGACGGTGGGTGAACAAATTACTGTCGAGCAATTGATAGAACCGCGCAAAGTCGTGAAGATATCTATGCAATGATTATTTCTATAGGCATCACGTCCGAAACAAGTAGACCGATACTTTTTGCATCTACTACTATTACTCCACACGTAGACCGCTATCCAGCATGCATCTAGTGTATTAAGTCCATAAGAACAGAGTAATGCCTTAAGAAAGATGACATGATGTAGAGGGATAATCTCAAACCAGTGATAAAACCCCCATATTTTTACCCTTGATGGCAACTACTTGATGTGTGCCTTGCTGCCCCTACTGTCACTGGGAAAGGTCACCACATGGTAGAACCCAAAACCAAGCACTTCTCCCATTGCAAGAATCATAGATCTAGTTGGCCAAACAAAACCCAAGACTCGGAGAGACTTACAAGGATATCAAATCATGCATATAAGAAATCAGCAAAGACTCAAATATATATCATAGATAATCTGATCACAAATCCACAATTCATGGGATGTCGACAAAGACACCGCCAAAGAAGATTACAACCGATAGATCTCCATGAAGATCATGGAGAACTTTGTATTGAAGATCCACGAGAGAGAATAAGCCACCTAGCTACTAACTACGGACCCGTAGGTCTGAAGTGAACTACTCACGAGTCATTGGAGGGGCGATGATGATGATGAAGAAGCCCTCGAACTCCAAAGTCCCCTCCGGGAGCGCGCCGGGAAGGGTCTCCAGATGATATCTCGTGGAAACGGAAGCTTGCGGCGGCGGAAAAGTATTTTCGAGGCTCCCCTGATATTTTGCGGAATATTTGGGAATTTATAGGCCAAAGTCCTAGGTCAGGGGGCGGCCAGGGAGGCCACAAGCTTGCCCACCGCCGCCTCCCCCTGGTGGCATGGTGGGAGCTTGTGGGCTCCCTGGAGCCCACCTGGCTTGGCCCAAAGGCCCCCTGGTCTTCTTCCATTCCGGAAAATATCATTTCGGGATTTTTATTCCGTTTGGACTCTGTTCCAAAATCAGATCCAAAAAGAGTCAAAAACACGGAAAAAACAGGAACTGGCACTTGGCACTGAGTCAATAAGTTAGTCCCAAAAAAGATATAAAAGGTACATAAAACAACCAAAGAAGACAAGATAACAGCGTGAAGCCATCAAAATTTATAGATACGTTTGAGACGTATCACACCCATGCAGGTAAGTATATCTATTCGAATAGTCGTGTCCATGGTAACGAACACTTAGAGAGCATCCTGATCTACTACAACTAGGACTGGATACTTGTGATATTAAATTGAAATGTTGGCTCCGGGATCACTTCCTCGCAGGGAGTCGAGGAAGGATCTCTGGGCCTTGCTATTGCATGCTTGTATATGATAAACTCAACTCTTCTAATGCTGCAAGACGCTGAAGATGCTAGCCTTTGATAGGACTAGGTTTTCCCCCTTCTGGCATTTCTGCAGTTCAGTCCAAAGATATAGCCCCATTCCTTTGATACGGATGCATATTAGCATAGATATGATGTAAGTCTTGCGAGTACTTTGGATGAGTACTCACGGTTGCTTTGCTCCCCTGTTCTCCCTGATACGATTGCCGCGGTCAGATACAGAGTCCATGAGCTAGCTAATTCCACTGACTACTGCTACTACCCCGACGGAGATTACTACTACGTGGAGACTGCTGAGTAGTTAGGAGGCTCCCAGGCATGAGGCCTTTCCTTTTTGATCCGTGTTAATGTTTGTGCTAACGTTCCTAAGGCGAACTTGTTTGTTTATGTATGTACTCAGATATTGTCGCTTCCGCTAACTCGTTTGTACTCGAGCTTATGTATTCAAGCCCTTGAGGCCCATGGCTTGTAATATAAAGCTTGTATTATTTTATTTTTGTCTAGAGTTGTGTTGTGACATCTTCCCGCGAGTCCTTTATTTTAATCGAACCCCATTTGTGTGTATGACTAACATACAATCAAGGCGGGGGGGGGGGGGGGCGTCACAAGTTGGTATCAGAGCCAACTGCATGTAGATAGCCCACTTTCCAACTCTTTGGCCGAAGTTGAGTCTAATCTTTGAAAAACTATCTACTAACATTGTTGTGTGGCTTACGAGCCTCATACTTGTGATCTGCGTTGAGTTTTTTGTGAAGAGGAATGAGTTATCGCATCATAATGTGGATAAGTATTTCCATTAGTTATGAAACCAAAGTTTATCGAGCCAATAGGAATATCAACCACAACCCTCTTTAGCGGTTGCACAAAAAGAACAAACAACTTGCACCCAACGTGGGCAAGATGGTTATCAATCCTCTTGTTCTTGTTATTTGGAAGCGAGTGAGGTATGTAGACAATTGTAGATAGCAAGATAAAATAAAATAAAGTAAATGACATCAAGGTATTGAAGGTTTCTTTACATATGTTGTGAATAGACCCGAGGGCCATAGTTTTCCCTAATGGCATCTCTCATGAAAAGTAGCATACGGTGGGTAAACAAATTACTGTTGGGCAATTGACAGAAAAGCACATAGTTATGCGATATTCACGACAATGATCATGTGTATATAGGCATCACATTCATAAACAAATAGGCTGACTCCTACATGCACCTATTACTATTACTCCACTCATCCACCGCTATCCAGCGTGCATCTAGAGTATTAAGTAAAACAGAATAATGCATGAAGAACAATGACATGATGTAGACAAAGTAAACTCAAGTAATATGAATAAACCCCATCATTTTATCGTTAGTAGCAGCAACAAAAAGACACATCTTGCCCCTTTTTGTCAATGGGATATAGAAATTCCCCAGGTTAAACCTACTACAACGCACCTCTCTCACCGGATAAATATCTATCTAGTTGGCCAAATCATTTCAATAGACCGGAGAGAATTATGAAGCTATCATAATCATGTAGATAATAATCATATAAGTAATGAGAGGAGACTCAAATATTTATCATGAATAATCTGAAAATGAACCCATTATTCATCAGATCCCAACAAACGCACCTCACAAAAGGAATTACATCATGTGGATCAAAGCGAAGATGCGATGATCATTGTACTCAAGATCAAGAGAGGAAGATTCCCATCTAGGTACTGGCCATGGACCCATAGGTCTGTCGTGAACTACTCACAGATCATCATAAGGGCAGCAAGGTTGATTAAGAGGCCCTCCATGATCAACCCCCCTCCGACAGGGTGCCGGAACGGAACTCTAGATGCCTCCCGTTGGAACAGACACTTGTGGCGGTGTAAAAAGTGTTTTGGGACTCATTGTGAAGTTTTTAGTGTAGAAGAGAATTTATAAGCCATAGAACAGAGTCGGGAGGGCCTCGAGGGGCCCACAAGCCAACAGGGCACCCCCCGGAGGTCGCACCATGTTGGCTTGTGGGGCCCTCATGTGGCCCCGAGACTTCCTCCGATGCTTGTACTCTTCTTTTGGTCCAAACAAATCACCAAAAAGTTTCAGGTCAATTGGACTTTGTTTGGTATGGAAAACCTGAAAAGTGAAAAACATGCAGAAAACAGCATTTGGCATTGGGTCAATAGGTTAGTGCTCAAAAATAATATAATTTGGTAAATAAATACCACAAGAGTATTCTCGAATGATAATATATCAGCATGGCACAATCAAAAATTGTGGATACGTTGGAGACGTATCAAGCATCCCCAAGCTTAATTACTGCTCGTCCTCAAGTAGGTAAATGATAAAAACAGAATTTTTGACTTGACATGTCATCCATGATGTTACCTTATGCATGTAAGCTCATTGAGAAACGATGAGTTAATAAATATTAACACAACAATACTTATAGGTATAAGTAGAAAAATCATTAATGTTTCAAAGTATACGGTCCTCAAAGATTGTTTTTTCCCATTCATCTTATGATATTAGCAAGGCATGGCTCCATCTTCACCAATAAAAATGTCAAGCACCACAGTGTCCAAGTCAAGCAATTGGATTGTACCAATTCAATATACATCAACTTTTTATTCTTCACGCAATACATGAGCGTGAGACATTGGACATAACATAAAGGTGGAATAGAATATGGTGGTAGGTTTGAAAGGGGTAAAAAGTGGAGAAGATAGTCTCACGTCAACTAGGCGTACCAACGGGCAATGGAGATGCTCATCGATAAATATCAAAACAAGCAATAGAGATTGCAATGAAAATTGATGCACTAGAGCTATAAGTGTATGAAAGCTCTAGTGAAGCTAAGTGGGGGTGTTGATACGTCTCAAACGTATCTATAATTTTTGATGGTTTCACGCTGTTATCTTGTCTTCTTTGGTGTTTTATGTAACTTTTATATATTTTTTGGGACTAACTTCTTGATTCAGTGCCAAGTGTCAGTTCCTGTTTTTTCCGTGTTTTTTTTGACCGGCTACTGTAGGGAAAACCCCCCACGGCCTTTTTTCTTTTATTCCCATATATAAGAGCAGTATGTACAAGAAGAAATCAGAATGTACAGAGGGGATGGGAAGCTAAGGTTACAAACCTCAAGGAGGCAAAAAGGAAACCCATTTAAGGAGATCATCCCTGAAACTAGCCTTAATCCTATGAGCTAACAGGGAAATGTCATGGATGAAACCAGATCTCCATTTTCTGAACTTTGGCTGCTCCTGGTTAAAGACCTTGGCATTTCTGATAGTCAAGATGTTCCAACATGCAGTGAAGACCACCTCAGCAAAAAAGGGGTTATGGAAGTCTAACTAAGCCGCTACAATAGCACTCCACATGGATGGACCCTGCCATGTGATCTACAGGTAGTTCCAGACCCTGGTACTGAAAAGACAGTTGAAGAATAAGTGATCTCTGTCTTCCTTGACTCTAGCATGGCATAGAACAAAGAGATTGGAGTCTGAAACATTCCAGTGACGTTGTTCAAGCATGGCTTGGGTGTTAAGCCTGTCCATGATGAGCATCCACGCAAACATCTTGATCTTCATGGTACAACAGCTCTTCCAGATCCAGTTCAGTGTAATACTGCTATGAATATGAATATAATATCTCTTGGCTGTGTAAGCCTTAGCATCTTTCCCCATACTCATCTGTCAGAGGCCTGGGGGTCGATATCCAGGGCTTGAAGCAAGGATTGGACTGAAATCAGCTCCTGGTAAGCTTGAGGAGAAAGTGGCAAGTGGAACATAGAGAGCATGGTATCATCGTAAAATGCTTGAAAGACCTCCTGAGCTGTGCAGAAAGGATCAGCCACAAAGTAAAAAAGTCTTTGGAATCTAGCAGCCAGAGGCCTAGTGGAGTTTCCAACCAACCAGGAGTCAGACCAAAACAGGAAGGAGTCACCCCTGTTAGGCTGGACATATGTAACTGATCTGAATTTGTCAAGCCTTTTACAGATATCTTTCCACCAAAAAGAACCACAAAGGGCAGTGCCCTGAGGAATTGTGTCATGATAGTAAGTGTTCCAGATTAGGTTAACCCATGGGATATCAGCATGATTTAGAAATTTATCAACATGCTTGAGCAGCAGTGCTTCATTCTGGATTGCTAGATTCATAATTCCTAACCCCCCTTTATTTTTAGGTCTGCACACCAGTTGCCAGGCTGCAAGAGATGGTGCATGATCTTGCCCATTTTTCCTCCATAGGCATTGCCTCTGAATTCTTTCAAGCTGCTTCAGTATGCCTGGTGGGATATCCAGACTGCATAGGAAGAAAATAGGAACAGATGACAGTGCTGAGTTGAGATACTGTAACCTTCCCCCCTGAGCCAGGAAAGATGAACTAGCACTCAACCTTCTTTCCATGTTTTCAACCGGTGGCATGAGATCAATGATTCTAGGTTTAGTTGTCCCAACTGGAAGGCCAAGATATGTGAAAGGCAAAGATCCAACTTTGCAGCCAATGGAGTCTGTCAGGTCTTGGAGTTGCTGTGGGGAGGTGTTGACAGGTAGAAGGGCAGATTTGTGATAGTTCACATGTAATCCAGTGGATTGGGAGAAAAGTAAGAGCATTTTCTTGAACTGTAACAACTGAGTTTCATCGTCAGGTATTATGATAAGGGTATCATCAGCATATTGCACTATAGGGAAATCCTTATCATGACAAGGTATGGGCAGCTGAATCAGACCCTCCATCAGCAGATGGTTAACCAAGGTGTGTAAAAAATCAGCAGCAATAGCAAAAAGCAGTGGGGACATGGGATCTTCCTGCCTGACTTCTTTCTTGCACATAAATTTGTTTCCAAGCACACCATTGATCAGGACAGAAGATGAGCCAGAAGTTAGGAGTTGCTTTACCCAAAGTATCCATCTGTCATTGAAGCCTTTGTGCTTGAGAATGTTAAAAATGAACTCATGCTCCACAGAGTCAAATGCCTTTTCAAAATCCAGCTTGAGAATAACTATTGGTTTCTTGGATTGATGGCATTGGTGCAGGTACTCCAGAGTCCATCCAACACAATCTTGAATGGTTCTAGACTTGATAAAACCATACTGATTCTTGTGAATACACTTCACAATCTCTAACTGTAACCTGTTAGCAATCATTTTGGACAGAAATTTGAGGCCCATCCTAGTAAGTGATATTGGTATGTAGTCCCCACCTGCTCAGGTGATCTCTTCTTGGGAATCAAAGTAATATAAGATGAGTTCATGTTCTCAAGTTGAGCATGACCAGCATGAAAGGCAGCAGCAAGATGATAGAACTCAGGGGAGATAATGTGCCAACATTTCTTAAAGAAAAGGCCATTAAAACCATCAGGTCCAGGAGCTTTGTCAATGGGCATTTCCTGAACAGTCTTGTCCATTTCAGACTTAGAAAAAGGTTCTGTGAGAATATCAAGACCCTCCACCTTCTGAAGCAGTAATTGCAAGTCAAAGGCCATGTTAATTCCAAGAGAAGTTCCCGTTCTATCCTTAAAGGATGCCCAAAAACATGCAGCAATTTGATCATGATCAGATATGATGGACCCATCATTTAACTTGAGAGATGCAATGGAGCTCCTCCTATATCTCTCAGTTGCCATAGCATGAAAGAATTTAGTGTTTTCCTCACCAACTTTAACAAATCTGATAGTGGCTCTTTTTTTTCCAGTATAAGCACTGAAGATGCAATAGGTGCTCCAAGTGTAACCTAATGATCTTCCTGAAGTTAGCTTCAGGTCTGAAGAGGGGCCTCAATTCCTCAAGCTCATCCAAGCACAACACAGCTTGATTACATCTGGAGATGAAAATTTTCAACTGGGATTGTTTTGTCTGCCATCTTTTCAGAGCCTGCGTGAGATGTTTCATCTTATCCATAATGATAGCAGTAATATGGGTTTTCCTGGAAGGAATGGCCCAGGACTGCTGAACATACTCCATGAAGCCCTCCATTTCAACCCAATAGTTTTCAAAATGAAATAAGTTACACTTAGGGATGGAAGTGTTGTCAGTGACCACACAAGGAACATGATCAGAAGTTGTCTTTGCAAGGGGGAGCACTTGTGTAAGAGGATATGAAGAGATCTAGTTGGCTGATGTGAAAAACCAGTCAAGTTGCTCCAGAAGAGGGGAATCTTGCATATTGGACCAAGTGAAAGATCTGCCTTTAATGGGTAGTTCCAGTAAGCCCAGATGCCCAATAATTTCATTGAAGATGAACATATAATTTACATCAGCCCCAGGGAGGTTTCTGTTGTCAGGTGATCTAATGAAACTAAAATCTCCAAGAAGCAACCAATTAGCCCCATTGGGTATATGAATATTATATGGCCAGCTAACAAATAGATCTCTAGCTTCACCTTGACAAGGACCATAGACATTCACCAATGTCCAGGATTCACCAGTATGATTTGAGGTAAAGGAGATGATCAAACCATAGGGTGTGCATTCAACTAACTGACCAGTAAGAATGGATGAGTTCCAAAGAGTGATAAGCCCCCCCGATGCCCCCCTGGAGGGAGAGTAGGCAAACTGATCAAAACGTTTAGGACAGAAACACTTTACTGTATGAAACTCAATTGACTGCATTTTGGTTTCCTGCAAGGACACCACGGCAGCTAGGCTCTCATCAATCTTGTTACGAACCGCACGTTGCCTATGGTCCGAATTTAGGCCACGCACATTCCAACCCAGCACACGCCAACTTCTCGTAGAATGACTATCCATTGGACAATATATATAGAGCAAACGCAGGGATATGTAATAGCCCATGCGACTGAGGTTCAGTTAACCAAAAGACAAAGCAAGCAATAGTCGTACAGTACATAGAGAAAGTACAGTAACAAATTAACATAAGTGTACTAATCATGAGCAGATGATGGTGCGGAATCAGCAGGATCTTCCATAAGTCGATACAGAATCAGCTTCTCACGGCAATGCCAAGCGTCTGCCCGACCGCCTGTATCACCAGAATAGGAGTGGCAGGTGGAACTTGCACATCATCAGACTCCTGTACTGGAGAAGGCATTGGCTTGGCCTTGGGCTGCCTCTTCTTGGGGACATGCGCCGGCAGCTCCTGCAAGACCGGTTTGAAGCCATCCCGCTTTATGGAGCCGCGGGTACATCGACGCACAGAGGAGTCGACGACACGAGTGGCCTTCTTGCGGGTCCCTTTCTTTGTTGGAGCAGAAGATTGAAAGGAGAAGTCCTCTGCAGAGGAAGATGGGCTCACTGGGATTACCTCATCCGCGGAGAGCGTGTTGCTTGCCAGCTGTGGCGGTGGCAGCGCTGGAGCAGTAGAATCAAAAGTCGCCGCCCATGATCGCTTGGGGATCACAATGGGCGCCACCATTGGCATCTGCAGGTGGCGAGGCACGTGCATGGAGGTAGCAGCTCCCATTAAAGCATCAAAAGTTCGGGACCAGGATAGAGCTGGCGACAGAGGAGGCCCAAAGAAAACCCTAGCAGCCCCCACCAAAAGGTTGTGAGACTGAATCTGTGGGGGTTTGTATGGGACAATCGCCAGCGGATTGTCATCTTGCGCCTCCTCCTCCACCCCTAGCACATCTTCCTCCGGCTCAGAAGGAGGAGCCTGGACAACCGGTGCCATATCAGCGTCAGGGGCGACAAGGTTATCACCCATTACCACATCCAGGTTGGGAGCAGGGGGGCGTGATCAGCAGGTTCCGCCGCAATGTCACCCTGCGGCTGAGGGTCTAGGTGAACAAGCTCATGAAACGAGTCAGAGGAAGAAGGACTCGGTTGATCAATCACCATGGACTCCTGATCCTGAACAGGATCAGCCGGAGGTGCTTCCGGGGCCACTTCAGGTTCCCATCCTCCTCCATCAGCAACTGCTGGCGGCAGTCCCCAACCACCATCATCAGCAGCAGCAGGTACCACTGGATCTTCAGGTGCTAGAGGCACTGCATTCCATCCCAAAGCAGGGTAAGGGGTCAGAACAAATTGCAGGTTGTCATTGACGAGTTGTCCAGGAAGCGGGTGAGGGTTTCCATTGAGGGGCATAGGATCCTCATCATTGGACAATACTTCAGCAGGCGCCGCCCCCAGGATGTAGACAGGTGCAGACCAGGACACCTTCGCCCCCCCCAAGCAGCATATTCAGAGAAGTTGATACTGGGAGGGACAAGCCGGTCGTCTGGGAAAGATGCAAACACAATGGAGCGAACCAAGTAAGGATCCTCGCTGACCCAATGATCTAAGTCTCTGAAGGTATTGACAGCATCCCGCAAGTCTTCAGTATTGTGGAAGTCCAGGGGGACCCCTAGAAGCATGAGGCACCCATGTAGAAAACCCTCTTGTCCACGGAAGCCCATACCCTGATCATGTCGCAAGAAGCGCACCACAGAGTTGTGAGCAACTTCATGCGGAACCATGTGAACCGCAACGTAGCTCTCCGCCGCATCTCTAAGTTCAAACAGCCCTACGCCCTCGATCCATGGCTGGGCTGATCGAACATGAAGTCCTCGGTGAAGAAGAAGAGCAGCTACTTCTTTCCGTACCTGGACCAAGTGGTCGGCCGGGGTCGCAGGGTGGACGTCAGCAATGACAAAGCACTCATGACGCCTGGTGATGGGGACAGCAGGCGTGGTGTAGGTCCGAGGCAGCCGGTCGGGTCCTCCGTCGATGATGTTGTGGCCCGGCGGGAGGAAGAACTCTGGGTCAAGCTCGATGTTCGCCATTGTGGGAGGCGGCGGCGGCGTGGTAGGCGGAGTCTTGGAGGGAGTTCGAGGATGCGACGGCGATGAGACAGGGCGGAACTATGCTGCAGGCGTTGCGGTTTCGCCAAGAGTATCGGCAGTTCCCGAGATATCAGCGACATGGGAGGTGGTGGGTCTCTTACAGTTCCAAGTAAGACAATTATTACGCATAAAAGAGGCTCCTCTAGATCGTGCGTGACCCACAGCTCTGTCAGCGTATCCAGGCTAAGCCGTGCAGTTGGCAGCTAGATGTCCCCGAGCGTTACAAATCGAGCAAGAAGAGCAAGAAAACATTTCTTCAACCATGCCATTAATAAGTTCATCAAAGGCCAGATGGGCTTCTTGTGAGGAGGGAATATCCGTCCTAGGATTAGGTTCGGGCCGAGGTAAGGAGGTAACCTCAGAAGGTTCATTAATGAGCATAGAAATCGGCCGAGAGTCCAAATTCTCCACCGAAAGTTGATTCTCATAATTCTAAACACCATGAATCTCGGCGGGATCAGCTGCAGCACCATGTTGCACGGGAGAAGTTCCGTTACTTTTGGCAATTTGAAAATCAGCTCCGGGAGATCCAGGGGGTGACTGTTGGCGAGAAATAGTGCCGAACGTAATATGCGGCGTGGCCGTCGTCCACCGGAGTTCTGCCGACGGTGGCGCAGAGATGATGACACATTCAGGAGAAGGCACCGTATAACCAGCCTGTTCAAGCGTGAGGAGCTCATCATGGGAAACATGACACCTATAACCCTTGCAAACCTCATATTTTTGGAGGGATGCGAATGTGAGCTTCTTACGAACTGATGAACCAGATTTAAGAGAAGATTTTAGAGGTCTGGAATGCATTGCCATCAGACCTAGTGAGGCTCTCCTCTTAGATGGGCTCACAATAATCCATTCAACATCACATTGCTTCTTCCACAAAGAGAATTCCCGACGCCAATTTGGACCACCATGGCCCCATAGATGGAAGAAGCACTTAAAATTTGAGCATTTGAACGAGCGTAGATCCAAAATATGAAAACCAACTTGCATGCAGGACACTTTGAAGGAGAAAACTGAATCTGTCACTTGAGAGACGCGAAACTCAATGGCAGAGCCCCCAATCACAGATTCTAGAGCTGCGGCGACCGTGTCCTCAGAGAGACGAAACACATGGCGACCAAAAGAAACCACCATGATGAAGGAGCGGCAGTGCTTCATAGGGTGCACTGTAACCCCAGAATGGCGATAAACCTCCTCGGCGAAAGCCAAACCATGAGAAAAATCCAGATCGAACATGGAGCCACCCATGCAAGCCATGCACGACCACGTGAGGGGGGTCGGGAGGGTTCACCTGAGCAGTAGAGCGACGAGAAGGGTAGATGCGCCGACTAGAGCACCAGATCGCCATGGAGTCGCCGAGGTGGGAGGTGGGAGGTGGGAGTCGCTCTTTTCAGATCTGATTTTGGAACGGAGTCCAAACGGAATAAAAACCCCGAAATGATTTTTTCCCGAATGGAAGAAGACCAGGGGGGCCTTTGGGCCAAGCCAGGTGGGCTCCATGGAGCCCACAAGCACCCACCACACCACCAGGGGGGAGGCGGCGGTGGGCAAGCTTGTGGCCTCCCTGGCCGCCCCCTGACCTAGGTCTTTGGCCTATAAATTCCCAAATATTCCGCAAAAAATCAGGGAGCCTCGAAAATACTTTACCGCCACCGCAAGCTTCCGTTTCCGCGAGATCTCATCTGGAGACCCTTCCCGGCGCCCTGCCGGAGGGGACTTTGGAGTTGGAGGGCTTCTTCATCATCATCATCGCCCCTCCAATGACTCGTGAGTAGTTCACTTCAGACCTACGGGTCCGTAGTTAGTAGCTAGATGGCTTCTTCTCTCTCTTGGATCTTCAATACAAAGTTCTCCATGATCTTCATGGAGATCTATCCGATGTAATCTTCTTTGGCGGTGTGTTTGTCGAGATCCTATGAATTCTGGATTTGGCATCAGATTATCTATGATATATATTTGAGTCTTTGCTGATTTCTTATATGCATGATTTGATATCCTTGTAAGTCTCTCCGAGTCTTGGGTTTTGTTTGGCCAACTAGATCTATGATTCTTGCAATGGGAGAAGTGCTTGGTTTTGGGTTCTACCATGTGGTGACCTTTCCCAGTGACAGTAGGGGCAGCAAGGCACACATCAAGGGTAAAAAGATGGGGTTTTTTATCATTGGTTTGAGATTATCCCTCTACATCATGTCATCTTGCTTAAGGCGTTACTCTGTTCTTATGGACTTAATACACTAGATGCATGCTGGATAGCGGTCGATGTGTGGAGTAATAGTAGTAGACGCAGAAAGTATCGGTCTACTTGTTTCGGACATGATGCCTATAGAAATAATCATTGCATAGATATCGTCACGACTTTGCGCGGTTCTATCAATTGCTCGACAGTAATTTGTTCACCCACCGTCTACTTGCTTTCATGAGAGTAGCCACTAGTAAACACTACGGCCCCCGGGTCTATTCACATCCATCGTTTACATCTCCGCTTTTACTTTGCTTTGTTACTTTGTTTCTTTCAGTTCTCACTTGGCAAACTATCTATAAGGGATTGACAACCCCTTCATAGCGTTGGGTGCAAGCTTTTGTGTTTGTGCAGGATCTTGAGATACTCTTCCGCCGGATTGATACCTTGATTCTCAAACTGAGGGAAATACTTACCATCGCTCTGCTACATCACCCTTTCCGCTTCGAGGGAACACCAACGCAAGGCTCCAAGGCCACAGGGGAAATCCTTTGCATACTTGCCTAGGAAGTCCCTTAAGGCGTAGCCGCAGCTGAAGGATTCCTGGTGCCGTCGACACAACTATTTCTGGCGTCGTTGCAAGGGATACACAGCAAACATCAGAAGTATTTCTGGCGCCGTTGCCATGGAGGAGAAATCAATATCTATCCAAGTAGGTCTCACATACTCATCTCTTGCATTTACCTTTTTGCCAGTTGCCTCTCGTTTTCCTCTCCCCCACTTCACATTTGCCATTTTCATTTGCCTTTTTCCGTTCGCCCTTCTTCCGCTTGCTTTCTGTTTGCTTGTGTTACCATGTGCCTTCTTTTAGCTTGGATCTTTGCTTGCTAAAAATCCATTGATATGGATCCTCACCCACTAGCTAATCTCTTTAAGAGACCCACTTATGTGGAATGAATTGCTAGTGAGTTGAGGGCACTTGACTATCTTTATGGAGTTTTGCTTGAGATGCGTGAATCTGAAAATCGTGATGAAGAAACTTATGAAGTGATTCATGAGGGCTCCATGGATGAAAAGCATGATTGCAATGGTTTCACTATAAATTCTATTAGTGACAATCATGCTAAAATTATGCAATACCCCAAGCTTGGGGATGCTAGTTTTGCTTTGTCCACTACTTGTTGCAATAATCATGATTGGGGTGATGATCTTTCTTACGATCTTGAAAATTTGTTCAAACCTCATGACGAATATGATATTTGCAACAATACTGAAAGTGGGATTGGAGAAGTCATGACTTTATTTGATGATAATCCCACTATTTTTGAAGAGCGTCAACTTTGCATGCTTGTGGATCATGAAAATAATATCCTATGGGATAGCTATATTGTTGAATCTGAATATGATCCGACATGTAATTGCTATGAGAGAGGAAAATATTTTGGTAGAAACTTTCATGTTACCAAATCACCTCCCGTGATGTTGAGATTGCTCTTGTCTCTTTCTTCTTCCTTGCATATGGAAGCTATTGGTTGTCTTGACAATCTGTTTTCCTATAAAATGCCTATGCATAGGAAGTACGTTAGACTTAGATGTGATTTTCACATGCTTTATGATGCTCTCGTTGTGCTTCAACTCTTGTCTTTTGTGAGAGCATCATTGATGCCTAGCTAAGGGCGTTAAACAAAAGCGCTTGTTGGGAGGCAACCCAACGAATCTATCCTTTTTCTTTCTATTTTGTGTTTCCCACACTTTCATAATTCTGTTATGATTGTGTTTTTTGTGTTTCTTTTTGCGTTTGTGCCAAGCAAAACCGTTATGATTAGTCTTGGGGATGATCGTTTGGTCACGCTGGAAAAGACAGAAACTTTCTGCTCACGAAAAGAATTTTCGTTTTTTTTCTGTAAGAGATTTTGAGTTGATTATTTTTGCTGCTGATTTCTAATCAAATTATTCAGACTGTCGTAATTGTTCATAATTTTTGGAGTACAAGAGGTATACAAAATATACAGATTGCTACAGATTGGTCTGCTGATTAACAGATTCTGTTTTTGTTGTGTTGGTTGCTTATTTTGATGAAACTATGGATAGTATCGGGGGGTATTAGCCATGGAAGATTGAAAATACAGTAACCCAACATCAGCACAGGTAGAATTTAAGTTTGCTACAGTACCTAAGGAAATGGTGGTTTGCTTTCTCATACTAATGTTATCACGAGTTTGTGTTTAAGTTTCGTGTTGTGAAGTTTTCAAGTTTTGGGTGAAGTTCTTATGGACAAAATGATAAAGAGTGGCAAGAGCTCAGGATTGGGGATGCCCAAGGCACCCCAAGAGATTCAAGGATGCCGTAAAAGCCTAAGCTTGGGGATGCCCCGGGAAGGCATCCCCTCTTTCGTCTTCAATCCATCGGTAACGTTACTTGGGGCTATATTTTTATTCACCATATGTTATGTGTTTTTGCTTGGAGCATCTTGTATAGTAGGAGTCTTTTATTTTTGTTGTGTACCAATCATCCTTGCTGCACACCTAGATAGAGAGACATGCATTCACCGTGATTTTGTCGAGCTTCACTTATATCTTTTGGTAGACAATTCAGCTCACGTGTGCTTCACTTACAGCTTTTGAGCTAGATACTTTTGCTCTATGTGCTTCACTAATATCTTCTAGAGCACAGCGGTGCGTGGCTTGGTAGTTGATCTATGCTTTGAATGAGTCTCAAAAGGGGTATTATCCAAAGGGATACGAAAACTTCCACCTTCATGTGCATTGAATAGTTAGAGAAGTTTGATTCATCTCAGTTAGTTTTGAGTTGTGGTTATGGTAATATTGAAGTCATGATAGTAAGGTGTTGTGCATCTAGAAATACTTGTGTTGAAGTTAGTGATTCCCGTAGCATGCACGTATGGTGAACCGCTATGTGATGAAATCTGAGCATGATTAGTCTATTGATTGTCATCCTTTGCATGGCGGTCGGGATCGCGATATGGTTTATACCTACCAACCCTTCCCCTAGGAGTATGCGTTGGATGCTTTGTTTCGATTACTAATAAAACTTTTGCAACAAGTATATGAGTTCTTCATGACTAATGTTGAGTCCACGGTTTAGATGCACTTTCACCTTCCACCATCACTATCTTCCTAGTGTCGTGCAACTTTCGCCGGTGCACAAAACCCACCATTAGCCTCCCTCAAAACAGCCACCATACCTACCTACTATGGCTTTTTCAAAGTCATTCCGAGATATATTGCCATGCAACTACCACCATGACATGTGCCACCACGTCTACATTGCCATTGCATGATCGTAATATAGCTAGCATGATGTTTCCATTGATGTCTATGCCATGCTAGATCTTTGCCATGGTATACTACCGAAGGCATTCCATATAGAGTCATAGTTGCTCTAAGTTTTGAGTTGAAAGTGTGATGATCATCATTAATGGATCATTGTCCCATGTGAGGAAATAAAAGAGGCCAAAGAAGCCCACTAAAAAAAGGAGAGGCCAAAGAGCCCACCAAATAAAAAAATGAGAGAAAAAGAAAGAAGGGACATTGCTACCACTTTTTCCACACTTGTGCATATTAAGCACCATGATCTTCATGATTGAGAGTCTCTCATTTTGTCACCACCATATAGCTAGTGGGAAATTTTAATTATATAACTTGGCTTGTATATTCCAATGATAGGCTTCCTAAATTGCCTTAGGTCTTCGTGAGCAAGCAAGTTGGATGCACACCCACTAGTTTTCTTTAAGAGGTTTCACATACTCTTAGCTCTAGTGCATCATTTGTATGGCAATCCCTACTCATTCGCATTGATATCTATTGATGAGCATCTCTACAGCTCATTGATATGCCTAGTTAATGTGAATACCTTCTCCTTTTTTTGTCTTGCAACCTCCACTACATTCCACACCATCTATAGTGCTATAACCATGGCTCACGCTCATGTATTGCGTGAGAGTTGAAAAGGTTTGAGAAAGTAAAGGTGTGAAACAATTACTTGGCCAATACTGGGGTTGTGCATGATTTAATTTCATTGTGCAATGATGATAGAGAATAGCCAGACTATATGCTTTTGTAGGGATACCTTTCTTTTGGCCTTGTTATTTTGAAAGTTCATGATTACTTTGCTAGTTTGCTTGAATTATTATTGTTTCCACGTCAATAGCAAACTATTGTTTTGAATCTAATGGATCTGAACATTCACGTCACATAAGAGGAATTACAAAGGACACCTATGCTAGGTAGCATGAAAGCATCAAAAATTCATTCTTATCACTTCCCTACTCGAGGACGAGCAGGAGTTAAGCTTGGGGATGCTTGATACGTCTCAAACGAATCTATAATTTTTGATGGTTTCACGCTGTTATCTTATCTTCTTTGGTTGTTTTATGTACCTTTTATATATTTTTTGGGGACTAACTTATTGATTCAGTGCCAAGTGCCAGTTCCTGTTTTTTCCGTGTTTGTGACTCTTTTCAGATCTGATTTTGGAACGGAGTCCAAACGGAATAGAAACCCCGAAATGATTTTTTCCCGAACGGAAGAAGACCAGGGGGCCTTTGGGCCAAGCCAGGTGGGCTCCAGGGAGCCCACAAGGTCCCACCACGCCACAAAGGGGGAGGCGGTGGTGGGTAAGCTTGTGGCCTCCCTGGCCGCCCCCTGACATACGTCTTTGGCCTACAAATTCCCATATATTCTGCTAAAAATCAGGGGAGCCTCGAAAATACTTTTCCGCCGCCGCAAGCTTCTGTTTCCGCGAGATCTCATCTGGAGACCCTTCCCGGCGCCCTGCCGGAAGGGACTTTGGAGTTGGAGGGCTTCTTCATCATCATCATCGCCCCTCCAATGACTCGTGAGTAGTTCACTTTAGACCTACGGGTCCGTAGTTAGTAGCTAGATGGCTTCTTCTCTCTCTTGAATCTTCAATACAAAGTTCTCCAAGATCTTCATGGAGATCTATCCGATGTAATCTTCTTTGGCGGTGTGTTTGTCGAGATCTGATGAATTCTGGATTTGTGATCAGATTATCTATGATATATATTTGAGTCTTTGCTGATTTCTTATATGCATGATTTGATATCCTTGTAAGTCTCTCAGAGTCTTGGGTTTTGTTTGGCCAACTAGATATATGCTTCTTGCAATGGGAGAAGTGCTTGGTTTTGGGTTCTACCATGTGGTGACCTTTCCCAGTGACAGTAGGGGCAGCAAGGCACACATCAAGTAGTCGCCATCAAGGGTAAAAAGATGGGGTTTTTATCATTGGTTTGAGATTATCCCCCTACATCATGTCATCTTGCTTAAGGCGTTACTATGTTCTTATGGACTTAATACACTAGATGCATGGTGGATAGCGGTCGACGTGTGGAGTAATAGTACTAGATGCAGAAAGTATCGGTCTACTTGTTTCGGATGTGATGCCTATAGAAATAATCATTGCATAGATATCATCACGACTTTGCGCGGTTCTATCAATTGCTCGACAGTAATTTGTTCACCCACCATCTACTTGCTTTCATGAGAGAAGCCACTAGTAAACACTACGGCCCCGTGGTCTATTCACAATCATCGTTTACATCTACGCTTTTACTTTTCTTTGTTACTTTGTTGCTTTCAGTTCTCACTTGGCAAACAATCTATAAGGGATTGACAACCCCTTCATAGCGTTGGGTGCAAGCTTTTGTGTTTGTGCAGGATCTTGAGATACTCTTCCGCCGGATTGATACCTTGGTTCTCAAACTGAGGGAAATACTTACCGTCGTTGTGCTACATCACCCTTTCCGCTTCGAGGGAACACCAATGCAAGGCTCCAAGGCCACGGGGGAAATCCTTTGCATACTTGCCTAGGAAGTGCCTTAAGGCGTAGCCGCAGCTGAAGGATTCCTGGTGCCGTCGACACAACTATTTCTGGCGCCGTTGCAAGGGATACACAGCAAACATCAGGTGTGCATCCAACTTGCTTGCTCATGAAGACCTCACACATTTAAGGAAACCCGTCATCGAAATATAAAATCCAATTTTATAAAAAAATGTTTCCCACTAGCATTGAATGATATAACATGAGACTCTTTATATGAAGAACAAGGTGCCACTTTGAGGAAGAAGTGTGGTAAAGGATAGTAGCAAAGTCCCTCTCTCTTTTTCTCTCACTCATTTTTTCTCCTTTTTTCTTTTTTATGGCGGGCTCATTTGGACTCCCCCATTTTTATTTCCTCACCCGGACAATGCTCTAATATTGATGATCGTCACACTTTTATTTACTTACAACTCAATATGAAAACTGATAGGACGATATGACTCTGTGAGAATGCCTCTGGTAGTGTACTAGGATGTGCAAAGATCTAACATGGCATGTATAAAAAATATGATGAACAGTGGCTTTGCCACAAATACTACGTCAGCTCTATATGATCATGCAAAGCATTATGATGATGAACAAACTAGTCATGTGAAGTGACGATGACATTTGCATGGCAATATATCTCTGAATGGCTATGAAAATGCTATGAAAGGTAGGTATGGTGGCTATTTTGAGGAGCATATAAAATGACTTATGTGCAAGAGAGCATGTCATGTCACGGGGTTTGGATGCACTGACAAAAGTTGCACCGATCCTCAAGGTGAGAAAAGGCGATGCACAGTACCAAAGAGGCTAGGAAATATGAGGAGGTGAGATTGTGTATGTCCATGGTGTCATGTTAGTCAAGAAAACTCATGTACTTATTGCAAAGTTTTATGACAAATAAAAGTACTACTCGCATGCCCCGAGGGAGAGAGTTTGTAGCAATTAACCATCGCGCGACTCGGACTGAAAACAACACTACGATTTCAACGAGGAATAGAAATGCTCACATATCATCACCATGCCCTTTTAATTTTTGACATGAAAAAGAAGTTTAACATATCTTAATATCGACACCTCTCTGAATTAATAATAATGCACTCACGCCTTTTTCATATCACCACATCAATATCATTAACCAATAATTTCTCTATATGTGCTACATGATGGTTTTAGTTATCACTTGTTGAATACCCATTATTTTTTATCTAGTCTTATGATCCATGCAAATTACCATACTATTTATATAAATCTCAAGAAAATGTAAGTGAACAATGAGAGCATAATATTTCTATAATATCTACACGCCACCGCGCTCAAAAAGATATAAGTGAAGTACTAGAGCAACTACTAAGCTCAAAAGATATAAGTGAAGCCCATAGAGTATTTTAACAAATTATGATGATGGGGTATCTCTATCAAATAGGTGTTTCCAGAAAAATATTATTATGGCAAACTTAAAGTAAAAGCAAAAAAAGTCAAACGACACTCCAAGCAAAATCATATCATGTGATGAATAAAAATGTAGCTCCGAGTGACATACCGATGGATTGAGACGAAAAGAGGGGATGCCTTCCGGGGCATTCCCAAGCTTAGGCACTTTACTATTATTAGAATATTACCTGGGGTGTATTGGGAATCCCCAATCTTATGCTTTTGGTGCTCCTCAATCCTTTGTCCATCGGGATAATACCCAAAACTTGAAAACTTCAATCACATAAAACTCATCGAAACTTCGTGAGATATGTTAGTATAAGCAAGATATTAAATACTTTAGGGTGCTATTATAGGTTGATTATTATTTCATTTTATCATAGGGTACTGTATTCTAACTTCTCCATGGCTTATACCTTCCGATACAACCCATAGCATCATCAAAACAAGCAAACTATGCAAGCAAAAACAGAATCTGACTGAAAGTGAACAATGTGTAGTAATCTATAATGAATCTATACTTATGTAACTCCAAACATTCTGAAATACTAATATGACCTGAGTAATTTTTATACTAATACTGTGTAAAATATTCAGCTTAGAAACACGTTCTAGTAAAATCATAGAAATTCTGCACTAGACGTCAAAGTTTATGATTTTGTACCGTATCAATTCTAGTCATCATACAAATCATCCCAAAGGATTTACTTTGCACAAACACTAATTAAAACATAAAAACACAATCATTAAAGATGGAATAATCATGTTATCACAAACAAACAGAAAGTAAAAGACAAAAATAAACATAACTATTGGGTTGCCTCCCAACAAGCGCTATTGTTTTACGCCCCTAGCTAGGCATATTGCATAGTTTCAAGTGTTGTCATATTTTACACTCCACCCATAAGTGGATCTCATGATTGGTTCATAAGGTGGTATAATTCTATTTCTAGGAAAGTGTTCCGTTCCTTTCTTTAATGGAAGTTGTAACCTTATGTTTCCCTCTTTCATGTTAATGATTGCACTTATAGTTCGTAGGAAGGGTCTTCCAAGTATAATTGGACAAGTAGGATTGCAATCAATATCAAGAGCAATGAAATATACAAACACATGATTTTTGTTTTCAATTATTAGCGCATCATTTATTCTAACCAAGGGTTTCTTAATGGTAGAATCCGCAAGATGCAAGTTTAGGGAACATTCTTCAATATTAGTGAGACCAAGCACATCACATAAATATTTGGGTATAGTTGAAACGCTAGCACCAAGGTCAGACAATGCATTTAATTCATATTTATTTATCTTAATTTTGATATTAGGTTCCCACTCTAGGAATATAAACTTCAAGCTCAAGTTTCTCATCATAAGCTTTCACCATCGCTTCCACTATATGTTGAGTAAAGGCTTTGTTTTGTTCATAAGCATTGGGTGAGCTAATAATTGACTGCAACAAGGAAATACATTATACTAAATATAAATTATCATAATTTAAGTCCTTGTAATAAAAAATAGTGGGCACATCACTAGTTAAAGTTTTGACCTCTCCAAACCCACTTTTTCAGTTTTAGGATTAAAATCATCACCCTCCAAGCAAATGGGACCCTCCGTTACTAGAGTTGACTCATCTCTAGTCCCTTTATCATTAGAATATAGATAAGTAAACAAAGATTCAATAGGAGAAGTACCAATCATTTTAAGATCTTCATCATGATTCCGGTAAAAACCGGGAGGAAGAGCTTTTTCTAGGAATTCTCGCTTAGCTTGCAACTTAGTGGTCCTCTCCTTACTTTCGTTAACAGAAACTTGGATAGATTTAATTGTATCATTAAAATCATGATTAGGAGGCAAAGATTTTTAAGAGTTTCTACATCAAGAGCAATTCTATCCATGTTTTTAGCCAAAGTATCAATGACATGCAATTTTTCTTCTACCATAGTATTGAAAACTTTTTGAGAATTAAAAAATTCCTTCATTGTGTTCTCAAGATAAGAGGGTATACTATTAGAATTTGTAGAAGAATTTCCATAAGAATTTCCATAACCATTAGGAACATTACCGGGATATGGCCTAGCATTGAAATTACCCCTATAAGCATTGTTGTTGAAATTATGTCACGAGACAAAGTTCACATCAATAGCATCATTATTTTTATCAATCAAGGTATACAAGGGAATATAATTGGGATCAACATAACTATTTTTTAGCAACTAAATTCATAGGAGCATCCACCTTTTCACTCCAAGTAGCGACTTCCTCAACATAATTTACCTTCTTAGCGGTTGGAACTGGCTTTGTATGCCATTGAGAATAGTTTGTCAGGATGTTTTAGAGAAGTTTTGTGGCCTCTCCTAAGGTCACATCCATAAAGGTACCACCTACAGCAGAATCTAGAAGATTTCTAGGCACAAAGTTTAGTCCAGCATAGAAATTTTGGATAATCATCCACAAGTTTAAACCATGAGCAGGGCAATTTCTTATCATCAATTTCATCCTCTCCCATATTTGTGCAACATGTTCTTGATCATGCCATTTAAAATTCATTATTTGATTTCTAAGGGAGATGATCTTAGCAGGAGGAAAATACATGGCAATAAAAGCATTTTTACACTTATCCCATGTTTCAATACTATTACATGGTAAAGATGAAAGTAAGCTTTAGCTTTTATCTCATAGTGAAAAAGGAAAATAATAATAATTTAACAATATAATTATCTATATTCCTTTCTTTTGCATATCACAAAGTTCAACAAAGGTATTTAGATGTGAAGTGGTATCCTTATTAGGACTTCCCGAAAATTTCTCTTTCATGACAAGATTCACTAATGCAACATTAATATCAAAAGCATCCGCACTAGTGGCAGGTGGTATAGGAGTACTAATAAAATCATTGTTATTAGTATTTGAGAATTCACACAACTTACTAGTATCTCGAGACATGGTGATCGAGCAAGAAAAGTAATAAGAAAGACAAAGAAACTAGAGAGCGAAGATGCAATCTAGTGACAAGCTACACAAGCAAAGGTAAATATTTTTGTATTTACAGTTTTTATAAGATAAATTAAATATAACAGAAAATAAAAAGGAGAACAAGTGAATGAAAATTTGTGTGGAGTTACTTGATAGTTGGTGATGATATTCCCCGGCAACGGCGCCAAAAATCCTTCGTGATACTTGTGATCTATGTTGGGTTTTCCATGAAGAGGAACGGATTATCGCAGCATAATGTGGGTAAGCATTTCCCCCAGTTATGAAACCAAGGTTTATCAAACCAATAGGAATATCAAACACAACCGTCTTCAGCGGCTGCACACAAAAGAACAGACAACTTGCACCCAATGCGGTAGGAGGGTTGTTAATCTTCTTGTTCTTGTTATTTGCAAGCGAGTGAGGTGTGTAGATAATTGTAGATAACAAGATAAAATAAAAACAATTAAATGGCAGAAAGGTATTGAAGGTTCTTTATATATGTTGTTAATAAACCTTAGGGCCATAGTTTTCCCTAATGGCATCTCTCATGTAAAATAGCATATGGTGGGTAAACAAATCACTGTTGGGCAATTGATAGGAAAGCGGATAGTTATGCGATATTCACGGCAATGCTCATGTGTACATAGGCATCACATCCATAAACAAATAGGACGACTTCTGCCTGCCCCTATTACTATTACTCCACTCATCGACCGCTATCCAACATGCATGTAAAGTATTTAGTAAAATAGAGTAAAGCATGGAAAACAATGACATGATGTAGAGAAAGTATACTCAAGCAATATGAATAAACCCCATCGTTTTATCCTTACTAGCAGCAACACAAAGACGCATTTTGTTCCCTTCTTTCACTGGGATATATTAATTCACCAGGTTGAACCTACTACAACGCATCTCTCTCATGGAATAAATATCAATATAGTTGGCCAAACTATTTCAATAGTTCAGAGAGAATTACGAAGCTATCATAATCATGCACATAATAATTATATAAGTAATCATAGGAGACTCAAATATTTATCATGAACAATCTGAACATAAACCCACAATTCATCGGATCCCAACAAATGCACCGCACAAAAGGAATTACATCATGTGGATCAAAGCAAAGATGTGATGATCATTGTATTGAAGATCAAGAGAGAGAGAGATTGCCATCTAGGTATTGACTATGGACCCATAGGTGTATGGTGAACTTCTCGCACATTATCATGAGAGCAGCAAGGTTGATGAAGAGGCCCTCTATGGTCGACCCCCCCCCTTCGACAGGTTGCCGGAACGGAGCTCCAGATGGCCTCCCATCAGAACACAGACTTGCATCCGTGTAAAAAGTGTTTTGGGACTCCTTCTGATGTTTTTAGGGTAGAAGAGAATTTATAAGCTGTAGAAAAGAGTCGGTAGGGCCTCAAGGGGCCCACAAGTCAACATGGCTCTCCCCCGCAGGTTGTGCCGTGTTGGCTTGTGGGGCCCTCGTGTGGCCCCCAGCCTTCCTCCGATGCTTGTTGCTCTTCTTTTGGTCCAGTAAAATCACCAAAAAATTTCCTATCAATTGGACTTTTTTTTGGTATGGAAAACCTGAAAAGTGAAAAACATGCAGAAAACAACAACTGACACTAGGTTGTGGGTCAATAGGTTAGAGCTAAAAAATAATATAATTTGGTAAATAAATACCTCAAAAGTATTCTAGAATGATAATATATCAACATGGGACAATAAAGAATTATAGATACGTTGGAGACATATCACGGCCCGCATCACAAATGTGTGGTATTAGTATCTTTTACTCCTCGTCTTTACTATCGGATTCTGATCTCTCTTCCTTTCGGGTAAAAGATTTTTCTCACTCTAACTTAGGTTCTCGTAACTACTTCCTACGAGAGAGCCCCTCATTCCAGATGATTGTTTGATTCGTCAAAAGATTCCGAAGATACTCTTTGATGTTTTCCTAAGACTCTTATTCCCATTGCATTTGCAATTCCCTACCACCAATATATCCTTATGGATAAGAACATACACAAGCCATCCATTCATTTATTCCTGGTTTCTCTTGTTACTACAAGATGCCCCGAAATACCCTCCTTCGCCCCCAGAATCCATTGTCTGTGCTGTCTTGCAGGTCTATTTCCGCATGATTACATCTTTGAATAATTCCTCACACTTACCGGGGATTCATTCATCCGCAGTTGTTCATGTGTTTCACAAAATTCTTCAAAATTCTATTCGATCTTCCAAAAAATCCTCAGGACCATATTACACTTGAAATTCTTGCCCGCTTGCATTATGGTTAGTTACCTATGTCTAGTAGTCTTCGTTGACATCCTTTGTCACTATCATTTTGAACCCCTTGCTTCAATATGTTGCGAATGCTCGCAATCCTTAGTCGAATCCTAGAATTCAGCCTTACGACTCAGACATCATTCCATACATATGCTGGTTCTTGGAAAATCAAACCTTGATGATTTGCCCCTCTAATTCTATTCAACTTACTCATATTTAATTAGAGCATATGATTCTGATATACCAACCTGGAAATCATAACTCCTTTATTATTTGAGCATCGAATTATTCAGATGTTCCATAAATTGTTGCCTTGCATTCCTTCTTCCTTTGATTCAGTACCGATACTCACACCAGCTCCATTGTGGATCGCTAGATATATTGTTGGATTATTATCCGATAATGTCCTTCATATTCAAAAATCTTGTGAGTTCTTCCCTCGGTACATAATGCCTTTGGTAAATTGTATCATCTGCCTTTGTCAAACATGCTCTACTATCGAGCTTGTATTATTTACTCTTGAAGTTTGTGATATGTGTTCCTAAGGTGCCCCTATGGGTTTCCATAATCCGTGTGAACCCGAGAGTTTTCACGAGTCATACTCATCTAGTATTTTGCCCAATATAATTTCAACACCGGAACTTCATCAGAAGCGAGAGTGAATGATATGTTATGCATTGAAGAAGTGGGAGTCGACCTTCAACTTTGTGTTCAAACCGACGGAAACGATGTAGATCTTATCATGAATGCTTCTTGTAACAATAATCATTTCCTTGGTATAATTTGATCTTGTATCTGTGATTTCGTCCTTTCTAATCGTGGTTTCAACCCTATTGTTCTACCTTGATTTCATTCTTGGACAAGTTAAAGTGATTGTCTTCCACAAATCAGTACACTAGTCTAACCTCTATTCTGATCTACATTCGAGTATAGCCCTATGGTATCTTGATAATATCACAGAACCATGTTGCTTATTATGGGTCTTCATCAATTATTATTTCTCACCGATTCCAATTTTTGCTGGGTTATAAGTTGTTAGTCATGCGAGGACACTGATAACTTAATCAAGTCTGCACTATGATTCAACAACTCTTTGTAATATTCTTCGCTTACGAGTTTGTACTCGATCATTTCATTCCCAACGGATTGGCTACATCATATCGTCATGCTAAAGCTTGACCATGCGATCTATGTCCTTTATCCTTGGAACCCAATTCCAACAGTGCACTAACCTTACATCGAGCTTTCAACATAATATTGATTGTCTTGATAGGCAATTTTGATTCTGAGCTAGCAATATTATGCGTGGTTCCGACAACCTTTCACTTCACCACTCCTTTGCTTGTTGTCATCTCTAATCGATTACATCTTCAGGAAAATTCTCGACAAATGTGTCATGATCATCATCCACATTCTAAGCTCTTCTAGGATATCAATTGAATTCATGATGAGAAATTCCATCCTTTCCCCTCAATGATTTTTGTTATCATCGACAACATTAGTGCCTTCCCTCCAACACAAACTTGTTCATGTTTTGTGTTGCACCTTGAGTCACTTGATATCCCACTTATGTTCTGTTCTACATTGGAGTATTATCGTTTTTATGTCAAGGATGTCATGAGTATCACACCACCTCTGAGGAATTCCTGACGGAGTGGTGCTTCCCGCCATTACCAAACATTTCTTGACACCTTTAATGTTTCTAACCGGTATAGCAACAAGTGAACTCTGAAGTGTGATTTCAATGCTTCTAGAAACCATTTCTCTTTGAAGTTATTGGCCGATAATTTCATTGTTAGTGTGTTGGTTGTTGACTCACTATTTTAACATTGGTCGTGTTATCTCTTTGTGCACCTTTCAATCAATGTTTAACTGTGGATGTTTCCTCGAGCATACGTTAGTATATCATTTGACCAGATAAATGCTATCTCCTTGGTCATATAATTTTGGAAATCCATCCCTATCAAAATCTTGATGGATTTTTGCTGAGCCCATCGTCCACATCCTCAACTCACTTGCGCAACGACGTGCTATAGGAACGGTTTTTAACCCTTTCCGCGATGGAATTTTATATTGTCGCCTGGTGAGTGTGGACGATAGAGGGGGGGTGTACTTCCCACATGACCAAAAAACTGTCCGAGATAGGGTGTGGGAATGTACGTTTTGCATAATTAAGCGTATGCGATGCCAACTGTTGTCCCAAATGCGAGTCTTCAGACAACTATTTCCGATATCTCCAATATCCCAAATGCTCCATCCTTGCTACTCATTTGTGGTTGCATTACCATCACAGTCGGTATTCTGTTGTGCTACATTTACGATGCGCCCCCCATCACAAACAGTTCACGATTATAGAATGTGTACAATAAGCATACAATCAGACACATTTACTTTTCCGTGTCTGTATGCGATTCGATGTAAGAGTGCACACAGGTGTTCCTGTAAAACAGTATGCAAACCTTGAATATATCCCACACTATTTATCTATCGTACCCGCGTCGGATGAAGGCCTATCACACGCATTCTTCTATGCGCAAACATTTATGATGCACCCAAAATCATAACAGTCAATAGTTACCAAGCATGTGTGATAAGGTGACTTTCACAAACATATAATAAGAAGGAACTGTGTACGCTTTTGTTCTTAATCGCACATGTTTTTTCTTGACTGATCGTGTGTGCTGTAGAGATTCATCGCACACGTACTGGATTTGAGAAACGTGTCTGATCTTGGCATTTATCGCACACGTTTTTCTTTCACAAACCGTATGCAGGGTACTGGCTTGCAGAACTGTCACATCCCTGAAACCTTAAGCAAGTTAGCTTTGTGCTCATGTCTTCTTTGCATTGCATCTAAGAAATTTTCAACAAGAACAAAGAAAGTGGTGAAGGAAAACTCAAAACCCTAGCCACTTCTTTAAATAAAGGAAATCTCAAATTAGTTAAAATCAATGAACCCAAAATGGCCTCAAGAAAAGTTCAAACTTTCTGATAAATCATGAAAGTAAATGAGCAATGAAGAAAACCTTTTTCTTGACACTTTAAGCATTTTAAATAAATGCAAAAAGCTACTGGTTTCAAGTTTTAAATTTGAAATCACAAACTTTAAACTTTCAAAAATGTTGAAAACTTTAGGAATGGTTGGAAATATTCCAACAAATATTCTAGGGTGCTTAACATAGTTTTTACAAATTATTTGGGAGCTGAAATAAATAGTAGATCAATGTCAGCAATTAAAACAGAAATAAAACAGAAAGAAATGGGAAAAACCTTACGTGTCGCTCACCTCAGC
The DNA here is from genome assembly GCF_904849725.1 of Hordeum vulgare subsp. vulgare. Classification (NCBI taxonomy): domain Eukaryota; kingdom Viridiplantae; phylum Streptophyta; class Magnoliopsida; order Poales; family Poaceae; genus Hordeum; species Hordeum vulgare. The sequence continues at coordinate 213,119,147 of NC_058519.1, read as the reverse complement.
CCGGCCCAGCTGTTCCTGTCGTCTTCCTCCCCCGCCAATGGGCAGCAGGAGGTGGCCGCCGCGTACTCCGGCGCGGCCACGCACCTGTGCGCCTCCCTGGCCACCGCTTCGCGCTGGCAAGCACGGGGATAAGCTCCCCGAGCCCGTCCCTATCCATCCCCGTGCTCATTCTCCCCCTCTGCCTCGTTTCTTTCTGCCGCCATTGGAGCCCGAGCAGAGCTCGAGCTCGCCGTCGTTCTAGCCTTCCCTCCTTCCTTATGAGCCGCGCAATAGCTCCGCCGCAACTCCCTGAAGCTCTCTAGCCACGAGCCCGACGCCCAGATGCAGTGAAACGACGAGAAGCAGTCGTCTTCTTCCTCGGGTCACCGAAGTTCGTCGCGGGCGTTCTCCCTCTCCAGGCCGTCCCCGAGCAAACTAGTGCCACCACTGCACTCGTCGTGAGCTTGCGCTTCTTTTACCCAAGATCTCCCGGTCGATCCCCTCCTCTAGGACTAGTTCCACCAGAGCCTGACGAGATCTGCTGCAGGAGCTCGTCGCCGGTAGCCCTCCGGTGACCAGCTCGTCCATCTGAGGCCACCAGTAGCTTCAGGCTGTCGCGTAGGTGCTGTAGGAGCTGAGACCCATGCGTAGTTCCCTCTGTATGAAAGACCCCGATGACGCCCGAACCTTGGCCGCCGCCAAGCTCGTCGACGGCGTTATCTCCGGCCAGATCAGCCCCGGCTAAGTGCAGAAATGGAACCGCGGGAGAAGTGTCGTTCTTCTGGTGCTCTCCGCGCAGCGTTTGGCCCTCTGTGCGCCGTTTCCGAGCCCCCTCGACGTTCTGGTGCTCGCCGGAGGCTCCCCGCCGGCGAGGACGACCTCGCCGCCGGTGGAACTCAGCTGGCCTAAGCCACTAATGGGTGGGGCCAGCCTCTGGATAGTTTAGAGATAATAAAAATAAATCAGATAAATTAATAAGACACTGACATGTGGGTCTAGTGAGTTTAATTAACTAAATAAGATTAATCCTAATCTAAAATTGACCAGAGACACTGACCAGTGGGTCCCACTGGTCAGGTTTGACTTTCAACGGCCAGTTGGACCTGCTGATGTCATGCTGATGCAGTAAAAGTATTTTCCAGTATAGAAATAATTCCAGAAATGTTTAAAACTTCAAAAATTCATAGAAATTAATCTGTAACTCCAATGAAAATAATTTATATATGAAAAAGTATCAGAAAAATTCAAGGAATCTGAATATGCTATTTTCAATCATGTTTGAAGAAGTTACAGAACCCAAACATGTAGATTAATGAATAAGTCAATTCTTATAAATACTTTATAAATGGAATATGGAAAATATTTAAATCTCTTTTTGAATGACATGATCAAACACTGTTTTAAATCCAAACCAGCAACTTAACATGTCATCCCATGCATGTTAACATCAAGTTGATCTGAGCATCAGGTCGAATCAATTAAAACGGTATCCGAGAATACCTCGTTTGAAGTGATATTTGAATTTGATTCAAATCAACTTCAAACCTAATACATGCTAGCTATATTAGTTTATCACCTTGCATTCTCATGCCATGCTCATGCATCATCTTGTTTGCATATGATTGTTATTGATTGTTGTCATTCATTTCGGTAGGCTCCGCTCCCCCGGATTCCACCAAATATCCGTCTCACGGATATTGTCACTCCTTTGAGCAACAAGGCAAGAAACCATTTTGATCATCCCGATAAATCCCATGTTCTTGCTCCTGCACTTACTTATTGCATTAGGATCAAATGCTTCAACTACTTTTGCCATGTTAGTTGAACCCACTTCCTCTGCATGACCTATCCTTGTCACAGTAAATAGCCGAACCTTGCAACCTAGCATACCTGGTAGTTGCTTGAGCCATGATGTGCCTTATCCTGCTATGCATGCTATGCTTAGAGTTGTGTATGGTCTGTCATCTGGGAGATGAACAGAATTGTGAGAATGTGTTCGGTAAGCAAAGGTTGTGTGTTGAACCTGATTTGGTAAAGGTACCGGTGAAAGGCTGTGTAGGAGTACATGGCGGGTTGTTTCATTGGAACCGTCTTTAGGAACTGAGTTCCGTGTATGTAATCCAAGACTAGATACTACCACACGTTGGGATACTTAATTGACCCTCTCGACTTATTAATCGCTTAGTACTCGGTCCAGGAGTTGCAAGTAGTTTCTAGTGTTTATAGTCATGCTGGAGGCCGTGCATGGTGCTGACCTGAGAGGTGGGCCGTGATGCGGTAGGCAGTGGCACGGTGTACCAAGTGGCACCCGGATGGTGGGCTTGGGAACCATGCGCACATCGTTTGAGGCTGTGGCGGAAACCTTGGCCGGACTTCCGTACGGGTTACTCTCAGATAGGCGATAAACCTGGACTAGGTACTAGTGTGGTTAACGGTCGTGGCCGACTCCCTCGCTGGGCTTCCGCTTGAAGGTTGCCGAGGTGCATGACGTGCACATGGCGATAAGTGGCGAGAGCGTGTGTGACGAAGTACACCCCTGCAGAGTTATGATCTATTCGAATAGCCGCGTCCGCGGATATGGACTACTTGGAGACATATGTTGTTCATAGATAACTTCAATGGCTAATCATAAAATTGTCAAGATAAGCGTGAGTGTCGTGGACGGCATTTCTGTATGGAGACGGAATGATTCCACGATGGTGTATTGTTGTGGTGTTAGTGGACTAATGTGCAAGAAATCAAGTTGTCAAAATTATTTAAAAATGCAAGTTGTTTAGCCACGAGTCAAATGCTGGCCTTCGGCATGAAACCCCACAATACCTTCTTGATACTTTGCATGAGTAGATAGTTATCCTTAAGTCTTGCTGAGTACCTTCGTACTCATGTTTGCTTAATAAATGTTGCAGAGGTTGCTAATGACCCTAATGGAGGGTTCTTCGTAGACATCGACGACGACGAGTAGCTGGTGTCCCAGCTACGATCTGGCCCTACGTTGGGTCTGTAGTATAGTCAGGCCATATGCCTTCTAGTTGCACCTGTTTGTACTCAGAAAGTTTTAAACTCTTCCGCTGGCTTGTAACTGAATGACTGCTATTATGGGTCGTGAGACCCTTAATGTGTAATATTATGTGTGTGGCTCTTCCGAGCCTCTTAAATAAAGCTTGTATGTTTATGGTTATGTTGTGATGCCATCGATGTATCTATACATATCGGTATGCCATGCGTACGTGTGTCGTACTTGATATGTATGGGGTTTGATTACCTGGTCGTGAACTTTAGTAGCACTCCTTACAAGGAAATGACCCTTTGTGATCCAACGAGCCTTGGTAGTTCGCTACTGCTCCGGACACATTGGTTGCCCGGCATGTGTCCTTCTTAGCTGCTGTGTCTGTCCCCTTTGGGGAAATGTCACGCGATGTAATGGAGTCCTTGTAGCTTGCTACGACTCGTCTACACTCGCTGGTGACCGACACCTGCTTTGTTGGGTCATGTATGTTCGTCCTTGTGCGGTACTGCCACTTTGGTTTGTGACTAGACTTGTCGATCCGGGTTCTTTGACATTGGAATGCTAGCGACACTATTGCATATGTGAGTCAAAAGACACAAACGGTCCCGGCTAAGGTAAGGCTGCAGCCGTGGAGTTAACCGTGCGTGAGACCGCAAAGAGATGCAATGTCTTACAGGCTGGATTCCTATGACTTAGGATCGGGGTCCCGACAGCGTTGGTATCAGAGCCTGACTGACTGTAGGATTACTAAGCGAAACTGGTTGAAGTTGAGTCTAGAATTGCTTTAGTTATATATAAGGGAATTGTTTGTGGAAGGGAACATAAGACTCTTGTTCTCTTCTCATGTTATTCTATTCTGGTCATCCTCGTCTTTTCTGCGGGAATTAAGGACTAGGTTACTCATCTTCTTCTAGGCTCGTGTTTCTGATCGGTAGATTATAGGACTACGGGTCAAGAGATATTTGGGTTTCTTTCATTCCTAGGAAAAAGGAAGTAAGTTTGATGATCAGAGAGTTGAACTTGATAGTTGAGTGGTTACGCTATTCCATTTTGGGTTGTCTCAAAATTTGTTTTTGAGCATTTACAGCCGTTATGCTGCCCAATTTTGCATTCAGAGCTCTAATGCTTTTGCATTACTCTCTATTTACAGATGCGTGGCCGTCCTTCTTGTCAGGTGGTTCGTCTGACCAGGTGCATTGATGTGCCGGGTCATACGGCCATGCTGGTCAGGGTGATGTCGGTGTGCGGTTACCGCTGGTACCCCGAGTACACAGCGGAGGAATAGTACCGAGACTTCAACCAGAGCCAGTCTATCTGCACTGTTAGGGTATTTCCAGACTACCCTGGAGCTGAGGAGCCAATCCATTGGTCCTATGGGTTGGGAGTCACTGTTGACATGGCAGTACAAGATGCTGCCTACTCAATGTTGACCATTATGAGAGCGAGACATGCACTGCTGCAGAATTCAGAATTCTGCTATGTTCCGGCCTCTCAGCCTGGTGAAGAGGGATACCTCAGTGGAGTCTATTTTGATTCTTCTATGGAGGATCCACTACTGCAGTCCACTGTTGAGATGCTAGAGAACAGAGACAGGGATGCTCGTGCTCTCCGCATGGAGCTTTATGCTACCCGTGCCCGTCTGTGGACGGCTTTGACGCAGCTGGCATCGGTAGTCTAGACAGGGTACGGAGATATGGAGATGTTGAACCCTGTTAGGACCCATCTTCCGGCCCACGTTGACCGGCCAGCTATAGGAGGAGTCACCCCTCTTCGGGGACCCCTCTTACCACCAGTCAGGGGACCAAGGCCACATCCGTGTCCTTATGGATCCCAGGGATCTCAGGCTAGACTGTTTCCTCATCCGCAGGTTGAGTTTCCAGGTCATGGAGGTAATCTCTATGAGATGTTCTATGCGGATGCCTGAGCTGTGAGCGGAAGGATAGTATGGTAGTAGGCGTACGTTCACAGTCCTGCGTGACTTGTGAAGTATGCCTGTGATGTGAAATGAATTCTGGAGGCCTAGATAAATAATGTATAGGAAGCTTGTAAGCCTCTGATGAGTAGTTTCATAATTTCAGTAGTTGCTCTTCGGTTAAGGTTGTAGTGAACTATGTAAGGGTGTGTATGAACCATGGTGTATATATAGCAGTTGCTTGTTACCATGCTGTTCGGTATTCATTTCCGCATTCCGTGTGTTCAGTAGATTCTTAATCCATGGCTAGTATTGATGTGATATTGGTCTAAGCTGTGAGTTTGTTTATCAGGATGGTGTTCACCAGGTTGAACCGTGCCCCTGGTCATGAGCAAGGCGAGGGTAGCCGAGCGTCGCAGGAAGACTTGCCTCACCCGCCCTCTCTGGCGGAAGTGATGCTTGAGGCAGAGAGAAACAAAAGGGAGACTAACCGACTGTTAGAGCGTATTGAGCAGAATACGGCTCGTCAGCCTAGGAATGTTGTAGTGTCCCTCAACGACTTTGTGAAGCTGAATCCTCCAAAATTTCATCATTCCGTCGATCCCCTCGACGCTGATGACTGGCTGTGCAGCATCTCACGCAAGATTCGCTCTGCGAATGTGTCTGAGGCCGACAAGGTGACCTTTGCGGCGTATTTCCTGGAAGGACCCGCCAATCTGTGGTGGGAGAACTTTGAAGCTATGCGTCCCGCTGAACCAGTAGCCACATGGGCAGACTTCAGTGCAGCCTTTCGTCTACACCATATTCCAGAGGGACTGATGGATAGAAAGAGAGAGGAGTTCTGTGCCTTCACTCAAGGCAAGTTGACCGTGGATGCCTATAGCCGAGAGCTCGGTAACCTCGCCCGCTATGCAACAGAGGAGGTGTCTACTGACGCCAAGAAGCAAGCAAGATTCCGTAAGGGCTTGAGCCCTGAGCTTCGTCATGATCTGTGCCTCCATGAGTGTGCAAGCTTTCAAGCCCTGGTCAACAAGGCGATCAGTGCCGAGACTGGTCATACTGACTTCGAAGCCACAAGGAAGCACTCCCGTGACTTTGGCTCGTCTTCTAGTTCCGCGTTTCCAAAACGCACGCTGTGGGTTCCGAACAGTTCTCTGCCGCCAAGATACACTCCGGGCCATCCTACGTGGCGCCTCAGACGAATTAGGCCAACCCTCCAGCAAAAGCTTATGGTGGTCCAGCTAGCAATCCTGCACCACGTGCCAACCAAGTGATATGCTACAAGTGTGGAGAACCAGGGCACTATTCCCGTGAGTGTCCTCAGAATGTGGGTGCCAAGCAACCCGGAAAGTCCGTCGGGCAAGCCAAGTCGGGCAAAGCTTACTATGTGAAGCCAAGTCCTGCACGTGGCAGTGTGAACTATGTGTCAGCAGAAGAAGCTGCAGAGGATCCCGACGTCATGCTGGGTATGCTTCTTGTTAATCATCACCCAACGTCCGTTCTCTTTGACACTGGGTCTTCTCATTCCTTCATTTCAGAAAGTTATGCACAGTTGCATAACATGTCCTTTTGTGATATGCCAATTCCTTTGGTTGTCCAAACTCCTGGTAGTAAATGGCAAACCTCTAGGATAACCTATGACAATGAAATTCTAGTAGACACGCTAGTTTTCCTAGCCTCATTGATAGCCTTGAAATCTTCGAATATTAATATCATCTTGGGCATGGACTGGATGTCAGCTCACTATGCCAAGATCATTACTCATTCTAGAAATGTCCAGCTTACCCATCCCTCGGGTGAGATAGTAAATGTCTCTACTCGAGTTGCCAAATGCCAAATCTATTCCCTAAATGCCAACCCTCTTCCGGAACTTGAAGACATTCCGGTAGTCCGTGACTTCCCGGATGTTTTTCTAGAGGAACTGCCAGGAATTCCACGTGGCAGAGATGTAGAGTTCATGATAGATCTTGTTCCGGGAACTGTCCTAATAGCCAGAAGACCTTATAAGATGGCACCCTTGGAGCTAGCCGAACTTAAGAAGAAATTAGATGAGGCCTTGAACAAATGTTTCATTCGTCCTAGCTCTTCTCCTTGGGCTTGCCCCGTCCTCTTCGTCAAGAAGAAAGGAGGAACGGATCGGATGGTTGTAGATTATCGACCAGTTAATCTGGTCACCATAAAGAACAAGTATCCGCTCCCCAGGATCAACGACCTGTACGATCAGCTCGTTGGATCCTCAGTCTTCTCCAAAATGGATTTGAGGTTGGGATACCATCAAATCAAGATCAAGAACGGGGACATTCCAAAAACGGCTTTTGTTACTCGTTATGGCCAATACGAGTACACCGTCATGTCCTTCGGTTTAACCAATGCCCCAGCCACCTTCTCTCGTCTGATGAATTCAATCTTCATGGAGTATTTGGATAAATTCGTCGTGGTATACCTCGATGATATTCTCATCTACTCGAAGAACGAACGAGAACATGCCGAGCATCTAAGGCTGGTATTGATGAAACTTCGAGAGCATCGCCTTTATGCCATGTTTTCAAAATGTGAATTCTGGTTACCAGAAGTGACCTATCTACGTCACGTAATCTCTGGGAAGGGTATTGCTGTCAATCCCGAGAGAGTTCAAGCTGTCCTTGATTGGACTCAACCTGAATCGGTCAAGGAAGTTAGGAGTTTTCTTGGTCTAGCGAGCTATTGTCGCCGCTTTGTCGAGAATTTCTCCAAGGTTGCAAAGCCTCTAACTGAACTCCTCAAGAAGGATAAAAAGTTCGAGTGGACACCACAGTGTGAGCATAGTTTTCAGGAACTGAAAAGACGCCTGACTTGCGCACCTGTGTTGCTACCACCATATTTTTCTAAGGACTTTGTTATCTATTGCGACGCCTCGCGACAAGGATTAGGTTGCATTCTCATGCAAGATCGTCATGTGATCGCATACGCATCTCGACAGTTGCGTCCACATGAGGATAATTATCCCACACATGAGCTTGAGCTTGCAGCTGTGATCCATGCACTAAAAACCTGGCGACATTACCTTTTGGGTAATCGTTGCGAAATATTCACCGATGACCAAAGTCTGAAATATATCTTCACCCAGCTGGATTTGAATCTCAGGCAAAGACGGTGGGTTGAGTTGATCTCGGATTACGACTTAGGGATAACTTACACCCCGGGGAAGGCCAATGTTATGGCCGATGCACTAAGTCGTAAATCTTATTGTAACAATTTGATGCTACAACAAGGTCAACCACATCTCTATGAGGACTTTCGGAAGTTGAATCTTCATATTGTTCCTCAAGGATTCCTTTCTACCCTGGTGGCGAAGCCTACTCTTAGGGATCAAATCATAGCCGTGCACGCCTATGATAAGGGTATATCCCGGATCAAGGAGAATATTGCTAGCGGTAACGCTAGGGATTTCTCCATCAATGAGAAAGATGTTGTGTTCTTTCATAACCGTTTAGTGGTTCCTAAGAGCAAACGTCTGCGGCAATTGATCCTTAAGGAGGCTCATGATTCTCCTTTCACCATTCATCCCGGTAGTACTAAGATGTATCCCGACCTACGCCAGAGGTTCTGGTGGACTAGGATAAATAGAGAAATTGTTGAGTTCGTTGCTAACTGCGACGTTTGTCGTCGAGTTAAGGCAGAACATCAAAGGCCTGCTGGCACCCTTCAACCTCTAGCTATTCCTGAATGGAAATGGGATAAAGTTAGTATGGATTTCATTACCGGATTTCCCAAGACCAAGAAAGGAAATAATGCTATCTTTGTGGTCATTGACCGTCTTTCCAAAGTGGCTCATTTTCTTCCTGCTCGTGAGAGTATAACAGCTAGCTAGCTAGCAGAGTTATATATCTCCTGAATAGTGTCTCTTCATGGTGTTCCCCTGGAGATTAACTCGGACCGTGGGAGTATCTTTACTTATCGCTTCTGGGGAAGTTTTCAGAATGCCATGGGGACTCACTTATCTTTTAGCACTGCTTTCCATCCTCAATCAAGTGGTCAAGTAGAAAGAGTGAATCAAATCCTAGAAGATATGCTCCGAGCTTGTGTTATATCATTCGGTATGAATTGGGAGAAGGGCCTTCCATTCGTCGAATTCGCTTATAACAATAGTTACCAATCAAGCTTGGGCAAAGCTCCCTTTGAAGTTCTCTATGGACGAAGATGTCGAACACCTCTTAATTGGTCAGAAACCGGAGAGAGGCAACTCTTTGGCCCGGATATGATCCAGGATGCACAAGAGCAGGTTCGCATTATTCATGAAAAGTTGAAAACAGCCCAGTCTCGTCAAAAGAGCCAATATGATCGTCATCATAAGGCTGTGACCTTTGAAGTTGACGAGAAGGCTTAACTTCGGGTTACACCTTTGAAGGGTACCCATCGATTCGGTACAAGGGCAAGTTGGCTCCTCGTTAAATTGGTCCTTTTCGCATTCTTGCCAAACGAGGAGAAGTTGCCTACCAGTTGGAACTTCCTCCGCATCTTTCCAAGGTTCATGATGTCTTCCACGTCTCGCAACTCAGGCGTTGCTTTTCGGATCCTATCCGTGAAGTGGACCACGAAACGCTTGATCTCCAAGATAACCTTTCATACCGAGAGTACCCCGTGCGTATTCTTGATCAAGCTGAGCGTACCACTCGATGTCGAAACCTCAAGTTTCTTAAATGTTCAATGGTCAAATCATTCTGAAAAGGAGGCAACTTGGGAAAGAGAGGATCGTCTCCGACTTGAGTATCCTGCGTTATTCCCGACGACTTCTAAATCTTGGGACGAGATTCTTTTGAGTGGGGGTGAGTTGTCACATCCCTGACACCTTAAGCAAGTTAGCTTTGTGCTCATGTCTTCTTTGCATTGCATCTAAGAAATTTTCAACAATAACAAAGAAAGTGGTGAACGAAAACTCAAAACCCTAGCCACTTCTTTAAATAAAGGAAATCTCAAACTAGTTAAAATCAATGAACCCAAAATGGCCTCAAGAAAAGTTCAAACTTTCTGATAAATCATGAAAGTAAATGAGCAATGAAGAAAACCTTTTTCTTGACACTTTAAGCATTTTAAATAAATGCAAAAAGCTAGTGGTTTCAAGTTTTAAATTTGAAATCAGAAACTTTAAACTTTCAAAAATGTTGAAAACTTTAGGAATGGTTGGAAATCTTCCAACAAATATTCTAGGGTGCTTAACATAGTTTTTACAAATTATTTGGGAGCTGAAATAAATAGTAGATCAATGTCAGCAATCAAAACAGAAATAAAACAGAAAGAAATGGGAAAAACCTTACCTGTCGCTCACCTCAGCCCGGCCCAGCTGTTCCTGTCGCCTTCCTCCCCCGCCAGTGGGCAGCAGGAGGTGGCCGCCGCGTACTCCGGCGCGGCCACGCACCTGTGCGCCTGCCTGGCCGCCGCTTCACGCTGGCAAGCACGGGGATAAGCTCCCCGAACCCATCCCTATCCATCCCCGTGCTCATTCTCCCCCTCTGCCTCATTTCTTTCTGCCGCCATTGGAGCCCGAGCAGAGCTCGAGCTCGCTGTCGTTCTAGCCTTCCCTCCTTCCTTCTGAGCCGCGCAATAGCTCCGCCGCAACTCCCTGAAGCTATCTAGCCACGAGCCCGACGCCCAGATGCAGTGAAACAACGAGAAGCAGTCGTCTTCTTCCTCGGGTCACCGAAGTTCATCGCCGGCGTTCTACCTCTCCAGGTCGTCCCCGAGCAAACTAGCGCCACCACTGCACTCCTCGTGAGCTTGCGCTTCTTTTCCCCAAGATCTCCCCGTCGATCCCCTCCTCTAGGCCTAGTTCCACCGGAGCCCGACGAGATCTGCCACAGGAGCTCGTCGCCGGTAGCCCTCCGGTGATCAGCTCGTCCATCTGAGGCCACCAGTAGCTTCGGGGTGTTGCGTAGGTGCTGTAGGAGCTGAGACCCGTGCGTAGTTCCCTCTGTATGAAAGACCCCGATGACGCCCGAACCTTGGCTGCCGCCAAGCTCGTCGCCGGCGTCATCTCCGGCCAGATCAGCCCCGGCTAAGGGCAGAAATGGAACCGCGGGAGAAGTGCCCTTCTTCTGGTACTCTCCGCGCAGCGTTTGGCCCTCTATGCGCCGTTTCCGAGCCCCCCCGACGTTCTGGTGCTCGCCGGAGGCTCCCCGCCGGCGAGGACGACCTCGCCGCCGGTGGATCTCAGCTGGCCTGATCCACTGACGGGTGGGGCCAGCCTCTGGATAGTTTAGAGATAATAAAAGTAAATCAGATAAATTAATAAGACACTGACATGTGGGTCCAGTCAGTTTAATTAACTAAATAAGATTAATCCTAATCTAAAATTGACCAGAGACACTGACCAGTGGGTCCCGCTGGTCAGGTTTGACTTTCAACGGCCAGTTGGACCTGCTGATGTCATGCTGATGGAGTAAAAGTATTTTCCAGTATAGAAATAATTCCAAAAATGTTTAAAACTTCAAAAATTCATAGAAATTCATGTAACTCCAATGAAAATAATTTATATATGAAAAAGTATCAGAAAAATTCAAGGAATCTGAATATGCTATTTTCAATCATGTTTGAAAAAGTTACAGAACCAAAACATGTAGATTAATGAATAAGTCAATTATTATAAATACTTTATAAATGGAATATGGAAAATATTTAAATCTCTTCTTGAATGACATGATGAAACACTGTTCTAAATCCAAACCAGCAACTTAACATGTCATCCCATGCATGTTAACATCAAGTTGATCTGAGCATCATGTCGAATCAATTAAAACGGTATCCGAGAATACCTCGTTTGAAGTGATATTTAAATTTGATTCAAATCAACTTCCAACCTAATACATGCTAGCTATATTAGTTTATCACCTAGCATTCTCATGCCATGCTCATGCATCATCTTGTTTGCATATGATTGTTATTGATTGTTGTCATTCATTTCGGTAGGCTCCGCTCCCCCGGATTCCACCGAATATCCGTCTGACGGATATTGTCACTCCTCTGAGCAACAAGGCAAGCAACCATTTTGATCATCCCGATAAATCCCATGTTCTTGCTCCTGGACTTACTTATTGCATTAGGATCAAATGCTTCAACTGCTTTTGCCACGTTAGTTGAACCCACTTCCTTTGCATGACCTATCCTTGTCACAGTAAATAGCCGAACCTTGCAACCTAGCATACCTGGTAGTTGCTTGAGCCATGATGTGCCTTATCCTGCTATGCATGCTATGCTTAGAGTTGTGTATGGTCTGTCATCTGGGAGATGAACAGAATTGTGAGAATGTGTTCGGTAAGCAAAGGTTGTGTGTTGAACCTGATTTGGTAAAGGTACCAGTGAAAGGCTGTGTAGGAGTACATGGCGGGTTGTTTCATTGGAACCGTCCTTAGGAACTGAGTTCCGTGTATGTAATCCAAGACTAGATACTACCACACGTTGGGATACTTAATTGACCCTCTCGACTTATTAATCGCTTAGTACTCGGTCCAGGAGTTGCAAATAGTTTCTAGTGTTTATAGTCATGCTGAAGGCCGTGCATGGTGCTGACCTGAGAGGTGGGCCGTGATGCGGTAGGCAGTGGCACGGTGTAACAAGTGGCACCCGGATGGTGGGCTTGGGAACCCTGCGCACATCGTTTGAGGCTGTGGCGGAAACCTTGGCCGGACTTCCGTACGGGTTACTCTCAGATAGGCGATAAACCTGGACTAGGTACTAGTGTGGTTAACGGTCGTGGCCGACTCCCTCGCTGGGCTTCCGCTTGAAGGTTGCCGTGGTGGATGACGTGCACATGGCGATAAGTGGCGAGAGCGTGTGTGACGAAGTACACCCCTGCAGGGTTATGATCTATTCGAATAGCCGCGTCCGCGGATATGGACTACTTGGAGACATATGTTGTTCATAGATAACTTCAATGGCTACTCATAAAATTTTCTAGATAAGCGTGAGTGTCGTGGACGGCATTTCCGTATGGAGATGGAATGATTCCACGATGGTGTATTGTTTTGGTGTTAGTGGACTCGTGTGCGAGAAATCAAGGTGTCAAAATTATTTAAAAATGCAAGTTGTTTAGCCACGAGTCAAATGCTGGCTTTCCGCATGAAACCCCACAATCCCTTCTTGATACTTTGCATGAGTAGATAGTTGTCCTAAAGTCTTGCTGAGTACCTTCGTACTCATGTTTGCTTAATAAATGTTGTAGAGGTTGCTAATGACCCTAATGGAGGGTTCTTCGTAGACATCGACGACGACGAGTAGCTGGTGTCCCAGCTACGATCTGGCCCTACGTTGGGTCTGTAGTATAGTCAGGCCATATGCCTTCTAGTTGCACCTGTTTGTACTCAGACAGTTTTAAACTCTTCCGCTGGCTTGTAACTGAATGACTGCTATTATGGGTCGTGAGACCCTTAATGTGTAATATTATGTGTGTGGCTCTTCCGAGCCTCTTAAATAAAGCTTGTATGTTTATGGTTATGTTGTGATGCCATCGATGTATCTATACATATCGGTATGCCATGCGTACGTGTGTCGTACTTGATATGTATGGGGTTTGATTACCTGGTCATGAACTTTAGTAGCACTCCTTACAAGGAAATGACCCTTTGTGATCCAACGAGCCTTGGTAGTTCGCTACTGCTCCGGACACATTGGTTGACCGGCATGTGTCCTTCTTAGCTGCTGTGTCTGTCCCCTTTGGGGAAATGTCACGCGATGTAATGGAGTCCTTGTAGCTTGCTACGACTCGTCTACACTCGCTGGTGACCGACACCTGCTTTGTTGGGTCATGTATGTCTGTCCTTGTGCGGTACTGCCACTTTGGTTTGTGACTAGACTTGTCGATCCGGGTTCTTTGACATTGGAATGCTAGCGACACTATTGCATACGTGAGTAAAAAGAGGCAAACGGTCCTGGCTAAGGTATGGCTGCAGCCGTGGAGTTAACCGTGCGTGAGACCGCAAAGAGATGCAATGTGTTACACGCTGGATTCCTATGACTTAGGATCGGGGTCCCGACAAGAACATATTGTACCCCTACTTGAATCCCTGCATTTAAAAATCATAGATTTTGAATTTGAAATTAGGCAATCACTTATTTCATATCGAACCATGTTTATTAAAAATATAGGTTCAAGCACGAATGCATAATTCGATGCACACGCACATATACTGAAGAACTACATACACACCAACTAATGAATGATAAACCACAATTGTACTAATGGCTATAAAGAGAGATGCGAAAGATATTCTGGTTGCTCGAGAAGCTGAACCAGAATGCCCATATTGTGCCCTCCTTCATGCGTAATGCATGCACTATTCTAGGCCAACCCCTTGTGATGGATGCCCGCCCATCCTTCACTATCTTCATTAGGACTTCTCTATGCTCATTGTAGTCTCGATGAAATACTTTAAGCTTCATTTCATGTCGACCAATCATGTACTTTGTGATCTAACCTTCAGTAAACTGCTTTGGGAACCACTACAAATGAAAAATATTTAGACATTGTTGTGTAACAATTCATTATGGGCAGGAAAAGGAGAAGCCTTCAAAGTTCATAGTAAGCATCCTACAAATCAGTGTTGTGTTGGATAGAGTGTAAACAAATAATTTGATTGCCACTGTTCGTATCTTTTTGCTAATAATCCTTATCAGTTTCCTCACTTCAATCTTTCAAGAGGAATAAGTGGTATGCTAAATCCGTTGTATGTCATCAATTTAATTGGATTAAGGATAAGCATAACATAATTCTTGTTCTTCTTTATTTGAAGTGATTTCAATCTTTCTTCCGGATTTTTTCATGACACCAAACTCTTTATCCCAACTGCTTCATCTTTTCATTTCCGGAGTTCCAAGTTTTCTGAAGTATCTCTTCGTGAAGCTTCATCTAAATCTATGCAAGGTCATAATCTTATTCCTTTCAACATTCATTTCTTTTCGTTAGTCTTTTGTATAGGAAGGTTCTTCATGGTGGTTCATCAAGGATTCTGTTCATTCTCTAAGTGTTCTTCAAGGTTCTTGTTGGAGAGGCTCAAATATTCTTTATCTTCCATTTCAAGAGCAATTCTTCCTCCATTTTTCCTTTCAGGTGGTGTTATAGCATTTTTGATTCATAAGGAGTCTCGAAGTGAATTTGTTTCAAGAATGAGATAATTAAACCCATCTTTTCTTCCATTGAGCTATCTTGGTTTAGATTTCACCTAAAGCTTTTCTAAGGATTGTTGCTATTATGGTGATTATTGTGGATCCAAGTTCTCAATGTATCCTATTGGTGAAAGAAGCTTGACATATCTTGTTGCTCACAAGCAAGCAATTGTTTTTGTTAGTGATGGGTTGTCACCTCATAATTTTGAGATGGTTTTCATAAGCCCACAAGCTTGTTATTTTCGTTGTCGATTTTCCAACAACTCCGTTCAATTCTCTTCGTAAGGGTGTTCTTATTATTCAATTGTGGTGGAAATTGTCATTCTCTTATCCGTTCTTTTCTTTCTAGTGATCGAGCTTATATTCTCTTGTTCCGGAATTGTGTGATGTTGCTCTGTTTTATCCATTATCTAGTTTAATCAAGGTCTTGTTATTCCCTAGCTTGTCAATTTAACCGGAGTGTTGTGAATATTTTCAAGATCTTTCCATCTTATCAAGTTTTGCCTCTATTTCCTACCGAAGTGCTGCTGAAATTTCATTTGAAATCTTGTTTGTTCCACATGTCATTCTTTATCTCTTTGCAACCTTCAACGATCGTTGGTTTCACTAGTTTTTCAAGAAGCAACTAAGATTTACCTATTCCTCTTTCTCTTCCTAATTCCGTATTCATTCTTAGATCTCGGGGAGAGATCTCTTATTAGTGTAGGACAGTTGTAACAACCCGGAACCGACGCTCCAGAAGATTCCCCTTTTTATTCCATTGTTGTCGTGTGATTTATTTGGTTGCCGCATTCATCATAGCATCATACGCATCATGAACATTGCATCGGCATTCTGTTGCCGTCATTTCTCAAAACTTTCATCCATTATTAGCTACGGGTTTTGTCCTTTTTGTCGTTGACTGTTTTGGGTCCAACCACAGACGCACGCGCCCGCGACATCATTAAAATATTGTTTATAAAAGTGTCTATATAACATTCTCGGATTGGGTTGGAAATTGGCATGCGGTCTTCTTTTAATGTAGGTAGGACACTTGCCAAATTTCGTCGCAATCAGAGTTCGTTTGGTACTTAAACCATTAAACTTATAGCGACACTATAGCCGGTCAAATCGTCAGACATTTTCATTTTATAAAAAACCTATTTCCACGATGCTCATTTTCCCTCTCTTCTCATGCCAGCCTTTCTGCACAGTGCACGAACCCCTCGCGAGTGGCTGATAACCTGCCCGAGCCGAAATGCCGTCTGTTACTGTTGGTTCGGGTTCAAACCCAACAAGTGTGAATTCTTCATCACACCATCCTATTAATCCAGAGCCATCTGATTTCCATCCGAAGGTCAAAGATCATCCATTTGAACACCCCCTAGATATTTAAATAGAGACAACCCTAGATCCTAGGAGAGGTGTCCCATCCATCCTATGCTGCCGCCACTGCACCACACGCTCTCCGGATACCCTACAAATCCGTTCGCCGAGTCCTCTCCCTCGAATTTCCCATCGCACGTATGCAAGCTAGCCAGCCATCCATTCGATCTACCGGCGCCGGATCCCACAGCCTTGCTCCTGAAGACGCTCGCCTCAGACCTCCCGAGAAGATGAGCCCCGTAACCTCTTCCTCCCTTCGTTTAATCCTCTCTCTGCCTCATCCTTCTCTCGTTTTCGCTCTGAACAGGACCGTCATCGACGCCCGAGATCCTGTGCTACCACCCATGCCCCCGGCGGCCTTGCGACTTCGCCGCCCAAGAGCAGCGACCAAGTCATGCCGAGCCCTTCTCTTCTCCTTCCTCCTGTTTTCCCTCCCCTCCTCTCTCTCTGTGACCATCTCTCTATCTCTCTGACCATGAGCAATAGTGCCATGGCCGACTGTTGGGGAACGTAGTAAATTCAAAATTTTCCTACACCATACAAGGATCTATCTATGGAGAGACCAGCAACGAGAGAGGTTGTAGATCATCTTCATACCTTTGAAGATCGCTAAGCGGAAGCGTTACTATGAACGCAGTCGATGGAGTAGTACTCGCAGCGATTCAGATCGCGGTCGGTTCCGATCTATGTGCCGAATCACGACACCTCCATGTTCAACACACATACAGCCTATGGGGACCCCAACTTACTAGTCGAGAATCGCCGTGCTCACTGATCCCAGATATCAATGCTCAACGAACACAGATACTGAATAAAGAGTCTTACATCCGAGTACCGATTATTACAACACGTGACCGATGGGTCAAGTTCACAAGACAGGGCCTAAGGCCAAATCACACGAGTACACTAATAGCGGAAAATAAAGGGGCTAAGCGGGTGCCCATGCCATCAAGCCTACACCGAGAGGCATTCTGACTCGGAAGCGTCCTAGTTCGCAGGGGTGTCGCCGAAGACATACTCATCTCCAAACTGCGGTCCTTCCACGTCTGGTCAATAACATAACCAGTGGCAAGCCAATGAGTACTATGAATGTACTCACAAACAACCCATGATATGAACAATGAAAGTGAAGGATAACAATATCATGCATTTCTAGTATAACTCATCGGGGTGGAATGATCATGAATATGCATCAAGTTAAAGAATTACTCTTGAAGAACAGGTTACAGATATCAACATATCTGTTGAGGGCTGAACCATCCGGGTTCAGCCTATATGCCAAGTCACCAAACTTGGTCATATCATTGCTATCATAGCAACACTTTTCTTATCACCACACACATACTCACACTTACGCACACTTGGTTTATGCGGAAATATCAGGACGTAGTTTAAGCAGGATTACCCAACTGTCCTTGATCGTGGACACGGCTATTCGAATAGTTTACACTCTATAGAGGTAGTACGCTGGACCCACGAGATCCGGGAAACTTCCGTGTCGTCCACGACTCGCGGTATATCACATAACCGAGGTAAGTACCCGATCAATGCCTTTCCCCTGACGATACTAGACAAAGAGGTCCACTCGATTGGTACCCAGCCCACATGTCGTACATCTTACGAGCACCAACTCTGGACAGTACCGAACATGCGGGGACCAACGGTGTGACTAGAACTCATAAAAATGGCATAGTCGTCCTACTCGGCACGACCCCATCACGAGAGTGACCACACATCACTCCCGCCACTAGTAATGTGGCTCTTATCTAGCACCGACCAGAGTAATTAACATAGATTCGTCCCATAAGGGGTAACGTGGTCGTACTGGTAAGGTTGGGACGGTCGACACATCATAAATCTAATCCCATTTCCGAAACCTTACTCACACAAATATCGGGTGCATCACTTCACCAAAAGTGACCACCTAACTCATCATCACCCTCGGGCATTAGTGGCACCCGACGGGGTTTTCATAAACTCTTGCTTTGTGACAACATCATGCTCATGATAATGCTATTGCTATCTTTACTTGTCAAAATGGTATTAGCATGACCCTAAGGGGTAGAGTCAAGCTCAATGCATGTGCTCCAGGGGAGCGTTCTGTAAAATCACATCAAATGATTACCGACACTTATCATCATATGCAACAGGAATACTTGCTATTATAATATGCAAAGTACCATATGCTCAATCATGGTCAAAGGGTTGCTTGCCTTGGTCAGCTAAGTATCCGGGGTCTTCGAGGTCTTCCGCTCCGATTCCCTCGTCACACGGATTTTCTATCGTCGATAAAACAATAAATAAGGAATAGCTCACACAGAAACAGTCCACAAAGTCATTTTAAAAATGTTCCCTATTACTGATAAATCTAAGATATCATTTTAAAAATACTTGCCATAATTTTCCTTGAAATAATATTTTTTAAAACAACCAAGCAAAAGAAAAACTATTCCATTTTAGCCCTTTTAAATATTATAAAATAGAATAATTGCTGGAAAATTCATCTAAGCACATCACTAAATAGTTCACATTTTTAGAAAAATAACAGTGGAAGAATAATCTTTTTACACTGGTTAAATGTTTTTATAATTTTTTTGAAATCCAGGTTTAAAATGAAAAGAAAAACAGGCCAGCGCCTGGCCTAGCTTAGACCAGAGCTGGGTTGGCCCATGGCCAGCCGACGGCCTGCCCAGGCGCGCGCGCCATGAGGTTTGAACCTAACGCGCGGGGCCCAGCGGTCAGTGGCCGAGGCCAGCGCGGGGGAGGAGGCTGGGCCACCGACAGGTGGGACACAGCTGTCGGGGTCGTCTCCTACCTCCGACCAGAGACGAGGAGGAAGCCGACGAGATTGCCGAGGCGCTCATTCCCTAAGGAACACGGGAATGGGTCTGCCTGACCGTCGCCTACCTGCTGGTGGTCGAAACAACGAAGGGGAGGTAGGGGTTCACCGGCGATGGGGAAGCCGTGGCTGAGGGGTTTCGGGAACTGGTCGAGGGGGTGGCTAGAGACACGGAAAAGCTTGGGCGAGTTGGGGGAAAGGTTCCTGGGGTCAAGGGGGTCAGTTTAGTGGGTCGAGGGGCGCAGGAGCCGTCGTGTAGCCGGAGATCGACCGGAGCTCCGATGCAGAGGGGCCTCGGTCGATCTCGAGCACCGGGGCTCTGCTGGTTTGCTGGGGTGGCTAGGGAGGTGCTAGTGGATGTGGCGAAGCTATCTGAGGGGTGTTGGAGCGAGGGGGAGGGCTATTTATAGGCCCGCGACGGTGAGCAGATTCGGGAGCGCTGGTGACTCACCGTGGCGCGCATGGGGGTGCAGAGAGAGGTCGAGGTTGAAACCACGGTCTCAGGACATGGTATTGGACTGCCCGAAGCATTTGCAGCAGAGAGAGGGAGAGAGAAGGCGAGCATTCGTGGCCGTGCAAGCTTGGCCGATTCTGGAGCGCGCGGGCACGCATCGCGCGAGCTCTAGTGCGAGAGAGGAGGGGTCCTGAGGCTTTCCCGACGCAGAGGGGCTGTCGGGGAGGAGGTTGGATATCCCGGGGGAGGCTGGAATTGGCCGAGGGCATCGCCCCCACCTCGGTGACTCCCTGCAGCGCGCCCAGAGCGCAGTTTTGGCATGCCACGGCATGCTGGTGCGCTCTGAGGCACTTTGGACGTGTCTAGCATGTCCTGGCACTTGCTGGGGGTGTGGCTAGCCATTTGTTTTTAGTGGGAGCTTCGACTGGTCAAAGGAAGCAAGATATACTGGTGTTGTCAGTCATGAACTGAGGTCTAAATTCGGGTTTTTGGCCTTTCCACTTTGAACCAGTGAGGGGCCAGTTGACTGGGGTTAGATACAGGTGCTGGCTGCTTAACCTATGAGTTTGAAGCAATGGAGTTTGGTTTAGCTGTGGCTACGATGGCTTTTTCCTATCTATCAGAAGGTGTTCGACAGTGGTCACAGGGGGTTGCACCCCACCACTGGTGCTGAGACTTAACAAGTTTGGTTTTGGTGGTAAACCATGGAGTTCCACCAAATTTGAGCTCCAAAGGACAAGTTTAGCTTTGTAAACTTGAAATCACTCCAATATGACCACATCTGTTCCTTACAAGGGGACTGTGGGCAAACTAAGTCCCACAAATCCCATTTTTGCTGTAGAACCCTCATTTGAGGTATTAGGCACTCCTGCAAAGTTTTAGCCTCATTGGACAAACTTTGCTATGTAGAGTTGCTCTAACTTGATTCTGGACAGACAGGGTTTTTGGGTTATTTGGGGTCCTTATCCACCTTTGATCAAGGTGAAACTTTATGTGGACACCAAACAAGGCTTAGGGACATCACTGGAATTTTCTAGGAATTTATTGAGAATATTTCCTTTGGAAATATTTCAAAATGCCAAAACAGACATAAATAGGTTTTATAGTTTTAATCAATAAATATAATATAAAATGGGGTTTAAAATCCTATGTATGGAAAATATATGTCCTTGTGATCATCTCTAAATTTAATCAGATTTTTCCAAAGAAGAAAAGTATTTTTCCATGTTGGAATACCAATTCTGACCTTAGAAATGGACAGGTTATTTAATTAGGAAAATACTCACAAAAATAATTATTTTTGTGGTTTTGAAATATAAGGATAGGTAAAAATGAGATTACCAAATATGAGTAGTAGCACTGCTTGCTATCAAAGACATGCAGTGCAACTCAAGGTGGTTTTACTTTGGTTATCAAAGGTTTTTGGAAATCAGTATAATACCAAAGGAATTTAGGGTTTTAAAACCTCACATGATCAAGCATACAAGCATACAATGTCAATCATGGCACTCACAACATTAGTTTTGAAAAAGTTTTAACAAGCTCAGAATTTTACAATAAAGACAAGTGATAGCAAAAACAGGGTGTGACAGACCTATCCCCCTTACAAGAATCTCGTCCCCGAGATTCCTAAGCTAGGTGCCAAAAAGGTCTGGAAACTCAGATCGGAGATAGTCTTCACGCTCCCATGTACCTTCGGCTTCGGTGTGGTTGCTCCATTGAACCTTGAAATACTTGATAGTGCGGCTTCGAGTGCATCGCTCTGCGTCATCGAGAATGCGGATTGGCCTCTCGTGGTAGGTGAGATCAGACTGAAGGTCAATGGCCCGGTGATCAATGTCCTTATAAGGATCGGAACAACTTGGCGTTTGGAGACACTTCCGAAGCCGTGACACGTGGAAAACGTTGTGCACACCCGAAAGTTCCGGAGGTAATTCCAGCTGATAAGCGACCCTCCACGCCTTGCCGTGATCATGAATGGCCCAATGAACCTTGGAGCGAGCTTCCCCTTAACGTGGAAACGCTTGGTTCCCTTGAGAGGTGTGACACGGAGGTACACCAGATCTCCGGGAATGAACTCCACATTCCTGCGGTGAGAGTCCGCATAACTCTTTTGTCGCGACTTGGCTGCCTTCAGATTTTCTTGGACTAGTTGCACCTTCTCTTCTGCCAGGTGCAAAACTTCTGGTCCGAAAATCAGCCCATCTCCGGTTTCTGACCAGTTGAGCAGGGTGCGGCATTTCCGTCCGTACAACACTTCGAACGGGGCCATCTGGAGACTAGACTGGTAGCTGTTGCTGTACGAAAATTCAGCGAACGGCACACAGTCTTCCCATTTGGCTCCATGCGCTAGGACACATGCGCGGAGCATATCTTCGAGTATCTGATTCACCCTTTCCGTCTATCCTCCCGTCTGCGGGTGGAAGGCGGTACTGAAAGAGAGCTTGGTACCGAGGGCTTCCAGAAGTTTCCTCCAAAACCTTGATGTGAACTGCGTACCTCGGTCAGATACAATCTCATTGGGAACTCCATGAAGGCTTACTATGCGCTCGATAGAGAGACTAGCCAACTTGTTCCCGTCATATGTGGTGTTCACAGGGATGAAATGGGCCACCTTGGTCAAATGGTCGACAATAACCCATATCGAGTTATGGCCCTTGCTAGACCTTGGTAGACCGGTAATGAAATCCATCCCTACCTTGTCCCACTTCCATTCCGGCACCTCGAGAGGTTGTAGCAGTCCTGCGGGTCGCTGATGCTCAGCCTTAACTTGCTAACTCATAGTGCACTTGGCCACATACGACGCGATTTCCCTCTTCATGCCGTGCCACCAGAATCTTTCTTGGAGATCTTGAGACATCTTGGTACCACCGGGGTGAATGGAGTAGGGTGTATCATGAGCTTCCCATAGGATGAGTTCCTTGAGTTCGACCTTGTTGGGTACGCATAAACGTTTCCCAAACCACACCACTCCTTGATCATCCTCCAAGAATCTTGGGGCCTTGCCTTCTGGAGTCTTCTTCTTGATACCTTCGATGCTCTTGTGATCCGTCTGGGCCTCCTTGATGTCGTCTTCCAGCGTTGGTTTGACTTCGAGATTATCTAGGAATCCTGGTTCCACCGGTTCCAATCCGAAGTTCTCCAATTCTTCGTATAATGCGGGCTACCTTTCCTTAAGCATGACATTTAAGGTGCTGGTCTTCTGACTCAAGGCGTCAGCCACTACATTTGCCTTACCGGGGTGATATTGAATGCTGAGGTCATAGTCTTTGATTAACTCCAACCATCTTTGTTGCCTCATATTCAATTCCCTTTGGGTGAAAATATACTTCAGATTCTTGTGGTCGGTGTATATTTAACATCGCTTCCCGAGAAGGTAATGTCGCCATGTCTTCAGTGCATGCACTACTGCTGCCAACTCGAGATCATGGGTGGCATAATTCTCCTCATGCAGGCGCAGTTGCCGCGACAAGTATGCCACGACCCTGCCATCCTGCATTAGAACCCCACCTAGCCCGATCCTAGAGGCATCACAGTATATCACGAACTCCTTACTGATATCTGGAGTGGCCAATACCGGGGCGGTGGTTAGCCTCTTCTTGAACTCATGGAAGCTTGCCTCACATTCGGACGTCCATTCGAACTTCTTGCCTTTCTTCAAGAGGTCAGTCATAGGTCGCGCGATGCGGGAGAATCCTTCTACGAACCTGCGGTAGCATCCTGCGAGTCCGAGGAAGCTCCTCACTTCGTTCACGTCGATTGGCGATTCCCAGTTGGTTACCGTCGTAATCTTAGAGGGATCAACTGCCAATCCACTTGTCATCATGGTATGACCTAGGAATCCAACTTCGTCCATCCAAAACTGGCATTTGCTGAACTTGGCATACAGTTGGTGCTCTCGAAGCTTTTCCAATACTAACTTCAAGTGTTGCTCATGCTCTTCTTCAGACTTGGAAAAGATTAATATGTCGTCAATGAATACGATGAAAAACTTGTCCAAATATTCCATGAAAACCTTATTCATGTGGTACATGAAGTAAGCTGGGGCATTCGTCAATCCGAAGGACATGACAGTGCATTCGTACAGACCGTACCGGGTCACAAATGTCGTCTTTGGAATGTCTTCGGGTCGAAACTTTAGTTGGTAATATCCAGATCGGAGGTCGATCTTGGAGAATACCTTTTCTCCATTAAGCTGGTCGAAAAAGTCTTCAATCTTGGGGAGTGGATACTTGTTCTTGATCGTGACCTCATTGAGTGAACGGTAATCGACGCAAAGTCGGATTGACCCATCCTTCTTGGACACGAAGAGAACATGCGATCCCAAAGGTGACACACTTGGACGAATAAACCCTTTCCTGAGTTGCTCATCCAGTTGCTTCTTTAAATCCGCTAGCTCTTCGCATCCCATCCTGTAAGGCTTCTTATAGATAGGCCTTGATCTGGGCAGGAGTTCGATGATGAACTCAATGTCTCGGTCAGGAGGCATCCCTGGTAGCTCATCAGGAAAGACATCCAGGTACTCACGGACTATTGGCACTCGGTCGAGTCCTTCCTCTGATAGGCTGTTAACTTGTGGCACTCGAGTGGGTACTGGCTCAGAGACATACTTGACTTTGACCCCTTGGTCACTTGTCATGGTAATGGCCCTGTTAGCACAGTCCAAGATACTCTGATGCTTGGCCAACTAGTCCATACTGAGGATTACTTCTAGGCCTTGCGACTTAAGCACAATGAGATCTACTGAGAAGCTCGTCCCATTGATAACTATCCCAACCTTTCTACACCCTAGGTTGGTTCTCAAAACTGCTCCCGAGGTTTGATTTGCCATATGCCCACGAAGCAAGGTAGGTTCTAGTCCACACTTTTCCGCAAACTTTTGCGTAATAAAGGAATGCGAAGCACCACAATCAAACAATACTGTTGCTGGGGTAGAGTTGACGAGGAAGGTACCTAGAATGCAGTTTGGTTCTTCCTGTGCCTCTTCTGCAGAAATATGATTAATCCGCCCCTTGCTATGATACTGCTGATTGCGGGGAGCCTGGTTCCTGCCTGGTGCTCCTTGGCCTGGATTTGGCGCATTGGAGCACGGAACATCGGGTTTCTTATTGGGGCACTGCCTGGAATAGTGCCCTGGTTGTCCACACCCGAAACAGGTAACTTGCGCTGGAAGGTTGGTCTTGCTCCCACCATTGTTCGGTGGAGTGCTTGCTGGCTTGACGTTGACTTGCTGAGGTTGGTAATTCTAGCAAAATGTTGGATGCTTGTATTGCTGCTGCTGATAGTTGGGTCTTGCTGGGGCTGACTACCATGGTCGCGGTTTCGAGTTGATCGGTCCTCCACTACTTATTAGCTTCCGCTTACGGGTGTCGTCCATTGCACGACGCTTGTCTTCCAACATAAGAGCCTTATTAACCAAGTCACTGAAGGTCTAACATTCACAAAAAACCAGTTGATACTGGAGTGACTGATGTAGTCCTTCCATAAAGCGCTCCACTTTGGCAGCCTCAGTGCTGACATCTTCAGGTGCATACCTTGATAGAAGGTTGAACTTCTGCAAATACTCCTTGACTAATCCACTGCCTTGCCTTAAGGCTCGAAATTCCCACTTCTTAATGGTCATCATCCCAGGAGGAATGTGAGCGGCGCGGAATCCATCCTTGAACACGGCCCAAGTGATGACTTGCCCGGCTCGCATGATATGAAATCCATCCCACCAGGCTCTGGCTGTGCCTTCGAGACAGTGGGTTGCATAGAGAACTTTCTCGTTGTCGTCGGTGCACTTGACCAGGGCGAGAAGGTCTTCGATAGTGTGGATCCAGTCATCGGCATCCAAGGGCTTAGTCGTCTCCATGAATATGGCCGACCTAGTCTGCATAAACTCAGAGAGCGTTGAGCGACCGTTGCCATTCCCGTTCTGCGGTGGGTGGTTCACCAAAGTTTGAGCCACCTGCCGGATAGCGGCATTGTTGGCTTGACGCTCCTCCCGAAGAGCTTGAAGGAACTGAGCCATGGTCAAGCTTTCAGGGGGAGGCGGCGGCGGAGGAACATCGTCTTGTTGCACATGGTGATCTCTAGCTTGAGCTTCCCCTCCAGTTCCCTGCTGCTGTCCGGAAGAGGCAGAGCCGGGGTTGCCGAAAGTGCTGTTGCGAGTTGCATTCACCATCCTGTCAGGGGAGTAGACATGTCAAATTCTGCGGAACCGGTTGCACTCGAAAGGGATGACGTTCTAGTAAAGAGGGGGGAGGTTTGGTGTGTGCTAATGTGCAAGGTTTTATGACAAAGGTTTTTGAAAAGAACTACTACATTAATTGAAAAGAAAGCGATGCAGTCGCTCACAACCTGCTCAGGGCAGGATGCGACTTGCATCCAACAGGTTCACACAACATCCCGATCATAAAATCCTGATACAAGAACTCCTACGTCCGGTATATCCTACGCTGCTACCCGATCGACTACGCGGTCTCATAAGCCGGCTCTGTGGGATCTTCGTCTTCATCTTCATCTCTTTCTTCATCTTCATTAGTGCTTCCCTTCCTCGAAGGGGTAGGGGACGGAAGTAGACCATCTCGACGTCTCTTGGTTGGTGATGTAGCGATGAGCTCGGTGTACTCTTGTGCGGTTAAACGTCGACTCTGAAGAGGAACAACCTGAAGCGGGGGTATTCCTCCTCGGAAAGCAAAGCCAGGTGATATCACATGTGCTCCTTCTTTCTTCACCTTGCTATTCTTCATCTTCTCCACACGAAGTAGGTCCTTAACTTGGTGCAGCTCTTGGCGAATCCTAGTTGACTCCTTGATCAAAAGATGCGTCAAGGTGTCTGAGGAGAGGCTGAAGTAGGTCTGAAACCTTAATGGGATCCCGTCCTTAGATGAGGGGTTGAGTTCCCAGCTTCCGTCTATCTTATCCTTAACAAAAGGTAGGTGATGAGTAGCGGGTTCGTTCGCCATCTCAGGAAGGATGTCGCGGAGTCGCACGAGTGCCTCTCGTGCTGCAGTCTCCACGGCCAACATCAGATCCTCCATTTGTAGCCCTTCAAAGAACCAGCTACTTGGGGAGTCATTAGCCTTCACTATCACGTCCACATCATACTCCTTGGTGTCGCCGTTGACCCAGGTATCGTGGTAGAGAAAGACGGGCGTGCGACGTACTTGACACTTCTCAAGGCTATCACTCAAAAGGAGAGGAAAGCCCATGTCCAGAAGCGTCTCGGGTACGGCGGCCATCTACAAGGTGTAGAGGAGAGGGTTAGAAATATATAGTGGGTGCGGTTCTCGGGTCAATCTATGTGCACTAATTGTCCGGCTATCGCCCATGCTACCTAAGGCTTCCTATAGTCAGGATGGCTCTGATACCAGCTCTATGGGGACCCCGACTTACTAGTCGAGAATCGCCGTGCTCAGTGATCCCAGAGATCAACGCTCACCGAACACAGATACTGAATAAAGAGTCTTACATCCGAGTACCGATTATTAAAACACGTGACCGAAGGGTCAAGTTCACAAGACAGGGCCTAAGGCCAAATCACACGAGTACACTAATAGCGGAAAACAAAGGGGCTAAGCGGGTGCCCATGCCATCAAGCCTACATCGACAGGCATTCTGACTCGGAAGCGTCCTA
This sequence comes from Hordeum vulgare subsp. vulgare, assembly GCF_904849725.1. Lineage (NCBI taxonomy): Eukaryota > Viridiplantae > Streptophyta > Magnoliopsida > Poales > Poaceae > Hordeum > Hordeum vulgare. Next base: position 213,091,836 of record NC_058519.1, on the reverse strand, counting down.
GTTCGCAGGGGTGTCGCCGAAGACATACTCATCTCCAAACTCCGGTCCTTCCATGTCTGGTCAATAACATAACCAGTGGCAAGCTAATGCGTACTTTGAATGTACTCGCAAACAGCCCATGATATGAACAATGAAAGTGAAGGATAAAAATATCATGCATTTCTAGTATAACTCATCGGGGTGGAATGATGATGAATATGCATCAAGTTATAGAATTACTCTTGAAGAACAGGTTACATATATCAACATATCTGTTGAGGGTTGAACCATCCGGGTTCACCCTATATGCCAAGTCACCAAACTTGGTCATATCATTGCTATCATAGCAACACTTTTCTTATCACCACACATACTCACACTTACGCACACTTGGTTTATGCGGAAATATCAGGACGTAGTTTAAGCAGGATTACCCAACTGTCCTAGACCGTGGACACGGCTAGTCGAATAGTTTACACTCTATAGAGGTAGTACACTGGACCCACGAGATCCGGGAAACTTCCGTGTCGTCCACGACTCGCGGTATATTACATACCCGAGGTAAGTACCCGATCAATGCCTTTCCCCTGACGATACTAGACAAAGAGGTCCACTCGATTGGTACCCAACCCACATGTCGTACGTCTTACGAGCACCAACTCTCGACAGTACCGACTATGCGGGGACCAACGGTGTGACTGGAACTCATAAAAATGGCATAGTCGTCCTACCCGGCATGACCCCATGATACGTCTCAAACGTATCTATAATTTTTGATGGTTTCACGCTGTTATCTTGCCTTCTTTGTATGTTTTATGTACCTTTTTATATCTTTTTGGGACTAACTTATTAATTCAGTTCCAAGTGCGAGTTCCTGTTTTTTCCGTGTTTTTTACTCTTTTCAGATCTGATTTTGGAACGGAGTCCAAACGGAAGAAAAACCCCAAAATGATTTTTTCCCGAACGGAAGAACTCCAAGGGGCTTTTGGGCCAAGCCAGGTGGGCTCCAGGGAGCCCACAAGCTCCCACTCCGCCACCAGGGGGCGGCGGCGGTGGGCCGGCTTGTGGCCTCCCTGGCTGCCCCCTGACCTAGGTCTTTGGCCTATAAATTCCCAAATATTTCGCAAAAAATCAGGGGAGCCTCGAAAATACTTTTCCGCCGCTGCAAGCTTCCGTTTCCGCGAGATCCCATCTGGAGACCCTTCCCGGCACCCTGCCGGAGGGGACTTTGGAGTTGGAGGGCTTCTTCATCATCATCATCATCGCCCCTCCAATGAGTCATGAGTAGTTCACTTCAGACATACGGGTCCGTAGTTAGTAGCTAGATGGCTTCTTCTCTCTCTTGGATCTTCAATACAAAGTTCTCCATGATCATCATGGAGATCTATCCGATGTAATCTTCTTTGGCGGTGTGTTTGTCGAGATCAGATGAATTGTGGACTTGTGATCAGATTATCTATGATATATATATATTTGAGTCTTTGCTGATTTCTTATATGCATGATTTGATATCCTTGTAAGTCTCTCCGAGTCTTGGATTTGTTTTGCCCAACTAGATCTATGATTCTTGCAATGGGAGAAGTGCTTGGTTTTGGGTTCTGCCATGTGGTGACCTTTCCCAGTGACAGTAGGGGCAGCAAGGCACACATCAAGCTGTTGCCATCAAGGGTAAAAAGATGGGGTTTTTATCATTGGTTTGAGATTATCCCTCTACATCATGTCATCTTGCTTAAGGCGTTACTCTGTTCTTACGGACTTAATACACTAGATGCATGCTGGATAGCGGTCGACGTGTGGAGTAATAGTAGTAGATGCAGAAAGTATCGGTCTACTTGTTTTGGGCGTGATGCCTATAGAAATAATCATTGCATAGATATCGTCACGACTCTGCACAGTTCTATCAATTGCTCGACAGTAATTTGTTCACCCACCGCCTATTTGATTTCATGAGAGAAGCCACTAGTAAACACTACGGCCCCCGGGTCTATTGACATCCAGCGTTTACAACTCCGCTTTTACTTTGCTTTGTTACTTTGTTGCTTTCAGTTCTCACTTGGCAAACAATCTATAAGGGATTGACAACCCCTTCATAGCGTTGGGTGCAAGATTTTGTGTTTGTGCTGGATCTTGAGATACTCCTCCTCCGGATTGATACCTTGGTTCTCAAACTAAGGGAAATACTTACCTCCGCTGTGTTACATCATCCTCTCCGCTTCGAGGAAACACCAACGCAGAAGGATTCCTGGTGTCGTCAACGTGCCCATTTCTGGCGCCACTTGAAGGTTTTTTGTGCAGCAGCATAACGTACATCACAAGCATTCCTGCGCCATTGTTGGGGATCCCTTTTGAAACATTAGAAGTATTTTTGGCGCCGTTGCCGGGGAGGAGAAATCAAGATCTATCCAAGTAGGTCTCACAAACTCTTCTTTTGCATTTACTTTTGTTGCCAGTTGCCTCTCGTTTTCCTCTCCCCCACTTCACATTTGCCGTTTTCATTCGCCTTTCTCCTTCGCCGTTTTCTCTTGCCCTTGCCGTTTTCCTTTGCCGGTTTCTTGCTTGCTTGTGTGCTTGTTTGTTTGTTGAAGACATCATGTCTGAAAACACCAAACTTTGCGCCTTCTCGAGCACTAATAATAATGATTTTATTAGTACTCCGATTGCTCCAGCCACTAGTGCGGAATCATATGAAATCAACGCAGCTTTGCTGAATCTTCTTATGAAAGAGAAATTCTCTGGCCTTCCAAGTGAAGGTGCCGCATCCCATCTCAATACCTTCATTGAGCTTTGTGATATGCAAAAGAAAAGAGATGTGGATAATGACGTGATTAAGTTGAAACTTTTTCCTTTCTCGTTGCGAGATCGCGCAAAAACTTGGTTTTCTTCCTTGCCTAAAAATAGTATCGATTCTTGGGATAGGTGCAAAGATGCTTACATATCCAAGTATTTTCCACCGGCTAAGATCATCTCCTTACGTAACGATATCATGAATTTCAAGCAACTCGATCATGAACACGTTGCACAATCTTGGGAGAGGATGAAGCTTATGATTAGAAATTGTCCCGCTCATGGCTTGAGTTTGTGGATGATTATACAAATCTTTTACGCTGGCTTGAATTTCGCTTCTCGCAATATCTTGGACTCCGCCTCAGGTGGAACGTTCATGGAAATCACGTTAGGAGACGCTACAAAACTCCGAGACAATATCATGACCAACTACTCTCACTGGCACACTGAAAGGTCGCCTGCTAGCAAAAAGGTGCACGCTATAGAAGAAATTAACTCGCTTAGTGCTAAGATGGACGAGTTGATGAATTTGGTTGCTAGTAGAAACGCTACCGTAGATCTTAATGACATGCCACTATCTTCTTTGATTGAGAGTAGCAACGCTAGTTTGGACGTGAATTTTGTTGGTAGGAAAATTTTTGGCAACAACAATGCTTTTAGAGGAAACAATGTTCCTAGGCCTTTTCCTAGTAACTTCTCTAACAATTATGGCAATTCCTACGGCAACACTTATGGAAATCACAACAAATTACCCTCTGATCTAGAGAGTAATATCAAAGAGTTCATCAACTCTCAAATGATTTTCAATGCGTCCATAGAGGAAAAACTACTCACAATAGACGATTTGGCTAAGAGCGTTGATAGGATGTCTTGTGATATTGATGCTTTGAAAGTTAGATGCGCTCCTCCCAAGATCAACTTGGATGAAACTTTGAAAGCTATGCGTATCTCCATGAATGAGAGCAAAGAAAGAACCGCCCAAATTCTCGCTAGATAGGAATGGTTTAAAAGGGTGCGTTATAGTGATGCAAATCACGAAGATCTTAAAGTGCTTGGTGTGTATCCTCTTGAATCTTTGTTTTCGCGTGTCAAACCTACTTATGGAGGGGCTGGATATGAATCCACTTTGGTTGAAAAACGCCCCGATGATTCGGAGTCCACCTATCTTGATGATAAAGGTGTGGAGAGTGGAGTAGAAGAAGTCAAAATTTTGGGTAGTAATGAAAATCCCACCTTGGATTTCAAGGAATTCAATTATGATAATTGCTCCTTGTTTTAATGCATTTCTTTGATGCAATCCATTGCAAACTCTCCACATGCTTATAGCCAAAGCACAGCCTTAACCGCGCATTTCGTAGACGCTATGATGAAATCTCTTGAAGAGAAGCTCGAACTAGAAGTCTCGATACCTAGAAAACTTCATGACGAGTGGGAACCTACTATCAAAAATCAAGATCAAAAACTATGAGTGTAATGCTTTGTGTGATTTGGCTGGTAGTGTTTCCGCGATTCCAAAATCTTTATGTGATATTCTTGGTTTTCATGAGATTGAAGAGTGTTCTCTTAATTTGCATCTTGCGGATTCTACCGTCAAGAAGCCCATTGGGAGGATCGATGATGTTCTTATTGTTGCAAATAAGAACTATGTACCCGTGGATTTCATTGTACTTGACATAGATTGCAATCCTTCATGTCCCATTATTCTTGGTAGACGTTTCCTAAGGACTGTTGGTGCTATCATCGATATGAAGGAAGGGAATATTAGATTTCAATTTCCCTTAAATAAGGGCATGGAGCACTTTCCTAGAAATAAAATAAGATTGCCTTATGAATCTATGATGAGGGCTACCTATGGTTTGAGCACCAAAGATGACTATACGTGATTCCATCACTTTCGTCTAGCTAAGGGCGTTAAAAAAAGCGCTTGTTGGGAGGCAACCCAACGAATCTATCCTTTTTCTTTCTGTTTTGTGTTTTCCACACTTTCATAATTCTGTTATGATTGTGTTTTTTGTGTTTTTTTTGCGTTTGTGCCAAGCAAAACCATTATGATTAGTCTTGAGGATGATCGTTTGGTCATGCTGGAAAAGACACAAACTTTCTACTCACAAAATAATTTTCTTTTTTATTTATGTAAGAGATTTTGAGTTGATTCTTTTTTATGCTGATTTCTACGCAAATTCTTCAGACTGTCGTAAGTTTTCAGAATTTTTGAAGTACCAGAGGTATACGAAACATACAGATTGCTACAGACTGGTATGCTGTTAACAGATTCTGTTTTTGTTGTGTTGGTTGCTTATTTTGATGAAACTATGGATAGTATCGGGGGGTATTAGCCATGGAAGATTGAAAGTACAGTAACCCAACATCAGCACAAGTAGAATTTTAGTTTTCTACAGTACCTAAGGAAGTGGTGGTTTGCTTTCTTGTACTAATGTTATCACGAGTTTCTGTTTAAGTTTCGTGTTGTGAAGTTTTAAAGTTTTGGGTGAAGTTCTTCTGGACAAAGAGATAAAGAGTGGCAAGATCTCAAGCTTGGGGATTCCCAAGGAACCCCAAGAGATTCAAGGATGTCGTAAAAGCCTAAGCTTGGGGATGCCCCGGGAAGGCATCCCCTCTCTCGTCTTCCATCTATCGGTAACGTTACATGGGGCTATATTTTTATTCACCACATGTTATGTGTTTTTGCTTGGAGCGTCTTGTATCGTAGGAGTATTTTATTTTGTTGTGTCACAATCATACTTTCTGCACACCTAGGGAGAGAGACATGCACACACCGTGATTGTGTCGAGCTTCACTTATATCTTTTGGTAGACAATTCAGCTCACATGTGCTTCACTTATATCTTTTGAGCTAGATACTTTTGCTCTGTGTGCTTCACTTATATCTTTTAGAGCACATAGGTGCATGGCTTGGTAGTTGATCTATGCTTTGAAAGTATTCTCAAAAGGGGTAGTAATCCAAAGGGATACAAAAACTTCCACCTTCATGTGCATTGAATAATTAGAGAAGTTTGATTCATCTCAATTAGTTTTGAGTTGTGGTTATGGTACTATTGAAGTCATGCTAGTAAGGTGTTGTGGATCTAGAAATACTTGTGTTGAAGTTAGTGATTCCTGTAACATGCACGTATGGTGAATCGCTATGTGATGAAGTCTGAGCATGATTAGTATAGTGATTGTCATCCTTTGCGTGGTGGTCGGGATCGCGCGATGGTTTATACCTACCAACCCTTCCCCTAGGAGTATGCGTTGAATGCTTTGTTTCGATTACTAATAAAACTTTTGCAACAAGTATATGAGTTCTTCATGACTAATGTTGAGTACATGGTTTAGATGCACTTTCTCCTTCCACCATCACTATCTTCTTAGTGTCGTGCAACTTTCGCCGGTGCACAAAACCCACCATTAGCCTTCCTCAAAACAGCCACCATACCTACCTACTATGGCTTTTTCAAAGTCATTCCGAGATATATTGCCATGCAACTACCACTATGATATGTGCCACCACATCTACATTGCCATTGCATGATCGTAAGATAGCTAGCATGATGTTTCCATTGATGTCTATGCCATGCTAGATCATTGCCACGGTATATTACCGAAGGCATTCCATATAGAGTCATAATTGCTCTAAGTTTTGAGTTGAAAGTGTGATAATCATCATTATTGGAGCATTGTCCCATGTGAGGAAATAAAAGAGGCCAAAGAAGCCCATAAAAAAGAGGCCTAAGACCCACCAAAATAAAATAAAAAAATGAGAGCAAAAAGAGAGAAGGGGCAATGCTACCACTTTTTCCACACTTGTGCATTTTGAGCACCATGATCTTCATGATTGAGAGTCTCTCGTTTTGTCACCACCATATACCTAGTGGGAAATTCTCATTATATAACTTGACTTTTATATTCCAATGATAGGCTTCCTCAAAATTGCCTTAGGTCTTCGTGAGCAAGCAAGTTGGATGCACAACCACTAGTTTTCTTTAAGAGCTTTCACATACTTCTAGCTCTAGTGCAGCATTTGTATGGCAATCCCTACTCATTCACATTGATATCTATTGATGAGCATCTCCACAGCTCATTGATATGCCTAGTTAATGTGACTATCTTCTCCTTTTTGTTTTGCAACCTCCACCACATTCCACACCATCTGTAGTGCTATAACCATGGCTCACGCTCATGTATTGCGTGACAGTTGAAAATGTTTGAGAAAGTAAAGGTGTGAAACTATTACTTGGCCAATACCAGCGTTGTGCATGATTTAAATTCGTTGTGCAATGATGATAGAGCATAGCCAGACTATATGCTTTTGTAGGGATAACTTTCTTTTGGTCTTGTTATTTTGAAAGTTCATGATTACTTTGCTAGTTTGCTTGAATTATTATTGTCTCCACGTCAATAGCAAACTATTGTTTTGTATCTAATGGATCTGAACATTCACATCACATAAGAGGAATTACAAAGGACACCTATCCTAGGTAGCATGAAAGCATCCAAAATTCATTCTTATCACTTCCCTACTCAAGGACGAGCAGGAGTTAAGCTTGGGGATGCTTGATACGTCTCAAACGTATCTATAATTTTTGATGGTTTCACGCTGTTATCTTGCCTTCTTTGTATGTTTTAGGTACCTTTTTATATCTTTTTTGGGACTAACTTATTAATTCAGTGCCAAGTGCCAGTTCCTGTTTTTTCCGTGTTTTTGACTCTTTTCAGATATGATTTTGGAACGGAGTCCAAACGGAATAAGAACCCCGAAATGATTTTTTCCCGAACGAAAGAAGACCAGGGAGCCTTTGGGCCAAGCCAGGTGGGCTCCAGGGAGCCCACAAGCTCCCACCACGCCACCAGGGGGGAGGCGGTGGTGGGCAAGCTTGTGGCCCCCCTGGCCGCCCCCTGACCTAGATCTTGCGCCTATATATTCCCAAATATTCCGCAAAAAAAGAGGGGAGCCCTGAAAATACTTTTCCGCCGCCGCAAGCTTCCGTTTCCGCGAGATCTCATCTGGAGACCCTTCCCGGCACCCTGTCGGAGGGGACTTTGAAGGTGGAGGGCTTCTTCATCATCATCATCGCCCCTCCAATGACTCGTGAGTAGTTCACTTCAGACCTACGGGTCCGTAGTTAGTAGCTAGATGGCTTCTTCTCTCTCTTGGATCTTCAATACAAAGTTCTCCATGATCTTCATGGAGATCTATCCGATGTAATCTTCTTTGGCAGTGTGTTTGTTGAGATCCGATGAATTGTGGACTTGTGATCAGATTATCTATGATATATATTTGAGTCTTTGCTGATTTCTTATATGCATGATTTGATATCCTTGTAAGTCTCTCCGAGTCTTGGCTTTTGTTTGGCCAACTAGATCTAAGATTCTTGCAATGCGAGAAGTGCTTGGTATTGGGTTCTTCCATGTGGTGACCTTTCCCAGTGACAGTAGGGCAGAAAGGCACACATCAAGCAGTTGCCATCAAGGGTAAAAAGATGGGGTTTTTCTCATTGGTTTGAGATTATCCCTCTACATCATGTCATCTTGCTTAAGGCATTACTCTGTTCTTATGGACTTAATACACTAGATGCATGCTGGATAGCGGTCGACGTGTGGAGTAATAGTAGTAGATGCAGAAAGTAATAGTAGTAGATCCCGACGTGATGCCTATAGAAATAATCATTGCATAGATATCGTCACGACTCTGCACATTTCTATCAATTGCTCGACAGTAATTCGTTCACCCACCATCTACTTTCTTTCATGAGAGAAGCCACTAGTAAACACTACGGCCCCCGGGTCTATTCACATCCTTCGTTTACATCTTCGCTTTTACTTTGCTTTGTTACTTTGTTTCTTTCAGTTCTCACTTGGCAAACAATCTATAAGGGATTGACAACCCCTACATAGCGTTGGTGCAAGCTTTTGTGTTTGTGCAGGATCTTGAGATACTCTTCCGCCGGATTGATACCTTGGTTCTCAAACTGAGGGAAATACTTACCGTCGCTGTGCTACATCACCCTTTCCGCTTCGAGGGAACACCAACGCAAGGCTCCATGGCCACGGGGGAAATCCTTTGCATACTTGCCTTGGAAGTCCCTTAAGGCGTAGCCGTAGCTGAAGGATTCCTGGTGCCATCGACACAACTACTTCCTGGCGTCGTTGCGAGGGATACACAGCAGAACAATCAGAAGTATTTCTGGCGCCGTTGCCGGGAATCTTTTTGAGGTAGCAGGGGGTGAATAGGCAACTACCAATTTTTAGCTATTCTTAACAAGTTAGGGTTAGCAACATAAAGGTTCTCTAAAATGATAACTAGGTGAGCAACCTATATGATGCTACCAACTATAACCGCTAAAGCAAGTAAGAAATACTCTACTACAATAACATACACAATGTAAAGGTTAGAGATAACCACAAGTGGAACCGATGAAGACGAGGATGTGTTACCGAAGTTCCTTTCCTTTGACAGGAAGTACGTCTCCGTTGGAGCGGTGTGGAGGCACAATGCTCCCCAACAATCCACTAGGGCCATCGTATTCTCCTCACGCCATCACACAATGCAAGGTGTCGTGATTCCACTATAAGTGCCCTTGAAGCCGGCGACCGAACATTTACAAACAAGGTTGGGGCTATCCCCACACAAAGCTTGGACGCTCCCAACAAGACCACGGAGCTTCACCACAAAGGAATGTGGCTCCAAGGTGACCTCAACCGTCTAGGGTGCTCAAACACCCAAGAGTAACAAGATCCGCAAGGGATTAGTGGGGGGAACCAATTTTCTCTCGGTGGAAGTGTAGATCTAGGCCTTCTCAGCCAATCCCTAGAAAGTTAACAAGTTTGATTGGCTAGGGAGAGAGATCGGGCACATATGAGCTTAGGGAGCAACAGTGGAGTCTTGGAGGGTCAAAGGTAGGGTTCACGGAGTGGAAGAACCCTTTATATAGTGGGGGAACAAAACAAACCGTTACCCCCACTTACTGCACGAGGAGAGCGGTACTACCGCTCAGGGGCAGCGGTACTACCGCTGTCCCCAGCGGTACTACCGCTAGGACTAGAGCGGTACTAGCGCTTTACCAAAGGTAGTGCAAGAGCTACTACCAGGCCTACCACCGCTGAGAAAGTCTTCGCAAAAAGTCCGTCGTAGCATCACCGCTAAGAGAGCGGTACTACCGCTAGCTAGGGGGCGGTACTACCGCTTAGCGGTAGTACCGCTCACCTCTAGCGGTACTACCGCTAGAGCCTTTTTGCCAAGCGAGAGAGAAAGAACAAGGGGGGAAGCTCCATAGCAGCAAGGAAAAAAGCGGTGGAGATAAAATGTGCGCGTGAGAGTTTGATTCCACCCAACCTTTCCGACACAGATCCCCTCTTAATAGTACGGCGTTTCTACGACTCAAAATCACTAAAGAGAATCGTAGAAGCCACCGTGCTTCTGATCCACGGAGGGGAGCCGAAACGTCTTGTGCCTTTGTCATGTATTATCTGAAATGTTCAATGCACACGATTAGTCCGTTGAGGTACTGTCATAAATCACCAAAATGACTTAGGGATAAATATGCCGTAACACCATGTCCAGCCCATCATCGACCGGGCCAAGGCCCCAAGGTGAGCTCCTTGCAGTTCACCACTATATCACGCCTCGGGCGCTTGGTAGCTATCCATCGCCCATTCCACTGTTGGCCCAACACACACAGATTCGGCCGAGTTGCATTATTTTCGTTCTGCGAATTTATCACTTAACCAGGTCTTCTCATATTTTAGAAAAAACATATTTTTAAATTGCTAATAACTAGTAAACCATGCATCCGATTAAAAAACTTCATATGTGTAAAATGTTATGATTGTCGCTACAAAACACTCGGCATTGAACTTTCATCAATAGCACATCGAAACCAAACTCTTCTAGTTTAGATATGGAAAGAAGATTGTAGCCCAGGGATTCAACAACCAAACTCTCTCCCCCTTTGGCATCAAGACACCAAAAAGGGAAGATAGGACACCTAGGACACATGTGGTAGCTCAGGCATCCACATCAGGCTCTTCCGTAGCATCCACATCCTCCTCATCCTCCTCCTCAGCGTCCTTGTCATATGCCTCCTCCTCAGCGTCGGACTCAGCCCACTGGTAGTCTCGTGCCTGCATCCAGTCAGCCTCTAGAGTGATGATGTCCTCAGAGCCACTCGAAATATGCACATCAAGCGTCCTCAAGACACGCTTGTGCCTCTGACGGTTCTCCTTTTGGGCCACATGAGTCTGATACTACGCCTTGGCCTACATGAAGAAGAGGGTCTTCATCTGGTCCTTCAGCTTCACGGCCCAAGATGGCATAGCAGAGGAGCGGGTATGCGTGGCACAACATCCCTCAGCAGCAGTAGTGTCCCTATCACGTTGAGCAGAACTTGAAGTTGAGGTGTTCGCCCACTTCTCCTTGTGGCGCAGCTTGATAGGGTCATGGCTGACATACCCAGAGTCAGTAGGAAAGGGCACTTGCGGAAAGGACTCTGCCCACTTTTTCTTGATGAAAAAGAACAAGTAAGGCCCTGATAACCCACAAATATAGGGAATCGCCACAGTTTTCGAGGGTAGAGTATTCAACCCAAATTTATTGATTCGACTCAAGGGGAAGCCAATGAATATTCTCAAGTATTAGCAGTTGAGTTGTCAATTCAACCACACCTGAAACATTTAGTATCTGCAACAAAGTATCAGTAGCAAAGTAGGGTGATAGAAATAGTAGCAACAGTAACCAGAAGCAGCAAAGTAACAGCAGCAACAGTGACAACAGTAGCAGCAAAGTAACATAGCAAGGACCTGTAATAAAAGACTCGTAGGCATTGGATCGGTGATGGATGATTATGTCAGATGTTATTCATCATGCAATAGTTATAACGCGGAGAGATAAGTGACTAGCTCCAGTTCATCAATCTAATGTAGGCATGTATTCCGTATGTAGTCATACGTGCTTAGGGAAAAGAACTTGCATGACATCTATTGTCCATCCCTCCCGTGGCATCGGGGTCCTAATGGAAATTATGGGATATTAAGGTTCTCCTTTACATAAAGAACCGTACAAACGCATTAACACTTGGTGAATACATGAACTCCTCATACTATGGTCATCTCCGGGAGTGGTTCCGGCTATTGTCACTCCGGGTTTGCCGGGTCATAACACATAGTAGGTGACTAAAACTTGCAAGATAGGATCAAGAACACACATATATTGGCGACAACATAATAGGTTCAGATCTGAAATCATGGCACTCGGGCCCTAGTGACAAGCATTAAGCATGGCAAAGTAGTAGCAACATCAATCTCAGAACATAGTGGATACTAGGGATCAATCCCCATCAAAACTAACTCGATTACATGATAGATCTCATCCAACCCATCACCGTCCAGCAAGCCTACGATGATATTACTCACGAACGGTGAAGAGCATCATGGAATTGGCGATGAAGGAAGGTTGATGATGACGATGGCGACGATCTCCCCTCTCCGAAGCCCAAAACGGACTCCAGATCTGCCCTTCGGATGAAGAACAGGAGGTGGCGGCGCCTCCATATCGTAAAATGCGATGAACTCTTCTCCTTGATTTTTTTTCCGGGCAAGAAGGACTAAATAGAGCATCGATTGGAGGCGGTGGAGCTTTGTGGGCCCCACAAGCCTGCCAGGCGCGGCCAGGGGGGCGGCCTGGTCGGCTTGTGGGCTCACGGCTCAACTTCCTCCACTGATTCTTGCGCCAGTATTTTTCATATGTTCCAGAAAAATTCTCCGTAAATTTTCAGGTCATTCCGAGAACTTTTATTTCTGCCCAAAAACAACACGATGGCAATTCTGCTAAAAACAGCGTTAGTCCGGGTTAGTTCCATTCAAATCATGCAAATTAGAGTCCAAATCATGGGCAAAATAGTTCGGAAAAGTAGATACGACGGAGACGTATGAAATCCCCCAAGCTTAAAGCCTTGCTTGTCCTTAAGCAATTCAGTTGACAAACTGAAAGAGACAAAAGAAAAACTTTGACGAACTCTGTTTGATCTTGTTGTTGCAACTATGTCTAGATCATATCCAGAATTTCAGCAAGATCACAAGCAAACCACATAAGCAAATGACATCTAGGTCTCACTGTAAACTCATATCAATGGCATAATCAACTAGCGAGCAAATAATAATAAGTCTCAAACGTCAACACTTCAATCAAAACAATCATGAAGCAGTACAAATAGATGGTATCTCGCTAGCTCTTACTAAGACCGCAAAACATAAATGCAAAGCACCTTCAGAGACCAAGGGCTCACTAAACATTGTAATTCATGGCAAAGAAGATCCAGTCACAGTCATACTCAACACAGTTAAAAGCAAAGCATAAAAATGACAGAGGTGCTCTCTAATTGGTGCTTTTATAAGAGGAGGGTGACTCAACATGAACCTAAATAGACAGGCCCTTCGCAGAGGGAAGCATTAATTTGCAGAGGTGCCAGAGCTCAAGCTTTGAAAACAGAGATAATAATTTTGGGTGGCATGCTTTCATTGTCAATGCAATGACTAAGAGTTCTCACCATCTTCCATGCTACACATGCTATAGGCAGTTCCCAAATAGAAAAGTAAAGTTTTGACTCCCGTACCACCAATCAAGCACACTCCACGACTAGCCGAATCCTCGGGTGCCGTCCATACCAACATCAATCTAGGGGGAGTTTTGTTTGCAATTATCTTTTCGATTTAAGCATGGAACTGGGAATTCCAATTACCGGCCCCTTTCTCGTGAATGATAGTGAATAAACACATATCGAGGATAACACACCTAGCATGGAAGATACTGATAGCCCCCTGTCACCACATGAGCAGTTCGGGCATGCAAAACAGATTATTTCTTGAAGGTTTAGAGAGTGGAACATGCAAATATACTTGGAACGGTAGGTAGATACCGCATATAGGTAGGTATGGTGGACTCATATGGAACAACTTTGGGTTTATGGAAGTGGATGCACAAGCAGTATTCCTGCATAGAACAAGTGAAGGCTAGCAAAAGACTGGGAAGCGACCAACTAGAGAGCGACAACAGTCATCAAAATGCATTGAGATTAACTAACATTGAGTGCAAGCATGAGTAGGACATAAATCACCATGAACATGAATATCATAGAGGCTATGTTGATTTTGTTTCAACTACATGCGTGAACATGCGCTAAGTCAAGCCACTTGAAACATTAAAAGGAGGATACCATCCTATCATACTACATCATAGTCATCTCAAAATTCATGTTGACATCCAAGGAAACCATTATAAGCTCCTAGCTAATTAAGCATGGCATCAGAAACTATGATCTCTAAGTTGTCAATGCAAACATGTTTCTCTCACAATAAAGCTGAATCGGGCATGATGAGCTACTCATATTTACAAAAACAAAATAGACCAAGTTCATACCAGCTTTTCCAGGCTTAGTCACTTCATCATATATCGTCATTATTGCCTTTCACATGCACGACCGAATGATGTGAACAATAATAAGAGTGCTCGTGCATTGGACTAAAGCTGGAATCTGCAGGCAAACACAAAGGAGAAGACAAAGTAATATGGCTCTTTAAGAGATAAACAGGTATGCATGCGAGAGCCACTAAACATTGTAACCATGGTTTTCTACCTTGACCCAAAGAAAAAGAAAACTATTTACACGGGAAAGCTCCCAACAAGCAAAAGAAGAAAAAGAAAATATTTTCGGGTTTTCTCAAACTACACAGACACACGAAAGGAAAACGAGAAAAAGAAAATAAACTAGCATGGATGATACAGTGGCAAAGTGTGAACACCGATGAACAAAGTGAAAGCATAAGCAAGAATGTAAAGTCGGTGAGAAACACGTACTCCCCCAAGCTTAGGCTTTTGGCCTAAGTTGGTCTACTCCCAAGGAGGGAAATAACCAGCTCCAGGGTACTCCAGAGTGGACTGAGGATGCCACTCCTGTGTGAGCTCCTCTGGCTCCCACTGATAAACTGGCGTCTGGTACTCGACTGGTGGCTCGGGCACGGGCACCTGTGGTTGGGCTAAGCCCCAATATGCGTAGATGTCCGAGGGCATAATAATGTACCTGCCTGCATGAAGATTGAACAAAGAAGGAGCAGGCAAAGTAATAGTCTCACGAGTACCCTGTCTAAATACCAGGTTATAAATCATCCTTCTATTTATATCTCTAGCAAGAAAGTCATGGCGAACCATGCTATCATAATCTAGATATCTCTCGGGAAGAAGAACCTCTTCTTCCTCGTCCAGTCTAATAGGTATCTCAAATGTCTGGCAAGACGGGTAGCATAGATACCAACATAGACAACGCCTTTAGAACGGTTCGTGTTCAACCGTTGAGCTACTATAGCACCCAAGCTATAAGTTTTGTCGTTATAAAGTGCTTCGCGCAAGACCGCAAGATCCGGGGAGCTAAGGGACCCAGCTTTCCCACGGCCAATCAAACATTTTCCCACAAATAGTGAGAAGTACTGAAGAACGGGAAAATGTATGCTAGCAGCTCTAGCGCAAGACACTCCTCTCTCCTCTCCTACAAAAATAATATGTATGAAAGCCTCCAAGTCCAGTGACGAGGTTCATGAATATCCCCAACAAAAGGCAATTTGCAAACATTGCAAAAATCCTGGAGTGACATGCGTTGGGGGATATCATATAATTTGAACTCAACCATAGGAGGATTCTTCCTCGGATAGAAGTTAAAGATTTGTACGAAGATAATAGTGAGAAGGAGGTATTGCGGACACTTATCTTCAACGAAGGCGGTAAGGCCTGCGTTCTCCACCAAGTAATAAAAGTCCTCATAAAGTCCGGCGACACGTAAGAGCACATCGCTTGGCCATTCGCACGCTCAAACTTCTGGAACTCGAGGGACCGGATATTTGGGCGTGTTCTAACTTCCATCATCCTTGGGTTCACAACTTGAAGAGACTCTTAAGAACCTCCTCATCTTTTCCCTTTTCTATCTCTGAAAATTTCTGAAATCTTTAGTGATTCTAAAGAAAAGTGAATAAGGCTCAACGAAACTCGTAGCAACTACTCCCACAAGTGCCTAGAGGCCATATTACGCATCAAAACTACTTGGGACCAGCTAAAATTAGCATGCAAAGCTCAAGAACATGGTCACCAAGGAAGCAAAAATACGCGAAGTATAAGGCACTAGAGCAAAAACTAATTGGACCAATGGAGGAGTCACTTACCAAGGAGCAATTTCCCCAAAACAGTTCAGAGAATGGTTCTTTGAGCAAGGATATCGAAAATCCCAGCAAGAAGAGCAAGAACACGGGTTTGAGCTGCGAAACGATTTTTTCTGGAGGTAGGAGAAGCAGATGAGAGCTAGAATGAGTGGAGGGGGTGCATGTGGGCCCCACAAGCCTGGTAGGCACGGCCAGGGGGGTGCCCGCGCCTCCAGGGCTTGTGGCCCACTGGTGCAGCCCCCAGACTAGCGCTTCGTCTGAGTATTTTTCAAAAATTCCAGAAAAAATCATACTTGATTTTCAGGACGTTCGGAGAACTTTTATTTTCGGGGTACTTTTCTACGGGATGCTAAAACAGAAAACAGGGAAAACTAAACTAAATCTATAATTTTTCTTCTAAGCAACCGAAAGTGAAAGCTTGGAACAGAGGTTTGTGACTCCTCGATTCATCCATCTCATCGTCATCGAAAGAAATCCGTCACTGAGGTTGATCAAGTCTCCTCGACAAACCTTTTCGAATCGCAAAAGAGAACGGAGAATTTTCGGTTAGTCACTAGGTCACATCAATGGGGATGTGTATCTCCCCAACAAGCAAATCATACTTCATCTTAACACGAGGAATAGGGCATTCAAAGCTCCCAATAATAATCGATGAAGTTTTTTTCGATAGCATTGATGCAGTGTACTCGATATTGTTTATTTGGAAAGTGCACCGTATGCTAATTACCGTTGACATGGAAAGTGACATTGCCTTCGCTGCAATATATAACAGCCCCTGCAGTGTTCTAAAAGGGTCTTCCGAGGATGACCGCCTTGTCATCGTCCTCAGGAATATCCAGGATAACAAAGTCTGTTAAGATAGTAACGTTCACAACCACAACAGGCACATCCTCGCAAATGCCGATAGGGAAAGCAGTTGATTTGTCGACCATTTGCAGAGAGATTTCAGTGGGTGTCAACTTATACAGTTCAAGTCTACGATAAAGAGAAAGAGGCATAACACTAACACCGGCTCCAAGGTCGCATAAAGCAGTTCTAACGTAGTTGCCTTTAATGGAGCAAGGTATAGTGGGCACTCCAGGATCACCTAGTTTCTTAGGAGTTCCACCCTTGAAGGTATAATTAGCGAGCATGGTGGAAATCTCAACCTCAGGTATCCTCCTCTTATTAGTCACAATATCCTTCATGTACTTAGCATATGGAGACATTTTGAGCATATCTGTCAGACGCATTTGCAGAAAGACAGGTCTGATCATTTCAACGAAGCGCTCAAAATCCTCATCATCATTTTTCTTGGATGGTTTGGGAGGAAAGGGCATGGGTTTCTGAACTCATGGTTCCCTTTCTTTACCATGCTTCCTAGCACCAAAGTCGTTCTTATCGTATCTCTTATTCTTAGGCTGGGGGTTATCAAGATCAATAGGTTCAATCTCCACATCCTTATCATTGCTAGGTTGAGCATCTTCATGAACATCACTATTGATATCATCATTAGGCTCATGTTCATCACCAGATTGTGTTTCAGCATCAGAGACACAGACATCGTTTGCACTCTCAGGTGTAGCAGCAACAGGGTTTCTAGCGTGCAGGTTCCTATCATCTTTCTTCTTCTTCTTTCTAGGATGACTAGGTGCATCATTGCTAACTCCTTGAGAATCTTGTTCAATTCTCTTCGGATGACCCTCAGGATACAAAGGTTCCTGGGTTATTCTAGCGCCTCTAGTGACGACTCTGATAGAATTGTCATTCAACTCATTGAGCGAGTCATTCTGAGGTTTAAGTACTTGTTCTACCTGAGTGGTAACCATAGAGGCATGTTTACTCAAGAGCTTAAGATCATTGACGTTTTTTTCCACACAAGCACTTAAATGACTAAGCATACGAGCATTCTGTTCCAATTGTGTGTTAACATAATCATTGAAACTCTGTTGTTTCAAACAAAGTTATCAAATTCATCCAGGCATAAGCTAGCAGGTTTATCAAAAGTAATATCACTCTCATCAAACCTACGCAGAGAATTTACTTCTACTACCTGTATCGGGTTATCGAGACCATGGATCTCTTCGATAGGTGGTAGATTTTTGACATCTTCAGATTTAATGCCTTTCTCTTTCATAGATTTCTTAGCTTCTTGCATATCTTGAGGACTGAGGAATAGAATACCTCTTTTCTTCGGAGTTGGCTTAGGAGGTGGTTCGGGAATAGTCCAAGCATTCTCATTGCACAAGATTTTATTCAATAGAATCTTAGCTTGTTCTACAGTTCGTTCCCTAAAAACACAACCAGAACAACTATCTAGGTGGTCTGTAGAAGCATCGGTAAGTCCATTATAGAAGATATAAAGTATTTCGTTCTTCTCAAGAGGGTGATCAGGCAAAGCATTCAGCAGCTGGACGAGCCTCACCCAAGCTTGTGGGAGACTCTCTTCTTCAACTTGTGCAATGTTGTATATTTCCTGCAAGGCAACATGCTTCTTATGGGCAGGGAAATATTTCTCAGAGAAGTAGTAGACCATATCCTAGGGGATACGCACACAACCTGGACCAAGAGAAGTGAACCAGGTCTTAGCATCATCCTTTAGCGAGAAAGGAAACAGCTTGAGGATATAGTAGTGGCGGATCTTTTCCTCACTAGTGAATAGGGTGGCTATATCGTGCAGTTTGGTAAGATTGGCTACAACCGTTTCAGACTCATAACCGTCAAAAGGATCAGATTCGACCAGACTGATTAACTCAGGGTCGACAGAGAATTCATAATCCTTATCGGTCACAAAGATAGGAGAAGTAGAAAACTTCGGGTCGTATTTCATCCTAGCGTTCTGAGATTTTTCTTTCCACTTGAGCAGTAATTTCTCAACATCATAGCTATCCTTCCACGCAAGAAAGTCCTCAGCTATCTCTCCCTCCATAACATAACGCTCATGCATATCAGGCAATTCATATCTGGGAGAGCTAGTTATAGCAGGCAAAATAGCAGGTTCTAGTTCAATAGTATCAGCAGTTCCAGAAGTATCATCACATCTAGAAGAAACTCTAGCAATTTGTGCATCAAGGAATGCACCTAGTGGCAAAGCAATATCAAGCATAGCTTCATCAGCAAAAGCAGTATCAAGCATAGCATCATCATAAGCATCATGGGCAGCAGAAGTAGCATCATCAAGCACAAACAACACATCAAGATTTCTAGCAGGAGGTGATGTCGCAAACTTACTCATAACTGAAGGTGAATCAAGTGCACAGCTAGATGGCAGTTCCTTACCTGTCCTCGTAGTTGAGGGTAAGATTTTAGTTCTTGGATCTATCGGATTCCTCATAGTGACCAGCAGATGTTAATCCCAAGTAACTCAGAGAATATAGCTCTGCTTCCCCGGCAACGGCGCCAGAAAAAGGTCTTGATAACCCACAAGTATAGGGGATTGCAACAGTTTTCGAGGGTAGAGTATTCAACACAAATTTATTGATTCGACTCAAGGGGAAGCTAAAGAATATTCCCAAGTATTAGCAGTTGAGTTCTCAATTCAACCACACTTGAAAGATTTAGTATCTGCAGAAAATTATCAGTAGCAAAGTAGGGTGATAGCAACAGTAGCAACAGTAACCAGTAGCAGCAAAGTAATAGCAGTAGTAGTGGCAGCAGTAGCAGCAAAGTAACGTAGCAAGGACCAGTAGTAAAAGACTCGTAGGCATTGGATCGGTGATGGATAATTATGCCGGATGTTATTCATCATGGAATAGTTATAACACGGAGATATAAGTGACTAGCTCCAGTTCGTCAATCTAATGTAGGCATGTATTCCGTATGTAGTCATACGTGCTTAGGGAAAAGAACTTGCATGACATCTATTGTCCATCCCTCCCGTGGCAGCGGGGTCCTAATGGAAACTACGAGATATTAAGGTTCTCCTTTTAATAAAGAACCGGACCAACGCATTAACACTTGGTGAATACATGAACTCCTCATACTATGGTCATCTCCGGGAGTGGTTCCGGCTATTATCACTCCGAGGTTGCCAGGTCATAACACATAGTAGGTGACTACAACTTGCAAGATAGGATCAATAACACACATATATTGGCGATAACATAATAGGTTCAGATCTGAAATTATGGCACTCGGGCCCTGACAAGCATTAAGCATGGCAAAGTAGTAGCAACATCAATCTCAGAACATAGTGGATTCTAGGGATCAATCCCCATCAAAACTAACTCGATTACATGATAGATCTCATCCAACCCATCACCGTCCAACAAGCCTACGATGAGATTACTCACGAACGGTGAAGAGCATCATGAAATTGGGGATGAAGGAAGGTTGATGATGACGATGGCGACGATCTCCCCTCTCCGGAGCCCAAAGCAGACTCCAGATCTGCCCTCCAAATGAAGAACACGAGGTGGCGGCGCCTCCGTATCGTAAAACGCGATGAACTCTTCTTCTTCATTTTTTTCCGAGCGAGACGGACTAAATAGAGCTGAGATTAAAGGCGGTGGAGCTTTGAGGGCCCCACAAGCCTGCCAGGCGCGACCAGGGGGAGGGCGCCTGGTGGGCTTGTGGGCTGATGGCTCCACTTCCTCTGCTGATTCTTGCGCCAGTATTTTTCATAAATTCCAGAAAAATTCTCCGTAAATTTTCAGGTCATTCCGAGAAGTTTTATTTCTATGCAAAAACAACACCATGGCAATTCTGGTGAAAACATCGTTAGTGCGGGTTAGTTCCATTCAAATCATGCAAATTAGAGTCCAAAACAAGGGCAAAAGAGTTCACAAAAGTAGATACGACGGAGACGTATCATGCCCATATATGGGGACCTTACGGTGAGAGATCGAACTCTTAAGCTCATTGAACATCACATCAGATATGTCGAGTGGCCCAATGTTTTTTGTCCTTCTCTCCTCACACATCAGAAGCATGTCCACCAAATTGGAATAAACCTCGTCTTTGTTGCCAACACGAGGAAACAACGTGTTGCGGAAGATCCGATGCATGATATCCAAGAGTGGGGGAAGCACATTCTTCCTCACATAGAGATGCTGTAGCTTGTTCTTGGGGGTGGCACCAGGTTGGGCATGTGGGGGCAAGCCAACAACAGTCCATGACCCCTCGTCACGCACATTCAGAAGCTTCATGAACTCTACCCATGTTCCAGACATTCTCTCGCCATTTCTCAGCCAAGTCAGAGTAGGATCCTCATCACTATGAAAGTGGACAGTGACATAGAATTGGGCCACAATCTCTGGATCGAAGTCATGATGGAAGGTGATGACGTTCTCAATACCAAGTTGCTTAATCAAAGAGAGAGCCTCTCCAAAATAATCAGGATACCTCTGGAGATGATGGAGATCAATCCACTACACAGGGACATAGATCTTCTTGAATGACAGGATCACATCTTGATATATCAAGGCTTGTTGTTTTGTCCAGAACAACTCACAGCCTCTGAGCTGAACTCTCTCATTGTTATAAGGATTGCTCCCATGGTGCCGCATAAAATCTTTAGGAGGCATAGTGTTGTAGTCAATGTTGGCCTCCTTTTCCTTCGAGGCAGTCTTCTTGAATTGGCGCTTTTGAGGATTGAGATTGGAGCTTTCTGAACCTTCTGGGATGTCAGGATTGCGGAACCTCTTCTACTGGGTGTCACAGACCGGGTTAGAACGATGGGAACCACCACTTGTGACACACAACACAAACACGCAGAAAAGGTGACAAAAAGATTCATCGAAAGGTCCAGAACACAAAAGAATAAGCACAATACTCCAAAGAAAAACAACCATCGATGGCATAGCGGTAGTACCTCTAGCCCCCAGCGGTAGTACCGCCCGGGTGGAGCGGTAGTACCACGGGGGGCTGGATTTCTAGATAGGATCCGAATCTAAACCACATACATAATAATATTGACAAGAGCCAGCAGATTTTTAAAACATGTAGAACTCTAGGGCATGTCGGATTGATTCAAGAGAGAACATTGGACCTAAAATCTCCTAAGATTTCTCCTCCATTCCAACCAAAGACTAAGCATACATCAAAACAATGAATCTAGTACATCAAGCTCCTAACCCTAGAAGAGAGAACACCAACCAAGAGAGCAAGCAGAGGAGCTGTACCGGAATCCATAGCACCCGAAGGAGGAAGGAGGGGGAGAAATCCCCCCAACTGCAAAGGGAGGAGAAGCTCCGTGGAGGAGAACCAGATCTGCGGATTTCGGGATAGAGAGAGAGCTCCACAAAGAAGAAGCAAATGGGGCAGAGAAAACGACTCCCTCCCTTTATATACCCCCTAGGTCACGGGCAGGGCGGTAGTACCGCTCGGGCAAGAGCGGTAGTACCACTGGGCTGGCGGTAGTACCGCTCGCGTCATGAGTGGTAGTACCGCTCCCCGTGACAAAAATGCAGAATCAAGCCGACCTAGCCCTAGCCAGCGGTAGTACCATGTTGGTCATCGCGGTAGTACCGCTCGGGTCATAGCGGTAGTATCGCTACCCGGGCGGTAGTACCGCTTCCTCTGAATGGTAGTACCGCTCCAGAAAACACAAAGGGCTTCCGAACTTGCCATAAGAGCGAGGTATCATCGTGGACACATACTAGTCAGTATGGGAGAAATAAAATCACAAGCAAGATATTCTGACTAGCCATATTATAACCTTCCTTTATCTGGAGAGGAAGGGGGGCAGTGGCCGGAGCCACCTATGTTTGAGACAAAAGGTATGACACCGCGAAGAATTATCCTTGGTTTCATAACCAATGCTCATCTTTGAAGCACAAGTGCCATCAATAATGGCCGATGTGAAAGACTTGATCGCATTATGCATAATGGGGGAGGGAAAGTTCATTGAGAGAACACTCCCCCTATGTCCATGCCTACACCTAGAACTAGATATAACTAGTCGTCAACCCGTGCATTCGCACAGGCTAGTCAATAATTTTTATCTGTTTCTTTTCACGTAAATAATATCTATCATGAAAGGAAGAAAGTGGGACACCTGACACCAAGAAGAACTAAGCTTTAGAGGCCACATTAACGGGTTCATTGTATGAACATGGATTACTATAGAAAAGCCAACTACTTTATTGGTAGGACAGAATGCGAACTACTTGTGAGTCTAGTAGTTATATTAAGTAAAATGTTCTTTGACGTATATCCAAGAATTGTATATGAAATATATATTTGTTCTAGTTACTACACAGTTTATTTAGTACATAAAAAATGATATTTCATATGATATCTTGATTTTATGAACTGCGAGTTGTAGTTGCAGAACATTTTCAGAGGTGTACCCAAAAGCCAAATACTACTTGTCGATGAATGTAATCCCTAACTGCGTTTATAACTTTATATGGGCTCTAAGTGCTTTCTACTCCCTCCGTTCATAAATATAAGACCTTTTAGAGATTGCACTATGAACTACATACGGATGTACATAGACATATTTTAGAGTATAGATTCACTCATTTTGCTTCGTATGTAGTCTTCTAATGAAATCTCTAAAAAGTCTTATATTTTGAAACGGAGGGAGTATCATATAACCATCTGCGGTAAAGAGCGCATTGGTGTTGATGGTCATCCTCGTTCATACCCTTGGATTGCAACCATTTAGTTCATGATGTGTGAACGTTTCCTGTGCTAAACCGATATCATTGATAATTTCACATACTTTATTAGTTTAATTCCTATGTACTATTCCAGCAGTCACGTGGGGCAACCTTCCACCCCGTGAGCATCAATGAGCCATGTGTCATTACCATGAATGTGCTGCAGCAAAACATAACACGTGTGAAGCCGACATGTGTAGAACTTTAATATTTCCACAAGAATTGATAGAAAAAAATTAAATTATAGATCAACCCTAAATTGAAAGGAAATTATTAACAAATATATGGATAACATCATTGGTATAAATGTTGCCATTGTAACCTAGTCTCCATGCAACAACCGTTGGTAGTACATACATTGATGTGTTTTTATCGAGACTACAGATTAAAGACCTACTCCTCACAGAACTAACTTCTAAGTTAGTTTTCAGTTGATGGTGATGTTGCCTAGCCTACATGAATCACCGACGGCATTGTCTGGCTCATGTGTTCGGTGCCAGTTGCATGGAGGAAAAAGAATTATAGTCCAAGTGATACATGATTGATGTAAAAGTCTTAATTGTATTTTTCATCACAAAAATAATATCTTTATCCGTTTATTAGTAATGCAATTTGAAACTTTGTATGCTTGACAACTCTACTGTCTACTACTCAGTCACAGTAATATATGATGATATTGGGCGGAGACCCTCCATGGCTCTTTTCAGCTCAGCTAAAATTAAAGATTTTTTTAAGTTCCATAAACACTGCACATTTAGATGTGTACTCCATAACTGTAAACTTTATTAGAATTTGTTTTTTATGTTATGCTGAAAGACCAATAAAATACTTTTTGATGTTACATGTTGTAAAACATCAGGAAATTAGAGGGATTTGATTATTTTTCCTATTTCAATCTTGGTATCCAAATTATTTACACTTGATAGCAATTAAACACATTATTATCTTGGAAGAAACTAACAAAGAAAAATATCTAACATACAATGTTATCATCTTCTGAATAATATCAGTGTGTTAAAAGTACGTAGACATAGGGTCATGGATGTATCACGTAATCAGTTTCATCCATAAATTGCTACAGAGATAAAACTGTACATCAGTACATCTATTAAAAACTGAGAGTACCTTTGTTGAGTGTGAACCACATATGACATTAACTCCGGACAAAAGTATGTTGTTACTACTATTCTTTCTCCAGCAATTGGAAATCAACCCTAGCAGGCGTCCTCAAAAAAGTATGGCTTGTCTCAGACCGCTATGTGCGCTCGCCGCTATTTTTTACATCCCAATAAATATGGTTTATTTTCGGATACAGGTACATGCATGTGCAGTGGTGCCATCTCAAAATCCGTCAAAAAAGGTGGAGAATATCATCGGAGCTAGGTAGCAGTAGTAGTAAAGATAGAGAGCTCCATGGGAGTTCTTCAGGAAAAAAGGTTGACTTTGATAAAGAGGTTGATCGATTCTGGCTAGTTGCTCTAGCATCATACATATGTAAGTACGTGCATGTAACAGATGTATTTATTTTTGCCGCTAACGGTGCCAGTTTTGTGTAGATCAAACCTGCTTGATAACATTAATTATGTTACCTTGTTACAGATGCCGCTCTCCGTGGAGTCGCTGCTCTAGGTTTTGTTAAAGAAGACATGATGATATCATTGTTGATATAAATTTCGGCAGCCATTAGAAATTGTCTAGACTCAATATGTGGTATGATGAAGAACGCCTTTAGGATATAATCACCATCACATAATCAAGAACATGGAACCCACGGGAACGCCATACCTAGATAAGTTGTATGATTTGAGTTCATGTCTTCATGCGTCTGGATTGGAAGGTGACGGCGGTTAGTTGGGAATATCCATCCTAATCAATTTCGCTTACCGTAGATTAATCTCATCTTCCTGCTCAAGCCACGTGAGGAGCAGCCAGGCAGCGTCCGCCTCTTATCTCCACAACGCAATGGACCTTGTCCCAGCCTATTGAATTACCTGGATAAGAAAAGGAACGGAGGTGACGACAGAGGAAGGCCAAGGTAGAATAGGAACAATAATCCACAAAACAACGAATTGTATGGCACTGACATCAAGAAGATAGTTGCTTGGGAGCAGTTCTGGTTGTTCCGTACGTGGAGCTATAGATCCGTACGTGGAGCTATAGATTGATTATTATAAAAGGGTAGTTCTTTTCCCTTTACAACCGCGGAAAGAGATCATGGTGTTTTTTTGCGTTAGGATTATTTGGGAAGGATCCATCATGAAGTTTTATATAGGAGTAGTATACGATAGATGTTTATGTTGGACAGGTACCCTGTTTGGTTTTTTATGGTTGCGTTCTCTTAACATAGATTTTTTCCCCTTAGATTGCTAATATTGTATGAGTGGATCCCCACCGTTATAATTCGGTCCCATCAGATTAACGGTCGGTAATTTTTAATTAACGTGGGAATTTCTAGGAAGTGCCTAATTAGTATAAGGCCCTGTTTGGAACCATAATAGATTATGATAATCTGGATTATGAAGATAAATTATATAATCTAGTTTATAAAAATAATCTAGGTGAACATGTTTGGAGGCCAGATTATATAAACTGTAATCCAGGTTTTACATTGCATAATAACCTATCTATCCTCTGTTTTTTTAAAGAGGAGGGTAGCGGTGGTAGAAATGTTATTATCTCCAACTTTACAAGGGTAATGGGTCATTAGCAATCCATAATCTGATTTTAGCTGGTATAGAGTAGATTATGAGTTTTTAATAATCTATCCATCTAGTTTTTATAATCTACACTATAAGTTGTCCTGTTTGGAAACATAATAGATTATAAAAACTGGATTATATAATCTAGGTGGTTCCAAACAGGGCCTAAGTATAAATGCGGAATGAGGTGCAGAGTGCCTAGTTTCAATCCCCATTACTTGAATCAATGATATTTAGCTCATGCCTTAACTCCCGGAACCTTGCTTCATCTAGGGACTTAGTGAAAATATCTGCAAGTTGCTCTTCAGTGTTGATGAAGTGAACCTCAATGTCACCACGTTTGATATGCTCATGAATGAAGTGATGACGAATATCAATGTGCTTGGTCTTGCTATGTTGCACCGAATTAAGGGAAATCTTGATAGCTCTTTGATTGTAACATAGAAGAGGCACTTTGTCACAAGTGACACTGTAATTCTTTAAAGTTTGCCTCATCCATAGCAACTGTGCACAACAACTCGCAGCTGCAACATAGTCAGCTTCGGTGGAAGACAATGAGACACAGTTCTGCTTCTTTAAAGACCAACTTACCAGTGAACGATCAAGAAATTGACATCCTCGAGAAGTTGACTTCCTCTCCACACAGTCTCCTGCCCAATCTGAGTCCGAATAGCCCACTAGGTTGAAGTTTTCTCCTTTGGGATTCCATAGGCCAAAGTTTGGGGTATGAGCCAAATATCGAAAGATTCGTTTGACAGCCATATAATGGCTTTCCTTTGGTGCAGATTGAAACCGTGCACAAATCCCTACACTCAACATGATATCCGGTCTACATGCACAAAGGTAAAGTAGGGATCCAATCATGGAGTGATATACCTTTTGATCCACTGCTTTACCATTGGGATCACTGTCAAGCTTGCATCTGGTTGGCATGGGAAACTTGACCGGTTTGACGTCCTGTAGCTCGAACCTATTGAGCATGTCTTGGGTGTACTTGGCTTGTTTGATGAAGGTCCCTTCTAAACCTTGTTTAATCTCAAACCCGAGGAAGAACTTCAACTCACCCATCATTGACATCTCAAATTTCTTGGTCATTAGTGCAACAAATTCTTCATTGAAAGATTCGTTAGGGGAACCAAAAATGATATCATCAACATATAGTTGGCATACGAACAAATCCCCTTTGACCTTCTTGGTAAAAAGAGTGGGATCAATGTTCCCAATTTCAAACCCACATTCTTGTAACAACTCAGTAAGATACTCATACCACGCACGTGGGGTTTGTTTAAGGCCATAGATTGCCTTATTAAGTTTGTAGACATGATTGGGGAGCTTGGGATGTTCGAACCCCGGGGGTTGTTTCACATAAGCCAACTCATTTAAAGGACCATTAAGAAAAGCACTTTTCACATCCATTTGTTGTAATTTGAAATCATGATGAGATGCAAATGCAAGCAGCATGTGAATAGATTCTAGACGAGCAACAGGGGCAAAGGTTTCACCGTAGTCGATACCCTCGACTTGGGAGTAGCCTTGAGCCACCAATCTTGCCTTGTTTCGAACCACAATCCCATTGGCATCTTGCTTGTTTTTGAAGATCCATTGGGTCCCGATGACATTATATTCCTCCTTTGGTCTTGGCACTAATTTCCAGACTTGATTACGCTCGAAGTTGTTGAGTTCTTCATGCATGGCCATAAGCCAATCCTCATCATCGAGCGCTCCCTGTACCTGTTGAGGTTCACAATACGAAACAAACGCATGATGCTCAAAATAATTTGAAATTTGTTCACGAGTGGATACTCCACCTTTTAAACTTCCAAGCACGTTCTTCATAAGATGTGACTTGACTCTCAGCTTGGATGCAATCTTGGCTGCGCGACGGTCCAAGAGTTCTGCGCTTGATAACTAGGGAGCATCAACTTGATCATGTTGCTTGGCCTTGAGTTTTGGTCCTTCCTTGGCACCGTGGCCCCTCTTAGGTGCTGCAAAAGGAAATTGAGAAGCAGCATCCTCATCAACTTGATTTTCGTCTTGAGCAGGCTCACTGGTTTGTTCTTGATCTTGTGGCTGCTCTTGATCTTGAACTTGTGCGTGCACTTGATCTTGATCTTGTAGCGCACTTGATCTTGATCTTGAGAAGATTCGGAACCTTGTGTAAGCACTTGGACATCATGTGGTGCATCACCATCTTCGAGTGGTTGATCTTGTCCTTGATCCTGTTCAGTTGGTTGAGGGTTTTCTCTTTGTTCACCGAAAGCGTGTGGGGCTTGCGAGGGTGATGGCTCCACTTGAGTAGAGCATTGTCCTTCTCCTTCAGCCACAAGGGGTTCCTCAGTGGGGCGTATTTGACCAATCCCCATTCTTCTTATGCCTTGGGGAGGAATTTCATCACCTACATCACAAATACCACTTTGCTCCACTTGGGAGCCATTATTTTCATCAAACTCCACGTTACACGTTTCCTCAATGAGCCCGGTGGACTTGTTGAGGACACGGTAAGCATGAGAGTTTCTGGCATAACCAACAAGAATGCCCTCTTGAGATCTAGAATCAAATTTAGCTAAGCGTGCACCTTTCTTGAGAATGAAACACTTACACCCGAATACCTAGAAGTACTTGAGATTGGGTTTGTTTCCGGTGAGAACCTCATATGGGGTCTTGTTCAAGCCTTTGCGGATATGATGCATGACATGCTGTGCTGATGGCTTCAGCCCAAAAGTTATACGGAGATTTAAATTCCGCCATCATTGTTCTTGCCACGTCCATCAACGTCCGATTCTGTCTCTCCGCCACACCATTTTGTTGAGGGGTGTATGGTGCTGAATATTGATGCTTGATTACCTCATCACTAAGAAACTCATCCAAGGTGTAGTTCTTGAACTCGGTGCTGTTGTCACTTCTAATCATCAAAATCTTTGCTTCATGTTGACGTTGAGCTTCATTAGCAAAGTTGATGATGGTTTGTTGAGTCTCACTCTTCCTCTTGAGGAAATATACCCAAGTGTATCTTGAGTAATCATCAACAATCACCAAGTAGTACTTTCTGCCCCCAGGACTATCAAACGATGGAGGGCCGAAGAGATCCATATGAAGGAGCTCCAAATGCCTCTTAGTGTAAAGGAGAGTCGTTGGACGATGAGCAGTTTCGTGAATCTTCCCTTGAATACAAGCACTGCAAGCACGATCTCTGGCAAAACTCACATTCGTTAGTCCACGAAAATGGTCCCCTTTGAGGAGACTGTGCAAAGATCTCATATTGACATGAGCTAGTCGGCGATGCCAAAGCCAGCCCACATCAACTTTAGCCATTAGACAAGTCACAGTCTTAGTGGGTCGCTGTGAAAAGTTCACCACATAGAGACCATTTTCGACATATCCAACATAGTCTACTTTAAGAGTCTTGCTCCACAAAAGGACCACGATATCAAGATTAAAGAATGCGACAAAGCCCATAATTGCAAGTTGACGAACCAAAAGTAAATTGTAAGAAAGGGACTCAACAAGCATGACCTTCTCAATAGATAACTCTTGAGAGATGACCACCTTACCAAATCCCAATACCTTGGACGTTGAAGCATCAGCAAATTGGACATGGGTGGGCATAGATGGGGAAGGATGCACGTCCACCACTAAGTCCTTGCTTCCGGTCATATGATTTGTTGCTCCACTATCGAGCAACCATGACACCCAACCGGAAGCAAACTCTTGCAATAGATCAAGGCTTGGTTTTAGGTACCCATTTTGAATGGGTCCTTTAATATCAGAAACAAGGGTCTTAGGAACCCAAATAGCCCATTCAATGGACTCATAGTAAGAACCAACGAATCTAGCATAAACATGCCCATCACCAGCACGACCTAAAACATAAGATGGATTGAGTTTACTGGTTGTGTTGGTAGGAATGGTTTTGCCCTTCTTGACGCTACCATCCTCCACCTTGTTCATGTTCTCCTTATGAGTCCCTTCGCCCTCTTTGACAAAGATGTCCATGAGGGTAGGAGATCGCTTGTTCATGTTCTTCCTTTTCCGTTTCGACTTGGATGTAAGTACAAGTCCCTCTTTTCCTGGAACTCCCGTTTGATTACTCAAAAGGTCATTTAGGTTCTTCTCGCCTTGGATGCATGACAAAGGCCCTTCTCAAGTTGATCCTTCAACTTAGCATTTTCCTCCACAAGATGTACATGCTCACAACAAGGGTTAGCTGTACAAGAATTATCAATTATAACAAAAGGAGGACAAGTAGAGATCTCCTTGATAATATTTGCTTGGAGTTGATCATGGGACTCTTTCAGGGAGAAATGAGCACCTTTCAAGACCTTGTGAGCCTTGTCAAGTGTATCAAACTCCTCCTTGAGTCTGTCATGGCCAACCCCAAGTGCAGCCTTTTCAGACTTAAGCACACGTGTAAGGACAATAGCGTGATCTAGCTCATTTTTTAATTTAGCCCAATCATCATTGTGTGACTCCTCAAGAGCCAAATGAAGACTGCGCTCTTTTTCTAGAGCAATAGATAATTCAGCAATCTCATCGGCATAGTCACGACTATGTCCTTGCAGCTCGGAGATAGTCTCCTCATGAGACTCGATGAGGTCATTAGCCTCACCCTGTTGTTCAAAAAGAGCAACAAAGTGCTTCTTGGATTCTTCTTTGATTTTGCACAAAAATTTGTTAAAATCATGCTCATTAAGTTCCACAACATCACTATTATCAACACAGTTTAACAATGAAGGAGCTGTAGTGATGGTAGTCTTAATGCTGGGTGTTACCTGATCGATACCTTTGGCCATAAGGCACTTGGCAATGCGGTTATCATTGGGGGCGCTGAAGAGAGACACCTTGGGAGAGGGGGTGGAAATGACTGCAGTCGCCGTTGCCACCATATCATCATCGTCATTATCATCGGAGGGGCACTCTTCAAGTACCACCATACCCTTTGGATGGGGTTTCTTGACAAAGATGTTCTTGTTTGGGAAAGACTTGGCTTTGTCTTTGTGAATGAGCTTGCCCCTGTTGTCTTCCCTCTTCACATAGGGACACTCTTCCATGAAGTGACTCACATTGCCGCACTTATAACATGTCCTCACATGTTGCTTGGTCTTGAACCCACTTGAGTTATTCTTGGAGAAATTGGGCCTTGAGTTTCTCTTGTTGCCCCAGAATTGCCTTGACGCAAGAGCCATGTGCTCGTGATAAGCATACTTAGTGTCTTCAGGGCAGCCTTCCTCTTCCTACTCCTCTTCTTCTTCTTCAGAAGCAACCTTTGCTTTTAAGGCAAGGTTGGGTGAAGCTGTCTTTGACCAAACGCGAGCAAGAGCATTATCAGCGGTCTTGTTCATGATTGACATTGCAATGAATTCATCCAACACCTCACTAGAGGACAAGGAGTGGAAATTTGGCCGTTGGTGAATGACGGATGACATGGCTTTGTTGAATGGCATGATGGCCTTGCAAAACTTGCGCTTGATCCATGTGTCATCCACATCCTTGCTCCCAAGATCCTTGAGGGAAACAGCAATAGCAGTCACCCTTCGATAGAGATCACGAGGGTCCTCATCTTCCTTCATCACAAACTCATGGGTCTCATCAAGAACCACTTCATAGTTGGACCGTTGAATGCTTGAGCTTCCCTTGTACAACACCATAATGTGCTCCCAACAGTCCTTAGCCAGAGTTAAGGGCCGCAAGTGAGGAAGATCTTCAGGAGGCACTGTAGACTGGAGAATAAATAATGTGGAGTGATTATATTGATTGTCCGCTACTTATCTTGGAGTGAGGTTTCTTGGGTTATGCGGATAGTAACCTTGCTCAATGATTCTCCATAAATTTGTTGAGCTGTGATTGAAATGAGACCTAATGGAAAACACCTAGTTAGCAAAATCACCCTTAACAAGCTTAGGAGGAGGACCAATAGGATTAATACGTGGTGTAGGAACCGGTCCTCCATAGACCATGGGAGGTGGAACTGAGGCATAGGTTCCAGTCCCATTATTGTTGAGAGGGGAAGAATGTCACATACCTTTAGCCGCTTCCTTGGAGGAATTGGCCTCCGAATCCATGTTAGCGGGTTTAGCCACCAACGCCAGTTTAGGAGAACTTTTAATTTCCTCAATTAACTCTTTAAGCATGGTCTTGACTTCGTTCGTCAAGGACGTCCTGAGGTTGGCCATAGCCGCATTCAAGTCGTCCCTTGTGACCGAAGTCAAGGCCACGGCCTCGGGTTGTCCATGGATCCTCCCTCATCATCATCCATACTCTTCAGGTGTTGAAACCCTTAATAAAGAGACGTGGCTCTGATACCAATTGAAAGGATCGAAATGGTTGACTAGAGGGGGGAGGTTGAATAGGCAACTACCAATTTTTAGCTATTCTTAACAAGTTAGGGTTAGCAACATAAAGGTTCTCTAAAATAACAACTAGGTGAGCAACCTATATGATGCTAAAAACTATAACCGCTAAAGGAAGTAAGAAATACTCTACAACAATAACATACACAATGTAAAGGTTAGAGATAACCACAAGTGGAACCGATGAAGACGAGGATCTGTTATAGAAGTTCCTTCCCTTTGACAGGAAGTACGTCTCCGTTGGAGCGGTGTGGAGGCACAATGCTCCCCAATAAGCCACTAGGGCCATCGTATTCTCCTCACGCCCTCACACAATGCAAGGTGCCGTGATTCCACTATAGGTTCCCTTGAAGGCAACGACCGAACCTTTACAAACAAGGTTGGGGCTATCTCCACAGAAAGCTTGGAGGCTCCCAACAAGACCACGGAGCTTCACCATAATGGAATGTGGCTCCGAGGTGACCTCAACCATCTAGGATGCTCAAACACCCAAGAGTAACAGGGTCCGCAAGGGATTAGTGGGGGGATTCAATTTTCTCTTGGTGGAAGTGTAGATCTAGACCTTCTTATCCAATTCCGAGAAAATCAACAAGTTTGATTGGCTAGGGAGAAGGATCAGGCACATATGAGCTTAGGGAGCAACAATGGAGTCTTGGAGGGTCAAAGGTAGGGTTCAAGGAGTGGAAGAACCCTTTATATAGTGGGGTAACAAAACCAACCGTTACCCCACTTACTGCACGAGCAGAGCGGTACTACCCTCAGGGGCAGCGGTACTATGGCTATCCCCAGCGGTACTACCGCAAGCCCCAGTGGTACTACCACTTTACCCAAGGTAGTGCAAGAGCTACTACCGGGCCTACCACCGCTGAGAAAATCTTCGCAAAAAGTCCGTTGTAGCACAACTGCTACGAGAGCGGTACTACAGTCGTGAAGCGGTACTACCTCTAGCCAGGGGGCGGTACTACCGCTTGCTAGCGATACTACCGCTAGGCTATCGGTACTAATGCTCACCACTAGCGGTTCTACCGCTAGAGCCTTCTTGCCAAGCGAGAGAGAAACAACAATGGGGGAAGCTCCATAGCAGCAAGGGAAAAGGCGATGGAGATAAAATGTGCGCGTGAGAGTTTGATTCCACCCAACCTTTCCAACACGGATCCCCTCTTAATAGTACGGCGTTCCTATGACTCAAAATCACTAAAAAGAACCGTAGAAGCCACCATGCTTCTGATCCACGGAGGGGAGCCGAAATGTCTTGTGCCTTTGTCATGTATTATCTGAAATGCTCAATGCACATGATTAGTCCGTTGAGGTACTGTCATCAATCACTAAAATCACTTAGGGATAAATATGCCCTAACACCGTGTCCAGCCCATCACCAACCAGGCCATGGCCCCAAGGTGAGATCCTTGCAGTTCCCCACTATATCGCGCCTCGGGCGCTTGGTAGCTATCCATCGCCCATGCCACTATTGGCCCAACACACACAGATTCAGCCGAGTTGCATTTTTTTCGTTCTGCAAATTTATCATTTAACCAGGTCTTTTCATATTTCAGAAAAAACATATTTTTAAATTTCTAATAACTAGTTAACCGTGCATCCGATTAGAAAACTTCATATGTGTAAAATGCTATGATTGTCGCTACAAAACAATCGACATTCAACTTTCGTCAATAGCACATAGGAACCAAACTCTTCTAGTTTAGATACGGAAAGAAGATTGTAGCCAAGGGATTCAACAAGCATGACATACTGAATGTGACTGTCATGAGATACGACCACCTTACCAAGACCAAGTACCTTACCTTTGGAGTTGTCTCCAAAAGTCACATACTTCCGAGGTCCATGGTTTGGTGCAATCTCAAGGAACATGTCTTTATATCCGGTCATGTGACCGGCGCATCAACTGTCGAGAACCCACTCCTTACCACCGGCCATGTAGTCTTTAAGGTTAGCCATAAGACTAAGGTTCCTCATGGTCTTCTCATACTCAATGTCAAACTCTTCATCTTCATTGTAGTAGCCATGCTCCACATTGTCATCATCGGATGAAGTTCCCTCATCATAAGAAACAAGAATTTCATCAGAAATTTGGCTATGACAATGTTCATGTTTATGTAGTTGAATGGATTCAACAATGACATTGGTAATAGTAATGACATCTACTTTAGCACGCATGAGGCCACGAAGCTCAAATAGGCATTTATCGTAGTTAGGATCGGTTGGCTTCATTATGTGGAAAGCAATGCATTTGTGGACAATGATATCAAGATTTTTCAAGGAATAATTTGGATATCTTCTCTCTAAGTCTTTCTACAAGGTATGAGCACGCTCAAAGTTTTGCAACTGATTAAGCACATTTCTTGGTAAACCTCTAATGATTAGATTGACAGTGTTAAGGTTACCAAGCATATTAACTTCATAATCATGAGAAGATGTATGGGATCAATGGGAGGCGCATAGGGATATTCAACATACTTGCGCATTCAGAGTAGGCATGGAAAATTAGTTCAAACCAATAAAGCCATATTTATCTCTTTCCCCTTAATGTGTAAGGTTTGATACACCTCCCTTTAGGAACAAATATCTCCCCTTAGTGTTGTTTCTCCCTCTTTTGGAGAACCTTCTTGGTCCTATTTATCCCCTATGAATAGGTTCATTGAATGGAAGCTTAGATACTTTGATATTTCTCCCCCTTTGGCATAAATTACCAAAAAGAAGGTCAGAGGGTAAGGGCTCATTGAGAGAATGGGATACTGGATACTTCTCACTTTTACAAGGGCTCCTTGAATTTGTATTTTTTCCCTTTGATATGAATAAGAGTTCCTCGAATTATCTCCCCCTATGTTAGGGATCCTTGATGATTCTCCCTCTTACATTGCATGGGATCACTGAGGTTTTTCTCCCCCTAAATAATACGTTCAGAAGAAATTTTCAAAGCAATAAAGTTTGTCAAAAAATCAGAGTCACCGAGGAAAAATGGTTTAATAGAACCGAGAATGATATTCATGCCTCTTGGGTGAAACTAGTGGGACCAAGTTTCCCAATTTGGTGAAACCGAGTTGCAATGATAGTCAACTCTTTAATAGAGGAATAGGCTGGTCGGAAGATTTGTTTCAAGATTCCAATTGTTAAAGAAGGTACTAATTGAGAAGTAGAAACAAAGGTAAAAAAAAGGTAGCAACAAAAATTATATATATGTATTTGTTTTTTTGAAAATATGAGATATATACATACATGTAGACGAGAGTTGAATGGTTCTAAGAGTGTGAAAGGTCAAATGTGAACCATACAATGATCTCCATCTAGATTTGGGGTGGTGAGAAGGTCACCTATATTAGAGTATTTGACTTGAGGAGTCAAGCAAGGATGCTTGATCATAGGTCATACTCATCGTTAAGCATAAACATGGGGTTACATTTTTCGATTAATCTTTTCAATGTCTTCATATCTCTTGAGTTGCTTCACTCCATGAATTGGTGTAGAGCTTTATCAAGGATATGAGTACATACCTTCGAATGATGTTGATGACATGGCATGTACGTGAACTTGTTGTGGTTGCTCAAAGTTGATGAAGATCATATTGAGTTGGGAGCAATCCATGTCATTTTGGTTCACTTTGCGCCTACAATGGTTAGTCATGCAAGGAAGAGCATAATATATCCAAATGACATGAGTGAATCACTTCATCAAATGGTTGTCAAGGATATGATTTGTTGTCTTCTTCCTTCATCCTCGAAGAGGGGTTGTTGATACTTGGCCATGTCAATATTGCGTTTGATTTGAGTTGATGGCAATCTTGTGGTGTGTATTTCTTCCAAGTACGTACAAAAAGTTAGATGCAATACAAGGGAGCATAGTTTCCAAGATATAAGATAATCAAATCAATGGCATCAAGGAATAGTCAGTCAAGCTCATGCCCTTGCATGATTCCAAGTGAGTCTAACTCAAGTTTGAAGCATCAATGATGTTCAACTCACTCCTCAAATGACAGAACACTTTCTCATCAAGTGGTCTGGTAAAGATATCAACTAGTTGTTTGTCAGTACGAACATGCTTGAGATCGATATCTCCTTTAGCAACATGATCACGAATGAAATGATGTCGTAGTTGGATGTGTTTTGTTCTAGAATGTTGCACAGGATTATAGGCAATCTTAATAGCACTTTCATTGTCACACAACAATGGAACTTTTCTAACATGAATGCCATAATCCTTAAGCGTTTGACTCATCCATAGTAATTGGGCACAACATCATCCAGCGGCAATGTATTCGTCTTCGGTAGTGGATAAGGATACCGAGTTCTGTTTCTTGGGTGTCCAAGGGACAAGAGATCTCCCAAGAAATTGACATGTACCCGAGGTGGATTTTCTATCAACCTTGTCTCCAGCATAGTGCGAGTCGGAATAGCCAACAAGATTAAAGAAGATACCTTGGGATACCATATGCCAAAGTTTGGTGTATGTATAAGGCATCTCACTATCCTTTTCACACCCAATAGATGACACTCTTTAG
Organism: Hordeum vulgare subsp. vulgare; assembly: GCF_904849725.1. Classification (NCBI taxonomy): domain Eukaryota; kingdom Viridiplantae; phylum Streptophyta; class Magnoliopsida; order Poales; family Poaceae; genus Hordeum; species Hordeum vulgare. Next base: position 213,054,732 of record NC_058519.1, on the reverse strand, counting down.
GTGCTGCTTGATAGCGGGCACACATGCAAACACTCAACATTATGTCAGGATGGGAGGCACATAGATATAACAATGAACCAATCATCGATCGATAAACCTTTTATTGAATGGGTTTGTCCTCCATAGTGAGGTCAAGATGTCCACTTGAAGGCATGGGGGTTCTCATACCGTTGCATTCTTGCATGTTGAACATTCTAATTAAGTCCTTGGTGTACTTGGTTTAAGATATAAATGTACCTTCTCCTAATTGTTTGATTTGCAATCCAAGGAAGAACTTCAGTTCACTCATCATAGACATCTCATACTTCTGTGACATCAACTTTCCAAACTTTTCATTAAACTGTGGGTTAGTGGGACCAAAGATAATATCATCCACATATATTTCGCAAACAACTAGTTCTCCATTGACTCTTTTAGTGAATAAGGTTGCATCAATTTTACCAATCTCGAAACCCTTTTCAATAAGAAACTTCGTTTGGCATTTGTACTAAGCTATAGGTTCTTGTTTAAGACCATATAAAGCTTTATTAAGTTTGTAAACATGATCAGGTTTCTTAGGCTTCACAAAATAAGGAGGTTGTTTAACATAAACTTCCACTTCAATTTCTCCATTGAGAAAGGCACTTTTGATATCCAGTTGGTAAATAGTTATATCATGGTGATTGACATAAGCTAGAAGAATACGAATGGATTCATGTCTAGCAACATGAGCATAAGTCTCTTCGTGCATAGCGGTCACCCAATACGGATCTTGAAGAGATTCTTCTACCTTCAATGGTTCAATACTAGAGATGAAAGAGTAATGCTCACAAAATTTAGCTAAATGAGACTTAGAGTGAGTGATTCTCCTATTTTTTATGTCACCGTAGATTTGTTTCAACGGATGATCTCTGTCCACTCTTGCTCTAATTCTTGACAGCTTCTTGATGTTGGATGGAGGAGCTTCTTCTTCATCATCTTCACCATCTTGAGCGTTCTTGTTGGCGTCATATTCTCCTTGGGGTGGTGGTGAGGAAGGTTGAGGTGGATCATCACGATATACTTCTTCCTCTTCTTCATCATGTCGTAGACCACTTGTGGATGCTTCCATGTCATTTTGCGGTTGTCCTTGATGCGAAGTGGGAGCTTCCACTTGAGTTGATGAAGTACTTTCCTTCACCTCCATGCGATGAATCTTTCCAATGGACAAGTCTTTGATAGCTTCTGAAGTTTCCTTATCTCCTACATCAATTAGCAATTGATCGACTTGTGAACCATTAGTCTCATCAAACATCACGTCTACCATCTCTTCAACTTTTCAAGTGAAGTTGTTGTAGACACGCTAAGCATGAGAGTTTGATCCGTAACCAAGAAGGAAACCTTCACAAGATTTAGGTGCAAATTTGGACCGACGATGCTTATCAAGAATATAACACTTACAGCTGAATACCCGAAAGTATCCAACTTGGGGTTTGTTACCGATGAGTAGCTCGTATGTCATTTTACCGAGAAGCTTGTGCAGGTAGAGTTGGTTTACGACATGGCAAGTTGTTTCCACGGCTTCTGCCCAAATGTGTCTCGGAGTCTTGTATTCGTCAAGCATCGTTCTCGCCATCTCTATGAGCGTCCGGTTCTTCCTCTCAACAACTCCATTTTTTTGAGGTCTGTATGTCACCGAGAACTCATGTAAGATACCTTATTCGTCAAGGAAAGTATCCACATTAGTGTTCTTGAACTCCATTCCCTTGTTGCTCCGCACCTTCTTGATCTTCACTTCAAACTGGTTTTGAGGTTTCCGAGCAAAGTTCTTGAAGATCATTTATACCCACGACTTATCATAGAGAAAGAACACCATGTAAATCTAGAAAAATCATTAACAATGACTAAACCATAAGAATTTCCACCGAGGCTCTTGTAAGCATTGGGACAAAAGAGATCCATGTTACGTAGCTCGAGGGGTCTTCTTGTGATCATGATGTTCTTCACGGGATGACTTCCACCAACTTGCTTTCCTACTTGACAATCACTACAAATTCTGTCTTTGTCAAACATAACACCTTTAACACCAAGAATATGATCTCCTTTGATAAGTTTGTCAAGATTACGCATACCAACATGTCCAACCTTCTATGCCATAACCAACCTTTAGAAGTTTTTGCGATAAGACATGTATGGGGTTTGGATATCTTAGAGAAATCAACAATGTAAAGATCACCTCTGCGGAAACCTGTAAAGACGATGTTACAATTGTCCCTGTCAAAAACTCGACATTCAACTTTCGTATATAGCACATCGAAACCAAAGTCTTCTAGTATAGATACGGAAAGAAGATTGTAGCCAAGGGATTCAACAAGCATGACATTCTGAATGGAACTATGACGAGATACGACCACCTTACCGATACCAAGTACCTTACCTTTGGAGTTGTCTCCAAAAGTCACATACTTCCGAGGTCCAAAGTTTGGTGTAATCTCAAGGAACATGTCTTTATCTCCGGTCATGTGATCGATGCATCCACTATCGAGAACCCACTCCTTACCACCGGCAATGTAGTATTTAAGGTTAGCCATAAGACTAAGGTTCCTCATGGTCTTCTCATACTCGATGTCAAACTCTTCATCTTCATTGTAGTAGCCATGCTCCACATTGTCATCATCTGATAAAGTTCCCTCATCGTAAGAAACAAGAATTTCATTAGAAATTTTACTATGACAATGTTAATGTTTATGCATTCGAATGGCTTCAACAATGATATTGTTAATAGTAATGACATCTCCTTTAGCACGCATGAGGTCACGAAGCTCAAATAGGCATTTATCAAAGTTAGCATCGGTTGGCTTCATTTTGTGAAAAGCAATGCATTTGTGGACAATGATCTCAATATTTTTCAAGGAATAATTTTGATATCTTCTCTCTAAGTCTTTCCACAAGGTATGAGCACACTCAAAGGTTCTCAACTGATATGCACATTTCTTGCTAAACCTCTAATGATTAGATTGGCAGTGTTAAGGTTATCAAGCATATTAACTTCATCATCATGAGAAGGATGTATGGGATCAATGGGAGGTGCATAGGGATATTCAACATACTTGCGCAAATGGAACTTATCAAATATAACAAGCATTTCATCTTCCATTGTCAAAAGCACTCCCCATCAAGAATAGGCACTCTACAACTAAAAATCTAGGAACTAGTCACATTCATATTCCTCGAATGGCGGTTAAACCAAGGTTTTGGAGACCTTGCTCTGATACCAATTGAGGGATCGATACAAGATGTGTCTAGAGGGGGATGAATAGACTACTTGTCAAGATAAAATTTCTAGCCTAATCCAAATTCTAGGAGGGCAGAAATTCAACAGTTCTAACAAGTCTAGTGCACCCTACACATGCTAGTTAACATATATGGCAGCGGAAAAGTAAAGACTTTGCACATGTAAAGGAGTAGAAGTTAGGAAGATTAAACACATGAGGATGACACGACGATTTTTGGCATGATTCCCATAGGTGGCGCTATCGTACGTCCATGTTAGTGGAGAGTACAACCCATGGAGGGTAACGTCTGCGAGAGTCCACGGAGGGCTCCACCCACAGAGGGTCCACAAAGAAGCGGCCTCGTCTATTCCACCACGACTTCCGTCCATGGAGTACTAGCCTTACTCACGATAAATATTCATGGAGTAGGCAATCTTCTTGCCCTTACAAACATCTTGGTTCAACTCCACAACATGAAGTAGGAGGCTCCCAAGCGACACCTAACCAATCTAGGAGGCACCACCCTCCAAAACGTAATAGATGTGGTAGATCAACGAACTCCTTGCTATTGTGCTTCTAAACATAGTATCCTCAATACAAATCACTCTCTCATAGAATATGCATGGGTAGGAGAGGTTGATTTGGTGGAAAGCAGTTTGGGGAGGCTCGACATCAAGTTTCAAATGATAGGATTGGAATATCTGGGTCTCAACACATGAGTAGGTGGTTCTCTCTCAGAAAATGGATCTGGCAATGAAGTGTGTGTTTTGAGTGCTTCTCCCACAAATGAGAGGTGGGTGAAGGGGTATAGGAATCCCCCAAAATTCAACTGTTACAACATTATTGCCCAACACGATGACACCAGATTGAATCTCGATGGTACCGAGTTGCACTAAATGTGGAAACTTTTGAATTCTCGATGAGACCGATATATGATTCTCGGTGGTACCAATACGATTACCTAGACCAGCTTCCAAATCTAGGTGAGACCGATTTCAAATTCGGAAATTCTGATTCTTGAAATCATCCCAATAGAGAGTTGGTCACTAAATCTCGATGGCACCGATAAGAATGTTGGTGGTACCGAGATGGTAGGGTTTAGCATAGGTTCTGTAAAGTGTAAAATCGGTAGGGATGAACAAAAATTGTCGGTCGCAGCGATTTGCTGGTTTGGCTTTGGATATAGATATTTTGTGAGAGAATGGCTGAGTATATTTGGTGGCTACCTGATATGTCTCCAACGTATCTATAATTTTTGATTGTTCCATGCTCATATATTATCATTCTAGGATACTTTTTGGGAATTTATATACCAATTTATAATAATTTTGAGCACTAACCTATTGACCCAGTGCCCAGTGCCAATTCCTGTTTTCTGCGTGTTTTTTGCTTTGCAGGTTTACCCTACCAAACGAAGTCCAAATGCCATGAAAATTGAATATGATTTTTTCTGGACTATATGAAGACCTGGATGAATTGGAAGTGGACGAGAGGCCGCACGAGGGAGGCACAAGCCAACAGGGCACGACCTAGGGCTTGGCCGTGCCCTGGTCCCCTGGATGCCTCGCGACTTCCCTCTGTGGCCTATAATTTCACAAATATTTCGAAAACACTAAGAGAACTCCCGAAACACTTTTTCCGCTGCCGCAAGTCCTAATTCCAACGGGAGGCCATCTAAACCTCCGTTCCGGCGATCTGCCGGATGGGAGATTAATCACGGAGGTCCTCTACATCAACCTTGTTGCCCTCACCATGATGTGTGAGTAGTTCACCACAGACCTACGGGTCCGTAGGCAGTACCTAGATGGCAATCTCTCTCTTATGATCTTCAATACCATGTTCATTGTATCTTCACTATGATCTATCCGATGTAATCACTATGTATGGTGTGTTTGTTGGGTTCCGATGAATTGTGGGTTTATGTTCAGATTATTCATGAAAAGTATTTGAGTCACCTCTGATTATTATGATTCTTAATTACATGATCATCATAGCTTCGTAATGCTCTCCTATCTATTGAGATAGTTTGGCCAACTAGATTAATATTTCTTCAGTGGGAGTGGTGCGCTGTAATAGGTTCAACATCGCAAATTTATATATCCCAGTGACAAAAGGGGACAAGATGCATCTTTGAGTTCCTGCTACTAAGGATAAAATGATGGGGTTTATTCATATTAATTGAGTTTACTTTGTCTACATCATGTCATTGTTCTCAAACCATTACTCTGTTTTTAGATATGCAAGCATAGAAGCGCTCTTGAAGCGGAGTAATAGTAATAGGTGCAGGCAAGAGTCGGCCTATTTTCTTATGGATGTGATGCCTATATACACATGATCATTGTCGTGAAAATCGCATAATTATTCCCTGCTCTATCAATTGCCGAGTAGTAATTTGTTTACCCACCATATGCCTTTGCCATGAGAGATGCCACTAGGGAACACTACGACCCTTGGGTGTATTCACTTATATATTTACAAACGCTACTATTACCTTGCTTCCATTATTTGTTTTTTATTTTATATTGCAATTTACAATTATCAAAAATTATCTACACACCTCATTTGTTTGCAAATAACGAGATCATGGGGATTGACAACCCTCTTGCCCGCGTTGGGTGCAAGTTGTTTGTTTCTTTGTGTGTAGTCGTTGAAGACGGTTGAGAATTGGTATTCCTTTTGGTTCGATAAACCTTTGTTTCATAACTGAGGGAAATACTTACCCGCATTATGCTGCGCTAACCCGTTCCTCTTTACAGCAAACCTAACGCGGATCACAGTCATTAGGAAGGATTTCTGGTGCCGTTGCCGGGGAATACCATCACCAACTATCAAGTAGCTTCTCACAAATTTTCATTCACTTGTTCTTATTTTTATTTGCTTTTATATTTAGTTTGTCACAAAAAAATTAAAAATACAAAAATATTTACCTTTGCTTGTTGCTAGCTTACTTCGTTGCTTGCTAGTTTACTTGTCTTGCTCGTTACTTTGCTTCGTCGGTCACCATGTCTCAAGATAGGTTCTACAATATCTCTTACTACCAAAGGATGGTCTAAATAGAAAATTCTATGAAAACTTTTATGAGTTCACAATATGAGCACAATAAATTCTTTGATTATGAAATTAAAGAACATTCAACTTCTCTAAATGCTATTAGTAAGAACTTGATGACGTCAATAAGGAAGTATCTAACCTCCAATCACAAGTTTCTCACACTGAAGAATTACTAGGAAAAACTTTTGACAAGCAAACTACTCTAGTAAATAGGATGGCCGCTAAACCAGAATCTTTCCCTATTGCGAATAATGATGAAGATATTAAAATTATTAATGTTTCTCCTATTGTATATTTGTTTACCTCTCTGAATATAAATGATAAAGGGACTGGAGATAAACTCAACTCTAGTTGAGGAGCATCCCGTTTACTTGGAGGGTGATAATTTCGATTCTAAAATTGAAAAAGCGGGTTTGGAGATGTCAAAACTTTAGATAGTGATGTGACCACTATCTTGGATTATAAGGAATTTAATTATGATAAATGCTCCATAGGAGAATGTATTTCCTTTCCGCAATCCATTATTAGCTCACCCAATGCTTATGAACGAAACAAAGCTTTTACCGAACATGTATTAGAAGCTATGATGAAAGATTATGATGAGAAACTTCAACTTGAAATTTCTATTCCTAGAAAATTGCATGATGATTGGGAACCTACTATAAAAATAAATATAAATAAATATGAATGTAATGCCTTGTGTTATCTTGGTTCTAGTGTTTCAACCATACCAAAAACTTTATGTGATGTGCTTGGTCTCACCAATATTGAAGCGTGTTCCCTAAACTTGCATCTTGCAGATTCTACCATCAAGAAAACTTTCGGTATAATTAAGATGTGATTATTACTGTACATAAAAATTATGCACCTGTAGGTTTCATTGTCCTTGATATTGATTGCAATCCTTCTTGTCCCATAATACTTGGAAGGCCATTCTTACGAACTATATGTGCAATTATTGCATGAAGGAGGGAAACATAAGGTTCCAATTCCCATTCAAGAAAGGGATGGAACACTTTCCTAGAAATAGAATTAAACAACCTTATGAATCATCCATGAGAGCCACTTATGGATTGAGTGTCAAATATGACAACACTTGAAACTATACATTATGCCTAGCTAGGGGCATAAAACAATATCGCTTGTTGGGAGGCAACCCATTAGTTATCCTAATTTTTTCTTTTTAGTTTTAGTTTTATTTTGTTGAGATGATTATTTACTCTGTAATGATTATGTTTCGATGTTTTAATTAGTGTTTGTGCCAAGTAAAGCCTTTGTGATAACTTATTTGATGAGTATGATTGATGTTGTGCAAAAACAGAAACTTTTGTATCCAGTGCAGAATTTTTAATTCACTGCTGGAGCGTGCTAAATGCTTGAAATTTTTACACAGTATTTGTGTAAAAATTCTCAATGTTTTCCTATTTTTTCATAATTGTTAGAGTTACAAAAGTATGGGTGCTTTACAAATTTCTACAAACTGTTCTGTTTTAAAAAGATTCTGGTTTGACTGCATAGTTTGCTTGTTTTGATGATGCTATGGATTATATGGGGGCATATAAGTGATGAATAAGTTAGAATACAGTACCTATTATGAAATTATAAACTAATAATCAATTTATAACAGTATTAAAGTATTCAGTATGTTTCTTATACTAACGCATCTCACAAAGTTTTGTTGAGTTTTGTGTGATTGAAGTTTTCAAGTTTTGTGTGTGATCGCGATGGACCATGGGATAAGGAGTAGCAAGATCCTATGCTTGGGGATTCCCAAGGCACCACAAGTATTATTCTAGGGAATACTCAAGCGTCTAAGGTTAGGGATTCCCTAGAAGGCATCCCCTCTTTCGTCTCAAACCATCTGCATCTCACTTGGAGTTACATTTTTATTCATCACATGATATGTGTTTTGTTTGGAGCATCGTCTGATTATGTTTGATTTTACTTTAAGTTTGTCATAATCATCATTTTATGAACACACCTATTAGAGAGATACTCACATTCATCATGATTCTCTAGAATACTCTATGTGATTCAGTTATATCTTTTGAGCTTGGCAGTTGCTCTAGTACTTCACTTATATCTTTTCGAGCACTGTGGCGTCTAGATATTACAGAAATAATTTTCTCTCATTCTTCACTTATATTTGTTTGAGAGATGAATAAATAGTTGCGGTAATTTTTATGGGTTGTAAGACTAGTCCAAAAATTATAGGCATCCAATCAATGATAATCAAAACCATCATGTAGCACACATAGAGAAATTGTGAGTTAATGACATTGATATGGTAATATGAAAAAAGTGTAAGTCGATAATTGTTGATTCATATAAGTGTTGGGATTAAAGGGGTATTAACTTGTTGTTCGTCTAAATATTAAAGAGGCATGGTGATGATGTGTGACCATTCTTATTCCTCGTTAAAATCCTAGTGTTGTCTCGAGTTGGGGGCGCGCGATGGTTAACTACTACCAATCCCCTCCCTCGGGGCATGCGAGTAGTGCTTTAATGTGTGAAAAAACTAATAGAAGTTCGCAATAAGTATGTGAGATCTTTATGACTAATGTGACACGTTGGTCATACGCATCTTTGCCTTCTCATATTTGCTAGCCTCTTCGGTACCGTGCATAGCCCATTCTCACCTCGAGGATTGGTGCAACTTTCGCCGGTGCATCCACACCCCGCGGCATGATACACTCTGTTGCACATAAGCATCATTATATCTTCCTCAAAACAACCACCATACCTACCTATTATGGCATTTCCATAGCCATTCCGAGATATATTTCCATGCAAATTCCATCGTCACTTAACATGACTAGTTCTTTCATCGTCATATTGCTTTGTATGATCATATAGGGCTGACATAGTATTTGTGCCAAAGCCACCTTCCATCATTTTTTTGATACATGTCAAGCTAGATCATTGCACATCCTGGTACACTGCCAAAGGCATTCTCAAAGATTCATATCTTCCTATCAGTTCTCCATATTGAGTTCTAAGTAAATAAAAGTGTGATGATCACCCTTGTTAGAGCATTGACCCACTTAGGAAAGGATGATGGAGACTATGATTCCCCAACAAGTCGGGATGATACTGTGGTCAAAAAATAAATAAAACGGGGGAGGCCAAAAAGAGAAAAGACCACCATAAAAAAAGATAGAAAACGAGGGAAGGGACAATGCTACTATCGTTTACCACACTTGTGCCTCAAAGTGGCACCATGATCTTCATAGCTGGAGTCTGCTATGCTATCACCTCCATATTCTAGTGGGAATTATCTTATCATAATAAACTTGGCTTATATATTCCAATGACGGGCTTCCTCAAACGCCGTAGGTCTTCATGAGCAAGCAAGTTGGATGCACACCCCACTTAACTTCAGTTGAGCTTTCATACACTTCTAGCTCTAGTGCATCATTTGCATGGCAATCCCTACTCCTCGCATTGACATCTATCAATGGGCATCTCCATAGCTCGTTGGTATGCCTAGTTGATGTGAGATTATCTTCTACACTTTTTACACCTTTGATATCTACCACCATATTCTATTCCACCTATATGTTATGTCCAATGGTTCATGATCATTTATTGCGTGAAGAATAAAAAGTTTATGCATATTGGAAAAGTACGATCCAATTGCCTGAATTGAACACCATGGTGCTTAACATTTGTATTTATGTCATGATGACGGAGTCATGCCTTGCTAATACAATAAAGATGACTAGGGGGTAAACATTCTTTCAGGATCGTATACTTTAAAAATCAATAATTGTGTTGCTTACACTTAATAAATATTATTATGTTGCTGTTTTTTAATTCATCATTTATCAATAATCATACATACAAGAGATTACATTATGGATATCATGTCACATCAAAATTTCTCTTTTTATCATTTACCTACTCGAGGACGAGTAGGAATTAAGCTTGGGGATGCTGATACGTCTCCAACATATCTATAATTTTTTATTGTTCCATGTTGATATATTATCATTCTAGGATAATTTTTGGGCATTTATATACCAATTATCAATATTTCTGAGCACTAACCTATTGACCTAGGGCCCAGTGGCAGTTCCTGTTTTCTGCGTGTTTTTTCCTTTGCAGGTTTACCATACCAAACGATGCCCAAATGCCACGAAACTTTAATATGATTTTTCTCGACTATATGAAGACCTGCAAGCATCGGAAGTGGACGAGAGGTCACACGAGGGAGGCACAAGCCAATAGGGTGCGGCCCAGGGCTTGGCCATACCCTGATGGCTTGTGCCCCCTTGGATGCCTCCCGACGTCCCTCTCTGGCCTATAAATTCACAAATATTTGGAAAACCTTAAGATCACTCCCGAAACACTTTTTCCGCCGCCGCAAGTCTCTGTTCCGATGGGAGGCCATCTAAACTTTCGTTCTGACAACCTGCCGAAGGGAAGATCAATCACGGAGGGCCTCTACATCAACCTTGTCGTCCTCACCACGATGTGTGAGTAGTTCACCACAGACCTACGGGCCCGTAGGCAGTACCTAGATGGCAATCTCTCTCTTATGATCTTTAATACCTTGTTCTTCACATCTTTGCTTTGATCTATCCGATGTAATCACTATGTATGGTGTGTTTGTTGGGATCCGATGAATTGTGGGTTTATGTTCAGATTATTCACGAAAAATATTTGAGTGACCTTTGATTATTATGATTCTTAATTGCATGATCGTCATAGCTTCGTAATTCTCTCTTATCTATTGAGATAGTTTGGCCAAATAGATTAATATTTCTTCAGTGGGAGTGGTGCGTTGTAGTTGGTTCAGCCTGCCGAATTTCTATATGCGAGAGACAGAAGGGGACAAGATGCGTCTTTGTGTTGCTGCCAGTACGGATAAAACGATGGGGATTATTCATATTAATTGAGTTTACTTTGTCTAGATCATGTCATTGTTCTCCAAGCATTACTCTATTTTTACTTAATACGTAGAGAGGCAAGCATAGAAGCGCTCTTGAAGTGGAGTAATTGTAATAGGTGCAGGCAGGAGTCGACCTATTTTCTTACGAACCTGATGCCTATATACACATAATCATTGCCGTGAAAATCGCATAACTATTCGTTGTTCTATCAATTGGCCAACAATAATTTCTTTACCAACCATATGCCTTTGCCATGAGAGATGCCACTAGGGAACATTACGGCCGCCGGGTCTATTCACTTATATATTTACAAGCGCTACTATTACCTTGTTGCCGTTATTTGTGTTTTATTTTATTTTTCAATTTACAATTATCAACAATTATCTACACACCTCATTTGCTTGCAAATAACAAGATCAAGGGGATTACAACCCTCTTGCCCGCGTTGGGTACAAGTTGTTTGTTTATTTGTGTACAGTCGCTGAAGATGCATGAGGATTGGTATTCCTAATGGTTCGATAAACCTTGGTTTCATAACTAAGGGAAATACTTAGCCGCATCGTGCTACGATAACCTGTCCCTCTTCACGAAAAACCCAGCGCAGGTCACAGTCATCACTACCTCTAAGCACATGAGCAACCAATTCATCATTATACCTCATCCCCTTTTAGTAGTATTGGCTTTCCTATGAACTCAAAGTGATTTCTCACAAATGTAAAATGTAGAGTCTTCTTGCTTGAAGCTTGAGCCAGTCCTATTCCTTCCTTGCATCAAGGGGCATTTCCTCACAATCCTAAAGCCAAGACATCTTTGAACTTTTCTGAAATATACTTGAATAAACTCATTAGTCATATGATGCATAAGTTGTGATTAATTACCAAACTGCCTTAGGGAGCAATTGTGATTTCATTGATCATTAGTGGAACAAATAAATTTTAGTCTTTCTTCATCCAAGTCACTAGTGTTATCTTCACTAACAGTTTCAATGATAACTTTCTGAAATTCAGACATGCTAGAACCTTTCAAGCAAACGTGACAAGCAAAACAAGCAAAGGAGTAACAAGTATAGATAAATATTTTTGTATTTTTAATTTGTTTGAAGCAAGAAAGATATAGCACCAAATAAAAATAAGAAGAAGTGAATGATAATTTGTGTGAAGTTACTTGATAGTTGGTGATGCTATTCCCCAACAACGACGCCAGAAATCTTTCCTAATACTTTTGATCTGCATTGGGTTTTCTGTGAAGAGGAATGGGTAATTGCAGCACAATACGGGTAAGTATTTCCCTTAGTTAATAAACCAAGGTTTATCAAACTAATAGGAATATCAATCCTCAACTATCTTCAGCCGTTGCACACAGAAGAGCAAACAACTTGCACCAAACGCGGGCAACACGGTTGTCAATCCCGTTTATCTCATTATTTGCAAGAAAATGAGGTGTGTAGATCATTGTAGAGAATTGTAAGTTGCAAAATAAAATAAAAAACAAATCATAACAACAAGGAAAATATAAGTATTGTGAATATATAAGTGAATAGACACGAGGGCCATAGTATTCTCTACTGGCATCTCTCATAAAAGCAACATACGGTGGGTAAGCAAATTATTGTTGGGCAATTGATAGAAAAGCAGAAAGTTATGCAACTTTCATGGCAATGATCATGTATATATAGGCATCACATCCATAAGAAAATAGGCTGACTCCTGCCTGCACCAACTACTATTACTCCACTTCAAGAGAACTTTTATGCTTGTCTCTCTACGTATTAAGTTCATGACAAACAGAGTGATGGTTGGAGAACAATGGCATGATGTAGACAAAGTAAACTCAATCAATATGAATAAATACCATCATTTTATCCTTGGTGGAAACAACTGAAAGAAGCATCTTGTCCCCTTCTGTCATTGGGATATAGAAACTCGTCAGGTTGAACCCACTACAACACACCCCTCCCACTGAAGGCCAAAGCAATTCAATAGATCAGACAGAATTACGAAGCTATGATGATCATGCAAATAAGAATCATAATAATCAGAGAAGACTCAAATACTTTTCATGAATAATCTGAACATAGACCCACAATTCATCGGATCCCAACAAACACACCGTACAAAAGAATTACATCGGATACATCAAAGTAAAGATGCGATGATCATTGTATTGAAGATCAAGAGAGAGAGAGAGAGATAGCCACCTAGGTGTTGGGGAACGTAGTAGTAATTCAAACAAATTCCTACATCGTCCAAGGATCTATCTAGGATAAACCAACAATGAGCAATGGGGTAGAGCATCTTCATACCTTTGAAGCTCTCTAAGCAGAAGCATTACGAGAACGCGGTTGATCGAGTCATACTTGCACCGATTCAGATCGTGAAAGATTACGATCTAAGGGCCAAATAACGGCACCTCTGCGTCCAACACACGTGCAACCCGGTGACGTCTCCTACGCCTTGATCCAGCAAGGAGATATGAGAGGTTGAGGGAGAGCTCCGGCAGCACGACGACGTTGTGACAGTGGATCTATGTAGTTCTCTGGTAGGGCTTCGCCAAGCACCGCGGAGGACGAGGAGGAAGAGAGGTAGGGCTGCGCCGAGAGAGAGGTGGAATTGTGTGTTTGCAGCCCCAAAACCATCCACTGTATATAGGAGGGACGAGGAGGAGGGCTTGCCACCCATAGGGAAACCCAAGAAGGTGCGGCGGCCATGTTGGAGGAGGAGGTGGCGCCCTAGGGTGGGCTTGGCGCCCAAGGCAGCCCCCACGCCTAGGGTTTGCCCCCCTTAGGCCTCTCTTGCGCCTGGTCCCTTGGTGGTGCCGCACCAGCCCACCTAGGGGCTGGTTCCCATCCACTCTTGGTCCATGTAGCCTTTTGGGGCTGGTGGCCCTTCCCGGTGGACCCCCGGAACCCTTCCGGTGGTCCCGGTACATTACAGGTGATTCCCAAAACACTTCCGGCGATCAAATCTCCACTTCCTATATATGAATCTTTACCTCCGTACCATTCCAGAACTCCTCGTGATGTCCGTGATCTCATCCGGGACTCAGGACAATCTTCGGTAACCACATACTATTCTCATTACAACCCTAGGGTCATCGAACTTTAAGTGTGTAGACCCTACTGGTTCGGGAATCATGCAGACATGACCGAGACACCTCTCCGGTCAATAACCAACAGTGGGGTCTGGATATCCATGTCGGTTCCTACATGTTCCACGATGATCTCATCGGATGAACCACGATGTCGGGGATTCAATCAATCCCGTATGCAATTCCCTTTGTCTACTGATATGATACTTGCCCGAGATTTGATCGTCGATATCCCTATATCTTGTTCAATCTCGTTGCTGGCAAGTCTCTTTACTCGTTCCGTAACTCATCATCCCGTTACTAACTACTTAGTCACATTAAGCTCATTAGGATGATGGATTACCGAGTGGGCCCAGAGATACCTCTGTGTCACACGGAGTGACAAATCCCAGTCTCGATTCGTACCAACCCAAAAAATACTTTCGGAGATACCTGTAGTGCAAGTTTATAATCACCTAGTTACCTTGTGACGTTTGATACACCCAAAGAACTCCTACGGTATTCGGGAGTTGCACAATCTCATGGTCTAATGAAATTATACTTGACATTAGTAAAGCTTTAGCAGACGAACAATACGATCTAGTGCTATGCTTAGGATTGGGTCTTGTCCATCACATCATTCTCCTAATGATGTGATCCCGTTATCAATGACATCCAATGTCCATGATCAGGAAACCATGATCATTTATTGATCAACGAGCTAGCCAACTAGAGGCTCACCAGGGACACATTGTGATCTATATATTCACACATGTACTACGGTTTTCGGTTAATACAATTATAGCATGAATAATAGACAATTATGATGAACTAGGAAATATAATAATAACCACTTTATTATTGCCTCTAGGGCATATTTCCAATAGTCTCCCACTTGCACTAGAGTCAATAATCGTGTTACATTGTGATGAATTGAACACCCATAGAGTTCTGGTGTTGATCATGTTTTTCTCGTGGAAGAGGTGTAGTCAATGGATCTGCGACATTCAGATCCATGTGTACTTTACAAATATGTATATCTCCATCCTGGATGTATCCACGAATGGAAATAGCACCAGTGTTGTCACAAAAGAGAGTCATCGAGCCCGACGCACTGGGAATCACTCCTAGGTCGGTGATGAACTCCTTCATCCAGACTCCTTCCTGTGCTGCTTCCGAAGCAGCTATGTACTCCGCTTCACATGTAGATGTCGCCATGATGCTTTGCTTGCAACTGCACCAGCTGACTGCCCCACCATTCAAAAATATACAAATATCTTGTTTGTGACTTGGAGTCAACCAGATCTATGTGAAACCTAGCATCGACGTAACCATTTGCGACGAGCTCTTCGGCACCTCCATATACGAGAAACATATCTTTAGTCCTTTTCATGTACTTTAGGATATTATTGACCGCCGTCCAGTGATCCACTCCTGGATCACTTTAGTACCTCCCTACCAAACTTATGGCAAGGTTTACACCAGGTCTGGTACACAACAAGGCATACATAATAGAGCCTATGGCTGAAGCATAGGGGACGGTACTCATCTTCTCTCTATCTTCTGTCGTGGTCGGGCGTTGAGTTGTACTCAAGCTCACACCTTGTAATACATGAAAGACCCCTTCTTAGCCTTATCCGTATTGAACTTCTTCAATGTCTTGTCAAGGTATGTGCTTTGTGAAAGACTAATGAGGCGTCTCGATCTATCTCTATAGATCTTGATGCCTAATATGTAAGCAACTTCTCCAAGGTCCTTCATTGAAAAACTCTTATTCAAATAGGCCTTTATGCTTTCCAATAGTTCTATATCATTTTCCATCAACAATATGTCATCCACATATAATATGAGAAATGCTACAGAGGTCCCACTCACTTTCTTGTAAATACAGGCTTCTCCATAAGTCTATACAAACCCAAACGCTTTGATCACCTCATCAAAGCGAATGTTCCAACTTCGAGATGCTTGCACCAGCGCATAGATGGAGCGCTGGAGCTTGCATACTTTGTCAGCATTATTAGGATCGACAAAACCTTCCATTTGTATCATATACAATTCTTCCTTAAGAAAGCCGTTCAGGAATGCCGTTTCGACATCCATTTGCTAGATTTCATAATCATAAAATGCGGCAACTGCTAACATGATTCGGACAGACTCCAACATCGCTACGGGTGAGAAATTCTCATCGTAGTCAATTCCTTGAACTTGTCGATAACCCTTAGCGGCAAGTCGAGCCTTATAGATGGTCACATTACCTTCCGCGTTGGTCTTCTTCTTAAAGATCCATTTATTTTCTATGGCTCGCCGATCATCGGGCAAGTCCACCAAAGTCCATACTTTGTTCTCATACATGGATCCTATCTCGGATTTCACGGCTTCAAGCCATTTGTTGGAATCCGGGCCCGCCATCGCTTCTTCATAGTTCTAAGGTTCACTTTTGTCCAACAACATGATTTCCATGACAGGGTTGCTGTACCACTCTGGTGCGGAACGTGTCCTTGTGGACCTTGGAGGTTCAGTAGCAACTTGATCTGAAGTTTCATGATCATCATCATTAACTTCTTCTCTAGCCGGTGCAGGCACCTCACAAACATTTTCTTGTGCTGCGCTACTCTCTGGTTCAAGAGGAGGTACGATTACCTTATCAAGTTCTACTTTCCTCCCACTTACTTCTTTCAAGAGAAACTCTTTCTCTAGAAAGGATCCGTTCTTGGCAACAAAGATTTTGCCTTCGGACCTAAGATAGAAGGTATACCCAATAGTTTCCTTAGGGTATCCTATGAAGACACATTTTTCCGCATTGGATTCGAGCCTATCTGGTTGAAGTTTCTACACATAAGCATCGCAGCCCCAAACTTTCAGAAACAACAGCTTAGGTTTCTTGCCAAACCATAATTCATACGGTGTCGTCTCAACGCATTTAGACGGTGCCCTATTTAAAGTGAATGCGGCAGTTTCCAATGCATATCCCCAAAATGATAGCCGTATATCAATAAGAGACATCATCATCATACCATATACAATAAATGAATTATGACGTTCAGACACACCGTTACGCCGCGGTGTGCCCGGCGGCGTGAGTTGTGAAACAATGCCACATTTCCTTAAGTGCGTGCCAAACTCGTGACTCAAATATTCTCCTCCACGATCAGATTGTAGGAACATTATTTTCTTGTCACATTGATTCTCTACCTCACTCTGAAATTCCTTGAACCTTTCAAAGGTTTCAGACTTCTGTTTCATTAAGAAGACATACCCATATCTTCTTAAGTCATCAGTGAGGGTGAGAACATAATGATAGGCAGCGCGAGCCTCAACACTCATTGGACCGCATCCATCAGTATGTATTATTGCCAACAAGTTGGTTGCTCGCTCCATTGTTCCGGAGAACGGAGTCTTGGTCATCTTAGCCATGAGGTACGGTTCGCATCGTGTCAAATGATTTAAAATCAAGAGACTCGAAAAGTCCATCTGTATGGAGTTTCTTCATGCGTTTGACACCGATATGACCAAGGCGGCAGTGCCACAAGTATGTGGGACTATCATTATCAACCTTACATCCTTTGGTACTCACTCTATGAATATGTGTAACATCACGTTCGAGATTCATTAAGAATAAACCATTGACTAGCAGGGCATGACCACAAAACATACCACTCATATAAATATAACAACCATCATTCTCAGATTTAAATGAGTAGCCATCTTGCATCAAGCGAGATCCCGATACAATGCTCATGCTCAAAGCTGGTACTAAATAACAATTATTAAGGTTTAAAACTAACCCCAAGGTAGATGGAGAGGTAGCGTGCCGACGGTGATCACATCGACCTTGGAACCATTCCTGACGCGCATCGCCACCTTGTCCTTTGCCAGCCTTCGCTTATTCCGTAGTTCTTGCTTTGACTTGCAAATGTGAGCAAAAGCACCGGTATCAAATAGCCAGGAGCTACTATGAGTGTTGGTATTGTGCACATCAATAACAAGTATATCTTATATACCTTTGACGTTGTCGGCCTTCTTATCCGGTAAGTATTTGGGGGCAGTTCCACTTCCAGCGACCGGTTCCCTTGAAATAATAGCACTCAGTCTCAGGCTTGGGTCCTTTCTTTGGCTTCTTCCTGGCAATTGGTTTATCGGGCGCAGCAACTGCTTTGTCGTCCTTCTTGAAGTTCTTTTTACCCTTGCCTTTCTTGATATTGGTGGTCTTATTCACCATCAACACTTGATGTTCTTTCTTGATTTCTACCTCTGCAGATTTTAGCATTGAATACAACTCAGGAATGGTCTTCTCCATCCCTTGCATGTTGTAGTTCATCACAAAGCCCTTATAGCTAGGTGGAAGCGACTGGAGGATTCTGCCAATGACCGCGTCATCTAGAAGTTCAACTCCCAGCTAACTCAAGCGGTTGTGCAACCCAGACATTTTGAGTATGTGCTCACTGACAAAACTATTTCCTCCATCTTACAACTAAAGAACTTGTCGGAGACCTCATATCTCTCGACTCGGGCATGAGATTGAAAAACTAGTTTCAGCTCCTCGAACATCTCATATGCTCCATGTTGCTCAAAACGCCTTTGGAGCCCCGGTTCTAAAGTGTAAAGCATGCCGCACTGAACCAGAGAGTAGTCATCACTCCGCGACTGCCAGACGTTTCGAACGTCCTGGGTCACCTAGAGGCACATCAAGGACATATGCCTTCTTGGAAGCCATGAGGATGAGCTTTAAATTATGAAACGAGTCCGCATAGTTGCTTCCATCGTCTTTCAGCTTGATTTTCTCTAGGAACGCGTTGAAGTTGAATGGGACATTTGCATTGGCTATTCGATCTACAATATTTGTAAAGACAATTTTAGACTAAGTTCATGATAATTAAGTTCATCTAATCAAATTATTTCATGAACTCGTACTTACATAGACATCCCTCTAGTAATCCAAGTGATACATGATCCACGTCGACTTGCCCGTGTCCGATCATCACGTGAGACGGACTAGTCATAAATGGTGAGCATCTCCATGCTGATCATATCATCCATACGACCCATGTTTGACCTTTCGGTCTCCTGTATTCCGAGGCCATGTCTGTACATGCTAGGATCATCGAGTCAACCTAAGTGTTTGGCGTGTGTAAATATGGCTTACACCCGTTGTATGCGAATGTTAGAATCTATCACAGCCGATCATCACGGGGTTATTCGAGACAACGATCCTTCGCAACGGTGCACACTTAGGGGAATACTTATCTCAAAATTTTAATGAGGGATCATCTTATCTTTGCTACCGTTGTTCTAAGCAATAAGATGAAAAACATGATAAACATCACATGCAATAATATAGTGACTTGATATGGCCAATATCATCTTGCTCCTTTGATCTCATCCTTCGGGGCACGACATGATCATCATTGTCACCGGCATGACACCATGATCTCCACCATCATGATCTCCATCATGGTGTCTTTGCAAAGTCGTCTCGCCAACTATTACTTCTACTACTATAGCTAACGGTTAGCAATAAAGTAAAGTAATCACATGGTGTTACATCTCATACAATAAATTAAGACAACTCCTATTACAAGAACATGATCAATGTCATACATCACATATGTAACATCTCATCCTTTTGGCCATATCACATCACATAGCATACCCTGCAAAAACAAGTTAGACGTCCTCTAATTGTTCTTGCAAGTTTTACATGGCTGATTTGGGTTTCTAGCAAGAACGCTTCTTACCTACGTGACAGCCACAACGTTGATATACCAATGCTATTTACCCTTCATAAGGACACTCTTCATCGAATCTGATTTGACTAAAGTGGGAGAGACAGACACCCGCTAGCCACCTTATGCAACAAGTTCATGTTAGGTGGTGGAACCAGTCTCATGTAAGGGTACGTGTAAGGTCGGTCCGGGCTGCTTCATCCCACAATACCGCCGAATCAAGATAAGACTAGTAACTGCAAGCAATTGACAAAATCATCGCCCACAACTTTTGTGTTCTACTCGTGCATAGAATCTACGCATAGAACCTGGCTCGGATGCCACCATTGGGGAACATAGTAGTAACTCAAAAATTTCCTACATCATCCAAGGATCTATCTAGGAGAAACCAACAACGAGCAATGGGGTAGAGTATCTTCATACCTTTCAAGATCGCTAAGTGGGAGCGTTACTAGAACCTGGATGATGGAGTCATACTCGCAACAAGTCAGATCGCGGAAGATTCCGATCTAAGCGGCGAACAACGGCGCCTCCGCATTCAACACACGTGCACCCCGGTGACGTCTCATACGCCTTGATCCAGCGAGAAGAAAGGAGAGGTTGAGGGAGAGCTCCGGTAGCACGACGGCGTGGTGATGATGGAGCTATATAGTTCTCCGGCAGGGCTTCGCCAAGCACCGCGGAGGACGAGGAGGAAGATTGGTAGGCCTGCGCCAAGAGAGAGGTGGAATTGTGTGTCTGCAGCCCCAAAACAATCCACTATATATATGAGGGAGGAGGAGGAGGGCCAGCCACCCCTAGGGAAATCCTAGGAGGTGCGATGGCCTAGGAGGAGGACAGGGCGGTGCCCTAGGGTGGGCTTGGCACCCCAGGCAGCCCTCACGCCTAGGGTTTGCCCCACTTAGGCCTCTCTTGCGCCTTGGGCCCTTGGTGGTGGCGCACCACCCCACCTAGGGGCTCGTTCCCATACACTCTTGGCCCATGTATCCTTTTGGGGCCCGTGGCCCTTCCCGGTGGACCCCCGAAACCCTTCCGGTGGTCCATGTACATTACCCGTGATTCTAGAAACACTTCCGGCGATCAAATCTTCACTTCCTATATATGAATCTTTACCTACGAACCATTCCGAAACTCCTCGTGACGTCCGAGATCTCATCTGGGACTCCGAACAACCTTTGGTAACCACATACTATTCTCATTACAACCCTAGTGTCATCGAACCTTAAGTGTGTAGACACTACGGGTTCGGGAACCATCCAAACATGACCGAGAGACCTCTCCGGTCAATAACCAAAAGAGGGGTCTGGATATCCATGTTGGTTCCCACATATTCCATGATGATCTCATTTGATGAACCACGATGTCGGGGATTCAATCAATCTCGTATGCAATTCCCTTTGTCTACCGGTATGATACTTGCCCAAGATTCGATCGTTGTTATCCCTATACCTTGTTCAATCTATTTGTTGGCAAGTCTTTTTACTCGTACCATAAATCATCATCCCGTGACTAACTTCTTAGGCACACTGAGCTCATTAAGATGATTGATTATTGAACGGGCCTAGAGATTCCTCTCCGTCATACGGAGTGACAAATCCGAGTCTCGATTCGTACCAACCCAACATATACTTTCGGAGATACCTGTAGTGCACCTTTATAATCACCCAGTTACGTTGTGACGTTTGATACACCCAAAGCACTCCCACGGTAACCGGGAGTTGCACAATCTCATGGTCTAAGGATATGATACTTGACATTAGAAAAGCTTTAGCACACGAACAATACAATCTAGTGTTATGCTTAGGATTGGTTCATGTTCGTCACATCATTCTCCTTATGAAGTGATCCCCTTATCAATGACATCCAATGTCCATGATCAGAAAACCATGATCATCTATTGATAAATGAGCACGCCAACTAGAGGCTCACTAGGGTCAGATTGCGATCTATATATTCACACATGTATTACGGTTTCCGGATAATACAATTATAGCATGAATAATAGACAATTATCATGAACTAGGAAATATAATAATAACCACTTTATTATTGCCTCTAGGGCATATTTCCAACACTATGTACTAACTACGGACCTGTAGGTTTGTGGTGAACTACTCACACATAATCATGAGGGCAGAAACGTTGATGAAGAGGCCCTCTATAATCGACCCCCTCCGACAGGGAGCCGAAATGGAGCTCCAGATGGGATCACTGTGGAACAGAGACTTGCGATGATGGAAAAAGTGTTTTGCGATCGTCCTTAGTGTTTTTGGAATATGTTTGAATTTATAGGCGAGAGAATGGAGGTATAGGGGCCACGAGGGAAGGACAACCCATCAGGGCGAGCCGGCCCCCCTAGTCGTGCCTTGTTGGCTTGTGCCTCCCTCGTGTGGCCTCTAGTCTTCTCTCGAGGCTTCCAGGTTTTGTTTGGGTCCCGAAAAATCATTAAAAAGTTGTGTAATTGGACTTCGTTTTGTAATGTAAACCTGAAAAGTAAAAAACATGCAGAAAATAGCAACTATCAGTCGGCACCAGGTCAATAGGTTAGTACTGAAATATAATATAATTGGTAAATTATTACCCAAAAAGTATCCTAGAATGATTATATATCAGCATGGGACAATAAAAAAGTATAGGTAAGTTAAAGACGTATAAAGTATCCCCAAGCTGAATTTTTGATCGTCCTCTAGTAGGTAAATGATAAAAGTAGAATTTTTGATGTGACATGCTACCCAATATGTAATATTTCCATTTATGATCACTAAGAAACGATGAATTAACAAACATCGACATAGTAATATCTACAAGCACAAGCAAAAAATCATCAATCTTTCAAAGTATACGATCCTAAAAGAATGTTTACCCCTATTCATCTTATCATATTAGCAAGGCATGGCTCTCTCTTCACCACAGTAATACAAATGTCAAGCACCACAGTGTCCAAGTCAGGCAATTGGATCGTACTTTTTCAATGTGAATCAACTTTTTATTCCTCACAAAATACATGAGCGTGAACCATGGACATAGCATAATGGTGTAACAGAATATGGTGGTAGATATCAAAGGGGTAAAAAGTGGAGAATATAGTCTCACATCAACTAGGCGTACCAACGGGCTATGGAGATGCCCATCGATAGATGTCAATGCAAGGAGGAGGGATTGCCACGCAAATTATGCACTAAAGCTATAAGTGTATGAAAGCTCAACTGAAGACCTCAAGCATTCACTACTAGGAAAAAGCTTATAGGTAGAATATTACCTGTAGCGGTTTTAATATGTTAGTCGTTACTGTCAGTTAGTAGTAGCGTTGGGTGATGAAAAGCGCTACTGTTAATTGTATTAGTAGTAGCGCTTACTCTTGGCGAGCGTTGCTACTGTGGTAGCCCAGGCCCACCACTCGCTTGCCCAACTTAGCTTACCATATCATCTTCTTCCCCGCGCCCCTCTCACTCTCTCCTCACTCTCTCCCTATCCGCTCTCACCTGCATTCCCTGCGCCCACACTCGTTGGCCCGCCATCGGACACGCGACCTCCCTCCCACGTGCCCCCCCCCCCCCCGCGGTCGCCGTCCCCCGCATCCCGTCCCTCCCCACACGGCCGCCCTCCCCCACTTTCCGGCCCTCCTGAAGCACTTCCCCATCCCGCCTGTCCATCGCTGCGGCGGGTAGCCTCCTGTCCGACATAGGTAGCCCCGAGTAGTTTTTCTTGTAAATGAGAAATTTTTAGGTATTGAATTCCTAGTACTTCACTAATATAAATTTGTTGTAAGAATATTAGGTCTTGAAATTTTTATTAAAAAAATTTGGTCTAGAAATTTTTAGTAAAAAATAGGTCTATTTGGACATGTGTGTATGTTATTGCAGGGAACACCTCCGAGCGGCCCATGTTTTAATGGAATGTTGATTCATTTCCACTCCAGAAAATTTTCGGTGCTCGATATGTCTTGTTTTTAGAAAAGGTCATGCCAAAATTTTGGCATGACTTGTGCTAGAAAGTAGGAAATATCGAATGCCCGTGATTTGACAAAACATAGGCCATTCAGAGATTTTCATTATCATTTTCACATTTTCAATATCATTTTCCACTAGGATGAGTAATGCTTATAGGGTTGACTTTCAGTCTCTCGAAGCTCCTTGTGTGACTTTCTGTATGTTCTTCATGGAGGAATACCGACTGTTGTCGTGGGCGCCGCTTCCTTTTCTTTTCTTCTTACGATATATACCTTGGTACAATGCGCAAGGAGAAAAGAAGAGGTACTACCATAACCGACGGTTGAAATATTAGTTTGAGGGATAGAAGAGGAGGTGGAAGTGATCAGCACCGACGGTCGAAATATTCGAGGAAGAACCCTGACAGTTGTCGTGGTGATCGTTTCCTCCTTCATTCTCGTGTGCTAGAAATTTTGGTAATGCACGTGGGAATTAAGTCACGAGCGGTCATCACCGATGGTCGAAACAATAGTGCGAGGGAGTGTCCACCAAGATATGTCGTCATATTAGTGTGAGAGTGTGTGCACCATATACACCATAAGATATGAGAGTTTTTCAAGGAAGCCTCGACGAACCGAAACTCAACCCATGCTGATTTTTCATATACGTCAATAGTTGTCATTGATTTTTAATCTTTGAATCATGAACACGAGAAATGTCGTCTAACGATGAGGGGATTCATGAGTGTGATTATATCGGCAAAAATCGGGTTCTGTGTGACCGCCAACCTCACCTGGGAAACAATAGGTTTTTCACCATCAAGCTTGACGAGACTTTTGATGTTTTTATGCTACGCAATGATGACCACTATTTTTGCTTCTTTGCTTCAACGTGCAATTTCTTTTTTTTACAATTCGACTAGTGCATCCCCTGCCATGCAAGACCGTATGTCTTGAAGAAGCTCGGTTTCCAAGAAATGGAGAATGTGGAGATGAAGAGAGCTCACCTAAGAACTAAACATGGTTTCACATTTCTCGTTACACTATACAATGCAATTAACCACTCGAATTTTAGTTTCTCAACTTGGGAAGCTCTAGGCAAGGCATATGGATTTCAGGAGGATATGGAAATAACCATCGATATTCGTCCTGAAGATGATATTGAAGGTAATATCAACATTTGGGTGGATGTCAATATGCTTCCAGTTTTACCTTAATGTGAGTTTGAAAACCATATTTGTTAAGTGAGTTGCATTGTTTATTTAAAAATAGTTGGTGTTCATCCCTACTTAACTTGTTTATTTTTCATTGACAGCTTATTTATCTTATTCAAAAAACTTAAAAGACATGAGACATGACCTACTACAGTCATGGCTCCGATCTAACTTGGTTGGAGAAGCCCCATCCGATCTCTTTTATTGATGATGTTGATGATTATAACAACAATTATGAAGATATTGGTTCAAGTTATTCTGAATACATGCCACTAGTCCACGAGTTGAACCCTAATAATTTCCATGTAGATAGCATGGTAAGATTACTTACTATTGTGCCATTAATTAGTCCATCTTTTGCATACATAATTTTTTAAGCAATACTAGATTGCTAACTATGTTATTATTATGTTCTCACTACAGGAATCATCTTCTTTGCCGTCTTCCATGGCGGACGGCAAAGGACCACTCCACGGATGACAAAAACCTTTGTCGTCCGCCCGCGGATGGCAAAATTTCCACGGTAGCTTGCGCCGGTAAAGAGGTCCTTTGCCATCTGCCGCGAGACAGCGGACTACAAAGATCTTTTCCATGTGCTGCCATGGCAAGCTCACGGCAAAGGTAGCAAGACGGCAGTCAATAGGGGCAACTCCGTTAGAAAGTTAATGGGGCCTTTGCCGTCTGCCGACCCCTCGCCCCTTTGCCGTCTGCCGTGCCTCCTCCTTTGCCGTCTGCCGTGCCTCCCCACTGCGCCGTTTGCCGTCTGTCGCGCCTCCCCCGTTGTTGTCTGTCATGCCGCACCCCCTTGCCGTCTGCCGCACGTCCACCTTTGTCGTCTGCCACACGCCCCACCCTTTGTCGTCTGCCATGCCTCCCTCCTTTGCCGTCTTCGTCCCCTCCCCTCCCCTCGTGCCCCTTTGCCGTCTGCCGTGTCGCGCCCCTTTGTCGTCTGCCGACCCTCCCACTTTGCTGTCTACCGCAGATGGCAAAGTGATGATATAGGTCAACCGTGCTACCAGGTTGCATAGGTTTGCACCATGTTACACCTTTGCCATCAGCTGGCGGACGACAAAGGCCTTTGACGTCCGCTGGTAGAAGGCAAACTGCTTGTATTGTCACTTTTTTATTTGTTTTCATTTATTTCCCTGCATTTTCAGAATAATTATATGATATATATAATTTCAAACATCACATGTAGATTCAGACATCATAGAAGAAGCATAGGCCATGTATCCAACATCATCGTGAAATATTGATCAAGACAACAATTTTTTCACATAATTCATCCAAATATACAAATAGTTTTAAACATACCACTGTTCGTCCATACAAATCTAAGCAAAAAGAAACCAATAGCAGCCCATCAGTGCCACCTTCCATGAAGTGAACCAAATCTGCAGAATGAGAATAAGAAAGTTAGAAGGAGAAGGAGAAGGAGAAGAAGAAGAAGGAGGGGGAAAAGAAGAAGAAGAAGAATAAGAATAAGAAGAAGAAGAAGAAGAAGAAGAAGAAGAAGAAGAAGAAGGAGGAGGAGGAGGAGGAGGAGAAGAAGCAGGGGAAGGAGGAGGAGCAGGAGGAGGAGAAGAAGAAGAACAAGAATAACAAGAACAAGAACAAGAAGAACAAGAAGAAGAAGAATAAGAAGGAAAAGGAGAAGAAGGGGAATATGAAGAAGGAGGAGGATAAGAAGAAAGAGAAGAAGGAGAAGGACAAGGAGAAGAAGAAGAAGAAGAAGGAGAAGAAGGAGGAGGAGAAGGAGAAGGAGGAGGAGGAGAGGAAGGAGGAGGAGAAGAAGATTAATAAGAATAATAATAAGAAGAAGCACAAGGAGGAGAATGAGAAGGAGAAAAAGGAGGAAAATGAGAAGAAGAAAGAGAAGATGATTACAATACTTATCTTATTTTGAGTTTATTGTGTCATTTAGGAGGAAGATATGCTAAGTATATGACATTTATGAGCTAACCAAGGTTCTTATGCTATTTCTGACATAACTAAGCTAATTATGTCATAAATGAACTGAATAAGCTAATTATGTCATTTTGGAGGATAATTAGGTAAGTGTGTCTTTCTTGGGGAAAATAAGATAAGTATGTCACATAATAGGGCTAACTAGCATGTATGAAGCTAATTATGCATATGTTAAGCAGAACACTAGAGAAAATTTACCGTCGTCATCATCAAGGATGTGAATCACCGGGGTTGCTCGGGGCGGGTTCACCTGGAGAAGGTTGCCCTAGAGAAGGGTCATGCAATGCGGCTCGGGAGTTCTTCTACACCAAAGATATTTTTGCAATCTCTTGTTAGCATGATGACACTCAGATGTTAATACTAGCAACCAATGACCATTCAAATGAAACTCACCGTTCCAATTGCAGAAATGTCTGGCATCGGCGGAGGGGTCTGACGGGTTTTGTCGCACATAGACTGCATATTTGGTTTCGAAGAGTTAGTCATATTAGTTAGTAATGAAATGAACATTACATGCATGATTTGGCTAATGTGAAAAAGAAACTTACCACAAGGAGCTCGTACATGGCCCGATCAGCCGCCTCATTCCGTGCCCTCTCCTCGTCCAACAACCGAGTCGTGTTCTCCTTCACTGCCCTGTCCCTCTCCTCTAGAAGTGCCTGGGTTGCCGCTCTCTCTTTATAAAGAGCAGCCCCAATACCACTCCTCGTTAGCATTGTAATCATCGATGGAAACGCACATAATGTAATGGATGAAAGTTTTGTGAGTCCGTATAACTAACCTCGATGGAGAGATCGACTTGTCGTGGTCAAGGCCTTATCTCAGGACAGGAGCTCGTCTGGTGCACCTGATCTCCAGAGAGTGAGAGGACAACATATCAGCCCATCTCCAATGGCTATACAAGCCATGGGGCCTCCCGCCACCAGATATCATCACCAGCTCTGGAACCAAAGGTTCCTGGCTCGGGTTAAAGTCCTCCCCTTTCCTCGCCTTACCCCCCTCATTGTATCTCATGAGCTTGTGGTGGCAGGATATGTTGGTGAACTTAGCTAGATGATCGAGGTCATACTTTGAGAATGCCTTGACCTTCTTGTAGGAGGCAGTATGGGCCATGCCATAGAGGTAGGACACATGTGGCACCTTCGTGTAATTGATATGCGCCTAAAAGAGAGAACAAAGTATTAGTAAGGGGCTAAAGCTAGCATGAAGAATGAATTGCATGAATCATGAAGCAAAACACATCCAGTTCCGTCCAAACTGAAATAAGTTGGCGCTACCTTGATGGTGTGGCACACCAACCATTTGGTCTTGCTGGTCCTTTGCATTGTCATGGACGGCTCGCCATTCGCCTGTGCACCACTCATTCACAAACCCCTCCCAACAATACATCTTATGCGCACACCATCTCAGGGGCACCTATAAGTTAGTAAAGAGAAATTTGAGGGCTACACCAATGAATCAAATCAAGAAAACTAAGTACAAGGCGTTAAGAACAGGTAATTACCTTCATGTACTGCTCCTTCTTAAGAAACGTTTTGCAGCACTCACACTTGTCCTTCTTAATACTACGTGATGCGTAGTAGTCTCGAACAGCTTGTGGCCGAGCCTCGTGGCGTAAGTTCTATAATAGCTGCTTGCACTCAACCTCAATAACCTTGGCCGCTGCCTCCTCATATCCCTCCTCACACCTGTAGAAGGTCTACAATCAAACGAGATAACACTGATTAGTAAAATAACTAGCTATATTGTTAATTTTAGATTGTGTAAATAGAGAAATTACCCAAAAGCTATTGATCACCATCTTGGCCCTCGTGTGGACGCAAGACACCACCGATCATCTCCTCCGGTAGGTCCTGGGCAGCCTTGTAGTGCTCCCAGCTAAATCCTAGTGTAGGATCCTCACCCTCACCGGGAACGTGACAAACCCCGGGAAATTTTGCCGAGAAAGCACACCAAGGACGGTTTTTGGCATGTGGACTCCAAAGGGGTGATCCCAACCCGTGCAGTATGAGAAGGTTAACGGATTATATATTTGAAGAAACTTGAAGGCAGAAGGCACAAAAAGAGTAAATGCACTTACTTTTCCCTTCACGCCTAATCATCAGCCTGTGCTCGCGGGTCGCTAGCACGACCGGGAGACGTGTACTACCACGCCGGTACACGATGACCCCCTCAACCTTCTCACCCTCACTATTAGCAGACTCATCCCCACCACCATCAACATGACCACGGACCACTCGGTTCACTCCGTCCAGGTACCCCATCCGGACAAAGCCTGTGGGGCGAGAGTCTCCGAGGACGTAGCCCCTGGTACAGGAGTCTTGTGGGCCGAAGCCTCTGGAACCGGAGTCTCATGGGCCGAAGGCCCGTTGATCCGAGGCTCGTCATACTAAGTCCCCCTAGCCTCCACCTCAAACCGGTCCACCCTAGTAGTCCTGTGCTCGGGTGAATGAGTTGGGGGTGGCGGCGAGGATGCCATAGCAGTCCGCCTACCTCTCCCGCGGCCACATCATGTACCCTTCGACTTCTTCCCTACCCGACCTCCTCTCCCGGTGGGCAATTACACCGACAAAGAAGCAACCGCGGGTGTCCCCAGACTATCTACCAACGGTCTACGGAGAGATAGGGGTGGAATGGAAGGACCCCTCCCGCGGGCCGCTGAAGAAGTACCTACCGAGCAATCTGGACCGGTGATACGTCTCCATCGTATCTACTTTTCCAAACTCTTTTGCCCTTGTTTTGGACTTTAATTTGCATGATTTGAATGGAACTAACCTGGACTGACGTTGTTTTCAGCAGAATTGCCTTGGTGTTATTTTTGTGCAGAAATCATAGTTCTCCAAACGTCCTGAAAATTTACGGAGATCATTTTTGGAAAATATGAAAAATGTATGTGCCAAGTTCCACCTGAGGGGGTGGGCCAGTGGGCCACAAGCCCTGGCTCCGCCACCCCCTGGTGGTGGTGGGCAGGCTTGTGGGGCCCACACAGCTCTGCCGCCCCCAATCTCAGGTCTATAAGTTCCCTTTCGTCCCAGAAAAAATAAAAAGAGAAGTTTTCGTCGCGTTTACGATACGGAGGCGCCGCCACCACCTGTTCTTCATCTGGAGGGCAGATCTGGAGTCCGTCTTGGGTTCCGGAGAGGGGAAACCGTCGCCATCGTCATCATCAACCTTCTTCCCTCTCCAATTCCATGAAGCTCTTCGTCGTTCGTGAGTAATCGATTCGTAGGCTCACTGGGCGGTGATGAGTAGGATGAGATCTATCATGTAATCGAGTTAGTTTTGATGGGGATTGATCCCTCGTATCCACTATGTTCTGAGATTGATGTTGCTACTACTTTGCCATGCTTAATGCTTGTCACTAGGGCCCGAGTGCCATGATTTCAGATATGAAATTATTATGTTGTCACCAATATATGTGTGTTTTAGATCCGATCTTGCAAGTTGTAGTTACCTACTATGTGTTATGATCCGGCAACCACGGAGTGACAATAACCGGAACCACTCCCGGTGATGACCATAGTTTGAGGAGTTCATGTGTTCACCAAGTGCTAATGCGTTGGTCCGGTTCTTTATTAAAAGGAGAACCTTAATATCCCGTAGTTTCCTTTTGGATCCCGCTGGCACGGGAGGGATGGACAATTGATGTCATGCAAGTTCTTTTCCCTAAGCACGTGTGACGACACACGGAATGCATGCCTACATCACATTGACGAACGGGAGCTAGCCACATATCTATCCGTGTTATAACTGTTGCGTGATGAATATCATCCAAACAAATCACCGACCCATTGCCTACGAGTTTGTCCTACTGCTGTTGTTACTTGTCTTGTTCTGCTGCTGTTACTACTGTTGCTGTTGCTGTTACTTGTCTTGCTCTGTTGTTACTACTGTTGCTGCTGCTGTTACTTGTGTTGCTCTGCTGCTACTGTTGCTACTACTCTCGCTTGCTATTGTTGCTACTTGTTACTACTATCACTACTGTTGTTCCTTGCCACTGCTATTGCTCGTTACACTGCTGCTACCTGCTACAATTTTGGTTCGCTGGTCGTTGGCGGGAACTGACAATTTCCATCAACGAGGCAACTTGGCGCCATTGATACAATCGTTAGGAATAGTCTGCCGTCAACAGATCGTTTCTGACACCGTTGTTATCATACTACTTTGCTGTTACTACTTTGCTTGCAGATACTAATCTGTCAGGTGTGGTTGAATCTGACAAATTCAGCTGCTAATACTCGAGAGTATTCTCTCACCTCCTGTTTGGCGATCAACAAATTTGGGTCGAATACTCTACCCTCGAAAACTGCTACGATCCCACGCGCTGGTGGGCCGTCAACAACATTCTTCTAGTTTCGATTGCCGGAGAGTGCTAGCAGCATTCTTCTGGTGCCGTTGCAAGGGGAAGAACAGTTGACATCAACCCGCGCCAACCATATTTCAACACCTGCCATGACAAAGAGTATAAGAAATTAGTACAACATAAAAAAATTGAATACCTAACATGAATAGTGATATGTACATATATAATTTAAGTTGGGATGCATTCAAACTAATAATAGTCTGGTCGGTTCTATATGCTTCGGGATCAACAAATGCATCATCATCATCTCTATCATGAATGACGTGCTCATCGGGTTCACTGGCATCAACATATGGAAGGCCTTTCTATATCGATCAAGCATTGACAGATCATCCGCAACACTAACCTCTTCTAGTTCCGGCTGTGCTGGTTCTAGCTCAGGGGTGAAGTCGGATTCACTTTCGTTGTCTATTTCCATGTTCTTGGGTGAAGTAGAGCAGTTCTTGCAATGTTTCTTGGAAAGACGTGTTGCTTGGAAGAATTCTCCGTCATATTTTTCTAGGTTAATGTGAGGTTCATAATGCTCTTCATTTGGGGGAGGTGGTCTAGCATGTGGCGGCACTTCATAAACAACATCCCAACCATTTAGATTGTTATTAGTTTGACAGGCCCGGTAGATAGAAAAATTGGGTCGCTTGTTGAGCCATAATATAGACATCGGGAACATCTAAATGGGTGCTTCGATTGATTTCGACTAGCCCTATATGTTCATCAGTCCTTCTAGTCTCCTTCGGCAGGAACCAATAACATTTGAAGACTACGACATTCGGTGGGTTTTCACCATAGAATTAATGTTCATAAATTGCTTCAACTCTTCCATTGTACTTGGTACCTCCTTCGTAGATAGCAAAGACACGACAATTAGTAGATTTCTGGTCGGGCATAGATAACTCTTTGCCAAAGGTACGAAAGCGATATATGTTGATGTTGTATTTCTCTAATGAACGGACCTTATAGTCAAAACTAGTAGCGGCATGTCTCTATTCGGCGTCCGCAGATTCTAAACTAGCCTACACGTCTAATACGAAATGATGGTTGCATTAGCCAAAAATTAGACCAAGAAATTAAAAGGTCCATTATTGATAATTACCGTTTGGTTGAACCAAGAGATGAAATCGGGATAGCCGCCTCCATGATTTGCCAGAAGCTCATACTCTTCGACGGAGTCATTTTTTATCACAACCCCATCCGAGAATTTGGCGATGTATCGACTGTATCAAATATCTGGGAATCAGAGCAGTTCAAAGGAATTAGAAGTTGTGCAAAAATGTATCGAGAACTTACTCGATGTATGGCCAAACTTTTGCTAGGTTGTTGAAGATATACAACGAAATGGTCCACCATTCTTTGACATACAACGTTGTTGGTTTTGAAGCACCGGCTGGTGCGAGCTTCCCTTTGAATAGGTTGAGGTTGGATCCACCTTTTTTAGGGTCTTCATCATTGTACCAAGCCTTCGAATTATGCAAATGACGATTTCTCGCTTCGTAGTGTGCTGTCACGAAGTTTGCCACCTCCTCATTAATGAATGCCTCGACCATCGATGCTTCAATTCTACATTTATTTTTACATTTTGCTCGAAGTTTCTTCTGTATCCGCTTAGTTGAAAATCACCAATGATTCTGCACGGGCCCACCCAATCTTGCCTTAGTCAGGAGATGTAAAATCAAATGCTCCATTGGTTTAAAGAAGCCTGGTGGAAAGATCTTCCCTAACATGTAGAGCAACTACGGCGCCAACTCCTCCATGTCATCTACCACGCCAGGCGATAGTTATTTCGCACAAAGAAGACGAAAGAAATAGCTCAGCTCTGCGAGTACTACCATTCTTCCTCCGGAAAAAGCCACGTAACATCACCCGCATTACCCGCTCAAGCCATATGTGCCAATCATGACTCTTGCGACCAAATATTTTCAATTTTTCAAGGCTCGCTCCCCTCTTTAGATTCGCCACATACCCATCAGGGAACATCAAGTGCATTTTCACCCACAAGATAATTTCCCTCATAGCTGGCCTTCCAAGATTGAACCAGGCCTTTGGCTTTGACAAGTTCTGCTTTCCTTTCAATTGTCGCATGTTTTGTAACGGTCTATGACATAGAGTCTCTTGATCGACTCTAGCCTTAGGATTATCCTTTGACTTCCCGTCTATGGTGAACAATGTACCAATAATGGCCTCTCCGATATTCTTTTTAGTGCGCATCATGTCGATGTTGTGTAGAAGAAGGAGGTCTTTCAAGTAAGGCAGATCCAAGAAGCATGTCTTATGAGTCCACGCGTGTTCTGAGTTATATCCCTTGAAATACCCTGGATGCTCTGGATAAGGCTCAAGAGCGTTTAACTGATCCAGGATCTGTTGGCCTGTCCACGCAGGTGGTGCCGAGTTTTTCACAACTTTACCTTTGGTAAAGTTCGTCTTGTCTTTTTTGAACTGATGGCCAGGATCCAGGAACTGTCTATGCAAGTCAAATCAAGAATACTTCCGACCCACCTGTAACCAATGAAACTGAAGAGCTGCCTTGCATTTGGAGCACGAGAACCTTCCATGCACACACCAGCCATAGAATAGCGCATACACCGGCAAGTGAGGCATAGAGTACATGTACCGGACATGCATTTTGAAGTTTTATTTTCTAGCGACGTCGTATGTCTTGACCCCATTATCCCAAGCTTCTTGCAATTCACCCTTAATAGGCTGGATGTACACATTCATATTATTCCCCGGATAGTTGGGCCCTGGAATTATCAATGTCGAGAATATGTTCTTTCTTTGCATAATCCTTCCCCGGGGGGGGGGGAGATTGAGTGGAATGACAAATACATGCCAACTACTATATTGGTTTGCCATCATACCAAAGGGACTGAACCCACCTGTGTCGATGCACATTCAAGGATGCCTTGGATCTACCACTTTATCCGGATGTAATGCATCGAAGTGCGTCCACGCTTCCCCATCCAATGTGTGTACCGCCATCTTATTCCCATCTGCATCTAGTTCGGTTTGTTTTCCTATTTTGTGCCATGTCATCTGTCTGGCCGTCTCTTCGACCATGAAAAGACATTGAAGCCTTGGTATGATTGTCATATACCTAAGAACATTAATTGGGATTTGGGTTTGGCTCTTCTCACCCATACTGTTGTCTACCACAACATACTTGGAAGACTTGCAAATGTGACAATAGTTCAAGTCCGCATACTCAAGCCTAAATAAGGCACATCCTTTCTCTCAGGCATGTATCTTCTCATATGGCATCTTAAGTACATGAAGTATTTTGTCCGCCTGGTACAGGTTTGCACGCATGACATAGCCTTTGGGTAGAAAGCGTCCAAATAGTGTCATCATCGCGTCGTAGCATTCTCTTCACAAGTTGAATTGAGCCTTCAGAGCCATTACCCGTGCAATGACATCCAGCTGACAAAGCTCAGTGTGCTCGTGGAGAGGATGTTTTGATGAATCCAACATTTCATAGAAGGCCTTTACAAATTCTTCCATCTCATCTCCGAATTCCGAGCATCATCAAAGTATTGCACCATGTCTTCAATTCTGGTACCATGTTCATCGGTGCAACGACGAACCAGCTCAGCTCTGGTGCGTTGGGCGGACTCACCATGAAATGTCCACACCGTATAATCATAAGTAAAATCCCTCCTCTGCATGTGTTTAGCCATTTCAGCCCCTGTCCTCTTTTTATAGTTGTCGCACCCACGACAGGAGCAATAGTTTGTTGTCTGGCCATTTGCAAATGCAGCTTTCACAAACTCCTTGGTTTTTGTAAACCATTCTTTGCTCATCTCTTTCTGACTAGTGTGACCGGTGTACATCCACGCACGATCACTCATCTTGCCTACCTACTAAACACACAAGAATATATATATATATATATGTGTGTGTGTGTATATAATTCAGCATATATATTCATTAGTTAACTAATTTTGTTAGTTTTATTGCGTCCATGCAACCTACAGGCTAATAGGTAAAGACAGGTCCTAATCCCACCCGAGTATGTGTAGATTGGGTTCATTTTCCCATGCTCTACTCCGGATCTAACGCAAAATTTTGGCAGCACCTCCCTGCTGTTATCGTGATACACGTCTCGGCGATGAACAGAGAGGATGTGTATCGGGAGAACAACAGGGAGGTCGTGATGAAATTATGCATTGGATCCGGAATAGATCATATGGGAAAACGAACCCAATCTACACATACTCGGGTTGTCCATGGATAACGTTGGATAATTCAGAAGAATCATGATTATATATATATATGCAAATGCATGCATATTTATAAATGTAACCCTTTCGAATGGGAGACTGATACTGGTCACGCATACAGATAATTTAATTTACCTATATCTAGCAAGTTTCATCGGCACGAAGACCGACCTAGAGCAAATGAAGGGAGGAGGAGGAGATGTCATTTGTGCTCACCCACGAATGCAGGGGCGGAGCTCTTCGAACGCACGGGGAGGTCTTCGAACACCAGACCTCGCAGTGACGAAACAAGTGCACATGTAAATCCATCAGATCAACAAAAATATTTTGTGTTTTGTAACAAAATCGGAAATGTATGACCTAACTCATAATTTACAAAACTATGCCTCCGCTCCTTTGGTGTCGGGGTGTCTTGTAAGGGCGTCGGAAAATATTTTGTTTTTTCTTCTTCTTCTTCTTCTCCTCTCCTCTTTTTCTTCTCCTCCGCCTCTTCTTCTCCTCCTCCTCCTCTCTTCTCTTCTTTTTCTTCTTCTTCTTCTTCTTCTTCTCCCCTTCTCTTCTTCTTCTTCTTCTTCTTCTTCTTCTTCTTCTCCTTTTTCCTCTTCTTCTTCTCCTCCTCTCCTCTTTTCTTCTTCTTCTTTTTTTCTTCTCCTCCTCCTCTTGTTCTCCTTCTTCTTTTCCTTCTTCTTTTCTTCTTCTTTTCTTCTTTTTATTTTTTCTTTCTCATTTTTCCTTCTACTTTTTTCTGCTAACCTAAGTAATTCACCTAACAAACGAATTACCATGAATGTAAACATGAAAAAACAAAAATACAAAAAATCAGAAAAAGGAAATTACCTAGAGGGGCCGCGGTGGTGGGGGCATCGCCGAAACAAGGGTGCCGTTGTGGTAGCACCGACGAGAGGAGGGGCGGCATGGGCAGGTACACCGTAGTTGTGATTTGCGCCGTAGGGAGGGGAGGGCGCGGGGGAGGGCGGCTCAGGGAGGTGGGGTGGCGCGGGGAGGGTAGGGCGCGGGGGAGGGGGCCAGCACGGGGGATCGAAGGGCGGCGACGCGAGGAGGGCTGTGGTGTGGGGGCATCGGGTGGGGGCGGCGTGGTGGCGGGGGGCGCCGGGTGGGGGCGGCGTGGTGGTGGGGGCAGCATGATGGTGCGGGGCGGCGCGGTGGTTGGGGCGGCGTGATGGTGCGGCGTGGCGAGGTGGTGGGAGGCGGCACCGGGTGGGGGGGGGTTGAATGCGCGGGGTGGTTGAGATAGGGGTGAGGGGGAGGCAGAGAGAGTGGGGATGGGGCTGGGA
This sequence comes from Hordeum vulgare subsp. vulgare, assembly GCF_904849725.1. Lineage (NCBI taxonomy): Eukaryota > Viridiplantae > Streptophyta > Magnoliopsida > Poales > Poaceae > Hordeum > Hordeum vulgare. Next base: position 213,017,785 of record NC_058519.1, on the reverse strand, counting down.
AACCTAACCCTGTTAGTGGGGTTGGTGGGCCGCTGTCCGCTTTGTCGTCCGCCATGTACCCATGTAACGACAAAGATGCCGCTGATGGCAAAGATAATGGCTCGAGTTGTGTTTTTTCTTTGCCGTCTGCCTAGGCCATCTTTTCCATTAGCTATTTCTTTGCCATCTGATTGGTCTATCTTTGCCGTCCGCCAGCTGACGGCAAAGAAGCGACTAATGGCAAATAGTATCTTTGCAATCAGCTAGCTCTTTGTCGTTTGTTTTTTGGCAGCTGAAGGCAAAGAGCTTCTTCTCCATCTACGAGCATACGACAAAGATTAGGTAGATGACAAATTCTCCGATTCATGTAGTGTCTTCAACAGAAATTTCCGCCAGAGGTTGTGCCTGATTTGATGACTATATAAGGTCGTCATTTGAATGTTATCAGCTTACGTCCATGGTGGCCTATACGTTTCTACAATGCATACTCGCTTTCTAGAAGGGATGGAAGCCTGAAATTTAAAGATTTGACAATTTAATGAAAAGTCGTCGACAACTATTTGGCGGAGACGCAAAGGATTTGTGCATGCCACATGTCGGAGATAGGTGGATCTCTATTCTTCACAATGGAGAGAGTGGAGCTTACATTCTTAACGCTGTTTTACCCAGTAGAGAGTAGTAGGATCTAGCTAGGAGAGAATAATATGTGCTAGCCAAGAGAGATGACCTTTTTAAGTTTATGATTATTGTGGTGTTTTCTGTTTTCTGACATTTTAACTTTGTATGATTAGGATGATTAATAAGATGATTTGTTCTTATATGATTAAGAGGATGATGAGTTGTTAGATGATTAAGAGGACGATAAGTTATATGACAAAAATTAGATTAAAGTGGATGGATGCAAATGACCAAGTTGAATTAGAGGAAAATGTGATGTTGCAATTCGTAATATCATATTTTCTCTCTAACCGAACAGGATCACTTGCATCCATCTACTTTTATCTAAATGATGTTTTTTGCAAGACAAATATTGTTGTTGTCTATTAATATGTATAACCATGTGAAAATAGAAAATAAAAAAAGAATGTTGCAGGATTAGTAGCAGCGCGGGTTAAAAAACAGCTCTACTGGTAAAGTCAAATATCACTGAAGAATGGGTGTGTAAATATTTTTGTAAAATCTATATGCCACCATGCTGAAAAAGATATAAGTGAAGTACTTGAGCAACTGCTAAGCTCAAAAGATATAAGTGAAGCACATACAATATCTAACAAATCATGATGATCATGTGTCTCTCTCAAGTTGGTGTGTCGAGCAAATGATGATTGTGGCAAACAAAAAAAATAAAAAGCAAATGAAAGCAAAAGACGCTCCAAGAAAAACTCATATCATTTGATGAATAAAAATGCAGCTCGAAGTGACATACCGACGGATTGAGACGAATAATCTTAGACGCTTGAGTATTCCTGTAATATTATCATGTGGTGCCTTGGGTATCTCCAAGATTAGGCTCTTGCCGCTCCTTATTCCTTTGTCCATCGTGATAACACCTAGAACTTGAATACTTCAATCACACAAAACTCAACAAAACTTTGTGAGGTCCGTTAGTAAAAGCAACATATCAAATACTTAGGTACTATTATAAATTTATTTATATTTCATTATTTCATAATATTTACTATATTCCAACTTATCCATGGCTTATACCCCCCGATACAATCCATGGCATCATCAAAACAAGCAAACTATGCAAGCAAAAAACAGAATCTATCTAAAACAGAACAATCTGTAGTGATCTGTAAAGAACCTATACTTACATAACTCCAAAATTTATAAAACATTAGGAAGGACTGTGAAATTTGTATAGAAATATGGTGTGAGAAAATCATCTTAAAAGATGTTCCAGTAAAAACACAGTTTCTGTTTTTGTAGCATATCAATTCTACTTATCATACAAGTCACCCCAAAGGCTTTACTTAGCACAAAAACTAATTTCAACATAGAAACACAATCATTCCACAGTGAATAATCATGTCATCACACTAAAACAGAATGTAAAAACAAAAATTAAGATATGTATTGGGTTGCCTCCCAACAAGCGTTATTGTTTTATGCCCCTAGCTAGGCATAATGCATATGATCAAGTGTTGGAACCCTTCATGTCCTTAAAGATTAGCTCCTCGAAAATTTTACTTAATAAATCACCTTTCTAAAACCTAGTTGAAGTGCGTAAATGACTATAACGATTTATGATATCATTACTAACGTCACTACCATCAAAGGGTTCTTCATATACGACATGAATTTCATCACTAGTAGATTCCCTAATAGTATTTTCTTGCCAATCTTCACTAAACCCTTCATTAATTCCATTAGCAATCCATTAAAACTTAACAAGTGTGGAAAAATAAGGATTATGTTAATTTTGTGGGAAGCACATTCCTCCTCATATTCATATCAAATCTATGATAGTCATTAGATTCCAACCTACACATAACATTTCTCTTATGGAGGATCGCTTCTACGGGAGGATGTTCATATTTTATTCCATAGAAGGCAAAAAATCCTTTACCTACATGGACAAGATAATCAAATTCATGCATAAAGATAGTGATAGCAAATTTCTTAACCTCGGGATCGTGCAAGCTAGGGAGTCCCAAAAATATATTTTGAAGCATAGGATGGATATGCACAAATTTCCTTTCAATTTTCAATATAAGCATGGTAATAGTATCCACATAAAAATTTGTTTCATCCAGTATGGATCCTTTAATAAGAGGGTAAACAAACTAATACTCAAAGTATTCTTGGATGACATGCTTTCCAATAATGTTCCCACTCCCCACTTGAGAAATTTTGAAATTTAGAGTCGTGTGAGTATTATTAGTAGGGACTTGATGTGTAGGAGGATCATGAGTGGAACTAATAAATTTTAGTATTTCTTCATGCAAGTCACTAGTTTTATCTTCACTATCTCTTTCAATGATAACTTCCTCAAATTCAGACATGATAACAACTTTGAACCAAATGTGACAAGAAGAACAAGCAAAGGAGTACCAATTAAAGATTTTTTTTTTGTATTTTTGAGTTTTTTAAGCAAGCAACATAAAACAGAAAATAGAAAGAAGAAAAAGTGAATGATAATTTGTGTGAAGTTACTTGATAGTTCCTGATGATATTCCCTGACAACAGCGACATAAATCCTTCGTGATACTTGTGATCTATGTTGGGTTTTCCGTGAAGAGGAACGGGTAATTGCAGCACAAGACGGGTAAGTATTTCTGTCCGTTAAGAAATCAAGGTTTATCAAACCAATAGGAATATCAATCCTCAACCGACTTCAGTGGATGCACAAAAAAGAGCAAACAACTTGCACTCAACGCGAACAAGAGGGTTGTCAATCCCTATTATCTCATTATTGGCAAGCAAATGAGGTGTGTACATAATTGTAGAGTATTGTAACTTGCAAAATAAGATAAAAGGAAAATAAGAACAGCGAGGAAAATATAAATTTTGTGAATAAATAAGTGAACGGACTCGGGGGCCATAGTGTTCTCTAGTGGCATCTCTCATGAAAGCAACATATGGTTGGTAAACAGATTACTGTTTGGCAATTCACAGAAAAGCAGATAGTTATGCAACTTTCATCAGAATGATCATGTGTATATAGGCATCACGTTGATAAGCAAATAGACCGACTCCTGACTGCACCTACTACTATTACTCCACTTCATGAGCGCTTCTATGCTTGCCTCTCTGCATATTAAGTTCTTGATAATAGAGTAATGCTTGCAGAACAATGACATGATGTAGACAAAGTAAACTCAATCAATATGAATAAACCCCGTCATTTTATCCTTAGTGACAACAACTATCACAACCCTAGAATAATTGCTTGTAGTTATTTGCATCACCATCTTGCATCATGTTAATTTCTCTTTTGAACATGAAATGGGGATGATCAAACCCTAGCACCAAATAAAATTCAAATAGGTTCAACTTAAAATATTTTGAATGAACCAAAGTGGCTTCTAAAAATGTTGATCATTTCTGGTTAAATGTTTTAACATTAACTAGAGGTGAAGCATATTTTTCCATGTCACTTTTGGTTGCTGAGTTAAATCAATAAGTAAAAGAATTGGAGCTATTAAATGGTAAATATAATTGCATAGCTACAAATAATTTGAAACGTGGTAAGGGCCTTTGAAATAATTCAATGAGAGTCTATAAAAGGTTTTAGATTTTGTAAATGTGCTTTGATATGTAAATAAAATCAAAACAGATTTAAAACAATAGAAAACAGAAGCAAAATAGAAAAGAACGAAAGGAAAGGAACTTACGTGCAAGGCCAACTTACGTGGCCGAGTAGCCGATCCAGCCGACTGGCGTGTGCCGGTCGTTGTCATCCTCTCGCCAGGACGACAGTGCTGTGGCGCGCCCGAGAGAAGCCCTTGCCAGCTCCTGCTTGCCATGCCCCGAGATCCTTGAGCTCACCCTCTTCACCCAGGGGATGAGGATGACCCCTGGCTCCTTTTGTCTCCCCCATTTCACCCCTCCATGCTCGGTTTCTCCTCTTACCCGCTGGCCGACACAACCATTGCCATGCCGGCGCAGGAATCGTAGCCAGCGGTCATCCCTTGCCCCTCCGCCTTGTCCAACGGGACCGCCTCAATGTTGTGGAGCTCCAAGCCGAAGCCCATGACTGCGGGAAGCCGGAATCATTGCCATCGTCTTCGTCTTCAAGCTCGGGCATCGAAGTCCACCATTGTCGATTCACCGGCCCCCGACCGTCCCCTAGCTCGCCTTCCGCGTCATCAGCCCCTCCAGGAGCCCCTCTTGCTATCCCGATATCCCTAGTTGCTCCGAGAGCCCCCTAGCTAGCTGCACCGCCGGAGCCGAGAGCTCCTTGACACTGGCCATGCTGCCGCCATATTTCCAGCCATTGGCGCCCGCATTTGAGCATGTCACCGCACTCACCACACTCCTCTTAGGCCGTATCGTGCCTCGCCTTGCTCCCCCACCCGTCGTAGCGCTGATTTTCGTGACCACCGAGCTCGGCCTCTGCCTCTATGGTCTCCGCCGATGCTTGGGCCACCCCTAATGCCAGCCTCATCCACCACTCGACGTGCGCGAGCACCAGGGACGCTTCGGTACGAGCAACGCATCCGGAGCTGCTCTCTATCGCTAACTCGAGCACCTCCCGCGTGTATCCGCCACGGGATTTAGTCTCCGCCGATGGGATGACTCGGCCTGGCCATTAGGGCCTAATTGCCCTGCTAATTATCCACACCCAAACACTACAAGTGGGCCCCAACGCGTGTTAATTAGCCATTAGGATTAATTTAAACCTTGTTATCCAGCTATGACACTAACATGTGGACACATCACGTCAGTTCGACTTTGACAAGGCCAGTTGACCTGCTGATCTCAGCTTGATGTCATGCTGACATTAAAAATTCTTCTGGAATTAAAATAAATTTGAAAATGATTTATGAATTTCAGAAAATACTCAAAACTTCTAAAAATCATAGAAATTCAACCGTAACTCCAATGAAAATAATTCATATATGAAAAATCATCTAAAAATGCAAGGAATCTGTTTATTGCAGGATCATGCATGTTAGAACAACTTATGTCCTCTGTTTTGGACAAATCAAATAAACGTCGTTTAACTAACCAAATATGAAATTTTAATTTGAACCTTTTGTTCAAACCAACTTCATTTAATCCTGATGCTAGATGCATTAGCTCAATCAACAGCATATTGCCATTTCATGATCATGCATCATAGTGTTGCATTTCCGTGAAGTAAATGTTGTTCTTCTGTTTGCCGGTGTTGTTCCCACTCGGTAGACGATGATTCCAACGTTGTGATTGCATTAGGACAATCAGGATTCAACTATTACTTGTTCTCGGTAGTTGAACCCATTCCTTTGCATGACTTGTCCTTGTCACAGTAAATATTTGAAACCACTTAGCATGAGTAGCAACTACTTGAGACTTGTTGTGCTTACTCATATATGCTTGTTTATTGTACCTGCTATGCCTAGACTCGTGTCGGGTCTAATCCATCTAGGCGATGAATTGGAATGGTTGTGAACATGTTCTGTTGTGTGAGAGCTAAGTATGTGAATTTGATTTGGTAAACATAGCGATGAGAGGCCATGTAGGAGTACATGGTGGGTTTTCTCGTTGGGACCGTCCTTAAGAACTGAGTTGTGTGTATGTTATCCAAGACAAGATACTACCGCAGATTGGGATCCTTAATTGACTCTCTCGACTTATTAATCGCCTTGATCTCTGCCCAGGAGTTGCAACTAGTTTCTCGTGTTTGTAGGATGTGTTGGCGGTCGTGCATAGCGCTGACCGGAGGGGTTGGCTATGGCTCGATAGATACACCTGTGGCCGGGTGTACCAAGCATAGAACCATCTGTCGAGGTGGGCTTGGGAACCTTGTCCACATCGTTTGGGGCTATAATGGAAACTTCGGCCGGACTTCCTTGCGGATTCAGTCTCAAATAGGCGATAAACCTGGACTAGAGTCGTGTGTGGTTAGTGAGGTCGTGGCCGACGCCCACGCTAGTGCTTCTGATTGAAGGTTGCCGAGATGCATGACGTGCATATGGTGGTAAGTGGTGAGAGTGTGTGTGAAGAAGTATACCCGTGCAGGGTGAATTAATATGTTCGAATAGCCGTGTCCTCGGACATGGACTACTTGGAAACTTATGTGGTACATAGACAAGTGAAATGGATACTTAAAAATGCGCAAGATAAGTGTGAGTGCTATGGATGGCCTTCTCGTAGGGACACGAGAGTGAATCCATAGTGGTGTATTGATTTGGTGAATATGTGGACTCGTGTGTGATATCCCACCTCAAAGAAAGTATTTGTATTCGTGGTACAAGTTAGCCAAGAGTCAAAGCTGGCTTGCTGCAATTAAACTCCACAACCCCTTTGTTCACAATGATGCATATGTAGATAGTTCTGATGTAAGTCTTGTTGAGTAACTTTGTACTCACGGTTTCTTAATTTATGTTTTGGAGAGGAGACATTAGTCTCACTATTGGTTCTACACGATGTGTTCGATGTTGACCAGAATAGCTTGGGAATCCCAGACAGAGGTCTGACTCATTTGGTAGGGTCGTTGTAGTTTTTCACGCTCTTCCAGTCATTTTTAGTAGATTTCCGCAGACAGACATGCAACTTCCGCTCGTTGATTGTATGCTCTGAATGTTGGGTCGTGAGACACCCTGCTTGTAACATTATACCATGTTGGCTCATGGGAGCCTTCTAAATAAATGTTATGTTGTATGGTTATGTTGTGATGCCATTGTTGTATCTATGCATATCGGGCATGTCGTGCGTACGTGTGACGTGCAACGGTATGTATGGGATTCGACACCTAGTTGTGTGCCTTTAGTAGTACTATTTACAAGGAAATGGCCCTTTGTGCTTCCACTGAGCCTTGGTAGCTTGCTAGTACTCCGGCCACATTGGTTGACCGGCATGTATCCTTCTTTGTTGTTGTGTTTGTACCTTCGGGGAAATGTCACACGGTGTAATGGAGTCCATTTAGCTTGCTACTACTCGTCTACACTCGTTGTTGACCGACACTGTGACATCCTCAGCTTTTGCTACAATAAACGTAGGTAATTAAGTTACTCCCTCCGTCACAATTTATAAGGCATGCACGTGAATCTAGGGCATTAATTTGACTTATATAAATATTGTTTAACATAAAAATGATATCATTAGAAAATAGAACATCTAAAGTTTCCAATGATATATTTTTTGTAATATATGCCTTTCATTAAGTTGGTCAAATTAACGACCTAGATACACGTGTCAGACTTATAAAGTGAAACAGAGGGAGTACTGTAATCCGGTACTAATGATGCCACGTCACCGTGGTTACTATTGTTAAACTTGCGTCGGGTCAAACCCCGTTCATTTTCGTTGCAAATTTAATTCGTCCGAAAAGTGGATTTAGAAGTTTTGCGAAACTGAAAATAAAAATGTTGGATGGGTTGCAAATATTCCCTAAGAATTTATAAAATTGGAGCGGGCATTTTTGGAAGTATTTTAGAGCCTCTAAATAATTAAAACAGAAACTATTAAAATAGAACACAAAGTAATTAAAAAAACCCCAACCTGGGCCGGCCCCAGCCAACCCAGCCCACGCCAGCCCAACCACCCCTAGGGGTATTTAAACCCCTGCCCAACCCTAGCCCCGAGCGCCAACATCCCACTCCTCCCACACCCCGCCACCAGGGAGCCACGTGGGGGCTGTTTCCCTCGTCCCACCAGCCCCACGTTACCCCTTCCTTGCGCCCGCCTCTCCTCCCCACGACCGAAACCCCTCACTCTCCCTACCGTTCCCCAGCATCAGGCGGCGCTACCACCAGCCGGCCACAACCATCGAGCCTCGGTGCCACCTGCGCCGACCAGCCCTTGTGCCTGCGGCGGTCGAGCCCCCCACCGCCGAGCTCCTCCATCGCCCTCAACTCCCTCCGGCCACCACGACGCAGGTCCACCCGACCTCCCCACCGTCGCCAGCCACCGCACCTCCCCCACGCCCACTTCCCTCATCTACAGGCTCGCGGTGATCCCCCGTGGCTCCTCCCACTGCCTCTCCTCCCCGTGCTCCGGCCGCACAGCACCACACCGTCGTAGCCCGCTCGCCCCTCACCGCGTCAGCCCCGCGCCCCGGGCCCCTTCCTGCCGCTGTTGGCCACCAGGGCCTCGCTCCCTCCCTCGGCCGCACCGGATTTGGCCGCAAGCGCCGTTTGCCCAGCGTGTCGTGTCCCTGGCCTCGCCGTGGACGATCTGGTTATTGGGGATTAACCTCCCCCACTAACCCCCCCTTTTTTGGTGAGAATGACCGAGGGAGCCCAGGACCCCCCTCTAAACTGCTAAAAAATGATGATAATAATAAAAAAAATTAAAAATAATAATTAATTAGTTATATTAAGTAATTAATTAGTTAATTAATTGAAGAGATGATTAAGTATTAATTAGACTAGTTAATTACTCTGTTAATTAGTTAATAATGTTTTTAGATCAAATAGAAAAATTAATTAAAAGCTGTTAATTAATTCTGCTAATTAATTAACCTAAATAGTATGATAGGTGGGTCCCACCCCACTAAATAACCTGATTAGTATTAGTAAGATCTTAATTAATAAATGTGCCTATGACACATGGGACTCGCTGGTTAGTTTGACCAGCCAAACCCTGTTGACTTCTGATGTCAGCATGACATCATGCTGATGTCATAATTACATTTAATTGATTTACTTTAATCTGTTTTAATTCCAGAATATTAATTAAACTTTGAAAATTAATATAAAATAAATCGTAGCTGAGTTGAAAATATTGTCAACATGAAAGTTGATCAGCAGAACGAGACGAACCCGGATACACTATCCGTTCGTGTGTCCCGCGTCCCTAGCATAGCAAACGTGAAACTTTTCCACCGTTTTTCGTCTAACCAGTAAAAGCCAGAGACCCGGGAAATATCGTGATATTTCCCCTTCCCGTCTATGACGGATAGCAGTGCGTTAGCTCATGCCTAACCCTGCTTTGACATGTCATGCTTAGTGTTGCATCTGTTGGTGTTATTTATTGCTTCTTCCCCCCTCTTCTTACCGGTAGACCCTGAGACTGACACTGCTGCCGGGTACATCTACCCTCCTGACGACAAACCCTTTGCCGCAGAGCAACACGGCAAGCAAACCCCCCTTGATCATTCCTATATCTCTCATTTCTTTCTCCCTCATGCTTGCATTAGAATTTTGCTACTGTTGTAGTTAGCTCCTATATCTAATGCATAGCCTGTTTTGGATGAACTGCTACTTTCAATACCGCACTTTTAAACTGCTTAGTATAGGTGGAGCAGTCTTCCCCTCTGACCTCTTAGTCCAGTCGCCCCGCTTTATTGTTGAGTCTCGATCCCTGATCGACAAGCCAAAATCCGACACAGCACTTGCACCCCCTTAGATGTGCGGCGCTGCAAAGCTATTATCGGGTACCGAGGGTGACACCTCGCGAAGTACTCATGATGATATCTCTGTAGTGCAGGTAGTCGGTCGTGGTTATCGAGGGTGATTCCTCATTCACCACTCCCGACGATGGCTCTATCGTGCAACCCCTCAAGTGTGAGACCCTCGAGGGTGATTCCTCTAAGTCCACCTTGACGGTTACATTGTTCGGAATCCAACGAGGGTGATGCATCGGATTCCCCATGATGTTACAACCACACAGTTACTTGACCGTGATACTGGGATCATTGATGAATAAATGTTAGGCGGGTGGATTCCTGCGTGGATGTGTCATGAGTTAATTAAACTGTTAATGGTTTGGGGTATTTGATATGGGTTGGTCGGAGATCTTTTCGCACTAACCGGCTACGCGGGAGAAGTTATGGGTACTCGGCGTCGTGGTATCAGACAAAGCTCTTCAGACATCAGCAATGGAGCGGCACGCTCCCGAGTGGTCCCGAGATGCATCGCGCTTGTATTAAGGAGTGCTAGGACTGACCTCGGCCGCCACGCATCATGCATGAGCGTAGAGGGCAAGTGGGCCCACTAACCCTTTGTGATTAGGATTTAGACCGGCGGACTCGCCTCTCTGTTGAGTCTAGGTGGGGTTGCTACGTGTCGATATTCCGAGGCCGGGCATGACCCAGAAAAGTGTGTCCGGACAGAGTGTTATTGTGTGTGACGGGAAACTTGGCGCACCCCTGCAGGGTTGAAAATTAACTATTCGGATAGCCGTCTCCACGGTTACAGGACGACTTGGAGTTGTGCCCCGATCTTATACAACTACAACTGTTACATAACTAGATTTAGTTGCTCCGGGATTGCTTCCTCACACGGAGTCGAGGGAGGATCTGTGGGCGTGACCTCATTTGATAATGCTGCAACAATATGACTATTAATTGGGTTACCTGTTCTACTCTCGTCTATTGCTGCAAGACCCCTGAAGATGCTAGTCTTTGATAGGACTAGGCCTTCTCTATATTCTCGCATTGCTACAACCAGTCCACATATAAACCCCTCCCTTTGATACTGATGCATACTTAGTATAGTTCTGATGTCAGTCTTGTGAGTACTTTGGATGAGTACTCACCGTTGCTTTGCTCCCCTTTGTCCCCTCGATCCGTTGCTGCGACCACATGATGGAGCCCAGGAGATGGAGTATCCCGCCAAAGATGCCTCCTCCCTCGACGGTGCCTACTACTACGTGGAGGCCGCTGAAGATCAGGAGTAGTTAGGAGGTTCCCAGGGAGGAGGCCTCGCCTTGTTCGATCGTTGCATCTTTTCTGCTAGCCTTCTCTAAGGCACCCCATGTTTAATGTCTGTACTCTAATATTTGTTGCTTTCGCTGACTTGTGTGTTTATCGAGCTTCCGTATTCTAGCCCTCGAGGCCCCTGGCTTGTAATATGAAGCTTGTATGTTTTATTTGTGTCTAGAGTTGTGTTGTGATATCTTCCCATGAGTCCTTGAGTTTGATCATACACGTTTGCATGTATGATTAGCGTACGATTAAATAGAGGGTGTGACAGACACCTGCTTTGCTGGGTTATGTATGCTTGTTCGTGTACGGATGTGCCACTTGGGCTTATAACTAGTCATGTCGACCCGGGTTCTCTGACATATGATTGCTAGCAACACATTCATATACGTGAGCCAAAAGACGCAAATGGTCCCATCCAAGGTAAGGTTGCAGCCGAGTTTACCGTGCATGAGGCCGCAAAGTGATGTGATGTGTTACATGCTGGATTTGTATGGTTAGGATTAGGGTCCCGATAACAACACAAAGATGCATCTTGTCCCCTTCTAGCACTGGGATATAGAAACTTGTCAGGTTGAACCCACTACAACGCACCCCTCTTGCTAAAGAAATATCAAGCTACTTGGCCAAATCAATTAAATAGATTGGAGAGAATTACAAAGCTATGATGATCATGCAAATAAGAACCATAATAATCATATAAGACTCAAGTACTTTTAATGAATAATGTGAACATAAACCTGCAATTCATTGGATCATAACAAACACATCGTACAAAAGAGTTATATCTCATAGATCAATGCGAAGATCTGATGATAATCATATTGAAGATCAAGAGAGGGAGATACTTCTAGGTACTAACTACGGACCCGTAGGTCTATGCTGAACTACTCACACAACATCACGAGGGAAGCAAGGTTGATGAAGAGGCCCTCCGTGAGGGACCCCCTCCTGTAGGGTCCCGGAACGGATCTCTAGATGGGATCGCCATGCAACAGAGACTTGCGGCGACAGAAAAAGTGTTTCCCAATTGTCCTTAGGGTTTTTAGAATATATGTGAATTTATAGACCAAAGAACGGAGGTAGAGGGGCCACAAGGGAGGGACAAGCCATCAGGGCATGCCGACCCCCCTGGTCGCGCCCTGTTGGCTTGTGCCTCCCTTGTGTGGCCTTTGGTCTTCTCCGGAGGCTTCCAGGTATTCTTCTGGTCTAGAAAAATCATAAAAAAGTTTGGGAGCAATTGGACTTTGTTTGGTATTGTAAACCTAAAAATTAAAAAACACATAGAAAACAACAACTAGCACTTGGCATTGGGTCAGTACGTTAGTGCTAAAAGTTAACGTAAATTGGTAAATAATAACCCGAAAAGTATCCTAGAATAATAATATATCATCATGGAACAATTAAAAAATTATGGATATGTTGGAGAGGTATCAAGCAACCCCAAGCTTAATTCCTGCTCGTCCTCGAGCACGTATATGATAAAAAAGAATTTTTGTTGTGACATGCTACCCAATATGTAATCTTTTGCATGTATTCTCATTGAGAAACGATCAATTAACAAACACCAATATAGTAATATTTATATGCACAATCAACAAAAACATCAATCTTTCAAATTATACGATCCCGAAAGAATGTTTACCCCTATTCATCTTATCATATAAGGCATGGCTCCATCTTCACCACATTGATACAAATGTCAAGCACCACCATGTCCAAGTCACACAATTGGATCATAGTTTTAGAATGTGAATCGACTTTCCATTCTTCATGTAATACATGAGCATGAACCATGTACATAGCATAAGGGTGGAATAGAACATGGACTGTAAACCTGAAAATAAAAAAAACACGGAAAACATATACTAGCACTTGGCACTAGGTCAATAGGTTAGTGCTCAAAAATAATATAAATTGGTAAATTATTAACAAAAGTATCCTAGAATGATAATATATAAGCATAGAGCAATAAAAAATTAAAGATACATTGGAGACATATTAGTAACATGCAACCCTCGTCTTGAGCGACTTCAAACAACGAAGGAAACACTTGCACCCAACACGGGCAAGAGGTTTGTCAATCCCCATGGACTAGTTATTTGCAACCAAATGAGATGTGTAGATGATAGTTGATAATTGCAAAATAAAAGGTAGATAAATTCAGGCAGTTAGTTGTAGCGTTTGTAAATGTACAAGTGAATAGACCTGGGGCCTTAGTTTTCCCTAGTGGCATCTCTCATGTAGTAAGCATATGGTGGGTAAAGAAATTACTGTTGGGCAATTGATAGAAGAGTGCATACTTATGCATTATTTATTCATGACAATGGTCATGTGTATATAGGCATCATGTCCATAAGAAAATAAGCCGACTGCTGCCTGCACCTATTACTATTACTCCACCCATCGACCGCTATCCAACATGCATCTAGAGTATTAAGTAAAGCAGAGTAATGCTTGGAGAACGATGACATGATATAGAAAAAGAGAACAAATTTAATATGAATTAAACTCTCATTTATCCTTAGTGGCAACAATACAAAGACGTGTCTTGTCCCCTACTATGTCACTGGGATATAGAGCACCGCCAGATAGAACCCACTACGAAGCACAATTCCCACTAAATAAAGATTAATCTATTTGGTCAAACTAAATCAATAGATCAGAGAGATTTACGAAGATATGATAATCATGCAAATAAGAATCAAATATAGAATTCATAGAAGACACAAATATTTGATTATGGATAATCTGAACATAAACCCATAATTCATCGGATCCCAACAAAAGCACCGCACAAAAGAATTACATCGGATAGATCAAAGCGAAGATGCAATGATCATTGTATTGATGATCAAGAGAGAGAGAGAGGGAGATATACATCTAGGTATTAACTACAGACCTGTATATCGGTGGTGAACTACTCACACATCACCATGGGAGCAACAAGGTTGATGTAGAGGCCCTCCGTGATGGATCCCCCCTCTGGGAGGGCACCGGAACAAGGCTCCAGATGGTCACATGGCGGAACAGAGACTTGTGGCAGTGGAAAAAGTGTTTCGCGGGGCTCTCTAGGGGTTTGGGGATTTTTAGGCATTTATAGGCCACAAAGGGGCATCGGGAGACGCTAAGGGGGCCACCATATAAGAGGGTGCGACCACCCCCCTGGGTGTGCCCTCTTGTGTGGTGGCTCCCTCGCGATCCCCTGTCCTCCTGTCGAAGCTTCCAGGTCTTCTTTTGGTCCAGAAAAAAATCATCAAAACTTTACGGGGCAATTGGACTTCGTTTGGTACTGTAAACATAAATAGCCAAAAACATGTAGAAAAGAGCAATTGACACTTGGCACTGGGTTAATAGGTTAGTGCTTAGAAATAATATGAATTGGTAAACAAATGCCCAAAAAGTATCCTAGGGTGATAATACTATAGCATGGAACAAAAAAAATTATACATACAAAGTATCCTAGGGTGATAATACTATAGCATGGAACAAAAAAAATTATACATACTTTTGAGACGTATCACAATACCTCCCTTGGAGGAGAGGCAAGGGTTGTCCACGCCCCCCTATATAAATAGAGAGGAGGCGCAAGGGGCGGTCCTGTTGGAATTATGCCCTAGAGGCAATAATAAATGTATAGTTATTATTATAATTCCTGTATCAAGATAATAGTTTATTATCCATGCTATAATTGTATTGAATGAAGACTCATTTACATGTGTGGATACATAGACAAAACACCGTCCCTAGCATGCCTCTAGTTGGCTAGCCAGTTGATCGATGATAGTCAGTGTCTTCTGATTATGAACAAGGTATTGTTGCTTGATAACTGGATCACGTCATTGGGAGAATCACGTGATGGACTAGACCCAAACTAATAGATGTAGCATGTTGATCGTGTCATTTTGTTGCTACTGTTTTCTGCATGTCAATTATTTATTCCTATGACCATGAGATCATATAACTCACTGACACCGGAGGAATGCTTTGTGTGTATCAAACGTTGCAACGTAACTGGGTGACTATAAAGATGCTCTACAGGTATCTCCGAAGGTGTTAGTTGAGTTAGTATGGATCAAGACTGGGATTTGTCACTCCGTGTGACGGAGAGGTATCTCAGGGCCCACTCGGTAATACAACATCACACACAAGCCTTGCAAGCAATGTGACTTAGTGTAAGTTGCGGGATCTTGTATTACGGAACGAGTAAAGATACTTGCCGGTAAACGAGATTGAAATAGGTATGCGGATACTGACGATCGAATCTCGAGCAAGTAACATACCGAAGGACAAAGGGAATGACATACGGGATTATACGAATCCTTGGTACTGAGGTTCAAACGATAAGATCTTCGTAGAATATGTAGGATCCAATATGGGCATCCAGGTCCCGCTATTGGATATTGACCGAGGAGTCTCTCGGGTCATGTCTACATAGTTCTCGAACCCGCAGGGTCTGCACACTTAAGGTTCGACGTTGTTTTATGCGTATTTGAGTTATATGGTTGGTACCGAATGTTCTTCGGAGTCCCGGATGAGATCACGGATGTCACGAGGGTTTCCGGAATGGTCCGGAAACGAAGATTGATATATAGGATGACCTCATTTGATTACCGGAAGGTTTTCGGAGTTACCGGGAATGTACCGGGAATGACGAATGGGTTCCGGGAGTTCACCGGGGGGGCAACCCACCCCGGGGAAGCCCATCGGCTTTGGGGAGAAACACCAGCCCTTAGTGGGCTGGTGGGACAGCCCCAAGGGGGCCTATGCGCCAAGAAAAAGAAATCAAAGGAAAAGAAAAAAAAAGAGGGAGGAAGTGGGAAGGGAGGGGGACTCCTCCCACCAAACCAAGTCCAACTCGGTTTGGGGGGGGGGAGTCCTCCCCCCCTTGGCTCGGCCGATCCCTTGAGGGTCCCTTGGACCCCAAGGCAAGGTCCCCCTCCCTCCTCCTATATATATGGAGCAATTAGGGCTGATTTGAGACGACTTTCTCACGGCTGCCCGACCACATACCTCCATTGTTTTTCCTCTAGATCGCGTTTCTGCGGAGCTCGGGCGGAGCCCTGCTGAGACAAGATCATCACCAACCTCCGGAGCGCCGTCACGCTGCCGGAGAACTCCTCTACCTCTCTGTCTCTCTTGCTGGATCAAGAAGGCCGAGATCATCGTCGAGCTGTACGTGTGCTGAACGCGGAGGTGTCGTCCGTTCGGTACTAGATCGTGGGACTGATCGCGGGATTGTTCGCGGGGCGGATCGAGGGACGTGAGGACGTTCCACTACATCAACCACGTTCTCTAACGCTTCTGCTGTACGATCTACAAGGGTACGTAGATCACTCATCCCCTCTCGTAGATGGACATCACCATGATAGGTCTTCGTGCGCGTAGGAAAATTTTTGTTTCCCATGCGACGTTCCCCAACAGTGGCATCATGAGCTAGGTTCATGCGTAGATGTCTTCTCGAGTAGAACACAAAAGTTTTTGTGGGCGGTGATGTGCGTTTTCCTGCCCTTCTTAGTCTTTTCTTGATTCCGCGGTATTGTTGGATTGAAGCGGCTTGGACCGACATTACTCGTACGCTTACGAGAGACTGGTTTCATCGTTACGAGTAACCCCCTTTGCTCAAAGATGACTGGCAAGTGACGGTTTCTCCAACTTTAGTTGAATCGGATTTGACCGAGGAGGTCCTTGGATGAGGTTAAATAGCAACTCATATATCTCCGTTGTGGTGTTTGCGTAAGTAAGATGCGATCCTACTAGATACCCTTGGTCACCACGTAAAACATGCAACAACAAAATTAGAGGACGTCTAACTTGTTTTTTCAGGGTATGATTGTGATGTGATATGGCCAACGATGTGATGTGATATATTGGATGTATGAGATGATCATGTTGTAATAGAAATATCGACTTGCACGTCGATGGTACGGCAACCGGCAGGAGCCATAGGGTTGTCTTTATACTAAAATATGTGCTTGCAGATGCGTTTACTATTTTGCTAGGATGTAGCTTTAGTAGTAATAGCATGAGTAGCACGACAACCTGGATGGCAACACGTTGATGGATGATCATGGTGTGGCGCCGGTGACAAGAAGATCGTGCCGGTGCTTTGGTGATGGAGATCAAGAAGCACGTGATGATGGCCATATCATGTCACTTATGAATTGCATGTGATGTTAATCCTTTTATGCACCTTATTTTTCTTAGAACAACGGTAGCATTATGAGGTGATCTCTCACTAAAATTTCAAGACGAAATTGTGTTCTCCCCGACTGTGCACCGTTGCTACAGTTCGTCGTTTCGAGACACCACGTGATGATCGGGTGTGATAGACTCAACATTCACATACAACGGGTGCAAAACAGTTGCGCACGCGGAACACTCGGGTTAAGCTTGACGAGCCTGGCATGTGCAGACATGGCCTCGGAACACATGAGACCGAAAGGTCGATCATGAATCATATAGTTGATATGATAAGCATAGGGATGCTTACCACTGAAACTACTCTCGACTCACGTGATGATCGGACTTGGGATAGTGTAAGTGGATCATGAACCACTCAAATGACTAGAGAGATGTACTTTTTGAGTGGGAGTTTAGCATATAATTTGATTAAGTTGAACTCTAATTATCTTGAACATAGTCTAAGTCCACTTTGAATATATTTGTGTTGTAGATCATGGCTCACGCGACAGTCATCCTGAATTTTAATACGTTCCTAGAGAAAGCTAAGTTGAAAGATGACGGAAGCAACTTTGTAGACTGGGCTCGTAATCTTAAGCTAATCTTACAAGCTGGGAAGAAGGATTATGTCCTTAATGCTGCGCTAGGAGATGAACCACCCGCTACGGCTGATCAGGATGTTAAGAACGCTTGGTTAGCACGTAAGGAGGACTACTCAATAGTTCAATGTGCAGTCTTGTATGGCTTAGAACCGGGACTTCAACGTCGCTTTGAGAGTCATGGAGCATTTGAGATGTTTCAGGAGTTGGAGTTTATCTTTCAGAAGAACGCCCGGATCGAGAGGTATGAGACCTCCGATAAATTCTATGCTTGCAAGATGGAGGAAAACTCGTCTGTCAGTGAACATGTGCTCAAAATGTCTGGGTACTCAAACCGTCTAGCTGAACTGGGGATTGAACTCCCGCAAGAAGCTATCACTGACAGAATCCTTCAATCACTGCCGCCAAGCTATAAAGGCTTTGTGTTGAACTACAACATGCAAGGGATGAAGAAGTCTCCCGGCGAGTTGTTTGCGATGCTGAAAGTCGCAGAGTCTGAACTCCGTAAAGAGCATCAAGTGTTGATGGTAAGCAAGACCACTAGTTTCAAGAGAAACGGCAAAGGCAAGAAGGGCAATTCGAAGAAGAGCGGCAAGCCTGTTGCCAATCCGCCGAAGAAACCCAAGGCTGGACCTAAGCCTGAAACAGAGTGCTTCTATTGCAAGGGTATGGGTCACTGGAAGCGCAATTGCCCCAAGTATCTGGCAGATAAGAAGGCGGGCAAAGAAAAATCAGGTATATTTGATATACATGTTATTGATGTGTACTTAACCGGCTCTCGTAGTAGTGCCTGGGTATTTGATACCGGTTCTGTTGCTCATATTTGCAACTCGAAACAGGAACTGCGGAATAGACGAAGGCTGGCGAAAGACGAAGTGACGATGCGCGTAGGAAACGGTTCCAAGGTTGATGCAATCGCCGTCGGCACAGTGTCACCTCAGCTACCATCGGGATTAGTGATGAACTTAAATCATTGTTATTTAGTGCCTGCGTTGAGCATGAACATTATATCTGGATCTTGTTTATTGCGAGACGGTTACTCTTTTAAGTCTGAGAATAATGGTTGTTCTATTTCTATGAGTAACATCTTTTATGGTCATGCACCGAATGTGAGAGGATTGTTCATATTGAATCTTGATAGCGATACGCATATACATAACATTGAGACCAAAAGAGTTGGAGTAAACAATGATAGCGCCATATTTTTGTGGCACTGCCGCTTAGGTCATATTGGTGTAAAGCGCATGAAGAAACTCCATGCTGATGGACTTTTGGAGTCACTTGACTTTGATTCACTTGACACGTGCGAACCATGCCTCATGGGCAAGATGGCTAAGACTCCGTTCTCCAGAACAATGGAGCGTGCAAGTGACTTGTTGGAAATCATACATACCGATGTGTGTGGTCCAATGAGCGTGGAGGCACACGGCGGATATCGTTATTTTCTCACCTTCACTGACGATTTAAGTAGATATGGTTATGTCTACTTGATGAAGCACAAGTCTGAAACATTTGAAAAGTTCAAGAAATTTCAGAGTGAAGTGGAAAATCATCATAACAAGAAGATCAAGTTCCTACGGTCTGATCGTGGGGGTGAATATCTGAGTTTCGAGTTTGGTGCTCACTTAAGACAATGTGGAATTGTTTCGCAATTAACACCGCCTGGAACACCACAGCGTAATGGTGTGTCCGAACGTCGTAATCGTACTTTGTTAGAGATGGTGCGATCTATGATGTCTCTTACTTATTTGCCGTTATCATTTTGGGGTTATGCATTAGAAATAGCTGCATTCACTTTAAATAGGGCACCATCAAAATCCGTTGAGACGACACCATACGAACTGTGGTATGGCAAAAGGCCAAAGTTGTCATTTCTTAAAGTTTGGGGATGTGATGCTTATGTGAAAAAGCTTCAGCCTGAAAAGCTGGAACCCAAAGCGGAAAAGTGCGTCTTCATAGGTTACCCAAAAGAGACAGTTGGGTACACCTTCTATCTCAAATCCGAGGGCAAAGTGTTTGTTGCTAAAAACGGAGCTTTTCTCGAGAAGGAGTTTCTCTCGAGAGAATTGAGTGGGAGGAAGATAGAACTTGACGAGGTTGTCGAACCTTTCATCCCTCTGGATGGTGGCGCAGGGCAAGGGGAAACCTCTGTCGTTGCGACGCCGGTTGAGGAGGAAGTTAATGATGATGATCATGAAACTCCAGTTCAAGTTTCTGTTGAACCACGCAGGTCGACGAGATCACGCGTTGCTCCAGAGTGGTACGGTAATCCCGTCTTATCAATCATGTTGTTAGACAACAATGAACCTGCAAATTACGAGGAAGCAATGGTGGGCCCAGATTCCAACAAATGGCTAGAAGCCATGAAATCCGAGATAGGATCCATGTATGAGAACAAAGTGTGGACTTTGGAGATACTACCTGAGGGCCGCAAGGCTATTCAGAACAAAATGGATCTTTAAGAAGAAGACGGACGCTGACGGTAATGTGACCGTTTATAAAGCTCGACTTGTGGCAAAGGGTTTTTCACAAGTTCCAGGAGTTGACTACGATGAGACTTTCTCACCCGTAGCGATGCTTAAGTCCGTCAGAATCATGTTAGCAATAGCTGCATTTTTCGATTATGAAATTTGGTAGATGGATGTCAAAACGGCGTTCCTTAACGGTTTCCTTAAGGAAGAGTTGTATATGATGCAACCCGAAGGTTTTGTCGATCCTAAAAATGCTGACAAGGTGTGCAAACTCCAGCGATCCATTTATGGACTGGTGCAAGCATCTCGGAGTTGGAACAAACGCTTTGATGAGGTGATCAAAGCATTTGGGTTTATACAAGTGGTTGGAGAATCTTGTATTTACAAGAAAGTGAGTGGGAGCTTTGTGGCGTTTCTAATATTATATGTGGATGACATATTACTGATTGGAAACAACGTATAGCTTTTGGAGAGCATAAAAGGTTGCTTGAATAAAAGTTTCTCTATGAAGGACCTAGGAGAAGCTGCTTACATTCTAGGCATTAAGATCTATAGGGATAGATCAAAACGCCTGATAGGACTTTCACAAAGCACATACCTTGATAAAGTTTTGAAGAGGTTCAAAATGGAACAGTCCAAGAAAGGGTTCTTGCCAGTGTTACAAGGTACGAGATTGAGTAAGACTCAGTGCCCAGCAACTGATGAAGATAAAGAGCATATGCGCTCCGTCCCCTATGCTTCAGCCATAGGTTCTATCATGTATGCGATGCTGTGCACTAGACCGGATGTTAGCCTGGCCATAAGTATGGCAGGTAGGTTCCAGAGTAATCCAGGAATGGATCACTGGACAGTGGTCAAGAATATCCTAAAGTACCTTAAAAGGACTAAGGAGATGTTTCTCGTGTATGGAGGTGACGAAGAGCTCGCGTAAAAGGTTACGTCGATGCAAGCTTTGACACAGATCCGGACGACTCTAAGTCGCAAACCGGATACGTATTTATTCTTAATGGGGGTGCAGTAAGCTGGTGCAGTTCCAAGAAAAGCGTCGTAGCAGATTCTACATGTGAAGCGGAGTACATGGCTACCTCGGAGGCGGCTAAGGAAGGTGTCTCGATGAAGCAGTTCATGACGGATCTTGGAGTGGTGCCAAGTGCACTGGATCCAATAACCTTGTTTTGTGACAACACTGGTGACATTGCCTTGGCAAAGGAGCCAAGGTTTCACAAGAAGACCAGACACATCAAACGACGCTTCAACCTCATCCGCGACTACGTCGAGGAGGAGGACGTAAATATATGCAAAGTGCACACGGATCTGAATGTAGCAGACCCGCTGACTAAACCTCTTCCACGGCCAAAACATGATCGACACCAGAACTGTATGGGTGTTAGATTTATTACAATGTAATTCACATGGTGATGTGAGGGCTAGATTATTGACTCTAGTGAAAGTGGGAGATTGTTGGAATTATGCCCTAGAGGCAATAATAAATGTATAGTTATTATTATAATTCCTGTATCAAGATAATAGTTTATTATCCATGCTATAATTGTATTGAATGAAGACTCATTTACATGTGTGGATACATAGACAAAAAACCGTCCCTAGCATGCCTCTAGTTGGCTAGCCAGTTGATCGATGATAGTCAGTGTCTTCTGATTATGAACAAGGTGTTGTTGCTTGATAACTGGATCACGTCATTGGGAGAATCACGTGATGGACTAGACCCAAACTAATAGACGTAGCATGTTGATCGTGTCATTTTGTTGCTACTGTTTTCTGCATGTCAAGTATTTATTCCTATGACCATGAGATCATATAACTCACTGACACCGGAGGAATGCTTTGTGTGTATCAAACGTCGCAACGTAACTGGGTGACTATAAAGATGCTCTACAGGTATCTCCGAAGGTGTTAGTTGAGTTAGTATGGATCAAGACTGGGATTTGTCACTCCGTGTGACGGAGAGGTATCTCAGGGCCCACTCGGTATTACGACATCACACACAAGCCTTCCAAGCAATGTGACTTAGTGTAAGTTGCGGGATCTTGTATTACGGAACGAGTAAAGAGACTTGCCGGTAAACGAGATTGAAATAGGTATGCGGATACTGACGATCGAATCTCGAGCAAGTAACATACCGAAGGACAAAGGGAATGACATACGGGATTATACGAATCCTTGGCACTGAGGTTCAAACGATAAGATCTTCGTAGAATATGTAGGATCCAATATGGGCATCCAGGTCCCGCTATTGGATATTGACCGAGGAGTCTCTCGGGTCATGTCTACATAGTTCTCGAACCCCCAGGGTCTGCACACTTAAGGTTCGACGTTGTTTTATGCATATTTGAGTTATATGGTTGGTTACCGAATGTTGTTCGGAGTCCCGGATGAGATCACGGACGTCACGAGGGTTTCCGGAATGGTCCGGAAACGAAGATTGATATATAGGATGACCTCATTTGATTACCGGAAGGTTTTCGGAGTTACCGGGAATGTACCGGGAATGACGAATGGGTTCCGGGAGTTCACCGGGGGGGAAACCCACCCCGGGGAAGCCCATAGGCTTTGGGGAGACACACCAGCCCTTAGTGGGCTGGTGGGACAGCCCCAAGGGGGCCTATGCGCCAAGAAAAAGAAATCAAAGGAAAAGAAAAAAAAAAGAGGGAGGAAGTGGGAAGGGAGGGGGACTCTTCCCACCAAACCAAGTCCAACTCGGTTTGGGGGGGGGTCCTCCCCCCCATGGCTCGGCCGACCCCTTGAGGGTCCCTTGGACCCCAAGGCAAGGTCCCCCTCCCTCCTCATATATATATGGAGCAATTAGGGCTCATTTGAGACGACTTTCTCACGGCTGCCCGACCACATACCTCCATAGTTTTTCCTCTAGATCGCGTTTCTGCGGAGCTCGGGCGGAGCCCTGCTGAGACAAGATCATCACCAACCTCCGGAGAACCGTCACGCTGCCGGAGAACTCCTCTACCTCTCCGTCTCTCTTGCTGGATCAAGAAGGCCGAGATCATCGTCGAGCTGTACGTGTGCTGAACGCGGAGGTGCCGTCCGTTCGGTACTAGATCGTGGGACTGATCGCGGGATTGTTCGCGGGGCGGATCGAGGGAC
Source organism: Hordeum vulgare subsp. vulgare (assembly GCF_904849725.1). NCBI lineage: Eukaryota > Viridiplantae > Streptophyta > Magnoliopsida > Poales > Poaceae > Hordeum > Hordeum vulgare. The sequence continues at coordinate 212,994,137 of NC_058519.1, read as the reverse complement.
GTGAGGACGTTCCACTACATCAACCGCGTTCTCTAACGCTTCTGCTGTACGATCTACAAGGGTACGTAGATCACTCATCCCCTCTCGTAGATGGACATCACCATGATAGGTCTTCGTGCGCGTAGGAAAATTTTTGTTTCCCATGCGACGTTCCCCAACAGGTCCATCCCGTCACCATGATGTCTGCCCTCTTCCTCTCTCTCCACTTCTAGTTTGTGTAGTGCTTGGCGAAGCCATACCAGAGTTCCGCCACCATCACCACCACCACCACCACCATTCCATCGTGTTGGATCAGATGGCATCTACCTCTTCTCCCTTGCTTGCTGGATCAAGGAGGAGGAGACGTCACCGAGCCATATGTGTGCTAAACTTCAAGGTGTCGCATGTGTTGTGCTTTAATTGGATTGGATCACAACACGAGTACAACAACGCCAACCATGATCTCTAGATCATTAATGCTTTTGGTCTACAAGGTTATTTATACACCACTACCTTTTGTTCCTATGCATCTTCAATGATAGATCTTGGGTGTTCATAGGATTTTTTTTGTTTTCTACACTTTGTTCCCCAACAGTGGAATCATGAGCTAGGTCTATGCGTAGATGATATGCACGAGCAGAACAGAAAGAAGTTGTGGGCGCTGATCTTTAGATTGCTTACCTCTATTTGTTATTTTGGATTCGACGGTATTGTGGGATGAAGCATCTCGTACCCACTTTACTTATCCTCACACAAGAGACAGGTTCGAGTGACACACATGCAACTTGTACTGCATAAAGTGGTTGGCAGGTGTATGTCTCTCCTTCTTTAGTTGAATTCAATTTGACAATAGAGGTCCTTGTAGAAGGTTAAAGGCAACTTGAATATCATCGTTGTGGATTTGCGTAGGTAAGAATAATTCTTTCTAGTTGCCCAACATACCACATAAAATTTGCAACAAAAAAGTAGAGGACATCTTACTTTTTTGCAGGGCATGTTGTGATATGATATGGCCAAGACAAGATTTTATATACATTGATGTATGAGATGATCATGTTTTTTAGTAGTCTTCATGGCTTTCATGTCTATGAGCATGACAACTGATAGGATCCATAGGGTTGTTATTTATTGTATGACAAGGGTGTAAATCATTTAATTCTATGCAATTGCTTTACTTTATCGCTTTATGATAACCCAAAAATATAGGGATCAATTGTAACCTTTCTCCATAAGTAAGAGTGTTGAACCCAACGAGGATCTAAAGGTAGAATTAATGATCTCTCAAGTTCTGTCGACCACTGATACAACTCTACGCACGCTAACGCTTACTTTTCCTACAACAAGAATTAAACTACTTTACAAGAATAAAACAAGAAGTACTTAGCTAGAATAAAACTATGAATAATTTGCAAGATAATATAAGTTAGTTGTTTAGTAGAAAGCTTTTGTAACACAAGAGAAAGATTTGTCCCTAGGCAATTGGTAACTAGATCATAATCATTATTGCAATTTTATATCAGGGAGAGGAATAAGCTAACATACTTCCATTACTTGGATCATATGCACTTATGATTGGAACTCTGCACGCATCCGCAACTACTAAGGATCATTATGGTAAAACCCAACCATATCATTAAATAACAATTCCTCTTTACTCCCATATGCAACAAGGCCCTTACTCGGGTTTTTGTTTCACCACTCACACAACCCACTATAAGCGTATTATGAACGTATTGCAACACCCTACAATGGTAATTCAACACACTTGTGCAACATGGAGGGAACCATAGGACAACACCAAAATAAAACATACAACACATACCAATCACGGTCATCAATCAACCCATAGGAAAAAATGAATCTACTCAAACATCACAGGATGGAAACATACCATTGGATAACAATATGTAGCATTAAGCACCATGTTTAAGTACAGATTACCTTGGGTATAAGAGGTGTTACCCCACTGCATAGATGGGGAGAGATTTTGTGTTGACGTCGGTGACGTCGTGGGTGTATATCGCCGTCACGATGGTCCCCCCGGAGGCGCTCTGGTGCCACCGAGAGAGAAGGGAAGAGAGCTCCCCCTCCTTCTTCTTCTTGATTGGCCTCCATAGTATATGGGAGAGAGTTACTCTCTCATCCATGGCCTCCATGGCTCCAGGAGGGGAGGAGCCCCTCTAAGATTGGATCTCTCTCTTTATTTCTCCTCTGTTAAGTCTATCAGGTTTTTGGCGTTTCACCGTTTCTTATATTCTCAGAGATCCATGATTCCAATTAGCCTAACATTTTGAGGGGGCTTTTCTTGGGAAATTATATTTCTTGCACCGAAGGAAGGGCTCCAACCAACTTACGAGGGAGTCATAAGGCAACATGGCGCACCCATACCCCCTTGGCGCATCGGGTTGCCTCGTGACCACCTCGGACACCGTCTTGCATTGATTTTTCTTCCCAAAAATCACATATATTCCAAAATATTTTATCACATTTTGCTTTCATTGGATTTTCTTCAAAACATGCAAAAAAACAGGAGCTGGAACTGGGCACTGGATCAATATGTTAGTCCAAGAAAATCATGCAAATTATTGCCAAAAGTATAGAAAGTTGTAAAAAATGGCATGAAACATTCAGAAAATATAGATATAACGAAGACGTATCGGCATCCCCTAGATTAATTCTTATTCGTCCTCAAGTAGGTAAATGATCCAAAGATAACCTTTGATGTGGAATCCTACCTAACATAATCTTGAACAAATATCTAACCATGGCATGAATATTAAGATACAAGTGATACAAGGCAATATTCTATTGTTTGATATAAATACATCAATACTCAGACATACCAACAAATAATCGTGTCCTTCAAAATAATAATGCTAAAGAACTCTATCCCTACAAAATCATATAGTCTATCATGCTTAGTCTTCCTAGCATAAAGTACCAATCATGAGCAAGAAATTATTCTTGCTATGTATAACTGCATTGAGATGTTTTTGGACTAGGAACTGCATTAAAATTTTCCCCGAAGAGGAGAGGAGATGCAACATAGTAGATATAAGTATTTCCCTTGGTGAGAACCAAGGTTACAGAAACAAAAGGAGAACCACTCAAGTTCTCATCTTCAGCACCTACACACAAAAGAGCACAGACTCGAAACCAACGCGGGCAAGAGGGTTGTCAAGCCCCTTGAACTCGTTATTTGCATGCAGTAAGTAGTGATAGATAGATAATAAAAATGTAAAATAAAATAACAGAGATGGCGCTCCAACCACTCATCTCGTCGGCGGTAGACTCCATGGTGATCTCGGCTTCTAGCCATTAATCTGCATAGTCTGTCCACTCATACTCTTGGGCGTGCGTTTCTGCATTTGGGTATACTAATCTCGGTGGGTTCAGACACTGGCTACACGCTAGATCTAGATTTCTCTCCGTGCAGCTTTTGCGGATGATGTTTTCTATCACTCTGGTCTCTCGGTGCATCCTATGGATAATCGATGGTTCTTTGTCATGGTGGTCCCTTTTAGTCGACATGATTTCCGCGTGATAGAAGCTTTTGTGGCGCCTGCCTTGGAGGCGGCAATCGGCGGTTCAACCATTGATCTGATGGTTGAATGTATCAAGGACAAGATCTTCTCCTTTAGGGTTTCTTGCAAGCAGGTTGGTTTTCACATTCTGGATTTAGGTTCTTTCCATTTCTCTCATTTCAAGTGCTTTTTTCATCTATGGGGTAATGGTGGACCGAATTTGTGGCGTGAGTTCAAAATTTGGAGAAAGCAATGTTATGCTAAATGGATCTTAGTTAGCCCCTCCAAAAGGTAGTCTGCATTGGGTCTGATGGTAGTCCATTCCAGACGAGTGACGTTTGCCATTAAATCTGGATCATCTATTCGTAAAAAGTTATCCTTTGCAACACTTCAACAATATGAAGTTTGTAACAATATCGATGCCCTGCTTCTCAGGATAACATTGTTGCTTTGCAATATGCGGGTACAATCTGCCCCTCCTCCCCGCGTGAACGTGTTATCATTCATCCCTCGCGGCCGGTGGACCTCCACCAGACTGTCACCTCGCCGTACATTACCTTTGGTACGTTGCCGCAACCTCTTCCGCCATCCCCGAGACCTTCTACTTTGGTTGATTCGGTGCGCGGAAATTCAAGAGTTTCAAACCCTCAAGGCTCGCAACTATATACTCTTTGGACCTCGTCGACCCATCGTAGTGTCCGGTTTTAGTGCAAACGGCCCGCATGCTAGATGAGCCCTCTTCACCAGTTACTCCTTGTGGGCCGGCCGAACCAACTCTTGATTGTGGGCCTCCAATCCCCTCTTCACAGGAAGCAATATCAAATTTGAGGAGATGGTCACTAACATGGTGTCCCAAGTCTCTATCTGTACGTTATGCTCATAGCCGGGCCACTTATCTGTTCATTTGTGGGGACCCCGACTTACAAGTCGAGATCGCCGAATGAACATGCTCAGTGGTCCAGAGATCAATGCTCACCCAACACACATATACTGAATAATAAGAGTCTTACATCCAAGTACCGAATTATTACATCACATGAGCGAACGGTCAAGTTCACAAGGCTGGGCCTAAGGCTAAATCATACTCATACAACTAATAGCGGAAATCATAGGGGCTAAGTGGGTGCCCATGCCATCAAGCCTACACCGACAGGCATTCTGACTTGGAAGCGTCCTAGTTCGCAGGGGCGTCACCGAAGATGTACTCGTCTCCAAACTCCGCTCCTTCCATGTCTGGTCAATAATATAACAAGTGGAAAGCCAATGAGTACTTTTGAATGTACTCGCAAAAAGCCCATGATATGAACAATGAAACTGAAGGATAACAATAACATGCATCTTTGGTGGAATTCATCTTGGTGGAATGATCATGAATATGCATCAAGTTAAAGAATTACTTTTGAAGAACAGGTTACAGATATCAATATATCTGTCGAGGGCTGAACCATCCGGGTTCACCCTATATGCCAAGTCACCAAACTTGGTCATATCATCACTTTTATATTAACTCCATTTACCACAACTCACACACACTTGGTTTATGCGGAAACGACTGGACGTAGTTTAAGCAGGATTACCCAACTGTCCTTGACCGTGGACATGGCTATTCGAATAGCTTTACACTCTGCAAAGGTAGTACGCTGGATCCACGAGATCCGGGAAAATTCCAGGTCATCCACGACTCACGGTATATAACATACCCGAGGTAAGTACCCGATCAATGCCTTTCCCCTGACGATACTAGACAAAGAGGTCCACTCGATTGGTACCCAGCCCACATGTTGTACGTCTTACGAGCACCGACTCTGGATAGTATCAACCATGCGGGGACCAACGGTGTGCCTGGAACTCATAAAAATGGTATAGTCGCCCTACCTGGCACGACCCCATCACGAGAGTGACCACACATCACTCCCTCCGCTAGTAATGTGGCTCTTTGCTAGCATCCACCATAGTAATCAACATAGCCCCATCCCATAAGGGTTAACGTGGTCGTACATGTAAGTTTGGGACAGTCGACACATCATAAATCTATTCCCATTTCCGAAACCATACTCACACAAATACCCGGTGCACCACTTCACCGAAAGTGGCCACCTAACTCATCATCACCCTCGGGCATAAGTGGCACCCGACGGGGTGTTCATAAGTCTTTGATTTACCAACAACATTCCCATGCTATTTATTCTAGCATTACTTGTCATCATGATAATAGCATGATCCTCAAAAGGGTAGGGTCAAGCTCAATGTGTGTGCTCCGGAGGAGCCATTAGTAACATCACCTTAGTGATTTACCAGCACTTATGATCATATGCAACGAAAATACTTGCTATCTTAACATGCAATATAACATATGCTCAGTCATGGTCAAAGGGCTGCTTGCCTTGGTCAGCTAGGTATCCTGCGTCTTCGAGGTCTTCCGCTCTGATTCCCTCGTCACACGGATTTTCTATCACCGTCAAAAGAATAAATAAGAAATAGCTCACTCAAAAATAGATCACAAAGTCATTTTAAAAATGTTATTTATTACTGATAAATCTAAGTTGTCATTTTGAAAAATATTTGCCTCAGATTCCAATGAAGGAACATTTTCAAAATCAACCAAACAGAAGCAAAACTATTCCAATTTAGTCCTTTTTATTATTGTAAAACAGAATAGTTGTTGAAGAATTCATCCAATGGTCTCATTAAATACTACATATTTAGAAGAATAACAGTGGAAAAATTATATTTTTACACTGGTTAAATAGTTTTATAAAAAATCTTTGAAATCAGATTTTAAAAACAAAAGAAAAATGGGCTAAGTCCTTGGACTGGCTCGGCCTGGAACTGGGCTGGCCCAAGGCCAGCCAACAGCCTGCCCAGGCGCGCGCGCCGTCAGGTTTGAACCTGACGTGCGGGGCCCTGCGATCAGTGGCTGCGGGCAGCGAGGGGGAGGGAGCTGGGCCACCGACAGGTAGGGCACACCTGTCGGGGTCGTCTCCTACCTCTGGCCAGAGAGGAGGAGGAGCACGCCGGCGAGGCTGCCGACGTTATCAAGCCCCAACGAGGATAGAAGTGGGTTCGGCATGACGCCGCCTACCTGCTGGTGGTCGGAACAACGACGGAGAGGCACGGGTTCGCTGGCGACGAGGAGACCGCGGCGGAGGAGTTTCGGGAGGTGGTAGAGAGGGTGGCTAGGGGCACGTAAATGCTTGGGAAACTTGGGGGAAAGCTTCATGAGGTCGAGGGGATCAATTTGGTGGGTCGAGGAGTGCAGGACCCGTCGTGTAGCCGGAGATCGACCGGAGCTCCGAGGCGGAGGGGCCTCGGTCGATCTAGAGCACCGGGGTTCTGCTGGCTTGCTGGGGTGGCTAGGGAGGTGCTAGTGGTCGTGGCAAAGCCGGCTGAGGGGTGCTGGAGCGAGGGGGAGGGTGATACGTCCATTTTGCATCATGCTTTCATGTTGATATTTATCGCTTTTTGGGCTGTTATTTCACTTCACGGTACAATACTTATGCCTTTCCTCTCTTATTATGCAAGTTTTACATGAAGAGGGAGAATGCCGGGAGCTGGAATTCTGGCCTGAAAAATGAGCAAGTTTGAGACGCCTATTCTGCGCAACTCCAAAAGCCGTGAAAATCAACGTGGATTTATCTTGGGATTTATAAAAAATACTAGGCCGAAGAAGTGCGAGAGGGGCGCCAGCAGGTGGCCACAAGCCTGCTAGGCGCGGCCACCCCCTGGCCGCGCCTAGGGCGCTTGTGGGCTCCCTGCTAGCCCACTTGCCCCTATCTTTTGCTATAAGAAGGGTTTCGGTTTGGAAAAAATCAAGAGGAGGCTTTCCGGAGGATTCGCCGCCGTCACGAGGTGGAACTTGAGCAGAACCAATCTAGAGCTCCGGCAGGACGATCCTGCCGGGGAAACTTCCCTCCCGGACGGGGAAATTATCGCCGTCGTCATCACCATCACTCCTCTCATCGAAGGGCCTCATCACCATCAACATCTTCATCAGCACCATCTCATCTCCAAACCCTAGTTCATCACTTGTAACCAATCTCCATCTCGCGACTCCGATTGGTACTTGTAAGGTTGCTAGTAGTGTTAATTACTCCTTGTAGTTGATGCTAGTTGGATTACATGGTGGAAGAGTTTATGTTCATATCTTTGATGCTACTAATTACCTCTCTGGTCATGAATATGATTATGCTTTGTAAGTAGTTACTTTTGTTCCTGAGGACATGGGGTAAGTCATGCTATAAGTAGTCATTTGAATTTGGTATTCTTTCGGCAATTTGATGTGTTGTATGTTGTTTTTCCACTAGTGGTGTTATGTAAACGTCGACTACATAGCACTTCACCATTATTTGGTCCTAGAGGAAGGCATTGGGAAGTAGTAAGTAGATGATGGGTTGCTAGAGTGACACAAGCTTAAACCCTAGTTTATGCATTGCTTCGTAAGGGGCTGATTTGGATCCACTAGTTTAATGATATGGTTAGACTTTGTCTTAATACTTCTTTCGTAGTTACGGATGCTTGTGAGAGGGGTTAATCATAAGTGGGAGGCTTGTCCAAGTAAGGGCAGTACCCAAGCGCCAGTCCACCCACATATCAAACTATCAAAGTAACCAACGTGAATCATATGAGCATGATGAAAACTAGCATGACAGAAATTCCCGTGTGTCCTCGGGAGCGTTTTTCCTCCTATAAGACTTTGTCTAGGCTTGTCCCTTGCTACAAAAGGGATTGGGCCACTTTGCTGCACCGTTGTTACTTTTGTTACTTGCTACTTGCTGCGAATCATCTCACCCGACAACTACTTGTTACTGATAATTTCAGTGCCTCCAGATTTTACCTTGCTGAAAACCACTTATCAGATCCTTCTGCTCCTCGTTGGGTTCGACACTCTTACTTATCGAAAGGACTACGATAGATTCCCTATACTTGTGGATCATCAAGACTCTTTTCTGGCGCCGTTGCCGGGGACTGAAGCGCCTTTGGTAAGTGGAAATTGGTAAGGAAACATTCATATAGTGTGCTGAAATTTATTGTCACTTGTCACTATGGAATCTAATCCTTTGAGGTTCGGGGTATCTTCACCTCGAACGGAAGCACAAAGAGTTGCTCTTCAACCTGCTGCACCTACTGAAAATATTTGCTTTGAATTTCCTTCGGGTATGCTTGAGAAACTGATGGCTAATCCTTTTACAGGAGATGGAACATCACATCGAGACCTTCATCTAATCTATGTAGATGAAGTTTGTGGTTTATTTAAGCTTGCAGGTTTGCCCGAGGATGAGGTCAAGAAGAAGGTCTTTCCCTTATCTTTGAGGGATAATGCGTTGACATGGTATAGGCTATGTGATGATACTTGATCATGGAACTACAATCGGTTGAAATTGGAATTTCATCAAAAGTTTTATCCTTTGCATCTAGTACATCGTGATCGGAATTATATTTACAATTTTAGGCCTCGTGACGGAGAAAGCATCACTCAAGCTTGGGGAGGCTTAAATCAATGTTATATTCATGCCCCAACCATGAGCTCTCGAGAGAAATTATCATTCAGAACTTCTATGCCCGGCTTTCTCATGACGATCGCACATGCTTGACACTTCTTGTACCGGTTCTTTTATGAAGAGAGATATTGACTTCAAATGGAATGTATTGGAGAAAATTAAATGCAACTCTGAAGATTGGGAGCTTGAAGAAGGTAAGGAGTCAGGTATGAATTTCAAGTTTGATTGCGGTAAATCCTTTGTTGAAACAAATACCTTTTGTGATTTTAGCGCTAAGTATGGACTTGACTCTGAGATAGTAGCTTCATTGTGTGAATCATTTGCTGCTCATATTGATCTCCCCAAAGAGAAGTGGTTTAAATATCATCGTCCCTTAGAAGTCAATGTAGTTAAACCCAATCCAATTGAAGAGAAAGTCATTGCCTATAATGATCCTGTTATTCCCACTGCTTACATTGAGAAACCACCTTTCCCTGTTAGGATAAAGGATCATTCTAAAGCTTCAACAGTGATACGTAGAGGCTACATAGAACACCTACAACCCCTCAGAAAAATTAGAGTTGAACCTAGCATTGCTATTATCAAAGATCTCCTGTCCGACAATGTTGATGGCCATGATATTCACTTCTGTGAAGATGCTGCTAGAATTGCTAAACCCCATGCTAGAGACAAACATAGGCCTGTTGTTGGAACGCCTGTTGTTTCTGTTAAGATAGGAGATCATTGTTATCATGGTTTATGTGACGTGGGTGCTAGTGTTAGTGCAATACCTCAATCCTTATATGATGAAATCAAAGACGAGATTGCACCTATTGAGATAGAACCTATTGATGTCACTATTTAGCTTGCCAATAGAGATACTATCTGCCCTGTGGGAATTGTTAGGGATGTTGAAGTCTTGTTTGGTAAAACGAAGTATCCTACCGATTTCCTTGTTCTTGCTACCGCACAAGATAGCTTTTGTCCCATCAAATTTGGCAAACCCTTCCTCAATACTGTCAATGCTCATATTGACTATGAGAAGCAAAGTGTCACTGTTGGCTTTGAAGGAAGTGTCACATGAGTTCAATTTCTCCAAGTTTGGTAAACAACCTCATGAAAAAGAGTTTACTAGTAAGGATGAAACTATTGCCTTAGCTTCTATTGTCGTGCCTCCTACTGATCCCTTAGAGCAATACTTGCTTGAGCATGAAAATGATATGCATATGGATGAAAGGGATGAGATAGATAGAGTTGTCTTAGAACAATATCCTATTCTTAAGAATAATTTTCCTGTTGAACTGCTTGGAGATCTACCCCCACCAAAGGGTGATCCTGTGTTCGAGCTTAAACAGTTGCCAGATACTCTTAAGTATTCTTATCTTGATGAAAAAGAGATATATCATGTTATTATTAGTTCTAGCCTCTCATAGCATGAAGAAAAGACTCTGAGGAAGCACCGTGCTGCTATTGGATATACTCTTAATGATCTTAAGGTCATTAGTCCCACTCTATGCCAGCACAAGATTAAGACTGATCCTGATTCCAAACCAGTTGCTGATCATCAACGGAGATTAAATTCTAAGATGAAAGAGGTAGTAAGAAAAGAAATATTAAAGCTCCTAGAAGCAAGTATTATCTATCGTGTTGCTCATCGTGATTGGGTGAGTCTGGTGCATTGTGTCCCTAAGAAGAGAGGCATTACCGTAGTCCCTAATGATAAGGATGAATTGATCCCATAGAGGATTATCACTGGCTATAGGATGGTGATCGATTTTAGGAAATTGAATAAAGCCACTAGGAAAGATCATTACCCTTTGCCTTTTATCGACCAAATGCTAGAAAGGCTGTCTAAACACTCACACTTCTGCTTTCTAGACGGTTATTCTGGTTTCTCCCAAATACCTGTTGCACAATCTGATCAGGAGAAAACCACTTTCACCTGCCCTTTCGGTACCTTTGCTTATAGTCGTATGCCTTTTGGCTTATGTAATGCACCTGCCACCTTTCAAAGATGTATGATGGCCATATTCTCTGACTTTTGTGAAAATATTGTTGATGTTTTCATGGATGAGTTCTCCGTTTACAGGTCTTCTTTTGATGATTGCCTCAACAACCTTTATCGGGTGTTGTAGAGATGTAAAGATACCAATCTTGTCTTGAATTGGGAGAAGTGCCACTTTATGGTTAATGAAGGCATCGTCTTAGGACATAAAATTTCTGAAAGAGGTATCGAAGTAGATAAGGCTAAGGTTGATGCAATCGAGAAAATGCCATACCCCACAGATATCAAAGGTATAAGAAGTTTCCTTGGTCATGTTGGTTTCTATAGAAGGTTCATTAAAGACATCTCTAAGATTTCTAGGCCTCTTACCAATCTCTTGCAAAAGGATATTCCTTTTGTTTTTGATGATGATTGTGAGGAAGCCTTCGAAATACTTAAGAAGGCTTTGATAACTGCACCTATTATTGAACCACCTGATTGGAACTTACCTTTTGAAATCATGTGTGATGCTAGTGATCATGTTGTTTCTGCTGTCCTAGGGCAAAGAGTTGATAAGAAGTTGAATGTTATTCACTATGCTAGTAAAACTCTAGACAATGCCCAAAGAAACTATGCTACTACGGAGAAGGAATTTTTAGTAATCGTGTTTGCATGTGAAAAGTTCAGGTCTTACATAGTTGATTCCAAAGTCACTATTCACACTGATCACGCTGCTATTAAGTACCTCATGGAGAAGAAAGATGCTAAACCTAGACTTATCAAATGGGTTCTCTTGCTACAAGAATTTGATTTGCACGTTGTCGACAGGAAGGGTGCTGATAACCCCTGAGCAGATAACTTGTCTAGGATGGAGAACATTCTTGATGACCCACAACCGATTGATGATAGCTTTCCTAATGAGAAACTGAATGTCATCAATGCTTCACGTAGTGCACCGTGGTATGCTGATTATGCAAACTATATCGTTGCCAAATATATACCACCTAGTTTCACATACCAGTAGAAGAAGAAGTTCTTCTTTGACTTGAGACATTACTTCTGGGATGATCCTCACCTTTGTAAGGAAGGAGTATATGGTGTTATTAGACGTTCTGTACCTGAACATGAACAGGGACAGATCCTACAGAAGTGTCACTCCGAGGCCTACGGAGGACACCATGCGGGAGATAGAACTGCACACAAGGTATTGCAATCAGGTTTCTATTGGCCCACTCTCTTCAAGAATGCCCGTAAGTTTGTCATGTCTTATGATGAATGTCAAAGAATAGGTAATATCAGTAAATGTCAGGAAATGCCTATGAACTATTCACTTGTCATTGAACCATTTGATGTTTGGGGCTTTGATTATATGGGACCTTTTCCAAAATCCAACGGGTATACTCATATCCTAGTTGCTGTTCATTACGTCACTAAGTGGGTAGAAGCTATCCCCACTAGTAGTGCTGATCACAACACCTCTATTAGGATGCTAAAAGAAGTTATTTTCCCTAGATTTGGAGTCCCTAGATATCTAATGACCGACGGTGGTTCACATTTCATTCATGGTGCTTTCCGTAAAACGCTTGCTAAGTACTATGTCAACCATAGAATTGTGTCCCCCTATCACCCTCACTCGAGTGGTCAAGTAGAGCTAAGCAATAGAGAGATTAAACTAATTCTGCAAAAGACTGTCAACAGGCCTAGAAAGAATTGGTCTAAGAAGCTCGATGATGCAGTGTGGGCTTATAAAACTGCCTATAAGAATCCCATGGGCATGTCTCGGTACAAAATGGTGTACGGTAAAGCATGTCATTTACCTCTTGAGCTAGATCATAAGGCTTATTGGGCAATCAAAGAGTTCAACTTTGATTTCAAACTTGCTGGTGAGAAGAGGTTATTTGATATTAGCTCGCTTGATGAGTGGAGAACTTAGGCATATGATAATGCCAAGTTGTTCAAAGAAAAGGTTAAGAGGTGGCACGATAAAAGGATACAAAAGCGTGAGTTCAATGTAGGTGATTATGTCTTGCTATATATCTCTCGTTTAAGATTTTTGCAGGCAAGCTTCTCTCTAAATGGGAATGTCCCTATATTGTTGAGGAAGTATATCATTTTGGTGTTGTCAAGATCAACAACACGGAAGGTAATTGTCCGAGAGTGGTAAATGGGCAGAGAATCAAGCATTATATCTCAGGTCTTCCCATAAATGTTGAAAGCAATGTTATCAATACCATAACTCCGGAGGAATACCTAGGGGATATTTATCAGCCTGTTTCAGACTCTGAAATAAAGAGGTATATGATTCGGTAAGAAAACAGACTCCAAAACTTTTCCAGTAGGATTTTTTCTCCGTTTTGGAATATTTGAAAAAATAGAAAAATTGGAAGTAGTCCGGAAAGTGCGCGAGGAGGCGACAAGCCTGCCAGGCGCGGGCCCACCCCTGGTCGCGCCTGGGGGGCTTGTGGCCACCTCGTGTGCCTCCCGGACTCCGTTTTCTTGCAGAGTACTCCTTCTGGTCTAGAAAAAATCATTATATATTCTCCCGTAAGGTATGACCCTCGTATCACGCAAATTTCGTGTGTTTTCGTTTCGAGCTTGTTTTCTACCGCAGATTTAGGTCAAGATGTCTTCTCAAGATTCGCAGGGGGAGAGCTATGTGGCTGATTACCTTGCTAACCCCAAGGTCTATGGGGACTTGGATCATTATGGCTGGACCACTAATGAGGAAGAAGATTATGAACCCAAGGGGAAGGAAGGAACAAGTTTCGATGAGGAGGAGGCTCTTCTACCTCCATCTGAAGACACCCATGTGGAGTTCAAGAAGTTGAGCCTCCCTAACTCAAGGAAGAAGCCTAAGACTTTGTTTATCCCTTCTCGTTTCTTGCAGGAGAGTAAGCAGGAATTATGCCAAAGGGTGTTAAGTCTTGAAGAGGAAAATGATGATCTGAGGGAGGAGAATGTTATGCTCAAGTGGAAATTAAACAAGGTCAAGGCCTCTGCAACAACTCCACCACCATCACCTCCAAAGGAAGACAACTAAGCATGGGTATGGGCAATCCCCTTGGCTTATGCCAAGCTTGGGGGAGTTGCCCCGGTATCGTATCACCATCACATATTTTCCCTTTACCTTTGTTTTAGTTTGTTCCTTTTCAGTTTTCTCTTTCTCTAGTAGAAGAAAAGTCTTATTGTTTTAGTCTTGAGTTTTGCTTTGTGTCACCCCCGATGTATTCGAGCTCATGATCCATATAATAAAGAGTGTCTTAGTTAAGGGTCTTTCCTCATCCCATGATCAAAAGACTGAGAAAAGAACAAAAGCATGAAAGATCATGTAATGATCTTATGGGAAGTGATGGCTTCCCATATAAAAAGAATGATGATTGAAACTTGTTGAGGGTAGACAAACGTAGACCTTGGTCATTGTTGCAATTAATAGGAAGTGATAAAGAAGGAGAGGTTCACATATAATTATATCATCTTTGACACTATCTATGATTGTGAACACTCACTAAACTATTACATGCTTAGAAGTAGATGTTGGAGAAGGAAGACAACATAATGAATTGTGTTTGCTTGGTTCCGAACAATGTTATATGATTAGAGATCCCTTAGCATGTGACGATTGCTTCCACCTCATATTAGCCAAAACTCCCGCACCAAGTAGAGATACTACTTGTGCATCCATAAACCTTCAACCCAATTTTGCCATCAGAGTCCACCATACCTACCTATGGATTGAATAAGATCCCTCAAGTAAGTTGTCATCAGTGCAAGCAATAAAAATTGCTCCCTAATATGTATGATCTATTAGTGTGTGGAAAATAAGATTTGTACAAACCTGTGATGAGGAAGACATAAAAGCAACAGACTGCATAATAAAGTTCTTTATCATAGGAGGCAATATAAAGTGACGTTCCTCCGCACTAAGAGGACACGCATCCCATCCTCAAAAGCGCATGACAATCTCTGCTTCCCTCTGCGAAGGGCCTATCTTGTACCTTTACTTTTTGCCCTTGAAAGAGTCATGGTGATCTTCACCAATTCCCTATTTCGCCTTTATCTTGGCTAACATCATATGCTTGGGAAAGATCTATATTCATATGTCAACGTGGAGGTAAGTATTCATGAATTATTATTGTTGACATTACCCTTGAGGTAAGCAGTTGGGAGGCGAAACTATAAGCCCCTATCTTTCTCTGTGTCCAGCTGAAACTTTGATCTCATGAGTACCACGTGAGTTGTAGCAATTGTAGAGAACGAAAATATGATTGAGTATGTGGATTTGCTTTAAAAGCTCTTATTTCACTCTTTCTGATGTTGTGATAAATTGCAATTGCTTCAATGACTAAAGGCTATCTGTTGTTAATTCTCGGTAAGGTTCTTGATCCATGCTTTACTTTGTGAAGGAATTGTCACTTTAGCATGAGAGATTATATGTTGGTATTGCTGTTCTGATCATGATAATGATGCCTGCATGTTCGTATCTTGTTTTGTCGACACCTCTCTCTCTAAACATGTGGTCATGTTTATTGATCTAGGTTTTCGCTTGAGGACAAGCGAGGTCTAAGCTTGGGGGAGTTGATACGTCCATTTTGCATCATGCTTTGATGTTGATTTTTATCGCTTTTTGGGCTGTTATTTCACTTCACGGTACAATACTTATGCCTTTTCTCTCTTATTTTGCAAGGTTTACATGAAGAGGGAGAATGCCAACAGCTGGAATTCTGGCCTGAAAAAGGAGCAAGTTTGAGACGCCTATTCTGCGCAACTCCAAAAGCCGTGAAAATCAACGTGGATTTTTTTTGGGATTTATAAAAAATACTGGGCCGAAGAAGTGCCAGAGGAGCGCCAGCAGGTGGCCACAAGCCTGCTAGGCGCGACCACCCCCCTCTCCGCGCCTAGGTGGCTTGTGGGCTCCCTGCTGGCCCACTGGCCCCCCTCTTTTGCTACAATAAGGGTTTCGGTCTGGAAAAAAATCAGGAGGAGGCTTTTTGGAGGATTCGCCACCGCCACGAGGACGATCTTGCCAAGGAAACTTCCCTCCCGGAGTGGGAAATCGTCGCCATCGTCATCACCAACACTCCTCTCATCAGAGGGGACTCATCACCATCAACATCTTCATCAGCACCATCTCATCTCCAAACCCTAGTTCATCACTTGTAACCAATCTCCGTCTCGCGACTCCGATTGGTACTTGTAAGGTTGCTAGTAGTGTTAATTACTCCTTTTAGTTGATGCTAGTTGGATTACTTGGTGGAAGAGTTTATGTTCAGATCTTTGATGCTACTCATTACCTCTCTGGTCATGAATATGATTATGCTTTGTGAGTAGTTACTTTTGTTCCTGAGGACATGGGATAAGTCATGCTATAAGTAGTCATGTGAATTTGGTATTCGTTCGGTAATTTGATGTGTTGTATGTTGTTTTTACTCTAGTGGTGTTATGTGAATGTCGACTACATAACACTTCACCATTATTTGGGCCTAGATGAAGGCATTGGGAAGTAGTAAGTAGATGATGGGTTGCTACAGTGATAGAAGCTTAAACCCTAGTTTATGCGTTGCTTCATAAGGGGTTGATTTGGATCCACTAGTTTAATGCTATGGTTAGACTTTGTCTTAATTCTTCTTTCGTAGTTGCGGATGCTTGCAAGAGGGGTTAATCATAAGTGGCATGCTTGTCCAAGTAAGGGCAGTACCCAAGCGCCGGTCTACCCACATATCAAACTATCGAAGTAACGAACGTGAATCATATGAACATGATGAAAACTAGCATGACAGAAATTACCGTGTGTCCTCGGGAGCGTTTTTCCTCCTATAAGACTTTGTCTAGGCTTGTCCCTTGCTACAAAAGGGATTGGGCCACTTTGCTGCACCATTGTTACCTTTGTTACTTGCTACTTGTTGCGAATCATCTCACCACACAGCTACTTGTTACCGATAATTTCAGTGCCTGCAGATTTTACCTTGCTAAAAACCACTTATCAGATCCTTCTGCTCCTCGTTGGGTTCGACACACTTACTTATCGAAAGGACTATGAAAGATCCTCTATACTTGTGGGTCATCAGAGGGCTATAAATAGGCCCGTGACAGTAAGACGATTTGGAAGCGCCAGTGACTCATTGTGGCCCGCATGGGAGAGTGCAGAGAAGAGGTGGGGTCGAAACCACGGTCTCAGGAAGTGGTTTTGGACTGCCAGAACCATATGCAACTGAGGGAGAGAGAGAGAGAGAGGAGTCGAGCATTAGTGGCCGCGCAACCTTGGCCGGTTCTAGTGCACGCGGGCACGCATCGCACAGCTCTAGCGAGGGAGAGGAGGGGCCGTGATGGTCGCTCGATGCAGAGGGGTTGTCGGGGAAGAGGTTCGACACCTCGGGGGAGGCTGGAACTGGCCGAGAGCATCGCCCCCACCTTGGTGGCTTCCTGTAGCGTGCCCAGAGGGTAATTTTGGCATGCCACGGCATGCTGGTGCGTTCTGATGCATTTTGGACATGTCTAGCATGTCCTGGCACCGGGTGGGAGTGAGGCTAGCCGTTGGGGTCCCGTGGGAGCTTCGGCTGGTCAAGGGAACAGGAATACATGTACTGTCATTTTTGAACTGAATCTTAGATTGGGATTTTTGGCATTTCTACTTTGAACCGGTGAGGGGCGAGTTGACTGGGTTGGGCATTGATACTGGCCACCCAATCTGAGAGTTCGGAGCAAAGGTGTTGGGTTTAGCTGTGGCTAAGATGGCTTTTACCCATCTGTGAGAAGGTGATTGACAGTGGTTTGAGGGGGTTGCACCCCACCACTGGTGCTGCAACTTAACAGGTTTGGGTTTGGTGCTAACACATGGGGTTTAACCAAGTTTAGCTCCATTGGACAAGTTTAGCTTTGTAAACTTGAAAACACCACTATTTGACCAGATCTGTCCCTTCCAAAGAGAGTGTGGGCAAACTAAGTCCCACAAATCCCAAATTTATTGTGGAACCCTCATTTGTGGTATTAGGCACTCGTGCAAAGTTTTAGCATCATTGGACAAACTTTGCTATGTAGAGTTGCTCTAACTTCAATCTGGACAGAAGGGGTTTTAGGGTTATTTGGGGTCCTTAATCACCTTGGATCAAAGTAAAACTTTATGTGGACACCAAATATGGCTTAGGAATACCACTAGAATTTTCCAGGATTTTATTGATAATATTTCCTTTGGAAATATTTCAAAAGGTCAAAACAGACATAAATGGTTTTCATGGTTTTACTCAAATAATTATAATATAAATAGGGTTAAAAATATTATGTATGGAAAATATATGTCCTTGTGATCATCTCCAAATTTAATCAGATTTTTCTAAGGTAGAAAAATATTTTTCCATGTAAGAATACCATTTCTGGCCTTAGAAATGGACATGCATATAAATTAGGAAAATAATTCACAAAATAATTATTTTGTGGTTTGGGAGCAAAAAAAATAAAGTTAAAATCAGATCTACAACTTTGGGTAAAACACTCCTTGCTATCAAGGGCATGTAGTGCAACTCAAAGTAGGGTTTTACCTTGATCAGAAACAAGAAGGTTTTGAAAACAATTCAATATTGTGAAATGGTGTTTTGATCATCACAAGATCATCACACAAGCATTCAATGTCAAACATGGCACTCACATCATTAGTTTTGAAAAAGTTTTTACAAGCTCAGATTTCTACATTACACAGAAGTGGTAGTAAAAACAGGGTGTGATAGTCCTATCCCCCTTACAAGAATCTCGTCCCCGATATTCCTAAGCTAGGTGCTAAAAAGGTTTGGAAACTCAGATCGGAGATTGTCTTCACACTCCCATGTTGCTTCTGCTTCGGTGTGGTTGCTCCACTGAACCTTGAAATACTTGATGGTGCGGCTTCTGGTGCAACGCTCTGCTTCATCCAGAATGCGGATCGGCTTCTCGCGGTAGGTGAGATCCGGCTGCACATCGATGGCCTAATGGTCAATGTCCTTGTAAAGATAGGGACGATTTGGCGCTTGAAGACACTTCCAAAGTTGTGACACGTGGAAGACGTTGTGCACACCCGAAAGTTCCGGAGGTAGCTCCAACTGATAAGCAACTTCTCCACGCCTTGTCGTGATCTTAAAAGGTCCAATGAACCTTGGAGCGAGTTTCCCTTTAACATGGAAATGATTGGTCCCCCTGAGAGATGTGACATGGAGGTACACCTGGTCTTCAAGGTTAAACTCCAACTCCCCGTGGTGGGAATCCGCATAGCTCTTTTGTCGCGACTTGACTGCCTTTAAGTTTTCTCGAGCAAGTTGCACCTTCTCCTCTGCCTAGTGCAAAACTTCCTGCCCGAAAATGAGGCCTTCACCGGTTTCAGACGAGTTGAGCGGGGTGCGGCACTTTCGTCCGTACAATACTTCAAATGGGGCCATTTGGAGACTGGACTGGTAGCTGTTGTTGTATGAAAACTCAGCGAACGGCAGATAGTCTGCCCATTTGGCACCATGTGCGAAAACGCAAGCACGGAGCATATCTTCGAGTATCTGATTCACTATTTCCGTTTGTCCGCCCGTTTGCGGGTGGAAAGCGGTGCTGAAAGAGAGCTTAGCTCCGAGGGCTTCTTGGAATTTCTTGCAAAATCTTAACGTGAACTGCGTGCCTCGGTCAGATACAATCTCCTTGGGAACTCCGTGAAGGCTTACAATACGCTCAATATAGAGACTAGCCAAGTTGTTCCCATCATAAGTGGTGTTGACTAGAATATAGAGTCATGGTGTGACAGCCCGAGACCGACATTCCAGAACATTCCCCCTTTATTCCGTTTTCGTCGTGTGTTTATTATTATTTGTTGCATCATCATCACATCATGCGCGTCATCCGCATTGCATCGGCATCCCGTTGCTGCCAGTTTTCGAAAGTTGCATCCGCTATTAGTTGCCAGTTCTCGTCGTTGTCCGTTCTGAGCCTGACCACACACGCACACGCCCGCGGCATCGTCAAACCTGTTTTTAAAACTGTCTTTAAAACTTTCTCTCATTGGGTTGGAACTTGATGTGCGGTCTTATTTTAATATAGGTAGGCCGCCTATCAGATTTCGTCACAATCGGAGTCCGTCTGGTACCCGAACGGTCAACCGTAGCGGCATCGTATTCGGTCTATCGTCGGACGTTTCTCGGTGTTTTAAAAATGCGTTGTCGTGCCGCACCGTTTGCCTCTCTTCCCCGGCTAGCCTACTCTACACGGTCACTTAGCCGACCCCGCGTTCGAGTTCGTTCGATTCCAATCACGTGGGCGAAAATGGGACCGGATTCGGATAACCCTAGCCCGTTTTGTCTATAAATAGACCCCTAGCCAGCCAACCCTAATCCCCCCCCTTCGATTTCCGTGCAGACCAAACCCCCAACCGCCACCTAGTCGCCTCTCACCTTCCTCCAGCCTTCGGGCCCGCCGAGACCAGATCGGGCCCGGGCAGGCCCATCCGCCCCACCTCCAGATCTGGAGGACCTCATCTCCTTCCATGCTAGGACCTCACCCGAGGTGCTCCCGAACGCCTCCCCGTGCTCCCTGCTCCAGCCCAGGTCACGGAGGAGGGCCCCTCGCCGGTCGCCGCCCCATTGCCGGTGCCCCGCCGCCGGACCTCGCCGGAGCCCCCAGCCGTCACCGCCATCCATCAGCCTCCCTGCCCAGCTCACAACTCCCGAGGCCGCCGGAGCCTCGTGCGGCGCCATGCCCTGCCCCGGCCGAGTCTTGTCGCCGGGTTGGGTCGCAGCCGCTGCATCTCGTCGGGATCTGGTCGCCCCGGCTAGCCCCTGCACCACTTCCGGAGCTCCTGGTGGATGTGTTGCCTTGTGCGAGGGAGCCGAGCGCCGCCTCTGTCGCTCGCCTGGGCCTCCTGCCTCGCCCTGGCCGAGCTCGGCCAGCAGCCGGCCTGCTTCCGCACCCGCCCAGGAGCGCCCTTGGCCCAAGGCAGCACCGAGCCGCCAGGCCAGCTCCTCCCTTCGGCCAATCATCCCTCCTGGCCCATCAGCCTCCCCCTCCGACCGACCCACGAGGCCAGGTGAGCTCCCTAGCTCCTATCCCTTGCCCCGGGCGACATTTAGATGTGTTGCCTTAGTTTCAGCCCGTGTAGGTTTTTATAAGTCGTGTGATTTAATTCTTTTTCAGAAAATAGGTTATATTTAAAACGCTCGTAGATTCTTAACCGTAGGTCGGATCGAGATGCTCTATATATGGATCTTGTGTAGTTTTGCATGTAGATTCGTAATTTGTAACTTGCATGCATGTTTGATGTAGTTTGACCCGCCTTATGCCTAGTTTTGCATGCTGCTCCATTAGGGAATTACCCCGTGTTTATTTTTGTGCGTGTTCGGATTGCTCGAACTCCGTAGTTAAAATGCTCATGTTTTAGGAACCCTTTTGCCATGTATTTTATGGTTTTGCTGCTGTCAATATGCCTTCAGATCAAGAACTGCAGTTTCATAAACTGTTATTTTCACTAAGTCGGAAACTGTGTGTGAGAAGCCATTTTGTGACTTCTTTTCCCAGTGATCCATGCTTCCATGCTAGATGATTTAAGTTGCATGTGGTAGTCCATCTTTCCCTCTACCGCCTCATGCCTTGGTTGAGCATATTGGTTTTGTGTAGCTCGTAGTTGAGGGGTGTAGAAAATGCTATGTGTCTGATTTTGGCAGATTGTAGTGATTTCTTGTTTAGCTCGTAGTTGTTGAACCGTTGCTCCGTTTTGATCGTGTCCTATATGAAACTTTCTTAGAATCTTGTGCAGTTTCATATTCTCTTGCTGGTTGTGTGTTTTGAGATGCTTGTGACTGTCGTTGCACACATATTGCATTCATGCCATCATATCTTGCGGTGTTCGTATCTTTTGAACCGTAGCTCCGTTGGAGATGTTCTCTATGTGTAAATTGCTTTAAACAACACGTAGAATCACGTGAACCTATTTGTTTTTCTGTTTAACAAACATTTAAATATGTTAGTTTAGATCTGGAAAGAATTGTAAATTAACATGTGAGGTCGTCTCGGAGGTGCTATATGTCATTTCCGACCTCATTTAAAATGCCTAGATAGGTAGATTAATTACGCTTCACCTCTTGCCATGTTTAATCACATTTGATATTGTAGAGTAAACAATCGGGATAGAACTAAATAGTTCGTATGTGGAGTCTCGTCAATATGCAACTCGTCGCATATTGAACTTCACTTAATGTGTAGTGTTTGATTGTCATGAATTGACATGCCATGTCTTGCTTATATTCGTTTGATCATGCATCATATGTGGAATGTATCTTGTCATGCATGTGCCGTGGTGTACATCGTGTGTTGATTCTTGTTTTCGGTTTCCTTCGTCTCGATAGAGTTCCGCAAGCGTGTTGGAATGTGAGGACCCGTTCGACTACATCGGTTCGTCTGCTTCACAGAGTCATTCTTCTTCCAAGCGGGATCTTAGGAAAGATGACCATTTCCCCAGATACCATTACTATCATTGACATGCTAGTTTTACAGTTTCTATCGATTATTTCTCGTTGCCTACCACATGTTAAATATCAGCCCCTCAACATTGCCATGAAAACCTTCAACCTGTTCACAACCTAGCAAACCACTGATTGGCTATGTTACCGCTTGCTTAACCTTGTGTTAGCGTTGCTAGTTGCAGGGGCAGTTTCTTCCATGTGATAACATGGGTTCCTTGTTATATCACCAGTTAAATGCTATCTAAATTAATGCACCTATATACTTGGTAAAAGGTGGCAGGCTTGGCCTTTCTAGCCTGGTGTTTTGTTCCACCTTTTCCGCCTTAGTTTCGGCTACCGGTGTTATGTTCCATAATTGAGCGCTCCTAACACGATCGGGGGTGTTATGGGGACACCCTTGATAATTCGTTTTAGATTAAAGCTAGTCTGGCAAGGCCCAACATTGGTACTACATTTGCCCAACATAATAATTTTGTTAATACAGAAAGCATAGGTCGTCATGAACACGAGGAGTAATTTTACATAATACAAGGAGGGCCAGTGCTGATGGTGCTGGTCCAAAACAGAGCACCGTGCGGGGCCAACCCGGGGCAACTCGGGTGATGTCTATCAGGCCACCGTACGGTTCGCTTATCCGTCGTGTCCTAAGAACGAGATACGCGGCTCCTATCGGGATCGTCGACACGCCGGGCGGCCTTCCTGGATTAGTTTTACCTTTGACGAGATATCTTGTGCATCGGGATTCCGGTGATGCTTTGGGTAATCTTAGAGTCGAGATCGCGAGCTTCGTGATTGAGGATTTCTATGCGGCTTGTGGTAATTTGTGATGGATTAGTTGGAGCACCCCTGCAGGGTTAAATCTTTGTTTAACACTGGTTCTAGACAACTTAAAGTTAACTTAATTAAAATATGCCAACTGAGTGCGTAACTGTGATTGTCTCTTTCGTGAGTTCCTTCTCCGATCGAGGACATGGTGGGGTTATGTTTGACGTAAGTAGGTGTTCAGGATCATTTATTTGATCATCAGTAGTTCACGTTCGTTGTGCGTAGATCATCCCCCTCTTTATTTCTTGTACTCGTAAGTTAGCCACTAAATATATGCTTAGTCGTTTGCTGCAGCCTCACCACTTAACCTCACCTCACCTATTAAGCTTTGCTAGTCTTGATACCTTTGGAAATGAGATTGTTGAGTCCCCTGTGGCTCACAGATTACTACAACACCAGTTGCAGGTACAGGTAAAGTTTACTTGACGCGAGCATGTTGATTGTTCATTTGGAGTTGCCTCTTCTTCTTCTTCACCGATCTAGGATGGGTTCCAGGCCGGCAGCCTGGGATAGCAAGGATGGACGTCGTTTTCTTTTCTCGTTTGTTTTCGTCCGTAGTCGGACCCTGCTCTTCTTCATGATGTTTATATATTGTAGTGATGTGACTCTGATGTAGCTTGTGGCGAGTGTAAGCCAATTCCATATATCTCTTATTTTCAGTACATGTACTTGTAACGATATCCATTCTTGCAAAACGACAAGATGCGCTTCTATCCCTGACGAGGCCCTCGCGCCAAATTGAGGATAGGATCGCATCTTGGCATTACACATGGCGTCTACTAGACCTTGGTAAGCCGGTAACAAAGTCCATGCCTATCTTGTCCCACTTCCATTCTAGCACTTGGAGAGGTTGTAGCACTCCAGCAGGTCGCTGATGCTCAGCCTTGACTCGCTGGCATACGTCGCACTTGGCTACAGAAGATGCTATTTCCCTCTTAATGCCATGCCACTAGAATCTTTCTCGGAGATCTTGATACATCTTGGTACCAGCGGGGTTAATAGAGTAGGGTGTATCATGCGCTTCCTGTAGGATCAAGTCCTTGAGTTCAACCTTGTTGGGTACGCATAAATGTTTCCCAAACCCCACTACTCCTTGTTCATCCACCGAGAATCCTAGGGCCTTGCCTTCTTGAATCTTCTTCTTGATGCCTTCAATGCTCTTATGACCCTTCCGGGCCTCCTTGATATCATCAATCAGCGTTGGTTTGACTTCGAGGTTATCTAGGAATCTTGATTCTACTAGCTCCAATCCGAAGTTCTCCAATTCTTCATACAAGGCAGGTTGCCTTTCCTTGAGCATGACATTCAAGGTGCTGGTCTTCCGGCTTAAGGCATCAGCCACTACATTGGCCTTACCGGGGTGATATTGAATGCTGAGGTCATAGTCTTTGATAAACTCCAACCATCTTCGTTGCCTCATATTCAATTCCCTTTGGGTGAAGATATACTTCAGACTTTTGTGGTCAGTGTATATTTCAAATCGTTTCCCCAGAAGGTAATGTCGCCATGTTTTCAGGGCATGCACTACTGCTGCCAATTCCAGATCATGGGTGGCATAATTCTCCTCATGCGGGCGCAGTTGTCGCGACAGATACGCCACAACTCTGCCGTCCTGCATTATAACCCCACCGAGCCCGTTCTTGGCGGCATCACAATATATCACAAACTCCTTGTTGATATTTGTAGTGGCCAATATCGGGGCGGTAGTTAATCTCTTCTTCAATTCTTTGAAGCTTGCTCCACACTTCGGCGTCCATTCGAACTTCTTGCCTTTCTTCAAGAGCTGAGCCATAGGTCGAGCGATGCGGGAGAATCCTTCTACCAACTTGCGGTAATATCCCGCGAGTCCGAGGAAGCTCCTGACTTCCTTCACATCAATTGGAAATTCCTAGTTGGTTACCGTAGTAATCTTGGAGGGATCAACTGCCAATCCACTTGTTGTCATGGTATGACCCAAGAATCCAACTTCGTTCAGCCAGAATTGGCACTTCCTGAAATTGGCCTAAAGTTGGTGCTCTCAAAGTTTTTCCAACACTCGCCTCAAGTGTTACTCATGCTCTTCTTCGGACTTGGAAAAGATTAATATGTCATCAATGAATACGACGACAAACCTTTCCAGGTATTCCATGAAGACCTTGTTCATGAGGTACATGAAGTAAGCTGGGGCATTAGTCAGTCCAAAAGACATGACAGTGCATTCGTACAGACCGTGTCGGGTCACGAACGCAGTCTTGGGTATGTCCTTGGGTCGGATCTTCAGTTGGTAATATCTAGATCGAAGGTCGATCTTGGAGAATACCTTAGCTCCATTTAGCTGATAAAACAAGTCCTCATTCTTGGGGAGCGAATACTTGTTCTTGCTCGTGACCTCATTGAGAGAACGGTACTCTACACAGAGTTTGATTGTCCCATCCTTCTTGGACACAAACAGAACAGGTGATCCCCAAGGTGGCGCACTCGGACAAATAAACCCTTTCATGAGTTTCTCATCTAGTTGCTTCTTCAACTCCGCTAGCTCTTCGGATCCCATCCTGTAAGGATTCTTATAGACAGGCCTTGATCCGGACCTGAGCTCAATAATGAACTCAATGTCTCGGTCAGGAGGCATTCCGACAAGCTCATTAGGAAAGACGTCTCGGTACTCACAGACTATTGGCACTCGATCAAGTTCTACCTCTGACAGGCTGTTAACCCATGGTACTCGAGCGGGTACTAGCTCAGAGACATACTTGACTTTGACCGCTTGTCGCTTGTCATGGTAATGGCCTTGTTTGCACAGTCCAAGATGCTTTGATGCTTGGCCAACCAATCCATGCCAAGAATTACTTCTAGGCCTTGCGACTTAAGCACAATGAGGTCCGCTGAGAAGCTCGTCCCATTGATAACCATCCCGACCTTCCTACATCCTAGCTTCGTCCTCAACACTGCTCCCGGGGTTTGAATTGCCATATGCCCGCGAAGCAGGGTAGGTTTTAAACCACATTTTTCCGCAAATCTTTGTGTAACAAAAGAATGCGAAGCACCATAATCAAACAATACTATTGCTGGGGTGGAGTTGACGAGGAACATACCCAGAATGCAGTCAGGGTCTTCCTGTGCCTCTTCTGCGGATATCTGATTAATCCGCCCCCTGCTGTGATACTACTGATTGCGGGGAGCTGGATTCCTGCCTGGTGCTCCTTGGCCTTGATTTGGCGCATTGGGGCACGGTGTGTCGGGTTTATTATTGGGACACTGCCTAGAATAGTGCCATGTTTGTCCACATCCAAAACAGGTAACTTGTGTTGGAAGATTGGTCTTGACTCCACTGTTGTTCGGTGGATTGATTGCTGGCTTGGTGTTGACTTGCTGCTGAGGCTGGTAGTTCTGGCGAAATGTTGGAGTCTTGTACTGCTCCTGCTGATAGCTGGCTCTTGCTGGAGCTGACTGCCATGGGCGTGGCTTCATGTTACTCGGTCCTCCACTACCCATTAGCTTGCGCTTACGGGTGTCATCCATAACACGACGCTTATCCTCCAACATAAGGGCTTTATTAACCAGATTGCTGAAGGTCCGCATTCAGAAACAACCAGCTGATACTGGAGTGACTGCTGTAGTCCTACCATAAAGCGTTCCACTTTGGCGGCCTCAGTGTTGACGTCTTCAGGTGCGTATCTTGACAGGAGGTTAAGCTTCTGCAAATACTCCTTGACGGATCCATTGCCTTGCCTTAAGGATCGGAATTCCCGCTTCTTAATGGTCATCATTCCGGGAGGAATGTGAGCAGCGCGGAATCCATCTTTGAACACGGCCCAAGTGATCACTTCTCCTGCTCGCATGATCTGAAATCCATCCCACCAAGCTCTGGCTGTGCCCCCGAGATAGTGAGAAGCATAGAGGACTTTCTCACGGTCATCTGTGCATTTGACCAGCGCGAGGAGGTCTTCGATAGTATGGATCCAGTCATCGGCATCCAATGGTTCAGTCATCTCCGTGAATAAGGGTGGCGTAGTTCGCATGAACTCAGAAAGAGTAGCACTACTGGAAAACAGTTTTTTGCCATCTGCCTAGTCTTTGCCGTCTGCTAGCTGATGGCAAAGAGTGTCTTTGCCGTCAGCTTCAGCAGAACAGACGGCAAAGCATAGGCTGATGGCATAAAGCCTTTTTGCCATGTGTCACTTCTTTGCCATCTGCTAGCGGACGGCAAAGAGTCGAGAGGCAGACGGCAAAGATATAGATAGGCCCACCTGACCGCGGGCTGGCAAGGTCAAACTGGAGTGGGACCTTTGCCGTCTGCTAGCGGACGGCAAAGAATCTGGAGGCAGACGACAAAGAGTCTAGACTCTTTGCCGTCCGCCGGCAGACGGCAATACTCTAACACCATTAACGGCTCCTTCCCCCCCACCCCGCCCCTCTCTCTCTCTCTGTAACGGTCACCCCACGCGCCCCCCTCTCTCTCTCCCCACCCCGCACGCCCCTCTCTCTGTAACGGCCGCCGCCACCATAGTCGCGCCCCCGCCCCTGTCGCGTCGCCGCCCCTGTCGCCCCCACCGCCCCCACTGCCGCCCCTGTCGCCCCCGTCGCCGCCCCTCACTCTCTCCCCACCTCGCCCCCGCTGCCGCTGCCACCACCGTCACGCTGTCGCCCCTGTCGCCTCCACAGCCGCCCCACCGCAACCACTGCCCCCCATCGCCGCACTGCCCCCGGCGACGCTCCACTGCCCCGTCGCACCCGTCCTCCTCGCAGCCCCGACGCCCCAGCCGTCCCCGCCGGTGAGTCCCCCCCATTTTTTTTGTTTTTCCTTATTTTTATTTATGTTAAATTAGTTAGGTTAGTTTTTTAGTTTATTAGGTTAGTTAGGCTAGTTAGTTAGGTTGTTAAATTAGTTTAGTTTAGGTTCAGTTTTAGTTTAGGTTTAGGCTGCGTTTGACAACAAAGTATTGTAAAAATCGGTGTAACGGTAAACTACAGTATTTTAACCCGTTGGTATAAGATATCATGGTTTTTAAATATCAAAGTATTTTAGAGTATCAATGATACAGAGGACCTGTTTGGTTTCTACCCTGTGCATCGACGTGAAAATTGCTGACTAGTCATTAATTCTTGCAAACACACCCGTTTTTTATGCTAGCGAACAACTAGCTACCACGGACTTCGCTAGTTCTGTGCCTCCAGCCTGCCATGTCAATTTTTAATCATGTACTGGACTAGGAGCCAGCCTCACTTTTGGATGTTTTGTTTGAGTCAAATCATAATTGGAGGATCCTAATGGAAAGTAAAATCGCCAAACAGAAGGTACTAATAAACCGGACGCACAATTAGATAGGAAAGAACAACGGCCTTGGCACCTTGCTCCGTGCATGGAGTCGATTCAATTTTTCCAGTGGCTCAGTTTTAAACAAGAGGTCAGGGGTTCTTTTTTAAATACTGAGAAAATACCATGGTTTTGGAGATACTGTAGTATTAATACCGCAGTTTTTTTTGGGTAGCCAAACAGCTCATAGTAATCAAAACTGTAAATATTAGAAAAACTGTGGTATTCTCATAATACTTAGAAAATACTAAGCTATCAAACAGGGCGTTAGTTAGGTTAGTTTCCTGTTTAGTAAAGGAGAAAAGGAGAAGAAGAAGAAGCAGAAAGGAGAAGAAGAAGAAGGAGAAAGGAGAAGAAGAAGAAGGAGAAAGGAGAAGAAGAAGAAGAAGAAGAAGGAGAAAGAAGAAGAAAAAAGTAAGAAGAAGAAGGAAAAGAAGAAGGGGAGAATTGATTATCACCCCCCCTGTTCGTGCGCCACCACAACATAAGCCCCCCCCCCCCTGTTTGCCTGGCTCCCTTTTAACCCCCCAGTTTTTACCATGCTGTAGCTGATGCCCCCCTTTGCAATGTTCAACAGATTTGTCAATGGATAAATAACAAATGGGTACATCAATAGACAAAACTAGTTCATAGTTCACTTAATTTCTTCTTCTTTGGAGTTATCTTCTTCTTCTTTCCTTTTGCCGGAGACTTTGTTAGTGTAGCAGCAGCAAAAGTAGTTCATGGCAGCACAAACGAGTTCATAGTTCACTTAATTTCTTGTTCTTTGGAGTCATATTCTTCTTCTTTCCTTTTGCTGGAGACTTTGTTGGTGTAGAAGCAATGGGGCGGCTAGGGAAGGGAAGAGGATTGCCTTACCTTGGAGCAGCAATGGAGATGGGGCGGTTGGGGCAGATGCGGCGGCTCGGGCAGCTGCGACGGAGGCGAGGCGTAGCAGCGCTTGGTGCGGCTAGGTCAGGGCGGGGAACAAGCAGAGAATGGGAGCAGCTTCTGCCCAGCTCATGTGACTTATACTAGATGAGGGAGGGCAGTTTTTTTCATTTCAGAAAATAATTAGACTAGTCTGTGCTATTATTTGCTTAATGTAGAGCTAATCAACTCAAAGGGGGCCATTAGCAACATCGTTAGCAAAAGTGGGGGTTAAAAGGAAGCCAGGCAAACAGGGGGGCTTATGTTGTGGTGGCGCACGAACAGGGGGGTTAAAAGGAAAAGGAAGGGAAGGAGAAGAAAGAAGAAGAAGGAAAATGAAGGGAAGGAGAAGAAGAAGAAGAAGAAGAAGAAGGAAAAGGAAGGGAAGGAGAAGAAAGAAGAAGGAGAAGAAGAAGAAGGAGAAATAAGAAGAAGAAGAAGGAGAAAGGAGAAGAAAAAAAATAAGAAGAAGAAGGAAAAGAAGAAGAAGGAAAAGGAAGGGAAGGAGAAGAAAGAAGAAGAAGAAGAAGAAGAAGAAAAATAGGAGAGGAAGAGAAAAATAAGAGGAAAAAAGAAAATAATAATAATAAGAAGAAGAAGAAGAGAAGAAGAAGAAAACGAGAAGAAGGAGAAGAAGAATAAGAGGAAAAAACAAAATAAGAAAATAAGAATAATACGAAGAAGAAGAAGAAGAAGAAGAAGAAGAAGAAGAAGAAGACAAGAAGAAAAGAAGAAGAAGGAGAAGAAGAATACGAGGAAAAAAGAAAAAAGAAAATAAGAAGAAGAAGAAGAAGAAGAAGAAGAAGAAGAAGAAGAAGAAGAAGAAGAAGAAGAAGAAGAAGAGAAGAAAAGAAGAAGAAGGAGAAGAAGAATAAGAGGAAAAAAGAAAAAAGAAAATAAGAAGAAGAAGAAGAAGAAGAGGAAAAGAGAAAAAAGAAAATAAGAGTTAGGTCACATATTTTTTGATTATCTTATAAAACATCATATTTGTGTTGATCGGGTGAATTTCAATGTGCAGTTGTTCGACGACCTCCACGTGCGTTGGACAAGCTCCGCCCCTACGTTTGTTGGTGAGCACAAATGACTTCTCCTCCTACCCCCTTAATTTGCTCTGTCCCGGTCTTCGTGCCGATGAAACTTGCTATCTATATATAGGTTTCTTCAATCATGAGTATGCGTGACCAGTATGCGTCTCTCGTTCGAAAGGGCGACATCTATAAATATGCATGTCTTTGGATATTTATAACCGCCATCCTTTTGAATTGTCCAACATTATCCATGGACAGCACGAGTATGTGTAGATTGGGTTCGTTTTCCCGTATGCTGTGCTCTCGATCCGATGCAGAATTTCGTCAGTGCCTCCCCCATTGTTCTCCGGATGCACATCCTCTCTGTTTATTGCGGAGACGTGTATCAGGAGAACAACGGGGAGGTGCTGCCGAAATTTTGCGTTGGATCCGGAGCAGAGCATGGGAAAACGAACCCAATCTACACATACTCGGGTGGGATTAGGACCTATCTTTACTTATTAGCGTGTAGGTTGCTTGGACGTAATAAAAATGCCGAACCTGATTAACCGATGAATATAAATGCTAAATTATATATAAATATATTTCTTTTGTCTTTAGTAGCTACGCAAGATGAGTGAATATTTAGCTTGTTTTCCTCTAAAATGGGATAATTAGCCCATTTAGCTCCAAAAAGACATAATTAGGTAATTTAGCCCCACCAAGAGGAGAAGAGGATAAGAAATAGGAAAAATGAAAAGAAAGAAGAAGAAGAAGAAGAAGAAGAAGAATAAGAAGAAGAGAAGGAGAAGGAGGAGGAGGAGAAGGAGAAGGCCAAGGACCTTCTAGTCCTTCTCCTCCTCCTCCTTCTCCTCCTTCTCCTCCTTCATCTTGATTTGTTCTTCTTCTCCTCCTCCTCCTCTTTCTTCTCCTCTTTCATATTATCCTTGCTTTAATTTCCCCAACAATGACATAATTAGCCCATTTAACTCCAAAATACCATAATAAGCTCAAAATGGCATAAGAACCTTGGTTAGCTCATGAATATTATATACTTAGCTTGTTTTCCTCTAAAATGGGATAATTAACCCATTTAGCTCCAAAAAGACATAATTAGGTAATTTAGCTCCAATAAGAGGAGAAGAGGAGAAGAAATAGGCAAAATGAAAAGAAATAAGAAGAAGAAGAAGAAGAAGAAGAAGAAGAAGAGAAGAAGGAGAAGGCCAAGGACCTTCTAGTCCTTATCCTCCTCCTCCTTCTCCTCCTTCTCCTCCTTCTCCTCCTTCTTCTTGATTTCTTCTTCTTCTGCTCCTCCTCCTCTTTCTTCTCCTCTTTCATATTATCCTTGCTTTAATTTCCCAACAATGACATAATTAGCCCATTTAGCTCCAAAATACCATAATAAGCTCAAAATGGCATAAGAACCTTGGTTAGCTCATGAATATTATATACTTAGCTTGTTTTCCTCTAAAATGGGATAATTAGCCCATTTAGCTCCAAAAATACATAATTAGGTAATTTAGCTCCAACAAGAGGAGAAGAGGAGAAGAAATAGGCAAGATGAAAAGAAAGAAGAAGAAGAAGAAGAAGAAGAGAAGAAGGAGCAGCAGGAGGAGGAGGAGGAGGAGAAGGAGAAGGCCGAGGACCTTCTAGTCCTTCTCCTCCTTCTCCTCCTTCTTCTTGATTTGTTCTTCTTCTCCTCCTCCTCCTCTTTCTTCTCCTCTTTCATATTATCCTTGCTTTAATTTCCCCAACAATGACATAATTAGCCCATTAAGCTCCAAAATACCATAATAAACTCAAAATGGCATAAGAACATTGGTTAGCTCATGAATATTATATACTTAGCTTGTCTTCCTCTAATATGGTATAATTAGCCCATTTAGCTCCAAAAAGACATAATTAGGTAATTTAGCTCCAACAAGAGGAGAAGAGGAGAAGAAAGAGGAAAAATGAAAAAAGAAAGAAGAAGAAGAAGAAGAAGAAGAAGAGAAGAAGGAGAAGGGGGAGGAGGAGGAGGAGAAGGAGAAGGCCAAGGACCTTCTAGTCCTTCTCCTCCTCCTCCTTCTCCTCCTTCTTCTTGATTTCTTCTTCTTCTCCTCCTCCTCCTCTTTCTTCTCCTCTTTCATATTATCATTGCTTTAGTTTCCCCAACAATGACATAATTAGCCCATTTAGCTCCAAAATACCATAATAAGCTCAAAATGGCATAAGAACCTTGGTTAGCTCATGAATATTATATACTTAGCTTGTTTTTCTCTAAAATGGGATAGTTAGCCCATTTAGCTCCAAAAAGACATAATTAGGTAATTTAGCTCCAACGAGAGGAGAAGAGGAGAAGAAATAGGAAAAATGAAAAGAAAGAAGAAGAAGAAGAAGAAGAAGAAGAAGAAGTAGAGAAGAAGGAGAAGGAGGAGGAGGAGGAGGAGAAGGAGAAGGCCAAGGACCTTCTAGTCCTTCTCCTCCTCCTCGTTTCCTCCTTCTTCTTGATTTCTTCTTCTTCTCCTCCTCCTCCTCTTTCTTCTCCTCTTCCATATTATCCTTGCTTTAATTTCCCCAACAATGACATAATTAGCCCTTTTAGCTCCAAAATACCATAATAAGCTCAAAATGGCATAAGAACCTTGGTTAGCACATGAATATTATATACTTAGCTTGTTTTCCTCTAAAATGGGATAATTAGCCCATTTAGCTCCAAAAAGGCATAATTAGGTAATTTAGCTCCAACAAGAGGAGAAGAGGAGAAGAAATAGGAAAAATGATAAGAAAGAAGAAGA
Organism: Hordeum vulgare subsp. vulgare; assembly: GCF_904849725.1. Taxonomy (NCBI): domain Eukaryota; kingdom Viridiplantae; phylum Streptophyta; class Magnoliopsida; order Poales; family Poaceae; genus Hordeum; species Hordeum vulgare. The sequence continues at coordinate 212,960,906 of NC_058519.1, read as the reverse complement.
AGAAGAAGAAGAAGAAGAAGAAGAAGAGAAGAAGGAGGAGGAGGAGGAGGAGGAGAAGGAGAAGGCCAACGACCTTCTAGTCCTTCTCCTCCTTCTTCCTGATTTTTTCTTCTTCTCCTCCTCCTCCTCTTTCTTCTCCTCTTTCATATTATCCGTGCTTTAATTTTCCCAACAATGACATACTTAGCCCATTTAGCTCCAAAATACCATAATAAGCTCAAAATGGCATAAGAACCTTGGTTAGCTCATGAATATTATATACTTAGCTTGTTTTCCTCTTAAATGGGATAATTAGCCCATTTAGCTCCAAAAAGACATAATTAGGTAATTTAGCCCCAACAGGAGGAGAAGAGGAGAAGAAATAGGAAAAATGAAAAGAAAGAAGAATAATAATAATAAGAAGAAGAAGAGAAGAAGGAGAAGGAGGAGGAGGAGGAGCAGAAGGAGAAGGCCAACAACCTTCTAGTCCTTCTCCTCCTCCTACTTCTCCTCCTTCTTCTTGATTTCTTCTTCTTCTCCTCCTCCTCCTCTTTCTTCTCCTCTTTCATATTATCCTTGCTTTAATTTCCCCAACAATGACATAATTAGCCCATTTAGCTCCGAAATACCATAATAAGCTCAAAATGGCAAAACAACCTTGGTTAGCTCATGAATATTATATACTTAGCTTGTTTTCCTCTAAAATGGGATAATTAGCCCATTTAGCTCCAAAAAGACATAATTAGGTAATTTAGCTCCAACAAGAGGACAAGAGGAGAAGAAGTAGGAAAAATGAAAAGAAAGAAGAAGAAGAAGAAGAAGAAGAAGAAGAAGAGAAGAAGGAGAAGGAGGAGGAGGAGAAGGAGAAGGCCAAGGACCTTCTAGTCCTTCTCCTCCTCCTCCTTGTCCTCCTTCTTCTTGATTTGTTCTTCTTCTCCTCCTCCTCATCTTTCTTCTCCTCTTTCATATTATCCGTGCTTTAATTTCCCCAACAATGACATAATTAGCCCATTTAGCTCCAAAATACCATAATAAGCTCAAAATGTCATAAGAACCTTGGTTAGCTCATGAATATTATATACTTAGCTTGTTTTCCTCTAAAATGGGATAATTAACCCATTTAGCTCCAAAAAGACATAATTAGGTAATTTAGCTCCAATAAGAGGAGAAGAGGAGAAGAAATAGGCAAAATGAAAAGAAAGAAGAAGAAGAAGAAGAAGAAGAAGAAGAGAAGAAGGAGAAGTTGGAGGAGGAGGAGGAGAAGGAGAAGGCCAAGGACCTTCTAGTCCTTATCCTCCTCCTCCTCCTCCTCCTCCTCCTTCTTCTTCTTGATTTCTTCTTCTTCTCCTCCTCCTCCTCTTTCTTATCCCCTTTCATATTATTCTTGCTTTAATTTCCCCAACAATGACATAATTAGCCCATTTAGCTCCAAAGTACCGTAATAAGCTCAAAATGGCATAAGAACCTTGGTTAGCTCATGAATATTATATACTTAGCTTGTTTTCCTCTAAAATGGGATAATTAGCCCATTTAGCTCCAAAAATACATAATTAGGTAATTTAGCTCCAACCAGAGGAGAAGAGGAGAAGAAATAGGAAAAATGATAAGAAAGAAGAAGAAGAAGAAGAAGAGAAGAAGGAGCAGCAGGAGAAGGAGGAGGAGGAGAAGGAGAAGGCCAAGGACCTTCTAGTCCTTCTCCTCCTCCTCCTTCTCCTCCTTCTTCTTGATTTGTTCTTCTTCTCCTCCTCCTCCTCTTTCTTCTCCTCTTTCATATTATCCTTGCTTTAATTTCCCCAACAATGACATAATTAGCCCATTAAGCTCCAAAATACCATAATAAACTCAAAATGGCATAAGAACCTTCGTTAGCTCATGAATATTATATACTTAGCTTGTCTTCCTCTAAAATGGGATAATTAGCCCATTTAGCTCCAAAACGACATAATTAGGTAATTTAGCTCCAACAAGAGGAGAAGAGGAGAAGAAAGAGGAAAAATGAAAAGAAAGAAGAAGAAGAAGAAGAAGAAGAAGAAGAGAAGAAGGAGAAGGGGGAGGAGGAGGAGGAGAAGGAGAAGGCCAAGGACCTTCTAGTCCTTCTCCTCCTCCTCCTTCTCCTCCTTCTCCTCCGTCTTCTTGATTTCTTCTTCTTCTCCTCCTCCTCCTCTTTCTTCTCCTCTTTCATATTATCCTTTCTTTAATTAACCCATTTAGCTCCAAAATTCCATAATAAGCTGAAAAACATCATATTTTGTTCTCCGCTAAAAATGACATAATTAGCTGAAAAACATCATATTTTGTTCTTCTTCTGACTTTCTTATTCACATTTTTGCAGATTGGATTTACTACATGCATGGAAGCTGGCATTCATAGAGTTGAACAATGTCGATGGATGAACTTTATATGTATATCATCTAGTTTTCGTTTGAGTTGATGAACAATGTGGAACTATATGTATATGTATATATGGATAAACAGTGCAATACTTTGTATGTTGGTTCTTTCGATATATGGGGACGTACACTGATTTATATGTATATCATATATGTGTGGTGAATTATATATATGTGTTGGCAAGTATATGTGTGGTGAACTATATATCATATATGTGTGGTGAATTATATAAATGTGATGTCAAATATATATATATGTGTGTGTGTGTGTGTGTGTGTGTGCTGTGAAATAGGTACTATATGGGCTCTTTGTCATGTGCCAGCTGATGGCAAAGACCTGTGCCATCAGCTCGCAGATGGCAAAGGTGCCACATGGCACCCAGCTGTGCATCCTGGGGTGTCTATATAGGCTCTTTGCCATCTACCTCCAGGGTGGGCAGACGGCAAAGAAGAGGGCACAAAGGAGGGGGGAGGAGGAGGCAGACGACAAATAGTGGAGGGGGGAGGAGGAGGAGGCAGACGACATAGATAAAGGGGAGGCAGACGGCAAAGAGTGGAGGGGGGGAGGAGGTGGTGGCAGACGGCAAAGATAAAGGGGGAGGCAGACGGCAATGAGTGGAGGGGGGAGGAGGAGGAGGCAGACGGCAAAGATAAAGGAGGAGGCAGACGGCAAAGCCTCCGTTAACGCCTAACGGAGGCAACGCCTGTCGGCTGCCGTCTCGAGCACTTTGTCGACTGCTACTAAGGAAAGTTGACGGCAAAGAGCTTTGTCGTCCGCTTTGGGGGGACAGATGGCAAAGAAGGTCCTATGCCGTCGTAGGCTGACGCAGAAATTTTGCCGGCCGTGAGATTCTTTGCCGTCTATTGTTTTGTCTCTGCCGGTCCGGGATTTTGCCTTTGTCGTCTGTGATGGCATACGGCAAAGAAGGTGATTCCTGTAGTGTAGAGAGACCATTGCCATTCCCATTCTGCGGCGGGTTGTTCACCAAGGCTTGAGCCAGCTGCTGAATAGCGGCATTGTTGGCTTGACGATCCTCTTGAAGAGCTTGAAGGAACTGAGCCATAGTCAAGATTTCGGGAGGAGGTGGTGGCGGTGGAACATCGTCTTGCTGCTCGTGGTGATCTCCAGCTTGAGCTTCCCCTCCGGTTCCCTGCTGCTGACCTGAGGACGCAGAGCGGGGGTTGCCAAAGGTGCTGTTACGAGTTGCATTCACCATCCTGTCAGGGGAGTAGACAGATCAATTTGCCTAACTGGCTGAAATCATAAGGGATGATGCTCTAGTAAAGAGGGGGTCTGGTGTTGTGCTAGTGCGAAAGTTTTAAGCCAATGGTTTTGAAAGAGCTAATGCATTATATTAAAACAAGCGATGTAGTCGCTCACAAGCTACCTAAGGCAAATTGCGAATTGCATCCAACATGCTTACATGGCACTCATGGTTCATATGAACCGATACATGAACTCCTATGCTCGGGGAGTAACTCCTATGTTACTAATTCTAAGCGGCAGACTTCACGGTCTCATAAGCGGGTTCTGTGGGATCTTCGTCTTAATATTCATCTTCATCTTCATCAGTGCTTCCCTTCTTTGAAGGAGTAGGAGAAGGAAGCATACCATCACAGCGTCTCTTGGTTGGAGAGGTAGCGAAGAGTTTGGTGTATTCTTCCGCGGTCAAGCGACGAATCTGAAGAGGAGTGGCCTGAAGCGGTGGTATTCCTCCTCGGAAAGCGAAGCCAGGTGGTCCTTTTGGTGATCCTTCCTTCTTCACCTTGCGGTTCTTCATCTTCTCTGTGCAAAGTAGATCCTTGACTTGGTGCAGCTCTTGGCGAATCTTTGTTCACTCTTTGATCAAAAGATGCGTCAAAGTGCCGGAGGAGAGACTAAAGTACGTCTGAAACCTCAGTGGTGTCCCATCCTTAGAAGATGGGTTGAGTGTCCAGCTCCCGTCTATCCTATCCTTAACGAAGGGTAGGTGATGAGTAGCTGGCTCGTCAGCCATCTCGGGAAGTATGTCACGGAGTCGCACGAGCGCCTCTCGTGCTGCGGTCTCCACTACCAACATCAGATCCTCCATCTGTGGTCCTTCAAAGAATCAGCTAGTCGTGGAGTCATTGGCCTTCACTATCCCGTCCACGTGATATTCCTTAGTGTCGGCGTTGACCCAGTGCTCGTGGTAGAGGAAGATGGGCATGCGGCATACTTGGCACTTCTCGAGGCTATCACTCAAAAGTAGAGGAAAGCCCGTCTCTGGAAGCATCTCAGGTACGGCGCCCATCTACAAGATGTAGACGAGAGGGTTAGAAAGTTTTTACTGGGTGCAGAATCTTAGGTTAAGGTCTATGTGCACTAGTCGTCTCGGCTATCGTCCATGCTACCTAAGGCATCATATTGCCAGGATGGCTCTGATACCAGCTCTCTAGGGACCGCGACTTACAAGTCGAGATTGTCGTATGAACGTGCTCAGTGATCCCATAGATCAATGCTCACCGAACACACAGATACTGAATAATAAGAGTCTTACATCCAAGTACCGAATTATTACATCACATGACCGAACGGTCAAGTTCACAAGGCTGGGCCGAAGAACAAATCATACTGATACAACTAATAGCAGAAATCATAGGGGCTAAGAGGGTGCCCATGCCATCAAGCATACACCGACAGGCATTCTGACTTGGAAGCGTCCTAATTCGCACGGACGTCTCCGAAGACGTACTCGTCTGCAAACTCTGGTCCTTCCATGTCTAGTCAATAATATAACCAGTGAAAAGCCAATGAGTACTTTTGAATGTACTCGCAAACAATCCATGATATGAACAATGAAAGTGAAGGATAACAATAACATGCATCTTTGGTGGAATTCATCTTGGTGGAATGATCATGAATATGCGTCAAGTTAAAGAATTACTTTTGAAGAACAGGTTACATATATCAATATATCTGTCGAGGGCTGAACCATCCGGGTTCACCCTATATGCCAAGTCACCAAACTTGGTCATATCACCATGTTTATATTAACTCCATTTACCACTACTCACACACACTTGGTTTATGCGGAAACGACTGGATGTAGTTTAAGCAGGATTACCCAACTGTCCTTTACCGTGGACATGGCTATTCGAATAGTTTTACACTCCGCACAGGTAGTATGCTGGAGCCACGAGATCCGGGAAACTTCCGTGTCATCCACGACTCGCGGTATATAACATACCCGAGGTAAGTACCCGATCAATGCCTTTCCCCTAATGATACTAGACAAAGAGGTCCACTCAGTTGGTACCCAGCCCACATGTTGTACGTCTTACGAGCACCGACTCTAGACAGTATCAACCATGCGGGGACCAACGGTGTGCCTGGAACTCATAATAATTCATCCAATGGTCTCATTAAATACTACCTATTTTTAGAAGAATAACAGTGGAAAAATTAAATTTTTACACCGGTTAAATATTTTTATAAAAATCTTTGAAATCAGATTTTAAAAACAAAAGAAAAATGGTCTAAGTCCTTGGCCTAGCTCGGCCTGGAACTGGGCTGGTCCAAGGCCAGCCGACAGCCTGCCCATGCACGCGCGCCGTCAGGTTTGAACCTGACGTGCGGGGCCCTACGACAGCGGCTGCGGGCAGCAAGGGGGGGAGCTGGGCCACCGACAGGTGGGGCACATTTGTCGGGGTCATCTCCTACCTCTGGCCAGAGAGGAGGAGGAGCACGCCGGCAAGGCTGCCGACGTTCTCAAGCCCCAATGAGGACATAAATGGGTTCGGCATGACGCCGCCTACTTACTGGTAGTCGGAACAACGACGAAGAGATACGGGTTCGCCGGTGATGAGGAGGCCGCGGTGGAGGAGTTTCGGGAGGTGGTCGAGAGGGTAGCTAGGGGCATGGAAATGCTTGGGAAAGTTGGGGGAAAGCTTCCTGAGGTCGGGGGGATCAGTTTGGTGGGTCGAGGCGTGCAGGAGCCATCATGTAGCCGGAGATCGACCAGAGCTCCAAGGCGGAGGGGCCTCGGTCGATCTCGAGCACCGGGGCTCTGCTGGCTTGCTGGGGTGGCTAGGGAGGTGCTAGTGGTCGTGGCAAAGCAGGTTGAGGGGTGCTGGAGCGAGGGGGAGGGCTATAAATAGGCCCACGACGATGAGCCGATTCGAAAGCGCTGGTGACTCACCGTGGAGTGCATGGGGGTGCAGACTAGAGGTGGGGTCGAAGCCACGGTCTCGGGACGTGGTTTTGGACTACCAGGACCATCTGCAACAGAGGAAGAGAGAGAGGAGTCGAACATCAGTGGTCGCGCAACCTTGGTCAGTTCCAGTGTGCGTGGGCACGCGTCGCACAAGCTCCAGCATGGGAGAGGAGTGGCCCTGATGCAGAGGGGTTGTCGCTGAAGAGGTTGGACACCTCGGGGGAGGCTAGAACTGGCCGAGAGCGTCGCCCCCAGCTTGGTGGCTTCCTGTAGCCCGCCCAGAGCGCAGTTTTGGCATGCCACGGCATGTTGGTGCGCTCTGAAGCACTATGGACGTGTCTAGCATGTCCTAGCACCGGCTGGGACTGAGGCTAGCCGTTGGGGTCCCGTGGGAGCTTCGGCTGGTCAAGGGAACAAGGAATACAGGTGCTGTCAGCTTTGAACTAAAGCTTAGACTGGGGTTTTTGGCATTTCTACTTTGAACCAGTGAGGGGGCAGTTGACTGGGTTGGGCATTGATACTGCCCACCTAATCTGAGATTTTGGAGCAAAGGGGTTCGGTTTAGTTGTGGCTAAGAGGAATTTTACCCATCTGTCTGAAGATGCTCGACATTGGTTTGAGGGGGTTGCACCCCACCACTGGTGCTGCAACTTAACAGGTTTGGGTTTGGTGCTAAAACATGGGGTTTCACCAAGTTTGAGCTCCATTGGACAAGTTTAGCTTTATAAACATGAAAACACAACTGTTTGACCACATATGTCCCTTCCAAAGAGAGTGTGGGCAAACTAAGTCCCAGAAATCCCATTTTTGGTGTGGAGCCCTCATTTGAGGTATTAGGCACTCCTGCAAAGTTTCAGCATCATTGGACAAACTTTGCTATGTAGAGTTGCTCTAACTTCAATGTGGACATAAGGGATTTTAGGGTTATTTGGGGTCCTTAATCACCTTGGATCAAAGTGAAACTTTATGTGGACACCAAATATGTCTTAGGAATACCACTGGAATATTTTATTGAGAATATTTCTGTTGTAAATATTTCAAAAGGTCAAAACAAACAGAAAAGGTTTTCAGGGTTTTACTCAAATAATTATTATATAAATAGGGTTAAAAATCTTATGTATGGAAAATATATGTCCTTCTCATCATCTCCATATTTAATCAGATTTTTCTAAGGTAGAAAAGTATTTTTCCATGTAGGAATACCATTTCTGGCCTCAGAAATGGACATGCAATTAAATTAGGAAAATACAAAAAAAATAAAGTTAAAATCAGATCTCCAACTTTGGGTAGAAACACTCCTTGCTATCAAGGGCATGTAGTGCAACTCAAAGTAGTGTTTTACCTTGATGAGAAACAACAATAAGGTTTTGAAAATAATTAAATATTGTGAAATGGGGTTTTCATCATCACATGATCATCACATAAGCATTCAATGACAAACATGGCACTCACATCATTAGTTTTGAAAAAGTTTTAACAAGCTTAGATTTTTGCATTACAAAGAAGTGGTAGTAAAAACAGGGTGTGACATCATTGCCCATCCACCGTAACTTGCTCCTCCTGTTTCCAGCTGGGCCACACCAAATCTAGGTGTGCCTCTTTTTCCCTCGCAACTAGTCTAGTTTGGAAACACAAGAGTCTCTCCCCTATTCTGGATTTTTTGAGAACTCGTGCCTACCTTGAGAATACCGCGCAAGTTGCACAGCCGCTCTCTCTTGTCCCATCCCATTGGAGCCTTCACCCTTTCCGCCACCACCACCATTGGAATCCCCTTCTTTGATGACCAACTTTGAGCTTGTCACAGAGCGCTACGCCCAGTCGGCCATCATATCATCAACGGCGGTCCTCGTCGCCTACCCGGGACGTAAGTCACTCCGGTGGCTCCCATTGCCAAGCGACATGAGTAGTACTTGGTGGTCGAGATCATGACCGCTCCACTCGTCACTAGTAGGAAAAAGCTTATAGGTAGGAGCCTGGTAGTAGCGCTCGAATAGAGCACGCGCTGCTGCTACTTAGCAGTAGCACTAGAAACATAAAGTGCTACTACTAGGATCCGTAGTAGTAGCGCTGGATATATTTCCAACGCTACTGCTAAAGGAGGCCCAACGAGGCCACCGACAGTAGCATTAGTAGCAACGCGCGCTTGTGTAAAGCACTACTCCTAAGTTTAATTGCAGTAGCGCTCGCCTGAAACCAGAGCTACTGCTAAGTCTATCTTCTCGAACTTATCCAACCGGTCGGCCCTCCTAATCCCCTCTCCACTCTCACTCTCCCCTGCACCCCCCGTCATCCGCCGCCGCTGCTGTTCCCGCCGCCTGCCGCCCTACGCGCCCCTCCCTCCTGCTTCGGCCGCCCCCTCCTCCCTCATCACTCCTCCTCCGGCCAAGCCCTGCGCCGGCATCCCTCCTCCCCACCTCCTCTCTCCTCCCTCCTCCCACCCCCTCCTCATTCCTCCTCTTCCCTCCTCCCACCGCCCTCCTCCCCCTCCTCCTCTCTCCTCCCTCCTCCCACCCCTCCTCATTCCTCCTCCTCCCTCCTCCCACCCCTCCTCCCTCCATCTCTCCTAAACTGTATTTTACTATTATTGTATAATGTAATATTCTTACTGTTTTTAGTAAGTGTTTAATAGAAATAGTTTATTTAGTAAGTGTTTAATAGAAATAGTTTAATCGGTGAGGGAGTGTCCAACATATATGAGAGAAGAAGAATGCCCACTGTTGTCGTGGGGGTCGCTTCTCCTCCTTCTCCTTGTGTTAGATATTTGTTATGCACTAGGGGAAGTAGGAGTAGAGATCATCATCGACGGTCGAAAAATCGGTGAGGGACTGTCCACCATATATGAGAGAAGAAGAATGCCGACTATTGTCGTGGGGGTCGCTTCTCCTCCTTCTCCTTGTGCTAGATATTTGTTATGAACTAGGGGAAGTAAGAGTAGAGACCATCATCGACGGTCAAAAAATTGGTGAGGGGTTGTTCACCATGTTGCCGTTGCATATTGAGTAATAGCGATCTGTCATATAAGTTTCCCGGGAGTTGCTTCCAGTTCTACATCGATATCTAGGTCGATGTGCAGACGCCTCCAGTTCTACCATTGTGTGAGTTCCTCAACCATATTTATTAAGTAATTTATATTGTTTATTTAAAAGTAGTTGACAACTAATTTCTATTGACATCTTATTTCCATTCAAGCAAACATGTCCAACGCTTGGTAGACATCACCTACTACTGTTCCTGGGCTGAACTAAACTGCGAGGAGAGAGGTCATTATGTTTCATGGCTTGAGGATCTTCATACTGTCAAGACATGTTATTTTCCTGGACTTCGAGATATTAGTACTCAAAATGTGCGACCACTAGTGTGCATATTAAACTACGGTCACATCTATTTAGCAAAGATGGTAAGATTTTTACTATTTCTCCTTAGTGCTTCTTTTCCATACATTAGTTTTTAAGCTAAACTTCATTGCTAAGTATGTTACATCTATGTATTGAACAGGGACTCCCGATGAGTGTTGTTCCTCGTTGGATCGAGTATAAAGGTCGCATGATAATGGTTAGCTTACGACCAAGATATCCTTTATTGCACACGAGTGCATTCATCATTTCTCGAAGCGAGCAAGTCTTAATAGTCAAAGACTGGAACAAAATTGTGAAGGATCGCAGTAGAGAAGTACTAGGTAGAATATGATGTGTGAGAATATGATCGCAATATAGAAGCGAGCAAGTCTTAATAGTCAAAGTCTTATGGCCAAGATATCATTTATTGCACACTATTGTATGTCTATGATATGTGAGAATAGTGTATGTTTAATATGATGTGATGAAACTATCATATAGAATATGTATAAATACATCACAAATACGTAGAGGGTGCAAATATGTGAAAGCAGTAAAAGTTAGCAGTAGCGCTGGTAATACTTACCAGTAGCGCGGCTTAGCAACAACGCTTTCTATGAGCAAGTACTACTACTATAGTTATCAGTAGCACTGGACAGGGAAGTTCTACTGCTAACACTACTTACCAGTAGTGCTTCCCATACCAGGGCTACTACTAGTGTTTAGTTGTAGCGCGATAGCAGTAGCGCTTGGCCAGCGCTACTGGTATGCATATTTCTAGCACTACTACTAGGGTTTTCCCTAGTAGTGCGTTCATCAGATTGGTCAGGTACGCAGAAAGTGTTTGAGCTTTTGAACAACAGGGGTTTTCATGTTTTCTCTGCTCAACCATGGATGGCGGGAGTGGGGCTTTTTGAGATGAGAGATGTTGGAGAATGTTCTGCTATTATTCAAATGGTTCCACAAGATTTGGGAAACAATACCTTCGTCCATTTCAAGAAACGTAATGAAGGAGAGGGTTTTTGTGGTGTCCAACATTTTTGTCATGGTTGATTGATGTTTCTGGGGGTTCCCTTAGATTTGCGTAACATGGGGAATTTGAGGGATGCAGTCAACACTGTTGGAGAGTTTCATCATTGCGTCAGTAATGATCCATACCTAGTCCGATCTATGGTGTTTGCCTCTTTCCCTGAGGATGCTCTAGTGCCCCGCAGTGTGGTATTTTCTAAAGATGTTGCATGTGGAGGAGCAAGGGTTTCTTGGAAAACTACTTGTTATGTCCTTCGAGAAAACTTTGCACCGAAGATGCCGCAGTACGAAGACCATATGCCTCTGGATGCAAATCCCCATCCACTACCTAGACATCTAGTTCCACACAACTTAATGTTTGCTCTTCCTCCCTATCCTGCTATGGGATGTAATGATGTTCCTCCACCACCAATGCCAAAGCACCAGGAACAGCAACAAGGCCGACATGAAGCTGCTGAATGGGAATGGCCTGCAGATGAGCATGTAATTCAGTCGGTAGAACCAGTTCAGGACCAGGAGTCCATGGTCATTGATCATCCTCGCTCCTGTGGATCATCTTAGTTTGTTGGACAAGTGTGGGTTGATCAGCAAGTCAATCCTAATGATGTGCAGGTTGACCAGTAGCTACCTTAGGAGATCAACCCTTTTGCAATTGTTCCCTATCAGCCCCCTTTTGTTTCAACGTGTTAATCTATTAGTTGTCATGGTCCGGGTGGTATATGGGCCACCCTTGCCTCCAATCATCCACTCCCTACTATGCATGCTGGTCTCATAGTCCTTCCAAAGCGTTCATGGTATATTGCTTTTGATGATATCAAATAGGTCTCAAATTTGCTTTGCCTTGATGAGGATACCTTGACTTCTTTGGTGTCAGTCCGGTCGAGACCATTTGCTAGAGCCCTCTTCCAAACTGATAACGAAGCTTCAGCCTCTCGTGTGAACCCACCTGATGCCCCAGAGGAGCAATTCTCTTTCTCTGGCCAGTGTGGTAGAAGAAAGCTGCAAAAAAGAAGGTAGCGCCCATTATGGCGACAGTTGTACAATGGTGCACTGGCAGCTCCGTTAAGCGGGACAGCTTCAAGACAATCCTTCAAGAGCTCCCAATGCCACTGCCCAAGAAGAAAAGGCCCAGACTAAATTGATGGTGGATGTGGACACAACATCCAAGGAGCGTGATAATGACTACATGGAGCAAGAAGCAGGGGAGATTCCGCCCACTACGCCCATCCGAGTGATACAGGATGTGGGTCAGGGCCTTGGCATTTCCCCCAAGAAGTTATATGTAACTTCTTATGGAAGGTCTAGCTAAGATCGAGAAGCCCTACACTGATTTTTAAGCAACACATCCTTGTTTTGATTTGGGGGGTACTCCTGATGGCCTCCCATACTATTAGTTGTTGCTATAAACTTTATGAAGTCTCGCGTTATTTTGGGAGTTCTGTAATTCTTGTTAGAAACTTTTATTTGTGTTGGTCCCTGCGTGATTACAATTTTCCTACTTCCATGTCTTGTTGGAATGGATAGTCGATCTATTAGATGTTGGCGGGTTTTTTGTTGGAATGTGAGATGCTTAAACTATCATGTGTGTCAGAGGGCAGTTAGAAAGAAGATCGACGAAATCTTAGGATCGATCGTTTCTCTGCAGGAAAAAAATGCATCACATTTATGATAGGAGAATTAGAAAAAAAATCCCAAAACGTTTTGACTACTTTGCTTATAGCCCATATATGGGAGTTTAGGGTGGTTTAATTGTTCTTTGGAACTCCTCTCTTTGGAATGGTATTCTAGTAGATTCGCACAGATTTGGTATGGTCATATCTTTCACCTCCAAGCACAATAATGAAAAGTGGACGCTGGTTAATATTTATGGCCCTTGTCAAGGTGAAGATAAGGATCTTTTTGTCACCTAGCTATATAATTTAAACATTCGTGCTAATGAGAAATGGTTATTGCTTGGGGATTTTAACCTCATAAGGTCCACTTCAGATAGGAATCTTCCTGGTGCAGATTCTAATGACATTTTCATTTTCAGTGAAATTATTGATCAGATAGGACTACTTGAACTACCTCTAAAGGGTAGATAATATACTTGGTCAAACATGCAGCATACCCCTCTGCTAGAACACTTAGATTGGTTTTTCACCTCTGCTAATTGGATCTCATGTTATCCTTGTACTCAAATTTTTCCCTGCCAAAACAGCATCTGGTCATGTCCCATGTGTGGTCGCAATCAATACCACAATCCCCAAGAGTAACTTATTTCGCTTTGAGAATTACTAGGTGGAACTTGGAGGTTTACTTGAATGTGTTGAAAAATAATGGAAGATTCCATGCCTTAAGAGTCATATAAGTGCCATTATCACGGATAAGTTCAAGTGACTCTGTCAAGCCTTGAAGAAATGGCAAATTGGGTTGTCTAAGATGAAACTTCTTATAGCAAAATGTAATCACGTGATTTTATTCTTGGATAATATTGAGGAACTGAGACCTCTATTCTGGCCTAAATCCAATTTTAGGAAAATTATGAAAATGCATTTGGAGCACCTTTTGCACTTGCAATACTTATACTCGAAAAAGAGAACCACTATCGGGTCAATTAGTGTGGGAGAGGAAAACACTAAGTTTTTTCATGCAATGGCCACTGAAAGATTCAGAAGAAACTCTATTTCTTCCTTGAGGTTAGATGATGGATCTATCATCAATGATCATGACCAGATAGCTGGGGTGTTTTTGTCTGCTTTCAGAAATAGAGTCGGGACCCCGATCCTGAATCATAAGAACCCAGCCTGTAATTCATCACATCACTTTGCGGCCTCACGCACAGTAAACTCCACGGCTGCCACCTTACCCTGGTCGGGATCGTTTGCGTCTTTTGGCTCACGTATATGAATGTGTCGCTAGCATTCAGACGACAAAGAACCCGGGACGACATGACTAGTTATAAACCCAAGTGGTACATCCGTACAGGGACAGGCATACATAACCCAGCAAAGCAGGTGTCGGCCATCAGCGTGTGTAGACGAGTCGTAGCAAGCTACAAGGACTCCATTACACCACGTGACATTTTCCCGAAGGGACAGACACAACATCAAATAAGGATACATGCCGGTCAATCAATGTGTCTGGAGCAATAGCAAGCTACCAAAGCTCGTGGAAGCACAAAGAGGCATTTCCCCATAAAGAGTACTACTAAAGGCACACAACTAGGTGTCGAATCCCACACATATAATGCATTTCATAACATACACACAACATGCACGATATGTGTAGATACAACATGGCATCACAACATAACTCTATGACTCAAGCTTTTATTAAGGACTTATAAGAGTCAACATAGTATGATATTACAAACAGAGGTCTCGTGACCCGACACTCAAATCATACAAACATCAAGCGGAAGCAAAACATGTTTGGGTACAAACATCTACTAAAAGTGGTTGGAAGAGCCTGAAAAGCTATAACGACCCTACCAAAGGAACCAGACTTCTGTCTGGGATTCCCAAGCTATTCTGGTCAACATCGAACACATCGCGTAGACCCTTTTAATGAGACTAAATCTTCTGTGCAAAAACATAAATAAAGCAACCATGAGTACAAAGGTACTCAACAAGACTTACATCAGAACTGTCTACATATGCATCATTATCAATGAAAGGATTGTGGGGTTTGATTGCAGCAAGCCAGCTTTAACTCTTGGCTAACCTGTACTACGACTAGAAGTTCTTTCTTTGAGGTGGGATAGCACACACGAGTCCACATATTCACCAATTCAATACACCACTATGGATCCACTCTCGTCTCCCTACGGGAAGGCTATCCATAGCACTCGCACTTATCTTGCATGTTTTAGAGTATCCATTTAAATTGTCTATGTACAACGTAATGTTTCCAAGTAGTCCATATCCGAGGACGCGGCTATTCGAACAGATTAAATCACCCTGCAGGCGTATAATTCTTCACACATGCTCTCACCACTTAGCACCATATGCATGTCATGCATCTCAGCAACCTTCAAGCGGAAGCACTGGCGTGGGTGTCGGCTACAACCGTTAACCACACGAGACACTAGTCTAGATTTATCGCCTATTTGAGACTGAACCCGCAAGGAAGTCCGATTGAGGTTTCCTCTATTGTCCCAAATGATGTGTGCAGGGTTCCCAAGCCCACCATCCGGGTGACACTTGGTACACCTTGCCACTGTGTATCTACCGCAGAACCCTACCCCATCGGGCAGAGCTAAACACGACCACCAACACTTTTCCTACAAACACCAAAAACTAGGTGCAACTCGTGGACAGAGATCTAGTCGATTAATAAGCCGAGCGGGGTCATATTTCAGGGCCCAATGCATGGTAGTATCTTGTCTTGGATAACATACACAGAACTCAGTTCTTAAGGACGGTCCCAATGAGACAACCCACCATGTACTCCTACATGGCCTCTCATCACTACCTTTACCAAATCGTATTCACGCTTTACTCTTACACAGCAGGGCATGAACACAACCATTCCAATTCATCGTCCAGATGGGTCAGACCCGACACGACTCTAAGCATAGCATTCACAATAACACATGCATGGATGAGTAAGCACAACAAGGCTCAAGCAGTTGCTACTCATGCTAAGTGGTTTCAACTATTTACTGTGACAAAATCAGGTCATGCAGAGGAATGGGTTCAACTATCGAGAACATGTAACAGTTGAATCGTGTTTGACCTAATGCAATAAAATAGAGCAGGAGCGAGAGAGTGGGTTTATATCAGTATGCTCAAGGGGGTTTGCTTGCCTGACACGTCTGAAGATAGCAATGAGTCTTCATCAATGTCAATGATCACATCGTTGGAACCATCATCTATCGAGAGGGAACAACACCGGCAACCAAGAAAGAAAAATAATTACTTCACGGAAATGCAACACTATGATGCATGATCATGACATCAAAATGAGAAGTGGCAGGGCTAATATAGCTACCATTTCTTAAGTTGAAGCTGGTTTGAATTAGAATTCAAATATCACTTTAAGCAAGGTATTTTCCAGATACCCTTTTAATTGATTCGACCTGATGCTCAGGCATAAGTTGTTTTCTCATGCATGAAGATGGCATATTGAGGTACTGAGTTTTCCTAGATCAATTATTGGTCTTATTAATTGAAGTGGAATTCAAATGTATACCAAATTCCATCTCCAAACTATTTATTAAATTTACCCTAATCATCATTTTACCTACTTGGTTATTTTAACTTTCTCAAACATGCATGAAAATGCCATAATCAGATTCCTTGAATTTTTCTGATCATTTTTTATATATAAATTATTATCATCTGATTTATATTTTATTTTCTAAGAATTTTTGAAGTTTTGCTATTATTCTGGATTTATTTAAAATCAGAAATTGCATTACTGCGTCAAGTGACGTCAGACTGATGTCATCAGTCAACAGCATCTGGGCTAGGTTAAACCTGACCAGTGGGGTCCACTGGTCAATAACCCACGGCTTAATCCCACGCTGACCCACCCTAATGGTGGTTTGACTCACACGTGGGGCCCTCTGTCAGCGTCTCTCGGGAGGGGGATTAGTGGTTAATTGCTGGCCACGTCGGCCCCCACCGGAGGGTGGTCGCCGGCGACCATAGCCGCGGCGGAGGATTCGCTGGAGTTAGTCTAACCGAGGCTACACGGCACCAAATCGAGCACGGTTGAGGGCTATGCGAAGCTGGCGGAGCGGCTGATCTGGCAGGGGTAGCAGGAGGGGTTGAGGTGGCCGGAGAGGGCGTCGGCGACGAGCTCGCGCGCCGGTGGGATTCGACCGATGCGTGAAGCGGGGCTACGGGGCACAGGAGAGCGTGGGAGGAGAGGGGAAAGGGTCACGGGCTCACTGCGGGTCCGTTTTTGGCATTGAGGAGGTCGGGGTCGTCTTGTAGCCGACAAATTGATGGTGGCATACGGCGGCCGGAGATGGGGAAAACGGCGGCAGTGGTGACGACAGGAGGCCTTCGGGCTTGATTCCAGCGGCGATGAGTAGCAGGGCAACGCAACAGTCCTTCTGGGCTACTCGAAGAGGCGAGGCGATGGCGGGAGCTAGCTGACGGCGGGGGCTTTCTCAAGCATGCTCGGCCATGGCGAGGGGAAAGAGAGCAGAGAGAGGGGGAGGAACCATAGAGGGCTGGAGAAGAGAGAGGGGGCTCCGGGGCATCTCCAGGCGAGGAGATAAGTTTGGGGGCGCGACACGAGGTGGCCGAGGCTCAGGCATGCTCGACAGCGAGCTGCCTGCCTGCTCTGGCGAGAGGAGGAAGACGGCTCTGCCCCTGGTGGGCTGGGCGAAAGGCGAAAGGTAAGGTTCTTCTCTCTTTTTATTTTTTAATTCTTTCTGTTTGATATTACTGACATTTATTTTATTTTGTTTTGGCTTCAGATCTAAGTCAAAAATGTTGAAATCATTTTTAAAGTTTGTTTTGGGTTATTTCCTGGCTCCACAAAAAGATTCATCAGTTTTGAAAAGACTAAAATATTTATAGCAATTTAGTTATCATTTTCACATGCATTTATGATTAACTTAAGATGACAAAAGAGTTGTTAAAAAGTTTATCACCTCTGGTATGTTGTTTCCAACATTTATCAAAAAGGGTGAACATTTTTGAAGACCATTTGAGTTCATTGAAAAAAATCCTTGTTGAACCTATTTGAATTTTGTTTGGTGCTACGGTTTGATCATCCCCATTTGTATTAAATGGATTTGAATGCATGCATGAATTCTCACTGATGCAACTAACTACTAGCTATAATCTAGGGCTGTGACAAATAGGATGGGTCAATCACACAGAATCAATCTTGCTTTTAATCTACCATCCCTACTGAGCAAAGTTGATGGACTAGAAGCTCTCACATTACACTTCACTAAGGAGAAGATGGATATGACTGTCAAGGAAATGCCCATTGACAAACCAAGATGACCTGATGGGTTTAACGAAATGTTTTTTAAAAGGGATAACTGCATTTGTACCCCTAGTTGGGTCACACTCGACTGATTTGCCCCTATTTTTTCAACAATTGCGGTTTTGCCCAGCTCACCTCACTCGCCTTGTGTTTGTGCCCTTACGACATGGTTCCGTCCAATCACGGTTCGCCACGTGGCGATTGATAACTGGATGGAACCGTGCAGGAAGGGCAAAAACCCAAGGCGAGTGAAGTGAGCTGGGCAAAACCGCAATTATTAAAAAAATAGGGGCAAATCAGTCAAGCGTGACCCAACTAGGGGCACATATGCAATTATCCCTTTTTAAAAAGTGTTGCCACATTATCTGTGAGGACTTTTACACTCTGGCAAATGAATTCCATGCTACGTCTGCCATGCTGGAAAATATGAACTCCTCATATATCACCCTAGTTCCCAGAAAGGGCTCTCCTAAACAGGATGGGGATTTCAGACCAATCTCTTTAACTGGCATGGGCTTGAACTTCCTATCCAGAATTACTGCCAATAGGTTCCATTTGGAAATCATGAAGTACACCCTTAAGAATCAATAAGGTTTCACTAAGACCGGGACAATTTAGGATAGTGTGAGTGGACACTAGAATACTTGCACCAATGTCATCGGTCCAAGAGAACAATTGTTATCCTCAAACTAGGTTTTGAGAAAGCTTTTGATTCAATTGAGCATGAGTTTATTTACCAAATCTGAAGATGCAAGGGATTTAATGATAAATGGATCCTTTGGGTTAAGCAACTTCTTTCCTCTGGATCTTCTCTTGTGCTCCTTGTCACCTTTACTATTTGATATTGCTGCAGATTTCCCGCACACACTGGTCAATGATATGTTGCTGCAAGGCAAAATTCAGTTGTCAATTCCTTGTCATGATAGAGATTTCCCAATTGTCCAGTATATGCATGCTGAGGAAACTCAACTTCTTGAGCTGAAATGTATGCTTCTTATGTTCTCTCGGTCTACAAGGCTTGATATCAAATACTATAAATCTGATATGCTCCCAATCAATGTGACACATGATGATCTCCACATACTAGTTGCTTATTTTGGATGTAAGGTTGGCACACAACCTTTCACTTACTTGAGTATGCCTCTCGATACTACCAGGCCGAGGATTATTGATCTAATCCACTTGGTTGTTAAAATGGAGAGGAGGCTTTCTACAAGTTCTTCTTTATTTACTCAAGGAGGAACGTTATAGTATTTGAACTCTACTTTGTCATCTCTTCCCATTTTCATCCTATGCAGCCTAGATATCCCCCCACGCATTCTGAAGCAGTTGCAAAGAATTCGAAGGTAGTGTCTTCGGAGAAGAAATGGTCAAGATCAAGCACCAGCTTTAGCAGCATGCGAGTTGGTGTGCAGACCAAAGAACAAAGGTGGACTTGGAATCTTAAATTTAGCTATTCAGAATGAAGCTTTATTCCTCAAACATGCTGACATTTTTTTCAATAAAGCCATTGTCCATTGGGTTTTTGATATGAAACACATATTATCATGATAGGCTTCCACAAGGTACTTCCTTGTGTGGTTCTTTTTGGTGGAGGTATGTATGCAAGCTGATGGATAAAGCCAAAGTTGTAACCCCACATCCAGCCAAACAAAGGGGGCACTTTCCTATTCTGGTATGATTCTTGGTAGGTGGGGGACTCTAGAGCACCCTTGGCACCCATATTCCAAAGACTCTTCTCTTTTGCAATTGATACTTTCATCACAGCCAAGGAGGTTTTTGAAGCTTTTGCTACAAATGAGATGACTAGATTGTTCCATTTGTCACTCTTTGAAAGGGCTTTTGAGGAACTACAATCCATGACATCCCTGATACTAGACTTGCAAAGAGACCAAAATATAAATGATGTCTCAGTGTGGAGTGAGGATGGGAAGGGGTATACTGCCAAAAAGAATTATATGCAAGTTCATCAGCCCATTGTCTCCAACGTTGTGCTCAATTGGATCTGGAAGAGATATTGCATAATGAAATAAAAGTCTTTGAATGGATAATGATCATGGATAGGTTGAACACACATGATATGCTTCAAAGAAGACATTGGAATGTCTTTGATTCAAATCTATGTGTGCTTTGCCCAACAAGGGTTAAAGAGGACACGTACCATCTCTTTTTATCTTGCATGTTAAGCTCTAGAGTTTGGATTCTATGTGGGATATCACAACTGCTGCTAGAAGAGACTTTGACAAACCTTTTTTTCACTAGGGTGATCTTTACTACCTATTGGAATACTTGGACCATCAGGAATGCAAGGGTATTTAAAAATGAACAACGAAGTTTCAATAGATGGAGGCTCAACTTTATTCATGATATCTCCTTGCTGGCTCATAGGGTTAAGGCTAGCTTTAGGGATGATCTACTTAAGTGGCTGTCATTTTTTACCTCCTTGAGGTTATTGTGTTTTTTCTTTCTGAGAAAACTTTGTAACTTAGATGTCCATTGTATTCTATTTGCTTGAATAAAATAAAAGGTTGTGGGGGTGTTTCCCCAATAGTAGTCTATCGAAAAACAACAGAAAGTAAATGGTAGCAATGTTTTGATGTTTTTATAATATAATTTGTGAAGACCCGAGGGCCATAGTTTTCGCTAGAGGCTTCTCTCTCTAAGAAAGCATATGGTGGGTAAACAAATTACGGTTGGGAAATTGATATAAAAGTGCATAGTTATGAAATATTTATTCATGACAATGATCATATATATAGGCATCACCTCCATAACAAGGTAGACCGACTGCTACTACGTCAACAGACCTTCCCTAGCAACGGCGCCAGGAATCCTTCTGCTACGGGCTACGCCTATAGAGACTTCCTTGGCAAATATGCAAAGGATTTCCCCACGGCCTTGGAGCCTTGCATTGGTGTTCCCTTGAAGAGAAAAGGGTGATGTAGCACAGCGGCGTTAAGTATTTCCCTCAGTTTGAGAACCAAGGTATCGATCCAGTAGGAGGATCGCGTCAAGTCACAAGTACCTGTACAAACACAAAGAGCTTGCACCCAACGCTATGAAGGGGTTGTCAATCCCTTATAGAATGTTTGCAAAGTGAGAACTTAAAGCAAAAAAGTAAACAAAGCAAAGTAAAAGTGAAAGTGGAGACAATAGTTGTGAATAGACCCGGGGGCCGTAGTGTTCACTAGTGGCTTCTCTCATGAAAGCAATTAGACGGTTGGTGAACGAATTACTATCGAGCAATTGATAGAACCGCACAAAGTCATGACATTATCTATGGCAATGATTATATCTATAGGCATCATGTCCAAAACAAGTAGACCGATACTTTCTGCATCTACTACTATTACTCCACACGTCGACCGCTATCCAGCATGCATCTAGTGTATTAAGTTCATAAGAACAGAGTAACGCCTTAAGCAAGATGACATGATGTGGATGGACAATCTCAAATCTATGATGAAAGCCCATCTTGTTACCCTTGATGGCAACAACATGGTGCGTGCCTTGCTGCCCCTTCTGTCACTGGGAAATGTCACCGCACGGTATGAACCAAAAACCAAGCACTTCTCCCATTGCAAGTATCATAGATCTATTTAGCCAAACAAAACCCAAGACTCGGAGAGACTTACAAGGATATAAAATCATGCATATAAGAACTCAGCAAAGACTCAAATATAAATCATAGATAATCTGATAACAATTCCACAATTCATCGGATCTCGACAAACACACCGCCAAAGAGGATTACATCGGATAGATCTCCATGAAGATCATGGAGAACTTTGTATTGAAGATCCAAGAGAGAGGAGAAGCCATCCAGCTACTAACTACGGACCCGTAGGTCTGAAGTGGACTACTCACGAGTCATTGGAAAGGCGATGATGTTGATGTAGAAGCCCTCCAATTCCAAAATCCCCTCCGGCAGGGCACCGGGAAGGGTCTCCAGATGAGATCTCGCGAAAACGGAAGCTTGTGGCGGCGGAAACGTGTTTTCGTGGATGCCCTGATTTTTTCTGCGATTTTAGGGAATTTATAGGCCCAAGAGCTAGGGCAGGGGAGCGCCAGGGAGGCCACAAGCCTAGTTGTCGCGCCCCCTGGCCGCGGCAACAGGGCTTGTGGGCTCCTTATGGGCCCCCTGCCTTGGCCCTCAAGTCCCCCTATCTTCTTCTGTTCTAGAAAAAATTATTTCGGGAATTTTATTCCGTTTGGACTCCGTTCCAAAATCAGATCTGAAAGGAGTCAAAAACACAGAAAAAACAGGAACTGGCACTTGGCACTGAATTAATAAGTTAGTCCCAAAAAATATATATAAGGTATATAAAACATCCAAAGTTGACAAGATAACAGCATGAAACTATCAAAAATTATAGATACGTTTGAGACGTATCAAGCATCCCCAAGCTTAACTCCTGCTTGTCCTCGAGTAGGGAAGTGATAAAGAATGAATTTTTCATGCTTTCATGCTACCTAGCATAGATGTCCTTCGTAACTCCTCTTATGTGGCGTGAATGTTCAGACCCATTAGATTCAAAACAATAGTTTTCTATTGATGTGGAGACAGTAATACTTCAAGCAAACAAGCAAGGTAATCATAAACTTTCAAAATAACAAGGCCAAAAGAAAGTTATCCCTACAAAATCATATAGTCTGGCTATGCTCTATCATCCTTGCACAACGAATTTAAATCATGCACAACCTCGGTATTGGCCAAGTAATTGTTTTCACACCTTTACTTTCTCAAACCTCTTCAACCCTCACGCAATACATGACCGTGAGCCATGGTTTTAGCACTATAAGTGGAATGAGTGTGGTGGAGGTTGCAAGGCAAACAAGGAGAAGATGGTCACATTGACTAGGCATATCAATGAGCTATGCAGATGCTCATCAATAGATATCAACGTGAATGAGTAGGGATTGCCATACAAATGATGCACTAGAGCTAAGAGTATGTGAAAGCTCTTAAAAACTAGTGGGTGTGCATCCAACTTGCTTGCTCACGAATACCTAAGGCAATTTTGAGGAAGCCTATCATTGGAATATACAAGCCAGGTTATATAATGGAAATTTCCACTAGCTATATGGTGGTGACAAAACGAGAGACTCTCAATCATGAAGATCATGGTGCTCAATAAGCACAAGTGTGGAAAGGAGATAGTAGCATTGTCCCTTCTCTCTTTTTCTCTCATTTTTTTGGTGGGCTCTTTGGCCTCTTTTTTTTAATATATATTTTTTTATTTTGGTGGGCATCTTTGGCCTATTTTTGTAAATGGACTTCGCTGGCCTCTTTTATTTCCTCACATGGGACAATGCTCCATCAATGATCATCATCACACTTACAACTCAAAACTTAGAGCAATGATGACTCTATATGGAATGCCTTCGGTAGTGTACTGTGACAATGATCTAGCATGATATAGACATTAATGGAAACATCATGCTAGCTATCTTAAGATCATGCAATGGCAATGTAGAAGCTATGGCACATGTCATGGTGGTAGTTGCATGGCAATATATCTCGGAATGGCTTTGAAAAAGCCATAGTAGGTAGGTATGGTGGCTGTTTTGAGGGAGGCTATATGGTGGGTTTTGTGCACCGGCAAAAGTTGCACGGCACTAAAGAAGATAGTGATGGTCGAAGGTGAAAGTGCATCTAAACCATGGACTCAACATTAGTCATGGAGAACTCATATACTTGTTGCAAAAGTTTTAGTAGTAATCGAAACAAAGCATTCAACGCATACTCCTAGGGGAAGGGTTGGTAGGTATAAACCATCGCGCGATCCCGACCGCCACACAAAGGATTACAATCAATAGACTAATCATGCTCAGACTTCATCACATAGCGGTTCACCATACGTGCATGCTACGGGAATCACTAACTTCAACACAAGTATTTCTAGATCCACAACACCTTACTAGTATAACTTCAATATTACCACAACCACAACTCAAAACTAATTGAGATGAATCAAACTTCTCTAACTACTCAATGCACATGAAGGTTGAAGTTTTCATATCCCTTTGGATAACTACCCCTTTTGAACTACTTTCATAGCATAGATCAAATACCAAGCCACGCACTTCTATGCTCTAAAAGATATAAGTGAAGCACATATAGATAAAATCAACTAGCTCAAAATATATAAGTGAAGCACATGTGAGCTGAATTGTCTAACCAAATGATATAAGTGAAGCTCGACAAAATCACGGTGAGTGCATGTCTCTCTCTCTAGGTGTGCAGCAAGCAATATTGTGACACAACAAAAATAAAATACTCCTACGGTACAAGACTCTCCAATCAAAACACATAACATGTGGTGAATAAAAATATAGCCCCAAGTAACGTTACCGATGGATTGAAGACGAAACAGGGGATGCCTTCCCGGGGCATCCCCAAGCTTAGGCTTTTACTGCATCCTTGAATCAACTTGGGGTGCCTTGGGCATCCCCAAGCTTGAGCTCTTGCCACTCTTTATCTTTTTGTCCATAAGAACTTCACCCAAAACTTGAAAACTTCACAACACGAAACTTAAACAGAAACTCGTGATAACATTAGTATAAGAAAGCAAACCACCAATTCCTTAGGTACTGTAGAAAACTTAAATTCTACTTATGTTGATGTTGGGTTACTGTATTTTCAATCTTCCAGGGCTAATACCCCCCGATACTATCCATAGTTTCATCAAAATAAGCAACCAACTCAACAAAAACAGAATCTGTTAACAGCAGACCAGTCTGTAGCAATCTGTATACTTCGTATACTTCTGGTACTTCAAGAATTCTGAAACAATTACGACAGTCTAAAGAATTTGCGTATGAATCAGCAGCAAAAAGAATCAACTCAAAATCTCTTACAGAAAAAAAATGAAAATTCTTTTCGTGAGAGAAAGTTTCTGTCTTTTCCAGCATGACCAAACGATCATCCCCAAGACAAATCATAACGGTTTTACTTGGCACAAATGCAAAAGAAACACAAAAAACACAATCATTACAGAATTAGGAAAGTGTGGAAAACACAAAATAGAAATAAAAAGGATAGATTTGTTGGGTTGCCTCCCAAAAAGCGCTATTGTTTAACGCCCTTAGCTAGGCATAAGGTGATGGAATCACGTATAGTCATCTTTGGTGCCCAAACCATAAGTAGCCCTCATCATAGATTCATAAGGCAATCTCATTTTCTTTCTAGGAAAATGCTCCATGCCCTTATTTAGAGGAAATTGAAATCTAATATTCCCTTCCTTCATTTCGATGATAGCACCAATAGTCCTTAGGAAAGGTCTACCAAGAATAATGGGACATGAAGGATTGCAATCTATGTCAAGTACAATGAAATCCACGGGTACATAGTTCTTATTTGCAACACTAAGAACATCATCGATCCTTCCCATGGGTTTCTTGACAGTAGAATCCACAAGATGCAAATTAAGAGAACACTCTTCAATCTCAAGAAAACCAAGAGTATGACATAAAGACTTTGGAATCGCGGAAACACTAGCACCCAAATCACACAAAGCACTCATCATGAAGTTTTCTAGGTATAGAAACTTCTAATTCGAGTTTCTCTTCAAGAGATTTCATCATAGCATCTACGATATGTGCGGTAAAGGCTTTGCTTTGGCTATAAGCATGTGGAGAGTTTGCAATGGATTGCATCAAGGAAATGCATTCAAACAAGGAGCAACTATCATAATTGAATTCCTTGAAATCCAAAGTGGGAGTTTCATTACTACCCAATATTTTGATTTCTTCTACTCCACTCTCCACACCTTTATCATCAAGATAGGTGGACTCCGAATCATTGGGGCGTTTTTCAACCAATGTGGATTCATATCCAACCCCTTCATCAATAGGTTTGACACGCGAAAACAAAGATTCAAGAGGAGTCACACCAAGCACTTTAAGATCTTTGTGATTTGCATCACAAATTTCAGGTTTAGCTGCCATCTTATTGACTAATGTAGCTTGCTTGTCAGAAATTTGGCCCACCAATTTTTCAAGGTGAGCAAGCTGAGAATTTAGTGCAAGGAATTCTTTGGCCATATCATCAACTACTTTATTCAAACAGGCCATAGAAGAACTTTGCTCTTTTAATTCCCTACGGAAGTAACTATTTTGGTCAAACTGTGAAAACATGAAACCTTTGACACTAGTTCCAATCTCTTCCAACCTTCTGAAATAGTTTGGTTTGGCCATGAGTAAAGGTCTCTCACGAACAAGCCCAAGAGCAAGCGAGGAAAACGGGCAAAAGAGAACGGCAAAAGGTAAAAGAAAACGACAAAGGTGAAAGGCAAATGAAAACGGCAAATGTGAAGTGGGGGAGAGGAAAACGAGAGGCAACTAGCAAAAAAGGTAAATGCAAGAGATGAGTTTGTGACACCTACTTGGATAGATCTTGACTTGATCTCTCCTCCCCGGCAACGGCGCCTGAAATCCTTCTGCTACTGCGTCAACAGACCTTCCCTGGCAACGGCGCCAGGAATCCTTCTACTACGGGCTACGCCTATAGGGTCTTCCTTGGCAAATATGCAAAGGATTTCCCCGCGTCCTTGGAGCCTTGTGTTGGTGTTCCCTTGAAGAGGAAAGGGTGATGTAGCACAGCGGCGGTAATTATTTCCCTCAGTTTGAGAACCAAGGTATCGATCCAGTAGGAGGATCGCGTCAAGTCACAAGTACCTGCACAAATACAAAGAGCTTGCACCCAACGCTATGAAGGGGTTGTCAATCCCTTATAGATTGTTTGCAAAGTGAGAACTGAAAGCAAAAAAGTAAACAAAGCAAAGTAAAAGTGAAAGTGGGGACGATAGTCGTGAATAGACCCGGGGGCCATAGTGTTCACTAGTGGCTTCTCTCATGAAAGCAATTAGACGGTGGGTGAACGAATTACTGTCGAGCAATTGATAGAACCGGGCAAAGTCAAGACGTTATCTATGGAAATGATTATATCTATAGGCATCACGTCCAAAACAAGTAGACCGATACTTTCTGCATCTACTACTATTACTCCACACGTCGACCGCTATCCAGCATGCATCTAATGTATTAAGTTCATAAGAACAGAGTAACGCCTTAAGCAAGATGACATGATGTAGATGGACAATCTCAAATCTATGATGAAAGCCCATCTTGTTATCCTCGATGGCAACAACACGATGCGTGCCTTGCTGCCCCTTCTTTCACTAGGAAAGGTCACCGCACGGTATGAACCCAAAACCAAGCACTTCTCCCATTGCAAGAATCATAGATCTAGTTGGCCAAACAAAACCCAAGACTCGGAGAGACTTACAAGGATATCAAATCATGCATATAAGAACTCAGCAAAGACTCAAATATAAATCATAGATAATCTGATCACAAATCCACAATTCATCGGATCTCGATAAACACACCCCCAAAGAGGATTACATCGGATAGATCTCCATGAAGATCATGGAGAACTTTGTATTGAAGATCCAAGAGAGAGAAGAAGACATCTAGCTACTAACTACGGACCCGTAGGTCTGAAGTGGACTACTCACGAGTCATTGGAGAGGCGATGACGTTGATTTTGAAGCCCTCCAACTCCAAAGTCCCCTCCGACAGGGCACCGGGAAGGGTCTCCAGATGAGATCTCGCGGAAACGGAAGCTTGCGGCGGCGGAAAAGTGTTTTCGTGGATGCCCTGATTTTTTCTGCGATTTTAGGGAATTTATAGGCCAAAGGGCTAGGGCAAGGGAGCGCCACGTAGGCCACAAGCCTAGTTGTCGCGGCCCCCCTGGCCGTTGCAACAGGGCTTGTGGGCTCCCTGTGGGCCCCCTGCCTTGGCCCTCAAGTCCCCCGATCTTCTTCTGTTCTGGAAAAATTTATTTCGGGGATTTTATTCCGTTTGAACTCCGTTCCAAAATCAGATCTGAAAAGAGTCAAAAACACAAAAAAACAGGACTGGCACTTGGCACTGAATTAATAAGTTAGTCCCAAAAAAGATATAAAAGGTATATAAAACATCCAAAGTTGACAAGATAACAGTGTGAAACCATCAAAAATTATAGATACGTTTGAGACGTATTACCGATTCATGCGTGCATCTACTTATATTACTCCACCCATTGACTGCTATCGAGCATGCATCTAGAGTATTAAGTAAAAAACAGATTAATGCTTGAATCAAGATGACATGACATAGACAAAGTAAACTCAATAATATGACTAAACCCCATCTTTTTATTCGTAATGGCAGCAATACATATACGTCATCTCCCCTTCTACCAATAGGATTGAGCACCGCAAGATTAAACCCATTACAACGCACCATTCCTGTTGAAGATAAATCAATCTAGTTGGCCAAACCGAACCAACAGATCAGAGAGAAATACGAAGATATCATAATCATGCATATAAGAATTCAGAAATGACTCAAATACATTTCATGAATAATCTAAACATATACCCACAATTCATTCAAACAAACACACCGCAAAGAGGATTAGATAGGATAGATCGACACGGGAATCGCGGTGATCTTTGCATTGAAGATCATGGAGAGAGAGATACACATCTAGGTACTAACTATGGACCCGTAGGTCTGTGGTAAACTACTCACGCATCACCATGGGAGCACCAGTGTTGATGTAGAGGCCCCTCATGATTGATCCACCCTCCGGCAGGGCACTAGAACAGGGCTCCAGAAGGGATCACGACGGAACATAGATTTGCGACGGTGGGAAAGTATTTTGGGTGGATGTCTCGTGTTTTCCCAATATATTCGGCTTTATAGATACATAGATAGTTCAAGAGGTTGCGCAAGGTGGTGCCAATCAATCAGGGTGCAACCACCCCCTCTGGGCTTGCCCTATTGGCTTGGCACCACCCCGTTCCCTTCGAACCTTCCATGTCTTACTTTTGTCCAGAAAAATCGTCAAAAAGGTTCGTTGCATTTGGACTTCGTTTGGTACCGATTTCTTGAAAAGCCAAGAATGCACAGAAAACAACAACTTTCACTAGGCACTAGGTTATTAGGTTAGTTCGCAAAAATGATATAAAACAACATATAATTGCATATAAAGTATCCAAGATTGATAATATAATAGCATGGAACTATCAAAAATTATAGATACGTTGGAGATGTATCAACATCCCCAAGCTTAATTCCTGCTTGTCCTCGAGTAGGTACATAATAACAACAAAATTGTTGATGCGACATGCTACCAAACATGTAATCTTAGTGAGGTATGATCATTGAGAAATGATGGACTAGTAAACTTCCACATAGTAATATCCATAAGCATAGGTAACACAATCAACAACTTCCAAAATATAAGATCCCTAAAGAATATTACTCCCCATTCGTTTTATTATATTAGCATGGCATGGCTCTATGTTCACCAAACAATTACAAATGTTGAGCACCACGTTGTTAAGTCACGCAATTGGATCGTACTTCTTAATGCGCTTCGACATTTTCAACCTCACTCAATACATGAGTGTGAACCATGGACATAGCATACGGGTGGAATAGAATATGGTGGTAGGTATCAAAGGAGTGAAAATTGAGAAGAAAGTCACACATCAAATAGGCAGACCAATGGGTTATGAAGATGCCCATCAATCGATATCAATGCGATGAGTAGGAATTGCCAAGGAATAGATGTGTCAGTGTACTAAAGAACGGGTCCCTTAGTACCCTGACTTGTGCACACACGACAGCGACCTCCTGCCCGACAAGCCTTGCCGGGAGATGGTGCGTTCAACACAATGCCAATCATCAAGGCCAAGCCATTGGCAAGCCACCTTTCCAGTGAAAAATGTGTGGCAGCCACCCTTCCCGGCAAGGACTCCACTATCACTTCAACACTCCACCTCATCAGGCTGATTGTCCACATCAATGAGGTGTCAAGCAGGCACGCGGTTAGGTGAAACTTGTTAGAGGCATGTGGCGGCCCATGGGATTTACAACAGCTTTAATGACACCCGCCCCATGGCGTGGCAAAATAATAGGAGGTGGCTAGGCAAACGACACAGGAGGAGAGGCGATCCTTGCTAGGAGACGTCACCAACAGGACACCTCATGGCGCATTTAATGCGCTTATCCTAATTCGTTAGGCTTAGGTATTTACCACTATAGCACCTATCATTAGTTTTGGCAGCTATAGGATCCACTATTCATCCCATGTAGTGACCATTTTAGCCATTCTTGTAAACCCATGACCTATAAAAGGAGGCCCATGGCTACCATTTACAAGGGTCAACACTTTGTCCATTTGCATCTGTAGTTGCACTCCTCGAGCATTCTTGTCGGGCTGTCGTGCTCTTGTACTTGGACCAACATAATCCACAAACACATGATGTAGGGTTTTACACTTTTGAGGGGGGCGATCATGTCTAAACCCCGAATGTGTATGAGGTTAGTGAAGATATTTGTGATCGCGCGTCCCCATAGTTGAACATGCAAAGCGGCCTCGTAGGTCCCATAGATTGTCGTACCCCGAATTCTTTGAAGCACCAGGTAGGGGCTGTGTGCGCACACCTTCACCGATTTCTGCGTGTCCTCACCAATATCTTCATCGACGCCCATGGCTCCCAAAAAGGCCAAGGGCACGTCAGCAGGCATCCCATCTTCGTCCAACATGTCATCGCAGGCAGCAACAGGCGACCTAGATGGGGGCGACCATCATGCTCACCGTACTGGTGAGTGCAGCCACAACACCACATAGAGTTATGTGAGCCGCAACCCAGACCCCGTCATCATGGTGGTGCAACACACGCCTGTGCCGACTAGGGACAACGTTGTGGCAACAAGGCTACATCAACAACAACGGCGACAACAGGACCTCCGCCGTGCCCCTCACAAAACAATTGTGACCAGTGCCCGTGGGGAAATGACCTTGGGCGACGTGCGGATAGGACCCCGGCGCGCCACTCTTAGGGCATGTAGGACAAAGCTCGTCATCAACCTCCTGGTGAGGACGTGCAGGGTGCGGCAGTATAGGAGAGCGCTCCTCATGGTATCATTGGGATTAAGGGCACCACCCGTGCCTCGCGACGCTCCATGCCCAATTCCTCAAAGGAAGCCCTGGCACAGCCCAGTTGTTGCTAAACTTTCCACGTGCACCGAAGAACATAGAAGATTTGAGGGCAACCATACAGAGAGTGTTGAGATTTGGGAAATGCAACAAGTCGGAGGTGGCGTGTCCCTCATGAGCACTCCATGCAGCTCCAGCGGAGCCCACTAACGGAGGCGACGCAGACGAAGCACCTATGGTGCAGTCACCCCCACTGCAATAACAACCGTCTCACTGGACTGACGTGCAGGACGATGTGTCCTATGTGTCGACGGACCCGCGGCAAAAGTGAGATCAATATCGGGTCTTAAAGGACATGCACAACAAGGACGCACACATCATCATTGAGAGGTGACGGGAGACACGTCGCCAATCAAATGGCCGTGCGTACCCAGTCGTCAACGAGCCTGCATCTGGGGTACCCATAAGCCTACCTTGCGAGATTGGTTACCCGACGTTCACCGATGAGTTGCGGAGAGTCCACTTCCCCCCACCCAAGTCGGGCCATCAAGCCTAAGTTGCCGGACAAATACGAAGACAAGATCATTCCATCAGAGATCCTCGATATCTACACTGCACTAAAAGCTGTCGGGGGATGATATGAGAAAGTGTTGGCCAACTACTTATCGTTGGTGCTCAACCCCAATGTGGAGTTAGGTGATGAATCTGCCGGAAGGGTGGGTGGATCTGTGCAACCAGTTCATTGGCGCATACCATGGGGGTAACAAACTTCCAGGGCAACATAGCGATTTGCATGTACTTCCCTAGAGAGATGGTGAATCGCTCCGCAAGTATATCTAGTGATTCACTCATGTGCAGCACAACATCCCTGACAGCCATCATGTTGTGGCAATTGCCGTGATCCATACAAACATGCGCAACCGGCGATGCGCGAGGAGATGAGCAGTAGCAGGGTGCGGTATGTCATCGAGCTCTATGCCCTAGCTAACAAGTATGCACGTGCGGAAGAAGGAAGAAGACTCCTCGAAGAGGATACTGCCACACAGGTTGATTACAACGAAGAAGACGCGCCGGCCTCCAAGGGTAAGGGCCAAAAGCACAAGGGAAATGTAGTTATGCCATCGAAGGGTCTAGCAAGTCCAGCGCCAGTAAGAAGGCTAAGTCCGAGGGGTACGGCAAGGACGTTGCTGCTTGCTCCAGAGACGACGAGGTCGCGGTACTGGAAAAGGTCGGCAGGCCATACTGCAAGATCCATCTCACCAAGGGGCGCGACATCACCGAATGCCGCCAAGTACATCAGCTTGCCGAGAATTAGAAGAAAGAGTATGAAAGGCATGACAACAAGAAAGGCCAAGATGGTGTTGGTGGTACTAGCAAGAAAAACCATGGTGGGCGTGTTGGTCGCCGAGGCAAGGCCAAGTAGCAAAAAGATAAGCCTCCTAGGGGCCAAGACAAGTAGTTCGATGATGAGGACGACGATGATGATGAATATGAAGAGGGGTCTAATGGCAAAGAGTTCCAGAAGTCGGTAGATGCTAGTTGTGTTGACGGAGGCGCATCTTTGCACGACTCTCACCGGAAGATCAAGCAGTGGGTCCGTGAGGTCAACACAGCAGAACCTACAGCATGGGCAAACAAACCCCTCAAGTGGTCTAACACTCCCATCATCTTCGATGATGAGGATCACCCCATCAATACTATCTGGTGTGTGACTTTGTTGGTGTCGCCAACAATTCGCAACCTCAAGGTCACGAAGATGTTGGTCGACAGTGGGTACGGCTTGAACTTCATCTCGTCCACGTGATCAAGCGGTTGCAGATCCCCAACATGGATCTCAAACCGACAGGGTCATTTCAGGGGGTCAACCCAGGAAGATCTCAGCGCACGGGAAAGATCACTCTGTTAGTGACATTTGGTAGCGAGCTCAACTTCGGGACGGAGAAGGTCGTCTTTGATGTTGCAAGGATGATGCTATTATAAAATGGAATCTTCGGCCGACCAGCAC
The DNA here is from genome assembly GCF_904849725.1 of Hordeum vulgare subsp. vulgare. NCBI lineage: Eukaryota > Viridiplantae > Streptophyta > Magnoliopsida > Poales > Poaceae > Hordeum > Hordeum vulgare. Next base: position 212,928,057 of record NC_058519.1, on the reverse strand, counting down.
TAGCAAAATTCTTGGCTACGTCTCACCATGCTTACAATACACTGAGGATGCCAGGGCCGATGTGTATCATCACCGTCCATGCGAACAACAAGAAAGTAGTCCTCTGCATCGATAAGCTCTACCATGAGGCACTGGCAGCATCTGCCAACAAGGCACTTGCTACTGCCGACAAAGCTCCCGAGGGTGATAAGAACAAGAACTTCGACAAGGCCTTTGGCGAGGAATTCGGGAAGCGCACCTCAAAGTGCAGCATGCCCATCGATGACTTACCAGAGACCTTTGCCGCCGAAAGCAAGAAAAATAGTACCGTCATGCCCTTACCGGGTAGAACGAGTCGCTAGGTCAGCGCAGTCCGCCTAGAGACCGAAGATTGCACCCCAGTGCAAAACTCGTGGAATATCAAGCATCTTCGCAAGTTCTACCTAAGGCATGGATGCCGGCCACCCGGCAGCCTCTGTTGTACAAGTTGGCCCGACAAGGCTTGCAATCCCTTGTACAAAGCGAGGCGAAGACCCTAGTAGTCAATAAAGCTAAGTGTTCTGCAACTTCTTGTCAAAGTACATATTTATTTTGTGTACCCTACATGAAATGTTGTGGCCACTATTTGACTTCTTTAGGTAACTGTTGAACCGCCAAGGTTCCTAGCCTCCTCTATTTTCTCTTCTCGAAAGGAAGAAGTGTCCCTCCTATGCAAGTTTTCTTGGGGGGACAGTGATGGTATGGACACCTATGAATACATTTAACGACGGACACCTTGCGACAAGGAATACGACAAAGAGAAAGCAAAGTCACAAAAATCTTTAAGAATTTCTTCATTGTAAGCTATTTCCCTTTGAACTATTCATTTGTATGACAAAACCTGCATGCAAAGGACCCTTGCTGAAGTTGTTTGTGCTCCTTATTGTTTTCGAGTACGCTCAACAACCAGAGTAGACACGGCAAGGACGGCGAGATGGTCTGGCCGGCAACCACGTCTTCACCAACCTGCTAAGGACCCGTTCCTAAAGCGCTCGCGACAAGCGTACGCACGCCGACATGCATTTCCAATAAGTGTAGGGATATCAAACATACAAGTGCAAATTAGATATTTAGAAGAAGGTATCTGGCAAATTTCTTTGCATTTACACAGGATTACATTGGATACCATCTAAACACAAAAGGAGATCTGCCACTACGATGTGTCGATTGATCTACAAAAAAGGCCTCATGGATGGAGTGTCATGTCCAGACCAGCCAAGCCAAGGCGCGACCCTTCTTCAAAATCCGGCTAAGGCGTCGTTGCGCCTACTCGGAGTTGTCACCCTCGAGCTTGACGTTGGGGGAGCTATCGCCGTCGTTGCTCTCGCTCGAGAAGTTAAGGTCGTTGTTGCTTGAGCTTTCCACACAGCACTCCGGCCAACTGTTGGAACTCCCGAAGAACTTCATGGAGAGCGTGGCGGCTTTGTCAAACCTTAACTGAAGGAGATGTCCTGGACCCAAGGCCGTGGGAGCGAGCAAATGACTTACACCCCCGTGTCAGGAACATGGCTCTTCAGAGGAAAAGGTCGACCACCACTCACGCAGGTCCATTGCAGCAGTCGTCCACCCGAAGCCACATGCATTAGGGCCTGCTACCTTCCATGGCCCTGGCAAACGGGTCGGTAAGTCGTAGCCAACTTCGAGTATGACGGTGTAGCGCCACCACGAAGGCATGTGCTACCTCCGATGCAGGGGTCTCCACCTAGGTCGATGGGAAAATCGTACTGCCATGGCCACCTCTAATCGGGGCACCTTGCCCTCCAAGACACAAAGCAGCGCTCCTACCACGAGAGTCGGGGCCATACCTCGCAGCCGTGACCATGATGTGCCTCTCAGGGGAGGCCCTTGAATCTTCCACGGATACTCGGGCTCAACCACGACCCCTGCCCCTTCTCCATTGAGATGATGGCTTTTTGGAGGAAAGAAAGAAGATATAGGAAAATCGCGACGGTGGCTGGTAGTCTGGTGCAAGAAGAGGTGAATGATCAACGCTCCCCATGACCTCCCTTTTATTGGGAGAAAGCCGGGGTTGGATCTTTACTATTCCAAGAAGCGACTACGCATTGCCAAGCGCACCACCATAGTAGCCAGCCATCTCTACCAATACCATGCCTAGCATGCAACACACGTTATGAAGGACACAAAACAGACGGGATGGCGGACAAAGGAAGTTGGACCGAGTTGAGCAGAGCCCCTGCAAATTACCACCCTTGTTTTTTATCATTCAAGGGATGAATACGTGGAGGTTGCCTCTCCTTATCTGATGTGCCCGCGCTTTCCCACAGGCTTTTTGCAGGCGCCATTTCACTCCACCACTCCCACAACCCGCATTCAACGCGCATCGTGGGAAAATAGTGAAAACCATCATCACAACCGTAGTAAAAATTGGCCACATATTTGTACACTGCTTTGGGTCTAGCCCAACAACATCACAGACTTTAGTATAGCCCGGGCCCTGGGACTACTCTCGGTGTACTACAGAACGGGTCCCTTAGTACTCTGACTTGTGCACGGACGATAGCGGTCTCCTGCCCGGCAAGCCTTGCCGGGAGACGATGCGTTCAACACAACGCCAACCATCAAGTACAAGTCATCGACAAGCTACCTTACCGGTGAAGAAGACCCGACAGCCATCGTGCCCGGCAAGGACTCCACTACCACTTCACCACTCCAACTCATCGATCTGATTGTCCACATTAACGAGGTGTCGAGTGGGCAGGCGGTTAGGTGAACCTTGATAGAGGCATGTGGCACCCAGGGGATTTACAACACCTTTAATGACACCCGTCCCTTGACGTGGCAAGATAATATGAGGTAGTTGGGCGAACGACACAGAGGGAGAGGTGATCCTTACCGGGAGACATCATTAGCATGACACCTCATGACACATTTAATGCGCTTGTCCTAATCCGTCAGGGTTAGGTATTTACCACTATAGAAGTGATACTTGTGATGTGCGTTGGGTTTGAATGGGTTATCACAACACAATGTGGGCAAGTATTTCCCTCACTTATGAAACCAAGTTTTATCAAACTAATAGAAATATCAACCACAACCGTCATCAGCAGTTGCACACCAAAGAACAAACAACTTGCACCCAACGAGGGCTGGAGGGTTGTCAATCCTCTTGTTCGTGTTATTTTCAAGGGGGTGAGGTGTGTAGATAATTGTAGATAGCAAGACAAAATAAAAACAAGTAAATGGCAGCAAGGTATGGAAGGTTTTTATATATGTTGTGAATAGACCCGGGGGCCATAGTTTTCCCTAATGGAATCTCTCATGAAAAATAGCATACGGTGGGTAAACAAATTACTGTTGGGCAATTGACAGAAAAGCAGATAGTTATGCGATATTCACGACAATGATCATGTGTATATAGGCATCACGTACATAAAAAATAGGCCGACTCCTACCTGCACCTATTACTATTACTCCACTCATCGATCGCTATCAAGCATGCATCTAGAGTATTAAGTAAAACAGAGTAATGCATGGAGAACAATGACATCATGTAGACCAAGTAAACTCAAGGAATATGAATAAACCCCGTCATTTTATCCTTAGTAGCAGCAACACAAAGACACAATTTGTCCCCTTCTGCCATTGGTATATAGAAATTCGCCACGTTGAACCTACTACAACACACCTCTCTGGACGAAGAAATATAAATCTAGTTGGTCAAAATATTTCAATAGATCGGAGAGAATTACAAAGCTATCATAATCATGCACATAACAATCATATAAGTATTCAGAGAAGACTCAAATATTTATCATCAACAAAATGAACATAAACCCACAATTCATTGGATCCCAACAAACACACCGCACAAAAGGAATTACATCATGTGTATCAAAGCGAAGATGCGATGATCATTGTATTGAAGATCAAGAAAGAGAGATTGCCATCTAGGTAATAGACATGGACCCATAGGTCTATGGTGAACTACTCACACATCATCGTGAGGGAAGCATGGTTGATGAAGAGGCCCTCCATGATCGGTCCCCCTCCGTCAGGGTGCTAGAACGGAGCTCTACAAAGCCTCTCGTCGGATCAGAGACTTGCGATGGCATAAAAATGTTCTGGGACTCCTTCTGAAGTTTTGAGGGTATAATAGAATTTGAAAGCCAAAGAACAAAGTCGGAAGGGCCTCGAGAGGCCCATAAGCCAACAGGGCGCCCACCGGGCCGCGTCGTGTTGGCTTGTGGGGACCTGTGTGGCCCACACCCTTCCTCCCATGCTTGTTGCTCTTATTTTAGTCCAGAAAAATCACCAAAAAGTTTCACGTCAATCGGACTTCGTTTGGTATGGAACCTAAAAAGTGAAAAATATGCTGAAAACAACATCTAGCACTAGGCACTGGGTCAATAGATTAGTTCTAAAAAATATTATAATTTGTTAATAAATACCCCAAAAGTATTCTAGAATGATAATATATCAACATGGAACAATCAAAAATTATAAATACGTTGGACATGTATCAAGCATCCACAAGCTTAATTCGTGCTCGTACTCGAGTAGGTAAATGATAAAAACAGAATTTCTGATGTGACATGCTATCCATGATGTAACCTTATGCATGTATGATCATTGAGAAATGATGAATTATCAAAAATTAACACATAAATAATTATATGTATAAGAAGCAAACTCGTTAATCTTTCAAAGTATACGGTCCTCAAAGGTTGCTTTATCCCATTCATCTTATTATATTAGCAAGGGATGGCTCCGTCTTCACCACATTAATACAAATGTCAAGCACCACGCTGCCCAAGTCAGGCAATTGGATCGTACCTTTTTAATATGCATCAACTTTTTATTCTTCATGCAATACATGAGCGTGAACCATTGGACATAGCATAAAGGTGGAATAGAATATGGTGGTAGGTTTCAAAGGGGTAAAAAGTGGAGAAGATAGTCTCACGTCAAATAGGTGTACCAATGGGCTATGGAGATGCGTGTCAATAGATATCGATACAAGGAATAGAGATAGCCATGCAAATTGATGCACTAGTGCTATAAGTGAATGAAAGCTCTAGTGTAGCTAAATGGGGTGTGAATCCAACTTGCTTGCTCATGAAGACATCGGGCATTTGAGGAAGCCCGTCATTGAAATATACAAGCCAAGTTTATAAAAAAAAGTGATTCCCACTAGCATTGAATGATATAACATGAGACTCTCTATATGAATAACAAGGTGCCACTTTGAGGCACAAGTGTGGTAAAGGATAGTAGGGAAGTCCCTTCTCTCTTTTTCTCTCATTCATTTTTTTCCCTTTTTTCCTTTTTTTTGGTGGGCTCATTTGGCCTCCCCTATTTTTATTTCCTCACTGGTACAAATGCTCTAATAATGATGATCATTACACTTTTATTTACTTGCAACTCAATATGAAAATTGATAGGACAATATGACTCTGTATGAATGCCTTTGGTAGTGTACCAGGATATGCAAAGATCTAGCATGACATGTACCAAAAATATGATGAATGGTGGCCTTGCCACAAATACTATGTCAACTCTATATGATCATGCAAAGCATTATGATGATGAACAAACTAGTCATGTGAAGTGACGATGGCATTTGCATGGCAATATATCTCGAAATGGCTATGGAAACGCCATGATAGGTAGGTATGGTGGCTGTTTTGAGGAGGATATAAAAAGGCTTATGTGCAACAGAGTGTGTTAACTCATGGGCTTTGGATGCATGAGTGAAAGTTACACCGATCCTCAAGGTGAGAACGGGCGATGCACGGTACCAAAGAGGCTAGCAAATATGAGGAGGTGAGATTACATATGTCCATGGTGTCACATTAGTCATGAAGAACTCATGTACTTATTGCAAAGTTTTATTAGTTTTCTCACAAATCAAAGTACTACTCGCCTGCCATGAGGGAGAAGGTTGGTAGGAATTAACCATCGCGCGACTTCGACACAAAACAACACTAGGATTCCAACGAGGAAAAGAAATTCTCACACATCATCACCATGCCCTTTTAATTTTTTACATGAACAAGAAGTTTAACATATCTTAATATAGACACATATCTGAATTAATAATAATGCACTCACACCTTTTTCATATCACCACATCAATATTATTAACCCATCATTTTTCTGTATGTGCTACATGATGGTTTTAGTTATCACTCATTGAATACCCATTATTTTTTATCTAGTGTTATGTCCCATGCAAATTATCATCACTATTTATGTAACTCTCAAACAAATATAAGTGAAGAACGAGAGCCTAATATTTCTACAAAATCTACATGCCACCATTCTCAAAAAGATATAAGTGAATTACTAGAGGTATTGGTAAGCTCAAAAGATATAAGTGAAGCACATAGAGTATTCTAAAAAATTATGATGATGTGGTATATCTATCAAATATGTGTGTCCAAAAAACGATTACTGTGGCAAACTGAAAGTAAAATTAAACATAAGCAAACGACACTCCAAGCAAAACTCATATCATGTGATGAATAAAAATGTAGCTCCGAGTGACATGCCGATGGATTGAGACGAAAAGAGGGGGTGCCTTCCGGGGCATCCCCAAGCTTAGGCACTTGAGTATTCCTAGAATATGACCTTGGGGTGCCTGGGTATCCCCAAGCTTCGGATTTTACTGCTCCTCGGTTCTTTGTCCATCGGGATAATACCCAAAACTTGAAAACTTGAATCACATAAAACTCACCAAAACTTCGTGAGATCCGTTAGTATAAGCAACATATCAAATACTTTAAGGTTTTGTTATAAGTTGATTCTTACTTTTTAGCATAGGGTACTATATTATAACTCCTCCATGGCTTATACCCCCCGATACAATCCATACCCTCATCAAAACAAGAAAACTAGGCAAGCAAAAAACACAGTCTGACTAAAACAGAACAATCTGTAGTAATATGTAATGAACACATACTTCTGTAACTCCAAAAATTCTGAAACATTAGGAAGACCTGAGTAATTTGCATAGAAATAATGTGTATAAAATTCATCTTAAAAATATATTCTAGTAAAATGATAGACATTCTGCACTGGACCTCAAAGTTTCTGTTTTTGCACAGTATCAATTCTACTCATCATACAGATCATCCCAAACGCTTTACTTGGCACAAATAGAAATTAAAACATAAGAACACAATAATTATAGAGGCAATAATCATGTTACCACAAAAAATAAAGTAAAAGAGAAAAATAAAGATAACTATTTGGCTGCCTCCCAACAAGCACTATTGTTTTACGCCCCTAGCTAGTCATATTGCATAGTTTCAAGTGTTGGACCCCTTCATGTCTTTCAAAATTAGTTCCTCCAAAATAGTACTTAATAAATCACCCTTGTCCAACCTGGTTGAAGCACTCAAGTACTCAAAGAGATTTATACAATCATAGCTAACATCACTGTCATCTAAGGGTTCTTCATATAAGACACGGAGTTCATCACTAATAGGTTCCCTAATAGTGTTTGCTTGCCAATATTAAAAAAACCTTTATTAATTACTTTAGCAATCCATTCAAATTTATCACAAGTGTGAAGAAACAAAGATTATGTTATTTCTTCGAGAAGCACATTCCTCCTCATATTCATATCAAATCCGTGATAGTCATTAGATTCCAACCTACGCATATCATCTTTAGTATGGAGGATAGCTTCTATGGGAGGAAATTCAGGTATTATTCCATAGAAGATAAAATATTACTTTGCTTCACGCAAAATATAATCAAATTAAGGCATAAGGATGGTGATAGCAAATTCCTTAATCTCGGGATCATGCAAGCTAGGGAGTCCTAAGAATATCTTTTGAAGCATAGGCTGGAGATGCACAAATTTTCTTTCTATTTTTGAAAGTAAGAATGGTAATAGAATCCACATAACAATTTGTTTCATAAAGTGTAGATCTTTTAATGATAGGGTATGCTAAAGAATAATCAAAGAATTTTTGGATGGCATGCTTTCCAATAATTTTCCCACTACCCACATGATAACTTTTAGAATTTAGGGTTGTGTGAGTCTTAGTAGTAGGGACTTGATCCATAGGATGATCATAAGTGGAATTAATAAATTTTAATCCCGCTTCATCCAAGTCACTGATACTATCTTCACTAGTTCTTTCAATAATAACTTTGTCAAATTCAGACATGAGAGCAACTTTCAAGCAAACTAGAGAGCGAAGATGCAATCTAGTGACAAGCTAAACAAGAAAAGGTAAATATTTTTGTATTTTCATATTTTTTAAGAGATAAACTAAATATACCAGTAAATAAAAAGGAGAACAAGTGAATATAATTTGTGTGGAGTTACTTGGTTGGTTGTGGTGATATTCCCCGGCAACGGTGCCACAAATCCTTCCCGATACTTGTGATATGTGTTGGATTTTCCGTGAAGAGGAACGGGTTATCACAGCATAATGTGGGTAAGTATTTCCCTCAGTTATGAAACCAAGGTTTATCGAACCAATAGGAATATAAACCACAACCGTCTTCAACGGCTGCACACACAAGAACAAACAACTTGCACACAACGTGGGCAAGAGGGCTTGGCAATCCTCTTGTTCTTTTAATTTGCAAGCGAGTGAGGTGTGTAGATAATTGTGCATAGCAAGATAAAATAAAAACAAGTAGATGGCAGCAAGGTATTTAAGGTTTTTTATATATGTTGTGAATAGACTCGGGGACCATATTTTCCCTAATGGAATCTCGCATGAAAAATAGCATACAGTGCTAAACAAATTATTGTTGGGCACTTGACAGAAAAGCGGATAGATTTGCGATATTCATGGCAATGATCATGTGTATATAGGCATCACGTACTTAAACAAATAGGCCAACTCCTGCCTGCACCTATTACTATTACTCTACTCATCAACTGCTATCGAGCATGCATCTACAGTACCTATACTACTATTAAACAAGTGAACATTTTCTTCTCTAAGGACACCCCACCTAATGTACACACAACAACTCAAAGCTATTAGAGCCTTATGATCATATCTACTCATTTAAACCTAATCGTTAACATAGAAACTAACTCATTGAAATTATGTTTAGCAATTTTTAGAGGCGGAGGAAAACTCTACCATCCGCCGAATCCTCACGAAAAGGAAATATCATGTCTCCATTAAAAAAAGAGCCCACGTTTCGACCTGCCCTGCCTCCATTGTTCCCCATTACCGTCCCTTCCTCCTATCTCCTCCTCGCCGCCACCAGAGGATGTCGCCCGAGTCCCTCTCCTCCGTAAAGCAGCGGCGGGCGGCAGCGCGAGACGCAGCGGGCTCGGCCTTCTTCGGCGGCGGCGTTCTACTCCTCGATCGAGCAGCAACGACGGTATGGTACGCGACCCTATCGACCTACATCATCGTCGGCGGCCGGGTCCCTCTCCTCGGCCAAGCGAAGGAAATTGTGTTGGAATTATATGCCTCGAAAACAGATTCAGGGATCACTGTGGGTAGCGGGAATGCGGCGGACGAGTCGATGTGTGGTAGAAGAAGAGGCGCTCGATGAGGTCCGTGAAAATGCTTGCAACGTCGTTGAAGAAGGTGATGGGGGAGCTTCGACAAGGTGTCCCCTTCGCCGGCTCCATGCGGATCCTCTCCAGCACGTGCACCTACACTTATGTCATGAATTCCTTGTCTTTGCTTGCTTCGGAGGGTCGATTTGATCTGCTCTCTCTGACTATCCTTGTGCTCTACTTGATTACCTCTGACTACAGACACACTGGATAGTTTTGGCACTAACCTTCTGGAGTAATTTCGCTCCCATGTTGTAGCGAACATGTTTTGTCGAGCCAACGCTAATATTCCAGTCATTCACAAGACCATCAAGACTGTGAAAACGAAGGTTCATGCATCCATGAATGCTTGTCCATTTTATTAAATTTTGTGCATGAATGGGTATATTTAAGAATGGCTTAAATCGGAGTCTGAAACATATCAAAAGTCAGACAAGCATATGTTTTTGTAGCTTATATTTCTGCTATGGTGTTATATGTATTTCTGGTGTATTTGTATTAGTCTGCACGTGCAGCAAAATTACTACTATGATACAAAAAATGTAACAAATTATATGTATTGATGCTTCCTTGAGTCTACTACTAATAGGATTGCATTATGTTTTTTACTGGCAAGCAGTAGAAGCCTATCCTTGATTCAAGTCGGAGAATGAAGTATGAACCCATTTTTATCCAATTTACGTGGATTGTCTGCCCTAGAAGGTACTACTAAGCATCACCTCTATATCCTAAGAAGATTACCTTTGAATTGAGAATTACTATATCCAATAAAATATGGTTGGCCAGTGCTAAAAAAAGAATAACGTTCTTGTATTACAAATCCTATGGTACAGGAAGAAGGTACTTTCCTTTGATACATGTTTCTCTCTCGTGTATATCCTTTTGTTCCATCGAACTAGCAATAGTACATCTATGTCAATGAAATTGCTTCTGCAATATTGTGTTTGAGATTTTGATACTATATTTACAATATTTAAGTGCGGATGTGAGAGTGGTTCTTATTTTCATCATGGAAAGGTTGATTAAAGTTGATCATCCAGAATAAAAAAAAAGCATATGTGATGTGTGTAATAAATTATGTTTTCATTAGATATGTCTTAATGGATATGTATTTCTATTTAACTTGACAAATCTAAGTATCTTTGTCATGATGTTTATCTATAACCATTCAGATCAGGAGTTTGTGGAATGCGTTAGTCTATGATTAATCGGTTCAAAGTACCATGTTCTCGATCAAGCAAGGTTGTGTGCACTTTTACCGTTGTCTTGAATGGTCTTACTCATCGGACACGAGGAGATACACACCACCACTGCCACTCCATCGCTATCGTTATCCCTCCCCGGGATTGGGTTTTGACAATTTGTTTTGTATGTGTTGTTTTTTGCAGTACATCATGAGGGTCGGGTGTAACCTCCTCCCACTGCTCCCTAAAGTGTTCAAGGGTGTCAAGCAGATTGGTGTCGTCGGATGGGGCTCCTAGCTTCAGTACCAACTTAACTTTTCTCCCCTCGATGCATGTTTCTTTCATAAATCTCGAGATTTACATGACTATCTACTCGAGACACTACTTGAATATATTGTTTGTTACTTGTGTTCAAATTGAGTAATGGATTTAACACATATTTGTTCTCTTCTGCTACTTGGGTTGTAAGTCTGTGTGTTGGCTCATGAAATATTTTTGGGGTGATTTTTTAGGGTACGGAGTGGGCCCAAATCCTGAGAGATTCTTTTGTTGAAGACAACTCTGACAGTGTCTTTAAGGTTTGTTATTCTCATGTATCTCCAGCTTTAGACATGGAATTCAGTTTTAACTGTGTGTTGAGTGAAAATATTTGAAGCTTTGGCTTGCAACCGTGAGTGAACACCCACAACTATTATTTATTGTTTTCTTTAGCTCGTTAACTCGCACTCGGCACTTTTTATCATTTGTTCTTGCTTATATTGAGCATTTCATGTACAACTTGGAATATGGAAATTATGTGATAAAATATATTTTGTCTCATTTGGTAGGTACTTCGGACTAGCATGACATGTGTTCAATAAGCTATCTTTTCAAGGAGGCACGTGCAGCTGGGTTCACTAAGGAGAACCTGACATTGGAAGACATATGGGAGACGGTTTCAGGTAGATATCTTGTGCTTTGTTCATCTCAGATTCTGAACAGGTGCGCATCATGCTAACTAGCTTTATGCCTGATCTTAAGCTTTCATTTGTCAAGTGTTTCTTTAGATCATGTTGAGTGTTAGGATGATCTTTCCTTGCATCATGTTGGCTTAATTAACTAATTTAACATGCATGCTCTCTCTCGAGAAAACTATGAATCATTCACTGCATGATACACTTGTCAGGTCCCGCCATCACTTTATTCTACCCTTGTAACTGAAGTTCTCATCTGTTTGGAACTAAAGCCAAATGTTTCTTATCGGCAAGATGACCCGCACAACTCCTGAGATTGTATTTCTTCACGAAGACACTTATCATTCATTTTTATTATTCAAATCTCTATATGGTCGTCATAGATGCTTTTGTTACATGCATTTATCACTACTTTTCATGTTTTGTTGTAAATAGAACTCCCTCTGTACAGATATATTTGTGAAGAGGGAGTAGTATACAGTAAGCTTCATTTCATGCAGGAAAGCTTCCATTACACGGAAGTTAAGTAATCTCAATATGAATACAGAATTCAATACTCACACGAATAACTAATCTCAATATGAATGCATAATTCAATAATCCCACGATTTCATATGTTGCTTTGATCGAGACGTGCGTGCACCTGCATACTTACTAGTTAAGTAAAATAGATTAATGCATGGAGAACAATGACATCATGTAGACAAAGTAATTCAAGCAATATGAATAAACCACATCATTTTATCCTTAGTAGCAGCAACATAAAGATGTATCTTGTCCCCTTCTGTCATTGGGAAATAGAAATTTGCCAGGTTGAACCTACTACAATGCACCTCTCTGACCAAAGAAATATCAATCTAGTTGACCAAACTATTTCAATATATCGGAGAGAATTACAAACTATCATAATCATGCACATAGAATCATATAAGTATTCAGAGAAGGCTCAAATATTTACCATGAATAATCTAAACATAAACCCACAATTCATCGAATTCCAACAAACGCACCGCACAAAAGGAATTACATCATGTGTATCTAAGAAAAGATGCGAGGATCATTGTATTGAAGATCAAGAGAGAGAGATTGCCATCTAGGTACTAGCCATGGACCCATAGGTCTATGGTGAACACTCACACATCATCGTGAGGGCGGCGAGGTTTATGAAGAGGCCCTCTGTGATTTATCCCCTCTTGTGGGGCCCTCGTGTGGCCCCCCAGCCTTCCTCCGATGATTGTTGCTCTGCTTTTTGTCCACAAAAAAATCATCAAATGGTTTTAGGTCAATTGGACTTCATTTGGTATGGAGAACGTGGAAAGTGAAAAACATGCAAAAGAATAGCAACTAGCACTCAACACTAGGTCAATAGGTTAGTGCTCAAAAATAATATAATTTGATAAATAAATATCCCAAAAGTATTCTAGAATGATAATATATCATTATGGAACAATAAAAAATTATAGATACGTTGGAGACGTATCAAGCACCTATCAGTAATTTTGGCAACTATACGATCCACTATTCACCCCATGTAATGACCATTTTAGCCACTTCGGTAACACCTTAACCTATAAAAGTAGGTCCATGGCTACCATTTACAAGGATGGAATTTTTTCCATTTGCATGCATAGCTTCACTCCTCGAGCATTCACTACTAGAAAAAAGGCTGTTAGTGGCGCACCTATTTTGGCTATTAATGGCGCACTATAGGTGCGCCACTATTATCACGCCACTACTAATAAATAGTAATGGTCCACGCCTGGCGCCACTGTTAATCTACATAACAGTGGCGCACCACCTGGTGCGCCATTACTATCCCAGACACTAATGGCGCACTTTTAGATAATGCGCCAGTGGTATGTTTATTCATGTGCGCCACTAAAGTGCAATTTGGTGCGCCACTACTATGAATATTAGGATTTTTTTTTGCTTTTCTGATATTTGCACAGGTTACAAAATACATTACATCGCAGAATATAAACAGCACAACATATAAACAGCAGATTTATTGAATACAATAGAAGATTAGTCTCTGAATACAATTCATCATATTAGTCTCCGAATTCAAAATACCGAACAAAGTTAGAACATTACAAGTCTCGAGGCCGCGAGTAGCGAGTTTGTCTTCACACTACAAGTCGATATCTAAACTACCATCACATAGAAGAGGGTTGCGGTCACGATGAGCATCATCGCGATGAAACTGATCTTCATTCAGTCCTCCTCCGCTCCCTCCTCTCTCCCGCTAGATAGCGTGCGTATCTAGCTTCCGCCTCCGCCCTAGTGGTGTACCCTTTGTAACTGTTACCGCTGAAACGGGGAACCTCTATCCGACACTCCTCCCAGTCGTCGTAGACTCCGGGAACCTCACCCTTGTACACGACATACGACGGCATCTCTATGCACTAGACAAACAAAACGTTAGTAGAAATTCACAGATAATATATCAGCAATATATAAGTATCCAACAAAAGGATCGGAAGACAAAAGAAACACATTAATAGCATGATTCATGGTCCTACTAATGAATAGCACCGATTACATATAAGTTGAATGACTGTCCAAACTAAAGAGACATACAAGTTCATTAAAGTTTAATTACAACATGAGCTAATCGATATTTTAGAACTACATAGCATCAATACTTTCGATTCGACTCAGGGACCGGAGCGTGGATGAAGTCGCCGTCTTTCGTGATGGTCATGAATGTGCGGTCGTTGTCAGCCTGCATTTGTAGCGTCGTGTCTATTTCACTCTTGGACGGTTGACAGCTGAGGTAGAACTGCCCCGATCTAGGAAGGACATCTTGATAGATGATTTTCGCAAACTCCGACTGGATGCGAAAGAATTCTTGTCTCATGTCCTCGTCCTGGAATGCCGACAAGCATGTGGCCCGTTCTTTGAGATCAATTGGTAGCATACGGTGGTAGCATACGGAATATTTCAGGCTTAATAGGATGTGTGTGCAATGTGTGTCACTGCACAAAACACTAAATGTTAGAAAAAAAAGAACAATCGAAATCTAAGAAATCATATGTTACGGGGCGGTGAGGGGATGACTTACTCGGAAAAGTAAGGCACGAGGAAGTTATCCTTATCTGCTTTCGCCGGAATGACGCCTTCGAGGTATGAACTCGCGACTTGCCGGTCCCCAGCGCTACCCAAGATCTTGGCACGCATGTAGAAGGGGTTGACTATCACGATGTCCGGGGTCTTGTCTCTAATGATCCACATCTCCATACTGAGCGAAAATAGTCGAATGAAGGTGTAGTGCAGGGGATAAAGGTTAAACATAGCGAAGATGTCATCAAACCGAAGGACGATCATACACCCGATGGTGCTATCGACAAAGCCCTTGCCCTCTGGAACCTTGGCCACGAAAACCGGGTATGACAGATCATTCTTGGAGAGACGCTGCTTCTCCATATAAAGAACACCATCATGCAGAATCCGCATAGCACCGATTGCAGCATGGAGCAGATTAGTCGGTAGCATCGGCCTACCCGTCACATGCACCCTCCTCGAGATATCCTTAGATATTGGTGGCCCGTCCTGAGCATAATCATACTCAGTGCCGGCTGGCTCGCACCCTTGTCATTTTTTCTTTTCCGTCCCTTCTGCTTCTTCTGTTGTAATGGGATCGAGTTCTGCTCAGAGACCACCTTCTTGAGTGTGTTGGGGCTGATAATATTCCGCACCTCGGCTATTTGAGTCTCGGTGAAGGCGGCAGCTGGAGACGTCTCCTGAGAACTGAACAGACGACGCCTGTTGCAATTGGGTTTCTCCATGGTACCAGCTAGATCGCGATCATCTTTTGCAAGGTTGGGTTCTTGAGAAGGGGGCTCCAACAATTCGTCACCGTACCCATGTTCATTGATGTACTTATGAACGTTGGAAAATGTACCGTCGTCGTCGTCCGGATCCTGTTTTTCTTTTGGAAGCCACTACCACAACTAGTTACCAAAGCTGCAAAGCTCACTTTCTCTTTTCGAAGCCACTACCACAACTAGTTAGCAACATGTAAAATGAAAGAAAACAAGGGAGAGAAAAGAATGCTCATGTTTGATCATTCCTTATCAGCCCAACTAATAGATTAAGTTTTTTTTGCATGAGAGGATTTCTTTGGGAATTAGTTCAAATTCAAACAAAAATAACATAGCATTCAAGCCCAAATTGGTGAATCATTGGTGCTGCCAAGTAGCCAGGTAACGTGCATTATCTATGCTTTTGTTTCGGTTGAGAATCGGGCACCTTCTAGGTCAAGAAAATTGGGCATGACCGTTGCTAATTTTCTTGACCTAGGAGTGCCCCATTCTCAACCGAAAGGGAAATTAATCAACATTTTAGGAGAAAGGGGTAACCTTTGCTCATGTCACTATTTGCATGAGTTCGGAACAGATACAATTAAGCAAACAGTTTATCATAATCTCTTTATTTTGCAACAACTCAAATTGGTCTAGTTACTAGTTAATAGAATGGTCGGATGAATTCCATTGGACTTACATCAGGATAAAAAAATCGATAAACTCATGCACCTTGCACTAGTCCATTGTGATGTACTCTGAGACATCAGGACATGTTTGTGATGAATAATATGAGATAAAATATGAGCGGTTAAAACGGACACGTCCGGTTACCTTGTTATTACCACATAAATTCTATTTATGAAGTTGCAAAAAGTAGACAACATAGAATAAACACTAACCATAACCAAAAAAGATCAATCTTATTAAATTTCAGAAAATGATTAAACAGATTGGGCACATTATCAAGTATGTCATGGAGGTAAAAGGAACATTTCATGATGTTTCAAAGCAATCTGGAAATAGGACATTGCGATGACAGGTGATTAATGGCTTCAATCTTCCCACTTTAAGGACACTTTTAACTAAATTATCTTTTTTTAAACATTGTTTCTAAGAACCAGCCACATGAAAACCTTAACTCTAGGTAGCATCTTAACTTTGGACAAGAAGTTGTGTGGGTATTTTTACCCACTTTTCATTCAAGAGTCTATAATAGGACTTAAGAGAGCAAACCCCACTCTTAGTTAGTTTCACCTAACAAAAGCATTTTGGTCAGTATGGACCACATCATCACAAACCTCTTTAATGTGGTTCCATAAATCTAAGGAGTCTCCAAAAGGAGACCTTCTAAAGTGGACTTGATCAAGCCCCTAATAAAAATAAAATCAATAATAGACATATTCTTATAAAAAAATACACAGGGAGTTTATCACCTATCCACCAATCCTCAAAAATCTCACATTTTTCAGATTACCAAGCTTAAATTACACAGGGAGAAGAAATGTTTTTTGTGTTTTATAATCCCAATCCAAAACTGAGAACCACCTTGTCTAGGTTTTATCCCAGCTAGACATTTCCCTCTCTGAAATTTACTAAGAAGAATATGAGTAAATTCTTTATGTCATATCATGTCGATCATGGGGGAGACCAAATTTACCAATCCAAAACTGAGAACCACCTTGCTTGTTTACCTCCGGTTGGTCACAGAGGAGATGGGAAGAGCAGCCTCAAACCGTGCTCCTGCTGCTCAAGGTGGGGGCGGGGATGGAGGATGCGGGCAGAGGTGGAGCTCCTGCTGCTCGAGGCGGATCCGGGGGCGGTGAAGCTCTTGCATTGGCCATTGGCGATGGTCGGCGAGGGGCCGCGCCGGTGGAGGTCAGCTGGCCGGCGGTGGGGCTCCCGCGGCGGCCAGAGAAGATAGAAGAGGAGGCGGCCGTGGGTGGAGCTCCTGCGGTGGTGGCTGATGAGGGGGCCGCGGCGGTGGCCGGGGGCGGTGGCAGCAAACCCTAACCGGCGTTGGGTGGAGGGAGGGGTGCGGTTGGAGTGGATATGCGGGGGAGAGACGAGTGATGGGAGGGAAAGAAGAGGATACTACGGGGGAGGGTTAGCAATGGCGCACCATTTAGGGGTGCGCCATAAAAAGTTGTATATCAATGGCGCACCTTTTAGTGGTGCGCCATTACTAACTTTTTTTATTTTTTTGGATTTTTAGCCGCATGTAATAATTTTGGTCATCACTTTTTTACTCATAACTTTTTTATCACCTCCTTTCAACCCTTGGTTACATCAATGCAATAGTCGTTGTCATCACAAGTAGTAATGTTGTTTCATGCAACAATGCCACATTATTAAGTCATGGATGGAATTATAAGATACTTTTTTATTAATCTCTTCATGCAAAAATATCACCTCGTGCATTATTTTTCCCAGGGAATTAAGTCATGTAAGAAAGTTTTATATTTGTTTTTGCATGAATTTTAGTCTGATACCACTTTTTCACGTAATTAAGTCATGTAAGAAAGTTGTATACTTGTTTTTACATTAATTTTAGTCTTCTACCACTTATCCATATACTTTTTACAAGGTTTCTGCCTCAACGCGTGGGGTATCGTCTAGTTATCTAAATTTTCTGAGACGTATTGCATGCACATGAATTAATAACCGAAAAGTAATGGAATAGCCCAACGGTTTACACCTAACCCATCCATAAAGCTCACGGAGAGAGACACTTACAAAAAATCATGTTATGAGGTGATATCACATTGTGCAAAGATTTAGAATTAGATGACATGGTTGAAATCAAGTGACATGAAATAACAGTCATCAAAGATTGAGCTTGCCACTGACACACACACGTGGCCGACACGTCGTGATTCGATATTAGCTATCTTTTCACAATGATCTTCTTGCCCTTATTTCTCGCGGTTGAATAATTTTGCCCCGGAACCCCTTGAATTCTTCTCTTGAATGGACGTCCTTTAGGTAGGGTGGTCCTGCTTCTTCTTATGGTGTGTGCTACATCATCGTCATCGTCATCTTCCATCTTCGGGTCGCCGTACTTGTCGAAGTCTTGCTCATTGGCGACTCCATCCAATCCGATGATGTTCCTTTTGCCTCTCGTCACGACAACACGACTGGGCTTTGACGGGTTGCTAATGAAGAAGCATTGGTCCGCTTGGCAAGCCGGTACCCATGGCTCATCTTTCGTGGTGACGTTTGCGCCCGCGGTCTTGGATTTGGCTTCGTGTATAACCATGGTGGTGAAATACCGGTCTTCTTTTAGGACGCTCTTGGCCCATCTGACACGGAACATCGGGACCTTCTCTCCAGCATAGCTCAGCTCCTAGATCTCCTCGATCCTTCTGTAGTATTTGTCCTTGTCGTTACCGGTGTACGATTCCATCGTTACCCTCGAGTTCTGATAATCGCTCTTCATGTCCTATTCCTCAGTGTATAATGTGTAGCCATTGATATCGTACGCCTCATAGGTCATCAGGTTGTGCTCGGCGCCCTGTGACAAGGTGAATATGAGTTTTTCTTCCGCGGAAGAATCCTCATGTAAAGGGTACGACAGAAGCTTGTCCTTGAACCAACGCGTGAAACATGAGTTGTGCTCTTTGATTATATCTCTGTCCGTCCTCTGTTGGCCTCGGCCATTGTACGTCTTCTAAATAAAGGTTTTGTGCTCTACCACCCAAGGATCGACCACGTCTATGTGTTGTAGCGCGACTAGGTTTGCTCATTCAAAGTCGGCGAGTCGACCCTTGAAGTCGACATGCATTTCGTGGCGACCCTCGCAGTGACCCCATCCAGCGAGCCTGTCGAGATGCCTGTTGACGAGCAGACCAACGGGGTTCTCGATGCCTAGATAATTCGTCCAGAAGGAGATGCACCCTTCGGTCCAAAAGCCCTTGGCTATGCTTCCATCTGGACGTGCTGTGTTGCGAACGTATCCTTTGATGACACCATTCATCCTTTCGAACGGCATCATGCTATGTAGGAACGTCGACCCGAGTTGGATGATATCCTCCATGATATGGACCAGCAGATGCACCATAACGTCGAAGAATGCGGGCGAGAAGTACATCTCAAGCTCACATAGTATCACCATGATATCTTCCTGTAGCCTTCTGAGTCGCCTCATGCCAACCGACTTCTGAGAGATGACATCGAAAAAGTTGCATAGGCCAAATAGCATTTCACGGATGTGCGCGTCCATGATCCCACGGATTGCAACTGGAAGTATCTTCATCATCAGTACGTGACAGTCGTGAGACTTCATCCCGTTGAACTTCTGCTGCTGAGTCTAGGTATCTGCTTATCTTCCCCGTGTACCCGTAAGGAAGTTTTACTCCTACAAGGCAGGTGAAAAACTGCTCGATCTCCTTCTGACTTAGAGTGAAGCACGTGGGAGGGTAGTCATATTCGATCTTCTTGGCTTTTGTGCCTTTGCGACAACTTTCCCTGTCCTTTGCCTCATCATCATCATCATCATTAGGGCGTTTTGTGTGAAGCTCCTCCCTGATGCCCATTGATTGCAAGTCTACCCTTGCTTTCGTCCCATCTTTGGTCCTCTCTGGCATGTTGAGCAGGGTACCAAGCAGACTCTCGCACACGTTCTTCGTGATATGCATGACATCAAGGTTGTGAGGCACACGGAGGATCTTCCAATACGGCAAGTCCCAGAAAACAGACCTCGTTTTCCATACCTTCAGTAGCGGCTCTCGCGCCTTTCGCTTCTTTCCCGGCGGTGGGCACTCTTTTCAATTTTCCAACAGCTCGTCTATTTCCTCGCTGCTCCTCGTACGTGGGGGTCTTCGGGGTTCGGTTTCACCATCGAACAGATCCTTGTGTTTTCTCCATGCGTCATCGTCGTGAAGCCACCTTCGATGTCCCATTAACACGGTTTTCGAAGACCCAGGATCTCTATATAGGTGGCGATACGTTGTGTCATCCATGCACCTGACGCATGCACAAAATCCGTGGACCACCTGCCCCGCGACATATCCGTAACCGAGATAGTCATGCACCGTCGTGAGCAGTGCGGCTCTCAAAGGGAAATATTGTTTCACTGGGGTGTCCCACGTATTGGCTGGCGTTTTCCACAGAGTGTCTAGCTCCTCTTTCAGCAGCCCCAGATAAAGATTGATGTCGTTCCCTGGTTGTTTCGGCCCTTCAATTAGCATACTCATGTGAATGTACTTCCTCTTCATCACATCCAGGGGGAGGTTGTACATCCACACAAACAAAGTTCAGGTGCTATGTGTGCTTCTCTGGCTGCCAAACGAATTGACTCCATCGGTGCTCGCGCCTAGCATGATGTTCCTTGGATTGTCCCCAAATTCTGGGTGTTCGAAGTTCAACGCTTGCCACTCGCTCGAATCCTTAGGGTGACTCAGCATCTTGTCTTTTTTATTTATCTCCGGATCATTTTGCGTCATCTTCTCGCTTCTTCTCCTCCCTATCCGCGTGCCTATGCAGGAGTTCTGCTTGCTTAGGGTCCGCAAAATACCGCTGCAGACGAGGAGTGATCGGAAAGTACCACACCACTTTTCGAGGAGCTTTCTTCCTCTTCTTGTATCGAGTGATGCCGCACACCGGACATATGTGTAGACTCCATGTGCTCGCCCCGATAAATGATGCAATCATTCATGCACACATAGTATTTCACGTGCGGTAAATCCAAAGGACACACGATTTTCTTTGCCTCCTCAAAACTGGTCGGGCACTTGTTCCCCTTGGGAAGACGTTCGTGCCAAAATGACATGTTCTCGTCGAAGCATTCGTCAGTCATTTTTTGTTTTACCTTCATCTCCAGAACCATGAGCGTTACTTTCAGGCGGGTATCCTCAGGCCTGAATCCTTCATACAATGGAGTAACCGCGTCTATCTCTAGTTGATCCAGCTTGGCTTTCTCTCGGGCGGCAGCTCTTGCGTTACCCGTCTGCTTGAGAAGCAGCTCTTGAATATGAGAGTCCTGCACCCAGCCCATCGATGGTCCATCGTCCTCTGCTCCGGCATCTTCATCTTCATGATCATGCCCTTCGTCTTGATCTTCCTCATCATCATGTCCGGCATCTTCTACATGATGACTGTGTCCTGCATCTACTTCGTGATCATGTCCTGGAGATTCTTCGTCTTCTCGCCCGCCCTCGCTGCTATTGTCTTGATGCCCTTACTTATCTCTTGCCCGGCCCCCATGGACGACTACATAATCATCTTCATCACCTTGCCACCGATAGCCATCCATGAAACCACGCACGAGCAGGTGGTCCCGCACCTATGTGGAATCCGGGTCCATAAGGCTCTTCAGCTTGCATCTTTGACAAGGACATCTTATCTCCATCTCGTTCTTTTGAAGCATCTCAGCCTTCGCGGAGCTCAAAAACCTATTCACGATGCTTTGCTCATCATGCAGACCACGGTCGCCTGTGGGGTAGAGCAAAACGATATTTTAGAAGTAAAATTTTTTTTGGCATGACTTTGCCTAAAAATAGGACTAAAAAGAATGCATAGTGCCAAATTCTCACCGAAACGGAAATGAATCGACATTTAGGCAAAATATTGGCAACTATCGCATTTCAAATACAGGTACCTGCAAACACAAACATATATAACACCTCAAACATACGTAGATCAAGGCCATAAACAGTGTGTACGTTGGAGGGAGAAAAAAGTAGACCTAGAACATAAAGAAAGCTTTCCCCTTACTTACCTATCAAAAAAAGGAAATTTAACCACTTAATTTGGGTGAATCTATGGTGCAAATGAGGTGAGGAGGAGGAGGCAGCCGAGACCAACAAGCTTGGTAGAGGTGGAGAGAATGGAGTGGGGGGAAAGTGACTGTGGTAAGTGGCTAGCTGTCAAAAATATCTAGCTGCTCTCAGGTTCCCAATGGCGCAGCTCCAAAGAATGTGCCATTAGTAACCAGGGTTACTAATGGCGCACCTGGTAAGAATGCGCCATTAGTAACCAGGGTTACTAATGGCGCACCTGGTAAGAATCCGCCATTACTAGTTTTGAAAAAAAAAACTGGAAAAAAAAATGTTAGTAGTGGCGCACCGTGGGTGTGGTGCGCCATTACTAGTTAAAACTAGTAATGGCGCACTTTCCCCTAGTGCGCCACTACTAAGTCTGGGAAGGGTGTGGGGCCAGGACAAAACTGGTAATGGCACACCACACACCAGGTGCAACATTAGTAATATGGCCATTAATAGCGCACCTATATCTGGTGCGCCACTGCTATATAGCAGTGGCGCACCACATACATGGTGCGCCATTAATGTCCATATTAGCTATAGCCGTTTTTCTAGTAGTGATTCTTGTTGGTCTGTCGCCATAATGTACTTGGCTCAACATAGATGGGGGGTTTACGCTTTTGAGTGGCCTAAACCTATCTAAACCCCCGAGCACGTATGAGGTTGGTGATGCTCTTTGTGCCCGCGCGTCCCCACAGTCGAACCTGAAAAGGGGCCTTGCAGGTATCATAGATTGTCGTACCCCGACAGGATGCACTAGAGATATAAGTGTATGGAAGCTCAACGGAAGCTTAGTGGATGTGCATCCAACTTGCATGCTCATGAAGACCTTAGGCATTTGAGAAAGCCCGCATCAAAATATGTAAGCCAAATTCTATAATGAAAAATTCCCACTAGCATATGAAAATGACAGCTCATGAGACTCTCTGTATGAAAAACATGGTGTTTTCTATAAGTACAAATGTGAAAAATAGATAGTACCACTGCCCCTTCTATTTTTTCTCTCATTTTTCTTTATTTTATTTTTATTTTTATTTTTATTTTTCCCTTTTTTATTTTTTTTTCGGAGTCTCATCCCGACTTGTGGGAGAATCATACTTTCCTCACTAAGAGAGTTCTCTAATAATGATGGACATCACACTTCTTTCTACTTACAACTCGATATAACAACTCAATGATGATGAAATAAATGACTCTATATGAATGCCTCTCGCAGTGTACCGGGATGTGCAGTGATCTAGCATAGCAAAGATATCAAAAAATGGACAAGCCTGGAAATATCATGATATTTATCTTATGATCATGCATAGCAATATGATGATGAACACAAGAGCCATGTGATGTAACGGTGTGTCCAGCATACAATGATTGTGTAAAACTAAAACAAAATCAAACTATAATACACGATGCTCAGCGCAAAACACATATCATGTGATGAATAAAAATATAGCTCCAAGTGATATACCGATGGAATTGAGACGAAAGAGGGGATGCCTTCTGGGGCATCCCTAAGCTTAGAAGCTTCACTCTTACTTGGATATTACCTTGGGGTGCTTGGGCATCCCTAAGCTTAGGGTCTTGCTGCTCCTTATTCCTTCATCCATCGCTGTTGCACCCAAAACTGCAAAACTTCAGCACACAAAACTCAACAGAAACTTTGTGAGATATGTTAGCATAACAGGAAAATCAAAATCTTTAGGTACTGTTATAAATTGATTCATATTTAACTATTCCATAAGTTACTGCATTCTAACTTCTCCTGGGCTTATACCCCCCCCCCCGATGCAATTCATAGCGTCGTCAAAACAAGCAAAATATGCAAGCAAAACGAGAATATGTCTAAAATAGAACATTCTGTAATGATCCACATTAAAACCATACTTATGTAACTCTCAAAATTCTGATAAAATTAGGAAAACCTGTGTAATTTGTATATAAATGTTTTGTAATAAATTCAGATCAAAAACCTGATCCAGTAAAACCGTAGAAATTCTGCACTGGCGTAAAAGTTTCTGTTTTTGCAGAGGATCAAATCTACTTATCATCCGAATCATCCCAATAGCTTCACTTGGCACAAAAACTAATGAAAACATAAAAACACAATCATTAGAGTAGCAATAACCATTTGAACACAAAATAATATAAAGTAGAATAGAAAAACTAAGATAGCTATTGTGTTGCCTCCCAACAAGCGTTGTCGTTTTACGCCCGTATCTAGGCATAATGCATAGTTTCAAGTCTTGTCATCCTTGACATTTGCATCCAGGGATGTGTTCTCATGAGGAAGCTTTTAAAATACAATAGTTAACACCTAGTAACGTCGTATCATTCTCAATGCTACTTTCCTTGAACCCTTCTTTATTCTCTCTCACTATCCAGCAATATTGTTTTTCAATAGCATTGAAAACTTATTCGATAATATGTATATGAGGAACTTCCTTCTTAGTATTTTACTCAAAAGTATTGTTATCATGAAACACATACCTCATCATGTAGCCCTCATTGTATAAAATCTCATCTGTCATAGGATGTTCATGACTCATATTATAGAAATCAAAGATCTCTCGAGCCTCTTGCACTATATAATCAAATTCATCCATGAGGATAAGGGTGTCTATATTCTTAGACTTAGGGTTATTTATAACTGCTAATTCATATAAAATCCTTTCAAAGTAGGATGGGTGCGCATAAATCTTCTTTCTAGTTTAAGAACAAGTGCAAAAATAACATCGTCATAACTATGGGTTCTTTTAAGACTAGGCGTGTCATTGCAAACCAAAGTATACGTACAATTAAAGAATTTTTGGATAATGTTTTTCCCTATCATATTCCCCTTTCCTGCAAAAAAAACTTTTACATCTCGATTGGGGGGAATTTCCTCTTTAGGGGTTTTATTATCCTCACTCTTCACAAGGATAAACTCAGAAATGATAGCAACTTGAAGCAGGCAAACTAATTAACAAAGCAATTAAACTAGAAAGTATAGCGACCAAACAAGTCAACGAGCAAAGTTAAATATTTTTGTGTTTTTTATATTTTTAGGCAAGCAAATATAAAGACAAGTAATTAGTAGAACAAGTGACCAATAATTTGTGTGAAGGTACTTGATATAAATTTGATGATGTCTCCCCAACAACGGTGCGAGAAATTCTTCCTCCTACATGTAAATTGCGTTGGGATTTTCTACAAAGAGGAGAGGAGATACAACATGGTAGATATAATTATTTCCCGTAGTGAGAACCAAATTATTAAACCAATAGGAGAACCACGCAAATCCCCGTCTTCATTGAGGACAAGCAAGGTTTTAAGCTTGGGGGAGTTGATACGTCTCCATCGTATCTACTTTTCCAAACTCTTTTGCCCTTGTTTTGGACTCTAATTTGCATGATTTGAATGGAACTAACCTGGACTGACGCTGCTTTCAGCAGAATTGCCTTGGTGTTATTTTTGTGCAGAAATCAAAGTTCTCCAAACGTCCTGAAACTCTACGGGGAGCAGTTTTGGAAAATATAAAATAATATATGCGCCAAGTTCCAGCTAAGGGGGTGGGCCAGTGGGCCACAAGCCCTGGCTCCACCACCACCCCCTTGGTGGCAGTGGGCAGGCTTGTGGGGCCCACATGGCTCTGCCGCCCCCAACCTCAGGTCTATAAGTCCCCTTTCGTTCCAGAAAAAATAAAAAGAGAAGTTTTCGTCGTGTTTGCGATACGGAGGCGCCGCCACCACCTGTTCTTCATCTGGAGGGCAGATCTTGAGTCCGTCTTGGGCTCCGGAGAGGGGAAATCGTTGCCATCGTCATCATCAACTTTCTTCCTTCTCCAATTCCATGAAGCTCTTCGTCGTTCGTGAGTAATCTATTCGTAGGCTCGCTGGGCGGTGATGAGTAGGATGAGATCTATCATGTAATAGAGTTAGTTTTGATGGGGATTGATTCCTAGTATCCACTATGTTCTGAGATTGATGTTGCTACTACTTTGCCATGCTTAATGCTTGTCACTAGGGCCCGAGTGCCATGATTTCAGATCTGAAAATATTATGTGGTCACCAATATATGTGTGTTTTAGATCCGATCTTGCAAGTTGTAGTTACCTACTATGTGTTATGATCCGGCAACCCCGGAGTGACAATAACCGGAACCACTCCCGGTGATGACCATAGTTTGAGGAGTTCATGTGTTCACCAAGTGCTAATGCGTTGATCCAGTTCTTTATTAAAAGGAGAACCTTAATATCCCGTAGTTTCGTCTTGGACCCCGCTACCACGGGAGGGATGGACAATAGAGGTCATGCAAGTTCTTTTCCCTAAGCACGTATGATGACACACGGAATGCATGCCTACATCACATTGACGAACGGGAGCTAGCCACATATCTCTCCATGTTCTAGTTGTTGCATGATGAATATCATCCAAACAAATCACCGACCCATTGCCTACGAGTTTGTCCTACTGTTGCTACTGTTGTTACTTGTCGTGCTCTGCTGCTGCTACTACTGTTGCTACTACTGTTACTTGTCTTGCTCTGCTGCTACTACTACTGTTGCTACTGCTATTACTTGTCTTGCTCTGCTACTGCTACTACTGTTGCTACTGATGTTACTTGTCTTGCTCTGCTGCTGCTACTACTGTTGCTACTGCTGTTACTTGTCTTGCTCTGCTGCTACTGTTGCTACTACTGTCACTTGCTATTGTTGCTACTTGCTACTGTTGTCACTACTGCTTTTCCTTGCCGCTGCTATTCCTCGTTACACTGTCGTTACTCGCTACTTTGTTGTTACTACTTTGCTTGCAGATACTAATCTTTCAGGTGTGGTTGAATCTGATAAATTCAGTTGGTAATACTTGAGAGTATTCTCTCACCTCCCGTCGTGCGAATCAACAAATTTGGGTCGAATACTCTACCCTCGAAAACTGCTATGATCCCACGCGCTGGTGGGCGTCAACAACATTCTTCTAGTTTCGATTGCCGGAGAGTGCTAACAACATTCTTCTGGTGCCGTTGCAAAGGGGAAGAACAGTTGACATCAAGCATTTTTCTGGCGCCGTTGCCGGGGAAGTATTGCTATATTGTCTGAGTCACTTGGGATTTATATCTGCTGATCACTATGAAGAATCTGAAGGATCCGAAGACCAAAGTCTTGCCCTCAACTATGAGGGGAGGTAAGGAATTGCCATCTAGCTCTGCACTTGATTCACCTTCAGTTATGAGTGAGTTTGCGACATCACCTCCTGCTAGAAATCTTAATATTTCGCATGTGCTTGATGATGCTTATGATACTACTGCTAGAGATGCTATGCTTGATACTATGCCTGATGATACTATGTTTGATACTATGCTTGATACTATGCCTGATGCTATGCCTGATACTGCTAGACATGCTATGCTTGATACTGCTTTGCCTGATGATGCTAGAGATGCTATTTTGCCTGATGATGCTATGCTTGATACTGCTAGAGATACTACTTTGTCTGATGCTCCACTAGGAGTGTTCCTTGATGCTCATATTGCTAGAGTTACTGCCAATGCTCGTGATGCTTCGGATACTGCCGATACTATTGAGATAGAACCTGCTTTTGCTCCTGCGAGATCTAGCTCTCCTAGATATGAATTTCCTGATATACCTGAGGGTTACGTTATGGAGGGAGAGATAGCTGAGGATTTTCTTGCGTGTAAGGATGCCTATGACGCTGAGAAATTACTTCTCAAGTGGAAGGAAAAATCTCGGGAAGCTAAGATGAAATACGACCCGAAGTTTGCAACTTCCCCTATCTTTATCACCGATAAGGATTATGAATTCTCTGTCGATCCTGAGATAATTTCTCTAGTCGAATCTGATCCTTTTCACGGTTATGAGTCTGAGACGGTCGTAGCCCATCTTGCCAAACTACATGATATAGCCACCCTTTTCACTAATGAAGAGAAGATCCGCCACTACTATATCCTTAAGTTGTTTCCTTTCTCTCTAAAGGATGACGCTAAATCCTGGTTCACCTCTCTTGCTCCTGGATGTGTGAGTAGTCCCCAGGAGATGGTCTATTACTTTTGTGAGAAATATTTCCCTATCCATAAGAAGCAAGCTTCCTTGCAGGAAATATACAACTTTGCTCAACTCCAAGAAGAGAGTCTTCCACAAACTTGGGGGAGGCTTGTCCAGCTACAAAATGCTTTGCCTGATCACCCTCTTAAGAAGAACGGGATACTTGATATCCTCTATAACGGACTTACCGATGTCTCTAGAGACCACCTAGATAGTTGTGCCGGTTGTGTTTTTAGGGAACGAACTGTAGAACAAGCTAAGACTCTACTGAATAACATCTTGATCAACGATAATGCTTGGACTATTCCCGAACCACCTCCTAAGACAACTCCTAAGAAAAGAGGTATTCTATTCCTCAGTCCCGAGGATATGCAAGAAGCCAAGAAGTCTATGCAAGAGAAAGGCATTAGATCTGAAGATGTCAAAAATCTACCACCTATCGAAGAGATCCATGGTCTCGATAACCCGATACAGGTAGTAGAAGTAAATTCTCTGCGTAGGTTTGATGAGAGTGATATTCCTTTTGATAAACCTGGTAGCATATGCTTTGATGAATTTGACAACTTTGTTGCGAAACAACAGAGTTTCAATGATTATGTTAGCAGACATTTGGAACAAAGTACTTGTATGCTTAGCCATTTAAGTGCTTGTGTAGACAGAAATGTCAACGATCTGAAGCTTCTGAGTAAACATGCCTCTATGATTACTACTCAGGTAGAACAAGTACTTAAAGCTCAGAATGACCTGCTCAATGAATTAAATGACAACTCTGTCAAAGTCATTACTAGAGGAGGCAAAATGACTCAGGAACATTTGTATCCTGAAGGTCATCCTAAGAGAATTGATCAAGATTCTCAAGGAATCAATGCTGATACACCTAGTCATCCTAAGGAGAACAAGAAGGATGATAGAAACCTGCATGCCAGTTCACCAAATACTGTCACACCTGAAGAACCTAATGATATTTCTGCGTCTGATGCAGAAACACAATCTTGTGATGAACATGAACCTGGTGACAATATGGATAGTGATGTTCATAATAATGCTCAACCTAGCAATGATGAGGATGTGGAGATTGAACCTACGGTTAATCCTGATAACCCACAACCTAAGAAATATGATAAGAATGACTTCACTGCTAGGGAGCATGGTAAAGAAAGGGAGCCATGGGTTCAGAGATCTATGCCCTTTCCTCCTAAGCCATCCAAGAAAAAGGATGGTGAGGATTTTGAGCGCTACGTTGAGATGATAAGACCCATCTTTCTGCAGATGTGGTTAACTGATATGCTCAAGATGTCTCTGTATGCCGAGTACATGAAAGATATCGTGACTAATAAACGGAAGATACCAGATCTTGAGATCTCCACCATGCTTGCCAACTACACTTTCAAAGGTGGAACTCCTAAGAAACTTGGTGATCCCGGAGTGCCCATTATACCTTGCTCCATTAAAGGAAACTACGTAAGAACTGCCCTATGTGACCTTGGAGCCGGTGTTAGTGTTATGCCGCTCTCTCTTTATCATAGACTTGAATTGGATAAGTTGACACCAACTAAAATTTCTCTGCAAATGGCCGACAAATCAACTACTTTTCCTATCGACATTTGCGAGGATGTGCCTGTTGTGGTTGCTAACACCACTATCTTAATAGACTTTATTATCTTGGATATTCCCGAGGACGATGCCATGGCTGTCATCCTCGGAAGACCCTTTTTAAACACTGCAGGGGCTGTTATAGATTGCAACAAAGGCAATGTCACTTTCCATGTCAATGGTAATGAGCACACAGTGCACTTTCTGAAGAAACGATATCAAGTACATTGCATCAATGCTATCGAAAAGACTTCATTAATTCTTATTGGGAGCTTTGAATGCCCTATTCCTCGTGTCAAGATGAAGTATGATTTGCTTGTTGGGGAGATACCTATCCCCATTGAGGTGACTTAGTGGCTATTTGAAAATTCCCCATTCTCTCTTGCGATTCAAGAAAGTTTTGTCATAAGGACTTGATCAACCCCATTGACGGATTTCTTTCGATGACCATGAAATGGATGAATCAAAGAGTCACATACGTGTGTTTTGAGCTTTCCTTTTCTATTGCTTAGAAGAAAAATGATAGAATTAGTTTAGCTTTTCCTGTTTTCTGTTTTAGCGTCCCGAAGAAAAATACCTCGAAAATAAAAGTTCTCCGATGGTCCTGAAAATTTAGTATGATTGTTTCTGGAATTTTGAAAATTTCTGGGCCTAAGAGCTGGCCTGGGGGCCAGACGAGTGGGCCACAAGCCCTGCCACCGCCACCTACCACCCTGGTGGCGGAGTGCAAGCTTGTGGGGCCCACAAGGACCCCCTCCACTGATGCCAGCTCCCAGCCTCTTCTTCCACCTCCAGAAAAAATTGTTTCGCAGCTCAAACCCGTGTTCTTGCTCATTTGGCTGTGATTTTCGATCTCCTTGCTCAAAGCACCATTCTCCGAACTGTTTTGGGGAAATTACTCCTTGGTAAGTGACTCCTCCATTGGTCCAATTAGTTTTTGCTCTAGTGCTTTATCCTTCGTGAATTCTTGCTACCTTGGTGACCCTGTTCTTGAGCTAGAAAGGTTGATTTTAGCCGGTCCCAAGTAGTTTTAGCGCGTGATACGGTCTATAGGCACTAGTAGGAGTAGTTGCTACAAGGTATGGATGGTTCTCATTCACTTTTCTCTTGAACTTCAAAAATTTCCGCAAAAGGAAATTATGTTCAGGAGGAAGTTTCACGCTGGTTCCTCAAGTAAGAAGGGTCCTCGTCTTTCTTTTCGGGAGCCCGAACCTTTTCAACTAAGGGACGCACCGGTACAACCATGTGAATGGCCTTCCAACGAGTTCATGATCGAAGCAGGTTTCAATGATGAGTTTGATACACTTGTCCGCAACGCCGGGTTAGAAGAATTCCTCTCAGATAAATGTGAACAGTATGCTGTGCTCACTACCTCTTTCGTGCGTAGATTTAAATTTTCAATTGGCCGTGACTCATCCATACTGTTTGATCTGTACGATAAATCCTATACCGTGGATTTGGAGGATTTCAATAGCCTCTATGATGTTCGTGTTCACGATGATTTATATCATGGTCATGCTTGCATTCAATGTTAGTCAAACTCATTGCATGTTGATGACTGTTGTCGCTCTCTAGTTGGTCGCTTCCTAGTCTTTTGCTAGCCTTCACTTGTACTAAGCGGAATACTGCTTGTGCATCCACTTCCATAAACCCAAAAGTTTTTCCATGAGAGTCCACCATACGTACCTATTTGCGGTATCTACCTGCCGTTCCAAGTAAATTTGCATGTGCCATTCTCTAAACCTTCAAGAAATAATCTGTTTTGCATGCCCGAACTCCTCATGTCTTGACAGAGGGCTATTGGTATCTTCCATGCTAGGAGTGTTATCCTCGACATGTGTTTATTCACTGTCATTCACGAGAAAGGGGCCGGTAATTGGAATGCCTAGTCACGCTTAAATCGAAAACATAACTGTAAAACAAGACCCCCCCCGGATTGATGTTAGCATGGAAGCTACCCGAGGATTTGGCTAGCCGTGGAGTGTGATTGATTGGTGGTGGGGGAGTTAAAACTTTACTTTTCTGTTTGGGAACCGCCTATAGCATGAGTAGAATGGAATATATTGGGAACTCTTGGTCATTGCGTTGACAATGAAAGCATGCCACCCAAAATTATTATCTGTGTTTTCAAAGCTTGAGCTCTGGCACCTCTGCAAAGCAATGCTTCCCTCTGCGAAGGGCATGTCTATTTATTTTCCTGTTGAGTCATCCTCCTCTTATATAAGCACCAATTAGAGAGCACATCTGTCATTTTTATGCTTTGCTTTTGATTGATATTGAGTATGACTATGACTGGATCTTCGTTGCTATGAATTACAATGTTTAGTCAGCCCTTGATCTTTGAAAGTGCTCTGCATTTATATTTTGCGGTCTCAGAAAGAGCTAGTGAGATACCACCTATTCATATTGCTTCATGCTTGTTTTGATTGAAGTGTTGGTATTTGAAACTCATTATTATTTGCTCGTTAGCTGATTATGCCATTGATATTAGTTTACCGTGAGACCTTTGTGTCACTTACTTATGTGGTTAACTTGTGATCTTGCCGAAATTCTGGTTATGGGTTAGACATAGTTGCAACAAGAAGATCAAACAGAGTTTGTCAAAGTTTTTCTTTCTCTCTCAGTTTGTCAACTGAGTTGCTTGAGGACAAGCAAGGTTTTAAGCTTGGGGGAGTTGATACGTCTCCATCGTATCTACTTTTCCAAACTCTTTTGCCCTTGTTTTGGACTCTAATTTGCATGATTTGAATGGAACTAACCTGGACTGACGTTGTTTTCCGCACAATTGCCTTGGTGTTACTTTTTGTGCAGAAATCAAAGTTCTCCAAACGTCCTGAAAATCTGCGGGGAGCAGTTTTGGAAAATATAAAAAATATCTACGCCAAGTTCCACCTGAGGGGTTGGGCCAGTGGGCCACAAGCCCTATCTCCGCCACCACCCCCCCAGGTGGCGGTGGGCAGGCTTGTGGGGCCCACACGGCTCTGCCGCCCCCAACCTCAGGTCTATAAGTCCCCTTTCGTCCTAGAAAAAATAAAAAGAGAAGTTTTCGTCGCGTTTGCGATACGGAGGCGCCGCCACCACCTGTTCTTCATCTGGAGGGCAGATCTGGAGTCCGTTTTGGGCTCCGGAGAGGGAAATCATCGCCACCGTCATCATCAACCTTCTTCCTTCTCCAATTCCATGAAGCTCTTCGTCGTTCATGAGTAATCTATTCGTAGGCTCGCTGGGCGGTGATGAGTAGGATGAGATCTATCACGTAATCGAGTTAGTTTTGATGGGGATTGATCCCTAGTATCCACTACGTTCTGAGATTGATGTTGCTACTACTTTGTCATGCTTAATGCTTGTCACTAGGGCCCGAGTGCCATGATTTCAGATCTGAAAATATTATGTGGTCACCAATATATGTGTGTTTTAGATCCGATCTTGCAATTGTAGTTACCTACTATGTGTTATGATCCGGCAACCCCGGAGTGACAATAACCGGAACCACTCCCGGTGATGACCATAGTTTGAGGAGTTCATGTGTTCACCAAGTGCTAATGCGTTGGTCCGGTTCTTTATTAAAGGGACAACCTTAATATCCCGCAGTTTCCTTTTGGACCCGCTGCCACGGGAGGGATGGACAATAGATATCATGCAAGTTCTTTTCCCTAAGCATGTATGACGACACACTGAATGCATGCCTACATCACATTGACGAACGGGAGCTAGCCACATACCTCTCCGTGTTATAGCTGTTGCATGATGAATATCATCCAAACAAATCACCGACCCATTGCCTACGAGTTTGTCCTACTGCTGCTATTGATGTTACTTGTCTTGCTCTGTAGCTGCTACTACTGTTGCTACTTCTGTTACTTGTCTTGCTCTGCTGCTGCTACTATTGTTTCTACCGCCGCTACTTGTCTTGCTCTACTGCTGATACTATTGTTGCTACTGATGTTACTTGTCTTGCTCTGCTGCTGCTACTACTTTTGCTACTGATGTTACTTGTCTTGCTCTGGTGCAACTGTTGCTACTACAGTCTCTTGCTACTGTTGCTACTTGCTACTGCTGTCACTGCTGCTTTTCCTTGCCGCTGCTATTGCTCGTTACACTGTCGTTACTCGCTACTTTGTGGTTACTACTTTGCTTGCAGATACTAATCTTTCAAGTGTGGTTGAATCTGATAAATTCAGCTGCTAATTCTTGAGAGTATTCTCTCACCTCTCGTCGTGCAAATCAACAAATTTGGGTCAGATACTCTACCCTCGAAAACTGCTACGATCCCACGCGCTGGTGGGGGTCAACAACATTCTTCTAGTTTCGATTGCCGGAGAGTGCTAACAGCATTCTTCTGGTGCCATTGCAAAGGGGAAGAATAGTTGACATCAACAAGCACCACTCCCGCTGTAGATAAATTAATCTAATTGGCCAAACCAAATCGATAGATTAGCAAGAAATACAAAGTTGTCATAATCATGCATATATATAACCAGCAAAGACTCAATACATTTTCATGAGCAATATGAACATAAACCCACAATTCATGGGATCCCAAACACATTGCAAAGAGGATTACATATGATAGATCACCGCGGGAATCGCGGTGATCTTTGCATTGAAGATCATAGAGAGAGATATAGTCATCCAAGTACTAACCACGGACCCATAGGTATGTTGTAATCTACTCACACGTCACCATGTGAGTAGTAAGGTTGATGTAGAGGCCTCCGTAATTGATCCCCCTCTGGCAGGGCACCAGAACAAGGCTCTAGATGGGATCATTGTGGAACACATACTTGCGGCAGCAAAAAAGTGTTTTGGGTGGCCCTCTAGTGTTTTCCCAACATATTACGACTTATAGAAGTAGATGTAGGTCAAGAGGTGAAAGGAGGTGGTCCCCAGCCATCAGGGCGCAACCACCCCCTTGGGTGCGCCTTGTTGGCTTGGTGCCACCCTGTGTGGACTTTGGTCTCCCTCGTAGCTTCCAAGTCTTATTTTTGTCTAGAAAAATCATGAATAAGTTTTGTTGCATTTCCACTCCGTTTGGTACTGATTACGTGAAAATCCAAAAACACGCAGAAAATAGCAACTTGCACTAGGCACTGGGTTAATAGGTTAGTTCCCAAAAATGATATAAAACAACATATAATTGCCTATAAAGTATCCAAGCTTAATAATATAACAACATGGAACAATCAAAATTATTGATATGTTGGAGATGTATCATCCCTCTAAGCACACGTGTGGAAAAGGAGACAAGGGGTTCTCTCTTTCCTCTCACTTTTTAATTTCATTTTTCATAGAGAGTCTCATTTTTATTTTATGTTTATTTCATTTTCCTTTTCTTTGTTTTTTTTCTTTTTATATATTTTTTAATTTCATTTTTCATCCGGAGTCTCATCCCGACTTCTAGGGTTATCATAGTCTCTATCATCCTTTCCTCACTGGCAAAGTGCTATAATAATGATGATCAACACGTTTTTATTTACTTACAACTCGATATGAAAAACAACACAAGATGATCTTTGACACTGTACCGGGATGTGCAATGATCTAGCGTAACATGTAGCTAATGATGAACGTTGGCTTTGCCACAAATACTATGTCATCTACATGATCATGCGAAGCAATATGATGATGAACACACAACTCATGTGACGGAATGACAGAAGTTGCATGGTAATATATCTAGGAATGACTGTGGAAATGTCGTGATAGGTAGGTATGGTGGTTGTTTTGAGGAAGAGGGTGGCTTATCTGTGATAGAACATATGATATCACGGGGTTTGGATGCACCGGTGAAGGTTGCATTGATCCTCGAGGTGAGAATGGGCAATCCACAGTATCGAAGAGGCTAGCAATTATGGAAAGGTGAAACTACATATATCCATTGATTTACATTAGTCATAAAAAACTCACATACTTATTATATAGCCTATTAGCTCTCTCGAAGCAAAGTACAACTCCCATGCCTCTAGGGAGGAGGTTGGTAGGAGTTAACCATCGCGGGCCCCTGATTATAACAACACAAACGATTTCAATCAAGGATAAATTTTGCTCCAACTTCATCGTATAACTAGATACTATACGTGCATGCTCGGGGAATCACAAACTTTAACACAAATATTGTTACTAAACCACACTCATTGATTAGTACCCCCACATATTACCATCTTAATATTGCAAAACTATTTCAAGGAATCAAAGATATCATATTCACTGGTCTAGAAGTTTTATCTAGGATTTTATGACTATCCATGTGAATGACCAATTCATGTTGACTCCCTAAAAAAGGTATAAGTGAAGCATGAGAGTTTAATTCTTTCTACAAAAGACCTGGACATACTCTAATAAATATAGGCGAAGCAAACAGCATTCTACAAATAACGGTGTTCACAATGTAGAGAGGGAAGCATCCAAACTTCAAAAGATGTAAGTGAAGCACATGGAGCATACTATAAAGCCATGCTCAAAAGATATAAGTGAAATGCAAAGAGAATTCTATAAATCAACCAAGGACTATCCCGTGCCAGCATGGTGCCTTGCTAAAATAAAAAGCAAAGGCACACAATGCTCGAAGAATTTACACATATCATGTGAATAAAACAAAAATCGAGACTCTCTAAAACTATTGGGTTGTCTCCCTAGCAGAGCTTTCTTTAAAGCCATTAAGCTAGGCATACAGTGCTCAAGTAATTGATCCACCCGGATGCCAAGGTATATCAAAGCCAAATTTAATTAACAATGATTTATAATTTAATAGTGAGCACAAAACAACATATATCATGTAATAATAAAGTCTAATACTCTTCCTATGTATTTTCATGTCATAAAAGAACAATTCATGCACACAAAGTAAAGGCCAATGTATGGTATAAACGGTTTCTTAAAATTTTATCGTATTGTAAATATAGAGAGGTGAAGATGTGGTTCCTCTCTCATAATAATTGCAAGTAGAAGCAACAAGCACGTGCATGTTATATTCATCAAAATCATCATGTGTAATGGTAAAACACAACCCATCAATATAATCCTTAATAATTGCAAACTTCTCTGATATAATGTAGTTGGGAGAATCAAAAAGATAATAGAACTATCATGTGTGGGTGCAATAACAACAATTTCATGTATAACATAAGGAACTATAGCATGTTCATCATCATAAGCATCTTCCATATTGGAAACATGGACACAAGCATATCAAGCATCAAGTTCATCAAAAAGGGGTATTTCAAATGAATCCAAGGGATCATAGAAATCATCCTTCGATATGTGCAAAGGGAAATCAAATCATGTATGAGTTGAAGAGTTGATCTCATTAGAAGGTGAGCACGGGTAGTGATGTCTACTATGCAACTTTATTCTTGTAGACGTTGTTGGGCCTACAAGTGCAGAGTTTTGTAGGATAGTGCCAAATTTCCTTCAAGTGGATGGCCTAAGGTTTATCAATACATTTGAGTTGTAAGATGAAGATGGTCTATGTCAAACAACCTTGCAATCAAATACAAGAAATCTCATGTGTCCCCAAAACACCCAATATAATGGCAAATTGTATAGGTGCACTAGTCCGGCGAAGAGATGGTGACACTAAAAAGAAAGGTAACAATTTGTAAATATCAAACAAAATGGTATATTGATACTTAGAAATACGGCCTAGGGTTCATACTTTCACTAGTGCAATCTCTCAACAATACTAACATAGTAGAATCATATGATCACCCCTCAAAGTGCAACAAATAATCACTCCAAAGTTCCAATTAGTGGAGAACATAAGAAAACGTTGTTGTAGGCAGTGAACCACCTCAAAGTTATCCTTTCTCATTAGTCGATTGACCCATTCCTATAAGTGTCAGAAACAGCCCTAGAGTTTGTACTAGAATAACACCTATGATACATATCAATCATCCCTAATGTCACCTAGGTACTCCAATGTCACCTCAAGTATCCGTGGATTAATTATTTGACATGCATCAAACAATTTCAGATTCATCATATTCAATCCAACACAAAGAACCTGAAAGAGTACCCCAAGATCTCTATCACAGAAAGTAGGACAAGAACGTGTATCAACCCCTATGCATTGGTTACCCCAATGTCACCTCGGGAATCCGCAAGTTGAGTACAAAAACACATATAGAGTGAATCAATAAAACACCCCATTGTCACCAAGGATATCCACATGCAAGACATACATCAAGTGATCTCAAATCCAACATTCCATCCGACATAACAAAATTTCAAAAGGAAAGATTCAATTCATCACATCAAGATAGCAAGGGACGAACAACATATGATCCAACTATATTAACAAAGCCCATGATACATCAAGATCGGGACATCTCAAGAACACGAGACACAGAGAGATCAAACACATAGCTACTCGTACATACCCTCATCCCTGATGGTGAACTACTCCCTCCTCCTCATGGAGGCCGCCGGGATGATGGAGATGGACTTCAGTGATAGTTGCCCCCTCCAGTAGGGTACCAGAAAGGGCTCCGGGTGAGATTTCTTATACGAGAGATTTGCGGTGGTGGAGCGGAAGTTCTAGTTAAATTTTGATGGTTTCTGGATTTATAGGATTTTTCAGCATTGGAATCACATCAGCCGGAGCCACGTGAGCCCCACAAGCTAAGAGGGCGCTCTTAGGGGGTGGCCACGATCTGCTTGCTTCTGGCCCACATGTGGATCCCCTCACGTAGTTCTTCCCTCCGGTATTTCTTATTTTCTACAGATAAATCATAAAAAAGTTTCGGGCGATTTTGAGAACTTTTATTTTCTGGACAAAAACAACACCACAGTAATTGTGTTGAAAAAACATCAATCTGGATTAGTTCTAAATAAATCATATAAGTGCATCAAAATAGTATAAAAGTATTGCAAACATGGGTAAATATGGCATGAATACTTCAGTAATTATCGATACGTTGGAGACTTATCACATAGCTAATCTGCTCTTCCTCCTTTCGTTCTTCGCTCTTCCCATCATCTTTTTCGTCTAGTGTGCTCACAGTTTCAGCAAATTCCATAGATTCATACAAAATATTAGTCTCTTCTTGGGAGGCAGAGACTTTCTCAATAAATTTGTCAATATAGCCTTCTATTCATAATTATTATATTGAAGTATTGAAGTATAGCATAATTTTTCAGATCTGTAAACAGCATCATCATAGTTATCATACTTTTCAAACAAATATTCAAAATGCAGCAAACTCTTCTATTTGTTCCACATCATATTAATCATATATACCATTAGCATAAGAATCCAAGCTTTTATTGTTATTAAATTCACACTAAAAGGGATGGTGTGGAGCCTTCATCTTAGAGCAACAAGTATAATCACATCTCAAGCATAAATCCAAGCATACCAACGCAATATTTTAATTTGATCCCATAAGTGTTTCCCTTTTTTAGTCAAGTGATAATCCAAAAAGTGCTCACATTGATCCAATGTGTCTCCCATTATCAATTTGAATGGGGATTTCTTAGGATTCTCAACGTAGTATTCAATTTTTCAATATTACCATCATCGAGGGTTTTAGGAGGTTACCCATCTCCATGAGTAGCAAGTACAACTAATATTTTTGGTATTTCGTGTTCCATATCCATAACTAAAGATATAAAACAAGAACCTGAAATGAAATTACTTAGAGATATAGTAAAAAAAGCACACCCGGGAATATCCACCCTATGCTATTGCTCCTAGCAACTGCGCCATAAAAAGGTCTTGATAACCCACAAGTATAGGGGCTGAATTGTAGACTTTCCTGATAAGTAAGAGTGTTGAACCCAACGAGGAGCTAGAGGGAGAATTAATATTCTCTCAAGTTCTACCGACCATCGATACAACTCTACCGTCACTAACCTTACTTTGTCTAGAACAAGAATTAAACTACTTTGCAAGAATAAAACTAGGAGTACTTGGCTAGAATAAAACTACGAATAATTTGCAAGATAATATAAGTTAGTAGTTTAGTAGAAATCTTTTGTAACACAAGATAAAGATTTGTCCCTAGGCAATTGATAACTAGACCAGTAATCATTATTTTAATTTTATATGAGGGAGAGGCATGAGCTAACAAACTTCTCATACTTGGATCATATGCACTTATGATTGGAACTCTAGCGAGCATCGGCAACTACTAAAGATCATCAAGGTAAGACGCAACCATGGCATTAAGTAACAAGTCCTCTTCACTCCCATGCGCAACAACCCTGAATTCGGTTTGTGTTTCAGTCACTCACGCAACCCATTATAAGTGAATTATGAACGTATTGCAACACCCTACAGCAAAAATTACACACACTTGTGTGACATGGAGGTCAACATAGGACAGCATGAAAATAAAACATACAACCCAAACCAATCACGATCATCAATCAACCCATTCGACAAAAAAAATCTAATCAAACATCCTAGGATGGAAACACATCATTGGATAATAATATGTAGCATTAAGCACCATGTTGAAGTAGAGATTAAAGTGGGTTGAAGAGGTGTTACACCACTGCATAGAGGGGGAGGGTTGGTGTTGATGGCAGCGAAGTCTTTGGTGTAGATTGTCGTCATGATGGTTCCCCTCGTGGTGCTCCGGCACCACCGGGAGAGGGCGGAAGAGAGCCAGGTTGTTGGTGTAGATCCCGTCGTGATGGTTCCTCGGGCGCCGAGTTGCCTTGTGACCACCTCGGGCACCATCTTGCATTGATTCGTCTTCCCAAAAATCACATATATTCCAAATAGTTCTGGGTAAAATTTTATCAAGTTTGGACTTCGTTGGATATTCTACAAAACATGCAAAAAATTAGGAACTGACACTGAGCACTAGATTAATATGTTAGTCCAAGAAAATCTTATAAATTGTTGTCAAAAGTATATAAAGTTGTCAAATAATGGCATAAAACATTCAAAAATTATATATACGACGAAGACATATCACTATGCGTTAGCAATAGTTGTAGAAGAAATAGTTGGCAGAGACAACCACATGACGACATGATGATGGAGATTATGGTGTCATGCCAAAGATGATGGAGATCATGTCGGTTCATTGAAGATGGAGATCAAAAGCACAAGATGATGATGGCTATATCATGTCACATATTGATTACATGTGATGTTTATCTTTTATGCATCTTATTTTGCTCAGGACAACCATAGCATCATAAGATGATCCCTTCACTTAATATCAAGATAAATGTGTTCTCCCTAAGTATATAGTGTTGCGGAAACTCATCATTTTGAAGCACCTCATTATGATCGGGTGTGATAGACTCTAGGTTCACGTACAACTGGTATAAGCCAGTTTTACACATGCGGAATCCTTGGGTTAAACTTGACGAGCCTAGCATGTACAAACATGGCCTCAGAACACGCATGACTAAAAGGTCAAACATGAGTTATATAGAAGATATGATCAACATGGAGATGTTCACCATGGAAATCACCTCATCTCATGTGATGATTAGACTTGGGTTGGTGAATTTGGATCACGTATCACTTAGACAACTTGAGGATGTTGATTTAAGTGGGAGTTCATAAGAAATTTGATTAAGTGAACTAATTATCAAGAACATAGTGTAATTGTCTTTGCAAAATTATGTTCTAGATCAATGGCCCATGTTGTAGTTCCCCTGAATTTTAATGCATTCCTAGATAAAGCTCGGTTGAAAGATGATGGAAGCAATTATATAGAGAGGGTATGTAATCTGAGGATTATCCTCACTACTAGACAAAAGACTTATGTCATTTATCCAACGCTTGGTGAACTACCTTACCCTGAAAGTATGGTCGCTATGAACGTCTCGCCAACACATTCTTATGACTAATCGATAGTTCATTGTGCCATGCCTTACGGCTTAAAACCTAGGCTCCACAATTGTTTTGAGCACCACGGGGCATATGAGATGACGAAAGAGTTGAAATTGGTATCTCAAGC
The DNA here is from genome assembly GCF_904849725.1 of Hordeum vulgare subsp. vulgare. NCBI lineage: Eukaryota > Viridiplantae > Streptophyta > Magnoliopsida > Poales > Poaceae > Hordeum > Hordeum vulgare. The sequence continues at coordinate 212,886,279 of NC_058519.1, read as the reverse complement.
TCAGTCCCGTGTTGAGAGGTATGAGACCTACGACAAGTTCTTTGGATGCAAGATGGGGGAGATCAACTCAATCTGTGAGCATGTGTTCAGATTATGGGGAACTACAATCGCTTGAATCAATTGAGAGTAAATCTTCCAGATGAAGTGGTGATTGACGAATTCTCGAGCCACTACCAGCTAGCAACAAGAGCTTCGTGATGAACTACAACATGCAAGGGATGGAGAAGACGATCCGTGAGCTACTCGCGATGCTTAAGGCCGAGAAGGTAGAAATCAAGAAGGTGCATCAAGTGTTGATGGTCTAAAAGGCCACTAGTTTCAAGAAATGCAAGGGAAAGAAGGGAATTTCAAGAAGAATAGCAAGCTAGGTGCCGCTCCGTGAAGAAACCCAAGTCTAGGCCGAAACCTAAGACTGATTTCTTCTATTGCAAGGGGAATGGTCACTAGAAGTGGAACTGCCCCAAGTACTTGGTAGATAAGAAGGCTGGCAATGTCAACACAGGTATATTCTATATACATGTTACTAATGTGTACCTTACTAGTGCTCGTAGTAGCGTCTGGGTATTTGATACGATCCACTTGCTAATATTTCTACCTCGAAATAGGAGTTGCGGAATAAACGGAAACTGCCTAAGGACAAGGTGACGATGCGCGTCGAAAATGGTTCCGAGTTTGATGTGTTCGTCGTCAGCATGCTCCCTCTTTGATTACCTTTGGGGTTAGTTTTAAACTTAAATAGTTGTTATTTGATGCATGCATTGAGCATGAACATTATATATGGATCTTGTTTATTGCGAGAAGGGTATTCATTTAAGTCAGGGAATAATGGTTGTTCTATTTATATGAATACTATATTTTATGGTCATGCACCCGATGTGAATGGTTTATTCTCATTGAATCTCGATTGTAGTGATACGCATGTTCATAATATTGATGCCAAAATATGCAAAGTTAATGATGACAGTACCACATCTTGTGGCACTAAAGCTTAGGTCATATTGGTGTAAAGTGCATGAAGAAACTCCATGCTGATGGACTTTTGGAATCACTCAATTTTTAATCGGTTGAGACATGCGAACCCTGTATCATGGGGGGATGACTAAAACCCTGTTTTCCAGTACAATGGAGCGGGCAAGTGACTTGTTAGAAATAATACATACTGATGTATGTGCTCCAATGAACGTTGAAGCGCGTGAAGAATATCATTATTTTCTTACCTTCATGGATGATTTGAGTAGATACGAGTATATTTACTTAACTAAACACAAGCCTGAAACTTATGAAAAGTTAAAGCAATTTTGGAGTGAAGTTGAAAATCATCATAACAAGAGGATAAATTTTCTATGATCTAATCGAGGTGGTGAATATCTGAGTTACGAGTTTGGCACACATTTAAAAAATGTGCAATTGTTTCACAACTCACATCACATGGGACGCCACAGCGCAATGGTGTGTCCGGACGTCGTAATCATACTCTACTGGACATGGTACATTATATGATGTATCTAACCGATTTGCCACTATCCTTTTGGGGTTATACATTACAGATAGATGTATTCACTTTAAATAGGGAGCCATCTAAGACTGTTGAGACGATACAGTATGAACGGCGATAAAAACTTACGGTGATTTCTTTTGGAACATAAGAGACCCCTCCCCAGTGTCGGGGAAGGATGAGAAGACCCACGAGGAGGCCAAAATCTTACATGGAATGCCTTGTGGGGCCGAGACTGCCATCCAAACTTGTGGGACCCTCGGGACTCCTTTTGGTGTGATTCCAACGTTCATAATTCTTATAAACAGAGAAGCGTAGAAAGAAACCTAGAAATTTTACGCTGCCATCACAAGCCTTTGTACCAAAGTGGTCTTATCCGGTTCCCTTGTCCGGCACTCTATCGGAGAGGAAAACCATCACCTGAGGCCATCTTCATCATCCTCGCGGTCTCCATGACAAGGAGGTAGTAGATCATCCTTGGGTTTGAGGATAACTACCATTATCTATGTATTTGATCTCTCTCTCTCTCTCATGGTCTTGATAGGGCACGATCTTGATGTACCATGAGCTTTGCTGATATAATTGAACAATATGGAGTTCTTCCCTCTCCATCTTTGTTGTGATGAATTGAGACTTGCTCTTTCAAGTTTCGTATTGTTGGATTAAATACTATAGATCTGAGATCATTTGAAGTATATATTGCTTGTGGATACCCGTGGTTGACTGATACGTCTCCAATGTATCTATAATTTTTGATTGTTCCATGCTGTTATATTATCATTCTAGGATGATTTATAATCATTTTATAGTAACTTCATATCATTTTTTGGGACTAACCTATTGACATAGTGCTAGTGCCAGTTGCTGTTTTTTCCTTCGCAGAAAATCCATACCAGATGAGGTCGAAACTTTATGGAGATTTTTTTTGGACCAGAAGGAAACTTGGGAACCAAGAATGAGCAGCAGACGAGGCCTAGGGGGCCCACTAGACATCAGGGCGTGCTAGAGGCCCCTGGCGCGGCCTCGTGTCTAGTGGGGCCCTCGGGCACCTCCTCCACTGCCTATGAGCTCTATAAATACCCCAATATCCAGAAAACCCAAGAGGAGTCGACGAAAAATTGTTTTAGTCTCCACTAGTTCCAGAGCCACGAAATCCAATCTAGAACCCATTTCGCAGAGGAACACGATCGTGGAGGGGTTCACCATCCTCATTGGTGCTCCTCCGATGATACGTGAGTAGTTCATGTTAGACCTACGGGTCCGTAGCTAGTAGCTATATGTATTTCTGTCTCATTTTGTTTCTCAATACAATGGTATCTTGGAGATCCATATGATGTAACTCTTCCTTTTGCGGTGTGTTTGTTGGGATCCGATGAATTGTGAGTTTATGATCAGATCTATGAAAACGTATTCATGCTTAATTATTATAGCCTCGTATTTCTTTTCTGATATTTGGTTTTGTCTCGCCAACTTGATATTTTATCTTGCAATGGGAAGAGGTGCTTTGTCATGGGTTTGATCTTGTGGTGCTCAATCTCAGTGACAGAAAGATACATGACATGCATGTATCGTTGCTATCAAGGATAAAAACGATGTTTTCTATTCCTGCATGAATAGATCTTGTCTACATCATGTCATCATTCTTAAGGCATTACTCTATTTATCCATGAACTCAATACACTAGATGCATGGTGGATAGAGGTTGATGTGTGGAGTAATAGAATCAGATGCAAGCAGAAGTCGGTCTACTTATCTTGGACGTGATGCCTATATACATGATCATTGTCTTGAATATCGTCATAATTATTTGCTCTTCTATCAATTGCCCAATAGTAATTTGTCTACCCACTGCTTGCTATTTTCTTGAGAGAAGCCACTAGTGAAACCTACGACGCCCAGGTCTACTTCACATCATCTATTTGCAATCTCTACTTTTCTATTTGCGTTTCTACTTTATTTGCTCTTTTGTTTTCAGATCTATATTGTCAAAAAAATCAAAAATACCTTGTTGCATTCTATGTGCTATCACTCTTATTTGCATCTACCAATCTATCCTTACTTTAGCCACGAGGAATTGACAACCCTCCATGCGTTGGGTTGTGAGGATTTGCTATTTGTGTGCACGTGCTGCTTCCATAGTCTTGTGGATCTTCATACTTGATTGATACATTGGTTTCTTAACTGAGGGAAATACTTGACGTTGTCATGCTACATCACCCTTTAATCTTGGAGGGAAACCAATGCATCTGCGAGCGTAAGCATTGACAATGGGGTAATATTTCGAGATCACTTGATATATGTTTTTGTAATCAACTTGCAGATTCCCGTGGTGACATTGGGGTAATCTAGGCGTAAAGGTCTATACACAATTTAATCCTAATTTCTTCGGTAGGAACTTTGGGGTGATTATTTATCACAAGTTGAGGATTTGTTATGTGATTTAATTATGTTAGTATTGTTGAAAGATTGCACCAGTGAAACTAGGAACCCTAGGTCATGTTTCCAAGCATTGTTGAAAAATATTGTTGAAAGGTTACATTGCTATTTTGTTATTCCTGATTATAAAAACCTATATCTACTATCCATACTACACGTGTATCACCATCTCTCCGCCAAGCTAGTGCACCTGTACAATTTACCATTGTATTGGGTGTGTTGGGGACATAAGAGATTGCTTGTATTAGATTGCGGGCTTATTTGAAAGAGACCATCCTCATCCTACACCTCCCACGAATTCATAACCCGTAGGTAATCTACTCGAGGTAAAAAAATTGTTGTCCTACAAAATTATGCGCTTGGAGTCCCAACCAAGTCTACAACAATAAAGTTGTGCAGTAGACATCATCCATCTAGACAGCAACCAAACGACTTAAATACCACCAACCCAAGAATTGGCAACCCGCAACTAGAGACCAACAAACCCAACCTAAACTAAAAAAGTGTGTTGCACATGACAATAAATAAAGACAACATCCACTATAAAAAAAAGCAAGACAAACCTTGTCTAAACTAAGAGCAACTCTCACAATGTCATCATATGTGTGAACACCATAATGCATATGGAACATTTGGAGGTTGGTGACGTAATGCGCAAACTCAAGAGTCACCACATGTCAGACTCCCTAAAAACTTGTTTCCACACTCAAACACTTTGATTTCCTCTATATTTAAATGTTTAGCACATCAAGCAAACATGCAAATACTTTTTTACAAGTTGCATGAAAACAAGCATTTAAACCGATGACATGAACAAAAGCATGGAAGGAAATTGTTGTTCATCCAATCATCGGTGTTGAGCAACCAATGTCAACTTGTTGGGAGCATATATATTAGTACTTCAAGGCATGCAATAGTTGGGGCATCTATCCGGTGCAAATTTCACTCCAACATCAATGACGAACTATATCATCGGAGTGTAAAAAGTGGTCGACCTGCTTGGCACAAGTTGAGTGTATGAATCTCGATGCTACAAATGTCGATGATAAGGTGATTATTTGTTTGCATTCATTGATTATTTCTTCATATCTTGTATGGACTGGTGGTTAACTTCTTTTCTCACTTGTGGTATGTAGGCCAACATTGCTACTGAATTGTCTAAAGCTCTAGGAAAAAAGGTTGAAAAATTGGCAACGGGTTCAATTTTCATCATTGTTGGGCGAAGAATGGAAATAAAAAGTGCATGAATCGTGAGTACAATGAAGTTCCTAATAAGAGTAGGTGCAACAGCTCGGTCAGAGAGTCCGATGATGATGCGTCAAGTGGTGAGCATGGAAAAAGAAACCCCACTCCCAACTTGGTAGCTCCTAAGAAGAGACCCAATGGAAGAAAGATCGATAAATAGAAGTTAAAGAAGGGAGGAGACAATGACATGAAGGAATCATTTGAAACATCATGACAATAAGTAAGGAAATGGCCGAAAAAGGAATACCTTGAAGGCCAAAGAACTGGAGGACAAGAGAGAGGACAAGGAGAGGAGGGTGGAAAATGAGGAAATGAAATACGAGGTTGATTAGTGGAAGGTGGCCATGGAAGAAAGAATCAAGAGTGTTGAAAATGAGCAAAATATAATGTTCATAGACACACGCACTCACGATGACAATGTGAAAGCACATATCCTCCCTTGGTGGTTTTGATAATTCATGACAACATGCATTGTCTCTTGGACTAACACTTTTACCTAGTATATTTCAGGAATAGTCCACACATATGCATTGGCTAAGGATTGTGAGGAGAACCCTTGATGCTAGGAAAGCAAAAGGATTGTCCAAGATTCAAGCTAAAAGACTCTACATTTTATATTTGTGAGAAATCACATTTGAGTCCATATGAAAGCCAATACTATTAAAAGCGGATGAGGTATCTATGATGAATTGGTTGCTCAAGTGCTTAGAGATAGCCACCAAAAATACTTAGCCATTATCCCACAAAATTCTCTGTCCAAAGCCTAAACATCAAAATTGGTGCCACCAATATTTTTCACTCGGCCCTACCGAGTTTTCCACAGACAAAACCTATACCAAACCCTAGAATCTCGGTACCACCAACATCCATTCGGTGCTACCGAAAGTCGGTGACCAGCTTTCTCGTTTGTCGTTTTCAAGAATCAGAAATTGCGAGCCTTGGAATCGGTCTCACTGAGATATGGAAACTGCCCTAGGTCACCATATCGGTACCACTGAGATTCCTATATCGGTCTCACAAAGAATTTGATAGTTGCCACATTTTTGCAAATCGGTGCCACCAAGATTCACTTTGGTTTCACCAAGTTGGGCAATAATGTTGTAACAATTGGATTTTGGGAGATGCCTATATATACCCATCCACCACCTCTCATTTGCAGAGGAAACACTCAGAACACACATACACTTGCCATATTCATTTTTATGTGAGAGAGAGAGAGAGCCACCTACTCATGTGTTGAGATCAAGATATTCCAACCCATCCATTTGAAACTTGATCTCTAGACTCCCCAAGTTCCTTTCCACCCAATCAATCTATTCTACCCAAGCCAAATTTGTGAGAGAGTGATTGAGTGTTGAGGAGACTATCTTTTGACTTTTGAAGCACAAGAGCAAGGAGTTCATCGTTCTTTCGCATCTATTACATTTTAGAGGGTGGTGCCTCCTAAATTGGTTAGGTGTCGCTTGGGAGATTCCTACTTTGTGTTGTGGAGTTGAACCAAGAACTTTGAACAAGCAAGGAGATCGCCTACTTCGTGAAGATCTACCCTGAGTGAGGCAGGTCCTTTGTGGATGTAAGCCATGGAGGAATGGACAAGGCCGCTTATTCATGGACCTTTTCTGGGTGGACCCCTCCATAGACTCTTGCAGCAATTACCTTTCGTGGGTTGAAGTCTCCACTAACATGGACATATGATAGCACCACCTATCGTAACCATGCCTAAAATCACCGTGACCATCTTTGCGTTTGATCTTCCTAAACTCTACTCCTTACCTTACATGTGCATTGTCTTTACTTTCCTCTGCTATACATGTTGACTAGCATGTGTAGGGGGCAATAGACTTGTTAGAATTGCTAAAATCTACCAACGGTTTAAATTGGCAAAAGGCTAGGTTTTAATATTTGCAAGTGGTCTATTCACCCCCCCCCCTCTAGACATCCCTTCTAGCGATCCCTCAATTGGTATCACAGCTTTGGTCTCCATAACCTTGGTTTAATCACCATTGGAGGAAGGTGGATGTGTCTAGTTTGGGGAATATTAGTTGTAGTGTGCCTATTATCAATGGGGAGTATTATAGACAATGGAAAGATGAGATAATTGATAACTTTGATAGATTCCATTTAAGCAAGTATGATGCATATCCGTATGTGCCTCCCATTGATCCCTTACATCCTTCTCATGATGATGAAGTTAATATGATTGGCAATCTCAAAATAATATCATTTTTAATTATAGGAATGCCAAGAAATATGCTTTATTAGATGAAGAACTTCGAGTGTGCTTATACTTTGTGGAAAAATTTGGAGAAAAGATATCCCGACTACTCCTTGAAAAATCTAGATATCATTGTCCAAAAATCTATTGTCTTTTACACAATGAAGCCCAATGATCCTAATTTTGATAATTGTCTATTTCAGCTTCATGACCTCATGCGTGCTAAAGGAGATGTCATTACCATTGAGAACATCATTGTTGAAGCCATTCACATTCATAAACTTGAAAATTGTGATGGTCAAAACTCAAACAAATCTCTTGATTCTTATGACGAGGAAACTCCATTTGACAATGACAATGTGGATCATGGCTACTACAATGATGACGAGAAGTTTGGCATTGAGTATGACAAGACCATGAGGAGCCTAAGTATTATGGCAAACCTTAGAGACTACATGGCAGGAGGAAAGGAGTGGATACTTGACAGTGGATGCACCAATCACATGACCGGCGATAAAGACATGTTTCATGCGATCACACCAAACCGTGGACAATGAAGGTATGTGACCTTTGGAGGCAACTCCAAGGGTAAGGTACTCGTTCTTGTTAAGGTGGCTATATCTCATGATAGTTCCATTTAATACTTGTTGAATCCCTTGTCTACTATCTTCTTTCCATATCTAGATTAGCGGATTTTGGTTTAAATGTGCTATTTACGGAAGTTAATTGCCAAGTGTTGCGTCAAGATAATCATAACATGGTCTTTACTGGTTTTTGTAGAGGTGACCTATACATTGTTGATTTCACTAAAAAATCCAAACCTCGTAATGTCTTATTGCAAAATCGTTTAAAGGTTGGTTATGGCATAGAACGCTACGACATGTTGGTATGTGTAATCTTGACAATATTATCAAAGGTGATCATATTCTAGGTGTTAAAGATGTTATCTTTGACAAAAATAGACTTTGTAGTCCTTTTCAGTCAGGAAAACAAGTCGGTGGAAGTCATCTTGTGAAGAACATCATGGATACTAGAAGACCGCAAAAGCTACTTCACATGGATCTCTTTGCTCCCAATGCTTACCAGAGCCTTAGTGGAAAGTCTTTTGGTATAGTTATTGTTGATGATTTTCCAGATTTACGTGGGTATTTGATATGTCTCAAACGTATCTATAGTTTTTGATGGTTTCATGCTGTTATCTTGTCATCTTTGGATGTTTTATGTACCTTTTATATCTTTTTGGGGACTAACTTATTAATTCAGTGCCAAGTGCTAGTTCCTGTTTTTTCTGTTTTTTTGGCTCTTTTCAGATCTCATTTATGAACAGAGTCCAAACGGAATAAAATCCCCGAAATAAATTTTCCCGAACGAAAGAAGATCAGGGGGCTTGAGGGCCAAGCCAGGAGAGCTACATGGGGCCCACAAGCCCTGTAGCCGCCACCAGGGGGCGGCGGCTAGCAGGCTTGTGGCCTCCCTGGCGCCCCCTGACCTAGCTCCTTCGCCTATATATTCCCTAAAATACAGGAAAAAAAATCAGGGAATCCACGAAAATACTTCTCCACCGCCGCAAGCTTCCGTTTCCGCGAGATCTCATCTGGAGACCCTTCCCAGTGCCCTGCCGGAGGGAACTTTGGAGTTGGAGAGCTTCTACATCAACATCATCGCCCCTCCAATTACTCGTGAGTAGTTCACTTAAGACCTACGGGTCCTTAGTTAGTAGCTAGATGGCTTCTTCTCTCTCTTGGATCATCAATACAATGTTCTCCATGATCTTCATGGAGATCTATCCGATGTAATCCTCTTTGGCGGTGTGTCTGTCGAGATCCGATGAATTGTAGATTTGTGATCAGATTATCTATTATATATATTTGAGTCTTTGTTGATTTCTTATATGCATGGTTTGGTATCCTTGTAAGTCTCTCCGAGTCTTGGGTTTTGTTTGGCCAACTAGATCTATGATTCTTGCAATGGGATAAGTGCTTGGTTTTGGGTTCTTACCGTGTGGTGACCTTTCCCAGTGACAGTAGAGGCAGCAAGGCACACATCGTGTAGTTTCCATCAAGGGTAACAAGTTGGGCTTTGTCGTAGATATGAGATTGTCCATCTACATCATGTCATCTTGCTTAAGGCGTTACTCTGTTCTTTTGGACTTAATACACTAGATGCATGTTGGATAGCGGTCGACGTGTGGAGTAATAGTAGTAGATGCAGAAAGTATCGGTCTACTTGTTTTGGACGTGATGCCTATAGATATAATCATTTCCATAGATGACGTCACGACTTTGCGCGGTTGTATCATTTGCTCAACAGTAATTTGTTCACCCACCGTCTACTTGGTTTCACGAGAGAAGCCACTAGTGAACACTACGGCCCCCGGGTCTATTCACACCTATCGTTTCCACTTTCTCTTTTACTTTGCTTTGTTACTTTGTTGCTTTCAGTTCTCACTTGGAAAACAATCTATAAGGGATTGACAACCCCTTCATAGTGTTGGGAGCAAGCTTTTTGTGTTTGTGCAGGTACTTGTGATACTCCTTCACTGGATCGATACCTTGGTTCTCAAACTGAGGGAAATACATACTACCGCTGTGCTACATCACCCTTTCCGCTTCGAGGGAACACCAACGCAAGGCTCCAAGGCCACGGGGGAAATCCTTTGCATATTTTCCTAGGAAGTCCCTTAAGACGTAGCCGTAGCAGAAGGATTCCTGGTGCCGTTGCTGAGGAGTATCAAGACAAGAACAGTCTCCCGTCAGCACGTGTTTCTGGCGCCATTGGAACGTCTTTTGTTGCAGTAGCAGAAGTATTTCTGGCGTCGTTGCCGGGGAAGGAGATATCTATCCAAGTAGGTCTCACAAACTCATATCTTGCATTTACTTTTTTGCTAGTTGTCTCTCGTTTTCCTCTCCCCCACTTCACATTTGCCGTTTTCATTTGCCTTTCTCCTTTGTCGTTTTCTTTTGCTTTTTGTCTTTTTGCCGTTTTCTTTTGATGGTTTTCTTTCTTCCTTGTGTGCTTGTTTGTTTGTTGAAGTCATCATGGCTGAAAACACCAAACTTTGTGACTTCTCGAGTACCAATAATAATGATTTTATTAGTTCTCCGATTGCTCCCGCCACTAGTGCGACATCGTATGAAATCAACGCAGCTTTGTTGAATCTTGTTATGAAAGAGCAATTCTTTGGCCTTCCTAGTGAAGATGCCGCATCCCATCTCAATACCTTCATTGAGCTTTGCGATATGCAAAAGAAAAGAGATGTGGATAATGACGTGATTAAGTTGAAGCTTTTTCCTTTCTTGTTGCGAGATCGCGCAAAAACTTGGTTTTCTTCTTTGCCTAAAAATAGGATAGATTCTTGGAATAAGTGCAAAGATGCTTACATATCCAAGTATTTTCCGCCGGCTAAGATCATCTCCTTACGTAACGATATCATGAATTTCAAGTAACTTGATCATGAACACGTTGCACAATCTTGGGACAGGATGAAGCTTATGATTAGAAATTGTCCCGCTCATGGCTTGAGTTTATGGATGATTATACAAATCTTTTATGCTGGCTTGAATTTCGCTTCTCGCAATATCTTGGACTCCGCCTCGGGTGGAACGTTCATGGAAATCACGTTAGGAGACACTACAAAACTCCTAGACAATATCATGACCAACTACTCTCAGTGGCACACTGAAAGGTCACCTGCTAGCAAAAAGGTACACGCTATAGAAGAAATTAACTCGCTTAGTGCTAAGATGGACGAGTTGATGAATTTGGTTGCTATTAGAAACGCTCCTTTAGATCCTAATAACATGCCACTATATTCCTTGATTGAGAGTAGCAACGCTATTTGGACGTTAATTTTGTTGGTAGGAACAATTTTGGCAACAACAATGCTTTTAGAGGAAACTATGTTCCTAGGCCTTTTCCTAGTAACTCCTCTAACAATTATGGCAATTCCTACAACAACACTTATGGAAATCACAACAAATTACCCTCTGATTTAGAGAGTAATATCAAAGAGTTCATCAACTCTCAAAAGATTTTCAATGCGTCCATAGAGGAAAAACTACTCAAAATTGACGATTTGGCTAAGAGCGTTGATAGGATGTCTTGTGATATTGATGCTTTAAAAGTTAGATGTGCTCCTCCCAAGGTCAACTTGGATGAAACTTTGATATCTATGTGTGTCTCCATGAATGAGAGCAAAGAAAGAACTGCCCAAATTCGCGCTAGGCATGAATGGTTTAAAAGGGTGCGTTCTAGTGATGCAAATCACGAAGATCTTAAAGTGCTTGGTGTGACTCATCTTGAATCTTTGTTTTCGCATGTCAAACCTATTGATGAAGGGGCTGGATATGAATCCACTTTGGTTGAAAAACGCCCCAATGATTGGGAGTCCACCCATCTTGATGATAAAGGTGTGGAGAGTGGAGTAGAAGAAATCAAAATTTTGGGTAGTAATGAAACTCCCACTTTGGATTTCAAGGAATTCAATTATGATAGTTGATCCTTGTTTGAATGCATTTCTTTGATGCAATCCATTGCAAACTCTCCACATGCTTATAGCCAAAGCAAAGCCTTTACAACGCATATCGTAGATGCTATGATGAAATCTCTTGAAGAGACGCTCGAACTAGAAGTCTCTATACCTAGAAAACTTCATGATGAGTGGGAACCTACTATCCAAATCAAGATCAAAAATTATGAGTGCAATGCTTTGTGTGATTTGGGTACTAGTGTTTCCGCGATTCCAAAGTCTTTATGTGAAATTCCTGGTTTTCATGAGATTGAAGAGTGTTCTCTTAATTTGCATCTTGCGGATTCTACTGTCAAGAAACACATGGAAAGGATCGATGATGTTCTTATTGTTGCAAATAAGAACTATGCACCCGTGGATTTCATTGTACTTGACATAGATTGCAATCCTTCATGTCCCATTATTCTTGGTAGACCTTTCCTAAGGACTATTGGTGCTATCATCGATATGAAGGAAGGGAATATTAGATTTCAATTTCCTCTAAAGAAGGGCATGGAGCACTTTCCTAGAAAGAAAATAAGATTTCCATATGAATCTATGATGAGGGCTACTTATGGTTTGAGCACCAAAGATGACTATACGTGATTCCATCACCTTTTGCCTAGCTAAGGGCGTTAAACAATAGCGCTTGTTGGGAGGCAACCCAACGAATCTATCATTTTTCTTTCTGTTTTGTGTTTTCCACACTTTCATAATTCTGTTATGATTGTGTTTTTTGTGTTCCTTTTTGTGTTTGTGCCAAGGAAAACCATTATGATTAGTCTTGGGGATGATCGTTTGGTCATGCTGGAAAAGACAGAAACTTTCTGCTCACGAAAAGAATTTTCATTTTTTTCTGTAAGAGATTTTGAGTTGATTCTTTTTTCTGATGATTTCTACTCAAATTCTTCAGGCTTTCATAATTGTTCAGAATGTTTTAAGTACCAGAAGTATACGAAGTATACAGATTGCTACAGAATGGTCTGCTGTTAACAGATTCTGTTTTTGTTGTGTTGGTTGCTTATTTTGATGAAACTATGGATAGTATCGGGGGGTATTAGCCATGGAAGATTGAAAATACAGTAACCCATCAGCATAAGTAGAATTTAAGTTTGCTACAGTACCTAAGGAAGTCGTGGTTTGCTTTCTTATACTAATGTTATCACGAGATTCTGTTTAAGTTTCGTGTTGTGCAGTTTTCAAGTTTTGGGTGAAGTTCTTGTGGACAAAGAGATAAAGAGTGGCAAGAGTTCAAGCTTGGGGATTCCCAAGGCACCCCAAGAGATTCAAGGATGACGTAAAATCCTAAGCTTGAGGATGCCCCGGGAAGGCATCCCTTCTTTCGTCTTCAATCCATCGGTAACGTTACTTGGGGCTATATTTTTATTCACCACATGTTATGTGTTTCGCTTGGAGCGTCTTGTATCGTAGGAGTCTTTTATTTTTGCTGTGTGACAATCATCCTTGCTGCACACCTATAGAGAGAGACATGCACTCACCGTGATTTTGTCGAGCTTCACTTATATCCTTTGGTAGACAATTCAGCTCACATGTGCTTCACTTATATCTTTTGAGCTAGTCGATTTTGCTGTGTGTGCTTCACTTATATCTTTTAGAGCAAAATGGTACGTGGCTTGGTAGTTGATCTATGCTTTTAAAGTAGTCTCAAAAGGGGTAGTTATCCAAAGGGATACGAAAACTTCCACCTTCATGTGCATTGAATAGTTAGAGAAGTTTGATTCATCTCAATTAGTTTTGAGTTGTGGTTTTGGTAATATTGAAGTTATGCTAGTAAGGTGTTGTTGATCTAGAAATACTTGTGTTTAAGTTAGTAATTCCCGTAGCATGCACGTATGGTGAACCGCTATATGATGAAGTCTGAGCATGATTAGTCTTCTGGTTGTCATCCTTAGTGTGACGGTCGGGATCGCGCGATGGTTTATACCTACCAACCCTTCCCCTAGGAGTATGCGTTGAATGCTTTGTTTTGATTACTAATAAAACTTTTGCAACAAGTATATGAGTTCTTCATGACTAATTTTGAGTCCATGGTTTAGATGCACTTTCACCTTCCACCATCACTATCTTCTTAGTATCGTGCAACTTTCGCCGGTGCACAAAACCCACCATTAGCCTCCCTCAAAACAGCCACCATACCTACCTACTATGGCTTTTTCAAATTCATTCCGAGATATATTGCCATGCAACTACCACCATGACATGTGCCACCACTTCTACATTGCCATTGCATGATCGTAAGATATCTAGCATGATGTTTCCATTAATGTCTATGCCATGCTAGATCATTGTCACGGTACACTTCCGAAGGCATTCCATATAGACTCATCGTTGCTCTAAGTTTTGAGTTGAAAGTGTGATGATCATCATTGATGGAGCATTGTCCCATGTGCGGAAATAAAAGAGGCCAAAGATGCCCACCAATATATATATATATAAGAGGCCAAAGAGCCCACCAAAAAAATGATGAGAGAAAAAGAGAGAAGGGACAATGCTACTATCCTTCCACACTCGTGCTTATTAAGTACCATGATCTTCATGATTGAGAGACTCTCATTTTGTCAGCACCATAGAGCTAGTGGGAAATTTTCATTATATAACTTGGCTTGTATATTCCAATGATAGGCTTCCTCAAAATTGCCTTAGGTCTTCGTGAGCAAACAAGTTGGATGCACACCCACTAGTTTTCTTTAAGAGCTTTCACATACTCTTAGCTCTAGTGCATCATTTGTATGGCAATCCCTACTCATTCACATTGATGTCTATTGATGAGCATCTCCACAGCTCATTGATATGCCTAGTTAATGTGATTATCTTCTCCTTGTTTTTCTTGCAACATCCACCACACTCCACTCCACTTATAGTGCTAAAACCATTGCTCACGCTCATGTATTGGGTGAGAGTTGAAAAGGTTTGAGAAAGTAAAGGTGTGAAAACAATTACTTGGCCAATATCGGGGTTGTGGATGATTTAAATTCGTTGTGCAATGATGATAGAGCATAGCTAGACTATATGCTTGTGTAGGGATAACTTTCTTTTGGCCTTGTTATTTTGAAAGTTCATGATTACCTTGCTAGTTTGCTTGAAGTATTATTGTTTCCACGTCAATAGCAAACTATTGTTTTGAATTTAATGGATATGAACAGTCACGTCACATAAGAGGAGTTACAAAGGACATCTATGCTAGGTAGCATGAAAGCATCAAAAATTCATTCTTTATCACTTCCCTACTCGAGGACGAGCAGGAGTTAAGCTTGGGGATGCTTGATACGTCTCAAACATATCTATAGTTTTTCATGGTTTCATGTTGTTATCTTGTCATCTTTGGATGTTTTATGTACCTTTTATATCTTTTTTGGGACTAACTTATTAATTCAGTGCCAAGTGCCAGTTCCTGTTTTTTCTGTGTTTTTGGCTCTTTTCAGATCTGATTTTGGAATGGAGTCCAAACGAAATAAAATCCCCGAAATAAATTTTTCCCGAACGGAAGAAGATCAGGGGGCTTGAGGGCCAAGCCAGGAGAGCTACAGGGGGCCCATAAGCCCTGTAGCCTCCACCAGGCGGCGGCGGCTAGCGAGCTTGTGGCCTCCCTGGCACCCCCCTGACCTAGCTCCTTCGCCTATATATCCCCTAAAATACAGAAAAAATCAGGGAATCCACGAAAATACTTTTCCGCCACCGCAAGCTTCCGTTTCTGTGAGATCTCATTTGGAGACCCTTCCCGGTGCCCTGTCGGAGGGGACTGTGGTGTTGGAGGGCTTCTACATCAACATCATTGCCCCTCCAATTACTCGTGAGTAGTTCACTTCAGACCTACAGTTCCATAGTTAGTAGCTAGATGTCTTCTTCTCTCTCTTGGATCTTCAATACAAGTTCTCCATGATCTTCATGGAGATCTATCCGATGTAATCCTCTTTGGTCGTGTGTTTGTCGAGATCCGATGAATTGTGGATTTGTGATCAGATTATCTATGATATATATTTGAGTCTTTGCTGATTTCTTATATGCATGATTTGATATCCTTGTAAATCTCTGCAAGTCTTGGGTTTTGTTTGGCCAACTAGATCTATGATTCTTGCAATGGGAGAAGTGCTTGGTTTTGGGTTCTACCATGTGGTGACCTTTCCCAGTGACAGTAGGGGCAGCAAGGCCCACATCATGTAGTTGCCATCAAGGGTAACAAGTTGGGTTTGTCGTAGATATGAGATTGTCCATCTACATCATGTCATCTTGCTCAAGCCGTTACTCTGTTCTTTTGGACTTAATACACTAGATGCATGCTGGATAGCGGTCGACGTGTGGAGTAATAGTAGTAGATGCAGAAAGTATCGGTCTACTTGTTTTGGACGTGATGCCTATAGATATAATCATTGCCATAGATGACGTCACGACTTTGTGCAGTTCTGTCAATTTCTCAACAGTAATTTGTTCACCCACCGTCTACTTGCTTTCACGAGAGAAGCCACTAGTGAACACTACGGCCCCCGGGTCTATTAACACCTATCGTTTCCACTTTCGCTTTTACTTTGCTTTGTTACTTTGTTGCTTTTAGTTCTCACTTGGCAAACAATCTATAAGGGATTGACAACCCCTTCATAGCATTGGGAGCAAGCTTTTTGTGTTTGTGCAGGTACTTGTGATACTCCTTCACTAGATCGATACCTTGCTTCTCAAACTTAGGGAAATACTTACCACCGCTGCGCTACATCACCCTTTCCGCTTCGATGGAACACCAACACAAGGCTCCAAGGCCAAGGGGGAAATCCTTTGCATATTTGCCTAGGAAGTCCCTTAAGGCGTAGCCGTAGCAGAAGGATTCCTCGTGCCGTTGCTGAGGAGTATCAAGACAAGAACAGTCTCCCGTCAGCACGTGTTTCTGGCACCATTGGAAGGTCTTTTGTTGCAGTAGCAGTATTCTTTCTTGATGACAAGTCATGGGTGCAGAAGATCTTCAAGAACTTTGCTCGGAAAGCCCAAAATCAGTTTGAAGTGAAGACCAGGGAAGTTCGAAGCGATAACGGATCAGAGTTCAAGAACACAAATGTGGATACTTTTCTTGACGAATAAGGTATCTCACATGAGTTCTTGGCAACGTACACACCTCAACAAAATGGAGTTGCTGAGAGGATGAATTGGACTCTCATAGAGATGGCTAGAAGGATGCTTGATGAATACAAACGCCAAGACACTTTTGGGCAGAATCGGTGGAAACAACTTGCCATGCCCCGTACCGACTCTACCTACACAAGCTTCTCGGTAAAATGGCATACGAGCTACTCACCGGTAACAAAACCCAAGTTGGATACTTTCGGGTATTCGGCTCAAAGTGATATATTCTTGATAAGAATCATCATTCTAAATTTGCTCCTAAATTCCATGAAGGTTTCCTACTTGGTTACAGCTCAAACTCTCACACTTACCGTGTCTACAACAACTTCACTCAAAAAGTTGAAGAGACGATAGATGTGAATTTTGATGAATCTAATGGTTCGCACGCCGATCAATTGCCTAATGATGTAGAAGATAAGGAACCTCCGGAAGGCATGCAATATCTTCCTATCGGCAAGATTCATCCCATGGAGGCGAAGGAAAGTACTTCATCAACACAAGTGAAAGCTCCTACTTCACATCAAGGCGAACCAGAAACAACATGGAGGCATCCAGAATTGGTACACGACATGATGAAGAGGAGGAAGAAGTACATCTTGATGATCCAACTCAACCTTCTTTACCACCACCTCAAGGAGATGACTCCTTCAACAACAACGAAGAAGATGATGAGGAGGAATCTCCACCATCCAACAGGAAAAAGCTATCACGAGTTCGAGCAAGAGTGGACAAGGATCATCCACTGAATCAAATCTTCGATGACATACAAACCGGGAGAATCCCTCGCTCTAAAACTCGTTTAGCTAACTTTTATGAGCATTACTCATTCATCTCCAACATTGATCCTATGAAGGTAGAAGAAGCACTTCGAGACCCAGATTGAGTGAATGCCATGCACGAAGAGCTACACAATTTCTAGAGGAATGAAGTTTTGATAATCATGGAGAAACCCAAGGACAAGCACAACATCATTGGTACAAAATGGGTTTCTTAGAACAAGCAAGATGAAGATGGCCAAGTGATATGCAACAAGGCATGTCTCATAGCTAAAGGTTACACGCAAGTCGAAGGTATGCCCACGTTGCTAGATTTGAAGCCATTTCGTGTACTTCTCTCTTATGACGATCACCATGATATTACTCTTTACCAAATGGATATCAAAAGTTCTTTTCTAAATGGTGAAACAGAGGAGAAAGTTTATATCAAACCACCTCCCGGCTTTGTGAACCCTAATAAACCTAATCATGTTTACAAACAACTTCGTAAAGATTTATATGGATTTAAACAAGCCCTTTGTGCTTGGCACAAGTGCCTAACAAAGTTTCTTATTGAAAAGGGTTTTGAGATTGGTAAAATTGATGCAACCTTATTCACTAAAAGAGTTAATGGCGAACTATTTGTGTGCCAAATATATGTGGATGATATTATCTTTGGGTCTACTAACCCACATTTTAGTGAGAAGTTTGGAAGGTTCATGTTCGAAAAGTATGAGATGTCCACGATGTATGAGCTGAAATTCTTCCTTGGTTTGCAAATCGAACAAACGAAAGAAGGTACATTAAACTCTCAAACCAAGTACACCAAGGACTTAATGAAGAAGTTCAACATGCAAGAGTGCACAGGTATGAAAACTCCCATGCCTACAAGTGGACATGTTGTCCTCACCAAGGAGGACAAACCGGTTGATCAAAAGGTGTATCGATCAATGATCGGTTCATTGTTGTATCTATGTGCCTCATGTCTCGATATCATGTTGGGTGTTTACATGTGTGCCTGATATCAAGCGGCACCTAAGTCGTGTCATCTAAAGGCTGTGAAAAGAATTGTGAAATAGTAGATACATACACCAAACTTTGGCATATGGTATCCCAAGGTATCTTCTTTCAATTTTGTTGGCTATTCCGTCTCGGACTATGTGAGATACAAGGTTGATAGAAAATCCACCTCGGGTACATGTCAATTTCTTGGGATATCTCTTGTGCCTTGGTCATCCAAGAAACAAAACTTCATATCTCTGTCCACCATCAAAGAGGAATACATTGTCGCCGGATCATGTTGTGGGCAATTACTATGAATGACGCAAACTCTTAAGGATTATGGCATTCATGTGAAACATGTTCCATTGTTGTGTGACAACGAAAGTGCTATTAAAATTTCTCATAATCCCATGCAACATTCTCGAACTAGACATATTCAAGTGCGACATCATTTCGTTCGTGATCATGTTGGTAAAGGAGATATTGATCTCAAGCATGTTTGTTCTGACAAAAAATTGGCTGATATATTTACCAAGCCACTTGATGATAAAGTGTTTTTTCACTTGACGAGTGAGTAGAACATCATTGATGCTTCAAAATTGAGCTAGACTCACTTGGATGCATGCAAGGTGAGGAGCTTACTTGATTAATCCATGATGATATTGATATGACATTATCTTATATCTTGCGAGACAATGCTCCCTTGTATTGCATCTAACCTTTTGTAGATACTTGGAAGAACTACACTCCACGAGTTTGCCATCAACTCACATCAATAGCAATCTTGTCATGGCCAAGTATCAACAACCCCTTCTTCGGAGATGAAGGAAGAAGATAACAAAATCATATCCTTGACAAGTATATGATGATAAAATTTACTCTTGTCAGTTGGATATATTATGTTCTTCCTTGCATGACTAACTAATGTAGGTTAAAAGTGAACCAAAATGACAAGGATAGCTCCCAACTCAAGATGATCTTCATAAACATTGAGCATCCACGACAAGTTAAGATACATGCCACGTCATCAACATCGTTCAAAGGTATGTACTGATATCCTTGATAAAGCTTTACACCAAGTCAAGAGGTAAAGCAACTAAAGTTATATGAAGATATTAAAATTCTTAATCGAAAAATGGCAACCCCATTCTGCACTTAACAATGAGTATGACCTATGATCGAGCAATCTTGCTTAGCTCCTCAAGTCAACATACTCTAATATTGGTGACCTAGTCACCGCCCAACATCTAGATGAAGATTCTTGTATGGTTCATATTATTGTTGCATGCTTTCTTCGAACCATTCAATTCTCATCTATATGTATGTATACATTTCAGAAAAAAACACTATTTTCTTTTTTATTTTTACAAACTTCCAGATATTTTCTGTCTATTTGAGTTGAGTAGTTGAATTATTAATTGCAACTCGGTCTATCCGATATCTCCCACTCTCCTAAGATCATTCTCGGTCCTACCAAACCATATTGCCTCGGAGACTTCGAATTTTAGTACCACTTGAGTTCTTAGTGATTTTACTGGATTTATGAAAAAGGGGGAGAAACTTCTAAGTGATCCCACAAAGGGGGACAAACATCTTGGATCCCTACGGAAAGGGGGGGGACTTTCAAGGAACCCTTATCTATACTGCAAGGGGGAGAAAAATTCAAGGAACCCTTATCTATACTCAAGGGGGGGGATTTAAGGAACCCTTATCAAAGAATTAAGAATCCAGGATCCCTTACTCTCAACGAACCCTTACCCTCTGACCTTTTTGGAAATTAATGCCAAAGGGGGAGATATATCAAAGCTTCTAAATGCTTATACCAAAGGGGAGGTCTACCAAAGGTGAGATCTGCCAAAGGGGGAGATATATCAAACCTTACACATTCACACGGACAGATACCATTAAGGAGGAGAGATATATAAAGTTTAATTGCCTACATTGAATTGAACTTTTGTCACCCTATCTACTCCGAGTATCTACATGCTATGATTCAGGGGGAGAGGAAATATCACAAATTCATACTGAGGGGAGAAAGTTCTAGATATCCTTGGACACATATCTATTATCAAATCATATTTCTTATATGTCTTCCATGTCTTGGCACTTCTGAAGCTCTTTGCATCTTTACAATACAATACTCTTGTGTTATCTAACAATTCCTTTTACAAGTGTACTCCTGCTGCTAAGATGCTCAAGAACCTCAAGGTAAGTATATGCATCATATCCTTGTTCAGGATGATCTCTTGTCTCTTGCACATATTGTTTGCAAAAGTGAGTCTTGAACATGCAAATCTTTTAATTTCACATGTTTTGTGACGCCCTCGATTTGATCGTACGCTAATCATACACGAAAATGCGTACGACCAAGCTCAAGGACTCACGAGAAGATAGCACAACACAACTCTAGACACAAATAAAACAAACAAACTTCATATTACAAGCCAGGGGCCTCGAGGGCTCGAATACAGAAACTCAATAAACACGAGTCAGCGGAAGCAACAAATATCTGAGTACAAACATGAATCAAGACATGCCTTAGAGAAGGCTAGCACAAAAGATACAGCGATCGAAGAAGGCGAGGCCTCCTGCGTGGGAACCTCCTAAACTACTCCTCGTCGTCAGCGACCTCCACATAGTAGTAGGCACCGTTGGGGTAGCAGACGTTGTTCGCGGGCGTTGTTCGCGGGATACGCCATCTGCTGGGCTCCATCATCTGGTCGCAGCAATCGTATCAAGGGGAAAAGAGGGAGAAAAGCAACAGTGAATACTCATACAAAGTACTAGCAAGACTGACATCAAAACTATGCTAAGTATGCCTTGGTATCAAAGGAAGGGGTTATATGTGGACTGACTGTAGCAATGCGAGAATAGAGAGGAAAAGCCTAGTCCTATCGAAGACTAGCATCTTCAGCGTCTTACACCAATAGACGAGAGTAGAGCAAACAACACAATTATAGAGTCATTTTTTCTGCAGCAATAATACCTAAGGTCACGCCGAGAGATTCTTACTTGACTCCGTGCGGGGAAGCAATCCGGGAAAAAACATTCCAGCTAAGTAAGAGTTGTAGTTGTATAAGATCGGGGCACAACTCCAAATTGTCCTGTAACCATGGAAACGGGTGCACCACAATACTCAACACGCTTGATAAACTCTGGCCGGACATACTTTCCTGGGTCATGCTTGGCCTCGGAACATCAACACGTCGCAGCCCTACCTAAGCTCAATAGAGAGGCCAGCCCGCCGGTCTAAATCCTAAGCGCACACGGGTCATGGGCCATTCACCCTTTGCGCTCCTGCATGATGCGAGGGTGGTCGATGTCAGTCCTAGCACCTCCTATACAAGAACGATGATTATTCGGGCCACTCAGGCGCGTGCCGCTCCATTACTATCGTCTGAAGAGCTTTGGCTGATACCACGACGTCGAGTACCCATAACTTCTCCCACGTGAAGGTTAGCGCGAAAAGGTCTCCCGACCAATCTAGATCAAATACCCAAATCCATTAACATTTTAATTAGCTCATCAACACATTCATGAAGGAATACACCCACAACACACGATTCATGTTCCTAGTAACAAGGTCAAGTAACAGTGTGGCCGTAACATCAGAGGGACCCGAGTTATCACCATCGATGGATTCCGAACGATGCAACCGTCAAGGTGGCCAGGGAGGAATCACCCTCGATGGACCACGCTTGATGGGTTGTACAACAGATTCGTTATCGAAGGTGGTGAAGGAGGAATCACCCTCCGAGAATGCTACTGCAACAAAAGACCTTCCAATGGCGCCAGAAATAGGCACGTTGTCGGGAAATTATCTTGACGTGATCCTCTCGGCAACGGCGCCAGAAATAGGAGTGTTGCTTGATACTCCTCAGCAATGGCACCAGGAATCCTTCCGCTGCGGTTACGCCTTAAGGGACTTCCTACGCAAGTATGCAAAGGGTTTCCCCCATGGCCTTGGAGCCTTGAGTTGGTGTTCCCTCGAAGCGGAAAGGGTGATGTACCGTAGCGGTGGTAAGTATTTCCCTCAGTTTGAGAACCAAGGTATCAATCCAGTGGAGGAGTATCTCAAGATCCTGCACAAACACAAAAGCTTGCTCCCAACTCTATGAAGGGGTTGTCAATCCCTTATAGATTGTTCGCCAAGTGAGAACTGAAAGCAACAAAGTAACAAGCAAAGTAAAAGCGGAGGTGTAAACGATGGATGTGAATAGACCCGGGGGCCGTAATGTTTACTAGTGGCTTCTCTCATAAAAGCAAGTAGACGGTGGGTGAACAAATTACTGTCGAGCAATTGATAGAACCGCGCAAAGTCGTGACGATATCTATGGCAATGATTATATCTATAGGCATCACGTCCAAAACAAGTAGACTGATACTGTCTGCATCTACTACTATTACTCCACACGTCGACCGCTATCCAGCATGCATCTAGTGTATTAAGTCCAAAAGAACAGAGTAACGCCTTAAGCAAGATGACATGATGTAGAGGCATAATCTCAAACCAATCATGAAAACCCCATCTTTTTACCCTTGATGGCAACTACTTACTGTGTGCCTTGCTGCCCCTACTGTCACTGGGAAAGGTCACCACATGGTAGAACCCAAAACCAAGCACTTCTCCCATTGCAAGAATCATAGATCTAGTTGGCCAAACAAAACCCAAGACTCGGAGAGACTTACAAGGATATCAAATCATGCATATAAGAAATCAGCAAAGACTCAAATATATATCATAGATAATCTGATCACAAATCCATAATTCATCAGTTCTCGACATCGGATAGATCTCCATGAAGATCATGGAGAACTTTGTATTGAAGATCCAAGAGAGAGAAGAAGCCATCTAGCTACTAACTACGGACCCGTAGGTCTGAAGTGAACTACTCACGAGTCATTAGAGGGGCGATGATGGTGATGAAGAAGCCCTCCAACTCCAAAGTCCCCTCCGGCAGGGCGCCGGGATGGGTCTCCAGATGAGATCTTGCGGAAACATAAGCTTGCGGCGACGGAAAAGTATTTTTGAGGCTCCCCTGATTTTTTGCTGGATTTTTGGGAATATATAGGCCAAGGATCTAGGTTAGGGGGCGGCTAGGGACGCCACAGGCCCTCACACCGCCGCCTCCCCCCCTGGTGGCGGAGTGGGAGCTTGTGGGCTCCCTAGAGCCCACCTGGCTTGGCCCAGAGGCCCCCTGATCTTCTTCCTTTCGGGAAAAAATCATTTCGGGGTTTTTATTCCATTTGGACTCTGTTCCAAAATCAGATCTAAAAAGAGTCAAAAACACAGAAAAAACAAGAACTCGCACTTGGCACTGAATTAATAAGTTAGTCCCAAAAAAGATATAAAAGATATATAAAACATCCAAAGATGACAAGATAACAACGTGAAACCATCAAAAATTATAGATACGTTTGAGACATATCAAGCATCCCCAAGCTTAACTCCTGCTCGTCCTCGAGTACGGAAGTGATAAAGAATGAATTTTTTATGCTTTCATGCTACCTAGCATAGATGTCCTTTGTAACTCCTATTATGTGACGTGAATGTTCAGATCCATTAGATTCAAAACAATAGTTTGCTATTGACGTGGAAACAATAATAATTCAAGCAAACTATCAAGGTAATCATGAACTTTCAAAATAACAAGGCCAAAAGAAAGTTATCCCTACAAAAGCATATAGTCTGGCTATGCTCTATCATCATTGCACAACGAATTTAAATCATGCACAACCCCGGTATTGGCCAAGTAATTGTTTCACACCTTTACTTTCTGAAACCTTTTCAACTCTCACGCAATACATGAGCGTGAGCCATGGTTATAGCACTATAGATGGTGTGGAATGTGGTGGAGGTTGCAAGACAAAAAGGAGAAGATAGTCACATTAACTAGGCATAGCAATGAGCTGTGGATATGCTCATCAATAGATATCAATGTGAATGAGTAGGGATTGCCATACAAATGATGCACTAGAGCTACGAGTATGTGAAAGCTCTTAAAGAAAACTAGTGGGTGCGCATCCAACTTGCTTGCTCACGAAGACCTAAGGCAATTTTGAGGAAGCCTATCATTGGAATATACAAGCCAAGTTATATAATGAAAATTTCCCACTAGCTATATGGTGGTGACAAAACGAGAGACTCTCAATCATGAAGATCATGGTGCTTAATATGCACAAGTGTGGAAAAAGTGGTAGCATTGTCCCTTCTCTCTTTTTCTCTCATTTTTTTGATTTTATTTTTTATTTTTTTGGTGGGCTCTTTGGCCTGTTTTTTATTTTGGTGGGCTTCTTTGGCCTCTTTTATTTCCTCACATGGGACAATGCTCCATTAATAATGATCATCACACTTTCAACTCAAAACTTATAGCAACTATGACTCTATATGCAATGCCTTCGGTAGTGTACCGTGGCAATGATCTAACATGGCATAGACATCAATGGAAACATCATGCTAGCTAACTTACGATCATGCAATGGAAGTGTAGACATGATGGCACATGTCATGGTGGTAGTTGCATGCCAATATATCTCGGAATGACTTTGAAAAAGCCATAGTAGGTAGGTATGGTGGCTGTTTTGAGGGAGGCTAATGGTGGGTTTTGTGTACCGGCGAAAGTTGCACGGCACTAGGAAGATAGTGATGGTGGAAGGTGAATGTGCATCTAAACCATGGACTCAACATTAGTCATGAAGAACGCATATACTTGTTGCAAAATTTTATTAGTAATCAAAACAAAGCATTCAACGCATACTCCTAGGGGAAGGGTTGGTAGGTATAAACCATCGCGCGATCCCGACCGTCACGCAAAGGATGACAATCAATATACTAATCATGCTCAGATTTCATCACATAGAGGTTCACCATACGTGCATGCTACGGGAATCTCTAACTTCAACACAAGTATTTCTACATCCACAACACCTTACTAGCATGATTTCAATATTACCAGAACCACAACTCAAAACTAATTGAGATGAATCAAACTTCTCTAACTATTCAATGCACATGAAGGTGGAAGTTTTTGTATCCCTTTGGATAACTACCCCTTTTGAGACTACTTTCAAAGCATAGATCAACTACCAAGCCACGCACCGCTGTGATCTAAAAGATATAAGTGAAGCACATAGAGCAAAAGTATCTAGCTCAAAAGATATAATTGAAGCACATGTGAGCTGAAATGTCTACCAAAAGATATAAGTGAAGCTCGACAAAATAAGGTGAGTGCATGTCCGTCTCTCTAGGTGTGCAGCAAGGATGATTGTGACACAACAAAAATAAAAGACTCCTACGATACAAGAAGCTCCAAGCAAAAACACATAACATGTGGTGAATAAAAATATAGCCCCAAGTAACGTTACCGATGGATTGAAGACGAAAGAGGGGATGCCTTCTAAGGGCATCCCCAAGCATAGGCTTTTACGGCATCCTTGAATCTCTTGGGGTGTCTTGGGCATCCCCAAGCTTGAACTCTTGCGCTCTTTATCTTTTTGTCCATAAGAACTTCACCCAAAACTTGAAAACTTCACAACACGAAACTTAAACAGAAACTCGTGATAACATTGGTATGAGAAAGCAAACCACCACTTCCTTAGGTACTGTAGCAAACTTAAATTCTACTTGTGCTGATGTTGGGTTACTGTATTTTCAATCTTCCATGGCTAATACCCCCCGATACTATCCATAGTTTCATCAAAATAAGCAACCAACACAACAAAAACAGAATCTGTTAACAGCAGACCAGTTTGTAGTAATCTGTATATTTAGTGTACCTCTTCTAATTCAAAAATTCTGAAAAATTACGAAAGTCTGAAGAATTTGCGTAGCAATCAGAAGCGAAATGAATCAACTCAAAATCTCTTACAGAAAAAAAAAATCGTGAGCAGAAAGTTTCTGTCTTTTCCAGCATGACCAAACGATCATCCCCAAGAATAATCATAACGGTTTTGCTTGGCACAAACGCAAAATGAAACACAAAAACATAATCATAACAGAATTATGAAAGTGTGGAAAACACAAAACAGAAAGAAAAAGGATAGATTCGTTTGGTTGCCTCCCAACAAGCGCTTTTGTTTAACGCCCTTAGCTAGGCATTCAATGATGCTCTCACAAAAGACAAGAATTGAAGCACAACAAGAGCATCATAAAGCATGTGAAAATCACATCTAAGTCTAACATACTTCCTATGAATAGGCATTTTATAGGAAAACAAATTGGCAAGACAACCAGTAGTTACGAAATGCAAGGAAGAAGAAAGTGACAATAGCAATCTCCACATAACGAGAGGTAATTTGGTAACATGAAAGTTTCTACCACAATATTTTCCTCTCTCAAAGAAATTACATGTGGGATCATATTCGGATTCGACAATGTAAGCATCACATAGGATATTCTTTTCATGATCCACATGCATGCAAAATTGACGCTCTTCAAAAATAGTGGGATTACCATCAACTAAAGTCATGACTTCTCCAAACCCACTTTCAATATCATTGCAAATATCATATTCATCATGAGGTTTAAACAAATTTTCAAGATCATAAGAAATATCATCACCCCAATCATGATTATTGCAACAAGTAGTGGACATAGCAAAGCTAGCATCCCCAAGCTTAGGGCTTTGCATATTTTTAGCATGATTGTCACTAATAGGATTTATGGTGAAACCATTGCAATCATGCTTTTCATCCAAGGAGCCCTCGTGAATCACTTCATAAATTTCTTCCCCACAATTTTCAGATTCACGCATCTCAAGCAAAACTCCATAAAGATAGTCAAGTGCACTCAACTCACTAGCAATTCGTTCCACACAAGTGGGTCTCTTAAAGAGATTAGCTAGTGGATGAGGATCCATATCAATAGATTTTCAGCAAGCGAAGATGCAAGCATATTGAAGGCACATGGCACTTGAGCAAAGGAAAGGCAAACGAAAATAGCAAAGGAAAAAGGCAAATGAAAATGGCAAATGTGAAGTGGGGGAGAGGAAAAGGAGAGGCAACTGGCAACAAAAGTAAATGTAGGAGAAGAGTTTGTGAGACATACTTGGATAGATCTTGATTTCTCCTCCCCGGCAACGGCGCCAGAAATACTTCTGGTACTGCAACAAAAGACCTTCCAATGGCGCCAGAAATAGGCACGTTGTCAGGAAATTATCTTGACGTGCTCCTCTCGGCAACGGCACCAGAAATAGGAGTGTTGCTTGATACTCCTCAGCAACGCCACCATGAATCCTTCAGCTGCGGCTACGCCTTAAGGGACTTCCTAGGCAAGTATGCAAAGGATTTCCCCCGTGGCCTTGGAGCCTTGCGTTGGTGTTCCTCGAAGCGGAAAGGGTGATATAGCGTAGCAGTGGTAAGTATTTCCCTTAGTTTGAGAACCAAGGTATCAATCCAGTGGAGGAGTATCTCAAGATCCTGCACAAACACAAAAGCTTGCTCTCAACGCTATGAAGGGGTTGTCAATCCCTTATAGATTGTTCGCCAAGTGAGAACTGAAAGCAACAAAGTAACAAGCAAAGTAAAAGTGGAGGTGTAAACAATGGATGTGAATAGACCCGAGGGCTGTAGTGTTTACTAGTGGCTTGTCTCATAAAAGCAAGTAGACGGTGGGTGATCAAATTATTGTCGAGCAATTGATAGAACCGCGCAAAGTCGTGATGATATCTATGGCAATGATTATATCTATAGGCATCACGTCCAAAACAAGTAGACCGATAATGTCTGCATCTACTACTATTACTCCACACGTCGACCGCTATCCAGCATGCATCTAGTGTATTAAGTCCAAAAGAACAGAGTAACGCCCTAAGCAAGATGACATGATGTAGAAGGATAATCTCAAACCAATGATGAAAACCCCATCTTTTTACCCTTGATGGCAACTACTTAATGTGTGCCTTGCTCCCCCTACTGTCACTGGGAAAGGTCACCACATGGTAGAACCCAAAACCAAGCACTTCTCCCATTGCAAGAATCATAGATCTAGTTGTCTAAAGAAAACCCAAGACTCGGAGAGATTTACAAGGATATCAAGTCATGCATATAAGAAATCGGCAAAGACTCAAATATATATCATAGATAATCTGATCACAAATCCACAATTCATCGGATCTCGACAAACACACCGCCAAAGAAGATTACATCGGATAGATCTCCATGAAGATCATGGAGAACTTTGTATTGAAGATCCAAGATAGAGAAGAAGCCATCTAGCTACTAACTACGGACCCGTAGGTCTAAAGTGAACTACTCACGAGTCATTGGAGGGGCAATGATGATGATGATGAAGCCCTCCAACTCCAAAGTCCCCTCCGGCAGGGCGCCGGGAAGGGTCTCCAGATGAGATCTCGCGGAAACGGAAGCTTGCGGCGGCGGAAAAGTATTTTCGAGGCTCCCCTGATTTTTTGCTGAATTTTTGGGAATATATAGGCCAAGGATCTAGGTCAGGGGGCGGCTAGGGAGGCCACAAGCCCTGACACTGCCGCCTCCCCCCTGGTGGCGGAGTGGGAGCTTGTGGGCTCCGTGGAGCCCACCTGGCTTGGCCCAGAGGCCCCCTGATCTTCTTCCGTTCGGGAAAAAATCATTTCGGGGTTTTTATTCCGTTTAGACTCCGTTCCAAAATCAGATCTGAAAAGAGTCAAAAACATAGAAAAAACAGGAACTGGCACTTGGCAATGAATTAATAAGTTAGTCCCCAAAAAGATATAAAAGATACATAAAACATCCAAAGATGACAAGATAACAACGTGAAACCATCAAAAATTATAGATATGTTTGAGACGTATCAGAGAACCACCGTCGGTCAACTACACTACAACGCTAACATCGGAGTTCGTAATGAGGTGTCACCCTCGGTACTCGATAGTAGCTCTGCAGCGTCGTACAACTAAGGGGGTGCGAGTGTTGTGAAGGGCCATGGCTCGTCGATCAGATGATCGAGACTTGACGATAAAGCGGGGGCAACTAGACTAAGGGTCAAAGGGGATCATTGCTCCACCTATACTAAACAGTTTTAAGGTGCAGTAGAATAAAGTAGCAGTTTATCAAAAATAGGTTGTGCATCAGATATAGGAGCTAACTACAACAATAGGAAAATTCTAATGCAAGCATGAGGGGGAAAGAATAGGCGATATAGGAATGATCAAGGGGGGTTTGCTTGCCTTGTTGCTCTGTGGCAAAGGGCTGGTCGCCAGGAGGGTAGTCATACCCGGCAGCAGCATCAGTCTCGGGGTCTACCGGTAAGAAGAGGCGGCAGAAACAATAAATATAATGCACAGATGCAACATGAAGCATGACATGGGAATATGCACGGCTAGGCATGCACTAACGTAGTATCATCCGTCATAGACAGATAGGGAAAATATCTGACTATATTTCTCGGGTCACTAGCTACTACCGGACACGCGAAACGGATGGAAAAGTTCCATGTTCGCTATGATAGAGACGTACGACCGACGAACGGGCAGTGTATCCGGGTTCGTCAACTTTCATGTAGAAATTAGTTTCATCCAGATTACGGATTATTTTGAACTAATTTTAAAAGTTTTAACAATATTCTAAAATAACATATTTATTATAATCCGAAAAGTAATTACTCTATCAGCATGACATCATGATGATGTCAACAGTCAATAGGACTGTTGACTAGTCAAACTAACCTGTGGGGTCCATCTGTCATAGACCGAGTTTTAATCCACGGATTAAATTAACTTAATTAGTTAATTAACAAGGGAGTCCCACATGTCATAAACTTCTAACTAATTAATCTAATTAATTAAACATTTTAATCAAAGGTTAATTAAGTCATTAACTAATTAATTAATTCATATATTAATTATTATTATTATTACTTTATTTATTTATTTTATTATCTCTTTTTTAACCTCGTTTTACGAGGAGGGTCGAACGGTCAGAGGATGGGGGCTTTCGGCCCCACCTCGCAGGGGACCAAGCCAACCTCTTTGGCGAGACACGTACGGGCACAAGTCGCGGCGGTCGTAGCCAAGGGCGGCGACCGCCAGCGATAGAGGGCAGCGGCAGCGTGTGAAGGCCGAGTGCGTGGCCCGGCAACAGATGCGAGTAGGAGTGGTGTGCCTGTGTGGTGAGTGCGGCGCGCGGGTACGAGGAGAGGTGCAGCGGGGATGCATCGGCGACCAGGGGCACGGGGAGCGAGAGTTTGCAATGGGGGTGCACGACGGCGTTGTGGCTGGACCGAGAAGAGGGGGGAGAGAGGGAGCGGCGAAGGGAGGCTGGGGGACGGCCTCACCAGCATGGACGGGGGGCTGGGTCGATGAGGTGTGGGTCGGTCGTTCAGGTGGAGACGGGAGGATGCTGCGGGGCGGTGCCATGGCCGTCGTGGCCGTCGGTGGGGCTCATGCGGGGAAACGGGGAGGCGGCGTGGTCTCGGGGACGGGGCTCAGGGGCGTGGTGTAGGTCGCAGGGGCGCCGCCGGGGCGGCACCGGCCGGTGCCGATGAGGGTGGGCGAAGGCTGGCGGTGCGCTGGACCTAAGGCAGTTGCCCCGGTCCAACTGGATCGGGAGGGGGAGGGATCGCGGGGTGGGGATCGGTGCAGAGGGGCGAGTGGGGAGTGAGGGGAGTGGGGAACGAGGGGCGCAGCGGCCGGGGTGGAGGGGAGAGGGAGTGGGGCGCTCGAGCTAGCCGGTTAGGGTTCCTCGGGGGTTTTATACCCCCCCCCCCCCAATTTAGGTGGATTGGGTCGGCCGGTTAGGAGGGGCCAAGGCCCGGGGGGTGGGCGACTGGGCTAGTCGGGAAGCCAGCTGGGCCGTGGCCGTGGAGTGGGGCTTTTCCCATTTTTAATTTTTTATCTTTCTTTTGTTTTGTTTTTTATCTATTTTTGTTTATATTTATTTTCAAAAGTAATTCAGTTTTATTAAATAACGAACTAGTATCTAAATTAGTGCCATATATCAAGCTATAGCCACAATAAGTTTGGCACTTAACTAGAATAGTTTATAAATTTTATAGTTTTGAAAGGAATTAAATTGTTATTTTGGCCTCTTTTATTTCTATTGTTAGGCATCAAAACATTTTATAAAATATGGATTACAATTATATAATTCCTTATGGAATATTTACAACCCATCCATGATTTTACTTTATAAGTTTGACAAAATATTAATCCCACTTATTAAATGAATTTTGAAATTCAGTAGGAATTTTGAAAGGTGATTTGATTCCAAGATTGATCATGCATTGTGTAACAACATTATTAGCTTAGTCATAGTGATGAGTGTAGCTTGATTACATGGGTTACTGTAGCATGACTCTGGGGTGTCACAACTCTCCACCACTAAAAGAAACTCGCGTCCTGAGAATTAAGAGGTAGAGGTAAGGGGTAAACGTTTGGATACGAAAGTCTAACGAGTCTCTTGCCTGGGAACCTCCTAAACTACTCCTAGTCATCAGCGGCCGCCATGTAGTAGTAGGCATCGTCGTGGTAGCAGACGTCGTCGGCGGGATACGCCATCTCCTGGGCTCCATCATATGGTCGCAGCAATCGTATCAAGGGGAAAAGGGGGATCAAAGCAACGGTGAGTCCTCATCCAAAGTACTCGCAAGACTAACATCAGAACTATGCTAAATATGCCTCCGTATCAAAGGAAGGAGTTATATGTGGACTGACTGCTACAATGCGAGAATAGAGAGGGAAAGCCTAGTCCTGTCAAAGACAAGCATCTTCGACGTCTTGCAACAATAGATGAGAGTAGAGCAAACAACACAATTATATAGTCATATTGTTGCAGCAATGATAATTAAGGTCACGCCGAGAGATTCTTCCTCGACTCCCTACGAGAAAGCAATCTCGGAACATACATTCCAGCTAAGTAACAGTTGTAGTTGTATAAGATCGGGGCACAACTCCAAATCGTCCTATAACCGTGGACACAGATATTCAAATAAATAATTTTCATCCCTTCAGGGGTGCACCACAGTACCCAACACGCTTGATAAACTCTGGCCGGACACACTTTCCTGGGTCATGCCTGGTTTCAGAACATCAACAAGTCGTAGACCTACCTAAGCCCAACAAAGAGGCCAGCCCGCCTGTCTAAATCCTAAGCGCGCACGGGGCATGGCCTATCACCCTTTGCGCTCCTGCATGATGCGAGGGCGGTCGATGTTAGTCCTGGCACCTCTTATATAAGAATGATACTTATCCGGGTCACTCGGGCATGTGCCGCTCCATTGCTGACGTCTGAAGAGCTTTGCTTGATACCACGACGTCGAGTACCCATAACTTCTCCCACGTGAAGGTTAGTGCGAAAAGGTCTCCCAACCAACCCGGATCAAATACCCAAATCAATTAGCCTTTTAATTAGCTCATCATCACATTCAAGTAAGTGTGTGGCTGTAACATCAGAGGGACCCGAGGTATCACCCTCGATGGATTTCGAACGATGTAACCATCAAGGTGGCCAGGAGGAATCACCCTCGATGGACCATGCTTGATGGGTTGTACGACAGAGTCATTATCAGAGGTGGTGAAGGAGGAATCACCCTCCTAGAACCACCACCAGTCAACTACACTACAACTCTAACATCGGAGTATGTAACAAGGTGTCACCCTCGGTACTCGATAGTAGCTCTGCAGCATCGTACAACTAAGGGGGGTGTGAGTGTTGTGACGGGCCATGGCTCGTCGATCAGATGATCAAGACTTGACAATAAAGTGGGGGCAACTAGACTAAGGGTCAAAGCGCATCACTTCTCCACCTATATTAAACAGTTTTAAGGTGGAGTAAAATAAAGTAGCGGTTTATCAAAAACACGATGTGCATCAGATATAGGAGCTAACTACAACAGTAGCAAAAATTTAATGCAAGCATGAGGGAGAAAGAATAGGCGATATAGGAATGATCAAGGGGGTTGCTCTGCGGCAAAGGGGTAGTCATCAGCAGGGTAGTCGTACCCGGCAGCAGTGTCTTTCTCAGGGTCTACCGGTAACAAAAGGGGGAAGAAACAATAAATATAATGCACAGATGCAACACCAAGCATGCACTAACGCAGTATCATCCATCATAGACGGATCGGGAAAATATTTGACGATATTTCCCTGGTCTCTGACAAGCGAAATGGATGGAAAAGTTCCATGTTCACTATGATAGAGACGTGTGATTGACGAACGGGCAGCGTATCCTGGTTCATCTCGTTTTTTGATCAACTTTCATAAAGAAATTATTTTCATCCAGATTATAGATTATTTTATACTAATTTTCAAAGTATTAACAATATTCTGAAATAACCTGTGCGGTCCATCTGTCATAGTCCTAGTTTTAATACATGGATTAAATTAACTTAATTAGGTTAATTAACAAGGGGGTCCCACATGTCATAAACTCCTAATTAATTAATCTAATTAATTAAACATTTAATGAAAGGTTAATTAAGTCCTTAACTAATTAATTAATTCATATATTAATTATTTTTATTACTTTATTTTATTTTTTGTTTTTTAACTCGTTTTACGAGGAGGGTCCAGCAGTCACTCGATGGGGGCTTTTGGCCCCACCTCGCACGGGACCAGGCCAACCTCTCTAGCGAGTCCTGCACGGGTACAAGCTGCGACGGTCGTGGCCAGAGGCGGCGAGCGCCAGCGGTGCAGGGGAGCGGCAGCGTGCGGAGGGCCGGCTGCATGGTCCGGCGATATATGCGAGTGGGGGTGGAGCGCGACGGGGCGGCATGCGTGCGTGATTAGTGCGGCGCACTGGTGCGAGGCGCGGCGCGGCCGGGATGCATCTGTGACCATGGGCCCGGGGAGCGAGAGTTTTCCAGGGGGTGCACGATGGCGCCGTGGCTGGACCAGGAAGAGGGGAGAAAGATTGAGCAGTGGAGGGAGGCCGGGGGAGGGCCTCACCAGCTGGACGAGGGGCTTGGTCGGCGAGGCGTGGGGTCGGCCATTGAGAAGGAGACGGGGAGAACGCTGCGGGGCGGTGACGTGGCCATCGTGGTCGTCGGTGGGGCGTCGCCGAGCGGCAACGTGGTCGCGGGGATGGGGCTCGGGGGCGCGGTGTAGGTCACAGGGCCGCCGGGGCGGCACCGGCTGGTGCCGGCGAGGGTGGTCGAAGGCTGGCGGGGCGCCAGAGCTCGGGCAGTTGCAACGAGCCAACTCGATTGGGAGCGTGGAGGGCTCGCAGGGTGGGGATCGGGGTAGAGCGGCGAGTGGGGAGTGAGAGGAGTGGGGAACGGGGGGCGCAACCGACGGGGTGTAGGGGTGAGGGAGTGGGGCGCTCGGGCTATCCGGTTAGGGTTCTTGTGGGGTTTTATACCCCCTAGTTCAGGTGGATCGGGTCGGTCGGTTAGGAGGGGTCATGGCCCTGGGGGTGGGCGGCTGGGCCGGTCGGGCAGCCAGCTCGGTCGTGGCCTTGGAGGGGTCTTTTCCCCTTTTTATATTTTTTTATCTTTCTTTTGTTTTGTTTATTTTCTTTTATCCATTTGTGTTTTTATTTATTTTCAACAGTAAATCAGTTTTGTTAAATAACAAACTAGTATCTAAATTAGTGCCATATATCAAGCTACTCGCACAATAAGTTTGGCACTTAACTAAAATATTTTATGAATTTTATAGTTTTAAAAGGAATTAAATTTTTATTTTGGCCTCTATTATTTCTATTTTTAGGGCATCAAAACATTTAAAAAAAATATGGATTACAATTTTATAATTCCTTATGGAATATCTACAACCCATCCATGATTTTAGTTTACAAGTTTGAGAAAATATTCTTGACATGTAATGCCTCGAAACCTATTTGTCACTCCCCGTACTTTACCAGTAATGGCCGAAATCTTTCCGGAAGCCAAATGAAACATTCCTATATATCAATCTTTACCTCCGGACCATTCCGGAGCTCCACGTGACGTCCGGGATCTCATCCGGGACTCTGAACAACTTTCGGTCACCAACATACATAACTCAATACTACAGAAACATCACTGAACCTTAAGTGTGCAGACCATGTGGGTTCGAGAACTATGTAGACATGACCGAGACACTCTTCGGTCAATATCCAATAGTGGGACCTAGATGCCCATATTGGCTCCGACATATTCTACGAAGATCTTTATCGGTTGAACCTCTATGTCAAGGATTTAGTTAATCCCGTATAACATTCCCTTTGTCCTTCGGTATGTTACTTGCCCGAGATTCGATCATCGGCATCTCCATACCTATTTCAATCTCGTTACCGGCAAGTGTCTTTACTCATTCTGTAATACAAGATCTCGTGGCTAACTCTTTAGTAACATTGCTTGCAAGGCTTGTTTGTGATGTTGTATTATCGAGTGGGCCCCGAGATACCTCTCCGTCATACAGGGTGACAAAGCCCAGTCTTGATCCATGCTAGCTCAATGGACACCTTAGGAGATACCTGTAGAGCACCTTTATAGTCACCCACTTATGTTGCGACGTTTGATACACACAAGGCATTCCTTCGGTGTCAGTGAGTTACATGATCTCATGGTCATAGGAATGTATACTTGACATGTAGAAAACAATAGCAATAATATAACACAATCACATGCTACGTTTATAGTTTGGGTCTTGTCCATCACATCATTCTCCTAATGATTTGATCCCGTTATCAAGTGACAATACTTGTCTATGGCTAGGAAACCTTAACCATATTTGATTAACGAGCTAGCCAACTAGAGGCTCACTAGGGACATTGTTTTGTCTATATATCCACACATGTATTTGGGTTTCCATTCAATACAATTCTCGCATGGATAATAAACGATTATCTTGAAACATGAAATATAATAATAACTCTTTTGTTATTGCCTCTAGGGCATTTTTCCAATAGTCTCCCACTTGCACTAGAGTCAATAATCTAGCTCACATCTCTATGTGATTTACAATGTAACGAATCTAACACCCATATAGTTCTGGTGTTGATCATGTTTTGCTCGTGGAAGAGGCTTAGTCAGCGGATCTGCAACATTCAGATCCATGTGCACTTTGCAAATATTTATGTCCTCCTCCTTTGCGTAATCGCGGATGGTATTGAATAGTCGCTTTATATGTTCGATCCTATTGTGAAACCTTGGTTCCTTGGCTAGAGCAATGGCACCAGTGTTGCCACAGAACAAATTTATTGGATCCAGTGCACTTGGCACAACTCAGAGATCTACCATGAACTGCTTCATCCACACACCCTCTTTAGTCACCTCCGGGGAAGCTATGTACTCCGCTTCGCATGTAGAATCAGCTACGATGCTCTAATTAGAACTGCACCAGCTTACCGCACCCCCATTGAGAATAAATATGTATCCAGTTTGTGACTTAGAGTCATCTGGATCAGTGTCGAATCTTGCATCGACGTAACCATTTACGACAAGCCCTTCGTCGCCTCCATAAACGAGAAACATTTCCTTAGTCCTTTTCAGGTACTTCCGAATATTCTTGACCGGTATCCAGTGCTCCATTCCTGGATTATTTTGAAACCTTCTTGCCACAATTATGGCAAGGCTGACATTAGGTCTTGTGCACAGCATTACATACATGATAGACCCTATGGCTAAAACATAGGGGACGACACTCATCGTTTCTCTATCTTGTGCAGTCACTAGTCACTGAGTCTTACTCAATTTTATACCTTGTAACACAGGCAAGAACCCTTTCTTGGATTGTTCCATTTTGAACTTCTTCAAAATCTTATCAAGGTACGTGCTTTGTGAAAGCCCTATCAGGCGCCTTGATCTATCTCTATAGATCTTAATGCCTAATATGCAAGCAGCTTCTCCGAGGTCCTTCATTGAAAAACTTTTATTCAAGTAATCCTTTACGCTTACCAAAAGTTCTATATTGTTTCCAATCAGCAATATGTCATCCACATATAATATTAGAAATGCTATAGAGCTCCCACTCACTTTCTTGTAAATAGAAGCTTCTCCAAAAACTTGTATAAACCCAAACACCTTCATCACCTCATCAAAGCATTGATTCCAACTCCGAGATGCTTGCACTAGCCATAAATGGATCACTGGAGTTTGCATACTTTTTCAGCATTCTCTGGATCTACAAAACCTTTCGATTGCATCATATACAACTCTTCCTTAAGAAACCCGTTAAGGAACACTGTTTTGACATCCATGTGCCAAATTTCATAATCGAAAAATGCACCTATTGCTAACATGATTTTGATAGACTTAACCATCGCTACGGGTGAGAAAGTCTCATCATAGTCAACTCCTTGAACTTGTAAAAAAACCTTTGCCACAAGTCAAGCTTTATAGACGGACACATTACCGACAGTGTCCGTCTTCTTCTTAAAGATCCATTTGTTCTGAATGGCCTTTTGGCCTTCAGGTAATACTTCCAAAGTCCACACTTTGTTTTCATACATAGATCCTATCTCGGACTTCATGGCCTCTAACCATTTGTTGGAATCCGGGCCCAGCATTACTTCTCCATAGCACGTAGTCTCATTGTTGTCTAACAACAAGATTGATAAGACAGGATTCTCGTACCACTCTCGAGCAGT
This sequence comes from Hordeum vulgare subsp. vulgare, assembly GCF_904849725.1. NCBI lineage: Eukaryota > Viridiplantae > Streptophyta > Magnoliopsida > Poales > Poaceae > Hordeum > Hordeum vulgare. The sequence continues at coordinate 212,847,994 of NC_058519.1, read as the reverse complement.
ACGTGCTCTTGTCGACCTACCAGGTTAGATAGCAACTTGATCTGAAGTTTCATGATAATCATCATTAGCTTCCTCTTCAACTGGTGTAGCTTCGACATAAACTTTTTCTCTCATGTGCCACCCTATGGTTGAAGCAAAGGTTCTACAACCTCATAAAATTCTATCTTCCTCCCACTCAATTCTTTCGAGAGAAACTATTTCTCAAGAAAACCTCCGTTCTTAACGACAAACACTTTGCCCTTGGATCTGAGATAGAAAGTGTACCCAACTGTCTCTTTTGGGTAACCTATGAGGACGCACTTTTCCGCTTTGGGTTCCAGCTTTTCAGGCTCAAGCTTTTTGACATAAGCATCACATCCCCAAACTTTAAGAAATGACAACTTTGGCTTCTTGCCATACCGCAGTTCATATGGTGTCGTCTCAACGGATTTTGATGGTGCCCTATTTAAAGTGAATGCACTGTCTCGAATGCAGAGCCCATAAACGATAACGGCAAATTGGTAAGAGACATCATAGAACGCACCATATCTAATAAAGTATGATTCGATGTTCGGACACACCATTATGTTGTGGTGTTCCACGCTATGTCAAGTGTGAAACAATTCCACATCGTATTAAGAGAGAACCAAACTCGTAACTCAGATACTCACCTCCTCGATCGGATCGTAGGAATTTGATCTTATTGTTACGATGATTTTCAACTTCCCTCTGAAATTGCTTGAACTTTTCAAACGTTTCAGACTTGTGCTTCATCAAGTAAATATAACCATATCTACTTAAATCATCAGTGAAGGTGAGAAAATAGCGATATCCACCGCGCACCACTATGCTCATCGGTCCGCACACATCAGTATGTATGATCTCCACCAAGTCACTTGCACGCTCCATTGTTCCGGAGAACGTAGTCTAAGTCATCTTGTGTGGGCACCCCGACTTACGAGTCGAGATCGCCGAATGATCATGCTCAGTGATCCCAGAGATCAATGCTCACCGAACACACAGAAACTGAATAATAAGAGTCTTACATCCATACATACCGTTGATAAAATAAATGACCATTGCGGTCGAGTCTTACATATATAGGGCCTTATAGGCCAACACACCAACTGGACCAATAGCGGAAGTATTGGTTGAAAGCGTGAACCCATGCCATCAGCCTTAACCTACACGCATTCTGATTGGGAAGCGTCCTAGCTTGCAAGAACGTCACCGAGTTACTCTCCATCAATTCCTGTTCTCTCATACCTGGTCAATAAAATAACCAGTGGCAAGCCAATGAGTACTTTTGATTGTACTCGCAAACAACCCATGACATGTACAATGAAAGTGAAGGATAACAATAACATGCATCTTTGGTGTAACTCATCAGGGTGGATTGATCATGAATATTCATCAAGCTAAAGAATTACTTTTGAAGAACAGGTTACAGATATCAATATATCTGTCGAGGGTTGAACCATCCGGGCTCATCCTATATACCAAGTCACCAAACTTGGTCATATCAACTTCCATAACAACACCTTTTTAACACAACTCACACACACTTGGTTTATGCGGAAACAACTGGACGTAGTTTAAGCAGGATTACCCAACTGTCCTTGACCGTGGACACGGCTATTCGAATAGTTTTACACTCTGCAGAGGAAGTACGTTGGACCCACGAGATCCGGAAACTTCCGTGTCATCGACGACTCACGGTATATAACATACCCGAGGTAAGTACCCGATCAATGCATTTCCCCTGACGATATTAGACAAAGAGGTCCACTCGATTGGTACCTAGCCCACATGTTGTACGTCTTACGAGCACCGACTCTAGACAGTATCAACCATGCAGGGACCAATGGTGTGCCTGGAACTCATAAAAAGGCATAGTCGTCCTACCTGGCACGACCCCATCACTAGAGTGACCACACATCACTCGCTCAACTAGTAATGTGGCTCTTTGCTAGCACCGACCAGAGTAATCAACATAGCCCCGTCCATAAGGGGTATCGTGGTCGTACTGGTAAGGTTGGGACGGTCGACACATCATAAATCTAATCCCATTTCCGAAACCATACTCACTCAAAATACCCGGTGTACCACTTCACCAAAAGCGGCCACCTAACTCATCATCACCCTCGGGCATTAGTGGCACCCGACGAGGTTTTCATAAACTCTTGATTTATGACAACAAAATGTCATGCTTCTACTCTAGCATTACTTGTCAACATGACAATAGTGTGATCCTAAAAAGGGTAGGATCAGGCTCAATGCACGTGCTTCGGGGGAGCCATCGGTAACATCATATCAAATGATTACCAGCACTTATGGTCATATGCAACGAAAATACTTGCTATCTTAACATGCAAAGTAACATATGCTCAGTCATGGTGAAAGGGCTGCTTGCCTTTGCTCACATAAGCCCTCGGGGTCTTTGAGGTCTTCCGCTCCAACTCCGAGTACTCCGTCTACCCGTCAACTATCGGCGAAAACAACCACGGTAAGCCACACAACACGCCGAATTAAAAATGCCACAAAAATAGAAGTTATATTTTTCTTGGACCTCTCTGGTCATAAGAAAAATACCTGAAACTTGCCGAAGGAGATTTGGATCATCATGGATTTCTGAATGGAGAAAAGGAGGAGTAGGGATCCTTAATGAAGCCCATACAAAATATTATGATAAAAATGAGTGGAGGCACTCATTTAACACAGAACAATCTTACAAATATTTAGGAAGTTGTTTCACTGGATTTGGAGTTTAGATGAATATTCTAGGAATTTTCTAATATGGAATAAATAGCAATAGGAAGCTATTTATTTATTGCAACACAAGTAAGTCACACAAATATTTTGACCAAGGCTTCAAAAATAAGGCTTGATATGAGATGGCTCTAGAAATTGGAATCGCTCCATTTGGAGTTGATTTGAACCCTATAGGACTTTTGAAAGGGGATCTAGAAGCATCCCAAATCTGTATTTAAATATAAATCCAGTATGACCGTTGTTTAGAAAAATGTGCAAAACACATATTTGGATAGGTCTTGATTTTAGGGACCTGCAGAAATTTGAATCAAGCAAAATGGAGTTAAAATGAATTTTCTATTGATTTTCGAAGTTTACTGATAAAATAAAAAGGAAAGAGGGCCTCCACAGGGTTAGAACGCGCTCGGCGCGCAAAACAGACAATGGGTCGGCCTAGCTGCCTTAGCCTCGAGGGGGCCGGTGACGCCGAAGGCGTATTCAATGGAATACATTTTCCGCGCGGGGAGGCAACATCTGGCCAGGCACGACCACTTATCTCAGGAGCCCAACCAGCGTGAGGCTGACGTGGAGGTCTCGCCTGCCAGTTCCATCTCCCACATCCCACTCACGCAGGGGAGGGGCAGGAGCTCGAGGGCGCACCGGCTCTCGCTCCCCTGGCCACCTTCGGCGAGGCCAGGCACACCAGCAAGCTCGGGCGACCGCGTCACGCCCGACCAAGCCCTACGCGCCAGCGAGGAGGGGCGACAGTGGCGCCGGCTGGGGTGGCCACGGGGAGGCCACGGGCCTTCACGGGTATCGGGCACGCGACGCCTAGGGAGGACATGGGCGCTGAGGGGGGATGCGCAGCAACGGGGAGGGCTCACTGGAGAGCCCAGGGGAGCGGGGGAGCCCTGGTTGCTCGATCCGGAGCTGCTCCCGGGCGGGGGAGCTTCGGCCACAATCGGTCATGGAGGAGGGGAGAGAGCCTGGCAGGAGGAGAGAAACTCAGGAGAAGCCCAAGGGAGAGAGGAAGAGATGCCAGAGCCGCAAAGGCTCGGGGAGAGAGGGAATAAGAGGGGGAAGAGGAATAGAGAGCTCTGGAGCTTTCTGTGCACGGATGCCATGCACCACTGAAGGAGTTTGGAGGATAGCTGGTGGATGGAGATGCTTGGGTAGGTCAAAATAAGATGCTGAGACATGCTTAGACAAGCTGGTTTGGCAAGAAATGGTCTGGAGGAAAGCAAGAAGGTGCAGAGCACCCATATTGCAGTCTAGGTTGGTGGTCACCACGGGCACCAGTGCCAACAGGGCCCTAATGACCAGTCAAAGTTGTCTTGGAGGTGGGGTATGCTATCTGGAAGGTGAGTGAGGAGTTTTGGTCTCTAGTGGAGTTGATTTGAATGGCAGTTGACTGAGGTTAAGTTTGCAGCAACAAACTTAGGGCTAATGGTGAGGGCAATTACCTGAGAGGTAAAGGGAGAAAAGCATGTCTAGCAGTCTTAGGCATGGATGGACTACATTTCTGCAAAGTTTCAGCTCCAGCAAAGAAGTGTAGCTAGCACTTGCTGTACAAAGCTACCTGTCAGCCATAAATCTACTTAAGGATGTGCTGCTCATTTTCTCCACATGAGCATACCATCTCTTGGCTTAAAACAATGTCTTGGGATGCTAGGCACCCTCTAGAAAGAGATGGGGGCTATGGCTTATGTAGAAGTGAGGCAAGAGGGGTAAAAATAGTGATTCCAAGGGTAAATTGAGATATAGTTACATAGAGACTCTCTCCAATAATTGGCAAGTGGCCATGCAAATGTTACTGGAGGTAAGATGTAACTATGTGTAGCTGTGGTAGAAAGTTGAGCTCAAGGGTTAAAGAGGAAGGGGCCAAAGTAGCCAATAAAGTGTATGCACACAAGGTGTTTGATAAGTGGCACATCAATTAGATGGACTTCAATGATTTTGAAACTTGACAGGGTCAAATAATAGATGGAAATAAGCTTGGACACCAAATTTGGGATTTGGTGGAGAAGGTTTCCAATGTAGACTTGGAAAACCCATGAAATGGGCAGAAATGGCTTTGTCCTTACAATTCCATTCAAATCAATTCCCACAAATCCAATATTTGGTGTGGGGGCATTATTTGAGCATCAAGGCATGCACAAAAAGTTTGGGGTCAATTGCATAAACTTAATAATGTAAAGTTTCCCAAAGTCAAAAATCAACAGAGAGGGTTTTGAGGGGCTTGGGACAAGTTCTTCTTTTATCCTTGATGCACCACTTGGTGTGGATGCATTATTGGAGTATTAGAACATGTCCACCAAATTTGGGCACATTTGGAGATACTTGACAATGAAGAGTTGCTCAAATTTGAATCTGGACAGATAGGGTTTTAGAATAATTAGGGGAGTCAAATCAACTTGAATTGAGATGAAACTTGGCAAGATCATCAAACATATCATAGGTGACATGCTGAAATTTTCCTGGAATTTATTGAGAATATTTCTTATAGAAATATTCCAAAAGATTGAAATAGGAAGGAATGGTTTTGGAGGGTTTGCCCAATATTTTGAACATGACCATGTGTTGAAACTCATATATATGGAATAAATATATCCATTGAGTTTCCCTAAATTTTCTTAAATATTTTGAAAGCAATAAATATAACTTTCCTTCATAAGAGACCATTTCTGGCCTCGTAGAAAGGCATTTAAATAAAATAATAAAATATCTTTTAAAATAATATTGTGGTTTTTGGAAGACATTTTGATAATATGTTTTAAATAAAATAATTGGTGGAAAATAAGTTTCCTAATTTGAGGACTTGTAGTACAAATCTCATCTTAGGGATTTGAAAGTTTAATTCAAAGAAATGTTTTTTGGTGAAAATAATATTTGGTAAAAATAGTTGCTGGTCCTAAATACATGGCATGGTCATTAGGGAGGAGTTTTGGGCTAGGGAGGTGAGTTGGAGTGTAGCAAGAGTTTTTGAGAATTAACACAAGCATACCAGCAAGCAAGCAAACAAACGTCACTTCAAGCATCACAAGCATTCTCAAAAAAATTAATTGGTCCTAATTTTTGAAAAAAGTTAGTTAGTCACGAAGGCTACACACAGGGTGTTACAGACCTTACCCCCTTAAGAAAATCTCATCCCCGAGATTTCTAGGCTAGGGGTTGGAGAGATACAAAATCTTGAGTCGGGGGTAATCTTCATGTCCCCATGCTGTTGTTGTGGGTCTTGAGGTGCTTGATGATACAACTTTGAATGCTTCGCACGTCCTTGTCTGACGGAGAGGATTTTTGGCAATAAGTTAGGCTTGACCGAGGGTCAAGGGCTTGGTGAACTATGTTCGTGCATGGGGCTGACTTGCAAGTGCATTCGAAAGTTGGAATACGTGGCAAGATAATGTGCTTGGGTTTGGTCTCAGGGTTGCTCAAGCCGGTTAGTGACATCTAGATGTCTCGTGCTAGAACGCACTTCCAAAGTATTCGTGTAGCTTCCTGCTTACGGGGAAGTCATTGACTCCCTTACGACAGACAAGCTATGGTCACAAATGGTCTTCACCTTCGAGGGCGTTGAGTGGTCTTTGAAGGCTTCTCGAGAAAGGGTCTGGGTTGGGTCTCACCCATGAGTCTAAGCTCAGAGACTCAGAGTCCAGAACTGGTCCTGCCATCTTGGAGGGTTTGCGAGGGGTTCTGGATGAGTTGGCTACCCAAGAGTATAGACCAGTCATCCATTCCCAAGGTCTGCGAATCGGCGAGCGGGTGAATCACCTTTGGCAGGTTTTCACCACGACCCAACTAGTACTCTCGTCCGTGATTTGGACCAAGGAGAGGTCGTCTGATTCTTTTGCTTGTCCAAAGGCTTCATCATCTTGAATCGTCGAGGCTTCTTGACGTTGTTCATGTACTCGGTTGACGTCTTATGCTTCTTCCTCGTTGTCATGGTTTCCCAACCATGGCGGATCTTCGTCTTGACTTGAGTAGGATAGACTTCTGTTGTCTTCGAGTTTCTTTGAGAAGCCCACCTTCTCGAGTTAGCACTGTACCCTCGAGAGACATAGCGATCGGTGTTCCTGGGGCTCGTCCCAACAGGACTAAGGTGTTTTCCTCTTACTAGTGAATAAGTATGTCATCGGTGAGGATGACAACATATTTTCCCCAAGCAGGACATAAGCTCAGTGCTCATGAGACAGGTGAGGATAATGGGGACTTGCTATGGGCGGGGTACTGGCCATATTCCAACGACTTAGATTCGTTTTCTATGGTCGTAATCCGACCACCTTATGGCTGGGTGAAGCTTTAGGGTCTCAAGGAACTTAGGATGTGGGTGAATAGTTATCATCTTATCTCTAAGAACATTCCTCATATGCCAATAGTTTGCGCTCTAACTCGGGACGACATCACCTTATCTTATCAAGGATACCATCTCACATGGGTCAACTCCATACTACTCATGCTAGCTACTCCAGGTTTAAGGGAAGGACTAACCCAAACAGTACAAGTATGGTGTAGCTACGATGCACATGCATTCCTATGCAAGAACCTCATGAGGCATACAAGCTCCTATGATTGAATTTAAGACACCAAAAACTCAAATGTCCAGCTCGGTCATTCAGTGGACAGGGCACTGCATTACTATATTAAGGAAACACATAGTATACCAATCCAATATCTTGTTTCCTTGCTACGAATGCGATCAAGTGATCCATCAATCCGATCAATCATTCCTGGACCCACCACTCCTACAAATCCAATATTAATGTGGTTCTACATAATATCTTAGAGTCCTCCTAATTCACATATTATTGCATGGTTTATGTCACAGCATATCCACCAACTTCGGCCATCTAATCTCCAAAGCCAATCCACATAGGTTCGTAAATCAGTTTGACAACTCCAAGTATACGCACTCACTATCCACCGAGAAACATGGTATCGCAATTAAGATCATCAGGCTAAATCCAATTCACTCTGAACCATGTGGTCTCCTATATCATTAATAGTCCACCGGTCTACCTGTTTGAATCCAATCTCGAGTCCAATAAGGGCTCTTGCTTGACACTCCAAATCATTATGGTAGAAGCAGCAATTCATGCCAACTACATTCTAAAGTCATGTATACCACCAAGAATTTATTGATCGCGGTCATAATCGTCCTACTAAATCCAACCTTACTCGAGGAATAGGTAGGTCATGCTACTACATGAACTTGTTCCACCAAGTCCATCTACCTTTACAAGGGTCTTACCATCCACCCAGATGGTCTAGCTATATCTCCAAGACAACTATCATCATCACAACAATCTTCTAGCATAATACTGTAATATCAAAGGACGGTCCTTCTCATGGCATCAGGGTTATGGTGCTAGCTTAAAAAATGAAGGATACTCGTTCACTGTGATCACTAATTTCATAAAGGACCTGGCGTTAAGTGGGGTTTATCGGGGATCTACAGGTGTTCTAGCAAATCCATGTACTAGACATGTGACCAGAAAATTTGAGCCGGAAAGGCTTGTGGAAGTTAGTCTGGTCTAGTGTGGTTTTCCAATTTTGAGGGAATGCATAACTACTATGGGTTGCGTGCGGTTAAGCATAGCACAGTCAGTGTCTTCAGTGTCAGTCATCCTTCGAAGTGGATCCTTGGTGCATCTTGTCTTGTTGTCTTCAGTTGTCGAGAGGGGTGAAGGAGAGAGAGTAGCATAGAGGGGAGTGTCTAAGGGTTTTAGTGCAATCAAACAAGCGTCGGAAAGTCAACTCAAACAAGTGCCAAAAATCATTTCGAACATCAAAATAAGACAGGTGATATAACCGCATGCTTGTTGCCTAAACAAAAGTGTGACTTACACCAAAGCACAACCAACAAAACAACCAACACTCCACATGGTCCATCCGAACCATTTCACGAACTCGACTTCGCATAAGGGATTCACGACTCTTCCTACCCTAGGCTTCTCGGGCTCGACAGTCGTGCTTGATCCATGCCTCGGAGAGGAGTCCGCTAAGTCTTCTGGACCTTCTCATGGTGTTGCCACACCTCTCGTTGTTGCTCGCCGAAGCAACTCAGTTGATTTGTAAAGAGCTCTTGATATCTTCTTGTCTGGGGAGTTGCTGACGAAGGTAGTTCTTCATTGTTGTCATTGACAGGGTCTTCTGTTGTCTTCATGATCCTATCATCGCCTTCTTGTCTTCTCAGGCTTCGAGAGTCTCAAGTGGACATCTTCATGCATCGATATTTGCAAGACATGATAGAGTTCTGATCTGTCAATCATACTAGTCGCGATTTCGACACCTAGGTAGAGGGATGAAGAGAACCGTTTTCCTGCTCACTAAGGTGAGGCGGACCAAATGGCGAGGTTCTCATCCACCGGTGGTGGTCGACACAATCCTTATTATTGACAGGGTCGCTCTATTAGTGATGCAGATCCTCGTTTGCATATATTATGTCCAGATTATCATAGGTGAAAGTGGCATCACTCTGGAACAGTGCCCAGGGTGTCACCATCTTCTAAGCCTCGATGTCCTTGTTCCTCTTGGAGGTTTTTCTATTGGAGTCGCCTGGTAGTAGAGTTGTCTTCTATCCTTCAGCACAGGAGTGATTGCTTGAAATGATTGCTTCCTTCCAATTTGCTCAAGAGGATTTTAAGTAATTCCATGGTCAGGGATAAGGATGCTAGCAGCTATTTCCAAGTTTGAATATGTAGACGAGGGATGTCAAGAAAATAAAAGTGGGAATGCTAAGGAAAAACCTTGCGTCCTTTGAAAATTTAGGAGAGGTGAGAAAATATATAGGTTTTGCAAGTAATTTTGAAAGGTCTGGAAAGCAGTTTTATCCTATCTAATATCCGTGCTAACTAAGGCTTCCTACAGTCAGGATGGCTGTGATACCAGCTCTGTGGGCACCCCAACTTACGAGTCGAGATCACCGAATGATCGTGCTTAGTGATCCCAGAGATCAATGCACATCGAACACAGAGAAACTGAATAATAAGAGTCTTACATCCATACATACTGTTGATACAATAAATGACCATTGCGGTCGACTCTTACATATATAGGGCCTTATAGGTCAACACACCAACTGGACCAATAGTAGAAGTATTGGTTGAAAGCGTGAACCCATGCCATCAGCCTTAACCTACACATATTCTGACTGGGAAGCGTCCTAGATTGCAAGAATGTCACCGAGTTACTCTCCACCAATTCCTGTTCTCTCATACCTGGTCAATGAAATAACCAGTGGCAAGCCAATGAGTACTTTCGATTGTACTCGCAAACAGCCCATATCATGTACAATGAAAGTGAAGGATAACAATAACATGCATCTTTGGTGTAACTCATCAGGGTGGATTGATCATGAATATGCATCAAGCTAAAGATTTACTTTTTAAGAACAGGTTACAGATATCAATATACCTGTCGAGGGATGAACCATCCGCGCTCACCCTATATACCAAGTCACCAAAATTAGTCATATCAACTTCCATAACAACACTTTTTAAACACAACTCACACACACTTATTTTATGCGGAAACAACTAGACGTAGTTTAAGCAGGATTACCCAACTGTCCTTGACTGTGGACACGGCTATTCGAATAGTTTTACACTCTACAGAGGTACTACGCTGGACCCATGAGATCCGGGAAACTTCCGTGTCATCCACGACTCGCGGTATATAACATACCCGAGGCAAGTACCCGATCAATGCCTTTCCCCTGGCGATACTAGACAAAGAGGTCCACTCGATTGGTACCCGGCCCACATGTTGTACGTCTTACGATCACCGACTCTGGACAATATCAACCATGCGGGGACCAACAGGGTGCCTGGAACTCATAAAAATGGCATAGTCATCCTACCTGGCACGACCCCATCATGAGAGTGACCACACATCACTCCCGCCACTAGTAATGTGGCTCTTTGCTAGCACCGACCAGAGTAATCAACATAGCCCCGTCCATAAGGGGTATCGTGGTCGTACTGGTAAGGTTGGGACGGTCGACACATCACAAATCTAATCCCATTTCTGAAACCATACTCACTCAAATAACCCGGTGTACCACTTCACCAAAAGTGACCACCTAACTCATCATCACCCTCGGGCATTAGTGTCACCCGACGAGGTTTTCATAAACTCTTGATTTATGACAACAACATGCTCATGCCTTTACTCTAGCATTACTTGTCAACATGATAATAGTGTGATCCTAAAAAGGGTAGGATCAGGCTCAATGCACGTGCTCCGGGGGAGCCATCGGTAACATCATATCAAATCATTATCGGCACTTATGGTCATATTTAACGGAAATACTTGCTATCTTAACATGCAAAGTAACATATGGTCAGTCATGGTCAAAGGGCTGCTGGCCTTTGCTCACATAAGCCCTCGGGGTCTTCGAGGTCTTCCGCTCCAACTTCGAGTACTTTGTCTACCCGTCAACTATCGTTGGAAACAACCACGGTAAGCCACACAACATGGAGAAATAAAAATACCACAAAAATAGAAGTTATATTTTTCTTGGACCGGTGTGGTCATAAGAAAAATACCTAAAACTTGTCGAAGAAGATTTGGATCATCATGGATTTCTCAATGGAGAAAAGGAGGAGTAGGGATTCTTAATGAAGCTCATAGAAAATATTATGATAAAAATGAGTGGAGGCACTCATTTAACAGAGAACAATCTTCGAAATATTTAGGAAGTTGTTTCACTAGATTTGGAGTTGAGATGAATATTCTAGGAATTTTCTAATATGGAATAAATATCAATAGGAAGCTATTTATTTATTGCAACAGAAGTAAGTCACACAAAAATGTTGACCAAGGCTTCAAAAATAAGGCATGATATTAGATGGCTTTAGAAATTGGAATCACTCCATTTTGAGTTGATTTGAACCCTATAGGATTTTTGAAAGGGGCGCTAGAAGCATCCAAATCTGTATTTAAATATAAATACAATATGAAAGTTGTTTGGAAAATGTGCAAAGCACATATTTTGATAGGTCTTGATTTTAGGGACCTGCAGAAATTTGAATCAAGCAAATTGGAGTTAAAATGAATTTGCTATTGATTTTCGAAGTATACTGATAAAATAAAAAGAAAAGAGGGCCTCCATAGGGTTATAACGCGCTCGGCGCGCTATACAGACAATGGGCCGGCCCAGCTGCCTTAGCCTCGAGGGGGCCGGTGACGCCAAAGGCGTATTCAATGGAATACGTTTTCCGCGCGGGGAGGCAACATCTGGCTAGGCGCGGCCACTTATCTCAGGGGCCCGACCAGCGTGAGGCTGACGTGTGGGTCCCGCCTGCTAGTTCCATCTCCCACCTCCCGCTCACGCAGGGGACGGGCGGGATCTCGAGGGTGCACCGGCTCTCGCTCCCGTGGCCACCTCCGGTGAGGCCAGGCACACCAGCGAGCTCGGGCGGCCGCTTCGCGCCCGACCAAGCCCTACACGCCAGTGGGGAGGGGCAGCAGTGGTGCCGGCTGGGGTGGCCACGAGGGAGGCCGCCGGCCTTCACGGGCCTCGGGCGCGCGGCACCTAGGGGGGAGATGGGCGCTGAGGGGGATGCGCGGCAACGGGGAGGGCTCACCGGAGAGCCCAGGGGAGCGGGGGAGCCCTGGTTTCTCGATCCGGAGCTGCTCCCGGGCGGGGAGCTTCGGCCACAGCCGGTCATGGAGGAAGGGAGAGAGCCCGGGAGGAGGAGATATGCTCAAGAGAACCCCAAGGGAGAGAGGAAGAGATGCCAGAGCCGCAAAGGCTCGGGGAGAGAGGGAATAAGAGGGGGAAGAGGAAGAGAGAGCTCGGGAGCTCTGTGGAGCTTTCTGTGCATGGATGCCACGCACCACAGAAGGAGTTTGGAGGCTAGCTGGTGGACGGAGATGCTTGGAACGGTCAAAATAAGAAGCCAAGACATGCTTAGACAAGCTGGTTTGGCAAGAAATGGTCTGGAGGAAAGCAAGAAGGTGCAGAGCACTCATATTGCTGTCCAGGTTGGTGGTCACCACAGCCACCAATGCCAACAGGGCCCTAATGACTAGTCATAGTTGTCTGGGAGGTGGGGCATGCTATCTCGAAGGTGAGTGAGGAGTTTGGTCTCTAGTGGAGTTGATTTGCATGGTTGTTGACTGTGGTTAAGTTTGCAGCAATAAACTTAGGGCTAATGGTGAGGGCAATTACCTGAGAGGTAAAGGGAGAAAAGCATGTCTAGCAGTCTTAGGCATGGATGGACTACATTTCTGCAAAGTTTCAGCTCCAGCAATGAAGTGTAGCTAGCACTTGCTATACAAAGCTACCTGTCAGCCATAAGTCAACTTGAGGATGTGTTCCTCATTTTCTCCACATGAGCATGCCATCTCTTGGCTTGAAACAATGACTTGGGATGCTAGGCACCCTCTCGAAAGGGATGGGGGCTTTGGCTTAAGCAGAAGTGAGGCAAGAGGGGTAAAATAGTGATTCCAAGGGTAAAATGAGAGATAGTTACATAGAGACTCTCTCCAATAATTGACCAGTGGCCTTGGGAATGTTAGTGGAGGTAAAATGTAACTATGTGAAGCTGTGGTAAAAAGTTGAGCTCAAGGGTTAAAGTGGAAGGGGCCAAAGTAGCTAATAAAGTGTATGCACACAAGGTGTTTGATGAGTGGCAGAGCAATTAGATGGACTTCAATGATTTTGAAACTTCACAGGGTCAAATAATAGATGGAAATAAGCTTGGACTCCAAATTTGGGATTTGGTGGAGAAGGTTTCCAATGTAGACTTGGAAAACCATGAAATGGGAAGAAATGGCTTTCTGCTTATAATTCCATTCAAATCAATTCCCACAAATCCAATATTTGGTGTGGGGGCATTATTTGAGCATTATGGCATGCACAAAAAGTCTGGGGTCAATTGGATAAACTTTATAATGTAAAGTTTCTCAAAGTGAGAAATCAACAAAAAGTTTCTCAAAGTCAGAAATCAACAAAAAGTCTGGGGTCAATTGGATAAACTTTATAATTATGGCTTGGGACGAGTTCTTCTTTTCTCCTTGATGCACCACTTGGTGTGGATGCATTATTGGAGTATTAGAACATGTCCACCAAATTTGGGAACATTTGTAGATACTTGACAATGAAGAGTTGCTCAAATTTGAATCTCGACAGATAGGGTTTTAGAATAATTAGGGGAGTCAAATCAACTTGGATTGAGATGAAACTTCGCAAGATCATCAAACATATCATAGGTGACATGCTGAAATTTTACTGGATTTTATTGAGAATACTTCTTATAGAAATATTCCAAAAGATTGAAATAGGCAGGAATGGTTTTGGAGGGGTTTGCCCAATATTTTGAACATGACCATGTGTTGAAACTCATATATACGGGATAAATATATCCACTGAGTTTCCCTAAATTTTCTTTAATATTTTGAAAGCAATAAATATAACTTTCCTTCATAAGAGACCATTTCTGGCCTCACAGAATGGCATTTAAATAAAATAATAAAATATTTTTTAAAATAATAATATTGTGGTTTTTGGAAGACATTTTGATAATATGTTTTAAATAAAATAATGGGTGCAAAATAAGTTCCCTAATTTGAGGGCTTGTAGTACAAATCTCATCTGAGGGATTTCAAAGTTTAATTCAAACAAATGCTTTTTGGTGAAAATAATATTTGGTAAAAAATAGTGGCTGGTCCTAAACACATGGCATGATCATTAGGCAGGAGTTTTGGGCTAGGGAGGTGAGTTGGAGTGTAGCAAGAGTTATTGAGAATCAACACAAGCATACCAGCAAGCAAGCAAACAAAAGTCACTTCAAGCATCACAAGCATTCAGAAAAAAAAATTGGTCCTAATTTTTGAAATAAGTTAATTAGTCAGGAAGGCTAAACACAGGGTGTTACATCTTGCCAATGAGGCATGGTTCACATGTGTCAAGTGATTCAAAATCAAGTGACTCCAAAAGTCCATCAGCATGGAGTTTCTTCATGCGTTTTATACCAATATGACCTAAGCAGCAGTGCCACAAGAATGTGGCGCTATCATTATTAACTCTACATCTTTTGGTCTCAATGTTATGGATATAAGTGTCATCACTATCGAGATTCAACATGAACAAACCCCTCACATTGGGTGCATTACCATATAAGATATTACTCATATAAATAGAACAACCATTATTCTGTGACTTAAACGAGTAACCGTCTCGCAATAAACAAGATCTAGATATAATGTTCATGCTCAATGCAGGAACTAAATAACAATTATTTAAGTTCATCACTAATCCCAACGGTAATTGAAGTGACAGTGTGCCGACGGCGATTGCATCAACCTTGGAGCCATTTCCCATGTGCGTCGTCGCTACGTCCTTTGCCAGCCTTCGTTTTTTCCGTAGTTCCTATTTCGAGTTGCAAATGTCAGCAACAGAACCGGTACCAAATATCCAGGCACTACTATGAGAGCTCGTGAGGTACACATCAAGAACACGTATATCAAATATACCTTGTTTGGCATTGGACGCCTTCTTATCGGCCATATACTTAGGGCAGTTCCGCTACCAGTGACAAGTCCCTTTGGAATGATAACACTCAGTCTCCGGCTTGGGTCCAGACTTGGGTTTCTTTGTCGGAGGAGCAACAGCTCTGCCACTCTTCTTGGTGTTACCCTTCTTTCCCTTGCCGTTTTCTTGAAACCGGTGGTATTATTGACCATCAAGTGTGGGGACCCCGACTTACGAGTCGAGATCACCGAATGAACGTGTAGAGTGTTCCCAGGGATCAATGCTCACTGAACACACATATACTGAATAATAAGAGTCTTACATCCATGAATAACGTCTGATACAGATAATGAGCATTATGGTCAAGTCTTACATAGATAGGTCCATGAAGTCTAATCAAACCAACACAACTAATAGTGGAAATATTGGTAGTAAACGTGAACCCGTGCCATCAGCCTTAACCAACAGACACTTTCTGACTCGGAAGCGTCCTAGTTCATGTGTCCGTCTCTGACGACAAATTCTTCTCCATATTCCAATTCCTCCATGTCTGGTCAATGAAATAACTAGTGGCAAGCCAATGAGTACTTTGAATGTACTCGCAAATAGCCCATGATGCGGGTTATGTACTTGAGTGCAATATGAAGTATAATGCAACCTTTGCGGAAAGCAGATTTTTATGTACGTTGAATAGGGGTAACCTTATGTGGTGGTATTTGATACGTCTCAAACGTATCTATAATTTTTGATGGTTTCATGCTGTTATCTTGTCAACTTTGGATGTTTTATATACCTTTTATATCTTTTTTGGGACTAACTTATTAATTCAGTGCCAAGTGCCAGTTCCTGTTTTTTCTGTGTTTTTGACTCTTTTCTGATCTGATTTTGGAACGGAGTCCAAATGGAATAAAATCCCCGAAATGAATTTTTCCAGAACAGAAGAAGAACGGGGGACTTGAGGACCAAGGCAGGAGGCCCACAGGGAGCCCACAAGCCCTGTAGTCGCTGCCAGGGGGACCACGGCTATCAGGCTTGTGGCCCCCCTGGAGCTCCCTTGCCCTAGCTCTTTGTCCTATTTATTGCCTAAAATCCCAGAAAAAATGAGGGCGTCCACGAAACCACTTTTTCGCCGCCGCAAGCTTCCGTTTCCGCGAGATCTCATCTGGAGACCCTTCTCGGTGCCCTGCCGGAGGGGACTTTGGAGCTGGAGGGCTTCTACATCAACATCATCGCCTCTCCAATGACTCGTGAGTAGTCCACTTCAGACCTACGGGTCCGTAGTTAGTAGCTAGATGGCTTCTTCTCTCTCTTGGATCTTCAATACAAAGTTCTCCATGATCTTCCTGGAGATCTATCCGATGTAATCCTCTTTGGCGGTGTGTTTGTCGAGATCCGATGAATTGTGGATTTGTGATCACATTATCTATGAATTATATTTGAGTCTTTGTTGATTTCTTATATGCATCATTTGATATCCTTGTAAGTCTCTCCGAGTCTTGGGTTTTGTTTGGCCAACTAGATCTATGATTCTTGCAATGGGAGAAGTGCTTGGTTTTGGGTTCATACCGTGCGGTGTCCTTTCCCAGTGACAGAAGGGGCATTAAGGCACGCATCGTGTTGTTTCCATCAAGGGTAACAAGATGGGCTTTCATCATAGATTTGAGATTGTCCATCTACATCATGTCATCTTGCTTAAGGCGTTACTCTGTTCTTATGAACTCAATACACTAGATGCATGCTGGATAGCGGTCGACGTGTGGAGTAAGAGTAGTAGATGCAGAAAGTATCGGTCTACTTGTTTTGGACGTGATGCCTATATATATGATCATTGCCATAGATAATGTCATGACTTTGCGCGGTTCTATCAATTGCTCGACAGTAATTCGTTCACCCATCGTCTACTAGCTTTCATGAGAAAAGCCACTAGTGAACACTACGGCCCCCGGGTCTATTCACAATTATCATCTCAGCTTTTACTTATACTTTGCTTTGTTTACTTTTTGCTTTCAGTTCTCACTTTGCAAACAATCTATAAGGGATTGACAACCCCTTCATAGTGTTGGGTGCAAGCTCTTTGTGTTTGTGCAGGTACTTGTGACTTGACGCGATCCTCCTACTGGATTGATACCTTGGTTCTCAAACTGAGGGAAATACTTACCGCCGTTGTGCTACATCACCCTTTCCTCTTCAAGGGAACACCAACGCAAGGCTCCAAGGCCGCTGGGGTATCCTTTGCATATTTGCCAAGGAAATCCCTATAGGCGTAGCCAGCAGCAGAAGGATTTCTAGCGCCGTTGTCGGGGAGAGATCAAGTCAAGATCTATCCAAGTAAGTGTCACAAACTCATCTCTTGCATTTACTTTGTTTGCCAGTTGCCTCTCGTTTTCCTCTCCCCCACTTCATCATTTTGCCTTTTTTCATTTGCCTTTTTCGTTCGCCGTTTTCTCTCGCTTGCTTTCTGTTCGCTTGTGTGCTATGTGCCTTTAATATGCTTGCATCTTCGCTTGCTGAAAATCTATTGATATGGATCCACATCCACTAGCTAATCTCTTTAAGAGATCCACTTAAGTGGAACCAATTGCTAGTGAGTTGAGTGCACTTGACTTTCTCTATGGAGTTTTGCTTGAGATGCGTGAATCTGAAAATCGTGATGAAGAAATTCATGAAGTGATTCACGAGGGCTCCTTGAATGAAAAGCATGATTTCAATGGTTTCACTATAAATTCTATTAGCGACAATCATGCTAAAAATATGCAAAACCCTAAGCTTGGGGATGCTAGTTTTTCTATGTCCACTACTTGTTGCAATGATCGTGATTGGGGTGATGATTTTTCTTACGATCTTGAAGATTTGTTTAAGCCTCATGATGATTATGATATTTGCAATATTATTGAAAGTGGGTTTGGAGAAGTCATGACTTTTGTTGATGATAATCCCACTATTTTTTAAGAGCGTCAACTTTGCATGCATGTGGATCATGAAAAGAATATCCTATTTGATAGTTACATTGTTGAATTCGAATATGATCCCACATGTAATTATTATGAGAGAGGAAAATATGGTGGCAGAAACTTTCATAACACTAAATCACCTCTCGATATGTGGAGATTGTTATTGTCTCTTTCTTCTTCCTTGCATTTGGTAACTATTGATTGTCTTGACAATCTGTTTCCTATAAAATGCCTATGCATAGGAAGTATGTTAGACTTAGATGTGATTTTCACATGCTCTATGATGCTCTCGTTGTGCTTCAATTCTTGTCTTTTGTGCGAGCATCATTGAAATCCTTATGCCTAGCTAAGGGCGTTAAACAATAGCGCTTGTTGGAGGCAACCCAACGAATCTATCCTTTTTATTTCTGTTTTGTGTTTTCCACACTTTCATAATTCTGTTATGATTGTTTTTTTTGGGTTTCTTTTGCTTTTGTGCCAAATAAACCGTTATGATTAGTCTTGGGGATGATCGTTTGATCATGCTGGAAAAGACAGAAACTTTCTGCTCACGAAATGAATTTTCGTTTTTTTTCTGTGAGACCTTTTGAGTTGATTATTTTTTATTATTATTTCTACGCAAATTATTCAGACTGTCGTAAGTTTTCAGAATTTTTGAAGTAGCAGAAGTATACAAAGAATACAGATTGCTACAGACTGGTCTGCTGTTAACAGATTCTGTTTTTGTTGAGTTGGTTGCTTATTTTGATGAAACTATGGATAGTATCTGGGGTTATTAGCCATGGAATATTGAAAATACAGTAACCCAACATCAACATAAGTAGAATTTAAGTTTGCTACAGTACCTAAGGAAGTGGTGATTTGCTTTCTTATACTAATGATATCACGATTTCTGTTTAAGTTTCGTGTTGTGAAGTTTTCAAGTTTTGGGCGAAGTTCTTATGGACAAAGAGATAAAGAGTGGCTAGAGCTCAAGCTTGGGGATGCCCAAGGCACCCCAAGTTGATTCAAGGATGCTGAAAAAGACTAAGCTTGGGGATGACCCGGGAAGGCATCCCCTCTTTCGTCTTCAATCCATCGGTAACGTTACTTGGGGCTATATTTTTATTCACCACATGTTATGTGTTTTGCTTGGAGCGTCTTGTATCGTAGGAGTCTTTTATTATTGTTGGGTCACAATCTTCCTTGCTGCACACCTAGAGAGAGAGACATGCACTCACCGTGATTTTGTCGAGCTTCACTTATATCCTTTGGTTAGGAAATTCAGCTCACATGTGTTTCACTTATATCTTTTGAGCTAGTTGATTTTTCTCTATGTGCTTCACTTCTATCTTTTGGAGCACGGCAGTGCGTGGCGTGGTAGTTGATCTATTCTATGAAAGTAGTCTCAAAAGGGGTAGTTATCCAAAGGGATATGAAAACTTCCACCTTCATGTGCATTGAGTAGTTAGAGAAGTTTGATTCATCTCAATTAGTTTTGAGTTGTGGTTGTGGTAATATTGAAGTTATACTAGTAAGGTGTTGTGGATCTAGAAATACTTGTGTTGAAGTTAGTGATTCCCGTAGCATGCAGGTATGGTGAACTGCTATGTGATGAAGTCTGAGCATGATTAGTTTATTGATTGTCATCCTTTGTGTGGCGGTCGGGATCGCGCGATGGTTTATACCTACCAACCCTTCCCCTAGGAGTATGCGTTGAATGCTTTGTTTCGATTACTACTAAAACTTTTGCAACATGTATATGAGTTCTTCATGACTAATGTTGAGTCCATGGTTTAGATGCCCTTTCACCTTCCACCATCAATATCTTCTTTAGTGTCGTGCAACTTTCGCCGGTGCATAATACCCACCATATAGCCTCCCTCAAAACAGCCACCATACCTACCTAATATGGCATTTTCAAAGCCATTCCGAGATATATTGCCATGCAACTACCACCATGACATGTGCCACCACTTCTACATGGCCATTGCATGATCATAAGATAGCTAGCATGATGTTTCCATTGATGTCTATGCCATGCTAGATCATTGTCACGGTACACTACTGAAGGCATTTCATATAGAGTCATCATTGCTCTAAGTTTTGAGTTGTAAGTGTGATGATCATCATTGATGGAGCATTGTCCCATGTGAGGGAATAAAAGAGGCCAAAGATGCCCACAAAAATAAAAATAAAAGAGGCCAAATAGCCCACCAAAAAATGAGAGAAAAAGAGAGAAGGGACAATGCTACTATCTTTCCACACTTGTGCTTATTAAGCACCATGATCTTCATGATTGAGAGTCTCTCATTTAGTCACCACCATATAGCTAGTGGGAAATTTTCATTATATGACTTGGCTTGTATATTCCAATGATGGGCTTCCTCAAAATTGCCTTAGGTCTTCGTGAGCAAGCAAGTCGGATGCACACCCACCAGTTTTCTTTAAGAGCTTTCACATACTCTTAGCTCTAGTGCATCATTTGTATGGCAATCCCTACTCATTCACATTGATATCTATTGATGAGCATCTCCATAGCTCATTGATATGCCTAGTCAATGTGACCATCTTCTCCTTGTTTGCCTTGCAACCTCCACCACACTCCATTCCACTTATAGTGCTAAAACCATGGCTCACGCTCATGTATTGCGTGAGAGTTGAAAAGGTTTGAGAAAGTAAAGGTGTGAAAACAATTACTTGGCCAATACCGAGGTTGTGCATGATTTAAATTCGTTGTGCAAGGATGATAGAGCATAGCCAGACTATATGATTTTGTAGGGATAACTTTCTTTTGGCCTTGTTATTTTGAAAATTCATGATTACCTTGCTAGTTTGCTTGAAGTATTATTGTCTCCACGTCAATAGAAAACTATTGTTTTGAATCTAACGGATCTGAACATTCACGTCACATAAGAGGAGTTACAAAGGATATCTATGCTAGGTAGCATGAAAGCATCAAAAATTCATTCTTTATCACTTCCCTACTCGAGGACGGGCAGGAGTTAAGCTTGGGGATGCTTCATACGTCTCAAACGTATCTATAATTTTTGATGGTTTCATGTTGTTATCTTGTCAACTTTGGATGTTTTATATACCTTTTATATCTTTTTTGGGACTAACTTATTAATTCAGTGCCAAGTGACAGTTCCTGTTTTTTGTGTGTTTTTGACTCTTTTCAGATTTGATTTTGGAACGGAGTCCAAACGGAATAAAATCCCCGAATTGAATTTTTCCAGAACAGAAGAAGATCGGGGGACTTGAGGGCCAAGGCAGGAGGCCCAAAGGGAGCCCAGAAGCCCTGTAGCCGCGGCCAGGGGGGACGCGTCTACTAGGGTTGGGGCCCCCTTGGAGCTCCCCTGCCCTAGCTCTTTGGCCTATTTATTCCCTAAAATCCCAGAAAAAATGAGGGCGTCCACGAAACCACTTTTCCGCCGCCGCAAGCTTCCGTTTCCGCGAGATCTCATCTAGAGACCCTTCCCGGTGCCCTGCCGGAGGGGACTTTGGAGCTGGAGGGCTTCTACATCAACATCATCGCCTCTCCAATGACTCGTGAGTAGTCCACTTCAGACCTACGGGTCCGTAGTTAGTAGCTAGATGGCTTCTTCTCTCTCTTGGATCTTCAATACAAAGTTCTCCATGATCTTCATGGAGATCTATCCGATGTAATCCTCTTTGGCGGTGTGTTTGTCGAGATCCAATGAATTGTGGATTTGTGATCAGATTATCTATGAATTATATCTGAGTCTTTGCTGATTTCTTATATGCATGATTTGATATCCTTGTAAGTCTCTCCGAGTCTTGGGTTTTGTTTGGCCAACTAGATCTATGGTTCTTGCGATGGGAGAAGTGCTTGGTTTTGGGTTCATACCGTGCGGTGACCTTTCCCAGTGACAGAAGGGGCAGCAAGGCACGCATCATGTTGTTGCCATCAAGGGTAACAAGATGGGTTTTCATCATAGATTTGAGATTGTCCATCTACATCATGTCATCTTGCTTAAGGCGTTACTCTGTTCTTATGAACTCAATACACTAGATGCATGCTGGATAGCGGTCAACGTGTGGACTAATAGTAGTAGATGTAGAAAGTATCGGTCTAATTGTTTTGAACGTGATGCCTATATGTATGATCATTGCCATAGATAATGTCATGACTTTGCGCGGTTCTGTCAATTGCTCGACAGTAATTCGTTCACCCACCGTCTACTTGCTTTCATGAGAGAAGCCACTAGTGAACACTACGGCCCCCGGGTCTATTCCCAAGTATCATCTCAGCTTTTACTTATACTTTTCTTTGTTTACTTTTTGCTTTCAGTTCTCACTTTGCTAACAATCTATAAGGGATTGACAACCCCTTCATAGCGTTGGGTGCAAGCTTTATGTATTTGTGCAGGTACTTGTGACTTGACGCGATCCTCCTACTGGATTGATACCTTGGTTCTCAAACTGAGGGAAATACTTACCGCCGCTGTGCTACATCACCCTTTCCTCTTAAAGGGAACACCAACGCAAGGCTCCAAGGCCGCGGGGGAATCCTTTGCATATTTGCCAGGGAAATCCCTATAGGCGTAGCCAGTAGCAGTATTCCTCCTCTGTATGCGACAGCAGGCTGTCCTCCGAGTGCTCCTTCCTTCTTGATCTTGTTCGTCTTCATCTTTTCTTGGCGGAGTAACTCTTGAACATGATGGAGTTCTTGGTGAAGCATCACTGACCGCTTGATCAGGTTATGAGCTAGGCTGTCGGTAGAGAGGCTGAAGTAGGTCTGAATCATGAGTGGCGTCCCTTCCTCCGGGGAAGGGTTTAGCGTCCCACTTCCGTCAGTCTCGTCCTTAAAAAAAGGCAGGTGGCGGATAGCCGGCTCATTGGCCATCTCTGTAAGGAAGTCGCGGAGGTGAACGAGCGCTTCTCGTGCTGTCGTCTCAACTGCCAATTCCAGAGTCTCCATCTGTGGCCCTTCAAAGAACCAACTAGTTGGAGAGTCATTTTCCTTCACAATCACGTCCACGTGATATTCTTTTCTGCTGGCATTGACCCAGTTCTCATCGTAGAGGTAAACGGGCGTCTGGCGTACTTGACACTTCTCCAAGTTGTCCCCATAAGTAGGGGAAGCCAATTTCCAGGAGTGTCTCACGTACGACGGCCATCTACAAGGTTTTAGGAGAGGGGTCATAAAGTTGTGAATGGTATAGAAAGGTAGTAAGGGTGTATAAAACCCCAGCGTAAGGACTGAGTGTGCTATTCGTCCCGGCTCACGTCCATGCTACCTAAGGCTTCCTACAGTTAATCTGGCTCTTATACCAGCTCTATGGGGACCCCGACTTACGACTCGAGATCACCGAATGAACATGTATAGTGATCCTAGAGATCAATGCTCAATGAACACACACATACTAAATAACAAGAGTCTTACATCCATGAATAACGTCTGATACAGATAATGACCATTATGGTCAAGTCTCACATAGATAGGGCCATGAAGGCCATTCACACCAACACAACTAATAGCGGAAATCTTGGTAGTAAACATGAACTCGTGCCATCAGCCTTAACCAACACGCATTCTGACTGGGAAGCATCCTAGTTCGCGTGTCTGACTCCGGCGATGAATTCTTCTCCATATTCCGGTTCCTCCATGTCTGGTCAATAAATTAATGAGTGGGAAGCCAATAAGTACTTCAAATGTACTTGCAAACAGCCCATGATACGGATTATGTACTTGAGTGCAATATGAAGTATAATGCAGCCTTTGCGGAAAGCATATTTTTACTAATGGATAAACATGGTCAAGTGATGGTCATGCATCACCAGGTAGATGGTAATCATAAGAACAGGTTACAGATACCAACATATCTGTGAGGGCTGAACACCTCACGTTCACTCTCTATGCCAAGTCACCGGACTTGACATTATCATTCTTTCTCAACCACACACACACACACTCACTTGGTTTATGCGGAAATGACTAGACATAGTTTAAGCAGCACCACCCAACTATCCTTGACCATGGACACGACTATTGGAATAGTTTTACGCTCTACACAGGTTGCGCGATGTACCCACGAGATCCGGGAAACTTTCGTGTCATCCACGACTCACGGTATATAACATACTGGAGGTAAGTACCCGAACAATGCCTTTCCCTTGGCGACACTAGACAAAGAGTCCACTCAATTGGTACCCAGCCCACATGATGTACATCTTATGAGCAACAACTCTAGACCGTATCATCCATGCGGGGAACAACGGTGTGCGCGGAACCTGTAAAAACAGCATAGTCGCCCTTCCTGGAACGACCCCGTCCCGAGAGTGACCATATCACTCCCGTCACTAGTAATGCGGGCTCTTTGCTAACACTAACCGAAGTAATCAACAAAGCCCCGTCCCATAAAAGGGTATCGTGGTCGCACATGTAAGGTTTGGATGGTCAGTAAATCTTAAATCTAATCCCATTTCCGAAACCACTCACACCAAACCTTTCTTGGTACACCACTTCTTTCTCAAGTGGTCATCCATCTCAACACCATCACCCTCGGGCATTAGTGGCACCCAACAGGGTTTTTAGAAAAATATTTGTATTCACCTCTGTGTTACCATCATCATGCTTATGCTCATCCTATGCGTAGCACTACTATCTACTTGTCAACTTTCCATCAGCGTGACCGTCAAAGATGGTAAGGTCATGCTCAAATGCAAGTGATCCAGAGGAGCCATCGGTAACACCATACCGAGGGTTTACCTATTAATCATGATCATATGTATCGGAGTAAAGTAATCAACATGGCATGCATAAAATATTTTCTCCGACATGGTCAAAAGGTTGCTTGCCTTGATCAGCTAGGTATCTAGGGTCTTCGTTGTCTTCGGGTCCAAGTCCTTCGTCAAACGCACGATCTATCGTCATAATAGCAATAATAATAATAAGGACCACAACCAAAAACAGAGTACAAACTCACATCAAAAATGTTACCCTATTCTGTAAAATCCAATTATTATTTATCAAAATATTTGTTTCTGGTTTTGTGAAAAAGTATTTTTGAAATCTTTTTAACAGAAGTTAAAAATACTTAAACTAGATTTTAAAATAAACCTGTGCATAAAAATTTTCATAAAAAATCCACAAGCAGTACTATTAAATACTACATAATTTTACAAGAATTGTGGTGGGAAAATATTTAAGTTTGCATAAGGAATCAATCATGTGGATTTATTTTTGAAACACAGAAAATAAAATAAGTGAAAAGGAACCAGCTCACTGGCCTAGCTCAGCCAGCAGTTGGGCCGGCAAGCTGGCCAACCGGCCAACCACCCATCGAGCTAGCCCAGGCGCGCGTGCCGTCAGGTTGAAACCTGTCATGTGGGCCCATGCGGAGAACGACAGAGAGGAGAAAGAGGGGGAGAGAGAAGCCGTGGACAGGTGGGGCCCTCCTATCGGGGTCGTCTCCTACCTCCAGACAAATAGGAGGGACAGCTCACCGGTGGCAGCCCCGGGGTTCTCGAGGCGAGGCGAGCATGGGAATGGGCTTGTGGCACTTTCGCCTACCACACGGGGGTCGAGGGGATGACACAGGTGGCCTGTGTCGCCCGTGACGATGAAGCCGCGGCGGAGACCTTTTGAAAAGGTGTTGGGAACGGTGCTCTGAGTGGGGAGAAGGACGGGGGAGTGGTGGAGAAGGTTCGGGAGGTCCTTGCGGTCATAGGAGGAGTGAAAGGAGTGTTGGAGCGTTCTTGTAGCCCGAGATCAACGGAGCCCCGACGCGGCGGCGCCTTGGTCGATCTAGAGGACCGGGGCTCTTTTAGCTCAAGGGGGTGCTCGGGGTGGTCGATTGGGGAGGAGAGGGAGGTTCTGGAGTTGCGGGGGAGAGCGGGGGAGCTTTTAAATAAGCGAGCGACGAGTCACCGAACGGTGGTGTGCCGGTGGTTTTGCTGCGGCGACAGGAGAGGAGAGAGGGCTCGGGAGTGAACCCGTGGTATTGCGGACACGGTTTTTGGACCGCGCAACATATTCAGGAGGAGCGGGGGCTATCTCTTGGCACATCGAGGTGGCGGGGTTCTTCTGGCCGCTCCGGTCGCGTGCGGGCATGCGTCCCCATGCGCAGAGGAGAGGGAAAGAAGAGGGGCCTGGCGCTGCCCTGGCCTCGGTCATCCGTGTAGTCAAAGAGGGACAACGGGAAGAGGCATGAACTAGCCGACGCATGCCCCCTTGGCTCGGGTGCACCCTGTAGCGCGTCCAGAGCGCAGCTTTGGCATGCCACGGCATGCTGGCATGCTCTGGCGCATCTTGGCCGTGCGTGGGGTGTCTGGGAGAGGAGTTAGATGCTCCTTGGATACTAGGGGCCGAGAGGAATCAAGCTGGCTAAGGGGGGAGAGGTAAAATGATGTTGTCAGTCTTGTTTCAGGAGCTAAAATGGGGATTTTGGCTCCCTCTCATTGAACCAGTGTCGGGCCTTTCGTCTGCAGTTGAGGAGCGGCACATGCAGTATGTGCCATGAGTTTGGAGTGAAGGGAGTAAGTGTGGAGGGTGCTAGATGCTGATTTTCAAAACTGGCACAAGGTGTTTGATGCATGTTTGGGGAAGTTAACCTCCTCCAAATGCATTGAGAGTTAACACGATTTGGTTTTGGATGTAATTAGGAGGCTCTACCAAATTTGAGCTCCATTGGACAAGTTTGACAATGTAAACTTGAAAATACCCACAAATGGGCAGATCTGCCATCCTGTGAGAAGATGTGAGCAAATCAATTCCCACAAATCCAAATCTTGTCATGATCTCCTTATTTTGGGTACTGAGCATTCCTCGAAAGTTTGAAACCAAGTGGACAAACTTGGCAATGTAGAGTTGCTCCAACTTGGTTGTGGACACAAAGGGTTTCTTGAATTATTTTGTGAATCAAATCACCTTTTATGGAGGTGAAACTTGGCATGATCACCAAATATAGCATGTGGGACATGCTAGCATTTTTCTCGGAATTTATTCTGAACATTTCCTTTGGAAATATTTCAAAAGGTCAAAACAGACAGAATTGGTTTTCAAAGGTTTTCTCTAATATTTTGAACAGCGCTAGGGGTTGAAACTCTTATGTATGAAAAATATATGTCTTGTGAATATTCCCAATTTTTCTCAAATTTTTTGAAGGTGGAAAAATAATTTTTCATCCAGAAATATCATTTCTGGCCTTAGAAAAGGACATATAAATAAAATAGAAAAATGACATTAAAAATAATTATTTTATGCTTTTGAAGAGTTATATTAATATTAAAATCAGATTACAATCTTTGGGTGAAGGCACTCCATTAAATTCAGGGACTTGTAGTGTAATCCCCAAAGCAAGGTTTTGGGTTACGGAAATAATTAAAAATAATTTTTATGGAAATAATATTTCATAAAAATTGTTCTTAGAGCTCTATTCACAAGCACACATACAAACAATAACAATCAAGGCACTCATGGCATTTACTTAAAAAGTTTTAATTTATACCAAATTTTGAAAGAAAGAGAGGAGAGATAAAGTGATGTGAAAACAAGGTGTGAGAGACCTATCCCCCTTACAAGAATCTCGTGCCCGAGATTCCTAAGCTAGGTGCTAAAAAGGTACAAAAACTTGGATCTAAGATAGTCTTCACGCTCCCATGATGCTTCTACCTTGGTGTGGTTGCTCCACTGGACCTTGAAGTATTTGATGGTACGGCTTCGGGTACAACGCTCGGCTTCGTCCAGAATGTGGATCGGTCTCTCGCGATAAGTGAGGTCTGGCTGAAGGTCAATAGCTTGATGGTCGATGTCCTTATAAATATTTGGATGGCTTGGTGCTTGAAGGCACTTCCAGAGTTGTGACACGTGCAAGACGTTGTGCATGCCCGAAAGTTCTGGATGTAGCTCCAACTCGTAAGCAACTTCTCCACCCCTTGCGGTGATCTTAAAATGCCCAATGTACCTTGGAGCAAGCTTTCCCTTGACGTGGAAACGCTTGGTTCCCTTGAGAGGCGTGATATGTAGGTACACGTGCTCTCTAGGGTTGAGTTCCGCTTCTATGCGGTGTGAATCCGCGTAGGTATTTTGTCGCGAGTTGGCAACCTTTAGGTGCTCCTTGACGAGTTGCACCTTCTCCTTAGATTCACGGAGAATGTTTGGCCTGAAAATCAATCCTTCACAAGTCTCAGACCAGTTGAGGGGAGTGCGGCACTTACGTCCATACAGCACCTCAAATGGGGCCATCTGGAGACTGGACTGATAGTTGTTGTTGTAAGAGAACTCAGCAAAAGGCAGATAGTCTTCCCATTTGGTTCCGTGTGCCAAGACACAAGCGTGGAGCATATCCTCAAGTATGTGATCTCCTCGCACTGTCTGCCCACCGGTCTACGGGTGGAAGGCGGTGCTGAAGGAGAGTTTGGTTCCTAGAGCTTCTTGGAACTTCTTCCAAAATCTTGAGGTGAATTGTGTGCCTTGGTGGGACACAATCTCTTTGGTAACCCCATGAAGACTCACGACATGATGGATATACAGATTGGCCAGCTGGCTACCGTCGTACGTGGTGCTCACAGGAATGAAGTGGGCCACCTTGGTCAGATGGTCTAAATGACCCATATGGAGTCGTGTCCCTTGCCTGACTTAGGCAGGCCGGTGATGAAGTCCATACCGACTTTATCCCACTTCCATTCAGGCACCTGGAGTGGTTGTAGCAGCCCAGCAGGTCGCTGGTGCTCAGCTTTGACTCGTTGGCATACATCGCATTTGGCGACATATGAAGCTATTTCCCTCTTCATTCCATGCAACCAGAATCTTTCTCTAAGGTCTTGATACATCTTGGTCGCACCAGGGTGAATTGAGTATGGAGTGTCGTGGGCTTCTTGCAAGATTAGGTTCTTGAGTTCAGCCTTGTTGGGTACGCATATGTGATAGCCCGAGAGTGACGCTCGAGAAGATTTCCCTTTTACTCAGTGGTTGTCGTGGTTATTAGTTGTTCGTTGCATGCATTATCGCATCATCCGCATCATCTGCAATGCATCACCACTCCGTTGTCGTCTGTTTTCAAAACCGGCATCCTTTGTTAGTTGTCGATTTTCTCCATGTTCGTCGTTGTCCGTTTTGAGCCCAACCACACGCGCGCGCCCGCGACATCTTTAGAAATATTGTTTTTAAAAGTGTGTATAAGACATTCCCAACTTGGGTTGAAACTTGGCGTGCGGACTTATTTTCATGTAGTTAGGCCGCCTGTCAGTTTTCGTCGCAATGGGAATCCGTTTGATACTCGAACGGTCGACCGTAGCGGCACTGTCTTCATTTATCGTCGGACGTTTTCGGTGTTTTAAATCTCTGTCGTCGGGCCGCACCAATTTCCCTCTCATCTTAGCCACCACCCCCTCTACACGACCCATCTAGCCAAACCTAACCCTGGAACATTTCCAGAACCGACCGATCGAGATTGGAGGGTACAAAAACGCCCAAAACCCTAACCCTAGCCCTATATCTATAAATAGAGAGCCATGCCTACCTAAATTCGGACTAAACCCTAGCTGCCTTGTTTCCCCTGCCACCCCAACCAGCCGCCACCACCTTGTCGTGCTTATCTCCCACCTCCCGCAGCAGCCCAGATCGGGGCCCGCCTAACCCATCCAGGCCCGGGTAGCCCGAACCGCCGCCCCTGCGCCTGAGCACTCCAGATTGGGAGAAGAGCTCCCGCTCCAGAGCGGCGGCGCCCCGCTGCCCCAGCCGGTGAGTCGCCGCCGGCAACAGTCGATCCAGGCCAGCACCGCCGGCCCTCCTTTTCTCTTCTTCCTTCTCCTCCTCAACTTTTCCCTCTCTCATCTGTGTGCCTTCTTCTCTAGGACTCGCAACCAAGGTTGTCGTTGTTGCCTCCAACCCCGTGTCCAAGGGACCACGAACCAGCATCCCCATGCCATGGCAGCCAATCTCGTGGCTATAGGAGCTTTGTTGGACACCCCCAGCCCCGGGAACGGGACCCCCTCGACCGGGTCTATCCGGCCCGCCGACGAAGAGCTCCGTCGGAGCCCCCTCCTCATCGCCCGTGCCGCCAGTCATTCGTCCCTGGCGAACTGAACCCCTGCATCCCCGACCTGGCAACACAGATATCTTTGTTTCGTGATTCAGTTTCGTCACATTCGTCACATGGTATGGTTCATTTCAGTCAAAATCCAGTTTATACCACAATTCGTTCGTAGCCCAACTGGTCAGCCGTGCTAGCACACACAAAGAGGTCTGGTGTTCGAATCCCACTCACCCTGATTTTTCCTTTTGATATATTGATGATTTAGGTTCGCCCACGGTTCAGTTTTATGTAGCCCACTGCTCTTATGTTGGAGACAATCACAGCACTAGCACACTGGCATGTGCCTTGTAGTGAGACCCACGGGTCGTGGGTTCAAATCCCAGCTGCCCCGTGTTATTTTTTTCCTGTGTTTTTAATCGTTGTCATATGCTTCGGCCTGATCTGGCGCTCGGTTGCGTTGTGTCTTCAGATTCGGCCCAATTCTTTTTTTAATCTATGTTAGGAATTTTGCTAATTTTCACAAAAACAAACATATTTTCAAATGTGCGTAGTTTCTAATCTGTGCATCGGATTGCGATGAGTTATATATGTAACTTGGCTAGAATTTTGCGTAGATTAATGTTTTCCAAATCTCATGCATAATTAGAACTATTTAGTGTGCTATTTGCATCGATTTGCGTGTCGACATGTTGAAAACAGTTTAGGTCAAAACTATTTGTCTGTAGCTCCGTTGGACATGTGCCATATATGTAAATAGACTTGAACGACAAGTAGAATCACTAGAACCACTTTGTTTTGCTGTTTAACAAACATTAAGCTTCATGAGGACAAATCAAGGTAGAATTAGAATTTAACACATGGGGTCATTTCGGAGATGCTATAAGTTGTTTCTGGCCTCATTTAAAATGCCTAGATAGGTAGATTAATTTGTGCTTCACCCCTTGCCATGTTAACAACATTTTAATATTCCGGTTTTCCTAAACGGGAGTGAACCAAACAATTAAACATGGAGTTTCGTAGATATGCAACTCGTTGCATATCGAGCTTCACTTAATGTGTAGTGTTTGCGTCAGGTGAATTGCCATGCCTTGCATTATTGAACTGGTCATGCATCATATTAGGTTGTGCATCATGTCGTGCATTTGCCGTGGTGAATATCTGTGTTGATGCTTGTTTCTGGTTTGCTCCGTCTCGATAGAGTTCCGCAAGCGTGTCGGAATGTGAGGACCCGTTCGATTATGTCGGTTCGTCGGCTTCACGGAGTTGTTCTTCTTCCAAGCGAGATCTCGGGCAAGATGACCATTTCCCCAGATATCATTACTATCAATGCCATGCTAGTTGTATCGTTTCTATCACTATGTCTCGTTGCTTACCACCTGTTAAATGTCAGCCTCTCAACATTGACATGAACCCTTCCACCTGTTTACAACCTAGCAAACCACTGATTGGCTATGTTACCGCTTGCTTAACCATGTGTTAGCGTTGCTAGTTGCAGGTGCAGTTGCTTCCATGTGATAACATGTGTTCCTTGTTATATCACCCTATTAATAGCTAATTAATTTAATGCACCTATATACTTGGTAAAAGGTGGAAGGCTCGGCCTTTCTAGTCTAGTGTTTTGTTCCACCTTTGTCGCCATAGTTTCGGCTACCGGTGTTATATTCCATAATTGAGCACCCCTAACACGACCGGGGTTGTTATGGGGACCCCCTTGATAATTCTTCTTAGATTAAAACTGGTCTGGCAAGGCCCAACTTTGGTACTACATTTGCCTAATAACTAATGAACCACATAGGGAGTAATTAACCCAAGGAAATTTAATCAACCCCCGGGCCATTGCTCCGCATGAGTGTTGGACCAACCTATCAACCGCTGGTGGCTACCAGGGGCAACTCTGTGATTGGCCTACCGGAAGTTTGGACAATCCGTCGTGTCCTGAGAACGAGATACACGGCTCCTATCGGGATCGTCGACATGTCGCGCGGCCTTGCTGGATTAGTTTTACCTTTCACGAATGTCTTGTGCATCGGGATTCCGGTGATGCTTTGGGTAATCTCATAGTTGAGGTTTTTCCACTAAGGAATCCGACGAAGTCACGAGTTTCGTGACCGAGGCTTTCTGTGCGGCTTGTGGTAATTTATGATGGACTAGTTGGAGCACCCGTGCAGGGTTAAATCTTTCAGAAAGTCGTGCCCGCGGTTATGTGGCAACATGGAAACTTTGTTTAACATCCTATTCTAGATAACCTGAAGTAAGCTTAATTAAAATATGCCAACTAAGTGTGTAACCATGATTGTCTATTTCATGAGCTCCTTCTCCGATCGAGGACACGGTGGGGTTATGTCTGACGAAAGTAGGTGTTCAGGATCATTCATTTGATCGTTACTAGTTCACGTCCGTTATGCGTAGATCATCCCCCTCTTTTATTCTTCTACTCATAAGTTAGCCACCTCATATAAATGCTTAGTCGCTTGCTGCAGCCTCACCACTTAACCATACCTCACCCATTAAGCTTTGCTAGTCGTGATACCTTTGGATATGAGATTGTTGAGTCCCCTGTGGCTCAAAGATACTACAACACCAGTTGTAGGTACAGGTAAAGGGTTATTTGACGTGAGTGTGTTAATTGTTCATTTGGAGTTTCTTCTTCTTCTTCATCGATCTAGGATGGGTTACAGGTCGGCAGCCTGGGATAGCAAGGATGGACGTCGCTCTTTTATCGTTTGTTTTCGTCCGTAGTCGGACCTTGTTCTTCTTCATGATGAATTATATGTATTGTACTGATGTGACTCTGATGTAGCTTGAGGCGAGTGTAAGCCAATTCCATATACTCATCTTTTCAGTACATGTACTTGTAACGATATCCATTCTTGCGAAACGACGAGATGCGTTTCTATCCCTGTCGAGGCCCTCGTGCCAAAATAGGGATAGGACCACATTTTGGGTGTTACAAGTTGGTATCAGAGCAGTACCGACCTAGGAGCCCCCTTGATTGATCAAACTTGGCCGAGTCGAGTCTAGTGAAAAACAACTTTGAGTCCAGTTATATATCGGAGGGTAGGCTTCTTTGTTCTCCTCTTCTATGCTCTGGTGAGGAATCTTGACATAATAATTTAATTCTACTCCTCTTCTCAGTCAAATTTTTTAAGGATCACGCGGATATTTTTGGAATCTATATGATGTCGATGTGATGGAGTTCTGTCTTGGTGCCTCCTATCTAACTTGATTTCTTCCAAGGAGTTGAGCTCCAATGGAATCTTGAGCACATCGTTATCATTTAAATTTCTTCGTATCTTAGCATGGAGGATGTTCGAAATTGCTTCAATACTAGTAGTGGTGAGAGGAGTCCGGCTTCCCCAGTATTGGTGCACATAGATCCGGATGTATCGCCACACTTCGTATCGTTGTGATTACGAGGAACTGAGATAGATGAGTTTCCGAGATCTCTGGTTATCTGTTGACGGATGTGCTACACTGGACGGGTTAGTATAGAAGTTGAGTGGTATATTAGTCCTTGTATCCGTGGACCAGATTGCATGACCAGAAATTTCGGAAGTTCTTAGGTGGGAATTTAAGTAGTTACTTATAGGACAATCTTCCAACAAATGCATGATTTTAGGTTGGGGTTCGACATCTAGTGGATTCGTTTGTTCACGGTCGTTTTACAGTGGTTCTCGTTGTGTCTTAAAGAGTACTTGTAGCTTGCTACGACTCGGGGACGCTTCGTATGTCGTGTGCACTGCCTTGTACATGATGGCTACTGTAGGATAGAGCTCGTGCGAGCCTCATCCACGAAAATAACGGACGGAATATCTCTCATGAATTTGTCCTGGCTTGTTTCGTAAGCCTCATCCTTTGTTTTGTTGGAGTATGGTAACTCAAATTGCTTCTATGTCAAGTGGTGACTTCAGATCTTTCCTAAGCAGATTTCTCATATTCATATGAGAGTGCTAATTCTTTTGCTTAATCAAATTGTCTTATCAATTCTTGTCAACCGGAGTCGTCATGTCTATTCTTTTCCACCCGGTGTGCTTCTCTTAAAGTCAATTCAATCCTCTCCAATTTTGCAAGATCAATCTCTCATTTCTTACGGAGTTTGTCTCATCTATTCCAAGTTGTGTTTGTTTTCCCCACCGTCCCGCCCTTTTTCTTCAGTGATTCATTATCATCCAAGTGTATTCCATTTCATTATAGATTCCTCTATCTTTTTCTTTTCTCTTTATCCGTGATTCATTGTCAAGATTCTTAGGAGTTCTAAGTTCATCATTTTTCATTCTTGTTCTCTTTTCTGGTGAATTCAATTCAATCTTTCGGTGTTATCATATCCTTTTTCATCCTTTCATGATTCATGTGTTGGAATTCTTATCAAGTCTTTCTTGTTTTTCATCTCTCCTTATCTTATCTGGTGTGTTGAAGATATCTCAGAAGTTTCTTGTTTTCAATCCTTTTAATTATTTTGAGGTTCCCACCTCATCTAGTTTTCATCTGTACCGGTGCAATATCTCTCTTTCTTAGCAATCCATTCATCCAGTGTTTTCTTTCAGAGGGCCCACAAGTTCTTCCCCAGGATCTTATCTCGCTCTTCTAATCTTTTCCGGAGATCTCCAATTATTTTCAATTATGATGTAAGAATGATTTCCATCAGTCATATTCCTTCTCCAAGATCTATTCGAATTTATTTTCATCATTGGCTCAATCCTTGCATTCTTCATTATTCCGGAGTGTCTGAGTTATTCTTGGTGGTATTCTCCTCATCATTTTTTTCAGCTTGGAAGATCGAAGGAGTGTTTGTCTCTAATCTTGGTCCATTCTCTTGAAGATTCATCATTTCAGCTGTGTGGCATCATCTTGAATTGTCCCAATCATGAGAATACCTCTCTTGCTATCCGATGCTTTTCTGAGTTGTTTTCATTCTTGATCCTCCGAAGACCATCGTTTCACAAGATTTCGTCGTTCTCAGTTTCAGCTTTCGTCCTCAAATTCTTCTCAGTTGTTGTCTCTTCATTCGTCTCTCAATTACTCCGGTGCCTTGTTCAAGTTTTTCTCTCATGTGGCTCATGATCTCTTCATTCTCATTTGTCTCCATTCATTCTCATGTACCCCCATTCATTCCAATTCTTACCGGTCTCTCCGTCAAGACTTGTTCAAGTTTCTGCTCATATCTCTCCTCGGTCTTTTCAAGAAGAATAAGTCCTTTGCTAAATTCGTTGCATGTCATCAATTTAACTTGATGAAGGATAAGCATAACATAATTCCTATTCTTGTTTCATAGTGATTTCAATTCTTCTTCTCGAGTGGCTCATGATATCAATTCTTTTCCCATCTGCTCAATCCTTTATTTTCCTTTATCCTTGAGGTGGTATTATAGCGTTCTTGTTAGTGGAGGAGTCCCGAAGAGAAGTTGTTTCAAGAATTAAATATGTAAACCCACCGATTCTTTGATCATGGGATAGTTTCAAACTCATGGTTTCTTCATTGAGTTATCTTGGATTAAACTTCAACTAACGCATCTCCTAAGGGTTGTTGCTATTATGGTGATTATTATTGATCCCAGTTCTCAGTGCATCCTCTTGGTGAAAGAAGTTCTGCTTATCTTGTTTCTCCTAATGAATCAATTGTTTCCCAATTGTGGATGGTTGTCACCTCATTGTCGAAATGGGTTTCATAAGTCCACTACAAGCTTGTTCTTTCCGTTGTTAGTTGCCAACAACTCCGTTCAATTCTTTTTGCAAGGATGCTTCTCAAATTCAATTGTGATAGTAGTTGTCATTTTCTTCTTCATTCTATTTTTCTCAAAGATCTAGTTTCTATTCTCTTGTTCCGGAGTTGTGGTGATGTTTCTCTCTTCAACCTATCATCTTGTTCTATCAAGATCATGTTCTTTCCTTGTTCTTAAATTTGGTTAGATTGTTGTGTATATTCTCAAGATCTTTCCATCTTATTGAATTTTCTCCCCTTTTTCCTACCGAAGTGTTGCCAAAATTTTGTGTGAATTATTGCTTGTTTCTGATTTCAATCTTCATCTCTTTGCAACCTCCAAGATTCATTGTTTTCACTCGTTTGTCAAAGAAGCAACTAAATTTTACCTCTTGCTCTTTATCTTCCCCTTCCCCTTTCATTCTTGGATCTCGGGTCGAGATCCTCTTGTAGTGTAGGAGAGTTGTGACAGCCCGAGACTGGCGCTCGAGAAGATTACCCTTTTATTCAGTGGTTGTCGTGGTTATTAGTTGTTCGTTGCATGCATTATCGCATCATCTGCATTGCATCGCCACTCCGTTGACGTCTGTTTTCAAAACCTGCATCCGTTGTTAGTTATCGGTTCTCTCCGTGTTCGTCGTTGTCCGTTTTGAGCCCAACCACACGCGCGCGCCAGCGACATCGTTAGAAATATTGTTTTTAAAAGTGTGTGTAAGACTTTCCCGGCTTGGGTTAAAACTTGGCGTGCGGACTTATTTTTATGTAGTTAGGCCGCCTGTCAGTTTTCGTCGCAATCGGAGTCCGTTTGATACCCGAACGGTCGACCGTAGCGGCACCGTCTTCGTTTATCGTCCGATGTTTTCGGTGTTTTAAATCTCGGTTGCCGGGCCGCACCAATTTCCCTCTCATCTTAGCCACCACCCCCTCTACACGACCCATGTGGCCAAACCTAACCCTAGAATGTTTCCAGAACCGTCTGATCAAGATTGGAGGGTCCAAAAACGCCCAAAAACCTAACCCTAGTCCTCTGTATATAAATAGATAGTCATCCCTACCTAAATTTGGACCAAACCCTAGCTGCCTTGTTTCCCATGCCACCCCAACCAGCCGCCGCCACCTTGTCGTGCCTGTCTCCCACCTCCCGCAGCAGCCCAGATCGGGGCCCGCCTAAGCCCATCCATGTCCAGGTAGCCCAAACCGCCGCCCGTGCGCTTGAGCGCTCTAGATCGAGAGAGGAGCTCTTGATCCAGAGCGGCGCCACCCTGCTACCCCGGCCGGCGAGTCAGCGCCGGCAACAGTTGATCCAGTCCAGCACCGCCGGTCCTCCTTTTCCCTTCTTCCTTCTCCTCCTCAAATTTTCCCTCTCTCATCTCTGTGCCTTCTTCTCCAGGACTCGCGGCCAAGGCCGTCGTTGTTGTCTCCAGCCCCGTGTCCAAGGGAACATGAACCAGCATCCCCACGCCATGGAGGCCAAGCTCGTGGTTGCAGGAGCTTCGTCAAACGCCCCCAGCCCCGGGAACGGGACCCCTCGACCGGGTCTATCCCCCCCCCCCGACGAAGAGCCCCGTCGGAACCCCCTCCTCATCGCCCGTGCCCCTAGTCGTTCATCCCTGATAAACTACACCCCTGCATCCCCAACATGGCAACACAGATATCTCTGTTTCGTGATTCAGTTTTGTCAGATTCGTCACACGGTATGGTTCATTTCAGTCAAAATCCAGTTTATACCACAATTCGTTCGTAGCCCAACTGGTCAGCCGTGCTAGCACACACAAAGAGGTGTTGTGATCGAATCCCACTCACCCAAATTTTTCCTTTTGATATATTGATGATTTAGGTTCGCCCACGGTTCAGTTTTATCTAGCCCAGTGCTCATATGTTGGACACAATCACAGCGCTAGCACACTGGCATGTGCCTTGTAGTGAGACCCAGGGGTCCTGGTTCAAATCCAAGTTTCCCCGTGTTATTTTTTCCCTGTGTTTTCTAATCGCTGTCATATGCTTGGTCCTGATATGGTGCTCGGTTGCGCTGTGTCTTCAGATTCGGCCCAGTTCTTTTTTTTAATCTATGCTAGGAATTTTGCTAATTTTCAGAAAAATCAACATATTTTCAAATGCCCGTAGTTTCTAATCCATGCATCGGATTGCGATGAGTTATATATGTAACTTGGGTAGAATTTCGCGTAGATTAATATTTTCCAACGCTCATGCATAATTAGAACTGTTCAATGTGTTGTTTCATCGGTTTGCGCGTCGACGTGTTGAAAACAGTTTAGGTCATAACTATTTGTCTGTACCTCCGTTGGAGATGTCCCATATATGTAAATGGACTTGAACGACGAGTAGAATCACGAGAACCACTTTGTTTTGTTGTTTAACAAACATAAAATGTAATGAGGACAAATCTGGGTAGAATTAGAATTTAACGCGTGGGGTCATTTCGGAGATGCTATAAGTTGTTTCCGACCTCATTTAACATGCCTAGATTGGTAGATTAATTTGTGCTTCACCCCTTGCCATGTTAACAACATTTTAACATTGTCGTGTTCCTAAACGGGGGTGAACTAAACAGTTAAACATGGAGTTTTGTCGATATGCAACTCATTACATATCGAGCTTCACTTAATGTGTTGTTTTTGCGTGAGGTGAATTGCTATGCCATGCCTTGCATTATTGAACTGATCATGCATCATACTAGGTTATGCATCTTGTCGTGCATTTGCCGTGGTGAATGTCGGTGTTGATGCTTGTTTCCGATTTGCTCCGTCTCGATAGAGTTCCGCAAGCGTGTCGGAATGTGAGGACCCATTAGACTACGTCGGTTCGTCGGCTTCACGGAGTTGTTCTTCTTCCTAGCGGGATCTGAGGCAAGATGACCATTTCCCCAGATATCATCACTATCAATGCCATGCTAGTTGTACCGTTTCTATCGCTATGTCTCGTTGGCTACCACATGTTAAATGTCAGCCTCTCAACATTGCCATGAACCCTTCCACCTGTTCACAACCTAGCAAACCACTAATTGGATATGTTACCGCTTGCTTAAGCATATGTTAGCATTGCTAGTTGCAGGTGTGGTTGCTTCCATGTGATAACATGGGTTCCTTGTTATACCACCCTATTAATTGCTAATTAATTTAATGCACCTATATACTTGGTAAAAGGTGGAACGCTCGGCCTTTCTAGCCTGGTGTTTTGTTCCACCTTTGCCGCCTTCGTTTCGGCTACCGGTGTTATATTAGATAATTGAGCGCTCCTAACACGATCGGGGTTGTTATGGGGACCCCCTTGATAATTCGTCTTAGATTAAAACTGGTCTGGCAAGGCCCAACTTTGGTACTACATTTGCCTAATAACTAATGAACCACATAGGGGGTAATTAACCCAAGGAAATTTAATCAACCCCCGGGCGAGTGCTGCGCATGAGTGTTGGTCCAACCTGTCAACCGCCGGTGGCTACCAGGGGCAACTCTGTGATTGGCATACCGGAAGTTTGGAAAATCCGTCGTGTCGTGAGAACGAGATATGCGGCTCCTATCGGGATCGTCGTACCGTCGGGCGGCCTTGCTGGATTAGTTTTACCTTTGACGAATGTCTTGTGCATCGTGATTCCGGTGATGCTTTGGGTAATCTCAGAGTTGAGGTTTTTCCACTAAGGAATCCGATGAGGTCACGAGTTTTGTGACTGAGGCTTTCTATGCGGCTTGTGGTTATTTATGATGGACTAGTTGGAGCACCCCTGCAGGGTTAAATATTTTGAAAAGTCGTGCCCGCAGTTATGTGGCAACATGGAAACTTTGTTTAACATCCGGTTCTAGATAACTTGAAGTAAGCTTAATTAAAATATGCCAACTGAGTGTGTAACCCTGACGGTCTCTTTTCTGAGCTCCTTCTCCGATCGAGGACACGATGGGGTTATGTATGACGTAAGTAGGTGTTGAGGATCATTCATTTGATTGTTACTAGTTCACGGACGCTATGCGTAGATCATCCCCCTCTTTTATTCTTGTACTCGTAAGTTAGCCACCTCATATAAATGCTTAGTCGCTTGCTGTAGCCTCACCACTTAACCATACCTCACCCATTAAGCTTTGATAGTCTTGATACCTTTGGAAATGAGATTGTTGAGTCCCCTGTGGCTCAACGATACTACAACACCAGTTGCAGGTACAGGTAAAGCGTTATTTGACGTGAGCACGTTGATTGTTCATTTGGAGTTTCTTCTTCTTCATCATCGATCTAGGATGGGTTGCAGGCCGGCAGCCTAGGATAGCAAGGATGGACGTCATTCTTTTATCGTTTGTTTTCGTCCGTATTCGGACCATGTTCTTCTTCATGATGAATTATATGTATTGTAGTGATGTGACTCTGATGTAGCTTGAGGCGAGTGTAAGCCAATTCCATATACTCATCTTTTCAGTGCATGTACTTGTAACGATATCCATTCTTGCGAAACGAGGAGATGCATTTCTATCCCTGTCGAGGCCCTCACGCCAAAATAAGGATAGGACCGCATTTTGGGCGTTACAGCATATGCGATTCCCAAACCACACTACTCTTTGGTCATTCACTAAGAATCCTAGGGCCTTGCCTTCCTTGATCTTCCTCTTAATGTCTTCGATGCTCTCTTGTCCCTTCTGGGCCTCTTTAATGTCGTCCATCAGCACGGGTTTTGGTTCAAGGTTTGCCAGGAATCCTTGTTCAACTAGCTCCAACCCGAAGCTTTCCAACTCCTCATATAGGACGGGTAGCCTTTCCTTGATCATAGCATTCAAGGTGCAAGTCGTTCGGCTCAAGGCATCTGCTACCTTGTTGGCCTTACCGGGATGGTATTGAATACTGAGGTTGTAGTCTTTAATCAACTCTAACCATCTTCGCTGCCTCATATTCAATTCCTTCTGGGTAAAAATATACTTCAGACTCTTGTGGTCGGTGTATATTTCACACCGCTTCCCCAAAAGGAAATGCCGCCATGTCTTCAAGGCATGAACTGTTGGGAATCGTAGCAATTTCAAAAAACTTCCTACGCCATACAAGGATCTATCTATGGAGAAACCAGCAACAAGCAAAGGGTGTGGGGACCCCGACTTACGAGTCGAGATCATCGTGCTCAGTGATCCCAGAGATCAATGCTCACCGAACATAGATACCGAATACAAGAGTCTTATATCCAAGTACCAATTATTACAACACATGACCGAATGGTCAAGTTCACAAACAGGGCCTAAGGCCAAATCATACTGATACATCTAATAGCGGAAACCATAGGGGCTAAGCAGGTGCCCATGCCATCAAGCCTACACCGACAGGCATTCTAACTCGGAAGCGTCCTAGTTCGCAGGGGCGTCTCCGAAGACGTACTCATCTCCAAACTACGGTCCCTCCATGTCTGGTCAATAACATAACGAGTGGCAAGCCAATGAGTACTTTGAATGTACTCGCAAACAGCCCATGATATGAACAATGAAAGTGAAGGATAACAATATCATGCATCTTTGGTGGAATTAATCGGGGTGGAATGATCATGAATATGCATCAAGTTAAATAATTACTTTTGAAGGACAGGTTAGAGATATCAATATATCTATCGAGGGCGGAGCCATATGGGCTCACCCTATATGCCAAGTCACCAAACTTGGTCATATCATTACTTCCATAACAACACCTTTTCAACACAACTCACACACACTTGGTTTATGCGGAAACAACTAGACGTAGTTTAAGCAGGATTACCCAACTATCCTTGACAGTGGACACGGCTATTCGAATAGTTTTACACTCTGCAGAGGTAGTACGCTGGACCCATGAGATCCAGGAAACTTCCGTGTCATCCACGACTCGCGGTATATAACATACCCGAGGTAAGTACCCGATCAATCCCTTTCCCCTAACGATACTAGACAAAGAGGTCCACTCGATTGGTATCCAGCCCACATGTTGTACGTCTTACGAGCATCGACTCTGGACAGTATCAACCATGCGGG
Source organism: Hordeum vulgare subsp. vulgare (assembly GCF_904849725.1). Classification (NCBI taxonomy): domain Eukaryota; kingdom Viridiplantae; phylum Streptophyta; class Magnoliopsida; order Poales; family Poaceae; genus Hordeum; species Hordeum vulgare. The sequence goes on along the minus strand of NC_058519.1, from coordinate 212,806,170 downwards.
GACCAACGGTGTGCCTGGAACTCATAAAAATGGCATAGTCGTCCTACCTGGCACGACCCCATCACAAGAGTGACCACACATCACTCCCGCCACTAGTAATGTGGCTCTTTGCTAGCACCGACCAGAGTAATCAACATAGCCCCGTCCCATAAGGAGTAACATGGTCGTACTGGTAAGGTTGGGACGGTCGACACATCATAAATCTAATCCCATTTCCGAAACCATACTCACTCAAAATACCCGGTGCACCACTTCACCAAAAGTGGCCACCTAACTCATCATCACCCTCGGGCATTAGTGGCACCTGACGGGGTTTTCATAAACTCTTTCATTTATACCAACAACATGCCCATGCTATTTATTCTAGCATTACTTTTCAACATGATAATAGCGTGATCCTCAAAAGGGTAGGATCAAGCTCAATGCATGTGCTTTGGAGGAGCCATCGGTAACATCACGTCAAATGATTTACCGGCACTTATGATCATATGCAACGGAAATACTTGCTATCTTATCATGCAATATAACATATGCTCAGTCATGGTCAAAGGGCTACTTGCCTTGGTCAGCTAGGTATCCGGGGTCTTCGAGGTCTTCCGCTCCGATTCCGTCGTCACACGGATTTTCTACCGTCGATAAAAGAATAAATAAGAAATTGGTCACTCAGAAACAGATCACAAAGTTATTTTAAAAATGTTCTTTATTACTGATAATTCTAAGTTATATTTTTGAAAAATATTTGCCTCAAATTTTCATGAAGGAACATTTTTAAAATTAACCAAACAGAAGCAAAACTATTCCAATTTAGTCCTTTTTAATATTGCAAACAGAATAGTTGTTTGAAAAATTCATACAATCATCTCATTAAATAGTACATATTTTTAGAAGAATAACACTCGAAAAATTACATTTTTACACTGGCTAAATATTTTTATAAAAATCTTTGAAATCGGATTTTTTTAAAATAAAGAAAAATGGGCCAAGTCCCTGGCCTAGCTCGGCCTGGAGCCGGGCTGGCCCATGGCCAGCCGACAGCCTTCCCAGGCGCACGCGCCGTTAGGTTTGAACCTAACGTGCGGGGCCCTGCGGTCAGTGGCTGCGGGCAGCACGGGGGAGGAGGCTCGGCCACCGACAGGTAGGGCACACCTGTCGAGGTCGTCTCCTACCTCTGGCCAAAGAGGAGGAGGAGCACGCCGGCGAGGCTGCCGACGTTCTAAAGCCCCAACAAGGACAGGAATGGGTTCGGCATGACGCCACCTACCTGCTGGTGGTCGGAACAGCGACGGAGAGGTAGGGGTTCACCGGCGATAAGAAAGCCACGGTGGAGGAGTTTCGGGAGGTGGTCGAGGAGGTAGCTAGGGGCACGAAAATGCTCGGGCGAGTTGGGGGAAAGCTTCCTGGGGTTGAGGGGATCAGTTTGGTGGGTCGAGGGACGCAGGAGACGTCGTGTATCCGTAGATCTACCGGAGCTCCGAGGCGGAGGGGGCCTCGGTCGATCTCGAGCACCGGGGCTCTGCTGGTTTGCTGGGGTGGCTAGGGAGGTGCTAGTGGTCGTGGTGAAGCTGTCTGAGGGGTGCAGGAGTGAGGGGGAGGGCTATAAATAGGCACACGATGGTGAGCCGATTCGGGAGCATCGGTGACTCACCGTGGCGCGCATGGGGGACAGAGAGGGGCTGGGGTCGAAACCACGGTCTCAGGACATGGTTTTGGACTGCCAGAACCATCTGCTACAGAGGGAGAGAGGGAGGAGTCGAGCATCTGTGGTTGCGCAACCTTGGTCGTTTCTGGTGCGCGCGGGCACGCGTCGCACGAGCTCTAGCACGGGAGAGGAGGGGCCATGACGGTTGCTCGACATAGAGGGGTTGTTGGGGAAGAGGTTGGACACCTCAGGGGAGGCTGGAACTGGCCGAAAGTGTCGCCCCCACCTTTGTGGCTTCCTGTAGCGTGCCCAGAGCGCGGCTTTGGTATGTCACAGCATGCTGGTGCGCTCTGAGGCACTTTGGACGTGTCTAGCATGTCCTGGCACTGGCCGGGAGTGTGGCTAGCCGTTTGGGTCTCATGGGAGCTTAGGCTGGTCAAGGGAGACAAGAAATACTGGTGTTGTCATGTGACAGCCCGATGCCGACATTCCAGAAGATTCCCCTTTTCTTTCCGTTTCCGTCGTGTGTCTATTTTTATTTGTCGCATCATCATCGTATCATGCGCATCATCAGCAGTCAGCGGCACACCGTTGCCGCCAGTTTTCAAAACTTGCATCCGTTATTAGTTGCCGGTTGTCGTCGTTGTCCGTTCTGAGCCCGACCACACACGCCCGCGCCCGCGGCATCGTCAAAACCCTGTTTTAAAAGTGTGTTGAAAAATTTCTCTGATCGGGTGAAACTTGGCATGCGGTCGTAATTAGTTGTAGCTAGGCCGCATGTCGAATTTCGTCGCCATCGGAGTCCGTCTGGTACCCGAACGGTCGACCGTAGCGGCATCGTATTCGGTCTACCGTCGGATGTTTGTCGGTGTTTTAAAAACTCGTTGCCGCGTCGCCCGTTTTCCCTCTCGTCTCCGGATACATTCTCTACATAGTCCACATACCGTTCTCGCGTTCGGAATCGTCCGAATCCGACCCGGCGGTTGGATCCGGAACGCGATTCCGGTTAACCTAGCCCCCCATTTGTCTATAAATAGACCCCTTCTAATTTTTAGACAGCCCCCTCTCCCTTTGCCTCGAAATCCGAGCCCCCCATCAAACCCTAGCCGCAGCCTCCTCCCTGTCTCCCTCCTCCGGCCGCCGGGCCGCCGAGCCCGCATCAGGCCCGCCCCAAGCCCATCTGGCCGACGCCCCGTTCTGCCTCCCGAGCTCGTGCCCGAGGCTCCTCTTGCGCCCAGCATCTCCCGTGCCCGCCGGCCTCCTACCGGAATTGAGCCGCCGGAGCCTCTCCTCGCCGGAGGACCTCGCCGGTCGCCGCCTTGTCTCCCGTGCTCGCCGCAGATCCTGCCGCCCCAGAGTCCCCGCCGCCTGCGCCCGTCCTCGCCACAGTTCCCGTCGCTGCCAGAGCCCTGCGTCGCCGCCTCGCGCCAGATCCGACGAGCCACCGCCCGGATCCGGCCGCCGCACCCCCTGCTGAGAACGCGCAGCCACCTCTCCAACCTTCGACGGGATCCCCTTCCCGTCCCGCCAGCAGGCACCGCCGCCGCCCTGTCCCGTGCCTCGACACGACGGGCAAGACGAGGAAGGCTCGACCTCGCCCTGGTCGCGTGGGCCAGCTCGCCCCGGCCCAGCAGCAGGCAGCCCCTGGGCCCCCTCTGTCTGACCCGAAGGCCCACCTCCACGCCGGCCCAAGAGGTTTTTCCCCAAGGTGAGCCCACACCTCCATCCTTCGCCTGGGCGCATGGTAATTATGTTGCGCGCCTCTGTTAGGCCCATTATGCATAGATTCGGCCCGCGTAGTATATTAGGTATTTTCGGAATTATTAAATTCCAGAAAATTGACGAATATTAGAACGCGTGTAGTTTTATTTCCGTAAGTCGGATCGAGGCGTATTGTATATGGTTTTCGCATAGAATTTCACGTAGAATACGATTATCGAACTTGCATAATTGTTTGACGTCGTTTAGCATGCCGGATGCCTAGAATAGCGTGCTGTTTTAATAGGATACGTCCCGTATTTAATTTTCGCGCAAGTCCGGATTGCTCGTATGCCATAGTAGAAATGCCCATGTTTTAGGAACCTATTTTCCATGTATTTTAGAGTAGTCATTGGTATTTTTGCGTGTAGGGAATTGCCGCTAGATTATTTTCCATGCTTAGGACAATATCTCGCATTTACGTGTGGTATTATTTTTGTTGTGCAACCCCACATATTTTATATGTTTCCGGGGTAGAAAAATCCATGGGATTTGTCTGTGCAATTAGTTTTAGCTTTTGAGCAAGTTAGTTCGCACGATATTTTGCCGTGATGCCCTTTTGTTTATTTCGTAGGATTTATTCCGTGCGTCGTTTGACGGAGTTGTCAACTAGGAAGTTGTTCTTGGGTGTTTAGACTAGCCCCTGGTATTTGTAGTTGCAATAGAAATGCATGTTTAGGTGTGGTTTGATTGCTCTCAAGTTGCTAGAAATAGTGCTGATTTGGAGGAGCTGAAATATTTCTAAGTCTGGAATCTGTAATATTTTGTTGCTGTATTGTCTTGCTTGTGTCGTTTGATCTGTAGCTCTTTTGAGGTTGGTCCAATGGAGTTAGTTGTGCCCCTTGTGTTTCTCTAGCATGCTGTAAATTTTCATGTCATTTGGATCCCTGTAGCTATAGGTTTTGCTGCTGTCAATATGGCTTCAGATCGAAAACTGCACTTTCATGAAGTGTAATTTTCACTAAGTCTGAAATAGTGTGCGGGGTGCCATTTTGTGACTTCTTTCTCTAGTGTACCTTGCTGCCATGCTAGTTGTTGTTTGTTGTTTGTTGTAGTGCTTCTTGCCCTCTTTCGTGTCATGCCTTGCTTGAGTTTATTTGAGTTGAGTAGCTCGTAGTTGTGGGGAGTAGAAAATGCTATGTGGCTGATTTTGGCAGATTGTAGTGATTTTTTGTTTTGCTCGTAGCTGTTGAACCGTAGCTCCGATTTGATCGTGTCCAATATGAAACTTGCTTAGAATCTCGTGTAGTTTCATTTTCTCTTGCTGGTTGTATGTTTTGAAGTGCTCGTGACCGCCGTTGCACACATAACTGCATTCATGCCATCATATCTTGTGGTGCTTGTATCTTTTGAACCGTAGCTCCGTTGGAGATGTTCTCTATGTGTAGATTGCTTGAAATGACGCGTAGAATCACGTGAACCTGTTAGTTTTGCTGTTTAACAAACAATTAAATGTGTTAGTTCAGATCTGGACAGAATTGTAAATTAACATGTGAGGTCGTCTCGGAGGTGCTATATGTCATTTCCGACCTCATTTAAAATGCCTAGAAAGGTAGTTTAATTACGCTTCACCTCTTGCCATGTTTAACCACATTTAATATTTCCGTGTACCTAATCGGGATAGAACTAAATAATTAGACGTGGAGTTTCGGCAATATGCAATTCGTTGCATATTGAACTTCACTTAATGTGTAGTGTTGTTTGTGTGAATTATCATGCCGTGACTTGCATGTATTCAGCTGCTCATGCATCATTTGTGTTGTGCATCGTGTGGTGAATTCCGTGTGTTGATTTGTGTTTCCGGTTTGCTTCGTCTCGATAGAGTTCCGCTGCGTGCCAGATTGTGAGGACCCATTCGACTACGTCGGTTCGTCGGCTTCACGGAGTCATTCTTCTTCCAAGCGGGATCTCAGGCAAGATGACCATTTCCCCAGATACCACTACTATCATTGCCATGCTAGTTATTTCGATGCTATCGATTATGTCTCATTGCCTACCACCTGTTAAATATTAGCCTCTCAACAATGCCATAAAAACCTTCAACCTGTTCAACCTAGGAAACCACTGATTGGCTATGTTACTGCTTGCTTAACCATGTGTTAGCGTTGCTAGTTGCAGGTGAAGTTGCTTCCATGTGATAACATGGGTTCCTTGTTATATCACCATATTAAATGCTATTTAATTTAATGCACCTATATACTTGGTAAAAGGTGGAAGTCTCGGCCTTTCTAGCCTGGTGTTTTGTTCCACCTTTTCCCCCTTAGTTTCGGCTACCGGTGTTATGTTCCATAATTGAGCGCTCCTAACACGATCGGGATTGTTATGGGGACCACCTTGATAATTCGTTTTAGATTAAAGCTGGTCTGGCAAGGCCCAACATTGGTACTACATTTCCCTAATCACCTAATAAAATTGCATAGGGACTTTCCGGACCCCGAGGATAATTTAATCAACCCCCGGGCCAGTGCTCCTCATGAGTGTTGGTCCAAAATAGGGCAGCTTATTAACGCTACCCGGGGCAACTCAGCGTTTGGCATGGTAACCATCGCTCATCCGTCGTGTCCTAAGAACGAGGTACGCGACTTCTATCGGGATCGTCGACACGTTGGGCGGCCTTGGTGGATTAGTTTTACCTTTGACGAGATATCTTGTGCATCGGGATTCCGGTGATGCTTTGGGTAATCTCAGAGTTGAGGTTTTCCACTAGGGAATCCGACGAGATCTCGAGCTTCGTGATTGAGGATTTCTATGCGGCTTGTGGTAATTTGTGATGGACTAGTTGGAGCACCCCTGCAGGGTTAAATCTTTTCGGAAAGCCGTGCCCGCGGTTATGTGGCAACGTGGAAACTTTGTTTAACACTGGTTCTAGATAACTTGAAGTTAACTTAATTAAAATATGCCAACTGTGTGCGTAACCGTGAATGTCTCCTTCGTGAGTTCCTTCTCCGATCGAGGACACGGTAGGGTTATGTCTGACGTAGGTAGGTGTTCAGGATCATTCATTTGATCATCAGTAGTTCACGTCCGCTATGCGTAGATCTTCCCCCTCTTATTTCTTGTACTCGTAAGTTTAGCCACCAGATATATATGCTTAGCCGCTGCTGCAACCTCACCACTTAATCATGCCTCACCTAATAAGCTTTGCTAGTCTTGATACCTTTGAAAATGAGATTGCTGAGTCCCCTGTGGCTCACAGATTACTACAACACCAGTTTCAGGTACAGGTAAAGGTTACTTGACGCGAGCACGTTGATTGTTCATTTCGAGTTGCGTCTTCTTCTTCTTCTTCTTCACCGATCTAGCATGGGTTCCAGGCCGGCAGCCTGGGATACCAAGGATGGACGTCATTCTTCTTTTATCGTTTGTTTTCGTCTGTAGTCGGACCCTGCACTTACTCTTGATTATTATGTAATGTACTGATGTCACTCTGATGTAGCTTGTGGCGAGTGTAAGCCAATTCTATTATATCTCTTCCTTTCAGTACATGTACTTGTAACGATATCCATTCTTGCGACACGACGAGATGCGCTTCTATCCCTGACGAGGCCTTCGTGCCAAATTGAGGATAGGGTCGCATCTTGGGCGTGACATGTCAGCCTTGAACTGAAACTTAAATTGGAGTTTTTGTCCTTTCCACTTTGAACTAGTGAGGGGCCAGTTGGCTAGGGTTGGGTATTGATACTAGCCACCTAATCTATGAGTTTGGAGCAAAGGGGTTGGGTTTAGCTATGGCTAAGATGGCTTTTTCCCATCTGTCAAAAGGTGCTTGATGGTGGTTTGAGGGGGTTGCACCCCATCACTGGTGCTGCAACTTAACAGGTTTGGGTTTGGTGCTAAAACATGGGGTTTCACCAAGTTTGAGCTCCATTGGACAAGTTTAGCTTTGTAAACTTGAAAACACCTCTATATGACCAGATTTGTCCCTTCCAAAGAGAGTGTGGGAAAACTAAGTCCCACAAATCCCATTTTGGTGTGGAACCCTCATTTGAGGTGCTAGGCACTCCTGCAAAGTTTCAGCATCATTAGACAAACTTTGCTATGTAGAGTTGCTCTATCTTCAATCTGGACAGGAGGGGGTTTAGGGTTATTTGGGGTCCTTAATCACCTTGGATCAAGGTGAAACTTTATGTGGACACCAAATATGAATTAGGGATACCACTGGAATTTTCTAGGATTTTATTCAGAATATTTCCTTTGTAAATATTTCAAAAGGTCAAAACACACAGAAATGGTTTCCACGGTTTTATTCAATTAATAAAATATAAAATAGGGTTAAAAATCTTATGTATGGAAAATATATGTCCTTCTCATCATCACCAAATTTAATCAAATTTTTCTAAGGCAGAAAAGTATTTTTCCATGTAGGAATACCAATTCTGGACTGAGAAATGGACATGCAATTAAATTAGGAAAACAATTATAAAAATAATTATTTTTGTGGTTTTGGAATATAAAGATAAGTTAAAATTAGATCACTAACTTTGAGTAGAAACCAACCTTGCCATCAAGGACAAGTAGTGCAACTCAAGGTAGGGTTTTACCTTGATCAGAATCAAGTAAAGGTTTTTAGAAATAATTCAATATTGTGAAATGGGGTTTTTATCATCACATGATCACAAACACAAGCATACAATGACAATCATGGCACTCACATCAGTAGTTTTGAAAAAGTTTTAACAAGCTCAGATTTTTGCATTACAGAGAATGTGGTAGTAAAAACAGGGTGTGACAAAGGGGTAGAGCATCTTCATACCGTTGAAGATCGCTAAACGGAAGTGTTACTATGAACGCGGTTGACGGAGTTGTACTCCCAGCGATTCAGATCGCGGTGGATTCCGACCAATGTAACGAACCACGGCACCTCCGCGTTCAACACATATACAGCCCGGTGACGTCTCCTCCTTCTTAATCCAACAAGGAGAGAGGAGAAGTTTAGGGAGAGCTCTGGAAACATGACGGCGTGGTGGCAGTGGAGCTATGTGGTTCACCGGCAGGGCTTCTCCAAGCGCTGCGAAGGAGGAAGAAGAGAGAGGTAGGGTTGCGCCTTGGGAGAGATCAATTGTGTGTTCCCAAAAGGCTAAAACCTCAAGTATATATAGGAGGAGGGAGAGGGAGGGATACCTTGGCCCCTTCTCCAAGGCGGAGGAGCTTTGGCTGAACTAGGGGAGAGACCTCCTCCCACAAGGGAGGTGGACTCCCATGGAAGGACTCTTCCTCCTTTCCTTTTAACGCCCTTTTGCCTTATCCCTTTATCCCTATGCACATGGGCCTTTAGGGAAGGCCTTGGACGGCCCAATAAGGGTTGGTGCACCTCCTCTAACAGCCCATGATGTCCTTTGGTCGTCACACCCCTTTCGGGGGGTCCTCCGGCACCCTCCCGTCACTCCCGGTACACTACCGATGATCCCGAAACTTTTCCGGTGACCAAAACATGACTTCCTATATATCAATCTTTATCTCCGGTCCATTCCGGAGCTCCTCGTGACGTTCGGGATCTCATCCGGGACTCTGAACAATCTTCGGTAACGACATACTATTCCCTTTACAACTCTAGCGTCATCGAACCTTAAGTGTGTAGACCCTACGGGTTTGGGAGATATGCAGACATGAGCGAGACATCCCTCCGGCCAATAACCAACAACGGGGTCTGGATATCCATGTTGGCTCCCACATGTTCCACGACGATCTCATCGGATGAACCATGATGTCAAGGATTCAATCAATCCCGTATGCAATTCCCTTTGTCTATCGGTATGATACCTGCGCGAGATTCGGTCGTCGATATCCCCATACCTTGTTCAATCTCGTTACCGGCAAGCCTATTTCCTCATTCTGTAACACATCATCCCGTGGCTAACTCCTTAGTCACACTGAGCTCAATATGATGATGGATTACCGAGTGGGCCCAGAGATACCTCTCCGTCACACGGAGTGACAAATCCTAGTCTCGATTCGTACAACCCAACAGACACTTTCGGAGATACCTGTAGTGCACCTTTATAATCACCAAGTTATGTTGTGAAGTTTGGTACACCCAAAGCACTCCTACGGTATCCGAGAGTTGGACAAACTCATGGTCTAAGGAAATGATACTTGACATTAGAAAAGCTTTAGCAGACGAATAACACGATCTAGTGTTATGCTTAGGATCGGGTCTTGTCCATCACGTCATTCCCCAATGATGTGATCCCATCATCAATGACATCCAATGTCCATGATCAAGAAACCATGATCATCTATTGAATAACGAGCTAGCCAACTAGAGGCTCACTAGGGACTCATTGTGATCTATATATTCGCACAAGTATTACGGTTTCCGGTTAATACAATTATAGCATGAATAATAGAAAATTATCATGAACTACGAAATATAATAATAAACACTTTATTATTACCTCTAGGGCATATTTCCAACAGTCTCGCACTTGCACTAGAGTCAATAATCTAGTTACATTGTGATGAATCGAACACCCATAGAGTCCTGGTGCTGATCATGTTTTGCCCGTGGAAGAGGTTTAGTCAACGGTTCTGCGACATTCAGATCCGTATGTACTTTACAAATATCTATATCTCCATCTTGGATGTATCCACGAATGGAGTTGAAGCGGCGCTTGATGTGCTTGGTCTTCTTGTCAAACCTGGGCTCCTTTGCAATGGCAATAGCTCCAGTGTTATCACAGAACAGAGCCATCACGCCCGACGCACTTGGAATCACTCCTAGGTCGGTGATGAACTCCTTCATCAAGACTCCTTCCTGAGCTGCTTCTCAAGCAGTGATGGAATCCGCTTCACATGTAGATGCCGCCATGATGCTTTGCTTGCAACTGCACCAGCTAACTGCCCCATTATTCAAAATATACATGTAACCAGTTTGTGACTTGGAGTCATCCAGATCTGTGTTGAAGCTAGCATCGACGTAACCCTTTACGACGAGCACTTCGGCACCTCCATATGCGAGAAACATATCTTTAGTCCTTTTCAAGTACTTTCGGATATTCTTAACCACTGTCCAGTGATCCACTCCTGGATCACTCTGGTACCTCCCTACTAAACTTATGACAAGGTTCACATCAGGTCTGGTACATAGCATGGCATACATAATAGAGCCTATGGCTGAAGCATAGGGGATGGTACTCATCTTCTCTATATCTTCTATCGTGGTCGGTCATTGAGTCGCACTCAACCTCACACCTTGTAATACAGGCAATAACCCCTTCTTAGCCTTATCCATATTGAACTTCTTCAATATATTGTCAAGGTATGTGCTTTGTGACAGACCTATGAGGCGTCTCGACCTATCTCTATAGATCTTGATGCCTAATATGTAAGCATCTTCTCCAAGGTCCTTCATTGAAAAACTCTTATTCAAATAGGCCTTGATGCTTTCCAATAGTTATATATCATTTCCCATCAACAATATGTCATCCACATATAATATGAGAAATGCTACAGAGCTCCCACTCACTTTCTTGTAAATACAGGCTTCTCCATAAGTCTGTATAAACCCAAATGCTTTGATCACCTCATCAAAGCAAATATTCCAACTCCGAGATGCTTGCACTAGCCCATAGATGGAGCGCTGGAGCTTGCATACCTTGTTAGCATTGCTAGGATCGACAAATCCTTCTGGATGTATCATATACAATTCTTCTTTAAGAAAGTCGTTCAAGAATGCTGTTTTGACGTCCATTTGCCAGATTTCATAATCGTAGAATGCGGCAATTGCCAACATGATTCGGACCAACTTCAGCATCGCTACGGGTGAGAAGGTATCATCATAGTCAATCCCTTGAACTTGTCGATAAACCTTAGCGACAAATCGAGCCTTATAGATGGTCACATTACCATCTGTGTCAGTCTTCTTCTTGAAGATCCATTTATTTTCTATGGCTCGCCGATCATCGGGCAAGTACACCAAAGTCCATACTTTGTTCTCGTACATGGATCCTATCTCAGATTTCATAGCCTCAAGGCATTTGTTGGAACCGGTCCCGCAATCGCTTCTTCATAGTTCAAAGGTTCACTGTTGTCCAACAACATGATTTCCATCACAGGGTTGACGTACTACTCTGGTGCGGAACGTACCCTTGTCAACCTTCGAGGTTCAATAATGATCCGAAGTGTCATGATCATCATTATTCACTTCATCTCTAGCCGGTGCAGCCGCCTCAGAAACATTTTCTTGCGTTGCACTACTCTCCGATTTGAGAGGAGGTACAATTACCTCATCAAGTTCTATTTTCCTCCCACTTACTTCTTTTGAGAGAAACTCTTTCTCTAGAAAGGATTTGTTCCTAGCAACAAAGATCTTGCCTTCGGCTACGATAGAAGGTGCACCCAATAGTTTCCTTAGGGTATCCTATGAAGACGCATTTTTCTATTTTGGGTTCGAGCTTCTCTGGTTGAAGTTTCTTCACATAAGCATCGCAGCCCCAAACTTTCAGAAACGACGGCTTAGGTTTCTTGCCAAACCATAATTCATACGGTGTCGTCTCAACGGATTTAGACGGCGCCCTATTTAAAGTGAATGCGGCAGTTTCCAATGCATAGCCCTAAAATGAAAGCGGTAATCAGTAAGAGACATCATAGATCGTACCATATCGAATAGAGTGTGATTACGATGTTTAGACACACCGTTACGCTGCGGTGTGCCAGGCGGCGTGAGTTGTGAAACAATTCCACATTTCCTTAGTTGCATGCCAAACTCGTGACTCTAATATTCTCCTCCATGATCGGATCGTAAGAACTTTATTTTCTTGTCACGTTGATTCTCCACCTCATTCTAAAATTCATTGAACTTTTCAAAGCTTTTAGACTTGTGCTTCATTAAGTAGACATACCCATATCTACTCAAATCATAAGTGAGGGTGAGAACATAATGATAGCCTCCGCGCGCTTCAACGCTCATTGGACCGCATACATCGGTATGTATTATTTCCAATAAGTTGGTCGCTCGCTCCATTATTCCAGAGAATGGTGTCTTGGTCATCTTGCCCACGAAGCACGGCTCGCATCTTTCAAATGATTCAAAATCAATTGACTCCAAAAGTCCATCAGTATGGAGTTTCTTCATGCGCTTTACGCCGATATGACCAAGGCGGTAGTGGCACAAGTATGTGGGACTATAACAAGTATATCACATATACCTTTGATGTTGCCGGCCTTCTTGTCCGCCAAGTACTTGGGGCAATTCCGCTTCCAGTGACCGGTTCCTTTGCAGTAATAGCACTCAGTCTCAAGCTTGGGTCCTTTCTTTGACTTCTTCCTGGAAACTGGCTTACCGGGCTAGGCAAATTCTTTGCCGTCTTTCATGAAGCTTTTCCTACCCTTGCCCTTCTTGAAACTGGTGGCCTTATTGACCATCAACACTTGATGCTCTTTCTTGATTTCTACCTCTGCAGATTTCAGCATTGAATACAACTCGAGAATAGTCTTTTCCATCCCTTGCATGTTGTAATTCATCACAAAGCCTTTATAGCTAGGTGGAAGCGACTGGAGGATTCTATCAATGACCGCATCATCCGTAAGTTCAACTCCTAGCTGAGTCAAGCGGTTGTGCAACCCAGACATTCTGAGTATGTGCTCACTAACAGAAATGTTCTCCTCCATATAACAGCTAAAGAACTTGTCGGAGACTTCATATCTCTCGACCCGGGCATGAGCTTGAAAAACAAGTTTCAGCTCCTCGAACATCTCATATGCTCTGTGTTGCTCAAAACGCCTTTGGAGCCCAGGTTCTAAACTGTAAAGCATGCCGCACTGAATGAGAGAGTAGTCATCACTCTGTGACTGCCACGCGTTCCTAATGTCTTGTGTCGCTGCGGGAACGGGAGGATCACCTAGCGGTGCATCAAGCACATATGCCTTCTTGTAAGCCATGAGGATGAGCTTTAATTTACGAGCCCAGTCCGCATAGTTGCTCCCATCGTCTTTCAGCTTGGTTATCTCTAGGAACAAGTTGAAGTTGAATGGGACATTTGCGTTGGACATGTGATCTATAATATTTTTAAAGACAATTTTAGACTAAGTTCATGATAATTAAGTTCATATAATCAAATTACTAATGAACTCCCACTTAGATCGACATCCCTCTAATCATCCAAGTGACACATGATCCACGTCGACTAGCCCATGTCCGATCAACACGTGAGATGGACTAGTCATCAATGGTGAGCATCTCTATGATGATCATATCAACTATATGACTCATGTTCGACCTTTCAGTCTCCCGTATTTGAGGCCATGTATGTACATGCTATTCTCGTCAAGTCAACCTAAGTGTTATGCGTGTGTGAACTGGCTTACACTCGATGTATGCGAATGTTAGAATCTATCACACCCGATCAATACGTGGTGCTTCGAAACAACGAACCTTCGCAATGGTGCACACTTAGGAGAATACGTATCTTGAAATTTTAATGAGGGGTCATCTTATCTTTGCTACCGTCGTTTTAAGCAATAAGATGTAAAACATGATAAACATCACATGCAATCATATAGTGACATGATATGGCTAATATCATCTTGCTCCTTTGATAACCATCTTCGGGGCACCATGATCATCATCGTCACCGGCATGACACCATGATCTCCATCATTGTGTCATCGTGAATTCGTCTTGCCAACTATTACTTCTACTACTATAGCTAACTGTTAGCAATAAAGTAAAGTAATCAACATGGCGTTACATCTCATACAATAAATTAAGACAACTCCTATGGCTCCTGCCGGTTATCATACTCATCGACATGCAAGTCGTGAATCCTATTACAAGAATATGATCAATCTCATACATCACATATGTAACATCACATCCTTTTGGCCATATCACATCACATAGCATAACCTGCAAAAACAAGTTAGACGTCCTCTAATTGTTGTTGCAAGTTTTATGTGGCTAGTTAGGATTTGTAGCAAGAACGTTTCTTACCTACGTGACAGCCACAACGTTGATAGGCCAATGCTATATACCCTTCATAAGGACCCTCTTCATCAAATCCGATCCAACTAAAGTGGCAGAGATAGATGCCCGCTAGCCACATTATGCACCAAGTACATGTCAGGCGGTGGAACCAGTCTCACGTAAGAGTACGTGTAAAGTCGGTCCGGGCTGCTTCATCCCACGATGCCGTCGAATCAATATAAGACTAGTAACGGCAAGAAAATTGACAAATCAGCGCCCACAACTTTTGTGTTCTACTAGTTCGTAGAATATACGCATAGAACCTTGGCTCGGATGCCACTGTTGGGGATCATAGTAATTTCAAAAAAAAATCCTACGCCATACAAGGACCTATCTATGGAGAAACCAAGAACGAGCAAAGGGGTATAGAATCTTCATACCTTTGAAGATCGCTAAGCGAAAGTGTTATTATGAACGCGGTTCATGGAGTAATACTCGCAGCGATTCAGATCGCGGTGGATTCCGATCTATGTGCCGAACCACGGCACCTCCGCGGTCAACAAACGTACAACCCGGTTACGTCTTCTCCTTCTTGATCCAGCAAGGAGAGAGGAGAAGTTGAGGAAGAGCTCCGGCAGCACGACGGCGTGGTGGCGTTGGAGCTATGTGGTTCACCAGCACGGCTTCGCCAAGCGCTGCGGGGGAGGAAGAAGAGAGAGGTAGGGCTGCGCCTTGGGAGAGATCAATTGTGTGTTCCCAAAAGGCCAAAACCTCGAGTATATATAGGAGGATGGAGAGGGAGGGCTGCCTTTGCCCCTCCTCCAAGGAGGAGGAGCTTCGGCCGAACTAGGGCAGTGTCCTCCTCCCAGAAGGGAGGTGGACTCCCTTGGAAGGACTCTTCCTCCTTTCCTTTCAAGTCCCTTTTCCCTTATCCCTTTATCCCTATGCGCATGGGCCTTTAGGGAAGGCCTTGGACATCCCAATAAGGGATGGTCCACCTCCTCTAACAGCCCATGATGTCATTTGGTCGTCACACCCCTCCCGGGAGTCCTCCGGCACCCTCTGGGCACTCCAGGTACACTACCGATGAGCCCAAAACTTTTCAGTGACCAAAACAGGACTTCCCGTATACCAATCTTTACCTCGGGACCATTATGGAGCTCCTCGTGACGTCCAGGGTCTCATACGGGACTCCGAACAACCTTCGGTAATGACATACTATTCCCTTTACAACTCTAGCGTCATCGAACCTTAAGTGTGTAGACCCTACGGGTTCGGGAGACATGACCGAGATATCTCTCCGGCCAATAACCAACAGGGGGGTCTGGATATCCATGTTGGCTCCCACATGTTCCACGATTATCTCAACAGATGAACCATGATGTCAAGGATTCAATAAATCCCGTATACAGTTCCCTTTGTCTACCGGTATGATACTTGCCCGAGATTCGATCGTCGTTATCCCCATACCTTGTTCAATCTCGTTACCATCAAGCCTCTTTACTCATTCCGAACACATCATCCCGTGGCTAACTCCTTAATCACACTGAGCTCAATATGGTGATGGATTACCGAGTGGGCCCAGAGATACCTCTCCGTCACACAGAGTGACAAATCCTAGTCTCGATTCGTACAATCCAACAGACACTTTCGGAGATACCTGTAGTGCACCTTTATAATGACCCAGTTACGTTGTGACGTTTGGTACACCCAAAGCACTCCTACGGTATCCGGGAGTTGCACAGTCTTATGGTCTAAGGAAATGATACTTGACACTAGAAAAGCTTTAGCAGACGAACAACACGATCTAGTGCTATGCTTAGGGTTGGGCCTTGTCCATCACATCATTCCCCAATGATGTGATCCCGTTATCAATGACATACAATGTCCATGATCAAGAAACCATGATCATCTATTGATCAACGATCTAGCCAACTAGAGTCTCACTAGGGACTCATTATGATCTATATATTCACACATGTATTACGGTTTCCGGTTAATACAATTATAGCATGAATAATAGACAATTATCATGAACTAGGAAATATATTAATAACCACTTTATTATTGCCTCTAGGGCATATTTCCAACATGAACTATGACCAACAACTCAAGGTCATGAGTGGCGTAGTTCTCTTCATGAGGGCGCAGTTGCCGCCACAGATAAGCCATGACCCTTCCATCTTGCATGAGAACTCCACCGAGCCCGATTCTTGATGCATCGTTGTATATCACATACTCTTTGTTGATATCTAGAGTGGCCAGTACTGGGGCAGTGGTTAATCTCTTCTTCAATTCTTGGAAGCCTCCTTCGCACTCCGGCGTCCATTCGAACTTTTTGCCCTTCTTCAGGAGCTGAGTCATTGGTCGGGCGATGTGGGAGAATCCTTCCACGAACTTGCGATAATATCCTGTGAGTCCGAGGAAGCTTCTGACTTCCTTCACATCAATTGGTGACTCCCAGTTTGTTACCATAGTAATCTTGGCGGGATCGACTGCCAATCCATCTGCCGTCATGGTATGACCCAAGAATCCCACTTAGTGTAGCCAAAATTCGCACTTGCTGAATTTGGCATAAAGTTGATGCTCTCGAAGTTTTTCCAACACCATCCTCAAGTGTTGCTCCTATTCTTGTTCGGACTTGGAGAAGATGAGTATGTCGTCGATGAAGACGATGACAAACTTGTCGAGGTATTCCATGAAGACTTTGTTCATGAGGTACATGAAGTATGCTGGGGCATTGGTCAACCCAAATGACATGACCATGTACTCGTACAAGCCATACCTGGTGACGAATGTCGTCTTTGGTATGTCTTCAGGGCGAATCTTTAGTTGGTAGTACCCAAACCTGAGATCGATCTTGGAGAATACCATGGCACCATTCAACTTGTCAAATAGGTCTTCAATCTTGGGGAGTGGATACTTGTTCTTTATCGTGACTTCCTTGAGGGAACAGAATCAACACAAAGCCTAATAGTCCCATCCTTCTTGGAGACAAATAGAACAGGTGATCCCCAAGGAGAGGCACTAAGACGAATGAATCCCTTCGTGAGCTTCTCGGCTAGCTGCTTCTTCAACTTTGCCAATTCCTCGGATCCCATCCTATAGGGCTTCTTATAGATAGGCCTTGATCCGGGCATGAGTTCAATGATGAACTCGATGTCTCGATCAAGAGGCATCCCAGGCAGCTCATCAGGAAAGACGTCCGGATATTCACATACCACTGGCACTTGGTCCAACTTGTTTCCCAAAAGGCAATTCCCCTGAGGGACTTGAGCGGAGGCAGGCTCAGGAACATATTTAACTTGGACTCCTTGCTCACTGGTCATGGTGATAGTCGTATTGGCGCAGTCCGGTATGCTCTGGTGCTTGGCCAACCAATCCATACGAGGGATCATGTCCAAGCCTTGCAACTTAAGAAGGATGAGATCTGCTACGAAGTCTACTGATACGTCTCCAACGTATCTATAATTTTTGATGGTTCCATGCTATTATCTTGTCAAACTTTGGATGTTTTGTATGCCTTTTATATCTTTTTTGGGACTAACTTATTAACTCAATGCCAAGTGCCACTTCCTGTTTTTTCCGTGTTTTTGACACTTTTCAGAGGAGAATATTAAACGGAGTCCAGACGGAATAAAACCTCCACAAAGATTTTTTCCGGAACAGAAGATACGCACGTGGCGTGAGAACCAAGGCACAGGCCACCAGGGGAGGCCACAAGCCCCCTAGGCGCGGCCAGGGGGCCCGCGCCTAGCAGGCTTGCGGGCCCCCTGTGGCTCGTCTGCCCTACCTCTTTCGCCTATAAATTCCCAAAAATCCAAAACTACGCGAGAGATCCACGAAAATACTTTTCCGCCGCCGCAAGCTTTTGTCTCCGCAATATCCCATCTGGGGCACGTTCTGGGGCCCTGCCGGAGGGGGGATTCCGATATGGAGGGCTTCTTCATCAACACCATGGCCTCTCCGATGATGCATGAGTAGTTCACCATAGACCTTCAGGTCCATAGCTAGTAGCTAGATGGCTTCTTCTCTCTCTTGGATCTTCAATACAAAGTTCTCCATGATCTTCATGGATATCTATCCGATGTAATCTTCTTTTGCGGTGTGTTTGTCGAGATCCGACGAATTGTGGATTTATGATCCGATTATCTATGAATCTTATTTGAGTTTCTTCTGATCTCTTATATGCATGATTTCATATCCTTGTAATTCTCTTCGAGTTGTGGGTTTTGTTTGCCAACTTGATCTATGATTCTTGCAATGGGAGAAGTGCTTGCTTTTTGGTTCATACCGTGCGGTGACCTCACCCAGTGACAGAAGGGGTAGCGAGGCACGCATCATGTTGTTGCCATCAAGGGTAAAAGGATGGGGTTTACATCATTGGTTTGAGTTTATCCCTCTACATCATGTCATCTTTCTTAAGGCGTTACTCTGTTCGTCATGAACTCAATACACTAGATGCATGCTGGATAGCGGTCGATGTGTGGAGTAATAGTAGTAGATGCAGACAGTATCGGTCTACTTGTCTCAGACGTGATGCCTATATGTATGATCATTGCCTTAGATATCATCATGACTTTGTGTGGTTCTATCAATTGCTCGACAGTAATTTGTTCACCCACCGTAATATTTGCTATTTTGAGAGAAGCCTCTAGTGAACACTATGGCCCCCGGGTCTACTTCACACCATATTTTCAGCCTTACACTTTTTACTTCGTTGCACATTCCGCCTTCAGATCTCACTTTGCAATCAATCTTGAAGGGATTGACAACCCCTTTATAGCGTTGGGTGCAAGCTTGTTTGTGTTTGCGCAGGTACTCTGGACACTTGGCTTGATTCTCCTACTGGATTGATACCTTGGTTCTCAAAACTGAGGGAAATACTTAGTGTTGTTGTGCTGCATCACCCTTTCCTCTTCAAGGGAAAAACCAACGCAAGCTCAAGCGGTAGCAAGTAGGATTTCTGGCGCCGTTGCCGGGGAGGATCAAGTCAAGAATAGTCTCCCGTCTACGTGCCAATTTCTCGCGCCGTTGCCGGGGAGGATCAAGTCAAGAATAGTCTCCCGTCAACGTGTCAATTTCTGGCACCGGGGATTATTCTAAGTGAAGCTTATCCAAGTAAATATTGCAAACTCATCTCTTGCATTTACTTTTTTTGCCTCTCGTTTTCCTCTCCCCCACTTCTGAAAAACAAAAATTTACAAAAATATTTGCCTTTTTCATTTGCCTTTCCTTTGCTTGTGTGCTATGTGCCTTCAATATGCTTGCATCTTCGCTTGCTGAAAATCTATTGATATGGATCCTCATCCACTTGCTAATTTCTTTAAGAGATCCAATTATGTTGAACCATTTGCTAGTGAGTTGAGTGCACTTGACTTTCTCTATGGAGTTTTGCTTGAGATGCGTGAATCTGAAAATCGTGATGAAGAAATTTATGAAGTGATTCACGAGGGCTCCTTGAATGAAAATCATGATTGCAATGATTTCATTATAAATTCTAATAATGGCAATCATGCTAAAAATATGCAAAACCCTAAGCTTGGGGATGCTAGTTTTGCTTTGTCCACTACTTGTTGTAATGATCGTGATTGCGGTGATAATTTTTCTTATGATCTTGAAAAAAAAATTAACCCTCATGATGATTATGATGTTTTCAATAATATTGAAAGTGGTATTGGAGAAGTCATGACTTTAGTTGATGATAATCCCACTATTTTTTAAGAGCGTCAACTTTGCATGCATGAGGATCATGAAAAGAATATCCTTTGTGATAGCTATATTGTTGAATTTGATTATGATCCCACATGTAATTTCTATGAGAGAGGAAAATATTGTGGTAGAAACTTTCATGTTACCAAATCACCTCTCGTTATGTTGAGATTGATATTGTCTCTTTCTTCTTCCTTGCATATGGTAACTATTGGTTGTCTTGACAATCTGTTTTCCTATAAAATGCCTATGCATAGGAAGTATGTTAGACTTAGATGTAATTTTCACATGCTTTATGATGCTCTCGTTGTGCTTCAATTCTTGTCTTTTGTGTGAGCATCATTGAATTATCAATGCCTAGCTAAGGGTGTTAAACAATAGTGCTTGTTGAGAGGCAACCCAATGAATTAATCTTTGCTTTTTGCTTTCTGTTTTGTTGCGTCCGCACCATCATAATTCTGTTATGATTGTGTCTTTTGTGTTTCTTTTTGTGTTTGACCCAAGTAAAACGTTTATGACTAGTTTGGTGATGGTTGTTTGATCATGCTGGAAAAAGACAGAAATTTTTCGCTCACGAAATTGTTTTTAATTTTTATCCAGAAAGAGCTTTTGAGTTGATTATTTTTGCTGATGGTTGATATGCCTTTTCCCAGCCTGTCGTAATTTGTTAGAATTTTTGAGGTACCAGAAGTATACGAAGTATACAGATTTCTACAGACTGGTCTGTTTTTGACAGATTATGTTTTTTGTTGTGTTGGTTGCTTGTTTTGCTGAAACTATGGATAGTATCGGGGGTACTAGCCATGGAAAAGTGAGAATACAGTAATATAACACCAATATAAATAGAAATCTAGATTGCTATAGTACCTCAAGAGGTGGTAGTTTGTTTTCTTGTGCTAATGATATCATGAGTTTCTGTTTAAGTTTTGTGTTGTGAAGTTTTCAAGTTTTGGGTGATGTTCTCATGGACAAAGGGATAAAGAGTGGAAAGAGCTCAAGATTGGGGATTCCCAAGGCATCCCAAGCCAAATTCAAGGACACCAAAAAGCCTAAGCTTGGGGATGCCCCGGGAAGGCATCCCCTCTTTCGTCTTCAATCCATCGGTAACATTACTTGGAGCTATATTTTTATTCACCACATAATATGTGTTTTGGTTGGAGCGTCTTGTATCGTAGCAGTCTTTTCTTTTTGTTGTGTCACAATCATCCTTGCTGCACACCTTTTGAGAGAGACATGCACTCATCGTGAATTTGCTAGAATACTCATTGTGCCTCACTTATATCTTTTGAGCTAGACAATTTTGCTCTATGTGCTTCACTTAGATCTTTTAGAGCACAGCGGTGCGTAACTTGGTAGTTGGATTGTGCTATGAAAGTAGTCCCAAAGGTGATAGGAACCCAAAGAGGATACAATAAAACCTCCATCTTCATGTGCATTGAGTAGAAAGAGAAGTTTGATTCCTCTCAATTAGTTTTGAGACGTGGATTCGGTAATATTAAGAGTTATGTTAGTAGGGTGTTGTGAATCTAGAAATACTTGTGTTGAAGTTAGTGATTCCCGTAACATGCACATATGGTGAACCACTATGTTAGGAAGTCGGAGCATAATTGATCTATTGATTTTCATCCTTTGTGTTACGGTTGGGATCGCGCGATGGTTAACACCTACCAACCCTTCCCCTAGGAGTATGCATTTAGCACTTTGTTTCGATTACTAATAAAAACTTTCGCAACAAGTATGTGAGTTCTTCATGAGTAATGTGAGTCCATGGTATAGATGCACTTTCACCTTCCACCATTTCTATCCTCTCTAGTACCGCGTAATTTTCGCAGGTGCACAAACCCACCATATGCCTTCCTCAAAACAGCCACCATACCTACCTACTATGGCATTTTCATAGCCATTCCGAGATATATTGCCATGCAACTCCCACCGTTCCGTCTCATGACTTGTGCCGTCACTCTCATATTGCCATTGCATGATCGTAAGATAGCTAGCGAGATGTTTCAACGTCATACGCCAAGCTAGATCGTTGCACATCCCGGTACACTGCCGGAGGCATTTCCTATAGAGTCATCATCATTCTAAGCTTTGAGCTGTGAGTAAATAAAAGTGTGATGATCATCATTATTAGAGCATTGTCCCATGTGAGGAAAAAAAAGAGGCCAAAGTTTCCCACAAAAAAAAGGGAAGAGAGATATGGAAAGAGGCCAAAGAGCCCAACCAAAAAAAGCGAGA